>NC_057861.1:58078531-59278531 GCF_019393635.1 Dromiciops gliroides | reverse complement strand
TGAGAAACATTCCCACAGCCGGATTGAGTACATGATTAAGGTTGGTCAGTCAGCTTTAAGTGGATCTGGCCCGCCAGACAAAGCCCAGATTCATTTTTTTTTTAAGCTTTTTATTATTATTATTTTTTTTTTTTGGTGAGGCAATTGGGGTTAAGTGACTTGCCCAGGGTCACACAGCTAGTAAGTGTTAACTGTCTGAGGCCAGATTTGAATTCAGGTCCTCCTGATTCCAGGGCCGGTGCTCTATCCTCTCCGCCACCTAGCCACCCCCAGATTCTTTTTTTTTTTTTTAAGTGAGGCAATTGGGGTCAAGTGACTTGCCCAGGGTCAAACAGTTAGTAAGTGTTAAATGTCTGAAGCCGGATTTGAATTCAGGTCCTCCTGACTCCAGGGCCGGTGCTCTATCCACTGCACCATCTAGCTGCCCCCCAGATTCATTTTTAAACCATTCTTCTATTGGTTATCTTGGTTGTAGTAATAGCTCCCATTTCTAGAACAGTGTAAGGTTTACAAAGCACTTTGCTCACAACAGTCCTGGGAGGGAAGGAATCTTTGCTTCAATGCTAGGCAATTTTTTTATCCCCCAAAGGAGAATTTTAACTCAGTGAAATTTTGCTATTTGTTGTACTTAGTATCATAATAATATTTATCATTATGATTACCACTGCTCTGAATAATTCACATTTCTGTGGCTCTTTAAAATGCTTTCCTTGTAACCCTGTGTGTAGATAGTGCACATGCATTATTATCCCTGTTTTACTATTAAATGAAGGCTCTGAGGAGGTTAATTAAGTGTCAGAATCTGAATTGACGTCACCTATCCAGTGATGTTTGTGCTCAGCCACACTGCCTGGACAGTTAATGAGTCCCTGATGGATTACAAGAATTGAGTCATGCCCAGGGTGGGGAGGGGCCTCAAACCATGGCAGATGAGATTCTGTTGAAGGAATGGGGAATGTTTAGCCTGGCAGGAAGGAGGCTGAGAAGGCAGGGTTTCCCACGGGCCTTTGTGTGGAAAGACAAGGTAGACTTGTTCTAGATAGAATACTATGACAGGTGAAGGTTACAGGGAGGCACGTTGTTGCCAGCCCAGGACTGGGAATCATGACAGGCTGCCTTGTGGGCAGAGAGCTCCTCATCCATAGTTGTATTCAGGAGGGTCTCAGCCCTGCTGGGATTGTTAAGAGTGAAGATCGCCTGAGTAATACAACTAAAGGAGAGAGGAAGGAGGACTCACTTATGTTTTCGGGCAGTAGGCTGGGCTTCCCAGAGGAGATCCTTTTATACACGGTAGCTAGCAGCTTTTCCCACTGGGCAGATCCAGGTTTCCTTTATGTGTACCAAATGAAAAAATAGCTTTTATTCATTCATTAACATAAACCAGTAAGTGACTTGCCCAAGGTCACACAGTAAGTGTCTAGGACTTAGAGGCAGGTCTTGTACTCTTAGTCACATGATGAAAATAACACAAAGACCCAGTTTGGTTTGTTTTTTAATCCACAAAGGCTTGAATAGAAGCCAAATATGTAGGGATTTAATTTCACTTTTCTGGCAAATGTTTACTAAATGCTTCTCCCTGTGCCCCACAACATTCTGCTATAGAGTCTTTTCATAATATTACTCAGAAAAAAGCATCCCTCCTTGCCCAATTTCCTGACCACAGCTGCAGTCATGTCCCTTCACAGCTTGCAAAGAACAAGTTGCAATAAAGGAGTGGGGGTGGTGGATCTTGCTTTTATCCTTTGCTAAGAAAGCTCAGTATGTTTGTGGCCTTCCCATAGGCAAAGAGCCAGTTTAAACGCCGATCGACTGCAAACAATGTGGAGATCCACATTCCTGTTCCCAATGATGCCGACTCGCCAAAGTTCAAAACCACTGTGGGGAATGTCAAGTGGGTCCCAGAGAACAGTGAAATTGTTTGGTCAATTAAATCCTTCCCGGTGAGTGAGCCCCTCAGCCCCAAATTGGAGCACCTCTTCTCAGTCCAAAAACCGAAACTTTTCAAATACACCAAGAGGGAGTCCTTGATGTTATCCCAAAGTGTCTATATACTGTCAGTTTGGTCAAACATTACTATTATTCACCCAGAAGTGAATTCTAAAGGAAGGTTCAGATCAGCACATTAATTAAGTACCTGCTACATGCAGAGCCCCTGATTGGCACTAAAGAAAATAGGTTTAGAAAGTGGAATGAATGAAAAAGCATTTATTAAGCACTTACTGTGTGCCAAGCCATGGGCTATGCCTGGGGGATATTTTGTATAAATTCAAAAGCCAAATCAGTCCCTGCCCTCAAGGAACTTACATTCTAATGGGGGAACATATCTGGAGATTGGTGATAAGGCCCATTGCCTGATTTCTAGGAGTTTCTAGTTTAATAGGAAAGATAACTATAATGAAAAATAGTAATGGTTTACAGAGAGCTTTCCTCTTGAAGTAGTGTAAGTGTTCTCCCTATTTTATAGATGTAAGGCTCAGGGAGGTTCAGTGACTTGTCCAGGGCAGCACAGCTACTGAGTGCAGAACTTCGGACAGGCAATGCAAAACAAAGAAAACCAAGTGATCTCAAGAGGCCTGAGCAAAGAAAACTCATGATGAGAAAAGGCACTTGAGCTGCACTTCTGAACTGAGAGAGGAATAAGATTTCCACAGGTCAGGGTGAGGTTCTGGAGAAGGAATTCTAGGTCTAGAGAAGGATGTTGGCCATAGCTGGGAGGTAACGTACAAGCCTCCAGTGTGTGGGCCAGAGTCCAGGCTTCACTTGTTAGATCTTAGGGAACCACTGGGGGGCGGGGTTGGGGATCATTTAGGAGGCTTTTGTTCTCCCTCTGCTTTTTTCATTTGTCTCTATCTGGAGTCAGCTGAAACTTTGGAAAGGATCTGACTCAATTAGTCAGGCTGGAACCCTCCGCACTTAGTGCAGATTTCACCAAGCCAAAGAGATTTAAGCCTAGCTGGTTGACTTCCATTTAGTGATATGTGTGTAAAGTGAGCCAGGCCCCACAGATCCCTTTAGAAGCTCATTCCCACGTGTTTAGCCTAATATGCCTGTGTGTACCCACCACTCACATTAAGCTTTTGCCTCCTCTGTCCGGTGCCAGCTGTAGACATAGGTCTAGCGGTTTTTCTTGGTAAAACTGGCAGAAAGTTTGAAAGGCAGCCTGGTACATGAGAACGACTTTCTGCCATGCAGCCACTGCAAGTGAGAAATGATGTGCTCATTCTTGGACTTCTTCCAGTGCATTTACTACTCTAAACCAATACTTAGACCAGCCAAAAATGTGGCTGAGGTTCAGGGTGAGACTCTTGGCTAAATTTGCTTATATTTCAGTACTTACTCTTTCATCTTTCTCTTCTGTGCACAGGGAGGGAAGGAATATCTTATGAGAGCTCACTTTGGCCTGCCCAGTGTTGAAGCTGAGGACAAAGAAGGAAAACCACCCATAAGTGTCAAGTTTGAAATCCCATACTTCACCACCTCAGGGATACAGGTCTTTATTTTAATGATATAAAGTTGTTGGAAGTGATGTCCAAGGCTGGGCGAGTGAGGGTGGGAAATTCATCTTGTTACCGACTGCTACTACTTCAAGTCTTTCGCAGAGGAAAAGGCAGCTCTGATTGGAAAAGGGGGACAAGAACGTAGAAAGGAGGAGGCTAAGAGCTGTTTGAATTAAGAATGTCTGAAACTAGTTAAGTCATTTAAAGCCTTGAAAGCTCAAAGCACAAAATGTTAGAGCTGAGAGGGACATAGAATGTCAGAGCTGGGAAGGTCCTTAGAACCCAGAATGTCAGAGCTGGGAGAGCCCTTAGAACACAGGATGTCAGAGTTGGGAGGGCCCTTAGAACACAGGGTGTCAGAGCTGCGAGGGCCCTTAAAACATAGAATGTCAGAGTTGGATGGGCCCTTAAGAACCCAGAATGTTAGAGCTGGGAGGGCCCTTAGAACACGGGGTGTCAGAGCTGGGAGGGCCCTTAGAACGCAGGAAATAAATAAAATATAAATATAAAGGAGCACCACATGCCTGGTTGCTTTTCCCATACTTTTACATTTGTTTACAATGCTTAAATGTTTAGCATCTCCAAATTCTGGAGATCAGTGAACTCTTCTCTCAGGAGGAAAGCAGACTGTCACTAAGAAGGTGCACTTTATTCTTCTGAGGACAGGCAACTGTTCATTGTTCACTCTTGGGCCCTGCAGGTGCGCTACCTGAAGATCATTGAGAAGAGTGGCTACCAAGCTTTGCCTTGGGTTCGGTACATTACCCAGAATGGAGGTAAGTTGCATTACTCTGGTTAATGATGTCTCAGGTCTTTTGGCATTAGAATCGCCCTTTCCCCAACCCCCATGATCACAGCTCAGAGGTTCATCACCTACTGCACAGACAGAATGGAAAGCACTTAGGGTATGCCCATGTTAGTCAAAAAACAAAAATAAAAACAGGATGTATAGTGATTTCTGAAGGGTGATTCTCCCTCATTTCAAAGGGTATGTAAACTCAGATTTCTGGGGTCATATTGGACTCTAGAATGTCCCACAGGGTCGTGTGTTTCCAATCATTTCCTCCCATTATAGTTCCACAGAGCCAAACCCAGCACATGTATGGTTCACAAGGCCCTTTATACATATTAATCTCATTTGAGCCTTACAAACTCTTTTAGGGAGGCTAAGCAGAGACTATTGTCCTCCTCATTTTAGAAAATAGGTTCCCAGAGGAAAAGTGACTTGTTCACAGCCATTAAGTGTTGGAGCTGGGACCCAAACCCAAACTTGTTTCCTGTCCTGTCTTGGGCTCTTCCCAACTCAGCAGGCTGCCATATCTAATGCTCTGTCAGTTTCCCACATCCAGGTTCCAGGAAGGTTCTAGAAAAAGAGATGCATTGTTCTCATGCTTCACAACCACTATGAGCCAAAGATATGCCATACTTTTTTCTATAATCTGCCATTTATAAAACTTGAGTGTGGCTTATAATCAAAGTATACCTTTTAGGGATGTAGTCCAAACTTTGGGGAGTACACTATATATTTGTGACTAACAATCTAATTAAACCCTGAAAATAATTGTCTTTAAGTTCTTTTGTGTAACTCAGAAGGGAACCATATCAATATTGATATTACTCACCATAAATGAAAATAGGAAACACAAGGAAGTTGTATCAAAATGAAATAGTCACTTACATGTTATCCTTTAAGAGGTGAATAAGGGAGTTGCTAAAAGTGGTTTTGTTTTGTACCCAAAGGCAACAAGAAACATAATTTTGTGAAATGTTTACTTATCTCACCTTGAATTCTTCCTAATAAATGTCAGCAAGAGGACCACCAAGAAGATAATTGTAGTTTTTGTAGCAATATCTGTTGCCAAAAAAAAAAAAGTAGAGAAATTCAGTGAAGAAGCAGAAATTCTTTGAAGAACGAAAGAAGGTCCTGTAAATGAAAATAACATACATGTACATTGATATTCTGTTACTTTGTTGCAAAGGTGGGCATGGGAGACCAGGACAAACAATATGGTTCAAGATTCAAAAAGAAAGAGGTCAAAGCCTATTCAGAAACCTCCTGCTTATGTATCATGACTGTTCTCTTCCAGAAGATTGTTAGAAAGTGCTGGGTGTGACAGTACTAAATGACATCACAATTTGAAATTGACTCAACAAACAGAAAATGACTGGTTGGGGGGGTGGCGGGGAAGGGAGCAGAGTCATTGCTAAATCAGCTTTTACTGTGCACTTAGAACTACTTAGACTAAAGTTTAAATCATTACTTGAATAAGAAGGGATAAATTTGAGAAGACATTGCAATCCCTTACAACAACTTAAGCTCACACAAACTATTGAAGCTGGGAAATGTGTAAAGAAAAAATATTTTCTATAGAAATTTAACTGATACAAGAGTAATTATCACAACAAAGAGGCCAAAAGAGCCCCAAAACTTCCTCAGCCTGTCAACCCTTGATCTTCTTGCTAAAAGGAAACATGACAGGCAAATGTAATATTGGCTAATAACATAAACTTGTGCAAAATGTTGCAGAGGATTATAATAGAAGGTTATGAGCTGGATTACCTCTTTTAAAAAGCCAAGACTGGTAGAAGGGTGGAAAAGAGTTTCAGATGGCTTGACATAAGCCCTAAATAAGCAAAATCAACCTATGAGCATTTGTAGATAAAACTAGGTGGAGAAAAACAAATAGGCAAAAAAATGGAACTGGAATCAACCAGTATTTTTAGTTACCTATTTTAGTCATCAGTGACACTGGAACTTTGCATTTTTGGACTCAACACCTTAATCCTTGATGGCATATGAGGTCATGAAAAACAGCTGAACCAGACCAAGGACACACAGAGAAGATGTGTTGTAGGCAACAAAAATGTCGAAGCATTTGGAGATGACCTATCACAATATTTTAAAAGGAGAAGAAATAAAAAATGTTTGAAAAACAGGTATTGCAGGGGCATAGTGAGTGAGCTGAATTTGGAACTGAGGAGGAGGAAGAGAACATGTTACAGTATGTTTTGAAAATTAACCATCCCAAGCTGCTTCCTTACACATTCATCTTTTAACACCAGTATTCTTCTCTTGATATTCTTTGATGAAAATCATGAAACATGACAGTCTGGAAACTATATCAGAACTCTGGGTAGCACAAAAGGGCAATGGAAATATGAATGGTGGACATAGATAGACTACAGTAAATTATCAGACATGACACACCTAAGAAATAGTGAAAAATAGATCTACAGAGGAGATGTATTACCAGAAAAGGAGGTTGGCCAGTCATGTAGGGAGAGGAAGGGATGATGGACAGCGGAAGGGCTACATGGTGCCCACGTTATGTTAGCAAACCTAGAGGAAAGCCTCTGGCACCCGGGGTGCACCTCCTCTAAAGGATTTAGGGCAGGATATGGACAAGAATTTCACAGGATACCTGGTCATGATCTGTATCATTGAAAGGAGTAGCTACATTGGGAAAATCATAGATCCTACAGTCTTTGGTTTTTCCATACCCTAGAATAGAGCATTGAGTTACATATCTGTCAGCAGACGTTAGTCTGTGTTTTCTCCTGTCTAATTCCATCATCCAAGTTCCCCGCCCATTCTTACTTTGTCTTTTTTAGATTGAGAAAGGTCTTTGTACTGACACAGGTTCCCAAATGTCATTGGTTGGCTGCAGAAAATTTGGACTCGGGCGGAACAATATTACAGAAGGTGCTCAGTTTCATAGACACAGAGCTGAGTGGGGAGTCCTTATAGGTAGAAAGATGCCAAGACCTGCTCAGGCAGACCAAGCTTTAGTCTCTAGTCATAATTTTATTTTAAAACATGTGTTGTTTGGTTATGTCTACATCATTAACCTACTGATAAAAAGGAGAGGGAAGTTGGGGAGCAGAAGGAGAGAAATGGCAGTTGTCAGTGAACTTGGAAGCTCATCTCAATTGTTCTCAATTATCTCTCTTGTAGACTATCAACTCCGAACACAATGAGGTTTCTCTGCCAGCCCAGATGACACACATCTTCAGGCCCAGAATTTGTTTGTAGGAATTTCTTGTGGTACTGAAGGCTGTCAGCGTCTTGTCTTCAGTGGCGACTTCAGTGAATCTGAACGAGCCGAGGAGAGAGAATTAAATAGATATTTATTGACTTTGACACCCAGCATTATATGCCCTGACCATGACTGTGTGGATATCTTTTCATCATTTGTACACATTGTTTCTGCTGTTCCAGTTGAGTCACACTTTGCCCCAAATAGGCAGGAACACAGGAATGATCTTAGAATTCCCCTGTTCATGCCTGCCCAAGTCAATTTTGGAAGGAGACAAAAGCCCCATTTTAGAATAAAATGCTCTTTTCTGATTTGATGTGAGCTGAGTGGTACCAAAAAGGATGGTGGCAGATTTGCCAAAATAACTGCTAGGTGAGTCATCTTCTTACTGGAAATACGGTAGAGGCACCAGTGAAGCAGCGTCAAGTGGAAATTTAGGGAAAATGATGTATTCTGAAAGTTTGTTCTTTGAGATCCAGCTCATGGGGGAGGATGTTATCAGGCAGAGTTTTGGAGGTAAGTACATGCCTATTCACCCTGATTCTCACCACAGCACATCTGCTTCCAAAACTGCTCCTCAGAGTCAGTCTAGGGTATGTCTCCCTAACAGGGATCGGCATACAGAAAAGGCCAGTGCTGAATGTTTACAGAGCATGTGCTGCCTGCTTTTGGGTTGTCACAACTCACTTTCCCAGGACGTTGTTGGGGTAGCGAAGTGACCCACAGTCATGCTACCCACCATCCTTCCCATCCCTACCCCAAAACACCACTTATAGCTCTTAAGGATGAATTTAAATATAGAGAAAACGAGATTGTACCTGAGTAACAAGGGTTACTGATTCCATGTAGTCTTACCCAAGAAGCCAAATAGAGAAGCTCATTGAATTATTTACCCTTTTTTAGTTTGGGTGAATCTTTTAGATCCTGCAGACCCTTTCAAAATCCATTGTCCCTTTTGGTCACAGCCATGCCAAAAGGTTCACAGGCTGTGTGTGCCTTCAGTCCAGGGGCTCCACTGAGCCTTGAATTTCGGATGTATTGAAAAAAGGCTGGGGCCCTAGCTCTGGGTCCCCTTTCACACCATGTGCCATTCTGTTAGTTTTACAAACCAGAACAGTATTTTTCTAGCTCTGCTGGGGGGCTGATGAGTGTGATGAAGATGGGCTGCGTGTTGTGTTCGTCCTGGTAGGTAGCAGGGGCCTGAGAGGTGAGACATTAAGTCCCTTCTCCCACCCCAGTCTGCTCTCATTTGTCCTTGTGAATCCAACATCGTGATTTTCTAGGGGAGACTTTGGCCCAGGTGTTTTCTGAAGATGCTTCTTGAGACTGTGAGAATAGAGTGTGTTCTGTAAATGAAAGTGCTATGTGTTTTGTTAATGCCAATTCAGTTACTGTTATTACCACCCAACTGTAGAACATATTGGTCAATATTGCATTAAATGCAGATTTCAAATCTACTTTGTCTTCTGAAATTGACTGGATGAGTCTCAGCTGTCCATCCAAAAAGGTCTTGCTTAGAGCTGGAAATAGCCTGGGGTTTAGGTGGTGGCATGATTGCTAACTTCAATCCAAGCCAGCAAATCCTAATGCCAGAAGTGATCTCTAGTGACACGTCCAGATCTCACACCTAATCCAATAATGCATTTGAAGCAGGAATGTTGTCTGCAGCATCCCTGACAACTGGTGGCCTTGCTTCTGCTTAAATACTGAGAAAAAAGGAATTCTCAACCTCCTGAGCCCAGTCCTTTTCTTTACATCAGTCTGTGAAACCTGAATCCCTGTAGCATCCTAACTGCCACCCCTCCCAAATCCCGAGCTCAGAACTTGCCCCTTCTCCTGCCCTATCATACCTGCTCTGGCCCTCACTTCCTCCCTTCATAGCCCAGCCCTATAGTTAACTAATTCAACCATGTACTCCTGTCAAGTCTCTGGGCCTATCTTTGTTCCTGCTTGCCAAACCCCAGCCTTGGGTAACCTCCACCATCTGACTTCTCTGTTCCTTGCTCATGTGCTTCTCAAGCACGCCAAAGGAGTCCACAGTCAGTTAACTAATCTCCCATGTTCCTTCCCAGCTGCACAGTGATCCTTTTGGTCTAACAAAACTGATTATCTCTATCTTTTTTGTTGGCTATTCTCTACCAGTCCAGAAGCAACTCAATGACATCACCAAAAGGCACATGTCTTTCTAGATTCACTGCTTCATCCCACCTCAGCAGAGACCCCATACCTTCTACAAGAAAGTTGAGACCATCCATTATGAACTTCTTCCCCCTGTACCCCACCTCAAAACCCCTCAATATAATTTCTCATTCTTTCCTCCTTTGCTCTTAATTACTAGAGAAGAGATGGCCTCTCTTACCTCCTCTGGCATATTGCTCCTGAAATCCCAACTTTTCAGCTTCTCTGTCTCTCTAACTCTGTCTTTGTCTTTCTCTCCCTATGTCTTGCTCCCTCCCCCATCCCTCTCTTTTCCCTCCTTCCCTGCTGCCAACAAATATGCCTGTACGCCCCATCCTTAACCCTTCACTTGACTACTATAACCTCAAGCTATCATCTTATCTCTCTCCCCTCCCTTTCACAGCCAGATTCCTAGAAGCCCTCTACACACACTGTCTCCACTTCCTCTACACACACTGCCTCCCACTCATTTCTCAACCCCTTACAGTTTGCCTTCCAACCTCACCACACAACTAAATTTTCTCCCTCCAAAGTTGTCACGGGCCTAACCTTGCTAAATGAGATGACCTATTTTCAGTCTTCGGTGCAACATTTCATGATTAATCACTCCCCCTCCTCCTAGTTACTCTCCTTGGGTTTTTGTGACCCTACTTCCATTTCATCCTCCTGCCTCTTTGACTGTACCCCCCTCTCTTAACTATGAGTGGTGACTTGTCTTGGGCCCTCCTATCTCTATCCTCTCTCAGCAATCTCAGCCCCTGTGCTCTCAGTTATTTCTATGCAGATGTGTATTTCCAATCCTTAATCTCTCTTGACCTCCATTCCCGCATCAGTACCTGTCATCTCTACCCGGAATATACCACAGCCGTGTCACATTCATGTCCAAAATAAGAACTGTCTTCGTATACTCCTCCAAACGTTGCTCTTTTTGTTGAGGGTCATAACCTTGGAGTCACCCAGGACTTCCCTCTCCACCCCACCCCACCCCCATCCAACTAATTTCTAAGTCTTCTTGATTCTGTCTCCTCTACATGCCCTTCTCTTCATCTCCATGGCTAGCCATCACCTGAGTGTAGGCTCTCTTCATTTATGAATTATTTAATTTTTATTACCCTGGGTTATTGAAAGACTCCCAATTGGAGTCACAACTTCGAGTCTTTTTCTCCATTCTGCCCCCTGCCAGATAATCTTCCCAAAGCACAAAGTGTGCTCACATCACTCCCTTGCTTTCAACAACGGTCCATAGCTCCCTGTTGTCCTATTTAATACAAACTCCTCAGCTTTTTTTTTTCTTTTTCTACAGGGCAATGAGGGTTAAATGACTTGCCTAGGATCACACAGCTAGTAAGTGTCAAGTGTTTGAGGTCAGATTTGAACTCAGATCCTCCCAAATCCAGGGCCGGGGCTTCATCCACCGAGCCACCTAGCTGTCCCCCTCAACATTTCATTTAAAGTCCTTCACAATCTGACTCCAGCTTACCTTCCCTGGTTTATTTCACGTTACCTACCTCACACTCTGCATGACAGCCAAACGAACCTGATTTTCCCCCTGAACACAAGACAGCAAAGTGTAATAGAATGAAGCCCAGCTCAGGAATCTGAGGATCTCCTTTCAATTCCTAGTTCTGCTACTTACTATGGGACTTAAGTGACTAGCCTCTCTGGGCATTTGTTTCCTCATCTGTAAAATAAGGAAGAGGAAGTTGTACTAAATGATGTCCAAGGATCCTTTGAGCCCTTATCCCCCATGCCACTGCATGGACCATCCCCTAAGCCTAGAATGTGTTCCCTCCTCATCCCCTTCTCCAGGAATCCTGAGCATCCTTCAAGCTCAGCTCAGGTGTCATGTCCTACAGGAATGCCCCTGGTCATCAGCACTGCTCCTTACAGCTCAAGTGGACACTTAACCTGTGTTCATACTGTATATATATAGGGAGAACAGGGAATGTTTTCACTTTGTTTCCCCATTGCCCAGAATGGGTCCCCGAACAATAGTAGATGCTCAATAAATGCTCACTGGACTGAATACTTGAAGACAGCAATCATACCTTTGACCAAAATCTCATCTCCAGACTAAACATTCCTGGTGGGGCAGCTAGGTGGTGCAGTGGATAAAGCACCGGCCCTGGATTCAGGAGGACCTGAGTTCAAATCTGGCCTCAGACACTTGACACTAGCTGTGTGACTCTGGGCAAGTCACTTAACCCTCATTGCCCCACCAAAAAAAAAAAAAAAACCCAAAAAACTAAGCATTCCTGGTTTTCTTAACCACATATCCTATGGCACGATCTCCTGTCCCCTCCCTTTCCTGCTCACTTTTCTTTACATTCTCTGGTTTGTGCATGGCCTCTCTAAAGTGAAGCTTCTAGAAATGAACACAGAACAACAGGCAGAGTCTGCCATGGCAGAGGACAGTGGGAATACAGTGCTTTAAATGCCTCCCCTCCTCTGATCTCGACAGCCACCCTATGCAGTGGGAGCTGTTGTTATCCCTGTCATGCACGCAAAGGGACTCTTCCCCATTCACACAGCTAGGAGGTGGCAAGGCTGGGACTCAAACCTAGGTCTGCTGACTCCAAGGTCAGCGGGCTCTCCACTGGACCAGAAGAGTCTCTGTGAGATGACTCGCTGAGTGTGCAGTGCACTAAGCTTCTTTCACATGTGGTTTTCTGGCCACACCTCCTTCATCCTATACTTGGTCTGTTCTTGTGAACTCAGGAGTGGGACCTTACATTTACTCCAACTAAATCTGGTCGTATTAGAGACGATCCATTCTTTTTTTTTTTTTTTTTTTTGGTGAGGCAATTGGGGTTAAGTGTCTTGCCCAGGTTCACACAGCTAGTGTTAAGTGTCTGAGGCCAAATTTGAACTCAGGTCCTCCTGAATCCAGGGCCAGTGCTCTATCCATTGCACTACCTAGCTGCCCCTGAGACGATCCATTATAACCTGTCGGGCCCTTTTTGGAGCCTACTTCCAACATGCCAGTCATACCTCCCAGCTCTGTACCGAGCACAGATTGAGAAGCACACCGTCTATGCCTTTATCCAAGCCACTGATGAAAATGTCAAAGACAACAAGGCCAGGATCAAGAGACACCATGGAAAAGGGACTTGACTGACTCGGGCTCCAGAGGGTTAAATGAGCTGAAATGGGTGAAGGTAATCAACAGGTGGGAGCTCAGGTTAATTACCTCAAACTCTGAATAAAAAACGTATAGAGGCAGCAAACCCTGCTAAGGACAAAGTCTGCCTGTTGTATCTTCTCTGGTTTGTGACAGAATCCTAGATTTTCAATGTTAAAGAGCTCAGCTCAAACCCAAGCCACAGATTCAGAGAAGTAAGGAGGGACTTCGAAGGCTCACCCCCAACAAGATCCTTTCTGCAGTCCCCTCCTTCCCCTCTGCCAAAAGTGATTGTCCACCTCTACTGTGTGGCCATAGGCAAGTCACAACCCTTTAAAATGGGGGCAATTATTATACTAACTAGCTCACAGAATTCTAATGAAATACAGGCTGCCATCTGCCAAGTGAGAGGAGTGGACAAGAACAGAGAAGTCAGGCACACATGGCTTGTGGCCTACAGCACTCCTGAGTGGTCCAGAACCAGATTAAAATGTAATTGGGGAATATTAAACATAATAAAAATATGATACATTGCAACCAAAATTATAAGCAAAGGAGAAAGCTGGGAAAGGATTTTTGCAACAACTATCTCTAATAAAGGCCTTATTTCTCAAACATATAGAGAACTGAGTCAAATTTGTAAAAATACAAGTCATTCCCCAGTCGACAAATTGCCAAAGGATAGGAACAAGAAGTTTTCAGACAAAGAAATCAAAGCTATCTATAGTCACATGAAAAAATGCTCTAAATCACAAGTGATCATCGAAATACAAATTAAAGCAATTCTGAGGTACCACCTCACACCCATCAGAGAGGCTTAAGTGACAAAAAAGGAAAATGTTAGATATTAGAAGGGATGTGGAAAAAGTGGGACCCTAATCCACTATTGGTAGAGTTGTGAACTGATCCAACCATTCTGGAGAGCAATTTGGAACTATACCCAAAGGGATATAAAACTATTCTATAAAACCCCTTTGATCCAGCAATACCACTGCTAGATTTAGATTCCAAAGACATTCCCAAAAAGAGAAAAAGACCTATCTGTACAAAAATATTTATGGCAGCTCTTTTTGTGGTGGCTAAGAATTGGAAATCAAAGGGATGCCCATCAACTGGGGAATGGCTAAACAAGCTGTGGTATATGATTGTGATGGAGTATTATTGTGCCATAAGAAATAACAAGCAGGATGATTTCAGAAAGGCCTGGAAAGACTGTGTGAACTGATGTATAGTTAAAGTGAGCAGAGCCAGGAGAACATTGTGCACAGAGACAGCAATATTGTTTGATGAAGAACTGTGAATGCCTTAACTATTCTCAGCAATACAATGATCCAAGACAATCCCAAAAGACTAATGATGAAGCGTACTATCTACCTCCATAGAAAGAACTGATAGTGATTGAACACACTCTGAAGCATGCTATTTTTCACTTTCATTTTTTCTTTTATTCAAGTTTTCTTGTAAAAAATGACTAATATGGTAATGTTTTACATAATTGCATATGTATAACCTATGCTTACAGCCTCAAGGATGGGGAAGGGGAGGGAAGGAGGAAGGGAGGCCTAGAATTTGGAACTCAAAACTTTAAATAAAAAACCATAAAAGATAACATGTGGTTTTCAAAGTCAATATGTGGGCCACAAGGATCCCTTTGTATGGTTTAATGGCCCCCATTTCTATCTGAGTTTGACACCCCTGATCTAGAAGACCTCAGTAGTTCCTTTCAAGTTCCAACATTTCTCCAATCCTTACCCTTGAGTCACTTATAGAAATGTGAGGAATGAAATCATCTGAAGCAATTGGGTTCTGCCCTGGGGATGAGGGTCAAACTACTCTCAGATTATCAGCTGGAAAAAAGGACCTCAGCAACCAGCTGGCCTGGCCCCTCCCAGAATCCCCTGGAAAGGAGAAATGACAAGTGACCATAGAAGACCTCTAGTTAGGGAACCCACTACCCTGTGAGGCAGCTTATTTTCCTCCTGGACACCTTCCATTAGGAGTTCTTCCTGAAGGGAAGCCTACATCTGGTGCTTCGAGACTTCATCCCATCATGATTGTACATATATAATCTATAGCAGATTGGTTGCTCTCTTGGGGAGGGGGGAAAGGAGGGAGAAAAATGTGGAATTCAAAATCTTATTTAAAAAAAAGCCACAGGGACAGCTAGATGGTGCAATGGATAGAGCACCGGCCCTGGAGTCAGGAGTACCTGAGTTCAAATCCAGCCTTAGACATTTGACACTTACTAGCTGTGTGACCCTGGGCAAGTCACTTAACCCCAATTGCCTCACCAAAAAAAAAAAAAAAAACCCACCAAAAAAAAAAAATGTTGGGGGCAACTTGATGGTGCAGTGGATATAGCACCAGCCCTGGATTCAAGAGGACCTGAGTTCAGATGTGACCTCAGGCACCTGATACTAGCTGTGTCACCTTGGGCAAGTCACAACCCTCATTGCCCTGGGGGGAGGAAAAAAAATGTTGACACTTCATCCCATTACTCCTGCCATGAGCAAAACAAGCCAACTATCACCTCATTTCCTTGGACAGTGACAACAAATGTTGGGGCCCAGGCTTTGAGGGTATTCCCCACAGCCCCTTTTCAGCTAAGTTAATCAACAAATATTAATGGCTAGCACTTAAAGAGAGATTTAAGGTCTACAAAGCACTTTACAAATATCTCATTTTGTCCTCGCAACAACCTACCTGGAAGGTAGGTGCTCTTATGGCCCCCATATTCTAGATAGGGAAACTGAGGCAGGCAACAGTTAAGTGACTTGCCCAGGGTCACAAAGCTAGAAAATGTTTAAAGCCAGTTTTGAACTCAAATCTTCCTGACTCTGGGTCCAATACACTAGCCATTGTACTATGTAGCTGCCTGTATTCGGGGCAAACTATGTATCAGGCACTGTGATAAGTTCTGGGGATTCAAAGAAAGGCAAAAACACTATTGCTGCCCTCAACATGTAAAAAAATCTACATATGATATATATATATATACATATATATACAGTATAAATTATAGATCTAGTATATTATATACGGTATATATGTTATACACTGTATACATACATATATACAGAAGTGTGTGTGTGTGTGTGTGTGTATATATACATATATATATATCATGTGGGATAAATGGTGCATAGATTACATATACAGTATATTGAAAGGTGGTCTTATCTGGAAGGTACCAGGATGGGGGAGAGGTGGGGAGAGAACTGGAAAGGCCGACTGCAGAGCTGAGCTGAGTCTTCAGAGAAGCCAGGATGCAAAGATGAGGAGGAAGAGCATTCCAGGAACTAGAGGAAGCCAATACAAAGGTATGGAATGGGGGCAGCTAGGTGGTACAGTGGATAAAGCACCAGCCCTGGATTCAGGAGGACCTGAGTTCAAATCCGACCTCAAGACACTTGACACTTACTAGCTGTGTGACCCTGGGCAAGTCACTTAACCCTCATTGCCCCAGAAAAAAAAAAAGAATAAAGGTATGGAATGTCATATTGAAGGTTTAGCAAGAAGACCAGCACTGCTGAACTGTAAAGTGTAAGAAGATGGGACATGTAGGAAATGAGCAGACTGTGAAGAGATTTAAAAGCCAAACCCATGATTTGGGCCTCGAGGTAACAGAGTAACTTTCTCAGACCTGTGATTTCGGGAAATCCCTTTTACAGCTGAGTGAAGGTTGGACTGGATTGGAAAGAAACTTGAGGCAGACAGACACACCAGCAAGCTATTGCGATAGTTCAGGCGTGAGGCCCCACTTTGTCAGAAGTGGAGCGAAGGAGGTGCATAAGAGAGAGATTGTAAGGGTAAAAAGGACTTGGCAACAGACTGGATATATGGGGTGAGTATTTGTGAGGAGTCAGGATGCCTCTGAGGTTGTAGCTTCAGTAACTGCAAAGATGGTGGTACCCTCAATAGGGACATTTGTACCAGTCTGATTCCTTCATCTTGACAAATGAGAAAACTGAGGCCCAGACAAGAGAAATTATTTACCTGGGGTTATACAGTGAACTAAGGGCAGCTAGGTGGCATGGTGGAGAGTGCCCAGCCTGAAGTCAGGAAGACTCATCTGAGTTCAAATCTGGCTGCAGACACATTAGCTGTGTGACCCTGGGAAAGTCACTTAACCTTGTTGGCCTCAGTTTCTTCATCTGGAGAAGGAAATAGCAAACCACTCCAGTATCTTTGCCAAGAAAACCCCAAATAGAGTCACAAAGAGTTGGACACGACTGCACGAAAACATACAGTGAATTAATTAGCAGGAGACCAGTGCTTGAATCCATGTCTCTTAACTCTTTAAGTCTTGGCTCTACCACTATGTTAGTTATCTATCCCTTCTGGGAAGGCTTTAGATCTGAAGACCTGAGTTGGCATCCCAGCCATCATTTATAATATACTGTGTGTGTGGAGGGGAGGGAGGGGGTCATGGCCCTTTTCTGAGCCTTCACTTGCCCGTCAGTAAAACTAGAGGTCTCCTCCCAGCTCCAATATTGTGAATCGAGGGTCCATTTCTCTTCCCTCTCATCTTCATTTCCTCCTCTATGAAAGGAAGAGGGACAAGCTGATCTCTAAGGTCCTTCCCAGCTCTAAATTTTGTTACCATTTCAAGACCCAATAACCAGGCACAAGTCACAGATTCTGAACACTCTCCAAAGCAAATAAATAAATAAATAAAGGTAGCATGGGCTTGCCTTCCTGAAGCAGTGGCCACTAGAGGGGGCCAGCAGGAAAGGAATGGAGCTGCCTGGGGCTGTGCCCAGGAGCTGGGGAACCAAGTCCTCCTAACTTGTTAATGTGAGCAGAAGCTCCCTCTCTTTTCTCCCCACTGTTAGGGAGAACACATCCAGGGACCAGCCCACATTAAGAAAGGCCCTAATACCATGAATTTCCTTTCCCTTGATAGGAAAGAGCCCTGCATGTAGAATGTTTGGGGAGGGTCTGAAGCCCTACTAGTGGCAATCTGTGACCTTTACTATGTCACTTCCCTTCCCTGGATCTCAGTTTCCCCCAACTCTAAAATTATGAGGTTGAACTAAATCTAGGATTCTTTTTTTTTTTTTTTTTTTGGCAGGGCAATGAGGGTCAAGTGACTTGCCCAGGGTCACACAGCTAGTGTCAAGTGTCTAAGGCCAGATTTGAACTCAGGTCCTTCTGAATCCAGGACCAGTGCTTTATTCACTGCACCACCTAGCTGCCCCCTAGATCCAGGATTCTTAATCTGAGGCCCATGAATTTGTGGCTTTTTTAAAAAAATAATTATCAATATAATTGGTTTTCTTTGTAATCCTGTATCTTTTATTTTTTGCATGTACAAAATTTATTCCGAAAAGAGGCCAATAGGCTTTCTCAGACTTCTGAAAGGGTCAGTCACACACACACACACACACACACACACACACACACACACATACACACGGTAAAGAACTCCTAGACTAGAGCATCTCGAAGGTCCCTTCCTGTATAATATTCTATCATTTTCTGCTGTTGCCTGGTATAGCAATGACTACCTGACCCAGCTCTGGAAGATCTAGACAGGAAAAGAAAGCTACAGTTGCATTTGGGTAACATTTTTAAACCTTTCATGATCCCTTGGTACATTGCTCCAGTCAATTCAGCAAAATTCATTTCAAGGGTACCTCCTATCCAACAGGTAAGGCCCTCCTGGGCACTAGACCCAAAGATAAAATTGAAATAGTCCTGACCTCAAGGAACTTGTATTCTATGGGGGGAGGGGATAAAACATGGATGTGGGTGTATAAATATGAAGTTGATGCATAATAAATGTAGTACATAGGGGGTACCACTTGGGCCCCCCTAGACACAGCTGTCCTACACAAGCCAAAGCTTGTTAATGTAATAATATACAAAGAGAAGTAGTCACCCAGATCTCTTGAGCTTGAGAGTTCTGAGTTGCAGCAGCCTAAGCCCACTGGGTGTCTGAAGGAAACTCTACATCATCATGGTGAGTGCCCCCATAGCAAATATGTAGGCAGGGATGGTGGGGAGCACCAGGTTACCTGAGGAGGGCTAAATCAACCTAGGTCAAAAATGGAACAAGTCAAAGTACCCGTGCCTATCAGTAATGGAATGGGGCCGGTAAGAGACTCTGTACTGCTAACCTAGGTGATTTAAGAAGAGAAAGAAGGGTGCAGCTAGGTGGTGCAGTGGATAGAGCAATGGCCCTGGATTCAGGAGTACCTGAGTTCAAATCCGGCCTCAGACACTTAACACTTACTAGCTGTGTGACCCTGGGCAAGTCACTTAACCCCAATTGCCCCACCAAAAAAAAAAAGAGAAAGAGAGAGAGAAGGAGGGAAAGAGAGAGAGGGGGAGAGGGAGGGAGGGAGGGAGAGAGAGGGGGAGAGGGAGGGAGGGAGAGAAAGTGGGGAGAAAGAGGGAGGGTGAGAGAGAGAGAGAGAGAGAGAGAGGAGGGAAGGAGGAAAATAGTCATAAAATGTTTCTCTCATAAATCTGAGGTACACTTTAATAGACCTGATCAAATCAGTGGGAAAGAATGGACATGGATAGGAAAGATGCATGGAAGCGCACACACGCAGGGAATATATGTAGCCGAAATGTCACATACATATAGAATATATGGCCAACACTCAGGGGAAGGAAGGACAACTCATGCTCAGTGCTGCAGAGCCTCTAACATCTTCTGATGAGAACTGCTCCTGCTGGCCTGACTTTCCCTGCTGTTCTCCCCTGGAAAGGTAGAAAAGGACCAGGTTATAAAGGGCTTTGAACTCCAAACAGCAAATGTGATATTTGATCCTGGAAGTGAGAGGAAGAACCTGGAGTTTATTGAATCGGAGAATGACAGAGCCATGGAGTCCGGAGCTCCTAGTTTATGTACACCTAGACATTTGGGGAATGGCAAGTAGGCCAATTTGTCTGTAACATTAAGGGCACATAGGGGAATAATATGAAATCAGTCCACAAAGAGAAGCTACAGCCATTTTGTGAAGAACTCTAAATGTCAAAAAGGGGAAATTATATTTTATCCTAGAAGCAGTAGGGAGTTGCTGAAGCTTCTTGAGAAGGGGAAGGACATGTCAGACCTGTGCTTTCAGAATATTAATTTTGTAACTCTGTGCCTCTGAGTCAAATAAAGACTCCTCACTTTCCCTTACTTTCTATATCCAATCAGTCACCAAGTTTTGTCAATTCTACCTCCACAACCTCCCTGACATTCATTCCCATCTCTCCATTCTTAAAACTAACACCTTCCCCAGGGCCCCTCACCTGAACTATTTCAGTGATCTTCTAATTGGTCTCTCTGCTTCTAGATTCTCCTCAATCCATCCTTAAGTTTAATTCAATAAACATTTTTTGTTTGTTTGTTTGTTTTTGCGGGGCAATGGAGGTTAAGTGACTTGCCCAGGGTCACACAGCTAGTAAGTGTCAAGTGTCCGAGGCTGGATTTGAACTCAGGTCCTCCTGACTCCAGAGCCGGTGCTTTATCCACTGCGCCACCTAGCTGCCCCCTAATAAACATTTTTTAATGAAGCACCTCCCACATGCTAGGCTGTATCACTAGACACTGGGGGTCCAGAAATTGTGAATTATTTAGGATTGGAATTGGAAGGACGGTGTCATCCTCCATAGAAAAAGAGAAATTAGAAGGGATGAGGTTGGAGGAAAGACAAGTTCTGTCTGGGACATACTAAGTTTGAGATGCCTACTAAACATCCAGTTTGGAATGTCCAAGGGAAAGTTGGTGAGGCTTAGGAGAGAGCCCAGGGCTAGATATATAGACTGAGGAGCCATCTGCATAGAGTTGATAATAAAACCCATAGGAGCTTCCATTTACTCTCTGTGCAAACTTGAGGAAATCACTTTTCCTTACTTGGTCTCATCTTCCTCATCTGTTTAGTGAAGGAACTGGATTATATGGCCTTCTAAAGTCCCTTCCTTTAAATCTATGGTTTCTTCATCGTCCTGACTCTTCAGAGGCTCTCCAGCCAGTAAATGACCTTGCTAAAATTCAACACCCATAACTGAACATGATCCCTCCCCCCCCCCCCAGGTATGGTTGGACCATCACTTTCTTAATTCTAACTTGCCACTAGCTTTCTGAGCTGTCAACTCACATGGCTGACTCATATAGAGCTGACAGTCAACTAATAACCCCAGATCTCTTTAAGATGAACCATTGCCCGGCCATGCTGACATCATCTTGTGCTTGCAGAGTTGAGTTTTTTGGAACGCAAGTTTAAGACTACATTTAATCTCACTTTGTTTTCATTTCAATAGATTAGGCCCGATGTTCTAAACTGTCAGGATGGTTTCAGTCCTGACTCTGCTGTTCCTCCCCATTTTGTTATATTTGCAAATTTGATATTCAAGACGCCTATGCTTTTATCCATGATCAGTGATAAAAATGCTAGAGAGGAGAGGCCTAATCTCAGGGCCCTGGACTGTCCCCTTGAGATCTCCAACTACCACCACCAACAACAACGCTATCAAGCCTCTAAAGCCCTCCATAGCTACACTTTACTCCCCTCCACATCCTCTGGAATCCAGGGCCAATGGCCTCCTCACTGTCCATCTCTGGACTCCCAAGTATTTTCACTGGCTGTACCCCAAGCCCACAATGCTCTCCCTCATCTCAGCATCTTTGCTTCCTCTGGATTCCTTCAAGTCTCGGTTCAAGTACCGCTTTCTGTAAGGATCCTCTTCTAGCTCTCCATAATCTTAGTGCCTTCCCTCTGAGATTATTTCCAATTTATCCTGTTTGTAACTTGTTTGTACCTATTGTTTGCATCTTGTCTCCCCAACAGACTGAGAACTGCTTGAGAGCAGAGATGATCTTTTTTTCCTCTTTGTGTTCCCAGTATTTAACCCAGTGCCTAGCACATAGTAGGCACTTAGTAAATGATTGTTGAGTTTAGCCCCCCCCCACCTCCTTGACATTTATCAAGAGAATACACCAGACTGAATTCTGATCAGGAAAGGCAAGAAGTAAGCCATTTTTTCAAACCCAGGGTATCTTAGGGAGAAGGATATAGAAGTCTATGGACACTAGAGAGAGGGGCTAGTAGGAGCAAACCCCTGGCTCTTGCAAACAGCATTCCAGCACCGAGGAACTGAGGAGAGGGCTGAGACAAGGCAACAGAATGAGATCCCAGGGGATACTTCAGCAGGTGGGGGTGCACCAATGGGGGCCACCTGGTATCTACCACCCATGCTGGGTCACAGATCCAAGGCAGAGAAGAGCAGAGTACTGCACCTGTGACCTAGCACTATGATAAAATATAGGGAGGAGTCCTGAACTTCGATAACTGTATGACTATGATCTCAGGAGAAGAGCACAGACCAAAAAAGAGCCATCAGTTCAGTCCCTCTGAGCCTGTAGAGCCTCCAGCAGCACCCCAATAGTAGCTGAGTCAGCCACCTGCTAAAACTCCCAACTAGAAACAAGCCAATGGACCTAAACGTGGGACAGGAACTTGAAGGACTCAGACAAGAGGTCAGTGAATAGATATCCCTCCAGGGCACACCGCTTTGGAAGCATCAAAAGCTTGTAGGCCCCCAATCAGAGCTGTGAAAGCAGGAGAAGCATATAAGAGGACAGAAGCTCAAGTAAGACATCCCCCACACCCACCCCAGAAATGTACAGAGTCCAGCCAAAGTCAAGAAGGAGGCTGGATGGACAAGCAAACAAACAAAAAAGAACCTGACCAGAAAGAGCAATTATGGTGACAGGGAAATTCAAGAACACAGAAGAACAATGTGACTTAAAAAGAAAAAAAAAACCCTTACAAGCAAAACCTCAAAGATAAATTCAGCTTGGATCCAAATCCAACAAGAATTCCTAGAAGAGTCAAAGAAAGAGCTAAAAAAAATTTTTTTTAAACCAAATAAGAGCAGTAGAGAAAAGAATAGGGAAAGAGGCAAGAGCTAAGGAAGAAAGATATAAAAAGAGAATAGCTCAGAAAAAGTGGTATAAAACTTCACTGAAAAACATAACTCCTTGAAAATTAGAATTGGCCGAATGGAAGCTAATGATTCCATGGGACACTGAGAAATAATTAAACAAAGTCAAAAGTGTGAAAAATAGAAGAAAATGTGAAATCTCTTCTAGAAAATAGATCAAGGAAAAATAATTTATGAATCACTGGAAAATACAACCCCCCCCCCAAAAAAAAAGAATCACTGGAATAAGTTTTTGGAACAAAACTCATTATTTGATAAAAATTGCTGGGGAGGTTGCCTTCCAGGTAGAGCCAAGATGGCGGAGGAAAGGCAGAGTGAGTTCCTGAACTCATGACACGATCGCTCCAAAAAGCATCCAAATAATTCCATAGGAAAATACCTGGAGCAGCAAAACTCACAGAAAAATGTGCTGAAATCATCTTCTAACCAAGAACTGCTTGGAAGGTCAGAAGGAGGGAGCTGCTGTGCTGATACAGGAGTCGAGCCCAACCCCACAGTCACCCTGACACAGATCCAGTCCCAGGAAGGCCTCACTAGAGAAGGAGACCCCCAGAACCTCTGAATCAGCTGAAGCACCAGTGTTGTCTGGAACTAAGCTCACAGTCTGGTGAGTGGGCTGAGCCCTGGGCAGGGGGGAGACTACAGGGGTCTATGCAGGTGCTAAGGCAGAACTTGGATTTTATACCCCTGCTGAGAACCAGGAGGTAGGCTCGAGTAGCAGTGGCCCAGGTGGGGGAGGGGCGCAAGCCAAATTTATAAACTTACAAGTCATTCCCCAACTGATAAATGGTCAAAAGATATGAATGGGCTGTTTTGAGACAAAGAAATCAAAGCTATCTATAGTCAGATAAAAAAAATGCTCTAAATCACTATTGATTAAAGAAATATAAATTAAAGCAACTCTGAGGTGCCACCTCACCTATCAGATTGACTTATATGACAAAAAAAGGAAAATGATGGATGTAGGAGATTTGGGAAACCTAGGATACAAATGCACTGTTGGTCCTGTTGTGAACTGATCCAACCATTCTGGAGAGCAATTTGGAACTATGCCCAAAGAGCTATAGAACTGTGCATACCCTTTGACCCAGAAATACCACTGCTAGGTCTATATCCCAAAGACATCCCAAAAAGGGGGGAAGGGCTTATTTGTACCTATTTATAGCAGCTCTTTTTGTGGTGGCTAAGAATTGGAAATCAAAGGAATGCCCATCAATTGGGGAATACCTAAACAAGTAGTTGTGGTATATGATTGTAATTGAATATTATTATGCTATAAGAAATGACAAGCAGGATGATTTCAGAAAAACCTGGAAAGACTTACATGAACTGATGCAAAATGAAGTGAATGGAACCAGGAGAATATTGTGCACAGTGACAGCAATACTGTTTGATGAAAAACTGTGAATGACAACTATTTTCAGCAATGCAATGATCCAAGACAATCCCAAAGGACAAATGATGAAGCATACTATCTGCCTTCAGAGAAAGAACTGATATTGACTGGACACAGACTGAAGTATGCTATTTTGCACTTTCTTTCATTCTTTTTCTTTTATTCATCTTCTTGTACAAAATGACTAATATGGAAAAGTTTTACATAATTGTACATGTATAACCTATATCTTATTGCTTACTGCCTCAGGGAGGGGGAGGGGAAGGAGGAAGAGAGGAAAGAAGGAATAGAATTTGGAACTCAATTTTAATTAAAAATGTTTATTTAAAAATAAATAAAAATACAATAAAAGATAATATGTGGATAGAGTCAGAAAAACCTAGGAAGACTTGTATGAACTGATATAAAGTGAAGTGAACAGAACCAGGAGAACAATTTATATAATAATAACAATATTGTAAAGATAATCAACTTTGTGTGAAAAGATCCAACCATTCTGGAGAGCAATTTGGAACTATGCCCAAAGGGCTAAAGAACTGTGCATGCCCTGTGATCCAGCAATACCATTGCTAGATTTAGATCCCAAAGACATCCCCCAATAGAGAAAAAGACCTATTTGTACAAAAATATTTATAGCAGCTCTTTTTGTGGTGGCTAAGAAGAATGACCATCAATTGGGGAATGGCTAAACAAGCTGTGGTATATGATTGTGATGGAGTATTATTGTGCTATAAGAAATGACAAGCAGGATGATTTCAGAAAGGCCTGGAAAGACTTGTATGAACTAATGTATAGTGACCTGAGCAGAACCAAGAGAGCATTGTGCATAGAGACAGCAATATTGTTTGATTGTGAATTACAACTATTCTCCAGAAAAAGAACTGATATTGATGGAACACAGACAGAAGCATGCTATTTTTCACTTTCATTATCTTTTATGCAAGTTTTTTTATACAAAATTACTATTATGGTAATGTTTTACATAATTGTACATGAATAACCTATATCTGATTGCATACTGCCTCAGGAAGGGGGGAGGGAAGGGAGGAAAGGAGGGATAAAAATTGGAACACAAAACTATAAATAAAATAGTTTATTTTTTAAAAAAAGATAATCAACTTTGAAAGACTCTGATCAACACAATGACCCACCACAACTCCAAAGGACTCGTGAAACATTTTGCCCACCTCCAGATAGAGAGTTGATGGACTCAAAGTGCAGACTGAAGTGTATTTTCTTACCTTCTTTTCTTTTTTCTCTTTTTCTCTTCTTTTTATGGCTATAACTAGTATGAGAATTTGTTTTACATAACTACATCTCTGTAATAAGTTTTATTTTTCTTGCTTTCTCAATGGAGGGGGGGAGAGAGAATGGGAAGGAGAGAACTGGTACTGAAAATAATATTGAATTTTTAAAAATAAATGCTTTTAACTGACTTACTGGCCACTGGCCAACCCTCTTTTGTCCCCCTTCCCCCATTAAAGTGTAAGCTAGGGATGAAGCCAGGGACTATCTATGCTTTTTAAAAATTTTTGTCACCAATGCTTGACACATAGTAAGTGCTTTATCATTCATTCATTCATTCATTCAAGTTGACATAGAACTATTAGTGACTACCTTTTGGTACAACTAGTTTTGTTTCCCATTAACACTGTATAATTGTCTACTCCACTTCTCAGAATCCTTATTTTCAAGGCCCTCCTTAAATGACATTTCTCCCCTAACCTTTCCCTGATCTCCCAAAACCATTACCTTGAATTTATTTAGCTATGTACATGTTAAGAAAGTCATGTGAGGAGGGCAGCTAGGTGGAGCAGTGGATAAGGCACTGGCCCTGGATTCAGGAGGACCTGAGTTCAAACTTGGCCTCAGACACTTGACACACTTAATAGCTGTGTGACCCTGGGCAAGTCACTTAACCCCTATTGCCCCGTAAAAACAAAAAGAAAGTCATGTGAGAGTAGGGACAGAAGGGCTTCAGTTGAAGAAAGGAAATTTGGAGAATTTGGGAATTACAAAGAAGGTGAGAGGTTTAAAAGAACTTGAGAAGTTGCCGGGACTGTCCACCCCACCCACCTCCCCCACCTCCATCCTCCATACCTAGAATGCCCTCATTCAAGTATTTCTCCTCCTTTAACCCCTCCTTCTCTTTCAATTTCAATTCAATCCAACAGTCCTCTTCAACAAACATTTATTAAGCAGCTACTGTGTCAGACACTGGGGATACAAAGACAAAACTAATCCCTGACTTCAAGGAGCTTACATTTTATGAGAGATATATAACAAAGAGACAAGTAAATTAAAAGTATATAAAAAGCCATTTCAAGAGGGAGAGAACAGTAACAACTAGAAGGACCAGGAAAGGTTCAGTGTAGGAGGTGTTGCCCAAAGGGAGCCTTGAAGACAGAGAGGTAGGCACTTTAAGAGATGAAAGTGAAGAGCTGAAGGAAAAAGACTAGAGCAGCATGGCCTGAGGAGCAGAAGAAGGATGCAGAGGAGAAGATGGAGAAGTAGAAGGAGGGAGGAGAGAGGAAGAGTAGAAGGAAATGGAGAGGCAGGTAGGAGGTGCAGTAGATAAAGCACTGGCCCTGGATTCAGGAGGACCCGAGTTCAAGTCCGGCCTCAGACACTTGACACTTACTAACTGTGTGACCTTGGGCAAGTCACTTAACCCTCAATGTCTGGCAAAAAAAGAAGGAAATGGAGAAGGAAGAGATGGAAGAAGACTAGGAGGAAGAGGAGAAGAAGGAGGAAAATAGGGAGAGAAGAGGAGGAGGAGGAGTGCTAGTGTCTTCTTTCTGTTTCATTTTTGTCCATGCCACATACAGCAGGAGTTCTCAACCATTTTTGCATGCATCATGGACTGCCCTGTAAGTCTGGTAAAGCCTATGGAATCCTTCCCAAAATAATGTTCTTAGATACATAAAATTAAAGGAATGAAAGGGAACAAAGATTTAAGCATCTACTATGTACAGGGCACTATGCTAGGCACTTTATAAATATTACCTCATTTGATCCTCATAACACATTTTATAGTTGAGGAAATGAGGCAAACCTCATTAAGTGAAGTGACTTTACACGATCATACAGCTAATGTCTGAGGCTGGATTTGAACTTAGGTCTTCCTGACTCCAGGCCCAGAATTCTATCTGCTGTTTAGATTAAAAAAATATAGAGGGGGCAGCTAGGTGGCACAGTGGATAAAGCACTGGCCCTGGACCTGAGTTCAAATTTGATCTCAGACACTTGATGCTCACTAGCTGTGTGAATCACTTAACCCTCATTGCCCTGCAAAAAAAAAATAATAAAATTAAAAAAAATATATATATATATATATATTTCCCATCCAAGTTCACAGACTCCCCCTGAAATCTATCTATGGGGCCTGTGGACCTCAGGGTTAAAAAAAACAAAACCCTTGACCTATTGCCTAGCACAGTGTCAGGCACATCATAGGCACTCAAGAAATGTTTGTTGAATGAAGATGAAAACAACTATAGAAAAGAAAAAGGACCTCATGAAGCAGAGGGGCAGCCTTACTTGTGTCACGATGTTGAGGGGGGTAGAAAAACGTGACCCACAGGAAAAAGGAAAGAAGGATAAGTGAACATTTAGATCTAGGAAACAGATAGGAGGTTCATCCTGAAGACAAGGAAGCTGTACCCTCTGATGCCATTGCTGTTTGGTCTCTAGGTAGGTAGGTGGTATAGTGGTCAGAGAACTCAACCTAGAGTCAATCAGATCTGAGTTCAAATCCAGACTCAGACACAAACTAGCTGTGTGACCCTGTGCCAGTCACTTAACCTCTATCTTCCTCACTTTCCTGAACTATAAAATAGGATTGTTGTGAAGATCAAATGAGACAATCATCATAAGAGCTTAGAACAGTGCCTGACGGTAGGTGGTTGATGAATGCTTGTTCCACGCTGCTCCTCCCCCTTTTCAGGAATGAGTGTGTGGATCCACAGGAACTGCCAGGTCACCCCACTAAAGGGCAGAGGAAAGAGAGAAAGGTAGTGGTAGATGGTGATTCCCAGCAGAGAGCTTGGGTATTGAGCAGTTATTGGTTGACCCAATGACAATAGAAAGGTCTGTTCTCTTCACAAGGCATGTATCTAGGATATGACACACACTCTCCCAAGATCTGTCCGGTGAGATAACTAGTACCTACTTCTGTCCCTTTGCATGGACACAAACAATAAT
Source organism: Dromiciops gliroides (assembly GCF_019393635.1). Taxonomy (NCBI): domain Eukaryota; kingdom Metazoa; phylum Chordata; class Mammalia; order Microbiotheria; family Microbiotheriidae; genus Dromiciops; species Dromiciops gliroides. Next base: position 59,250,154 of record NC_057861.1, on the reverse strand, counting down.
CAGAAGGAACCTAGAAAGCATCGGTGAAGATTTTGAAATCTCAGGAAAGAAACCGATGACCCTAAAGGCCAAGAAAGTGTTGCCCTTTGAAGGTGCGGGCTTCTGGAGAGAGGGAAAAAAAAAGAGCTGGAGAGTGGCCAAAAGTCGTTGTGTGAGAACGAGACTTGGATGTAAAATACAGAAAAGACGAGGGTTGTGGTACATATACCGAAGGCTTGGAAGACTATATTCCCCTGGGGTCTTCCAAATCTAATCAACTTAAAGCTGAAGAGGAAAGGGGAGAAAGGCACAAAGCAGCTCACTTATTCGCCAGGCTAGATGATTTTAGGAAGGACATTGATAAAGTGGAGAGGGTCCAGAGGGGAACAAGCAGGGCGATGAATGAAAGGCCTGGGTATGATGCCATGAGGATGGTGAGCCTGGAAATGACTCGGGGAAGGCATGATGGCTGTCTCCTAATCGAAGGACCATGACTTGGAAGGGGAATTAGCTTTGTTCCACTTGGTCCCAGAAGGCAAAACTGGGAACAATGACTGGAAGCTACAGAAGCAAATCTAGGACCAATCTAAGTAAAAACTTCCTAACAGTTGGAGCGGTCCAAAGAAAACGGGCCACCTCCAGAGCTCATGGGTTCCCCAGAAGGTCCTCAAGCCAAGAATGGATTACTACTTGTCAGGGACATGGTGAAGGAGACTTCCTTTTTCGGTACAGCCTGAACTAGGTGGCCTCAGAGGTCTCTTCCAACTCAGGGATTCCGCGGGGTTCAGGATGGGTTAAGCTTGATGGTGTTCTTCCTGAAATAGAGTAAAGAAAGAGACAGAATTCTCCAGATGTGGACTTAGCAGAGCGGGAGTGATGGAAGGCAGTGGAAACTTCAAAGCACTGAATTTGGAGTTACAGCACTTGGGGGTCTTTAGTCCTGGCTCTGACACTCAACCCTGAGTTGCTATAGGCAAATTAGGTCAACTCTCTGATCCTCAGTTTCCTCATCTGGAAAAAGGAAACAATATTCAAGTCACAGAATTGGACATGACTGAACAACAACAACAAAGGTCCTTTCCAACTGTAAATTGAAGATGATCTTCCCTCTCCATCCCTCACCCTAACCATCCAGTTGATTACCAGGTTCTGTTGTTTCAATCTCCACAACATTTTTCAAATCTTTTTCTCTGCCACCACTATAGCTCACACCCTCAACCACCAACCTCTCTCCCGGATAACGACAATAATTTCTTTGTTTTTTCTTTTCTTTTTTTTTTTTTTGGCAGGGCAATGGGGGTTAAGTGACTTGCCCAGGGTCACACAGCTAGTGTCAAGTGTCTGAGGGCAGATTTGAACTCAGGTACTCCTGAATCCAGGGCCGGTGCTTTATCCACTGTGCCACCTGGCTGCCGGTGGCAATACATTTCTAATACTCATTAGATTGTAAGCCCCTTCAGAGTAGACACTATCTTTTGCCTCCTTTTTCACACCTCCCCTCCCCCTCCCCCCCACTTAGCCCAGTGCCTGGTACATGATAATTGCCTATTGACTGACTAACTGACTGGTCTCCCTGCTTCCAGGCTCTCTCCCTCCAATCTATCCTGTCCCAGCTGCTCCTCAGCTCAAAACCCTAAGTAGTTTCCTGTAGTTTATGACATTCCCAGACACCCTTCCATACTGGCCACTCCCCCATTGTGAATCCTGTCAATTGACCTGAGATGAGATATGAGTCTTTCAAAAAATTTAGACTAAACATCGAAACAAACACAGAAGTGGCCCAGAGCATGGAGGTCTGAGCCAAAGGGTCCTAAGACTCAGTCAGAGAGGAAGAAGGGCTGGTCAGCCTAAGGAGCTTCTAAAGGCACTTTCTCCTCTCGTTCCCATTTGTGGTCCCCTTCTACATAGCGGGCAAGAGATTTTCACGTTAGGGGCCATTGCCTCCCTTTAGGCAGGAAAACAACGCCCTTGCAGCCTTCTTCAAGGCTTAGAAACTAGATTAAAGGATAACTTAAAATCATAGAATCTCAGTTAAAGGGGTCTCACAGGTCATCTAATATAACCTCTCTCAGCTGAGTCTAATTGACAGTATCTGTGACTAATGGTCTTTGGTCTTCCACTTGTGACAGGGACCTTACTACCTAATAGAGTTCCACTATTGAAAAGTTCTGTTGGCCAGGAAGATCTTCCTTTTATTACGTTGAAATCTTGCCTCCTTATAAATGTGCAACCCAGGGTTTAAGCCTGGGCATTTGCGGAAGACTCTCCTCATTGATGGTAAAAATCAGCATTCTGTGCTGTGAGCAGGCAGGGTTGTCAAGAGCTTGAGAAAGGAAGCAGCTTTCTTCTGGCTTCTGGGCTTCAAGAGAACGTACACTGTTTCAGGCTTTCTTTTTTGTTTGTTTTGGGTTTTTTTGTTTTTTTGTTTTTGGGGGGGTTTTTTGGTGGGGCAATGGGGGTTAAGTGACTTGCCCAGGGTCACACAGCTAGTAAGTGTCAAGTGTTTGGTGCCGGATCTGAACTCAGGTACTCCTGAATTCAGGGCCGGTGCTTTATCCACTGCACCACCTAGCTGCCCCTGTTTCAGGCTTTCTTTACAGAGAGGTCCCTGTATAGGAAGACCAGGAAGAAGCCAACGTATAGGAGAGTTGGCATCTCAAGCATGTCCTTATCTCCAGCTCTCTAGCTTGCCACATTCAAGACTTAAGGGAATTTCCCATTGAGTAAGACCAGGAGTTCCCCGCCCCACCTTGTCTTTGTCTTCTCTCCCTCTTTTTTCTCTTTCTTTTTCCCCATTTTTATTTATTTAATTTTCAGTTCCAAATTTTCTACCTTTCGCCAGCCCCTCACTTACCCATTGAGAAGGCAAAAAAGAATATGATACCCATTATACACACGAAGTCATGTAAAACTTTTCCATATTAGCCATGTTGGAAAGACAGAGGGGAGCAAGAAAAAAAAAAAAAGGAAAGTGAAAAAATATGTTTCAATCTGCAGTCAGAGTTCATCAAGTTGCTCTCTGGAAGTGGATAGCATTTTTCATCATGAGTCCTTTGAAATTGTTGTGGATCATTGCATTGATCAGAGTAGCTAAGTCTTTTACAGTTGGATATCATACCAATACTGCTGATACTGTGTACAATGTTCTACTAGTTTTGTTCAATTCATTTTGCATCAGTTCATATAAGTCTTCACAGGTTTTTCTGAAACTATCTCCTTTATCATTTCTTATAGCACACTAACATTCCATCACAATAATATGCCACAAATTGTTCAGCCATTCCTCAGTTTCCAATTTTTTGTTCCCACAAAAAGAGTTGCTATAAATATTTTTGTACATATAGGCATTTTTTTTTCTCTTTCTTTAATCTCTCCAGAGGTATAAACCTAGTAGTGGTATTGTCAGGTCAAAGGATATGCACAGTTTTATAGTCCTTTGGGCATAGTTCCAAATTGTTCTCCAGAATGGTTGGACCAGTTCAGAATTCTACCAACAGTGCATTAGTGTCCCTACTTTTCCACATCCTTTTTAGTATTTGTCAGTTTTATTTACTGTCACAGTAGCCAATCTGATGGGTGTGAGGTGGTATCTCTCTGTCTTTCTGTCTCTGTCTCTCTCCCACTCTCTCCGACTCTGAGGCTCTCTCTCTCTCTCTCTCTCTCTCTCTCTCTCTCTCTCTCTCTCTCTCTCTCTCTCTCTCTCTCTCTCTCTCTCAGATATCTTATTCCCAGTGGGAGAACCCATTCACTCTGTGTATATTCTGGTATAGTCTTATCTGTTTAACTTCTAATTTCTGTTTGCTATTACCTTGAATAAATGGGTTTGTTCAATATTCAATATTTGTAATGATATGTGTATAGCTGGCATTTGGTGTGAAGGGCGTCAAGACTTCAGCTGTAGCTTGGGGCACTCCCTTCCTGTTAAGGGATGGCAATAGGAAAGAGAAGCAACTTGGGGCAGCTAGGTGGTGCAGTGGATAGAGCACTGGCCCTGGATTCAGGAGGACTAGAGTTCAAATCCAGCCTCAGACCCTTGACACTTACTAGCTGTGTGTCTCTGGGCAAGTCACTTAAGCCCAAATGTCACCAAAAAAAAAAAAAAGAGAAGCAACTTGAATCTAAAAATTATTTCCACCAGATGAGCAAAATTGGGGGGACGGTACAGATAAATATAATTCTGGTATTTCCTCTCTGAGGAGAAGAGAACAAGCCAGTCTTGTTGCCCTATTCTCCTTTTCCCTCCCAGGCAAGAATCAGTTTCCTTAGAGAGGACTGGATGATACCCCAGAGATAAGCTATTCATCCCTCCCTGCAATCCACATTTAGACAAACCCATGTGCACCCACACATAATCTATATGGGCAAAATACAAATATCTTATAAATGTAATGGGGGACTAGCCAACAGGGGCTCAGTCCTTCAAGGATGTGCAATCTGCCCAGGCTGGTGACAAACCACAGGGGGTTGGGGAGCCTGCTTCTGGGCTTGTGTGATGGAAGGTCCTGCCCAGGCCAGGTGTAGGTATTCCACGGATGTTTTCTATCTACTTATTGGAGAATGATGAAAAGTCTTTTAACTGGCCAAGAGAGCATACAAAAGCCTCAATGGAGGAGACTCATCCCTTTTTCCCTGGTGGGCAGGAAGGTGAAAATTGCTGTGAGCCCCAAAGTGGGGGAGACACATTGGGCTCTTCTTGCCCTGCCCATGCAGCTATGAGGCTTGGAACACATGGTGCTGTTGGGTTTCTGTCTCTATTGTGTTTCATTCTCTCTTGCTCTTAGGTGAATGAGTATAGAAGATGGGACAGGACAGGCTGTGGCCTTATGAGTTTTCAAAGCTCAGAAGGGCCACAGAAGAGCTCTAGTCCAGTGGCCAATCCCAGGAAGTAGATGGCCCTAAGGGGTTGACCCACCCAGCAGCAGAGACATCACCTCCTATAAGCAAGAGAGCAAATCATACATTGGTGAAGTCACACCTGGAAGTGAACTCAGTGGTGGGAGGAAATGTTGGTAGCAACTGCTTTAAGTTTGAGCCATTCTCCCTAGGAACCAAATCACAGAAGGGAAAGTGTGCCCCTCAATTCAAGGAGATATTTTGAAATTTCAAGCCTTACTATATCCTCTTAGTAAATGTCTCTTTGTAAAAGCCTCTTGATGTTAATTGCTTGCCGATGGTATCAAGGAGAAATCAACTGATTACATGGTATTTGATATTGGAAAAACATACTAGAATGGAAGCTCAAGTCAATAGCATTAGAAGAACCCCACTGCCCTTCAGGATACCCCTAGAACCTTGATCAGGGAGATAGACATAAGCATCCGAGCTAGCAAATGCATGAATTGGGGAAATAAGACTAGAGTGTTACTACATAAACTTCCCACTAAAGCTCCTAATTCTGTCTCTTAGGGTCAAGGAGGCAACCCTTTCTATATATGAAGACGATGATCATCCCCACCCTTAGCAGTGTTCTGGAGTCTTCTCTTCTCTAGCTTAAACAATCCCACTTCTCCTTTCCTTTCTCTGAGGAACAGAGAGAAGGTCAGTCTGCATATGGCATGATCTGGGGTCTTCTCTCCATCCTGGTCCCCCTTCTCTGGACACAGCAGTTTGTCAGTGGCTTTCCTAATACCAAATACCCAGGACCGATGGGTGCTCATTCACATCCCTCCTACAGACCCCCAAACATCAAGCTTTGGGCCCAATAGGTCAGCACTGCTGGGCTGGGTCAACCCCTTCATTTCTCCACCTCGGTGAGGTCTCTTTGGCTAAAGCACGATACATGAAAGGAGTAAAACCCCTGGCTGAGGTTCAAGGAGTTTGCTTCCCTCCCTTCCTGAGCGGGGGAACGTGGAGGCTGGCATCTGATCTCTCTCACTTTCACTTTAGCCATGCTGCTGTTTGTGTTCAATGCTGATGATCCATGTGGCACACAGCCTGCTGCCCAAATGCCTTATGGGTATTACCAGGTGTAACCTGTTTCTCTTGGAAATGAGTGGAAATTGGAATTCCTCTGGGAACATTTTCCAGGAACTGACAGACTTGCCCTTTCAGTAACAACAATGTATAATAAAGCCAACTTTTCAAAATAAACTCTTAAACTAAAGGATTTTCACATTTTAAAAAAGAACACCTCTCCCATTTCATTCAGATGCTGGCAAACAGTGAACTCTGTCCAGAAACTCAGGCCCTGCTTCTAACTGGCACACAGTAGGTGTTTTCAAAAATGCTTGTTCCTCTCCCTCCCTTTCCCCTTATTATCACTGAGGGATGCCTAGAGTTTTAAAAGCTAAACAGAAGAGCTTATATTTTTTTCCTGGAAGCCATAGGAACCCACTGGAGTTGGTCAGGTTGAGGTGTCACATAGTCAGATCTTCACTTAGGGAAAATTACTTTGATATCAGTGTGTAGGATGGAAACAGAAAGTAAGAAACAACTTGCCCACAGTTAAGAAGGATTCAGATCCCAGACTCTTAACCGCAAATTCAATAGTCTTTACACTAAATTACAGTGCTGTCTCTTTTTCTTACGCCACAATCATTTCCAAACTAAACTCTGCATGCTCCATAGAACCATTCCTCAGTAAAAAATAAAAACAGTGAAGCAAAACTAGCCAACCATCCTACTGCACATACCATATGCAATACTTGACTCTCTTGACCCCTTCCCTTCCCCACCCCCCTCTACCAAGAGGAGGGACGCCACTTTTGTTCTCTGGGACCTTTAAAGGTTGCTCATTGCAATTAATCTGAGTTCAGGTGCCTATGACTGCTTTTGTTTACAATACTATAACTGTTTTGTATATTGCTTTCCTGGTCCTACTTATATCACTCTGCATCATCTCATACAAATCTTCTCATGTTTCTCTGAATTTCTCATATTCATGGTTTCTTGTAGCATGATAACATAGCACATTTACAAAGCACCATTTTTTCAACCATTTCTCAATCAATGGGCACCCACTTAGTTTCTAGTTTTTGCTACCACACAAAATGCAGCTATGAATATTTTGGTACAAACAAGACTTTTCTTTCTTTCTTTTGACTTCTTTGGGGTTTATGCAAGTAGAAGGATTGTTGCATTAAAGGATATAAATGAATTAGGGACTTTTCTCTCAATTCCAAATTATTTTTCCAGAAGTGTTTTTCCAGATCAATTTATAGTTTCACCAACAATGTATTACTATACTTGTCTTTCCACAGTCCCTCTAAAATTGAATATCTGATTTATCATCTTTGCCAATTTAAAGGTTGTGAGGAGAAAAAAACCTCAGAGTTGTTTTGATTTTCATTTCTCTTATTATTAGTAATTTTTTCCCATATAGCTATTGATGGTTTACATTTCTTCTTTTTTCTTTTTAAATACTATTTTATTTTTCTACCAATTACATGTAAAGACAATTTTATCAATCATTTTTTTTCAAAATTTTGAGTTCCAGGGCAGCTAGGTGGTGCAGTGGATAAAGCACTGGCCCTGGATTCAGGAGGACCTGAATTCAAATCTGGATTTAGACACTTGACACTTACTAGCTGTGTGACCCTGGGCAAGTCACTTAACCCTCACTGCCCCGCAAAACCAAAAAAAAAAATTTTTTTTGAGTTCCAAACTCTCTTACATTTCTTCCTTTGAAAACTGCTCATATCCTGTTGACTAATTCATTTCAGTTTAGTCTATATCTTCAACATTCATTAAAGCCTAGTCTGTGCAGGGGTCTAGGCTTTTTTTCTATTGGAGGGACAGGGAAGAATAGCTTTCTCAGAACTTACACCTATCAGGGAAGCATGTACATATGTAATTTTGAAAAGGCAAGGTGTTATAAGGGACATGAGAGAGACATGAAATGTTTTGAAGTGCAAAGCAAGGAGGAATCACTGTCAGAGTAGAGGTGATAGAAACAAAAAAGGCTCTATGGAGGAGGTGGCATTTAGCAAGTTCCTCCCCAGCCCTGGGCCTCAGTGTCCTCATCTATTGAACTAGATGATCTCTAAGGTCCCTCCTAAGTCTAACATTATATATATTCTAAGTCTAACATTATATATATATATATATATATGTAATCTTTTTTTGGTTTGGTTTGGTTGTTTTGCAGGGCAATAAGAGTTAAGTGACTTGTCCAGGGTCACACAGCTAGTAAGTGTCAAGTGTCTGAGGCCAGATTTAAACTCAGGTCCTCCTGAATCCAGGGCTGGTGCTTTATCCACTGTGCCACCTAGCCGCCCCTAACATTATATACTCTTTTAAAATGTTTATTATTTTTTAAAACTTTTTTAAATTTTGAGTTCCAAATTCTCCTCCTCCCTCCCACCCCTACCCTACCCATTCAGAAGGCAAGCAATATATCAATTATTCATGTGAAATCACACCAAAAAATTGTCCATATTAGCCATATTGCAAAGGAAAAAAAGCAAGAAAAAGAAAGTGAAAAGGTTATACCTCAATTTGCACTCAGAGTTCATCAGTTCTCTTTCTAGAGGTGGAGAGCATTTTTCATCATGAGTCCTTTGGAATTGTCAGATATCATTATACTGACCAGAGTAGCTTGATCTTTCACAATTAAACATCCTTACAGGGGGCAGCTAGGTGGCACGGTGGATAGAGCATCAGCCCTGGATTCAGAAGGACCTGAGTTCAAATCCAGCCTCAGACACTTGACACTAGCTGTGTGACTCTGGGCAAGTTACTTAACCCCCACTACCCCGAAAAAAACCACACCATCATTACAATACTGCTGTTACTGTGGTCAGTGATCTCCTGGTTCTGCTCAGTTCACTCTGCATCAATTTACATAGGTTTTCCTAGGTTCTTCTGAAAGCATCTTGCTCATCATTTCTTATATAGCACAATAGTATTCCATCACAATCATATACCACAACTTGTTCAGCCATTCCCCAATTGATGGACATCCCCTCAATGTTGTTTAGCATTGACCACTGAAGCCTATCATAAGGTAAGTTCCTTAGAGTAGTGAATAGTATGAAACTGGTAAGTATACTTTGGGGTCTCCTCTTTCCCAAACCTCAAGGTAGACAGGGAGCTCACTCCACCCCAGACATCCTCCAAACCAAGACAATTTGGTTTCAGCCACAGGGGTTCTAGTCTTACTTTCCTGTGGAACCTCATGCTATGCTGATGTCCTCTCGAACAGATCTAGAGAACTCTCCTATTTCTGGACTTCTCCAGGCCTGATTTCTAGGCGACAGAAACACAGCTGTGACATCACATCAGAAGGGGGAGCCTTTCCCCTCGGACAAAAAGATCAGCAAACCCAGAGCTACATTTGGCAAGAGAGAGTGTTAATGGTGCCAAGGTGAAGTTCGACCCTTTCACCTCCCACCAAAGGGCTTTGAAGTGAATCTGGGGCCCCTGGTGAGGAATGACACTAGCTCAGACACAGAGGAGCAGGTGCAGCAGGCAGCCCCTGACCTACGGGAAGTAGAAGCTCATCCATGAGCATTGGATGCAGCTAATTTCTAGTCCCAGAGCTGCCAGACTCACCATGTGACTTCCCCTCCTTAGACCTCAGTTTCCTTGGCTGCAAAATGAGGCCGAGAACCAAGGATCACTTGTGGCAGTTTCTACCTCTTATCATTCTATGTATCCAGCCTTTGGACTCTCTCCTGAGCCCCTCATCACCAACTGCTTTCAGGGTCATCTCAAACTGCATGTTAAGTAGGAATTTCCAACTTAACACAGCCAAAACAGAAATCATCATCTTCACCTCCAATCCACCCTTCATATGTCTGTTGAGGGTACCACCACCTTTCGGTTCCCTAGGTTCTCACCCAGGAATTTCATTCTCAACCCCTCAATCTTCCTCGCCCCAAATATCCAGCCATGTTCTTTCTACCTCCACAATATCTCTCAACTATTCCTTTACCTCCATTCAGGCTCTACCCTAGTTTAGGCCTGAACTATGACAATAGCCTCCCACTAGGCCTCTCTCTTAACTATCCTCCATCCATACAGGCTGCCAAGATGATATTCCTATTATCAGCACAGATCTGACCACGCCGCTCTATTCCTCAAGAAGCTGCAGTGGCTCCCCATTGCCCCTGGGATAAAATACCAACTCCTTTATCTGGCATATAAAGCCCTTCACCACCTATCTTTGCAGTCTTATTACACCTTACTACCCTTCATAAACTCTATGTTTCAGCCAAACTGGGCTTCTTACTGTTACTCGCATATGACATTCCATTTCCTGCCTCTATGCCTTTACACAGACAGTCTTTCATGCAATTAATACATTCCTTTCCCTCTCTCACTTCTTTGAGTTCTAGACACCTTCAAAACTCAATTCAGGTGGGGCGGCTAGGTGGCGCAGTGGATAAAGCACTGGCCCTGGATTCAGGAGTACCTGAGTTCAAATCCAGCCTCAGACACTTGACACTTACCAGCTCTGTGACCCTGGGCAAGTCACTTAACCCCTATTGCCCCGCAAAACAAACAAAAAAAAACCAACTCAATTCAGGTGCTACCTCCCATATGAGACCTTTCCTATTGCCCCTAGCTAGTGTCTTTCCAAATGAAATTACCTAGAATTTATCTCACATGCATTTCTCATAGACTTATACAGGGTGTACCTTGCTATTTACTCTTTTTTTTTTTTCTTTTCCCAGCTGAACTTTGAGAAGAGGTCCTTCCCTCCCCCCCCCCCCATGAGGGTTAAGTGACTTGCCTAGGGCCACACAGCTAATAAGTGTCAAGTATTTGAGGCCAAATTTGAACTCAGGTCCTCCTGAATCCAGGGCTGGTGCTTTATCCATGGCGCCACCTAGCTGCCCCCTATTTACTCTTATAGAATGGAATCCCCTTGAAGGCAAGGGCTATTTCATTTTTATGTTTGTATTTCTCAGTGTCCCAGGAGTAGCATGGTATAGGATAGAGGGTCAGCCTTGGAGATCAGGAAAACTGAATTCAAATCCCCCTCTGATATATACTGGCTGTATGACGCTTGGGTAAGGTATTTCACTCTAGTCTAGGTAACTCTCTAAGGTTATAAATTGCAAAGGTGCTGACCTGCGCTAGAAGAGTGTTCATCTAGGAGTTTCCTTTATCAATAAAATCACAGGTCTAATCCCTATTCTCCATCCCTAATGCCTAGCACAGTGCTTGGAGCATAATAATTGCACGTTGATCGACTGACACATTCTTTATTCTAAGAGCTCTCCCTGCTCTGCCATTCTATGTTCTTAGATTCCACCCCCCACACACACACACATCCTGCCATTCTGTTCTTAAATTCCTCCCCAACGTTCTATGCTCCAAGGCTCCACTACCACCATGCCTCCAGCCCTGATATCCTGTGCTCTATGCTCTAACGTTCCCCTCTCCCCCTCCCCAACCCCCCAGCCCTGACGCTCTTGAGTTCCATTTCTCCCAGTTCAGCAGCCCTCTTCCTCCCCGGGACGCCCGATAGCCCGAAGTAGTGAGCAGGAGAGCTGGCAGCCTGGAGATTCTCCCCCCCCCCCCCTCCCCCCCGCTTGAGTTGTTTCACCGGCCCTGACGTGCAGAGGCACGTGGGCCTGCGGGTGCTGCAAACTTTCCGATGGCGAAGCTCTGGCAGGGGTCGCGGGGGTCAGCGATAACCCTGGGAGTTCAGAGCAGCGCTGTGCCCCTTGCTATCAACAGGAAACATCTTGGAGCAGCGCACAGGAACTGAGGGGCTGCCATTGGCTCGGGCCAGAAGCAGGACCGGGGCCTCTCGGCCTATCAGCGGGCAGATATTTTGGGAGCTGCTATATAAGCTCCTCCAAGCACGCAGTGTCTCTTGGACACAGGAAAACAAGTTCATGTGGAAAACTCAGCCGGGTCCTGGGGCCGCAGCCTTTTACTGTCCTCCGCGTGCCCACGGCCCAGCCTGATGACTCCTCAGCATGGGGCTGCGGGGAACAGTTAACTTGGGGGTCCCTTAGATTTCAGGGGGGCTGTGAACTCGGATGGAAGAATAATGGCGTTTTTAATGTCAATAAAATGAGATCCCTTTGTAATCCTATGCATTTAAACACCGTCCTCTGAGAAGGGGTCCCGAGCCTCCAGCAGCTGCCCCCCCCCCCCCGCCCCGTCCGCAGGGCTCCAGGATACACAAAAGGTTCAGAATCCCTAAGATAGGAGGGGTAGTTCAGCATTGTAGATCTGTATTGTTGTTTGTCCTTCGTTCTGGAAGAGGACCCTGACATCGGGGCGATGTCATGATTTGCGCTGAATCGGATTGAAATGAGGGAGGGCTGTGCAAGGTCAAACTGGAGCTAGAAGGGGCACGCGAAGTCATCTAGTCCACCCCTCCCCCCCTCCATTTTGCAGAGGCCCAGGAGCCTCGGAGAACCGGCAGCAAGCTTCAGAACTGGAGCCTGTTCTACTGTTTCACCTGACTTATACAACCTTTGAACATTTAGGAGAAATTATTTAATAAAGAGATTAAAGCTTGCAAAAAGCACTTTATGCAGGTTATCCTGTCTGATCCTCTTGTAGGCTTGTAGACTAATTAACTGGTAAAGAAGGAAGGAATATCAGCGCTCATCTAGTCCAACCCCGCTCACTTTACAGATGCCCCTTACACGGGCAGCTAGTTGACACAGTGACTAGGTTGCTGGATCTGGAGTCAGGAAGACCCGAGTTCAAATCTCATCTCAGTCATCTAGTAGTCTGTGACCCTGGGCAAGCCATTTAACCTCAGTTTCCTTAACTATAAAATGGGAATAAAAATAACACCTCCCTCCCTACATTGTTGAGGATTAAATGAGGTGTTTGTAAAGTGCTTTGTAAACCTTAAATGCTAGCTATTATTATTATTTAAATGATTTTGCCCAAGGCCACATGAATCAGAGTTGGGATTCAAACCCAGATCCTCAGATGCTTAGTTCCATGCTTTTTTCCCCCCTCTTGGCCTCCCTAATCTCAAAGACAGCAGTCTCTTCTCTCTAGCACCCATTCCCAAACTGGTTCAAGCAAACTGAAATCCTTCCATCCCATCGGCCCTTACAGACCACACCCATGCCCGGGTTTCAGTGTTGTAAAGGCAGAGGGGAAACGTGACCATAAGTGTGCCAGTAAAGAGAGAAGGGGCACCAAGGCAGGCAGGTTTCATTTTATTAATTCATAGGAACTCTTCATCTGGAGCCAGTAAAAGTGAAAAACGGAAATGAAAGAAAAATAAAGAAGTGTTTCCAGATTAGAGGCAGCTGTGGCGGAGTGGAAGGAGCCCTAGACTTGGGTGTCAAGAAAATCTGGGTTCTAGTTTGGGATTGGTGACCCTTGGCAAATAGCTTCCCTACTCTGGGACTCAGTTTTCTCATTTGTAAGACCATGGAGATGGACTAAATGCATTCTGAGGTCCCATCTGACAGTCTAGGTTCTAAGTTCCTCTTGAGCTGCATCATTTTATATTCTATATTATTATTAGAGGCTCAGTGGATAGATTGCTGGGCCTAAAGTCAGGAAGACCTGAGTTCAAATCCAACCTCACTAACTAGTGGGATGACCCTAGACAAATCACTTAACCTCTGTCTGCCTCTGTTTCCTCACCAGGAAAATGGGGACAATAATAGTGCCTATCTCCCAAAGCTGTTGTGAGGATCAAATGAGATAATATTTGTAAAGCACTTAACACAAAGCTCTGTACATAGTAAGTGCTTAATAAATGCTTGCTCCCTTTCCTCCCAGCCCTGATGTACTATGTTCTCTATCCCATTTGGGAATTCTATGTGCTATGCTCTAAAGTCCCCTCCAGCTCTGATGTTTCATGTGTTATGTTCCAGTTTGCACATTCTTTGTTCTGTGTTCCAAGAACCCTCCTGGCTTTAACATTCTATACTCTGGCGGCAGCTAGGTGTTGCAGTGGATAAAGCACCAGCCCTGGATTCAGGAGGACCCGAGTTCAAATGTGACCTCAGACACTTGACACTTACTAGCTGTGTGACTCTGGGCAAGTCACTTAACTCTCATTGCCCCGGAAAAAACAAACAAACAAAAGATAACATTCTATCCTCTGTTTCAAAGCCCTTTCCATCTCTAACATTCTAGATTTTAAGATCCCTTTCTGCTTCATCCATTTTTTGTCCCACGTTCTAAGGTCCCCTCTAGTTCTAACGTTCTATCCCCTAATTCTAAGGGCCTTGGCAGCTTTGAAGTTCAATGTTCTGTATCCTAAGGATTCTTCTTCCAATCTTGCCGTCCTATATTCTTACATTCCACAGTCCTGCCCATCTCTGCCATTCTCTATTCCAGAGGCCCTTCCAGCTCTGTCATCCCATGTGTGAAGGTCCCTCCCATTACTGGCATTCTGTATCCTATGTCCTATGAGGCCTCTCAATTCCAAAATGTTATCATATAAGAGAATTTCCAGGTTTGACATGCTATGGCCTCTGTCAAAAAGTCCCTTTCTGCTCTGACAGCCTATGATCATCCCTAACAGAACCAAAATGAGTTAATAACTTTAATGTTATGAAATGTTTCCTGGTGACAAGCAGCCCCGTGAACACCCATGCGTTAAAATAGAATATGCCGAGCGAGCTAAAAATGAGAATATGTAAAGAGATCTCTAATGTTATCAGAGGCACCTGCAAGAGTGGGCTCTGGGGACCATCCTCAAAGAGCTGAATTACCAAACCCTAGGGTGGGCTTAGCACAAGCACATTCTTGGACTCGGGGGAAGCGGAGCTTAGATTGCAAGTTTGGTGTGTTCGAGCATTACCTCGATGCATCCTCCCTGACATCTGCAGCCAGTGAACAGAAACAGCTGAAGACAAATATAACTCTCCCTTTTGCAAAGGAGAGAGACCATGTTTGTCCTAGATCAGCTATGAGCTGATTTTCCTTTTGAGAAAAAAAAAAAAGGCTAATCTCTGATAAACAGAGAGGAGGATGGGCTACCCTGAGCTCATTTCTGGAAAATGTTCTCAGTGCCTGATCCCACACAGGAGTGAGGGGGGGAGGGCATCATCACACGGAGAGTCTACAGACCTCAGTTTGAGGCCCAATTCTGCCACTAAATCTGAGGCATGACTACAGGAAAGTTGTCTCATACCCCTCGTGGGTCCCAGTTTCCTCATCTGTAAAATGAAATAAGAATACTTTGGATCATGAGATTTCAGAGCTGAAAAGGACCTTCGAAATAACCTGGTCCAATTTCCTCCCTTCACATGGAGGGACTTTCCCAAGATCATTCCCATAGCTGGTGGCCATGATGGGACCAGAAGCAGTGTCTGCTGGTTCCTACCAATTTCTCTCTCTTTCTTCTGCTTCCATTCCCTTCCTCCCAGGGTTTTTATGAAGAGTGAATGAGATAATCTGTCTACAATTCATTATTACTATAGAGTGGGAGCCATTAGCATTCTTTATTTGCAGGTGGATGAAATGCGTAAAGCTCTCTTGGCAAGGTTCTCAGAGTCAAGCTGAGGAATCTGTTCTGAGCTCTCCCCAACTCCAACTTGTTCTTACCATGGAGCTGCCTTTCAGATCTCTGGGTGTCTAAGACCAAGGGAGGGAAGATGTATGGTAGAGGATTTCAGTATTGGGAACTATTGTCAGATCTATACTTTCCTAGGCTTAGGGAGAATTAGAAATTAGTGGAAAATATAAATTAGGAAAAACAGATACATTAGTGACACATTCATTTCTAAATGCAAATAAATCATAGAGCATTAGAGGTAGGAAAACCCTAGAGACAGACCTTCCTCAAGGGCAAATTGTTCAGTCATTTTCAGTCTCATCCAACTCTCTGTGATCCCATTTTGGGGTTTTCTTGGCAAAGATACTGAAGTGGTTTGCCATTTCTGTCTCCAGCTCATTTTACAGATGAGGAAACTGAGACAAATAGGGTTAAGTGACTTGCCCAGGGTCATACAGCTAGTAAGTGTCTGAGACCAGATTTGAACTCAGGAAGACTCATGTTCCTGACTCCAGGCCTAGGGCACTGCACCATCTAGCTGTCCCAAGGGGCAGACTGGATTTCCCAAAACCTAGTAATGAGCTCCCAGTCACTGGAAGTATTCATGTAGAGATAGGATGACTGGTTGTTCTCGGGCACCAGGCCAGGAGGCATCCCCATAGCTGTTAAATAGAGGGACCTCAGTCTGCAGGATTGCTATCTAGGAGCTATGCTGAACACTTATTACCCAGGAAATTCAGCCTGCTTTTCAGGGCTAGTTTCATAACCAAAACTGAGGATACCTAATAAGCATTTCTGAGAAACAAGAACCAAATGCAGGAAATGGTGTTCATGTGAAGCACTAGGAAACAAAGAAAGGAGCACTGGATTCAGAACCCGAGACCCTGAGTTCAGATCTTGCCTCTGCTACCTTCTACCTTGTGTGACCATAGGTCATCTCTCTGAGCCTCAGTTTTCTTTTCTGAAAACTGAAGAGATTGGACCAGAAAATGTCTAAAGTCCCCGAAAGCTCCCAAACTCTGGTCCTCTCTCCTCTTTTGTTTCCAGTCTGTGAGGAAAATGTCATCCTTCTTGCTAACATACTACTCAGTCCCTCCCTGTGTGCCTCTGAATTCATCTTCTCCAAGAGCTTGTCCAGGGTCCTGGTGAGGATCGTCTTCTATCTCCTTGTGTTTTCTTTATCCAGCCTACAAACACGCCCAATCTACTTTATCCTTTAAAAGAAATTCACTTGATTCTCTCATCTTTTCAGGCTAAACAACTGTAGCTCTTCTCCCTTTCACAACCAAACTTCTAGAAAAAGCAGCCTCCACTTTCAAGCCTCCCACTCACTTTTCAGCGTCTTATAATCAGACCTCATCTCTCAACTGAAACTGCTTTCTCCAAGGTTATGAAAGACCTCATAATCTCCAGTGGCCTTTTCTTAGTTCTCATTCTCCTTGACCTCTCTCCAGCCTTTCATGCTTGTACATCATCCTCTTCTCCGAGATCCTCTCTTCTCTCTAGGATTTTGGGATACTGATCTCTAATAAGGGGTTTCTTCCAAATTCTCTGGCCAAACCTTCTCAGTTTCCTTTCTTGGATCATCATCTGTGCCCCAATTCCTATGTCAAAGTTCTCAAATTTTTTGGTCTCAGGATCCCTTTTTACTCTTTTTTTAAAGGCAATCAAGGTTAAGTGACTTACCCAGGATCACACAGCTAGTGTCTAACATCAGATTTGAACTCAGGTCCTCCTGACTCCAGGACCAGGGCTCTATCCACTGCACCACCTAGCTACTCCCCTCCACCACCCCATACTTTCTTTTTTTGTTGTTTTTGTTTTTGGTGAGGCAGTTGGGGTTAAGTGACTTGCCCTGGGTCACACAGCTAGTGTCAAGTGTCTGAGGTCTGATTTGAACTCAGGTCCTCCTGAATCCAGGGCTGGTGCTTTATCCACTGCACCACCTAGCTGCCCCCCACCCCATACTTTCAAAAAATATTACAGATCCTCCAAAGAGCTTTTGTTTATGTGGGCTATATCTATTGATACTCACCTTGTTCAAAATTAAAATGGCTTAGTATTACTATGAAAATAGTTTTGACCTCAAGACCACCCTGAAACGGTCTCAGAGACGACCAGGGGTTTCTAGATCACATTGAAAACCTATGAATTAGGAACTAAATATCCAATGAAAACAAATGTTGAAAACTATCCTTATATGTAACTGGAAATAATAAAATCATTTTATTTATTAAAAAAAAAAAGAAAACTTATGGTAGGGACAGCTAAGTAGCACAGTGGATAGAGCACCTGCCCTGAAGTCAGGAGGACCTGAGTTCAAATCTGGACTCAGACACTAACTGTGTGACCCAGGGCAAGGCATTTAACCCTGATTGCCTCCTCCCACCCCCACCCCCAAAAAAATAGAGAAAGAAAAAATAAAACCTATTTTACATCTGAGGGGTTTTTCTGGGTTCTTTTCTCTTTCTCTTGGTGATTTCATTAGCTCTCATGAGTTTGCTATGTAGATGATTCCCACATCTACATAAGTGGTCTCTATCCTGAGTCTACCCCATAGGCATGTCTCAAACTCAGCATGCCCCCAGTTTCCCTCCAAACTCCATCCTCTTTCTAACTTCTCTCTTTTTGTCGAGGGTACCCAGCATCCTTCAAGTCCCCCAGACTCACAACCTCAGAATCACCTTCAACCTTCTCCCCCGCCCCTACCATCCATTCCATCTAATCAGTTACCAGGTCTTATTGATTTGACTTCCTCTGATATTTCTCACTTCTCCCCCTTTCCTTCCAGCCTCATGGTGACCGCCCTAGTCCAGGCCCTCTTCACCTCTCATCTGAACTGGTACAACAGCTCCTGACTAGTCTACCTCCTCTTCCAGTCCATTTTTTGTACAAGTCAGTGAAGATTTGTTAAGCACCCACCATATGCCAGGAACTGTGGCAGATTGCTATTTCTTTTTTGTTTGTTTGTTTGTTTGTTTTTTCGCGGGGCAATGGGGGTTAAGTGACTTGCCCAGAGTCACACAGCTAGTAAGTGTTAAGTGTCTGAAACCGGATTTGAACTCAGGTACTCCTGAATCCAGGGCCGGTGCTTTATCCACTGCGCCACCTAGCCGTCCCCCAGATTGCTATTTCTAAAGACCATGTATGTCACTCACCTACTCAAGAAGCTTCTGGGCTTTCTGCTGCATTTAGAAAAAAAAATACAAACACCTCTGCTTGGGGGTTAAAACCCTTCACAGTCTTGTTCCACCCAAACTGGCCTCCTTGCTGTTCCCCATGCATGGCATTCCATCTCCTGCCACCATGCCTTTGCAGAAGCTGTGCCCCAAACCTGGAACTCTCTTCCTCATGACGTCTACTTCATAGAATCTTTAGTTTCCTTCAGAGTTCATTTCAAGTGCCAGGTCTTCCAGGAAGCCTATTTAGATCCCACACTATCCCCCTCCATCTTTGTCTATGCTAGTACCTGACCCCAATGCTCACTGCTCAATCAAGCAATCAACAAGCAGCCACTATTAAGCGCCTGCTGTGGCTACAGTCAAAAATGAAAGACCATATATGCATATATATATATATATATATATGGATATATGTGTCCAATGGATACGAAGCAAATTTGGCCAGAACGGCACTAGCAGCTAGGGGGGATCTGAAAAGGCTTCATCTAAAAAAGTGACTCTAGCTGAGTCATAAAAGAAACCAGGGACTCTAAGAGGCAGAGGGCAGGGGAAGACTGTGTTCCAGGCATGGGGTGATGGCCAATGCAAAAGCAAAATACTTTCCCTGGTGGAATGGGTGGATGAGAACAATTTGTTCCAATGGCCGTGAACTTGGCTGAAGCAGGAGCTGTCGAGTGCTTAGAGCCTGGTCAGACATAGAAGATGCCAAGGTCATTCACAGCATCCTGGGCCATGGCTGGTCGTCTTGACTTTTGTCTTGCCACTGGGCTTCAGTGATTCAGGAAGAAAGAGTGAGGCTGAGGATTTGGTGCAACTCAGCCTCACTTATAATCCAATTCACACCATAAGTCAAGACCTCACCCCCTGATGTCACCGGCCCTCTTCAAAAACAAAGGACAGACAACAACTCAGAGATGGGAAATGAAGTTCTTGGAAGGTCAGGTTGACTCTAATCCAGAATACAAGAAGGAGAATAATATTTTATGAGGTTGGAAAGGTAGGTCGGGGGCAAGTTTTAAATGACTTTAAATGCCAGACAGAAGACTTTATATTTGTAGCATCAGGATATCATAGGGCTCAAAGGCAGGCAGGAGAGACATCTGTAGCCTATACTCCTCACACCTTTCTCCAAGAGAGCCTTCAATTCCAGCCAGGAGGAAAAGTAGGAGGTGGAGGCCAGAAGCTTGGCCACCCTGTGTTCCTCAGAGAGAGAGGGTACTGGGCAAGAATTATATCAATCTGTTCCCTGAAATATTTTTTTTTAATTTTTAAAAGTTTACTGCAGGATTTTGTTTAGACAGAATAGACATGTGTCAGTTAGAACTCTAAAACAAACTTCCTAGTAAACCATACCCCTATAAAACAATAAGTTTATCAACTTATAAGAGAGAATCACGTCCTTTAACCTTGATAGAATGGTTCCAACATTGGCCATTATATTTGACTAGTGTCTTTTTTTTTTTTTTTAAGTGAGGCAATTGGGGTTAAGTGACTTGCCCAGGGTCACACAGCTAGTAAGTGTTAAGTGTCTGAGGCCGGATTTGAACTCAGGTACTCCTGAATCCAGGGCCGGTGCTTCATCCGCTGCGCCACCTAGCCGCCCCTGACTAGTGTCTTAATGCCTTCCCATTTTGAATTTAATTACCTTGTTCTAATCATTGTATATATCATTCTCCCTGAAATATTATTAGTCTTGTGGATGAGTTTTTCAGCAAAACTTTTTGTTTGGTTGGTTTTTTAGTTTTTCAAGATAAACTTCTAATCACTGTCCATTAATTGGGGGAAAGAAGGACCCAAACTTTTATACCCAAGGTTTGACCCTTTTCCCATTCAATACCAGTTCCATGATGAACTCACATAGCAAATAACAAAACGTTTATCCAATAGCAAGTAACAAAGAAATCCATTTATCCAATAGCAAAACAGAAATCAAAGAAAGTATACATAGGAGAACATATACCAGACAATGCACAGCCTCCCATTGGAAGGGAGGCAACTCAGCTCAACCACAAGAGAGAGAATCCCAGAGAGTCTCTAGTATAGCAAGCTGGAGACAGGGATGAGATGGAGACTACCCGCTCCTCTCCTGTCAGCTTCCTCATAGAGTCTTACTCTCCCTTCGGCAAACCTGAAGCCAAATTGGCATCATCCATCTTGAAGCCAGAAGCTCCCCAAATGACAACAGAATCCCAAAGAATTTGAAGAGACTCCAAGAAAGTCAAGAGGAAAGCCCAAAGAAATCAGGACTCTCCTCTTTCTTGTTCTAGACAACTCCATCCCAAACTGGGGCAGGCACAGGCCACTGATTACCACCAGTGAGGAGAGAATCCCAGACCCAGGGGCTTTGAGACTCAGGTTACACATTGGAACCTAGAGTTTATGAATAGGGGAGAGACCTGAGCAGACCTGGGCTTTGGGATGATCCACAGCTGAGTGGAGGATGGAGTGGAGAAGGAAGAGTCCTGGGGCAGAGAGAACAGAAATTCTTTTTTGCCCACTTTGTATCTACTTTGAATTTACTTGTCTATGTACATACTGTTTCTATATGCATACTGTCACTAAGGGCAAGGATGGTTTGGGTGTTTTTCAACTTTGAATCCCCAGCACCAAGCAGACGGTTTGGCACAAGGAAGCCACCCACCCGCTTAATAAATGCTTATTGAATGAATGCTCCTGTGTTTGGGGAGGACCCACCACTTGACTCTATTTAATAGCTGTTGGGGTAGAGGAAGATCTGGGAAAGTTATGGGTTGTAGGAAAACTTCAATCAAAGTATATGTAAATAGTTTGGGCTAATAAATGAAAACAGGTTTGTTGTCATTTGAGAATGTTTTGTCTTGGGAGAACTTAGTTTTTGTACTTCTCATCTGCTCCAGAATTCCTGCCATGAAGTGAAGTTTGCCTAATGGACGACACTGATTATTGAGAGGGATAGGTAAGGGGTCACAGGAAAGAGTCCGTTCCAAATGCTTCTCCAGAGACATGAAGGTACTGGCCAACTCAATGATTATAATTAGATAAGGGGAAACCATAGAGAGAATCATAGAAGCTCACAGACAGAACTGGAAAGGAGCTAATAACAAATGACCTGGCTCCCCAGCCTGGGCATGGTTTCTGAAGGTCCATTCTGAGGGTGCTTATTAAGGGGTGGGGCAGAGAAGAAGGTCAACATCAGGACAGACAATTGACCTACAGGGTAGAGATTAAGGTGTGGGAGTTAGCTAGGAGAGAGGTCTCCAGTGCAGTACCTTGGTCATTTGAGGGAAACATGGATGTCATGCTTAATTTAGTCCAATAAACATCTATTCAGTACCTACTATACATGTGACGGGCAGCACAGTGGATACTGGAGTCAGGAAGACCTGAGTTCAAATCCAGCCTCAGATCCCTACTAACTGAGTGACGCTGGCAAGTCACTTAACCCTGTTCTTCTTTATCTATTAAATGAGCTGAAGAAGGAAATGCCAAACCACTTCAGTAACTTTTCTAAGAAAACCCCAAATGGAGTCACAAAGAGTAGGATATGACTAAAACAATGGAGCAGCAACAAGAAATACACTGGGTTAGGCAGGGGATATAAAGTCATTCACAAAACAGCCCCTGTCCTCAAGAAGCCTACATTCTAGTTCAACTCAGAGGATGCTATGCGAACCCAAGTACATGTAGTAAATGGGAAACTGAGACATGAGAATACAAACAAGTGAGGATCAGGGAAGTTTCTAAGGGAGGTGGCCCCTGAAGACCCAGCAGAAACAGCCACCATAGGGAACCAGGGATCTTCCCTTCCTTGATCCCAGTGTGCCCAATACCCAAATGCTAATGGGTCCCCAAGGGTCCTTCCCTTCCCCATGCTCATTACCTCATTTGAACCAGACATCCTCTCCAGGCCCAATGCTGACCGCCTCCCATGCCCAACCCTGTTTGAGGTATCTCAGAGACTCATTCCACCGTAATCCCCAGGTTCACCACCCCCTTCCTAGGAGTCACCAGTTGGGAACTCTCCACCTAGCTGGGGTTCACCAAGGTCCATGGGGCCTTAATATCTGCCCTGCTGGGTGCCCCTCTCTGTATTGCCATCTGACCCACTGTATATTCTGGGATTTCTGTCATTTTTCCTGATGCTGCACCCTAAGTACCTGCACCTGTCCTTCCTACCTGCTCTGAAGCTGAACCCCCTTATGGGTGTTGTATCCCCTAATTAGAATGTGAGTTTTTGGGGAACAGGAACCATCTCACTTTTCTATTTGTGTGCCCAGCACTTACCACTGTGTTTTGTGCATAGTAAGTTATATTGTTGTATTGATTTTATTACTGTGTCCAGAGCAAGAGATGAAAAGCAAGGGGGTAGGGGTGTTAGTACTACTGCAAAGGCAGTGGATTCCTTGATGGGATGCAAAGTACAGTCTGGTGTGGGGAACAGTTAGATATATTGAGCTAGGGGCATTTGTACTCACTCACTAATCAAGGTAGCTCAGACCCAAGATGGGAGTCCCAAATCTGATTGACTTAATTCTTCATTTGGGGGCATGGTTTCTGGAGATCCATTCTGAGGGTGCTATTTTAGATCAGAAAGAAGAGGGGCAGCAGTAGGACAGATGGTAATGGAAACAAAAGTGAGAGAATAGTTTTTAAAAAAAAGGATAAGAGTCAGGATCCAAAAAAGAGACTGGCAGACTAGACCCATGAACCAAATTTAATAATGAAACTTAATAGGTCTAAATGTAAAGTTTTGTTCTTGGGTTCAAAATGTAAACTGCATAAGGGCAAGATTGGGGGGGGGGTGGGCAGGGAGAGCCAGTGATTTATAAGAAAAAAGGCCTGGGGGTTTTAAAGTACGAGAAGCTTAATTTGAACCAACAATGCAAGATGGCAGCCCAAAAGTCAAGGTTGCATTATCCCAGGGGATAGAGAGCTGGACTTGGAATCAGGAAGACCTTTGTTCAAATCATGCCTCAGACACACACTAGCTATGTTACCTTGGGCAGATCCCTTAAACTATCTTAGCTTCAGTTTCTTCATCCACAAAATGAAGATAATAACACTGCCAACCTCTGAGTTGTCACAAGGATCAGATGAGACAACAGATGTAAAGTACTTTGTGGACCTCAAAGCACCATGTGAATACTGACTATTATTATTTCATAGCCATAATGCTCAGAACAAGGGACCCTATCTGGAGTCCTATTATCAGTTCTAGGTGCAGCATTTTAAGGAAAACATTGATATGAGGGAGATGGTGCAGAGGAGGCTGACCGAGATTGGTAAAGGGGCTCCGTGTCATGCCGTCAGTATCAGCTGAATGCACGTGGGATGTTTAAAATGGAGAAGAGAAAATTGGGGCAGGGGGAAGGGGAGGATGATGGCTGCTTTCAAGTATCTGAAAAGTTGTCACGAAGAGGAGGTATTAGATGTGTTCTGTTCCACCCCAGAGCGGGGACCAGGAGTGGCGTGTGGGAGGTGCAGAGAGGCGGATTTCAGGAAAAATTTCCTAACAATGAGAGCTGTCTAAATGTTGAAAAGGTTGTCCTCTGGATGTCGCTGGGAGGTTGAAAACATCGGATGACAGAGTCGGGATCCAAAAAGATATTGAGAGGCCGGATCGATGAGCCAGTCGAGTAACAAGAAATTTACGAGATATAAATGTAAAGTCCTATGCTTGAGTCCAAAAGAGGTAAATGACCACTCATCAGGGATGTTTGATTAGAGGGGTCAGCATAGAATATGTTCATGGATGGGATTTCTGTTCAGGTCAGCACTGGACTGGATACTCTCTAAGGAGTCTTCCAACTCTGAGTTTCTGCAGATTGACTTCATTTTACAGAGGCTGAAACTGAGACCCATAGAGAGGAAAGGACTCCCCCAAGGTCACACGGCAAGCTAATGGGACAGTCGAGACTAGAACCCAAGCCTCTTGACAACTAGACCTAAACAAACTAATGGGTAAAAAGTGTTGATGTCTCTTGGTCTTAGGTTTAAGAGAGAGATGGCCTCTCTTTCTAAGAAGTAGTCTGTGATAACAGTTCCACAAAACAGGAACCAGGCAAGCCAGCTAAAGCCATTTGCAGAGAGAGAGAGGACCTCCCAACTCTAGGTGACTGCTTTGTTGCTAAAGCTAGCCCTATAGACTCCCCTCCCCCCATATACATACCTCCCCCGCTGAGCTGCTGACCCCTGG
This sequence comes from Dromiciops gliroides, assembly GCF_019393635.1. Lineage (NCBI taxonomy): Eukaryota > Metazoa > Chordata > Mammalia > Microbiotheria > Microbiotheriidae > Dromiciops > Dromiciops gliroides. The sequence continues at coordinate 59,225,433 of NC_057861.1, read as the reverse complement.
TTAGTCATGCTGGTGGCACTCGATGAGGGGCACTCACTTGGAAAGAGTTTATGTAAAAGTAACCAATGCAAATTGACAAAAAAGGGAAAAGCGAAAAACCATCAAGTTCCCCCTTCTCAGCAGCCAATGCAGATGGTTGGCAGAGTTAATAATACCCACCAGAGCAGGGACAGGAAACTCTATTGTAAATAGCCAATTGTAAAATGTTCTTAGTTTCTTATAAACATTAAGACCTTTTTTTTTTTTTTAACATTATTGAAGGTCAAGAAGTGGATTCACCACATCTCAAACGTGTGGCTTGTATTTAATGTTCTTTGTTTTTAAAGGCCATGAATTTAAAAGTGGGTTTGGGCACCTTGCCATGTGACTTTAACCACATCATCATTCAACAACCTCTTTGTCTCAGTTTCCCCAAATGCAAAAGGAACGGGGCTAGCTTAGATAATCAGCAAGACCCTTCCCAGCTGAAACATTTTCCATTCTAAAGCCTCTTCTGGCTCTGATATTCTATGTCCTATATTAAAAGGGCCGCTCCACCCTTTTATTAATGACTTGGACAAAGGCACAAATCATATACTTATCAGATTTTCAGGTGACACAAAGCCTGGAGGGAAAGCTGATCCAGAATCCAAAAATATCTTGAAAAGCTAAAATATTCATCAGATGAAACTTGATAGGGATAAATGTAAAGTCTGAAATGGGTTCAAAAAAATCAGCCTCACAAGTACAAGTTGGGGAAGGGTGCTTCAACAACAATTCATCTAAAAAATACCTGAACCTCAAGCTTAATAAGAGTCAACAGTGTAAAAGACAAGAAAGCTAATAAGATCTCAGTTGGTATATAATCCAGAAAAAGGGAGGTAACATGTAGTCTTGTGCTTGGAGTATTTTGTTCCAGTTTGGGGTTCCACATTTTATGAAGTCAGTCAATGAATATTTATTAAGATCTCACTATGTTCTGGGCACTGTGCAAAGCAGTGGGGATGCAAAGAAAGGTAAAAACAGTCCCTGTCCTCAAGGAGGTCACAGTCTAATAGGAGAGATAGCATGTAAACACCTATATATAAACAAACTATACAGAGAGGATAAATTGGAAAGTCAAAAGAGAGAAGACACTAGAATTAAGGGGGTGGGGGTGGGATGGGACAGGAAAGCCTTCTTACAAAAGGTGGAATTTTTGTTAGAACTTGAAGGAAGCCAGTGATATTTATAAGAGAAAAAGAGCCCAGAAGAGGGTACCCAGCATTGCCAAGGGCCTTGACTTCTTGCTATATTCAGATTCATAAAAGGAACTGGAGGTGTTTAGCCTACAGAAGACTATGGGGGAGGGAGGAATATACTAACCATTGAGTATTAGAGGGGCTAGAGAACAGAAGTAGAAACAACAGGTGTAAGATGCAAATCATCATTTAGGTTTGATGTAAGGACAACCTGTTAGAATTATCCAGAAATGGGGGCAGCTAGATGGCACAGTGGATAAAGCACCAGTCTTGGATTCAGGAGGACCTGAGTTCAAATCTGGCCTCAGGCACTTGACACTTACTAGCTGTGTGACCCTGGGCAAGTCACTTAATTATCCAGAAATGGAATGGGCATATTCAAGAGCTGATGGGTTTCTCATCACTCAAAGGCTATATTTCAATGACCTTTTTTAGGTAGTTTGGACTTGATACTAACTGACTTACTTTCTTACTCTGAGATTCTATGATTCTGCCTTTCTTTTTGTAGTTAGCTACAACAAGTTGTGGCTGACCTCAAATGTGAGAATGGATGGAAAGTGCTTTATAAAATTTAAAGCGCTATAGAAATAAATTATCATTATATTGGGAAATGAGAGGCAGTTTAGTATAGTAGATAGAAAGTGTGGCACAGTGGATAAAGCACTGGCCCTGGATTCAGGAGAACCTGAGTTCAAATTCAGTCTCAGACACTTGACACTAGCTGTGTGACCCTGGGCAAGTAACTTAACCCTCATTGCCCTTTGGAGAGGAGAGGAAAGGAAGCCAAAAAGGTTTGGGGGGGGATTGGTAGATAAAGTCATGCCTGGAGAGGAATGAAAGTGTGAACATGGCTGATCTGGGCTCTTTCCTTAAAGTGGAGGTTCTGGGGGGGAAACCAACCAATGAGAGGAAGGGGCAGCGTGAACTCAGAGGCAGGGAGAAGGTTCCTGTCACATGATACAGAAAGTCTAGAAAGCCTGGAGCAAAGCCTGGAGAAGAATGAAGGAATGACCATGGCTGCCTGGGCACTTTCCTTATAATGGCATAAAGAGGAGAATGCCAAGCTAGGAGCAGAGACCTAATCCAGGGCCTGGTTTTCTCATTTGCCAGGTGTGTGTCCACAGGTGAATCACTTCTCCTCTCTGAGATGGCCCCTGCTCACTTCATATAATTATTGCAAGGAACAGCTGTTGCAGTGGATGGGAAAGTACTTTATAAATTGCACAGCAGTAAAATATGGGATGCTGATGCTGATGACGATGATGAGCCCTGAGAAAAGGAACACAGACAAAACCTTAATTAATGAATTTGCTCATGGTTCGTTTCTCTGTGGCTTCAGATGCCAGGGTACAAGGTACAACTCTGGGCCAGTTTCCGAAGCCAGGCCTGATTTGATTCAGTCAAACACTGAAATCTCTTGCATTGTGCTTTCTTGTGGTCTGGCTCAAGAGTCGGGGCCCATGGCCCGCTCAGAGTTGAGCACTCATCAAGGTGAAACACTGGAGATATGAGTCATTTGAGTCAGAGAAGGAAACTGTCACTTAGGTAGTGGAAACTTATAACAGTTCCCCTGCTCCTTGTCGGTGCAGGGAGACAGCCAGAGCCTTCAAACCATTGTGACTGGGCTAGAGGGCTGCCTGGTTGGCATATGCCAATTCAATTGAATTTAACAAAAACTTTTTAAGTGCCTGTTGTATACAAGGCACAATCAATGCAAGACAAACATAAAACCGAATATTTGAATGTAATCTTCTCTACTATATCCACAGCATTTACATGTCAAGGCTGGGAGGGCCCTTAGAACTCAGAATGTCAGAGCTGGGAGAGCCTTTAGAATAGAGAATGTCAGAGTTGGGAGAGCCTTTAGAACATAGAATATAAGAGCTGGAAGGTCCTTGGAACATAGAGTGTCAGAGCTGGAAGGGCCCTCAGAACATAGAATGTCAGAGCTGGGAATGCCTTTAGAATAGAGAATGTCAGAGCTGGGAGGGCCCTTACAAACCCAGAATGTTGGCTGGGTGGACCTTTAGAACAGTGGATGTCAGAGCTGAGAGAGCCCTTAGAAAACAGAGTGTCAAACTGGGAAGGACCTTAGAACAGAGAATGTCAAAGCTGGAAGGGCCTTTAGAACCCAGGTGTCACAGCTGGGAGGGTCCTTAGAAAAAGGTTTTTAGATTAAGATCTTAAAGGGAACCTCAGAGTCCAACCCCTCAATTTTTTGGATGTCACAACTAAGATCCCGAAAAGGTTCAGTGATTTGCACAAAGATCACGCAGATAGTAACAATCAGGATTCAAACTAGGTATCTTGACTCCAAACCCAACATTCTTTCTCCGCATATCTAAGAGATGTCAGAACTAGAAGAGGCCTCATGTACAGAACTGAACAATTCCATGGGAACTTAGAACATGTGATAGCAGAAACGGGAGGGAATTTGGAAACTATCTAATCTCATCGCTTTATTTTTTTTAAAGCCTTTTATAAAGTCCTGTTGAGGGGGCAGCTAGGTGGTACAGTGGATTAAGCACCAGCTCTGGATTCAGGAGGACCTGAGTTCAAATCCAACCTCAGACATTTGATACTTACTAGCTGTGTGACCCTGGGCAAGTCACTTAACCCTCATTGGCCTTAAAAAAAAAAAAAAGTCCTGTTGAAAACTTAAAAAAAAAAAATTATATCAGAGTCTTTTCCAGATCCCGCCGAGGACCAGAAAGGAATCCTGGAGAAATGTTGCAAAATTTTTCTCCAGAAATGAAAACTAAATTTAGTTCCTGTGAATACGAAGACCAAATAGAAGTCACTCAGCCATGGTGTGGTGGAAAGAGGGCTGCGTTTGGAGTCAGCAGGCCTCCAGTCAGAGAGCACTGGGTTCACATCCTGCCTCTGACACTTGCTGCCTGGGTGACCCTGAGGAGGTCACCTGGCCTCCGAGTGCCCCAGGCAACTGAAAGCCTCAGAGTCTGAGGACTGCTGCTGATTTTTCTGCGGCACTTCCTAGTTTGAAGAAGTTTGCTCACCAAGAGTTCCCTACTTACCCTGATGAAATCACAGATCTGGCCCCAAAAACAAAAAACAAACCAAACCAAAAAAAAAAAAAGATACACACACAACTTATTAACTGTGTAATATTGGGCAAGTCACTTCCCTATCTGGAGCTCAGTTTGGGGAAAATAAGGAAGTTGGATTAGATGAGCTCTAAGGCTTCTTCTAACTCTAAATCCTACGATCTTGTGTAGGCTTTCAGAGGAGGGTGGAGAAGTGCTTAAAAAAAAAAAAAGATTTGAAAAAAGCTGCAGAGGGGCAGCTATGTGGCTCAGTGGATAGAGCACGGGCCCTGGAGTCAGGAGGACCTAAGTTCAAATCCAGTCTCAGACACTTGACAATTTACTAGCTGTGTGACCCTGGGCAAGTCACTTAACCCCAATTGCTTCACACACACACACACACACACACACACACACACACACACACACACACACACACACACAAGCTGCAGATTGCTGGAAAAGCAGAGACCTTTGCAATTGGAAGAAGGCAGCCACCCCTTGGCCACTGAGCTCTGGTAGGCTTCAGAGTGAGGGCCCTGGGTTCTTCCCTCCACCATCTCAGCAGCAAGCAGCAAAGGTAGCATTTGAACGGGATACGTTCCCTTTTCTTTTTGGGGTCCTCACCACGGGTCTTCGAAGGGTAGTGAGGACATTTCTCATACTTACTTTTGGGGGGAAGGGTTATGATAAGAGAAGACCCCTGAGAAATCCCACCATGGAGATAATTTCTCCCTTCTAGTGCCCCCCATCACCCCAATCAAAATCACAAAGAGAAAGAGAAGATGGCTCCTTGAACAGGATAACGGTGCTTGTTTCTCTTGCAGAACAGATTCTTGTTAGCGATCGACATGCCCATCTGTGCACCCCGACATTGTGGCTACAAACCTGGGTCTCACACTGAGCTTTCTGCATCAGGTCAAGAGGTTGAACCAACAAAACAGCCTCAATCTTGCAAGAGTAACACCTCAGCTTAACCTTCGATTGCTTGCAGCTCAGGCAGCTATGCAGGGGCAAGGCGTTAGTGCCGATCCAGAAACAAAAACTACCCCCCTGCAGAAATCATTCCCCATTATTCAGGTGGGCTGCATTTCCAAACAAGTACTGTCAAAGAAGAAAACTGCCCCAAAGAGAAGTTGATTTGTTGCTGGGCATGAGTATTGGCTTTATTTGGTCTTGTTATATAATCATTTTACAGATTTCTCTAAAAGAAAAAGATGTCGGCATATTTCCTCACCTGGACAATGAGAATTAAGATCATTTCTAAGTCTGAACACTCTGGTGTTCTTCTCTCTCCCCCTGCCCCCACCCTAATTCTGACTTTCTGTGTTCTAAGGGCCCTCTCAGCTCTGACATTCTCTTTTCTAAGTTCCCTCCCAGTTTCTGACATTCTGTGTTCTAAGGGCCCTCCTAGCTCTGACATTCTCTGTTCTAAGTTCCCTCCCAGTTTCTGACATTCTATGTTCTAAGGGTCCTCCCAGCTCTGACACTGGGTTCTAAGGGCCCTCCCAGATCCGACTTCTATGTTCAAAGGGCCTTCCTAGCTCTGACATTTATGTGTTCTAAGGGCCTTCTCAACTCTGATATTCTGGGTTCTAAGGGTCCTTCCTGCTCTGATATTGCCTGTTTTTAGGATGCTCCCAGCTCTGACATTGTGTTCTAAGGACCTTCCCATCTCTGATATTCTATGTACTAAGGTCCTTCGCATATCTGACAGTCTGTGTTCTAATGTCCTTTCCAGCTCTGATATTCCATGTTCTTAAGACCATACTAGTTCTAACATAGTTTCTAATCTATAAATGATGTGTTTGTTGTTTTTTTAAATCACTACCATTAAAACGAAAAAAAAAGGTACATAAAACTCTGGGTATCCTTAGAGGGAAATATAAGAAGCTCTTGTATTTCCCTAAAAACTAATTTTCTTTGCAACTCACCAATTCCCTACTCAGAGGGAAGCTGCAAGCTGTTCATATTTGTGCAGCTTTGCTTTCAACAAATTTGGAGCCAAGCAGATTGTTTTGACCTTGGGCACATCACATTAGAAAGTGCACCACAAAGTTTGGTCGATGAGAAAATCATCCTGTGTCTCTTTTTATCTTCTATCAGTAGTGGTGGAAAGCTCAGTGCGGTTACAGTTCTTTCTACTGCTCATTTCTCAGAAAAAGCTGATCACATTTAATCACTGTCAGTTGGCACAACACCATGTTTGTAATGAAAAGCCAGCAAGCCTCTCACCTATCGGTTGCCCCCATCACGATCTACCTGTTGATACAGGCTCTCCAGGTTCTGAGCCATCCCTGTGGAATTCCGCGAAGTCTTCACCTCCATTGCTCTTTTACTATGGTTCATTTGTGAGGATTGAGTGACCTACCCATCCCTAAAACAACAAAGAGTTGTGACCCCTCATGTGAAAGGTCATAAAATCAGAGATTAGAGCTGGAAGGGACCTGAGTGGTCTTGTCCAAGCTCCTCCTTTTACAAATGAGAGAAGTGAGGGCCAAGGACTTATCTAAGGTTTTGCAGATCGCAAGCAGCAAAGGTAGCATTTGAATTCAGGTCTTTAGGGACAGCCTGGTTGGCGCAGTAGATAGAGCACTGGCCCTGAGTCAGGAGTACCTGAGTCAAATCCAGCCTCAGACACTTACCACTTACTAGCTGTGTGACCCTGGCAAGTCAACTTAACCCCAATTGCCTCCACTTTAAAAAAAAAAATGAATTCAGGTCTTTGGATTCCAGAGCCAGTGCTCTTTCCACAGTTTTTGAATTGTGTAGGCAGGGACCACATCTTAGTTTTGTTTGGGAGTTTTTTCCTCCCTTTCACCTGATTTCCCTGATTTTAGCCTTTCCTGTTCCAAGCTAGTCTTCCCACTGAGCTAGATAATATTGTTAATGTCCTACTATAATCATGTTAAGAAAAAAAACAACTATTTTTCACTCCCTGTTGCTCTCCATAATGTGGCCTTAACCAACCTGTACAGTCTTTTCTCATATTTTTCTCCTTTTTGTATACACTATCTCCCAGTCATTGTCATTTCCAAGTTTTTCTCCTGTCCTTTTGGGAAGAATCTATATGCTGCTAAGTTTGATATAAATTCCTTTAAAAAATTAATACTATCTTATTAAAGGGAATGACTTGTAAATACTTAGAAAGGGAAGCAAATGATCCCTAAAAAATGACAAGGCTTGCTTGATCAACTCATGCCAACTGACTGGCTATAAGGGAAAACAATGGAAGTGCTTGCGAGTCAAGAGAACTCAGAATCTGTCTCAAGTAGGAAAGGTCTTCATGTGGAAGAAACTGGGAAACCTGATCCAAATGTGCCCTCTGCTTTCCATTTTGAGCTATATTTTGGAGCCGTTTTTAATCTGTTAGCCATGAGATGAGGAGACAAATTACAGATTGACTGTGTAGTAAGAACTGAGGTGAATGCACTGGTCAGCCAGGGCCTTCCTTTGGTGGGAGCAAATGCTCTGCAGAAACTGAATTAAGTCTGAGCCCACTTTACCCCAGGGATGTGGGTGTTTGTGAGAAAGAAGAAGGAAGGGAAAGGGGGAAGAGGAAGGAAGGAAGGAAGAAAAGGAAGGAAGGGAGGAAGGAAGGAAGGAAAGGAAAGGAAATATTTACTAACCACTTACTTTGTGCCACCCACTATACTATATGCTGAGAAAACAAATACAAGCAACAAGACAGTCCCTGCCCTCAAGGAACTTAAATTCCAAAGAGGGAAGACCACACAACAAAAGGAAACTGAAAAGAGGGAAGTGGTGGGAAGGATAAAGATACCCAGTATGAGGGCATGTTTGGAGGCCCAGAAGGAGAATCAAGTCCAATCTGGGCTCCTCCAGGCTCATGAAGACTCCAGGAGGAATTCACCAATGGAAGAAAGTAACAGGCTTTAAAGAGGGATATTTAAAGAGGGATGGAGAATGGGGCAGTTAGGTGGTTCGGTGGATAAAGCACCGGCCCTGGATTCAGGAGGACCTGAGTTCAGGATCTGACCTCAGACACTTGACACTTTCTAGCTGTGTTGACCCTGGGCAAATCACTTAACCCCAATTGCCCTGCTCCCCCCCCCCCCAAAAAAAAAGGATGGAGAAGGTTTCACAGGTGGTTGGATGTTCCAGAGGAGGTTCCAGGTGCTGAAGCATGTTCCAGGATGAGACAAAAGAAAGGGCATAGGTTTTGAAGGCCAGGAAGAAGGCCAGGAGAAGAGAGGGTGCCTCCACATGTCTGAAGAAATATATTGTATTTCTTTTTTTAATTATATCTTTGTAGTACTTTTTTTTTTGTTAAAGCTAATTGGTGTTAACTGGTTAAAAGGGGGGTGAGGGAGGACGCTAATCATTGGTGGCTAATCATGGGTGAGAAGTTGGGGGTGTTAAATATATCAGAATCAGGTCCTTGATAGAATATACAGGGCTATACCATAAGCAAATTAGGAGAGCATGGAATAGTTACCTGTCAGATCAATGGATAAGGAAGAATTTAGAACCAAACAAGATATAGTGAACATTACAAAATTTAAAATGGATAATTTTGACTATATTAAAATTTAAAAAGATTTTGCATAAACAAAACCAATGCACTAAAATTAGAAGGAAAGCAGAAAATTGGGGGGGGGGGGTTATAGCAAGTATCTCTGATAAAGGCCTCATTCTCAAATATATAGAGAACTGAGTCAAATTTATAAGACTACAAGTCATTCCCCAATTGATAAATGAAGGATAAGAACAGTCTGTTTTCAGACAAAGAAATCAAAAGTTATCTAAAGTCATATGAAAAAAGTGCCCTAAAATCACCGTGATTTTAGAGATTAGGTAAACTCAAATTAAAACAACTCTGACATACCGTCTCACACCTATCAGATTGACTAATATGACAGAAAGGAAATGTTGGATGTGGGAAGGGATGTGGGAAAACTGGGATGTTAATCCACTTTTGGTGGAGTTGTGAACTGATCCAACCATTCTGGAGAGCAACTTGGAACTATGCCCAAAAGGCTATAAAATTATATATCAGGGTATGCCCTCTGATCCAGCAATATCACTAATAGTTCTATATACCAAAGAGATCCAAAAAGAGGGAAAGAACTATTTGTACAAAAATATTTATAGCAGGTTCTTTTTGTAGTAGTTAAGAATTGGACAATCAAAGGGATGCCATCAATTGAGGAATGGCTAAACAATCTGTGGTTTATGATTGTAATGGAATATTATTGTGCTATAGAAATGACAAACAGGATGATTTCAGAAAAACTGGAAAGACTCACTATGAATGATATAGAGTGAAGTGAGCAGAACACAAGAACATTGTACACAGTAAACAGCAATAATGTATGATGAATAATTGTGAATGACTTATCTAGGGTTAGGTTAGTCCCAACAATACAATAAGACAATCCCGAGGGACCCATGATGAAAAATGCTATCCCCCTCCAGAAAAAGAACTGATGCTGTCTGAATACAGACTATTTTTCATTTTCTTTTTCCTTTCTTCCTTTCTCTATTTTTTTAATTGAGCCTTCTTCCACAAAATGACTAATATGGAAACATTTTACATTATTGCATATGTAAAACCTATGTCAGGTTGCTTACCATCTAAAGGAGAGGTTAGGGGAGTTTGGAACTCAAAACATAAAACAAATAACCGAATGTTTAAATTGTTTTTACATGTAATTGGGAAAAATAAAGAATATTCCATTCTTTTATTTTAAAAAAGAGACAATAAGGTCTTGAGCTAATAACATTAAAAATTAATCAGCCCAGCACCTCAGGGGGGTACCCCTAGAACCTTGAGGGAGAGAGGTAGTTAGCTTTGCTCTGGGAAAATGAGCCCAGAGTCTCACTTCATCATAATGGAAAGCTCCTCAAGTTCACCCTATTACTACACTACATGGGGTTCAAAGTGTGGCAAGCTTTCATCAGTAAGGAACTAGGGAGTTTGTAGGAGAAGTTAGAAACAACAACCAGATGAGCACTTGGAATAATGGTTATTGAAGATCTGACCCAACAGAACCAGTTCAGAGATTCTCTCTCTTGCAGAGTTTTCAGTTGGGCATTAACCAAAAGTTTTACTTTTGCAAAACCAGTTAAAATTGGTTAGAAGCCCTGAATGGGAACCATCCTTGGTTCTTCTTAGGTGGTTTAAGATTGGGAATTCTGCATACATCACCCCCTTAAAAATGAGTACACACTGTAACTGGTTCTACAATCTGACTATAAGGTGTAAGGTTGAGGGGGGTTAAAATTCCTAAAAAAAATGAGTTTGGTTTTTGTTCTTCGGTCACATCCAACTCTTCCTGACCCCATTGGAGGGTTTCCTTGGAAAAGATACTGGAGTCGTTTTCCTTTTCCTTCTTCAGTTCATTTTACATATGAGGAAAACTGAGGCCAACAGGGTAAAGTGACTTGCCAGGTCACACAGCTAATAATTGTCTGAGACCATACAATCTTCCTAACTCCAGCCTGACTAGCCACTGTGCCACCAAGCTGCCAGTGAGCTTGGTAGACTGGATCTATGCTGGCCCTCACAACTGACAACTACCTATGATGAGCCTCAGATACCCCTTCCCCAGGGAAGCTCTTCCCAAACGGTGTCAGGATAGAACGATTAGCCTCCCACTCCTCACTACAATTACATACCTGCCAATATACAGGTATGAGAAGACTAACTGATAAAATTCAAGTGGCCAGATGAGATAATAATTCATAAAGCATTTAGCAAAGCCTGGCACATAATAAGCACAATCCAAATGTTAGTCGTTGTTGTTATTATTTACAGATAGCTGCTCTGGGAATGGCAGGAGAACACCAGGCACTCTGCTTGGTGAATAGAGGGTAATAAGCCCTCACCCATGGGAGCTTTTGGTGTGGCTTCTGAAAATGAGGTTTGATAGGAAGACAATAAACACCAACCTATGGGAGTGCTGGTAAAACTATATCATGACATCCAACACTAAGCACCCTTTAGGACCCCACCACAAAGGCCTAAGACAGCCTATAAAGGCCCTGACCCACTTGGATATAGGTTCTATGGGACACCAGAAGCCATACCAGGGACCTTCCAACAGGTTTTGGTTTGGTTATTTTTGGGGGCTTTTTGCAGGGCAATGGGGTGTTAAGTGACTTGCCCAGGTTCACACAGCTAGTAAGTGTCAAGTATCTGAGGCCAGATTTGAGCTCAGGTCCTCCTGAATCAGGGCCGGTCTTTATCCACTGCGCCACCTAGCTTCCCCCTTCCAACAGGTTTTGAAGAGGACAACACCAAAGGAAGAGACATCGGTGGGCTCTTGGAAGGCAGTACCCATAGAGCCCTTTGGACAATCTCTATGCTGGTTACTGTGGGCCAAATAGAAACCCTTAGAATTGCCCAAACCATCCTCTCCCAGGGGAGATGACAGATATTTCCTCCCTAGTGTGGAAATAATTAGGTCCCATGGGAGGTAAGAGATATTTCCTCTCTAGTGATGGAGATAGGGTCAGAATACTGGCTATACCCTGTCCCCTTACAGAAATCCTGTGTGGCTGTTGAGGAAGACAGATGGTACCTGGTGGTTTACAATGGACCACAGAGAGCTGATAAAGATGTCACATCTATCATAAAACCATTCCTGACCTCATCAATGTGGTAGACCAGGAACACCAGTGAGCACTATGAGGTTGTTGTCCTTGATAATGCCTTTTACTTTATTCCTATGGATGAAACTGGTTAGGAAAAGCTTTAATTCACCTAGTAAAGAGTCCAGTAGACCTTCATCACTCTTCCCCATGATTACTCAAATTCTTCTTTGTACTGCCACAGTCTGCTAAGACCTAATAGATCCTACTTCCTGAGGCCATGAGGTCACCATGACATTGATGACATACTACTACTGTTCGCCAGGCTGCCCTAGAAGATATAGGGGCCCATATGATGGATGGAATGGATGGGCTTTTTGCAGGGCGATGGGGATTAAGTGACTTGCCCAGGGTCACACAGTCAGCAAGTGTCAAGTGTCTGAGGCCGGATTTGAACTCAGGTACTCCTGAATCCAGGGCCGGTACTTTATCCACTGCGCCACCCAGCCGCCCCCTAGTCTATCTTTTTTGAGTTGAATCTAGAACAGGCTATAGCCCTGGGAGCATAAAGTAGCTTATATCAAACAGAGTCTCTCCCTTGGCCCTTATGACCCTTTGAGGGCTAATTTTTTTGGAGATGTTTGTCTGTGAAGACCAGGCTAAGTGGAAACTTTGGAGCCAGTCAAATGAAATAACCATTAGGTTTCTGGAACTATCATTTCCCCTAGGGGCCACTCAGTAACCCACTTAAAATTTTTTTTTAAATTTTCATATCAATGCAAATCTATCTTTATTCTTCCCTACTCCCTATCCCTACAGCCCCCGAGTGAGAAAAAAAAAGAAAAAAAACAGAACCCCTAATCACAAACAAGTATATTCAAGCAAAACAAATTCCTACACTGGCCATATTCAAAACAGTCTCAATTTGTACTCTCAAATCTCCCACAGCTCAGTCAGAGAAGTAGGTTCACTTTTTTTTTTTTTGGTGAGGCAATTGGGGGTTAGGTAACTTGCCCAGGGGTCCACACAGCTAGTAAGTGTTAAGTGTCTGAGGCTGGATTTGAACTCAGGTCCTCCTGAATCCGGGCCGGTGCTCTATCCACTGCACCACCCTACCTGCCCCTAGGTAGGTTCGCTTTTGAAAAGTAGTTGCTCACATCGTTAGTGGGGGCTGAGTTGAGAATCTGAACAGATGAAGTGAGGTCATACCTTGCCAGAGACTCCTGTATGAGTTGGATGATCCAAGATGGGCCTCGAAAAAGATGGGTGGGATGTTAGAAGGCCTCTATTGTTAAATGACACAATCAAAATAACTTGGGCCCTAAGCTCAACAATCAAAATGAACCAACAGTGTGACATGGCAATCAAAATAAGTAAATGTGGTCTTGGGCTGTATTAAAGAGGCATGGCTCCCAGTAATCATGAGGTGATCATCCCTCTGACTAAAGTGTTTTCAATTTCGGGTGTTACTCTTAAGGAAGGACATAGAAATTGAAATGTGTCCAGAGATGGATAATCTGGAGATCAAGACTCAAAATCAATAAAGGGGCAGCTAGGTGGTTGCAGTGGATAGAGCACCGGCCCTGGAATCAGGAGTACCTGAGTTCAAATCTAGCCTCAGACACTTGAACACTTACTAGCTGTGTGACCCTGGGCAAGTCACTTAACCCCAACTGCCTCCACTAAAAAAAAAAAAAAAATCAATGAAGGGAACTGGGTATATTAGCCTAGAAAAGAGAAGACTTAGCTGGGGTAAGGGAAGTGGGAAGGGACCAAAAAAAAAAAATCAAGTATTTGAAAATCTTTCATGTGAATAAAGGATTATGCTTGTTTTGCTTGGCCCCAGAGGTTACAACCAGGAGCAACAGATTGACGCGGGGGAACCAAATTCTGCCTTAACATTTCTTAAAATTAGAGCCACTTAAATGTGACATGGACCAGTAAGTCTTTAAAGAGGGGGTCTATGTGGGAGGAAATGGTAGCAAAGTCCAGAGAGTCAGATGCAAAGCTGGAAGTGGAATGAAGGTCGGTTGGGCCTGATGGTCTTCCCTAAAATGGAGGTTCTAGGAAGAAACTCACCCATGGGAAGAGGCTGTACGGGGACAAGGATGTTCCTAAGTGGCTGGCCACAGGACAGGTCTATATGACCTTGAAGAAGACACTCCTCTCTCTAGGGCTCAGTTTCTTCCTTTATGAACTGAATAGTCAAAAGACCCTTTGACATTCTGTGTTCTAAATTCCCCCCTGGCTCTTACATTCTCTGACATCCCCTTTGACATTCTGGGCTCTTTGTTCGAAGGTCCCTCCTAGGTGTGATAACATAAATTCTCTGTTCTAAGTTCCCTCTCAGCTCTGCCATTGTGTTCTACTATTCTCTGATTCTAAGAAGGAATTGTTAAGCCCTCCATATTGTGTTTTGATGACAATCTCATTGTGGTTCACTGTGGCTGCTCTGGGAATCCCAGCAGGTAAGCTCTCCCTTCCAGAGCCCCAGGGCCCCATGACAGACACTAAATGTCAGAGGCACTGCACTCTCCGCCAGTCTCAGATGTGGTCACAGCACCGCTGCCCCCCCCCTCTGTCTGCAGAGGAAGGCCTGTCGCACTTTGGGTGGCTGGGCCCCCAGCGGAGGGTTCCTGCCTTTGCTACCTGTCTACCTGCCTTGCCACTTCCTTTCCACTGGCCTTACAAGCGGAGGCAGGGCTCTCGTGAGGCGTCTGATACAAATTAAAGGACGATTAGCATCTCCCTTGACTTCACAAGGGAAGTCAGGGGTAGCTTTGCCAGCTACCTCCCCTTCATGCTGCCTGGGGGCCAGCTCCTGGTACGTCCTGTTCCTCCTCTGGAATTCAGAAATCATACTCCGGCCCAACTGACTTCCCACAAGGTTAGCTTTCAGTCTGTTTCTCTTTCCCAGAAAGCACATGCGATCACCACAGTAACTCCACTCACTTAATATCTGTGCGTGGTACACTATGTCAAAACATGACATCATTACCTATGAATTCCACCCCAGCTTCAGCGTATAGAGGAAGACTTGGCAGGGTCCCTCTTAAGGCTGTTGTCCAAAGGTATAAATTTGAATTCTGGGGATCTCAAGGACGTGAGTAACTTGTATGTCCTAGCCTCGACTGTGATCTTTACCTTAAAGAAAGAAAACTTTTAAGAGGGAAACTTCTCACTCCCCTCAAGCAAAGGTAACTAACTCAGAGATGTCCTTCTTGGATAGTATTCATTCACTTACTTATTCATTCAATTAACCAATCAACATTTATTAAGCACTTACTATATGCCAAGCATTCTGCCAAGTGCTAGGGGTAAAAAAAAGGGCAAAAGACAGACCCTGTCCTCAGGGATCATTACAATCTACTGGGGGAGACAACATGCAAATAATATATTCAAAGCAAGCTATATCTAAATAAATAGGATGGATGCTATTCGAGTCCATCCGAGTCTTCATGACCCCATTTGGGTTTTTTGTGATAAAGATACTGGAGTAATTTGCCATTTCCTTCTTCAGCTCATTTTACAGATGAGGAAACTGAGGCAAACAGGGTGAAGTGACTTGCTCAGGATCACACAGCTAGTAAGTGTCTGAGGCTAGATTTGAACGCACAAAGAGGAGTCTTCCTGATTCAAAGCCCAGTGCTCTATCCACTGTACCACCTAGTAGCCCTTAAATAGGATAAATAGGAAATAATCGACAAAGGGAAGGTACTAAAATTAAGAAGGGTAAGAGAAGGTTCTCTGTAGAAAGTGGGATATTAGTTGGGATTTAAAGGAAGCCAGGGAGATGAGTAGTAGGAGAGAGAGTGTTCCAGGCATGGAGGACAGCCAGAGAAAATGCTTGGAGCTAAGAGATGGAGTGCCTTGTTCAATTGACAAATATTTATGTGATGAGAGCACTGAAACAATACACAAAGATAAACAGACTTAGTCCCTGTCTTCAAGGAGCTTACAAAGAGTAGGAGAATTAAGATATGATATATAAGTGAAATACATTAGGAGACAATACAAGCCTTAAAGTGTTGTAGGAATAGGCATTTTGGGGCAGCTAGGGTGGTGCAGTAGATAGAGCACTGGCCCTGGATTCAGGAGGACCTGAGTTCAAATTCGACCTCAGACACTTAACACGTACTAGCTGTGTGACCCTGGCAAGTCACTTAACCCCAATTGCTCGCCAAAAAGAAAGAAAGAAAGAAAGAAAAGAAAGAAAGAAAGAAAGAAAGAAAGAAAGAAAGAAAGAAAGAAAGAAAGAAAGAAAGAAAGAACGAAAGAAAAGAAAGAAAGAAAGAGGCATTTTTTGTCATTGCAACGCAATCCAAAGCAACCTCGATACAAAGCAGGAGGTACATGGGGAATGCTCAGAGGGCCCAGATTCACTCCCAGGTGAGGAATCAGAGGAAACTTCCTGGAGGAGGTGGTGTTTGAGGTAGGCCTTGAAGGCAGAATCGCCACAGGTGGAGACTTGGGGGCAGGGAGATCCTGCAGGTAGGAAGAGCACAGCAAAGGGGTGAAGCAGGAAATCATCATGTGTTTTGACCATTGGGAACCGTCCAGTCCTGCTGGAACTTGGCGCACATGAAGGGGATCATTGTGAGATCAGTTAGACTGGAATGGTTTCCCACTTACTTGTCCAAATCTTTGGAGAGCTGGGATTGGTGTCACTCCATGAAAGCAATACGGTTTCCTCTCTAACAATGAGATCTGTCCAACACTGGGAAGCATCCCCGCCCGAAAAAAAGTGTTAAGACCCCTGGTGCTGGATGTATTTGAGTATTCAGTTTGCAGCTCATGGCAAGCTAGGTGGAAGAAGTGGATAGAATACATGGTCTAGAGTCAGGAAGACTTGAGTTCTAATCTGGCTTCTTACACTAGCTGTGTGACCCTGGGCAAGTCACTTCACTCTGTTGGCCTCAATTCTCTCATCTGTAAAATGAGCTGGAGAAGGAAATGGCAAACCACTCCAGTATCTCTGCCAAGAAACCCCAAAATAGGGTTACAAAGAATTTTATATATAGCTCTTTGCCTGGGTCTCCCCCAGCAGACCATAAGTTCTTGAAGATGGGGACTATTTTTGTCTTTCCCTGCAATCTCTGTTTAGCACCAGTGTCTGGCATGCAGTAGGTGCTAAATAAGTGCTTGTTGGCAGACTAATTTACTAGTCTAATGGGGAAGACAACATGCAAACAACAATGTACAAACAAGATATAGACAGGACAAACTGAAGGCACTGAGGAGGGACTGGAAAGGCTTCAGGCAGAGATGAGGAGAGAGAGCATTCCAGACACGGAAGACAGCCAGTGAAAATGCCCTCAGGCTGAGGATGGAGTCTTGTTCCAGGAACAGCAAAAGAGACCTGTGTCACTGGATAGCAGAGTACAAGGAGGAGAGGGAGGTGTAACAAGACTGGAAAGGAGCGGAGGGAATGATGGGTTTTGAATGCCAAACCAGATTTTGGGGGGGGGGGAGACAATCAGGGTTAAGTGAGTTGCCAGGTTCACACAGCTTAGGAAAGTGTCTAAGGCTGGATTTGAACTCAGGTCTCCTGACTTCAGGGCTGGTGCTCTATGCACTGGCCACCTAGCTGCCCCCCCCCCAATAGATTTTTATTTTATCCTGGAGGTGACAGAAAAACCCTGGGTTTACTGAGTCTCAGAGGGACGTGATCAGATTTGCACTATAGGAAGATCATTTTGACAATTATATGAAGAGTGAAGAGCTTAAGGCAGGGAGTTTGCAATGGGAGGACTAGGGCAAAAGTTCCGGCAGGAGGTAGATAAGAACTTCACCTAGCTTTGTGACTGGAGAGAGGGGACATAACTGAGGGATGTGAGGGAGAGAGAAAAAAGATTTGGCAATTGATCAGATGTGTTTGATGACAAGGAGTCAGGAGTCCAGGATGATTCCTAGGTTGTAACCCTGGGTGAACTGGGAGGATGGTGGTAGCCTTAATGGTAATAGGGAAATTAGGAAGAGGGGAGGATTTGAGGGAAAAGAGAATGAGTTCAGTTTTAGATCTGCTCAGCTTGAGATGCCTAGGAGTAGGGGCAGGGGGCAGGGGGCAAGGAGAGACACCCAGTTCTAGATGTCCAAGAGGAAGTTGGTGATATGGGATTGTAGTCCAGGAGAGAAACTAAGGCCAATGTATAAATCTGGGAATCATCAGTAAAGAGTTGATCATTGAACCTTTGATAGGGGCTGATTAGATTAGAGGGGTGGGGGGACAGCAGAGGAAATGACAGGACAGGAGACAAGAGGACAGGACAGGACAGAAGAAGATAGGAGAGGACAGGAGAGGAGAAAAAATTAGTGATAAAAAAGAAGGCCAATCCAGACAGAGCCTTGGGGGGAATGCCACAGTAGTGGGTATGTCATTTAGAAAGGAAGACTGAAAAGGGGAGTCATCTAGGAGGAGGAGAACCAGAGAGAGAAATGTCATGAAAAACCTAGAAGGAGAGATTCTATAGGGGGAGAAGATGGTCAGTAGTATCAGAGGCTGCAGAGAGGCCAGAAAGGAGGAGGACTGGAAAAGACCATGGGGTCTAAGAACTAAGAAACCCTTGGTGCCTTTGGAGAGAGCAGACTTTTTGTTTTTATGAGATTTAATCTCCCCCAGTCTCATCACAGCCCCGAGGCACTACCGATCTGCACTGAAGCTCCGACCTGTTCTGGTTTCTGACCTGAGTTGGTTTGCCCGTCATTAGGCAGCCTGGTAGTCCCCTACCCCATCACAGCCCCTCATTGCGGCCAGACTTTAGTGCTGGACGCCCATCACTGGCCCCTCCTGCGACTCAAACCTTCCACGGCTGGAGCCATCCTCCAGCCTCAGCGGCCCCAGGAGCCCCAGGGATTCCCAGGTTGCACTCGGAGAACAGCTTCGACTGAAGGATGAGGTCAGAGGCCAGATGGCAGAGGGTTTAGGACAGAATGAGAGGAGAGCAAGTGGAGGCTCTGTCTGTAAAAGACTTTTTCAAGGACTTTAGCCGAGAGAGAAGGAAAGAGAGAAGATGATAGAGATGGCAGGATCAAGCCAGGGGGGGTTGTTTGTTTTGTTTAAGTATGAGTGAGGCTTGGGAATGTTTGTATATATCAGGAAGGAATCAGTGCATAAGGAGAGATGAAGATTGGGGGAAAGTGAGTCCATAATGGGGTGATGTGCTTGACAAAAGGAATGGGAGGTGGCACAGTGGGATAAAGCACCAGCCCTAGATTCAGGAGGACTTGAGTTCAAATCCAGCCTCAGACACTTGATACTTACTAGCTGTGTGACCCTGGGCAAGTCACTTAACCCTCAGTGCTTAGCAAAAAAAAAAAAAAAAAAAAAGGGAATGAGATGGGATTGAAGATAAGCTATAGG
Organism: Dromiciops gliroides; assembly: GCF_019393635.1. Classification (NCBI taxonomy): domain Eukaryota; kingdom Metazoa; phylum Chordata; class Mammalia; order Microbiotheria; family Microbiotheriidae; genus Dromiciops; species Dromiciops gliroides. The sequence goes on along the minus strand of NC_057861.1, from coordinate 59,206,252 downwards.
ACTGGTGTGGCCATGAAAGGTTAACCTCTTCATCTGAGGAGGAGAAAGTGAGAGAGGATGTCAGAAGAATGTGAGATTAGGAGAGGAGATTACGGGAGACTGCCCCCCCCTCTTTTAGTGAAAGTATAAGCAAGGTCTTCAGCTGAAGCAGGTGGGGGGTGGGGGGGGTGGGGAAATGGGAGGCTTGAGGAGAGGTTCACAATAGTCACTATGGTAAGTGGGATGGGAGTAGAGGTGTCAAACACCCAGAGTGGCCCACGACACACCCAATGATGCCCAATGCTGCCCAAACCAGATTCAAATGTAATTGGGAAAATATGTAGCACAATAAATAAAAATGCAATAAAACATAGATAAGATCGCATTTAAGACTAGTCAAGGGCAGCTCGGTGGCACAGTGGATAAAGCACTGGCCTGGATTCAGGAAGGACCTGAGTTCAAATCCAGCCTCAGACACTTGATACTTACTAGCTGTGTGACCATGGGCAAGTCACTTAACCTCATTGTTCCAGAAAAAAAAAAGACTAAGTCAACAAGCAGGATAGTATGCATGATATAGTTCCCCTTCCTCCATTAATTTGACACCTCTGGGTTAGAGGATTACTAGTGAACTATAGGGGGACTGTCTTCCTGCAGTGAAGACCCCAAGGCATGGAGCCCATAGAAAGACAGATTTACAAAGTTTTTCCTCATAACAACCATGTTGTCGTTGTTCCGTCCTATCAGTCCTGTCCTAGTCTTCATGACCCCATTTTGGGTTTTGGTGATAAAGATACAGGAGCAGTTTACTGTTTCCTTCTCCAGCTCATTTTATAGATAGGAAACTGAGGCCAACATAGTAAGTGACTTGCCCAGAGTCACACAGCTAGTAAGTGTCTGAGGCTAGATTGAACTCAGGAAGATGAGTCTTCCTGACTCTAGACTTGGCACTCTATCCACTGCACACCTAGCTACTCCATAACAATCATATAAAAGAGTAGAGGGAGGAGTGGGATAAGATGATTAGACCCCCATTTTACAAAGGAAAGAAACTGAGTTCTGAAAGGGCCAAGTCCACGTGGTTTAGTAAGGCCCCATGAAGCAGCAGGGCCAGGCTGAAGCACCCTCACTCCACTGTGTTTTTTTATTCATTAAGCCCTCTCCAAAATGCTAAGATGGTTCTGGACTAATTAAGTCCTGATTTCTCTATGGTCAGACACTACCCTGGAGGAGAAATGACGTTGGGGGTCCAACATGGAGGTGTAGAAGGGGAAGGGAAAGGCCCAACCTTTAAGACTTCTCAAAAACAAAGGAAGTCTAAAACAGATCCACAGATCAAATTCTACCAGTATTTCAAGCACCACCCCCCTTCAAGTCTCACCAGTGCCTCCTGCCCCCAAGCCTTCCCTGACTACTCTAATTCATCACAACCTTTTCCTGCTCTCAGCTTCTATACCACCCATGACCCATGCCACACAATGGTGCCCTCAATCACCCATGTGCTGCATTGTTCTTTAAGCTGTAAATTCCTCAGTGGCAGAGACTGTTCTCATCTCAGCACATTTTCTAAATAAACACAGGGGGGGGGACTTGAATTGAACCCTGAAATCCTTCAAACCCTTTAAACAACATCGCTTTGGGCCAGGGATTCTTACCTTAGTCCATAAAAAAGAGGGCCTTTGGATAGATTTCAGGAGGTCCCTGAATTTGGGATTAGGAGGGGGAAAATCCCATCTTTATTTTCACTAACCTCTAACTGGAATTTAGAATTTTTCCTTCATTTATGAATGTAGGCAATAGACTTTATTCTGAGGAGGGGTCCACAGGCCAAAGAGATGGGTGATGAGATTAAGAACCTCTGCTTTAGACTGAAGTTTGGGGCCTACTTATGGGAATGACTAAGCCTCAGTTTCCTCTTTTGTAAAACAGAAGTAATAATACAGTTCTGTCTCCCTCCTAGAGGCATTGAGAGTCACCTGTGACCTTCCCGTGAGGTTTTTCAGTCCAGAAGCCAAGTATAAGACTCCATACTCCTTTATCTGCTAAGAATTCCAGTATATAGTCCTCCACCTACCCCACTGGGGTAAGACCGGCACAGCTGAAGACGAAACAGTTAATAATAATAATAGCCAACTACAAGTTCTTTTTGTCTTGTCCTCGGAGACAATAGAAGGAAATGACAGGAACGTGGCGAATGTTCTAAACACACAGGGTACAGGGTTACAGAATTCCGGAAGTTCAGGCACAAGCAAAGGTCTTCCAGCTCCCAAGCTGAAGGAATCATCTCTCTGATCTCAGCTGCTCTAGCAGCCACAGGACAAACCCCCTCTTCCGTCTCCATACCTTTCTCTTTCCTGCTCTCCAGCTTCAGACCCTCAAATCCTCATGGGTGTCCCAGCTGAAAAATCACTGGTTTTGTTATCTACGACAGTCATCCCATGGGTATAAATAAAGCATAAAAGAGGAGCTTAACCCTTTCATCTGTAATTCCTCTCTCTAAGAGTTGCTCAGAGCTCTGGTGTCCTTTAAAAAAATCTTAACTGTGATGATTACAAAGTTCAAGAGACATAGTTTCTGTTTTTTAGTTGTTGTTTTTTTAGTGAGGCAATTGGGGTTAAGTGACTTGCCTAGAGTCACACAGCTAGTTAAGTGTTAAGTGTCTGAGGAGGGATTTGAACTCAGGTACCCCTGACTCCAGGGCCAGTGCTCTATCCCCTGCGCCATCTAGCTGCCCCAAGAGACATAGTTTCTGAATAATTCAGTCATTTTTATTAACAAAGCCAGCAGGTTATTAATAAAAGGATGGTCATTTTTCTGTCTCTCTTAGACCAAAGATGCCTAATGGTGGTGGGGTCACAGTTTATATGCTCTTCAAAGAGGAGATGTTTCTGAAGGGTGCCTACTTAACTCTGATTAGCTAACACAATGGGAGGTGGCCTGTCTTGAGGTATGGGACTTAGGTCATTCAAATCTTGGTCAAAGAGACATCAATTTCCATATCATCTGTCTTGATAATAATAATAATAATTGTGTCTAAGCAAACACAATGAGTAGGAATATACCCATTAGCCCAAACTTAGAATTTCTTTTATTTTCTAATTAAATCTTAGCCTGGGTAAATCTTTAAGAGAGATTTCCCACACTGGTTGGTTTCTAGGTGAGGAAAGTAGAAAAGGGGAAAATCCTTTGACCTAATACAATAGTTATTAAAAATAAGAAAAATATTCATTTCTCACATTTCCTCAACCATGCTATTCCCTCAAGCTATCATCTCCTCCCCTTAACTGCTAATTTTCTTATTGCCTCCATTTCCTCCACCCACACTTTACTCCTTGCAACCAAGTTTCCATCCCTTATACTCTGCTGGAGAACTGAAACTTCTCTCTCCATGGTGACCAATGACCTTGTTATCACCTGATCCAATGGGCTCCTCTCAATCTTCATCCTCCTTGAATTCTACAGGACATGTTAATCATAGAGGTAAACCTGAAAGGGACCTTAGGTGAGTAAATTGCCCAGGCCTTTGTGATTCTGAGTCCCATTCTTTACACACTATGATATGCTGCCTCCATACTCTCACTTCTGTTAGAGACCTTGATTTAGAAAGGCCAATGTCATCTACTACATCCTGGGTCAAGACATCACCCTTGTGACGTCATTAGTCCTCTTTGAGAATGAAGGATGAACAACAACAGCTCTCTTATAGTTCTCCTATCTCTCTGATTGTTCTTTCCCAATCTTTTTCAGTTCTGTTTTTTCCCTCTTATTTTGCTAAATGTTTGTGTCCTTCAAGGTTCTGTCCTTGGTAGTCTTTTCTCTCCACATTCTCTCACTTGGAAATCATCTCCATTCCCATAGCTTTAATCATCACCTCTCTACAAATAACTCTCTCTTTTTTTTTTTTTTTTTTTGTGGGGCAATGGGTGTTAAGTGACTTGCCCAGGGTCACACAGCCAGTAAGTGTCAAGTGTCTGAGGCCGGATTTGAACTCAGGAACTCCTGAATCCAGGGCTGGTGCTTTTGTTAAGTGTCTGAGGCTGGATTTGAACTCAGGAACTCCTGAATCCAGGGCCGGTGCTTTATCCACTGCGCCACCTAGCCGCCCCCCTACAAATGACTCTCAAAGATCCATATCAAGACTCAACATCTTCCCTAGGCTCCAGGCTCTGATTACTAGCTACCTGCTGGACATCTCCAACAGCATGTTCAGCAAATACTAATCTCAACCTATGTAACACTGGACTCCTCATCTTCTCCCAAAACTTGCCCCTAAGCCTAAAATTTCTTTCTGTTAAGGACAGTACCATCCTCCCAGTCACCCAGATTCATAACCTTAGAACTGTCCTTGACTGTTCACTCAACCTTACCGTTGTCAAGTCCGTTATATTTCTCCCACCTACCCATACCTTCCTATTCTGACTGCCCCCACCCTAATTCAGATCCTCCTCACCTCTCACCTGGCCTATCATAAGAGCCTACTAACTCCTCTTTCCTTTATCTAGTGACCAAATCATCTTCTCAATGCAAATCTACCAAGTCACTCTCCTGATCAAAAATCTTTGGTGGGACAGCCAGGTGGCACAGTGGATAAAGCACCGACCCTGGATTCAGGAGGACCTGAGTTCAAAACTGGCCTCAGACACTTGACACACTTAATAGCTGTGTGACCCTAGGCAAGTCACTTAACCCTCATTGCCCTGCAAAAAACAACAACAAAAACAATAACAACAAAATCTTTGGTGGATCACTACTGCCAATAAGATAAATTCCAAATTCACCAGTCTACCTTTAAAGGCCCTCCATAGTCTAGCTCAAACCTATCTTTCCAGTCGCATCTAAAACTACCACTCTGCTCCCCTTGCCATAATCTCTGTTCTGATCAAACCAGACTCTTTGTTGTTCCCCAATCACATTCTGCCTTTTCTTACCTCTGTGACCTTTTTCAGACTTTCTCTGATAGTTTTAGAATGCATCCCTTGGGATCTGGAAGACATGAATTCAAATCATACCACAGAAATTTTTGAGCTTCATGACCCTGGGAAAGTCACTTCACCTCTGCCTACCTCAGTTCCCCCAACTGTAAAATGAGGACAATAATGGTACCTACCTCCCAGGGCTGTTGTAAGGATGAAATGAGATAATATTAAAGTGCTATGTAAATGCAAGCAATGATGATGATAATGACGACAAATTTTCTCCACATTTCTACCTCTTGAAATTACTCTCTTCTTTTAAGATTCTATCTCAGATATCACTTCTTGAACAGCTTAGCTGCTCTCCCCTACTGGAGCAAATGTGGTAATGTATCTAACATGTACTTCAAGCTTTCAAGCTGATATAAATCAGTCATCATTATTACTCTTGTTAAATGATCTCTCTTTCTTTGATCTCTCATGCTTCTTGATCTTTATGTCCTTAATTCATTCTAATTTGTTATGTTTGTGTATGTGCCTTAGCCCTCTGCTAAATCAGAGTGTCCTTGAGGGCAGGGATTATGTCATTTTTTTCATTTTTTGTATCATCTCAATCGCCCTACACAGAGACCTGAACATTGATAGAACTTAGTAAGTGTTGGTGAAATGAAATGCTTGTTAGGATGTTAGGTAGATGGTGCAGCAAGAGGCTAGAGTACCGGGCCTGAAGTCAGAAAGACCTTTCAGATCTGGCCTCAAACACTTACTAGCTGTGTAACCCTGGGCAAGTCATTTCACCCATGGCTGCCTCAGTTTCCCTGTCTATAAAATGAGGATAATAATAATAACATTTCACTCCCAGGGTTATTGGGAGGATGAAATGAAATAATATGTGTAAAATGTTTTGCAAACCTTAAAGTGCCATAGAAATACTAGCTATTGTTGAATACATTAATTATTTTATTACTCATTTATAGGTTAATTGAAGGTTTATGAAGCAGCAACTCTATGACAACCACAGCATAGTATAAATATCCTTACCCCCATTCTACAGATGCAGAGTAAAGTGGCTTCCCTCAGGGTCATACACCTGGTAAGTGGCCGAGCCAGGATGACAAACTAGGTCTCTTGAGGCCTGCCATGGTATCATGGGAATCGTGTTGGATTACAAGTCAGAGGTCTGAGTTCAAATTCTCTTTCTGCTACTTACTACCTGTGTGTCCTTAGAGAAGTCACTTGACTTCTTCTGGGGTTCCCTTTCCTCACCTGAAAAATGAAAGGGGGACCAGGATAGGGAGAGAACTCAAAAACTTGCCCCCCTGAACAGTAGTTCAAAGGCCTGGCTTAAGAGGAGACTTAACAAGGAGGCAAGAGCTGTCTTTGAGTACTCAAAGAGCCATCGTGTGGAAAGGGGATTACGCTTGTTTGACTTGGCAGAACAGCACTGGGAGCAATTGGAAGAAGTGACAGAGGCAAAGTTAAGCTTAACATAAAGAAAAACATTCAAACAATGAGAGCTGTCCAAAAGTGGAAGGAGCTGCCCTGTAGAGCCCTTGCCCAAAAGTGAGCTATTCTAATAACAGGCACTCACTTTACAGGCATGATCTCATTTGAGCCCCAGGACTATCCTAGTAGGCAAGCATTGGAAGTGCGATTGTGCCCATTTTATAAATGAAGAAACTGAGGCTCAGAGAGATTAAGTGACATGCTATAGCAGTGGTAGATTTCAGAGCCAGAAAGACTTGGGTTCAAATCCTGTCTCTGTTACTTATCAGTTGTATGACCCCAAATACATCCCTTCAGCTCAATTTCCTCATCTGAAAAACAGAGATATTGTTTGCTGTAGCTACCAGCCGGGGTTGTTGTAAGACTCAAGTAAGGAAAATATATGTCGGGGCAGCTAGGTGGCACAGTGGATAGATCACCAGCCCTGGATTCAGGAGGACCTGAGTTCAAATCCGGCCTCAGACACTTGACACTTACTAACTGTGTGACCCTGGCAAGTCACTTAACCCAAATGCCTCACCAAAAAACAAACAACAAAAAAAAGGAAAATATATGTCAAGTGCTTTGTAAACCTTAAAACACAATTGAAATTTCAATTCTTATCATTACTGAACAGATTAAATGGATGCAAACTGACTTTAATTCTCAGTTCCTCTAGAAATAAGCCCTAGGGTTTTCTTGAACATCCGTTCTTGGTCTTTGCCCATAATTTACTCCCCATGCTCACTGCCTTTCCTCATTAGGCAAGTTTCCCAGACCCCTGGGTTTCAGAATGTGTCCCCTAGGTTATGTTCAGACAGATTCTCTGGGAGTTGGAAAATCATTCATCGTCTTTAGGCCACTTGCCCAGGAGGTTGCTGGAAAGAACTAGAGATTTTTAAATCTACCTGCTTAAAATAAACACAGCTCCGTTTGGCCAGATTTGTTATTTGCTCTTCCAAACTGAACAGTACCGTTTGTTTTTGAAACCAAAGGGCTGCTGGCATCATTCAGGAGAGTGGGTTTGGCTTATGTGGTGATGCCAGCCTAGAGCCCAGCATGAAAACAGGCCCTAGGACACACTGCTGTAGGAGGCCCCTGTCCTCTGGACTGACACAGAGGATCATAGGAAGGGATACCTCAAGGGCATCTTCTCTCCCCTCATTGGTTGCCAAGTCCTGTTGGTTCAACCTTTGTACTGGTTCTCTGTGACCCTTGACCTCCATTTCCTAGACCACTGCCCCTCTCACCCAGAGGGCCTCTTCCCTAAATGCCTCCAGCCTTTATTCTCTCTAACCCATCTTCATATGTTGCCAGAGTGATCTTCCTGAGGCCCAAATTGACTCAAAGGCTTTTGAGGGTTCCCTTTTACTTAAGGAATAAAAGTCCTCCACAATCAGCCTCCAACTGAGGTTTTTCATCATCTCCCACTATGTGCCCCCTATGATCCACCCAAACCAAGCTGTTCGCCTTTCCTGCTCTTGTCTTGTCCATTTGCACAGCCCATCCCCCAAATCCAGAACATGCTCCCTTCACATTTCCACCCTTTTGAAATCCCTTCCCTCTTTCAAAGGGTGCTGAGTCCTCCATGACGGCTTCCTTGATTTTCCTAGCGAAGTATTATATTATTTTCCCTCCCCGTGGTCTGAGTCTCCTCTTTGCCTCTGTCACATTCTACTTTGGGCCATATGGGTCAATGCTTTAAGAGCAGGGTCTTCTTTGTAGGATATCTTCATATTCTAGGTTCATAATCCTGGCACTTAAACAGTGCTTTGCATATAATAGGTGCTTAATAAAATATTTTTTGAATTATATTGAACAGCTATGGAAGATATCATGGCTAAGATAAGGGCCCCTCTACTCCCACAGCCCATTAGGTCAAACACTCTGGGAGAGTCAGCTGAGTAAACATTACCACATGTTGGTAGCTATCACTGATTCCCTATACCGAGGGCTTACCATTGGACACCATTCCCCTGAACAACACAAGACTTTCTCTTGTGGAATGAATGTTGTCTATTTACTTACAGTCTGAGGCCAAAATATTTGAAAATCAAAGCAGGTTTTTTAGTTATGTAATCACAGGAGGAAAAAAAAAAGTAGAAAGCCCCACCCTTCAATCAGGAAACGGTCTGTTTTGTTTAACTTTTCACTTGAAAATGGCCAAAGCAACTGAAAGCAAGATTTAAAAGGTCAGCTCCTGGACTTGGCCTGCAAAAGGTCATTTTCTATCAGGAGTGGCTAGGCTTAGCTGAATCAGAGCCCCCCCCAGGGGTACAGCAAAACTGAAACTGCTTCCTTTGGGTCACAAGAATGATCTTTAGGGGAAAGAGACTAGAAAACAACAATCCAACCTTTCTTTTTCTTCTGATATTCCCTGACATCTGCCCTTTGGAAGGACTTGACTTTGTGGGATATGACCATTTTGACTTAAATGACAATAGGCCTCAAATCACAGGACGTCAGAGCGAAGAAGGTGGAATGTCAGAGCTGAGAGGGACTCTAGAACAGAGAATAGTAGAACCAGGAGGGTCCTTAGAGCTCAGAATGTCAGATGGCCAGGCAGGCCCTTAGAACACAGAATATTAGAACTGGGAGGGCCTTTGGAACCAACAATGTCAGAGCTGGAACGAGGCCAGGAAATGGAATTTGACTTGGCGAGATCAAGTGTTATTTTTTAACCTTTCCCAAGCAAAATGGAGATTCTATCCTGTCCACAAGTGGCATTTTGCTCTAAACACAAATTTGTTTTGTTTTTTTAATTAATGAACTGAATAAGAGGAAAGATACTTGTTCAGGACCTTGCATCAGTAGATGGTCATTGAATTTTTTTTTTTTGTTTTTTGCAGGGCAATTGGGGTTAAGTGACTTGCCCAGAGTCACACAGCTAGTAAGTGTTAAGTGTCTGAGGCGGGATTTGAACTCAGGTCCTCCTGACTCCAGGGCCGGTGCTCTATCCACTGCGCCACCTAGCTGCCCCTGATGGTCATTGAATTTAATTGAACTAACACTTCTTCACCGGCCCAAGCAATGTGGCCCCTGAATAGTTACGGTCCTACAAATACCCGGACAGAAGGAACAAGACCCCGCACTCTCTGCAGACAAATTCCTGGTCTACAACTTTACTTCATTCCGCAGGGTAATGATAACAATAACCACTCCCATTTCCACAGAATTTTATAGTTACAAAGCACATATACAGGCAACATTTCACTTTCATCTCCCAACAAACCCCAAGAGGCCTGCAGATGGGCGAGTATTATTATTCTCATGTTACCAGTGAGGTTTACTCAAGAACATGCTGCCAATTACGGGGTACAGCCAGTACTCTTACCTCCAGGTTCCAAACCCCGTGTTCTCTCTGTGACCATGTTTCCTTTGATAGGCTCATATATTTAGGCCATTTAGTTGACCGCCTCTTTCCTTACAGTGGAGGAAACTGAGGCCTAGAGAAGTTGTGACTTACCCAAGGTCACATCACTAGTTAAGTGGCAGGGCTGGGATTTGAACTCAGAGTCCTCACAGACTCCAAACCCAGCATTCTTTCCACTGTACTATGCTGATACTATTGTCTCAGCCAAGGGAGTAGGAACCCTTTACACATAATGTCTTTCTTTCCCTTTTATTACAGTGGGAATTCCCATGAACACCGCTCCTTTTTCCAAGTAAAATACATTGAATCTCTTGTTTTCTGAAAGAAGATCTTCAGTGCAATATTTCTTGAACCATGTACTAGGAATTGTGCTAAGCCCTTATGATACTAAAAAATGAAAAATGGTAATTCTTACCCTCAGTGGATTTATGGTCCAGTGGAGGGAATGAGACCTACACAAATAATGATAACACAAGTGAAGAGGGATCTGGATTTTAAGATCACACCCATAACACCTATGTGATCTTCGAGAGGTTACTTATCCTCCACCAGCCTCAGTTTCCTCATCTGTAAAATGAGGGGGCCAGACTAAAAGGTCTCTAAGTTTCCTTTCACTTCTAGCTCTAGGATCCTAAATACACTGCAGGGTTAGTACAAGCATGAAAGGCATTAAGTGTTGTGGTGGATAGCCTTGGACTTAGACCGGATGACCCGCGTTTAAATCTTGCCTCAGATACTGACTAGATGTGTTACTCTGAACAAGTCACTTAACTACACTCAGTCTCAGTTTCCTCGTCTATAAAATGGGAGTGATAATAACAGCCCTTACCTCACAGGGTTGTCGTGAAGATCAGATGAGATTAAATATGGAAAGCAATTTCCAAGACTTATGAGGATTTATAAATGCTAGCTATTATTATTACAGAGAGGGAGGGGACAGAGATCACTTCCAGTTTGGGGGAAGAAGGGATCAGAAAAAGCTTCATGATGGAAGTGGCCCCTGAGCTAGGCCCTGAAGGAAGAGAGGGGTCCCAACATGCAGAAATGTAGAAAGAGTCTGTCCCACATGAGGAGGAGAGGAATGAATGAATGGAGAAGGGCAGAGCAGGACAGAATGGGGGTGAGGGTGGCGAGGAGGCCGATTTGGCAGGACAGCACACAAGGTCTCCATCTTTCTTTTTGACTCTCTGCCCCAAAAGGGAGCTGATGTTGTTACTTGGACATCCTGAAAGATAGGTCTGTCCCATTTCAGAACCCTCCCCAGCCATGGAACAACACCAGCTCTGCCTTGCTCAGTGAATATTTCTGCAACAAAAGTAAGTAAGGAGGCCCAAGTGATCTCCTTTTGGGGGAACACAGTAGGCATTTGTCGGGCCTGCAGCTGCTGGCTTCTTAAGCCATCCAGACTTTAAATAATATTCCAAACAGAAATAGCACAATCAACCTTCAAAGCTGAGAGGAGAAAGACACTGTGTTTCAACCTCTGGTTGAGTATTTTTGCAGCTGGACCCATTTACCCTGGCCTGTGTGAGCGATGGCCAGGCTGTGGTTATGGTTGTGTATAAAAATACCAAGGCCTGCTCCTGCTTTCAGAGCTAAGCCTCAGTTCCCAATCGCTGCCTCTGTAATTCTCTTTCCAAATAAAAGGAGGAACTATTCCTGGCTTAGAATGGGGTATTTCTGTGGCTTCTTGGACTATAATGATGGGAGTGGGGAATGTTAAAAATGCCCCGCTCCCTAGCCGGTCTTTGCCCAGAGTAATTTGGGCTTGAAAGGTTTGGAAGTTTATATTGAGTCTGTTATTGTATAGCTTTTTAATTAAAACATCATTATGGTGGTGCTCGGCCACAGTTGCCTTAGCCTCTACATTCAGAATGGTCCCTTGAAAGGGGGGGATACACTTTGTGGTGAAGTCCCGGTGCCCTTGTCAGAGGACTTGACCAGATTTGGCTCATCTCGAGCCTTCAGAGGGAAAAAAACATTCTTTGATGTTGGCCAGAACCATCGTTTGCCTTCCTATAATGGAAGCATTAATCTAAACCCACTGGCTTAATCTGGAAAGTGGATGCATCCAGGGATAGTTTAGAGGCACCTCTTATAGCACAAAAATCACCAGACAGAAAGTCAGAAGTCTTGGGTCTGAGTCCCAGCTCCGCTAATCGATTGCAGAGTGAGTGTCGGCAGGCCTATGGACCCCTCTGAGTCTGTTTAATGTTAACATTTGAGAACTGGGAGGGAAGGAGAAAGAATAACTACACTACAGATCAAAAGGGGGCTATTGTGAAAAGAGTGCCTTGTGAAATATAAGGGGCTAATTTTTGTGGCATCAACCAGAAATAGAACAGATGGTCATTCAAGGACTAAATAAGTTGTAGAAGCTGAATGTGATGAATGTCAGTGAGCCATAAGAAAATGATGACAGCAGAGAATTCAAAGAAGAATGGGAAGACCTGTATGAACTATGCAGAGTGAAATAAGCAGAACCAGGAAAACAACACATCCAATGCCTACCATAATATAAAGGCAAAAGAAATACACAAAACTCAACTTAGTTTAATTATTATTACTGAGCTTGAAGGAGAGGGAGAAGGGAAAGAGAAGGAATAAGATTTTATATAACATATTATGTGCCAGGCATTGTGCTATCTTTTTGCAAATGTTATCTCATTTGTTCCCCACCACAACCTTATGAGGTAGATGCTATCATTATCCCCAATTTATAGTTGAGGAAACTGAGGCAGACAGAGTTGAAGTGATTTGCCCAATGATCACACAGCTAGCAAGTGTCTAAGGCCAAATTTAAGTTGATAAAATGTACCTTCTTTGTTTGCAGAAATAAGATACTTTGGGTGTGGAATATGACATATGCTGACAGGCATTGTTGATTTGTTAGTTGGTTTTGCCAAACTGCCTTTTCTCTCCTTTAATTTTGTTGTTGTTTTTGTTACAAGGCATCGCTTGCTGGGGAGTGGGGGGTAAGGGGGAAAGGCTATATTTAGAAATGAAGGTGAAACAAAATCTATCAATAAAAATATTTTTAAGTACACAGTGCTATAGAAATTTGAGTTGATATTATCAGTGAAGTCCATCAAGCTATTGTTTGAAAATGACTGAAGACATATTCCTTTCCTGATAACATGCAGAGTACAACCTGTCCCATAGGAGAAGCTGGTCAGTTGGTTAAAAAAAAAAACAACAAAACAAAACTCTTCGAATTTACATGAAATTTTTTCATATCTATTGTCTCATCTGACCCTCCCAAAAGCCCTTCTAAGTAAACAGACCAGAATTATAGACCCCATTTCACAAATGAGGAAACTGAGCAACAAAGAGGTAAAATAATTTACCCAGTCACCTGAAGCCCTGGTCTCCTACCTCCAAGTTCAAGACTCTTTCCACCAGCCCATAATGCTCTGTGTTATGGTGAACTGTTTCTCTCAAATTCACCCCATAACTGCAGCTTTCAATCATCCCTGGAATGTGAATCTGCTAAGGAAGCAATTCTCCAAACCAAGGCAATACAACAATGCCTCCTTTCTGTTAAGGTTGTAAGGCAGCCCAAGGTAATAGATTACCTCTAGGGGTGAAGATCCCTAAACTGCTCTAATGACCAAGTGGTAAGGTACAATAGGTCAGGGGGAGGGAGGTGTTATCATCAGCTTCTGCTAAAGAGAACTTGAGGCAAATTTATAGGCATTTAGCTAGACAGCAGTTCAAGGGGAAAAGATTCGAGGGTCTTAGTGGACTGCAAGCTCAATGTGAATCAATAGTATGACTCGATAGTCAAAACAGTTCATTTGAGTTTAAACTACATGTACAGACTTCTATTGTCTAGAATAAGGAGTGATTGCCCTGCTGCCCTCTGCTTTGATCAAATAACATGGGGAATACTGTATTCAGTTCTGGATGCCCTATTTTTGGTAGAATGTTGAGAAGTTGGACTGCTGGTCATTTCAGTGATCATTCATGATTTCAGAAGTATTTCTCCTTCTCAGCAAAGAGGTGGTAGATTGGAGTGTAGACATATCTTTACAGATATGACCAAGTGTTGATTTGTTTTGCTCAATGGTACTTTTTTGTAATATTGGAGGGTTCTGTGAGATGAAATAGGAACAAAAAACATCAATAATTTTTAAGACATTAATAACCTTCAAGGAAGGGAAAGCCTACTTACTACCTCTCAATTCAGCCCACTTCACTTTTGAATAAGCATTAATTATTAGAAATTTTTTCCTTACATTGAACCTAAATTGGCTTAATTTCTATCCAAAGAAGTTCATTTTAACCTGATTTTGCCTGCATAAATGGTCGGGGAAAGGACAGAATTGCATTGCCCCTTTACGATAGCACATGGGTAGACATATGACTAAGTCTCATTTGAGCATCAAATATGTCCACTGCCAATTCAACGAGCCTTCCTCTTTGGGACTGAAAGATGCTTGCCACCATAGTCATTCTTCATCCATTAAGACCACAGAAAACCAGGTGCCACCTCTCTCTTCATCCTTTATAAGATCATTATGAATAAAATTACTTCTCTCAATGTCACCTATGTGGATTGTAGATAGGTCTGGCCTGGGGGTAGGGGTGAAGAACCTGGGGAATATCTGAAAATCTCTGTGGTAAAAAGTTTTAACAGTCGGTTAGATAATGGAGAGACGCCAGGTTTTTTTAGGACCGCCCTTTTGGGGAGGAGACCAACAGCATGAGCTACACATACCAGTCCGCCTGCGATGTACACCAGATTGCCTGCTGAGCACTCAACTTCCGGGGTGCGAGCTTAAAAGGCAAGGAGAGAACGGAAGTGGAGCCTTTTTTTCCTGCACTGCTGATCTCCTGGCTGCGCTGCACAGACAGATGTTGACTGGGGTTTGACTTGGCCCGGCTCTCAGTTAACAGCACGCGCTTGACTTGGTCTCTCTCCCCAAAGGTGGCCTTCGGCTTTTGATGAGTTTTATACAGAATATAGACTAAGCCTAGACTTAAGACGATTTGTATTGTATTTCTACTTTCCTATCCTTCTAATCAACATCACCTTGTGACTACCATACAATAAAAGCTCTATCTAGAAAACCAGAAGCTTCTTCCATTTACTAGTCTGGGAGATAAATTAAGGGAAAGGTTAAGTAGGGGAGATTTATGATCTAATATCCAATTTTAATCTCACATCTCATAATAGAAAAAATATATCTTATAGCAGAAAAGTCTTATATCAGAATGATATTATATACGTCTCACAATCTTATATCAGATTACATTACATCATAGAAATTAAAATTCTACATATTAACGCCTTATAAACAACATAAATGCCCATCAACTGGAGAATGGCTCAATGAATTGTGATACATGAAGGTGATTATCTAGCATTGTTCTGGGGGGGGGGCGGGAAATGGGTAAATATGATGAATACAGAGAAGCATGCAAAGACTTATGTGAAATAATAAAGAGTAAAGTGATCAGAGCCAAGAAAACAATATACAATGACCACAACAATATAAAAAAAAAGAATAACAACTACCAGACACTCATAAAGTGATAGTTGCAAAATTACAGAGAGCAAGCTTGGCCCCAAAGCAGAAATGTGAGAAGGTGCCTCTACCCCACTCCTTTGCAGAAGTGGGAGTCCTATATTGCATATATTTTTGATGAATTGTTCAGTTTTGCTGATTTTTTCTCTTCTTTTTCTTGTTTTTGACATTTTAAATTAAATTAGATTTTAAATCTTGTATTTCATATTTTAAAAATAACCTTGGTTTTATGAGATGGTTCTCTGGGAAGGAGAAGGGGAGGAATTCAGGGGAAAATTTAGGCAATGTGAAAAGAAGATTTCAGTACAAAAATATTTTATGTCTTATGGCTAGACAGGGGGCAGTGGATAGAGCACCAGGTCTGGAGTCAGGAAGACCTGAGTTCAAATTCAGCCTCCGACACTTCCTAGCTGTATAACCCTGGGCAAGTCACTTAACCCTTTTTGCCCCAGATTTCTCATTTGCAAAATGAGCTGGAGAAGGAAATGGCAAACCACTCCAGTATCCCTGCCAAGAAAACCCCAAGAAGGGATCACAGAGTTGAACATGACTGAACTGCTGAATGACAAATGACTGGAAAATCTTTGGGTGACCTGGGGGAACATACAAGCCTTTAGAACCTTGATTTCTCTGTATTCTGCCCTGGTTAGACCTCCACTGGGATATTGTGCTCAGATCTGAGTGCCTCGGTTCAGAAAAGATGTTGACAAGCTGAAAAGTGTCCAGGGGAGGGCAACCAGTAGTTTGAAAGATGTTACAGCTGCATCAAGTGAGGATCGGTTGAAGGAACAAAGGAACAAAGAATGCTTAGTCTGGAAAAGGGAAGACTCAGGGAAGGACATGGTAGTCTGGTGACAGTCATCATTTGAAGTGAGTTCATGTGGAAGACAATCAGCCTTGTTCTGCTTGGGCCCAGAGGCTAAAACTAGGAGTATGGTGTCAAGAGACATTTCCTAGCCATTGGAGCTGTCCACAAGTGAAGTAGGCTGCCTTCAGAGACCATGAGTTCCCCATCACTGGAGACCTTCAAACAAAGGCTGGATGACACCACTTGTTGGGTATATTGTAATTATAACAATAACAATCATAACTGACATTTACAAGGCACCTAAAGGTTTACAAAGTGATTTACATAGATATACACATTTATACATATAGATGTATATGTCTATATGTATATGTTTCTATAGATTAGAGATAGAGATTCGGTAATAGAACCTAATTCCCAGGGGTGTTGGGAGGATTACGTGAGATGATAGATAGATAGATAGATGGATGGATGGATGGATGGATAGATACATAGATACATAGATGATGGATAGATAGATACATAGATACATAGATGATGGATAGATAGATAGATAGATGGATGGATAGATAGATACATAGATGATGGATAGATAGATAGATAGATAGATAGATAGATAGATAGATAGATAGATAGATAGATAGATAGATAGATAGATGAGAGGGAGAGAGAGAGAGATGTCTCACTTAATCCTCACAACAAACGTGGGAGGTAGGTTCTATTACTGTCCGCATTTTACAGACTGAGCCTGAGGGAGGTTAAGTGACTTGCTAGGGTCACACAGATACTAAGTGTGGCTCAAGAGACAAACTCAGATCTTCCTGACTCCAAGTCTAGCCGTCTCTCTGCTGCAACACCTTGGCTGCTTCTGTGTTGCCGAAGGGATTCCTCTAGTGTATTGGTTGGACTCATTGGCTACTTAGAACCCTTCCAACAATTAAATTCTATGATTCTTCATCTCTAAAATATAGAAAAATAATCTCTGCCCTACTTCTATTACAGGGACTACTGTGAAGTTCCTCATAAATAAGGGAAATCAGGACAATGAGAGTTTTGTTTTGTTTTGTTGTTTTTTTGAATGTGAAGAAGACCTGGAGTTTTTAGTGGACCACAAAGTCAATAGGAAATAACTGTGATATGGTAACCAATGGAGCTGAATTACTAGGTTGCATTGATAGAAACATAGTTTCCAGAACAAGGGCAATTGAGATGGGAACCATGATAGTCTCATTCATGCTGCCCTGGTCAAACCCTATGTGGAATTTTGTGTCCAATTCTAGATGCCATGTTTTAGGAAGGACACAGAAAGACTGTAATATGTCCAGAAGACTGTGACTAAGGGTAAAGGGCTAGAAATCAGGATCAGTTACAGGATTAGGGATGCTTAGCCCAGAGAAGACAAGTGTTAGGGGATCACATGATCAGATGTCTTTAAACATGTGAAGATTTGCTATTTGGAGGAAGATTCAACTTGTCCTCCTCAGCCCCAGAAGGCACAACTAAGACAAACGAATGTAAGTTATCAGAAAAGACAATTTCTGCTCTATATCCTGTAAAGTCTCAGAATCGGCTGCCTCAATTAGTAGTGAATTTCCTGTCCCTGGAGATGTGCAAGCAAAGACTTAAGGACCCTTGTCCCCTGGCCTGGATGTATGCTCAGGAAGGGAATGTCAGGAGGAAGTTGGGTTGAACCAGATGCCCTCTGGGGGTCTCTTGCAACTGAGTCTATGTTTCAAAGGCAAAATTGCTTTAAAAGCCCAAAGTGCTATAATACATGGGTATGAGACTGTTATTATCATTTTCATTTCGTTTTAGAACTTTCAATCAAGTTTAATCCAATTACCAGAAACTCCAATAAACTAGAATTTTATTTTGTGGTCTGCTTCTAGAAGAAAGACAAATATCAACTCTGTTAGCTTCAGTTGGTCTGTTACTAAAATTTGGAACAGGATCAGATGAATACTGAGAACTTTTCCAGGTCCAATAAGTTCTGTTCCATGTCCTGGAGTCTTTTCCAGCTCTGACATTCTGTGCAATATGTTCTAAGGTCCCATTGCGTTCTGGCATTCTATGGTACCTAATGACAAGTAAATATAAGGCATTTATTTAAAAGGCTGGGAAGGGAAGTGGGGGAGGGACATTTAGTGTCACTACAAGTTTGGCCACATTTTTTCCATCTTCTCCATCAAGGGTGAGAACCAGCAATTTTTTTTTTTTTTTGCGGGGCAATGGGGGTTAAATGACTTGCCCAAGGTCACACAGCTAGTAAGTGTCAAGTGTCTGAGGCCAGATTTGAACTCAGGTACTCCTGAATCCAGGACCGGTGCTTAATCCACTGCGCCACCTAGCCGCCCCAAGAGAACCAGCATTTTTACGACTGTTTGATAATAATGGATGCTCCAAATCATTTCCCATGATGAGAACCCGAAATAATCTAGGAATCATTCAACTCTACCAATCTTTACAAAGTCAGGAAAGAGGAAAAATGCATTATAGAAAGTTTTCCAGGAAGAGTTAAAATGAAAAAGGGTTTTCGTTTAATTCTCAGCTAACTAAAAATGCCACTTAACCAGAATGCATCATTGCCAAAACATACTGATTAATTGAAGTTGCACAGTAATCATAAACAATCCGTTTAAATGAGGAGTGATGAGGTATAGACTATGTGTAGATAACTTTCACTACTCTTTGAAACTTCTCTCACACTTTCCTTGATCTGTCCACCTCTCCAATCATTTCTTCTTAATCTGCTTGGCCAAACTCCTTTTCCTAGTTCCTAACTGTGAGTCTCCCTCAAAATTCTGTCCTCAGCCTGAGATCTCTCCTCTCCTTTCTTGGAGGACCTTGCACAGCCCTCCCTCACTTGAATATAATTCAGTGCAAGTCATGACATCACCTCCAGATGTCATGGTCCTCTTTGAGAACAAAGGACAAACAACATCAACAACAACAACAACACAACATTCTCCTGGTTCTTCTCACTTCACTATACATCAGTTCATACAAGTCTTTCTGGTCTTTCTGAAATCATCCTGCTTGTGATTTCTTATAGCACAATAATGTTCCATCACCATCATATACCACAGCTTGTTTAACCATTCCCTAATTGATGGGCATTCCTTTGATTTCCAATTCTTAGCCACCACAAAAAGAGCTGTTATAAATATTTTTGTACAAATGGGTCTTTTTCTCTTTTGGGGGCGATCTTTGGGATACAAACCTAGCAGTAGTATTGCTGGATCAAAGGGTATGCACAGCTCTGTAGCTCTTTGGGCATAATCACTGGATTTTTAAAATCACAGAATCTCAGAGTTGTAAGGAAGGAAACATGCACTTATTAAATACCTACTATGTACTGGGTACTGTGCTATTTATATATAGACACATATAATGTATCTATATATGTATATAAGTACATATAATATGTATATTATGTAAAGTATATATGCGTGTATAATGTGTATGTATATACATATAAAAATAATATATATATTTATAATCTCATTACATCCTCATAACCCTTTGAGAGTTGGTACTATAATTATCCCCATTTTACAGTTTAGGAAACAGGCAAACAGAGGTGAAGTGACATGCTCAAGGTCACACACCATTTTTAATCAATGATTTAGATAAAGACACTGATGGCATGCTTATCAAATTTGTAGATAGGCAACTAGGTGATAACAGTGTATATAAAAACACTGGCCCTGGAGTCAGGAAGACCTGAGTTCAAATCCTGTCTTGGATACTGTTATTACCTAGCCATCTATCTACAGATTTGATAAGCATGACATCAATGTTTTTATCTAAATCACTGATTAAAAATGGTAAAAACACAAGGTCAAGCACAGTGGATCCCTGTGGCACTCTACTGAAGACCTCCTCCTATACCAACATGGTGCCATTAACAACTACTCTGGTTCAGCCATCAAATCAATTCTGAATCTATCTAATTATACTGTCCTCTATTCCAGGGAGCTCCATCTTTTCCAAAAGAATAGCATGAGAGCCTTTATCCAGTGCTTTCATCCATTATCCAATGCTTTGCTAAAATCTAGCTGCATTCTCCTATTCTAGCTCCTTAATAACTCCTATCAAAAAAGAAAACAAGACTTAGTCTGGCATGATCCATTCTGGATGAAGTCATAACTAGCTCTTTATGATCACTGCTTCCTCTTCTATTTATTTACCAATCATCCCTTTGATAATCCATCAACCATGATCCATCCCCTTCTTCTCAAGGGGTTCTGGGTTTACAAAGATTGGTTTTGATCCTGGGAGTTTAACCCATTAAGGGGTTACTTTCTCTCTGACTCTGCCCCTACCCCTGGAATTAAATGCTAGAGAAATCTCTCAAAGCTCAGTTATGGTTCATCTCTAGGGTTTCTCCAAAAGTAGGTAATAGAATCTTATCCCACAATGATAGAGTATCAGAGATAGAACAGATTTCTCACCCCTAAAAAGTGTAGAAAATGCAAAAGATGAAGAGAACCCGTGAAAATGTACAGAAACACAAAATACTCATATCGATAGTGGCCTTCATTAGACTGCCCTCTAAGGTTAAGTGGGTCTGTGGGTCTCCCGAATGGCTATTTCCTTTCACACCTGGACTGCCTGAGCAACTCTGTAGTTGGCAGAGAGAAGGAATTCAACCTAGGGCCCATGATCTTGTTGCTTTTTTTTTAATGTATATTTTGATAAAATGCATTTCAACAGAATTGGTGTCTGTTGTCATTCTAATATTGTATGCATTTCAAAACATTCTTCTGAGAAGGGGACCATCAGCTTCCCTAGAAAGGAGTCTTTGACACAAAAAAAAGTTGGCCACCTGAGCTATATCATCTCTAGGGTCTCCGACCCTAAATCCTATGACTTTCAAATCTGTATGTCTAGCCCCAAGCTGTCTTACAATCCCAATAGCCCTTAGGACCTATCTACTCAAAAATGTTTCTGTAACCTCAAATTCTCTCTACTTCTGTTCCTTTCAATGACCCTTATTTTTATTCATTTAGCAATCATTTAATTAAGCACCTACTATGTGCCATGCACCATTCTACTTGATTTTTCACTGGCCTGGGATGTTCTCCCTCTTCATCTCTGCCTCTAGCTTCTCCCAGCTTTTTTCAAGCCTCCATTCCAGTCTCACCTTCTGCCAGAAGCTTTCCCTGAATCCCCCATGATACTCCTGCCTCCAATTAATCCTGAATATATTTTATTTGCTGTTTGGCTGTTGTCTAGTGCATCAGACTGTGAACACCTTGAGGACCTGGAATGTTCTTGCCATTCTTTGCATTTAGCTCAGTGCTAAGTGTACATAGTAAATACTCCAGAAATGCTGGTTGCCTTGACTTGCTAAGTGCTGGAGATATAGTGATAAAAATGAAAAACAATCCGTGCCTTCAAGGAATTTACATTCTATTAGGGGAAATAAGATGAATGTAGATTTTTAAAGTACAAAATACAAAGAAAATAAAATGATATTTGGGTATGGGAGGGTACCAGCAACTGAAGGAATAAGGCTAGGCCTCGTGTAGGAGGTGGCACCTGGGCTGAGCCTTGAATAAGCTAAGGATTCTAAAAGGCAGAGTTGAGGAGGGAATGCATTCCTGGCAGGGAGAACAGCATGTACAAAAGCATGGAGGTACGAAATTAAATGACACGTGTTTTAACAAGGAGGCTAAGTTCGCCTAGAACATAGAGAGTGTATGAAGGGGGAGTCATGGGCAATGAGCCTAGAAAGAGAATCTGGAGCCTGACTATAAAGGCTTTAAATGCTAAACGGAGGAATTTATATTTCATTTTATGGGCATTGCTTCCGCCGTCTACTCCTTCTTCATTTCCTTTGGGTCTTTGTGAGTCACTGAGGCAAAAAGCCAAAGATATCCCCTGGTAGGCAAGCAGTCTTCTGGACCCAAGTCTGTCCACAGTCAACTAGCCTGGTCCTCACATGACAGACAGGTAGCCCATTGCCAGAACTATATATGAAACCCTTCCAGACCAATGGGCCCTGCCAAGGCTGGGCTCTCCGAGAATAGCCTTTGAGAAACCAAGGTCAGCCCCATGCCATGATAATAATAGTAACAATAACAATAACTAACGTTTATATAGTGCTTTAAGATTTGCAAAGAGTTTCACACATATTGTCTCATTGATAATAATAGCTAGTGTTTATATAGCACCTACTATGTGCCACTTTACAAATATTTTTTCATTTGATCCTCACTACCACTTTACAATTGAAGAAATTGGGGTTAAGTGATTTGCCCAAGGTCCAACAATTAGTACGTTCATAAGGCTGAATTTGAACTCAGGTCTTCCTGATTCCAGGCCCAGAGGTCTACGTGCTGTGCCCCTACTTGATTCTTCATTGATGAGGCACTAGAGAAGGATGTTAGTAAGGCATCTTAAATTCAATGCATTCAAAATTACATTTGTTTCCATCCAGTTGGTCCCTCTTCTAAATTCCTACATTTGTCAATGGTACCACAAATCTTTCGAGCTGTGATAAAGCCTTCCAAGCTTGTATTGGACTTATCAGCCACAGTCAACACATTGTGCCTTGACTCCAACATCATGATTTCATTGGTCCTCTTGAAGTATAAAGGATGAACAATACCCAGTTTCCCAAGATAGAAGCCTAGCAATCATCATTGATTCTTATACCGGAATTTCTGAAATAGCCTGCTAACGGATATTCCTATCTCCATTCATCTTTTTCCAATCAATTTTCAGTATACTTCAGCCAGTCTACTCTTCTGAAAATGCCAACTTCTGTATGTCTCTTCCCTGCTCACCAACTTGGGATGGCTCCCTAGTGTCCACCACTTCAAAACACTCCATCATCTGACCCAATACGTCCCATCCAACCAGACTGGTCTCCTAATCACTTGAACAACAGATTTCCAAGATGGTAGTTGAGGAATGTGCTCATTAAACAGTCAATGTGAGCTGTTATTCCTTGTTTTGTCTCAAATGCAGTGCCAAGCTCATTGAGGGAGTCCCATAAATCCTTGTAGGTGGATTGGGTCAATGGTTTCACAGGCCATTTATATAGAGTGGAGGAAGAGTGACCTTCTGGAAGATGTTCAAATGAGCCACTAAACATTTTCTCCTCATCTTCAAGTTTGCTTTATTCCCATCTAATGGTCAGGACCCCAGGATTTTGCCTCTTTTCAGACCTAGCACAGTAAGGTCTTATCACCCATCCACCCCTAGCCATACTTGACTGCAGCAAATAGATGCCATCATCTTAGACCCCAGACTGCCCTGAATACCAGTAATATGGAACCACGGAGTTCCTCTAAAGTGAAAGGAGAATTGCCACTACCATTTGGAGACTCAGACACTTATCTGGGCATATCCCCATTGCTCTGGCAGAAGTGGGACTCTAGGGGTGTGCTGGTAGATGTTTAACAACCAGATCTCCAAAAATATGAAATAGACTTTTAAATTTAATTTGCATTATTAACATTTCTCCATCACTTTCTCAAGTTTAGACAATCAACAAAAAAATAAATCAAACCCTGTTCTGTAGCCTTTGCCTATTTCCAAGGTGGAATGCTCAGACTGAAAATGTAATTGGCGAGGCAGCTAGGTGGCACAGTGGATAGAGCACTGGCCCTGGATTCAGGAGGACCTGAGTTCAAGTGTGACCTCAGACACTTAACACTTATAAGCTGTGTGACCCTGGGCAAGTCACTTAACCCCAATTGCCTCACCAAAAAAAAAAGAAAGAAAAGAAAAGAAAAGAAAGAAAATGTAATTGGATCCATCCAGACCACTCCATAAGCCCAGGTCTCCTGACTCACACTCCTGCCATTGTTCTCTCAACCACAAGACTTGCCCCAGATTACAGGAAGCCCGGGGGTGGTCCACAAGATCCACTGGGATGTGGGTTCTCATGGTTCTTTGCCTTCCTACACAGTGTTAACAACCAAAAAAGAGCCCAGGAAAAGGAGGCCAAGGGATGTCAGTTGGCCAACAGGCATTTATGAAATACTTACTATGTGTCCTGTAGGCAGCATATGCCTGCATGGCCATGACTTTCCCATGTTTAGACAGCTGATAAAACAGTCATCAAACTCTGGTTTGCCTTTTCAGGAAGATGAAGAAAGGCAAAAACAGGATCCACCCTCAAGAAGCTCCAAGTCTAATGAGAAAGACAAGATGCAACAACTAGGTACATATCCTGGGGAGGGAAGCACTAGCAGTGCAGAAGGTAGGAACAGAGCCTTCCTGAACATCACTGAAGCCCCTGTGGGGGGTGTACGGGCATTCAGGGAAGACTAGCACGTCTGGTGTGAGGACTGCTCATCCACCTCGGGTGCCCATTTGTCACCAACTCTCACCTGTGGTTCCAGGAAACTAAAGCATACGCATCAGCCATGCCCTGGTAGAACTGTAACAGCAGACAGGCTAAACCAGGCTGAGGGTAACCAACAGGAACAGAACAGGATACGTTCAGACCGGGCATGTCTACCCCAAGCATGTGAAGACTTCCCCTCGCGGAATGGGCAGACGAGGACGATTTGTTCCAATAGGTGTGAAGCAGGTGCTATGGAGCACTTGGAGCTCAGTCGGACATCAAAGGGCCAAAGTCATCCACTGAATCCGGGCCGTTGCCAGTCATCCTGACCTCGGTCCTACCACTAGACTTCAATGACTCTGGAAGAGAGAGGGTGAGGCTGACTTTGTGCAACTCTGCCCTACTTCAATCCAATACACCCATGAGCTATGATATCACCCCATGATGGCATTGGCCCTCTTTGAAAACAAGAGAAAAACTACAAAGTTCAGTGTGTGATCCATGGGCCACTGGCGTCAGGATTCAGAGGCCACTTGTTTGAATAACACCGCTCTAAGGGTCAATTGAGGGAAAAAGATAGGAAGGAGGAATTGCTGCTGAGGCTAAGGAACCAAGGGAGAAGGACAAGAAGCAGAGAAACTTCACTGGCTGATCTTGCATCTCAGGGGGTATAAACTCAGACCAACTATTATAGAGAGAGTGTGTTTTCCTCAGAAACTGGATCCCTGTGCAGATCATAGCAGATGATGATGCTACCCCATCATGCCCAGGCTCTGGTTGGAGGGAGGTGTTTACAGTGAACCTTCCTGAGAGAAGAGGCACAAAAAATCTCAAGGAGGATGTCAAAAGAAAGAGGGAAAGAAGGGACAGGTAGGTGGCACAGTGGATAAAGCACCAGCCCTGGATTCAGGAGGACCTGAGTTCAAATCTGGCCTCAGACACTTGGCACTTACTAGCTGTGTGACCCTGGGCAAGTCACTTAACCCTCATTGCCCTGCCCCCCCCCAAAAAAAAAACAAGAAAGAAAGAGGGAAAGAAAATGGATGCAGAGCCAGGAAGCTAATGCCCCTTTACCCTTTCCTGGGGTTCCATGGCCTACTGATGGAACAGCTCAGGGAAAGAAGAGAGGGTGGACTCACCAACCTGTTTATCCTGTTCTATTCCTTACGGTGCCAAGCTGATTCAACCTCCATTCCTTGGAAGGTGATCAAGGAGTCTTTTAGAAAATTGATGGCAAGACCATTAGCCTTTACTGTTACATGCCTTGGTTTTGCTGCGATGTCATAGGGTTAATTCCAGTTATTTGGGTGGGTGGGGGATTTAGAGGAAAACAGGCTCATGGGCAGCAGTGGAATAGATGGCAAATCTGAACAGCTTGTAGGAATCTGAATGTGGCCAAGGGGTACTGTGTTATATAAGAAAGAGCTTCCCTGATGATAAGCAACTGGTGTTATCTAAACTGGTTGACATCTCAAGGATACAAGAGGAAGATCTTGTGTTCCACTCGCATCAGTCCCTGTGCCTTGAGATGGCATCTACTGACAAAAGATTTCCAGGGGATTGCCCTGGACATGTGTCTCCTTGGAGAACCTCTTGTTTGTCCACAGCCAGAAGTCAGGGAAGAAAAAAATGCAAATACCAAAAGGCAGATGGCTCTTGATGGGATGCATGCCTTCCAGTTCACCCACCCACTGCTTGCCTGAAAGGTCTCCATTTCCTAAGGGATCCCTTCTTCAAGGGTCAAAGCCTCCATCACCCAAGAGGGGAGGTCTCCTTTTCGCTTCACCTTCTCCAAGCAACATGTCTACCTGCTCAAAGACTGAGAGAAGAAGGTGGCATTCATTCTCAACAAAGAGTCTTTTCTACAAACGAGATCTATTCCACAAACCTGCCCAACGCTGCCTCAATCTCAGCGGTTCTATATTTTCAGCCTACCATCTAACCAGGCCCCGGGCAAAACTGGTCAGATAAAGAAGACCAAAATACTTTGGAAAGAGCAGCCCTTAAAAGGGCCTTGTTGCACACTTCGGGGATTTCTCATCTCATGGCTTGCCTTCTGACATGATGCCGTGGTTTAGCGGGTCCTGATGCAATGAGTTATTTTTAACTTGGTCCAATGAAATTGGGTTTTTTGGAGGGTTGAGTGTAGAAGAAAGACAAACCGTTCTTGTTTTCACATAATCAGGGCAAAAAAAAAAAAAAAAAACAACAAACCCATTTCACTTTCTTTGAAGTTTATTATCTCCATGCAACTGGATTGGGATCTCTCATTCTGCTACCACAACCCCCACTGTGCTAACCACAAGGCCCCATCCCTTCAGGCTCGCTCTAGGACGTGGTAGAAAAGCAAGCTATTTTAGAAGCTGCAAGCTATCATTTCAGCTGTTTGGAGGAAACCGAGCGCTTCAGCCCCCCGTCAAGGTTAGCTGCAAAGTTAGTTCCGATTCTTCTGAGTAACAAACAGCTTTCCTGCTTAAGCACAGGCCATTCTGCGTGTCATCCCAGAGTCCTGGGCTTGTGTCCAGGATTGGTTGCTCTGCAATTGGGTGATCATGGGCAAATCGCTTCTGCCTCCAAACCTCACTTTCCTCATCTGCAAAACGAAGGGAAGGGGGACAGACTAAATGATCTCTAAGCCTTTTTCGGGCTATGGTGTTCTATTCCAAGTCCTAAGGTCTCTTCCAACATGAGGAGATTAATTAAGGGTCTGTTGTTGAATGACACAAGGTGTCCCAAAAGTCTTAGTGCAGTTTCAATCTCTAATAACTTAAAGTTTTTAATAATTTAATAGCCTTAATAGCTAATAGTCTAAAGCTTTAAAAGCTTAAAATGACATAATTATTATTACATATAATTATCTAATTATTAAAATGGATTTGAGGCTTCAAAGCTTACACAGTGCTTTATAAGCATTATCTTATTTGGGTCTCGTAATAACCTGGAGAGGTAAACACTCCATGTATGGACGAGCAAACTGAGGTTCATAGAGTTTAAGCAATTTGGTCATAGTCACATGATAACCCAATAACAACAACAACAACAAAAATCTCTTAGCATTTATAAAATACTTTAAGGTTTGCAAAGCACTTTATGTGAGATATCTTATTTGATCCCCACAACAATTCTGTGAGTTAGGTGTCATTATTATCTCCATTTTACAGATAAGGGAATTGAGTCGTTCAGGCAGTAAGTGTTGGAATCAGAATTTGAACTCAACTCTAGCACTCCATCCTCTTGTACCACCTGATAGCCTCAACTTACATGGCTGGTAAATGAATCTAGGCTTTCCAGATGCCAAAGTTCTTCTGCACTCACGCTATTCTCCCATGTTCCCGCTGTGCCTACAGTGTTGGGTTCCATAAAATAAGAAAGAGGAAGGGGCACAACTCCTGAGAAACTTATATGCAGAAAGACACAGGACTGCACTATTTAGATTTAATTTAAAAAAAAGAAAGAAAGAATTCTGTTGAAGAACAGGAAAAAAAACAATGAATAAAGTATGGTGTTATCACATCGCTAGACCCTTGTAATGGAAAGACCCCTGGATTTGGAATCAGAGGACCTGGGTTCAAGTCTCATCTCTGGGAGTGACTGTGGATTGGCTGTGTGACCTGAGGCCTCACTTAACCTTCATTTCCTAAGAGACATTCTGTAAATTGAAAAGAAGAGGCCTGGCTCTCTAGTCAGAGGAGAGCTGGGTTCAAATCCCTGTACAGCTAACTGTACTTGGGCAAAGTCATTTATTTAGCCTCTATGGGTTTCAGGTTCCTCGTCTATAAAATGAGGGTGGGACAGGTAGGTGGCACAGTGGATAGAGTGCCAGGTCTGCAGTCAGGAATACCTGAATTCAAATCCAGCCTCAGACACTTCCTAGCTTTGTGACCCTGAGCAAGTCATTTCACTCTCTTGGCCTCAGTTTCTTCATCTGTAAAATGAGCTAGAGAAGGAAATGGCAAACCACCCCAGTATCTCTGCCAAGAAAACCCCAAATGAGGTCACAAAGAATCAGACAGTAGTGAAATGACTCAACATCAACAACAAAATGAGGGTGTGGCACTGTTGGGTTTCTTAACCTGGGGCCCGTGGACTTCTTTCTTTAAATATTTCGATAACGATATCAACATAGTGGGTTTCCTTCACAATCCTATGTATTTTTTAAATGCATTTTCTGAACAGGGGGCCCTTTCATAGACTTTCCCCAGGCTGACAGCCCAAGGGGTCCAGGACACGACCCACATTTAGGAGTCCTTTGTCTGAGGGTCTCTAAGGTCTTCCCAAGCAGCTGACCCACATATTTCAGAACAATAATAACCCTTACCCAATTCACAGAATGGTTGTAAACAAAAAAGTCTGCTAGTAGATTTCAGAAGTGATAAGTAATTGTGGATCATTGTGATACCCTTTGTCCCCTGCTACTTCCCAGGGCCCTCCCTAGACCCCCAGCCCCCAGCCCCAGGAGATTGTGGGCTTAACAAAATAGGAGACATCATCTGGATAGCCTGTAGTTGCCCACACACACACACACACACACACACAGAGCCAGGCTACAAAGGGTTAAGCTGCTGCTAGGTCAAACTGGAAATAGGATGACAGTAAATAACTTTTGGCTGCTCCGCTGTTTCTGTGATAAATTTAGATGCAACTTATAAACTTTGCAGTTAAAATAATGTCCCTTATCCCTGAGATAGCAGTCACTATCAGATCAGGTCCTTCCCCCACCTCCCTCCCCCAGCAGCTGTCTTCCTCTGGGCTCACACTTTGAATTGACTTCAGCAACCCTCCCTCCCCCAAACTGTTTTCCTCTGAAGCGCCAGGGGACAGATGGCAGAACCCTGCACAGCCACGAGAACCCAACAGCTAGAGGCAGAAATCCTAGGATCCAGGGTTCTCAGGGAGCATCTACTACAGGGCCGCGGACTTTAAATTAAAAAAAAAAAAGTGAGATAGCTATATTTCAATACAAGGGATTTCCTTTATAATCTTATGTATTTTATTTAATGCATTTAAAAATATTCTGAAAATGGGTCCATAGATTTCCCCAGACTGCCACAAGGGTCCAGGATACAAGAAAGATCAAGAACCCTGATCTATTCTCTCACAACCTAGCTAATGTGGGAATGTTTTCCACGACTACTCATGTATAACTTATTTGGAATTGCTTGAGTTCTTGTGGGTGGGAGGTGGGAAGGGAGGGAGGAAGAGAAGTTGGAACACAAAGTTTGTTTTGTTTTGAGGGTTAAGTGACTTGCCCAGGGTCACACAGCTAGTAAGTGTCAAAAGTCTGAGGCCGGATTTGAACTCAGGTACTTCTGAATCCAGGGCTGGCACTTTATCCACTGCGCCACCAAGCTGCCCCCGGAACACAAAGTTTTTAAAAATTGATGTCAAAATTTGTTTTTACATATATTTTGGAAAAAAAATTCTATTCATAAAAAAAGAACCCTGATCTAGTCCAACAATTTCATTTTACAGATGAGGAAACTGAGGCACAGAGAAACTAAGGAACTTGCCCGATGTCTCACATTCAAAGCCAGGCTCTTGTCTCAAGACCCAATGCCAGTTAGTCTGTCAGTCAGTTAATAAACATTTATTAAGTGCCTACCACTTGCCAGGCATTGTGCTAAGCACTGGGCACTTTCCACTAAGTAACACTGCTATTCACTGCTTTGTGATGTTTCCATTCCTAAAATCAGAACACTGTGGAGCCTCCCTAAGGGATCTCAGAGATAGTGAGAGGGACATATGGATATGACCCTCCACTGAGATGGAAAGTGCCCCCCCCTTCAGCCTAGTGATCTGATCTCAAAGTCTTAAAGCCCCTTAAAGCCCCCAATTTCTCTCTCTCTCTGTTTTTTTCTCTAGAGAGAGGCAATAACGGGAAGCTACTATCCCCCTTTCTAAATATAGGCATTAAAAATTGCTTCATAGGGTCTGCACCAAGACATTATGTAGATATGATAAATTGTTGCTGAAACATGAAATTTTGCAAAATAACCTATGGCTGAACCCCTGAGGTTGGGGTACTCTGACCCAGGAGAGAGAGACTTATCGCTGAACATCCCAGGAGAAAGATTTATTGCTGAACCCAATTACCGCATTTTGCTCAAATTATATGTCTGTAAAAAGTATAAAAACTGCTTGATTTCTAATCCCGGTGTGTCACACCTCCTGGTTGTCCCAGTGAGTGTGGTACACCTTTCTTTCGAAAGAAATAAAATCAATGCTTTGGCCTCCTTTCTCCTCGAGTCTCTATTACAGGGATCAGTGGGTGTACTTCCCATCCCACTCAATAGGCTGGTCCTCATTTTAGAGTGGATGCTCTTTGTATCACGGGTTATTATATGGATGGGCTGAAAGGCAATTGTCTTCTGCCCACTCAATATTTTGAGCCCAAATTTTCCTCTTCAGGAAACCACCCCTGACCATTTGAACTAGGGCTGTTGGCTAAGGATTGTTAAATGTTCATTGTGAGCATTTATACCTCAGAAATTGATTGTACAGTGGCTAACTCAAAGCCTGCAGAACTCGAGAGTGCTGCCTAAACCAGATTAAAATGTAATTGGGGGGGGGAGGGGAGGGGGAACTAGGTGGCAAAGTGGATAGAGCACCAGCCCTGGATTCAGGAGGACCTGAGTTCAGATCTGGACTCAGACACTTAACGATTACTAGCTGTGTGACCCTAGGCAAGTCACTTAACCCCAATTGCCTCACAAAAAAAAAATGTAATTGGAAAATGTTGAACAAGATAAATAAAAATACAACATGGAAAATGTTAATTTGTGCTTTTCTAAATCAATATGTGGCCCGTGGGCTCCGTTTCTATTTGACTGTGATATCACTTAAAGAAAGTGATGCATAGAATATTAATAACACTGCTTAAACTTAAAAGTGTATCTTGCTACATTTCACACCCCAACCCTCAGCCTCAGAGCTGGATGTTAAACATTTACAAGCACATCCCTGACTCTAACCCATCTTGACACTTCTGTCTTCCCTTAATTTCTTTAATACTAAATTAGCTATAGAAAGGTTGGGCTTGATGGTCTCTGAGGTCCCCTTTGGCTCTAGGTTTATGGGCTTACGATCCTATAAACACTATTAGATTATAAGCCCCCTGAGCTTGCATGCACCCTTTCTCTCGACCTATCTTTGTTTCCCTACTGCAGTACCCAATGCTTTGCATATGGTCAGTACTAAATGTTTGTTGGATTTATTTATGATCTGACATTGTTGTCTGATTGTTTTAGGAGTGTGTGTTTCTCATCTTTCCAAACAGATTCCACCAGCTGTAGCTTCCCCGGAGCCAGGGCTGGCTATATGAGGTCAGAGCTGGGAGGGCCCTAACTTAGAACATAGAACACCAGGTCTGGAAGGGATCCAGCCTCCTCACTGTACTTATTGTGGGCTCAGAAAAGGACCTGCATTCACAAAGGTCACAGAGCTAGGTAGTAGCAAAGCTGAGACCAGAACCCAGAGCTCTTACTTCTTGGTCTGGTACTCCCTATCTCTTATCAATAGATTGAGCCAGACAAGTCATTTATTTATTTTTTTTTTCTTTTTGCGGGGCAATGAGGGTTAAGTGACTTGCCCAGGGTCACACAGCTAGTAAGTGTCAAATGTCTGAGGCTGGATTTGAACTCAGGTTCTCCTGAATCCAGAGCCAGTACTTTATCCACTGTACCACCTAGCTGCCCCTAAGTTATTTATTTAGAAACAAATTACCAAAGATGCTTTCCTGACTAGCAGGGTTCCAAATCATAGGAATGATCCCTCACATTTACAGAGCATTTAACCATGTGCAAAGTGCTTTTACATCCATCATTTCATTTCAGCCTCAAGACAACCCTCGGAGCTAGGTGGGGCAGGTGTCATTATCCTCATTTTACTGATGGGGAGAAAAAAAAACCCAACAATTCGGCATCATAAAACTGATGTCCAGAAAAGGGAAAAAACACGCCTAAGATCACACTAATTAGGCAGTGGCAAAGTTAATACTTGACCCCGGGTTTTCTAATGCCAAGGTCAGTGATTTGTTTGGTGTTTTTCCCCCCAAGATTCCAAGGATTCCCTACAGAGGGTTTTGGAAAGGCAGCTCCATAGACTTTGGGGACAAATCTAAGCAGGAAAAACTTAAAATACACTAAACAAAGACTTTTCAAGTCATAGATGCAAAGACTAGATGCAATATGGGTCCCTGTGCAAGATAAGGACACAATGGAATTTACCAGTCTCACCTATTTAGGGTCATGTATCCTCCCTGCTGCCAAAATGAGCTCTTAAAATAAAAGTGGAAATCCAGTTAAAATCAGCAAATATTTATTAAATATCTCCTGGGTACTGGTGACCATGCTTAGCACTGGGGGTACAGAAAAGAAAAAACAACTCAGACCCCATTCTAAGGAAGCCTATAGACATTTTCCAAAGATGAAGGTCTGCTGGATATTGACATTAAGTGGGGCATTAAGCAAGGGGATATGCTAGCTATTTATCAATTGAAGACAGCCTAAAATTCAAACAAGAGGATTACCTTTTTCTCTAAATATTCTTTTCCCCTGAGGACATCATGCAAATTACATCAAGTCCCAGAATTATGACAATATCCCCTCAATGAAATCCATAGGAACATGAAAGAGATCAGCCTCATCATTCATGGTGGAAAAACAGAATGGAGGAGAAATCCACATTGTCCATCCTATAAAGACACAATTAGATGAGCAGCCCAGGAAATTGGTCCATCAACATGTATGTCTTAGGCAAATACTATTGATGAAGAGAGCAAGAATAGAAGAGATCAGACTTCTGTTGTCTTCCATGATACCAAATTCTGTCACTGCTAGTAACAGCACCAATCATTATTCTCCCAGTGATACTCTCTATGGATGTCCTATCAAGCTACTGCTCCATGGGACATAGAATGTGGCTTGGACAGCTGTAAATTATAAAATACCATGTGTTCAGAACAGCTGAAATTGCAGATAAACCAAAGAATAATGGAAAGATCAATGATAGGTGTAAGAAGCCTGCCACAATCTGTTACCAATGAGGACTTGTATGGGAGCAGCAGCAGCATGGATATCATTAAGGCCATGAATGATAAATTTAAAAAAAAAAAAAAAAAGGAGGGGGCAGCTAGGTGGCGCAGTGGATAAAGCACCGGCCCTGGATTCAGGAGGACCTGAGTTCAAATCCAACCTCTGACACTTGACACTTACTAGCTGTGTGATCCTGGGCAAGTCACTTAACCCCCATTGCCCTGCCAAAAAAAAAGAGACATGATTGTTGTGTAACAGAGATGAGAGACAAGAGATAGACACTTTATTATTCTCAAGATACTAAAAGAACCTTAGGAAGGTGTCCCATAGGTATTCTAGCTCTTCTCTTGTCTTTTTCATTTTTACTTTTGCAACACGGCTAACATGGAAGTGTTTTGCGTGATTTCACACATATAATTGATATGGTATCGCCTGACTTCTCATTGAGTGGAGGAGAGGCTGGGGGGAAAGATATTTGAAACTCAAAAAAAATGTTAATGATTGTTTAAAATAAATACATAAATAATATGGGGCTTTTGTTTTTATATAGAAGATAAGCAGTTTGATAGTGATGTCACTTGAATCGGATTTCAGCCAAACTCCTCCCTGCTAAAGAGGGACCAGAATTTTACCCTAACCAAAACTGCAGGTGTGAGAATGAAGGAGCACCACACAAGGAGTGGCTGAGAGAGACCGACTTGGTTCAGTCCCTGGAGTTCCTCAAGAAGAGATGAGGAAATGATGGGAGGCTTTAGAGCAAGGGTGACCAACCTAAGGCATGTGTGCCAAAAGTTGCAGAGGCTAATCTTGGCAGCTCTGGACTGCATGTCGGAGGCTTGCTGGAATCCTAATAGCTGAGTGGTCACAGACAAATCACTTCATTTCTCTAGCCTGTGTTTAACTGTAAAATGGGGCTCCTGTTTGTGCTACTTACCGTTCAGGGAGGTGGTGAAGAAATTACCTTGCACACATTCAGTTATTATGAATTCTTGGTTTACACAGTCTTCTGACAGGGTCTTGGGCATGAATTTTTAAGGTTCTTTCAGGTTCTGAGATTCAAAAACTAATTAAGAAATTTTCACCTGAGGAATGAGAAGCATCATGGTACAGTGGACAGAGTCCTGGCCTTGGAGTCAGGGACACCTGGATTCAGATCCCCACAGAAGGAAAAATTTTTTTAACAATCCTTATTATTATCAAGGATACAAACATGAGGCAGGTAGATAGTACAGTGGACAGGAAGTGGTGGGCAGGAAGACCTGAGTTCAAATCGAGCCTCAGGTACTTATTAGCTATGTAACCCAGGGGCAAGTCACTTAACCTATTTGTCTCAGTTTCCTCAACTGTAAAAATTTTCAGTTCAACTGTAAAATGAGACTAATAGTGCCTACTTCCCAGAATTGTTATGAGGATAAAATAAGATATCTGTAAAGTACTTCACTAACCTTAAGGGATTATACAAATGCTAGCTAGCTATTATTATCATCACTCTGGTTAAATAGGCAGATAGAGTGCCAGGCCTGAAGTCAGGAAGACTCATCTTCATGAGTTCAAATCTGGCCTCAGACACCTAGTAGCCGTGTGACAGTGGGTAAGTCAGCTAACCCCATTTGCCTTGGTTTTCTCATTTGTCAAATGAGCTAGAGAAATAAATGGCAAACTGCTTCAGTAGCTTTGTCAAGAAAACCCCAAATGGGATCATGAAGAGTCGGATATGACTAAACAGCAACAACTAAGTCACCCGGGCACACAACCTAGGTGTCATCTTTGACTCTGAACTCTCACTTCTCGAAGCCAATCAGTTGCCAAGCCTTGTTGATTCTACCTTTGAAACATCTTGTCTAGATACCCCTTTTCTCTGCACTCGATTGTGAGACACTGGAGACACTGGCCCAGGACCACCTAGCATGGTGCGCCCGCATCAAAGAAGGCTCCATGCTCTATAAGCAAAGCAGAATCGCAGTAACTCCAAAGAAAGATGAGATGCACAGATTGAGGGACATCTCCATCCCAAATATTTATACAGACTTTTGTGCCCAACCTGTGGTAGAGCCATCTGAGCTCATATTAGTCTGATCAGTCACTGAACACACTGTACCTTGACCCTAACACAGTGATGTCATTTTGGTCCACTCACACTGTCAGCAACCTGGTGAAGGGTCTCATCACCTCATACTATGGGAGTATCCCAGTGGTAGGTCTCTCTGCCCCCAGACCCTCCAGTCCAGCCTCCATTCAGCTACCAAAATGATCTTCCTAAAGTATTCAGTCTGACCATATCACTTCCCTACTCAATAAATTGTGGTGACTCCCTAAACCTCCAGGATCAAATATAAAATCCTCTGTTTAGCTTTTAAAGTCCTTCACAACCTGGTCCCCTCCTCCTTTCCCAGGATTCTTAACACATCGATCACTCCCCTCCACAATCCAGCAACGCTGGCCTTCTGGCCAGCCCTCACGGACTACCTTCCATTTTCCATCTCCATGCCTTTTTCCTCGTTCCCTGTGGCCCACCTCCAGGTTTCTCTCCAGTCAAGTCTGAACTAATAACCCACCTCGTGCAAGACGCAGTCAGTAGTGCCTTCCCTCTGAGATTACCTCCCACGAACACTTGTAACATAGTCCTGTGGGTGCTGTCTCCCTGAATCATACATGAGCTCCCTGAGGCCAGGAACTGTATTTATCTTACTTTTTATCCTCAACACCTAGCACGATGCCCAGAACATGGGCGCTTGATAAATGTTTATTGATGACTTGACATGGTGGTGACAAATATAGCTGTCCTAAAGTGGAATGTGTCATCTCCAAGGACAGACAGTAAGTTCCCTGGCCTAGTCTGTCACAAGAATTGTAGAGATTCCTGGATCAGATGATCTTGGGGAAGCAGTGTGGTAAAACGGGTAGTGTATTGGACTTGGAATCAGGATAGATCCAATTCAACTCCAGCTTCAGATACTCACTAGCTGTGTGACTCTTGGCAAGTCATTTACCTTCTCTGGACTTTAGTTTTTTCATAGGTAAAATGAGGAAGGGAGGGGGAGGGTTAGACTGGATGCCCTCAAAGGCCCTTTCTGCTTCTAAATTAATGGTCCTAACATTCTAGCCCTGCCTTCTGGTGATTCTTGGAGCTATTTTTTTCCCCTTTTGCTTTTGCAAGCCTAGTAATGCTATGATGAGGAGGGGAAAAAATAATGAAAAAAACCTCAAATTAAAATAGCATAAACCTCATGGGTGGAGAACGTCACTGTGTGTGGTCTTTCTTCTGTAATCCCACCCTGAGGCCTCCACTCCTCCTTTTGTCAGGAGAATCTCTGCCATCCCTTTACCCTATCCCCTCCCCCAATAAAAGCAATGCTTTCTTTAAAGCTTAACCCCACTGTAACCTCCTCTAAGAAGCCTCCCCATTCCATCCATTTCTCTTGGACCTCCCGTTGCATTTGGTTTTCACCTCTCTAATGAGCATATCGAAGGGATCAGGGTAGAGACTGGACCTGTGTATGACTTCACCAGGGTGGGAGCTCTGGGAGGAGCTGCCTTCCAGTGACCTACAGCACTAAAGGGTTAAATGACTTGCCCGGGGCCTATACGGACCCACATCTTCCCGACTCTGGGACCAGTTGTCCGTCCACCAGGCCATGCTTGGCTCTACACTTATCAGAGGGTGTTTTTGATAGCTATTTATATCAGCAACATATCAACCAAGCAAAAGATAAGCATGTATTAAGGGATTAATATGTGTAGAGTACTGCCCTCAAGGAGTTTCCATTCTGGGGGCAGGAGATGAGGGAGGAAGAGACTATGTGTACACAGTCTCCCTGTACAGGCAGGACCCGTATCTCTTCTAAACTTTGCAGCTCTCCACACGGCCCAGAATTGTACTCTGCGCACAGTAGGCGCTTGCTTCCAGCTGAAGCCAAAAGCCCAAAGAACACTCCGGTCCCCTTGCTGAGGAAGGAAAAATCTTCACTTAGGATCGTCCTGTTTCCAAGAAGAAAAGTACAAGCACTTCAACAAGAAAACTATTTCCTCAAAAACCTGCCTTTGGAAAATTTAAAGGAAAAACACACACACACACACACACACAACAACAACAACAACAACAACAACAACAACAACAACAATAACATTCTTCCATCCAGGGCGGGCGGGCTCACATGTTTTCAACCCTTAAAAATGTCAGTGTGGAAAGGGGCTATTGACATAGGAGCCCTCGGTGCTGTTTCAAGCTAATTTGTCACTGATATAGGAGCCTCATCCGTTCGCTGGCTGGCGAGGATCCAGCGCTTTCAAAGGTTTTCTGTCAGGACTTGAAAAGGGGCCAGTTTTTTTTCATGGAGCCAAGCAGTCTCAGGCCTGTTGTTCTCAGAGAATTTGTGAGCCAGGGACGCATGTTAGCAGGAAACAGAGCCAAACGGGGCTTCCTGAGCGTCTGAGAGAGGAAGCTCTGTAATAAGCATGGAGGCCAGGGTTAAAAATAACTCTGGTATATAAAGGCTGCTGAGGGTCCCCTCTCACTCTCACACGCTCTGCTCCTGCCTCCTCTCCTCTCTCTCTTCTCCTCTCTCTCTCCCTCTTCCTCTCCCTCTCCCTTGCCATCATAGGCGCTGAGTCGGGAAGCAGGTGCCGTTGAGGCCAAGGGAGATGGATGGGTTGCACATCCTCGGATAGGAATGTTTCACTGGGGAATGTGCGCCAATCTGCTGGCTCAGGATTCTGCTGGGCTGAGAACTGCACAATCACAGAATCTCAGAAGGGCTGAAGGAGTCCTCCGCAGAGGCTCTTCATGTCTGACCCAGAATTCTTGGAAGACTCGGCAATGGGGAACTCACTACCTTCCCTCAGAGCAGCCTGTTTTATCTTGATCAGCTCTAACTGATAGGAAGGGTTTCCTTCCCTACCTGGCACCTGCACCTGGTTCTGCTCTCTGGAATAAGTCTGATTCCTCTTCCACAAGACAATCTTTGATTTTCTCAAAGAATGTTATCATGTCACCTTAACCTCTGTCCTCCTCCCCCACCACCAAGACCCCAGTCTTCTATTCTCTGGGCTATAGGTTCTAAATTTCTTTAGCCGAGATCTGTGACCATCCTGGTCACCCTCCTCTGGAAAGGCTCCTCCCTCCTATCACATAGAATTAGAGACTAACAGACCTGGAAGGGACCCCCAAGGCGATCCCAATATATCACATGAATATCCCCTAGAAACATTTTTGAGACTAGATCTTCCTATCTTGCCCAGGCCAAAAGTACAATGATCACCCGCAAGCCGGACCACACTCTGATTGGCACAGTAGCTTTTCTCTGCTGTTTCTGTCCTGGTCCAGTTCAATACTCCTGAGGCAACATGGTGCTCACCACCATCACCACACGCACACCTCTGGACTCGCCACATTGGTGCCACATTTAGTGCACACACCAATTGACCTAGCCCACTATGGCTCAGAACCCCGAAGCTCAAGCAATCCACCAGCTTCCCCCTCCCCAGTAGCAGGGATTACAGGTGTGTACCCCCCACCAAGCCTAGGATAATATTCTTAACAAGTGTTCATCCAGTCTCTTTCCACTGACTGGGAACTCATTCCCTTGCAAGGCAGCCCATTTCATATGTGGAAGACTCTATTTGTGAGACGGTTTTTCCTTATGCTGATCTGAAAAACATTAAAAGTATTGTGAATATTAAACGTAGGGCTATCAGGTTGGGGGCGGGGGGTTTTGAAGGAAAAATTCCTTATGTTTTGAATATGAGTTTCTTTTTCTGACAGGAAACTCCCCAAATGTCCAGGGAGCTGTTACCTTTCTCTGCAGCCTGGAAATCATAGCCCACAAAGCCCCTTAGAGCTACAGAGCCCAAGGAATGGAATGTGAATTGGTGCCGAGTCCAAGGCCATCAACAGCCCCATATCTATTACCCCAGTTTCGGTATGAAAAAGATGACAAGGCTTTGGTTACTAGGTCTATGTGGAAGAATTCAGGCAGAGGGAATTTGTGTGGTGATCCCACAGTACTTTCAAAGAAGCCAGTGGGCTGCTGGGAGCAGGCACCGGGGGCAAACCCTTGGAAGGCATGTCCTTGGAGGGCAACATTCAAACAATATCATATTCCCTGAGAAGGAAAATGTTCTCTGGCCGTTAGGACAGGCTTGGAAAAATGAAAGAACTTTTTGCTCTCAAGAAATCTGACCCAGGCCTGCCAATTTCCACCTCAAGCCCCCGACTGAACGCCCCCTTTGTAACTCACACGCTGCCATCATTAGTGGAATCATTGGCTCCGGCTCACAAAGATGGAACGTGAGGTTCCCGCTTTAAAATGTTCCATTCTCAGCAGAAGAACCCAATGCCCAAGTTTGGAGGGACACTGGAGCTCCTCAGGACTGGAAAAAACACATCTTCTGGCAGAATATCAGAGCAGGAACACCAACTGTCAGCTTAGAGCATGGGATGTTAAAGTCTGGAGGGACTTGGAATGTTAGAACCGGGAGGGATCTGAGAACACAGAACCCCAAATGGCAAAGTCAGATGGGACCAAAGGACCTCAGGTAGCCCGGGGTGTAGCCCCCTGATTTTACAGATGAGAAAAAGGGAGTTCCCCAGAGAGCCTTGACTTGCCCTCAGTAACAACATAAGGCCAGTGAACTAGAACTCAATTTCGTGCTTTTTACCATTATATCACACTCCTTCTCAAAGAACATTTTATGCTATTTTTGCCAGGCTGTTGGGAATTGCTATCTATGGTAACAGCAGTTGTTATGCCAAGGGGAGAGACTGGTCCTTTGTGCCTAAATGGAACAAGGGCCAAAGTGGGTCTGAGAGACTGAACAGAAACCTGAAACTTCACATAGAGCTTATGATTTGCTACTGAGTGAAATCTCATCTAAGGGATGGCTCTCCAAGACCCCATCCAAGGAGGGCTCTTTTGCAAACTAGCCCAGAAGGATCCCACTAGCGGGTGGCTCACTGGTGCATGAGGCTCTCCCATGGTACCAATAATCCAGTCCATTTTACAGATGAGGAAACTGAGGCCCAGCGAGGTTAGTTATTTCACTTCTGCAAGGTCATAGCTAATAAGCAGCAGAACTAAGACCCAAGTCCTTAGGCTTCTAGGAAGGAAAGCTGTATCAGCTGATTCTCAGTCTCAATGCCCTTCTACCATGAATAAGAATGAGCAAAATGAGCTTGAGAAATCTTTTCTATAAAAGAATGAGCAAACGACAAAGGATCTAAATTTGTTCAGAACACTAGTCCCCAGGAAGACCAATGAGATCAGATTTATGTATAAAGTATGCCTCATGAAATGACACCTCACTCATCTCTCCAAATGCCACAGACGTCTGATTCACACTTCCATGTATTCAAACAGAGAAAGTCGGCTCAGGAAGAAATCTCAGAAGGATATTTTAGTTAGCCAATTCAACTTTTGTCCTTTGATATTTTCCCAGAACTGCGTTGTAGATAGAGCATACACACAAAGCACGTGACCTTACAGATGGGAACAAAATATAGAAACAATGACTCCAAAAGTTTTTTCCATTACATGAACTTCACCTTGAAGGAAAAAAAAAAAGGCAAGAACACCATTCTGGGTAAAGATGAAAATACTCTATCAAACCTTCTCACTATCGATGACTAAACAAGTTTCATATCCACAGAATTAAGTGGTTAGCTTTCCTTTAAAATATTTAAATGTTAGATGATCAAATCAAAATAAACATTTAGTAGGTGCCTAGTGTATGTGGACCCTGTACCAGGCTCTAGGGGGAGAGACAGAGTTTAGATAAGATAAGGTCTCAGCCCCCAGAACTCATAACCTAGCAGGGAGCAGGGAACTATAACAACACATCGCATAGTTGGTTTTTGTCCCTCCTTTTGAAGAGGCCTGATGACATCATGGGGTGATGTCTTGATTTGCTCAAGGATTGGATTTTAAGTGAGACAGAGTTGCACAGTCATCATTCTCTCTTCCAGAGTCATCGAAGTCCACTGGCAGAACAAGAGTCAGGACGACTGGAGATGGCCTAGGGTGCGGTGAATGACCTTGGCATCCTTGATGTCTGACTGAGCTCTAAGCGCTCCTCAGCCCCATTCTGCCAGAAGTCTTCACATGCTTGGGCTAGACAGGCCTGTCCATTACCCTCAACCTGGTTTTAACGGGGTGTGGTCACCACACATGCTATAGTTTCTCAGAGTCACCAGTGAGAGTTAGGTGAATCAAGTGGACCCTGAAGGTGGATGAGCTGCCCAGAAAAGGGCTGAGCAAGCCCTCACTCCTCGGTCCTTCCTGAGAGCCCCATACACCCCATCCATCACATAGTGGGAGCTTAATAACTACTTGATTGACTAATGGCTAAAATACTCAATTCTGTTTAATTCAACAAACGTTTATTAAACCTTGACTGAGTTAGGCACTGGCAAAACAGCTATCCCTCAGAAAGCTCACATTCTATTTGTTAAGTGGATTAGAGTAACAAAACAAAGGGGGCCTTACTAGTTGTGTGACCCTGGGCTAGTCACTTAGTCCTCATTGTAAACAAATACAAAACAAAACAAAAACAAAAACAAAAAACAAAAAAACAAAGGGGGCTCCTGGGAGATCTAAGGAAGAAGGTGGTTACCTACCTAGAAAATCAGGGAAGACTTCCTCAGAAGGCAGAATTTGGAAAAGGGTCTTAAAGGGTGAGAATTCAAAAAAGGTGGTGCAGTGGACAGAGTACCAGCCCTGGAGTCAGGAGGACCTGAGTTCAAATCTGGCCTCAGACACTTGACACCTACTAGCTGTGTGACCCTGGGCAAGTCACTTAACCCTCATTGCCCCACCAAAAAAATAAATAGAGAGGGAGAACCTTCATAGGATCCAGAGGCTATCTAGTTTAATTTAACAGATGAAGGAAACTGAGGCCTGGGAAGAGGAAGTGACTTGCACACAGGTAATAAATAACTGAGGCAGAATTTGAACCTAGTTTCCCATCTACCATCCACTATACCACAGAAGAATGAACACATAACCCATGTTCAAGAGACAGACGGCCGTCTGGTATGGCTGGGGCACAGGGCTCCCCTCCATACACTCTACAATCCAGCCATGCTGGCCTACTTCTTGCTCCCCACACACAACCCTCCATCTCCTGCCTCTGCACTGGCTGCCCTCATGCTAGGAATGCTCTCCCTCTGCCTCCTGCTGCCTCTCCTGGCTTCCTAGTCCTCCTCTCCCTTATACCCCTGCTAGTGCCTTCCCTCTGAGATTACTGCCCATTTACATATTTGGTGTTCATATAACTTGTTTGCTGGTTGTCTCCCCCATTCAAATGTGAGCTCTTTGTTGGCCAGGGACTATGTTTTTGCCTTTCCTCCAGTGCTTAGCACAATGCCAGGCTTATTTAAATGCTAGTTGACTAACTGGTGCCAGTCTATGTGGGGGCTTGAATGCCAAGGAAAGGAGTCAGACCTTTCCTTAGGATACAGAAGGGAACCACTGGGATTTTTTGAGCAGAAGACTAACATACTAGGCTCCCTTGGTGAGAAAGACTCTGGTAGAGTTAGGAATGATGACAACAATTAAGGGGGGAAGGTCTGGAAGGAGATAATTGCAATAATATGGACGGACAGTGATGGGGAGCAAGAGCAGGTTGGTAGCAGTGGGAAGAAAGAGGGGACATATGTGAAAGATGTTGTAGATCTATGGGACCTGATAACTGACTGGATCTGAGAGGTGAGAGAGGGAAGGGTCAGCAA
This sequence comes from Dromiciops gliroides, assembly GCF_019393635.1. Classification (NCBI taxonomy): domain Eukaryota; kingdom Metazoa; phylum Chordata; class Mammalia; order Microbiotheria; family Microbiotheriidae; genus Dromiciops; species Dromiciops gliroides. The sequence goes on along the minus strand of NC_057861.1, from coordinate 59,163,102 downwards.
TAACCTCATGCTTAGCAACATTATGAATCCAGAAATGAAGGTTTGCTGAAACCTTTCTGAACCTAGGAGGAATTAAGGGGCGGCATATGGCGGAGAAGAATAGTGGCTGCCTTTTTCTCTCTGCTTTTTGCCCCCATTAACAGCTGCCAATAGCTGATGACAACTTGTACTCTGGTCTTTGTCTATTGAAATCCTCATCATATGCGTATTTGGGCTTGACCAATATGTGAATCTTTTGCTACACTGTGCATATTTATTGTGAGGTTTTCAAACATGGTTCTATTAGGGTGGGTAAATGGAAAGGAAAGCTAATAGCCAAGTGGATCAGGCGTTAGGTCCGGAATCAGGAAGACTTGAATGACAATTTTGCCTCGTAGAATTACTACCTGTGTGAGCCTGTCAACCATTGTCTGCTTCATCTGTAAAATGGAGATATTAATAGCCCCTTTCTCACAGGATTGCTATGAGGAACTAACGAGATCATACTTAAAGCACCAAAGTTCTTTGTAAATGCTAGCTATTTAAAAAAAAAAAAAAAAGAAAAATCCTATTTATTTTTTTTCAGGGTCCAACTCAAATACCATCTCCTCCCAAAAGTCTCTCCTCAGCACCCAAATTGAAAAGAGTTTTTCCTTCCTCTTTAGAAGTCATATACCACTTGGTGCCTCTGTTATGCCCTTATTATCTCCTATTTTCTATTACTGTTATCGTGCACTTGTCAGTCTCTGACTATTTTATTGAGAACTCAATAAGGCAAAGCATTTCATATGGAGACTCCAAAGGAAAATGTGGTAGAGAAGAGGTGTGAGGCTGCCTACCAAACTGAATGAAGGTCTACAGAGCCGTTGTGCTGCCTCATTGTTGTCTGTCTGTGAAACCTGGACTGTCTACCAGTACCACGCCAGGAAACTGAATCATTTCCATTTGAATTGTCTTAGGAAGATTCTGAAGACCACCTGGCAGGATAAGGTACCAGACACTAAGGTCCTCTCTCGAACTAAACTACCAAGCATTCAAACTTGGCTGCAGAGAGTGCAGCTCCAATGGGTTGGCCACATTGTTCAAATGCCAAAAACATATTCTTGCCTAAAAGACTTTTATGGAAAATTCACACATGATCACACAGAGGTCAGAAGAAGCGGGTACAAGGATACTCTCAAGGTCTCTCTGAAGAACTTTAACCGATTGGGAGACATGGGAGACACTGGCACCAAACCGCCCATCATGGGGTGCCTACATCTACAAGTAAAACAGAATTGAAGTAGTTCAAAAGAAACATGAGAAGTGTAAATTTAGAGCCATCTCCACCCCAATTGTTCATACACACTATACGTGGTCAACCTGTGGTAGAGCCTTGTAAACTTGTACTGGTCTGATCAGCCATTGTACCTTGATTCTGACATAGTGATGTCATTTTGGTCCTTGAGTATGAAGGACAACAACCAACCAACTAACTAGACTATAAGTTCCACGAGGGCAGGCACTCTTACTCATCTTTGTATATCTTCCCCTATGTCCAAATGAGTCCTTTTACATACAGTGAGTGCTCAGTAAGAGGTGGCTGAATTGAGCTGACTTGAATTTATAGAGATACTCACCCTTGCAGACTGGGCAAGTATTATAATTCCTATTTCGCGACTAAGAAAGTTGAGAGTCTGACAGGAGGCTAACAATAAAAATAATATTAGTTATCATTTTTACAGAGATTTGACAGTTTACAAAGCATTTCTTTCCCAACAACTCTATGAGGCAGGTTGTACAAGCCTTATCATTCCCATTTTACAGATGAGGAAACTAAAGCTTAGAAAGAAAAAGCATCTTGACCAAGGTCACACAGCTAGTAATTTTGACTCAAGCCTTCTGACTGCTGGTCCTCTCTTATCATTTTCTCAAAAAATGACCCTTTGGTAAAACTTTTCCTCTGGTAATTTTTGTAAATTTGGAAAATTTGGGTAAATTTTTTTCTCTCATAAAGAAAAAACTAATTTTAAATGAAAACTACACAAAAAAAACCCAATTAATTACCACTTTGGAAAAGGAGGTGAGAGGTCAAAGCAGAATGTGTAAAACTGTCTGAGGGATGCAGGGTATGGAAGACAACATACCCAGACTGTAATGCTCTTCAAGTCATGTGAAAAGATGAGAGTAAAGATTCCAATCCTGAAGCCTAGAAGTGATCCATCCCACCTTCTTATCTTATAGATGGGGAGAGTGGGACCCCCAAAGGGGAAGCAACTTTCCCAAGGTCACACGGTGAGTTCTAGGGAACCCATTGTTTCCCTTCAGATAGCACTTCTGTTTTTCAGATCTTCACTTTTACCTTCCAAATGACATCTCAGTTTGGCCATCATCTATTCTATTTGTATACATAACAAACCAGCGGGAGCAGATTTGGGATGATGAGCTACTCTTAAGCACTCAAAATTGTGACAGGAAACATTTTGCAAGTTCAAACTATTCCTCCAATATAATTTACATGTGAATAAAGCTAATGCCTAGTAAAAAAAAAGTCACCTGTTATCTTAAGTGGGTAATCTTATTCTTGTGATCAACCAAGCACCACAGACACAAAAACAAAACAACAACAACAACAAACCAGTCCCTGACCGCAAGGCACTTACATACTGTTGTGGGGAAACATGAACAGAGATTTATTGTGTTGTTCAGTCCTTTCAGTGGCATCTGACTCTTCATGACCCCATTGGGGTTTTCTTGGCAAAGATACTAGAGCGCTTTGCCATTTCCTTCTCCAGCTCATTTTACAAAAGAGGAGACTGAGGCAAACAGAGTTAAGGAACTTGCCCAGGGTCACACAGCTAAGAAGTGTCTGGGGCAAGATTTGAACTCAGATCTTCCTGACTCCCGGCCCAGCGCTCTGTGCACTATGGTACCACCTAGCTGCCCCCATGGCCACATATTAATTATGTACAGTTTATACAAAATAATGTCAGGGAAAGTAGGATTGCTAGTAAGGAAAGAAGGAAGCAAGCATTGTGCCAGGCACTGTGCTAAGTGCGTCAGAGGTAGATACTCTTAATATTCCCATTTACAGGAAACTGAGGCAGACAGAGATGAAATTACTTGGCCAGGGTCACACAGCTAGTAAGTATCTGAAGCAAAACCAGAACTCAGGTCTTCTTGACTATACACTCAATGCACTATTCACTGTGTCACCTAGCAGTCTCTAGTAACTGAGGAAACCAATGTTTTCTTTAGGAAATAGCAAGTGAGCCAAATCCTGAAGAAAATTAGGCAAGAGTGGGGAAGGAGTGCATTCTAGATGTGAGGCACAACCTGTGCAAAGGCAAAGGGGTGGGAGATTGGTAACAGCAAGCGGGCCACTTTGGCTGGAAAATAAGCCAACGTGAAGGAGAATAATGTAACTAAGCCCAGAAAGGTAGGTCGGCTGAAGCCAGATTATGAAGGACTGTGACTCATTTTTGTAAAATGAGCTGGAAAAGCAAATGGTACCCCATTCCAGTATCTTTGCCAAGAAAACCCCAGATGGGGTCACAAAGAGTCAGACATGACTGAAAAATGACCAAACAACAACAAATGTGGGTTGATAACTTTAAACCCTCTGATGTGACTCAGACTTGGTGCTTTGAATGACAGACTATTGTTCCCTGGTATACATCCAGGGGAGCTTGAAATTCCCCAAGGAGGTTGTTGGTATCAACAGAAAAGTGGACTCTCAGTGGTCTGTGCAGACCCACTAATGCTCACCAGAGGCTCAACAGTGGTTGGAACTAATTCTAGTCTTTTCAAAATTCTGGCAGGATACTATCAGTGACAAGCTGGGACCCAATACCAGCACACTTGGACCATTTATTTGCATAGGCTGTGAAGAAGATTACAATGTCATACAGGTAAGAGGTTCCACTGAATACTACAGAAGGCCCAACTGTTCAGTCTTTGTGCTGGATCCTGAGGTATTTGACTTTGGCAACTCCCTAGAACTACAAGAGTTGAAGGATAGGTTGAGGCAGAAACTCAGGGAAGAACAGGTGTGTTTGCATTGCATGAGTGTGGTGTGGGATGTGTTCAAGGTACAACCTGCAGAATCCAGCTTACTTACTGATTCTCAAACTGTTCAGAGAAAGATCCAGGAGGACTCCTCTGTCTGTGATGAAGGATCTCAGAAACCATCTCAAAGAAATGTTGATTAATGGCCCCATCACAGAATCAGCTGCCTTTATGCATTCCCCCCCCCCATAGTGGTGATGCCTAAGAAAAATGGAAAGATAGGGATGTGTGTGAATTGCTAAACTTAGAACAAAAGGATTAATGTGGACCAATACACTATATCACATTTAACCAGATAGTGTAGCATAGTAGATAAGAGTATTGGACCTGCAGCCAGAAGGACTTGGGTTCTAGTCCAGTCTGACACGTCCTGGCTGAATGTCCTTGAGAATGCTACTTAATCTCTCAGGGCTCTGGCAATTCCCTAAATTCTGTGTGTTGAAGAGAAGGCACTGGGGCAGCTAGATGGCACAGTGGATAGAGCGCCAGCCCTAGAGTCAGGAGTACCTGAGTTCAAATCTGGGCTCAGACACTTAACACTTACTAGCTGTGTGACCCTGGGCAAGTCACTTAACCCCAACTGCCTCACTAAAAAAAAAAATATGATTAAAAAAATAGAGAGAGAGAAGGCACTGCTTTGGTGGAAGGTGTTTCCTCACCTAGGCTTTCTACCAATGAAATAAATGGCAAATCCCATTCCTCTCCTACGTACATTTATTTTTTGTTTGTTTGTTTGTTTTGTTTTTTAGTGAGGCAATTGGGGTTAAGTGACTTGCCTAGGGTCACACAGCTAGTAAGTGTTAAGTGTCTGAGGCCGGATTTGAACTCAGGTACTCCTGACTCCAGGGCCGGTGCTCTATCCACTGCGCCATCTAGCTGCCCCTCCTACGTACATTTATTATCACAAACGCCTCTCTTTGGCAGTCACAGTCCTTCATAATCTGGCTTCAGCCGACCTACCTTTCTGGGCTTAGTTACATTATTCTCCTTCACGTTGGCTTATTTTCCAGCCAAAGTGGCCCGCTTGCTGTTACCAATCTCCCACCCCTTTGCCTTTGCACAGGTTGTGCCTCACATCTAGAATGCACTCCTTCCCCACTCTTGCCTAATTTTCTTCAGGATTTGGCTCACTTGCTATTTCCTAAAGAAAACATTGGTTTCCTCAGTTACTAGAGACTGCTAGGTGACACAGTGATTTACTCGCCAAAAAAAAAAAGATGATTAAAAATGGTAACTTGAGATCCACTATCCAGGAGAGCATTGCAGTCTACATTCTCAGTGGTTACCATTACCCCTGCAGGAAGTCCCAAGAGTCCAAGGGGAATTGATAATGAGGTCAATGTGACTCTCCTTGTTGACCCAGAGTGATCTTCTCTGACCTCACTCCAGTCTCCCAAAGCTGCACCAGAAGATTTTAACTTCTTCACAACAGTGGCTCCATTCTCTTTGCCAACACTTCTAACCCAAGTATGGCTGTCTAATCCACAATTACAACAAAAGGTGGGTCTAATATATTTGGGGGAAGGAGGGTTGTTTTGTTTTGTTTTAGAAAGCTTGGGGGGAGCAGCTAGATGGCACAGTGGTTAAAGCACTGGCCCTGGATTCAGGAGTGCCTGAGTTCAAATCTGGCCTCAGACACTTGACACTTACTAGCTGTGTGACCCTGGGCAAGTCACTTAACCCCCATTGCCTGCAAAAAAAAAAAAAAAAAAAAAAGCTTGGGGATTTCTAGAGGGGAGAGTTTAGGATATCTACACATAATCAGAAGCTAGAATTGACCAAGTCTGGTCAGCCCCAAGCAATTCATTGGCCTGGGAATAGAGAATAGGTGAGGATCAGTCAGTTCTTAGTAAATTGTGTCTGTCAAGGTCCAGAGAAAATACCAATTTTTGGTCTATGGTATGTAATCCACAGAGGAGGAGTACAGCCTGTCTTATTCATAGATGAAATAAAGTATAATTGTGTGTATTGGGTATAATTGTGATAGTCAATATTTTGGCAGAAAGGCCTCCTTTGATGAAAAGGACTCTTTCTTTAAGCAGTTCCTCATCCTCAGAGAATGGACAAGTCTGAAGTTCCAAGGAATAACTTCCCACTATTAATTCCTCTGTTCAAAATTCTGAGACAGGATTAGAAAAACTTGGTAATGTGAGGGCCAAATTTAATATATGAAGAGTTAATTGAGTGGCTCACTGTAATATTGGGGTCCCAGAAATAATGAGGGACCTCTAGGTCCAAAGCTCCTTCCCCTCCAATCTGCCTTTTTAGATATTTCTCTCAGGCCAATAAGAAAGGAGCCTAACAGCCTCTTTTCCACAAACGAATCAGGTTTTATTAATGGGAATGAAATAAACAGCAAAAGTGAAATTAATAAAATCAAAGACAAGGGAATAGGGAAAAAGGAATATGGATAATCCTTCTAACTCTAACCTAAGTCTATACAATCCCCAAACTTGCTTCCAGTTCAGCTAATTCAAAAGAGCAGGGCTCCTATGTTAACTCACCACCTGGGGTCCATAGCTTCGATGGAAAAACAGCTTTTCAGCCAGGGCCCACAGGACTCATCTGCTCCTGCTGGTCACACCACCGGAAGAGAAAGTCAGTTCGGAAGAGACTGAGCTCCCCTCAGCGAGCCTTTTCTCTTCCTCCCCTAAAAGGGGAGGTCCTTCAAAACTGCCTGCAGAGAGTGGTTTCTCCTACTGACAGCAGCACGCATCACTCATAGCAGGCCAGGTGTGGCTCATCCCAATCGGTCCACCAAATTCCAGTAATCTTACCACAGTAAGTTATGTCACCTGCCTTACCATCAGTGGCCTTTCTCTATATGCTTCCACTCCTTTCACTTTTCTGCCCAATATCCTTTTCTATCCCAATATCCCCACTTTTCTATCCCAGTATTCTTAGGGTCAGGGTCTATCCCAGATATTAGGAGACCCTATTATTCTTTTTAAATGCAAAAGAAAGAAAACGCCTTTAAGTAAGAACAGACTGCTTCGCATCCCCACATGAATACACAAATATTAATGCAGTTAATACAATAAATGTATAGGATTGCAGCAATAATGATCTATTGGATTAATAGATCATGCTTAAACAACATAATAGAACAGAAAAATACATGAATTTGATGTGGGATGAATTTAGGGTCAAATTGATCGTGAGTCGTCCCAAAAGAATTACAAGACTCAGTGACTCGGTTTCCCAAGTTTTATTGCAATACTGTGAGAGAACCAGAAAAGTGGAAAGGTGTCTCTTGAATAAGGAAAGGAAAGACAGTTATATTTATAGTATGGATAAATTGATTATCAGTCTCATTATAATAATCTCCACCTTAGGGAGGTTTGGGGGAGGGCATATCCTAATTTGGAGTTCCTGGGGTCCTAAGCCAACCCCTGAGGCAGGTTCCTTTCTTCATGGAGGTGTGTTTTGGGGGTTTACACATCATAAGGTGAATCTGGGGACAAATTTGGCCTTTTCTGCGCATGTCTCTTTCTGGTTCCCATGCCTAGTTTCAAAATATTTTCATTTGTCAGTTTGAATTTCTATGCCCTGTCAGTGTATCATTGTTATATTTAAGGTCTCTATGACCTGCCTCTTTGTGTTCTTGTTATGGGTGCTGATTAATGTGGGTAAGGAGAACCTAGGCCTTGACTTGTATTCATGAAGACTCAAGTCTTAAGTTATCCATTAACTGGGGTCTGAATCCCTTTTAGAGTTCAGATCTAAATTAGAGCTTAGGTCTTAGGTTTTTCTCTTAACCCCTTTTTTGCCTCCTACATCAAATTCAAACATGAAAACAGTACCAATGACTGTTTCCTGTATTAATATATAGCTAGTAATTATAGAATTAATCAAATCCATTCTTTTAAGGACTACAACATATCAGGGGCAGCTAGGTGGCGCAGTGGATAGAGCACCTGCCCTGGAGTCAGGAGGACCTGAGTTCAAATCTGGCCTCAGACACTTAACACTTACTAGCTGTGTGACCTTGGGCTAGTCACTTAACCCCAAATGCCTCACTCACAAAAAAAAAAAAAGAACTACAACATATCAATAACGCAGCAATTACATAACCATAGGATGATGCCAATTTAGGATTATACTAGTTACACCTCAAGAACACACACACACACACACACACACACACACACACTAAAACAAAATAAAAATTACAAAGAAAAAAATTTCCAGGATATAACCATGAAGAAAACAAAATTGTGCATCTAAAAGAAATTCTACTTCCTATGAAGAGAAATATTTTTCTTAAAAGCAAAGAAAAATGTTTTCCAGAATGAGAAAACAAAAATCTCAATTCAAAAATAAAACCAGCCACAGGAAAATGCCAAAATGTTCTTTCTAAATCAAGGAATTTTCCCAAGCTTTGATTTGCTTGCCAGAGACAAGGCACATTCACTTTGAAAGAATTGAGACAAAAGGAGATGATGGCCTTAAGATTCACCATCACAAAAAGAAATCAATCTGGGAAGGAAAGCTCCTCCAAGTTTCCCACTAAATACTGTTGGCAAAAGGTTGTTTGTTTAAAAAAAAAAAAACCAGCAAGTCCAATTTACACTTTTTCTAAGCCAACAAAATCTAAACAGTGAGCCTTATGGGGTGGGAGTGGGGGTGGCAGAAGAGGTTTTACTGGCCTTCCAATAAGGTTGTGTAAGAGTTAAAGGTGGCAACCAGAAACTGTTTGAAACACAATGGGCTGGGGGCAGCTAGGTGGCATAGTGGATAGAGCACTGGCCCTGGAGTCAGAAGGACCTGAGTTCAAATCTGGCCTCAGACACTTAACACTTACTAGCTGTGTGACCCTGGGCAAGTCACTTAACCCCAATTGCCTCACTAAAAAAAAAATAATAATTACACCCTCCAATTAGAATAAAATAGTCTTTTATATGGGTGCTTAGAGAAAGTGACCAAGAGTCTTTGACTTCCCTCAAGGGGAAATGGTTCAGAGACATGATTCTCTGAGAAACTTTTTTCCTCATAGGCAAAAGCTTTTATAGTTGGTAGACAGGTGTGAGAAAATAATGGACTTTGCCAACACCCAAAGACCCCAGATTGATTGGATTGACTGAGATTGACTGAGATTGACTGAGATTGACTGAGATTGACTGACTTTGCTGATTAATTTACTTAAAGTTAATTCAATTGAAACCATACCTGCCTGGCCCTAAGAGGGTATTGTTCTCAGAAGCTGTGGACTCTTTTTTTTTTTTTTTTGGTGAGGCAATTGGGGTTAAGTGACTTGCCCAGGGTCACAGAGCTAGTAAGTGTCAAATATCTGAGGCTGAATTTGAACTCAGGTACTCCTGACTCCAGGGCCACCACCTAGCTGTCCCAAAGCTGTGGACTCTTGACCTCAACACAGGACCACCCTAAAGTCCAGAGAATCAATGGATTTGGGTAATGCTAGCCAATTTGCCTAAAGCAGGGTGGAAGGACCGTCTCTCTCCTTGGGATGCAGAGGGAGCTTCCTCTGTCAGTTCATCTCTCTCGAACATGCTGGTGATGGAGAAATTGAGGACGCTAGGCTAGATAGGCTTTTTCCTTGGCTTTCTGACCCAGGCGTTCTTTTTTTCACTAATAAATGCTTAATGCCCAAAACTGGTGCTAAAGCTTCTAATTTATTAGTAAACCCTAGCGAGTTTTCCCTACACTTGGGACAGGAATAAAGCGACCACACGTTTAATTTTAAATGTCACATGGGGTGACCACCACCTGACAATGGAAAGGTGGTGGTGCTGATTTCTGGATTTATCTCTTTCCCTGATCAGGAAGCAGCCAAGCTTAATGGGCTTATCTCCCTTACTTCTAAGGTGTGTCCATCCTTTAGCTAGTTGGCCTAACCCCACATCAAAAGGCTTGCCCCCTTTCCCTCCTAATACCAGTTCCACAATTAACACACATAGAAACCCATTTGTCCAAACCAGTAGGAAAACAAAGAAGGTATACATGGGAGACCATATACCAAGCAGTACTGAAGGCAAGAGTTCTCCTGTTGGGAGTGGGATAACTCTACCCAACCAAGAGAAAAGGTCCTGGATCTCGCCCAAAGGGAAACTCCCAGAAGTCTCCAGAGTAGCAAGCTGGGAGCAGAGACATGAAGGATACTGCCAACTCACTTATGTCTTCCAAGAGTCTTTTCCTTCAACCACCTGGAGTGGGGTTGGCTTCTTCCATCTTCACTCTTGAAGATCCAAGTCACCTAGCTATACTGGAAGACTCTCGAAAGGCCTGTCCCAACAGGGCACCCCACTTAAGGAGTCCCCAGAGGGAGACTGGTTGAGATCTGAAACTCTCTCCTCAGGCCAGCTCCACTCTGTGAGTATTCATCTCCACTGATAAGAAGTACCATACCAATGTGTGGCTAGGAGGCTCAGCACCAGGCCTGGGGTCAGGAAATTGTAGTTGTTAAGTCTTTCAGTCGTTCCGTTTCAGTCACACACACCCTAATAGGATACTCATTTGGGGTTTTCTTAGAAAAAGATACTATAGTGGTTTGCCATTTCCTTCTCCAGCTCATTTTATAGATTAGGAAACTGAGGCAAATAGGGTTAAATGACTTGCCCAGGGTCACACAGCTAATAAGTGCCTGAGGCCAGATTTGAATTCATGAAGGTGTCTTCCTGATTCCAAGTCTAGTGCTCTATCTACTACACCACCAAGCAGTCCTTTTATAGACCATAATGAATAAAAATGTAATAATCAGATGGAAGAAATCAAACAAGGTGTTAAAAATGAAATTAGACTATTAAGGGGGAAAATGGAAGAAGAAAAAGTAACCTAGGACAGAAAGTAAGTGGTGACCAAGTAGCTAATTCATTGAAAAAGAGAATTTGGTAATCATTAACTCAATGATTCAGTGAGACAACAAAACATATTCAAAAGTCAAAAGAATGAAAAATAAGAACTTGTGAGTTTACTACATGTAGCTTCACTACAACTAGCTAGTACAATTTGGAAAACAGGTCAAGGGGAGATCGTTTTAAAATTGCCAGCCACTATAAAACATTGACAAACAAACAAAAAAATCTTTATACCAGGCCTGGCACTCTATCAGCTGGATCCATCGGGAAGACTTGAGTTCAAATTTGGCCTCAGACACTTACTAGCTGTGTGATCCTGGGCAAGTCACTTAACCCTGTTTTCCCTCCTTTCAAAAGAAATGGCAACCTCTTCAGTGTCTTTGTCAAGAAAACTCCAAATGATATCAGGAAGAGTTGGACACAATTGAAACAACTGAACGACTACCACCATACCAATGGGCTTTGGGACACGGATCACAGTGGGTTTCTTTGCCATTTATTATGTTCACTGTGGAACTGGTATTAGATGGGAAAGGGGTCAAGCCTTAGATAGAGTTTATCCCCAAAATGAAGAAAGCTATCAGAAATTAGATGGAACCCAATAATCTCCCCATGACTAATAATATTTAAGGAAGCAAACAGATATCATTCCAGTCTGGTACCCCCTCTCCTTCTGAGGAGAATACAGTAGTGGCCTCCATCCCCAACCTCCTTATTCCCCTCCTGACATGAATGAAGGTATCCCTTGGAGAAGGTAGGAGGAGAGGGGGCTAGAGATGTCTCTTCTGCCTCTACATGCACAGGGCCCACCCCCCCCCCCATCTTTCAATACATCTCTACAATGTCCCCCCAACAATCAGCCATTCAATCTTTGCTGGAAGTTCTTTAGCCAGAAGGCTGGGTTCCTTCAGAAGAAGGCTACCACCTTGCCAAGGCAGCCCAGGCAGCCCCTTCTGCTTCAGGATAAAGGGAATCCTTAGAAAGTTTTCCCTGACTATGGAGCTACAATTCCTACCCACTACTCCAAGTTCTGCTTTCGGGGCAAAGAAAACAAAGCAAATTCTTCTGGAAGTCTTCCAAGTCCCTGAAGGTTTCTCTTCTTCTCCCACCTGATCATTCCCCATCATCAGTGTCTTTCTATGGCTTTCCAGATGGAAGGATCTCAAGGTCCTTTCTCATTGGGACATCATTCCAGTTTCTCAATGACCTTTCTAAAATGCTATGCCCACCACCACCACCACCACCATGTGGCCTGATCAGAGCAGGATAGAATAGGACTGTCACCCCTTTTGTTTTGGTCATATACCACTTAACATGGCAGCAGGCACACAAAAGGTGCTTAATAAATGTTTGTTGATTTGGCCTCTCTTCACATAACCCAAATTAAGTCTTTATTTGTCTTTACCCAGAAAGGTTATTCCAGTCTACTAGAAACCCCAATTCAATTGAATTCAAAGGAAACATTCCTTATGTAGAACCCTGTCTCTGTGGCCTATGTAAAAATAAGTTGGCAAACTAGGTCTTAGTTGCATTTCTGTCATCTACTAGCTATGTCATTGGAGTCACTTTCCTCCTCTGAGCCTCAGTTTCCACATCTATACAAATCCTCCCAGGGTTGATAGGATTTTGAGTTTGAAGAGAACTTAGAAATCTACTCCATCATTTTACCAGGGAGGTATTTGAGAGCCACAGAGATAGTGACAAGCTGGGATTCCAATCCAGGCCCTTAGACTTCAAATTCAGTGTTCCTTCCGCTCTACCAAGTTGCCTTTCTTGTTCCGGGATCTCTAATGAGACACCATATGTCAACTACTACCTAAATACTAGCAGGCCCCTATCATTTCACTCACCAAGGATACCAGAACCGAAGAACTGCATAATCATACAATTCAATTCAACAGCATCTAGGGGCTCTAAATCAGAGGAGGTCTGTTTGTTTGTTTTTGTGACATTTATCCTGTAAACTACTTGGTTTTTCCTTTCTCTGAATTCATATGAACCCTGCTTTAAGCTGTTTTTGAAATACACTCCATGTAATAACAAGGTAGTCTCCCCACCCCCCACCCCCCACCCATGCCTTTGTAAACCCAGTGGATAATGGTTTTGGAAAACCCAAAGGAATCATTCCCTCAAGCTTTTAAACATCATTGTACTAACCCCACCAAGCTACTGGTTTGGGGTTTTGTATGGCACTGTCCTGAGGTACTATTCAAAATAATCTAGATGGAGAAGCTTACAGTCTGAGGAATTATGCTAGCCTGATGTGTCAGCTGGCCAAGTCTCTGAGAAACTCAAGACTTTTTCTGACAGGCACAGAGAAAATGCAGGTCTATTGACCAACATGTGCAAAACTGAGCAAATGACTTTTGTTAAATTTGAGTGGACAAGGTGTGGAAAGAACACTGGGCAATGAGGTGGAAGACCTCGGTTATGATCCCAGCTCACACACTGATCAGCTCAGTGATCTTGGACAACTCTTTCTGGGCCTCAATTTCTTCATCTATAGAATTATCTACGGATGATCTCTTAGGTCCCTCACAGCGCTGACATTCTATGATTCAGTAACTCTGGGATTGGAAAAAAAAATAGCTTCACAACTTTAATTAATAACCTTCCCTATTGTCCACATCTGGTGGGATGGAACCCAGATATCATTCCCTTCTCTCTCATGTGGAGTTACCAAGAACCTCAGAGGCTCTGGTACAAAAGATGAGGAAGATTTTTATTTCCCAAATAGAGAAACCAAGGCCAGTTTCTGCAATACTCAGTCTAGTACCTTGCCACTATGATAGGTACAGTAGTCTGCTGTCAGAGCACCTGGGTGCAAATTGTACTTCTGATGCATAATAACCTTGTGACCTTGGGCAAGTCACTTAACTCAACTGTAAAATGAAAGGGTTTGTCCGACAAGGGCTTCTGTGGTCCCTTCCAGTTCTAGACCATCTATCTATGGTCTATATCTATCTATTTCTGATTCTAATAATGACCATCAAATATCATCAATTACAATGAGACTGAATATTACAGTGTTGATCTTTCGTGCCTATACACAGAGGTTTTTCCTGTTTGCTTTTGCCGGTGATTCATGGAGTTGGAGCCAGCCGGCCAAGGTGTGACTGGGTACTTGCCCAGCCTCTGTCCACACAGCAGAGCTGATTTCTGCCTTGCCAGCTTGTTGTCTTACCTTTGGGCACACCACACCCCTTGTTAGCCACACATGATTCACCCAGGCTAAGCCAGCTGATTAGTCTATTAAAAAGGCAGGTCCCTTTGACTTGACAGAATAACAAAAAATATCAGCTAAAAGTTCTAGAAGCCCAGCACTACCATCCCTATGGGGGATCTCTGTAGATGATACATGGGCTTTCTTATTGAGGGTACAAGGTCTCACCGGGGGAGTGAAGCACCTCTTACCTAGCCTTCCACATATGGAAAGAGAAACCAATTTCCAATTTCCCTTCTTAAAGGGTTTGTAGGGAAGATCTTCACAGAGAACAAGCTGAATAGCTTCAGCCCAGGGGTAATAGAACCAGAGGAAGATAACAGCAAACTGTGAGTAGGTTCACAGGCAACTAATGACTTTCAACATGAATAAGTTTGCTTCCCATTCACTATGTGGGGCTCACCCTACTGTGCAGGTCAGGTTAACGTGTGAGGGGACAAAATAAGATTAGAGGCAGGGGCCCAATCATTTCATCTCCATTAATGTAGTCTTTCTTAGCAAGAAGCAAATGCACAATATGCTTTCCAGGGTGCAAGGTAAATATAGAAGTCTAATTCAGAATTGCCTGGCTGCCGTCAGCCAGGGGCATCGGGACAGGTTTGGAATTTCACAGACACATTTACTGCCTGTCCTAAAAACTGTCCTAGCCCTTCCTAAATTTGTTCAACTGTCAACAATTCCATTACTCCTTCCCACCCTGGGTGTGCTAGCAAGCACACAATCTTCGTAAAATCACCCGAGAACATTTTATTGGCCAATTCATATCACTATATATTTAACAAATATTTTATTAGCAGGGGGAAAAATGTACATTGGAAGATTACACAAGTGTGACATTACTGCATGATGAGTCATAGCACCCCCGTGTGTGTTTTACGTTGCCATGAATCGGCTCTGTGGACTGTGAGTCACTCTGCTATGATATTCAACCATTCCCCTGACTTTTCTGGCTGTGCACAGAACAATTATTTGACATGCCTTTTTGTGGTTCGTAACTCATTGTTTGGGATAAACAATAAAAATCACTGCATTAAATACTCCCTTGGGCTGGATGACTTTGGAATTTTCTTATTAATATGGAATGTCCAAAGAATTACATTGCCTTGTGGTCTTTGGGTGTAGGGGAGGTTTCTGTACCCGGGCTGGGATGGGGATGGGGGGAAGGGAGAGAGGGAGCGCTCAACAAAGGCAGCAGCTGCAAAGCTGGGAGACCACGTGATGTAACCTGTGGACAGGCTTTATGTTAGAATTGAAAGGCAAGACATAAGGGTGGTGGAACATATCCCCACTCTATAATGTCAGAGCCATCCTTCCCAATCAGTCCCTCTAGGTCAGAGTTTCTGACCTCTTTTTTGAGTCAAGGTCCCCCTGGACGGTCTATAAACCCCTTCTCAGAATGATGTTTGTAAATTCATTAATAAAATACACAAAGGAAATCAATTAGAGTGGAATACAGGTCAGAGGCAGGCAGGAAGATTGAAGTCAGAACCAATTTGGTGCTGGGTCTGATAACTATTTGTTGCAATGTAGTGATGAGCATAAGAGATATTTCAAGATACTTGCAATGATTGTAATGGGACTTTTTAACTATCTGTGATTTCTGTTGGTGACAGTGGCAGGTGCTGCTAATAAGACTGTGGTTTGTGGCCCACATTCACAAGGGAAGGGAACGTTAAGTTCCAGTTAGAGGTTAGTGAATATCATGATGTCATTTTTTTCTCATCCAAGTTCATACATATACAAGTATTAGAATATATATAATAATATGATGTTATTATAACCACACTCTTGTCCTGTCCAGCTCCCATTTTCCCAGATACCTCCTTGGGTCTACCTAGCACATTCACAAGACCCTCACCACAGTAGCTGGGAAGATAGGGTCCTTATTATGAAACTTCAATAGTTCTGTGGTCCCACTGAGGATCCCTCTGACCCAGCAACCCATCATCCCTACCTCATACTGGGCACCTTCCTCTAGAGATTGTTTGATATTAACTTGTCCTCCATCCATTCTCCCTAGCTCTGACTAAATGAGCCCCCCTCCCCCGACTTTGACTTTTCCAGTTAGGCTGGTAATATGTTGCCACCTAGTCACACCCACCAAGGATGACTCCCCTGCCCTTTGGGTGAGCTGCAAGATCTTTCCTTCTTCAAAGATGGTGGTATTTCATGACCCACAGCTAGGCAATGCTACCAGAAAAATACTGATGTCAAAAAAACAAAACAAAACAAAACACTCCTGCCTTTGTTGTAAAGAGAAGCTTGGGGGTCCTTAAAAGCAATGTAGTTTCTCCTAAGGGTAATCCAGTCTGCCTTCCTGCAATACAATTCTGGATGCAATCCATGCAATTGTTAGTCTAAGATACATGCAACAATGGGTGAGGTTTCTGAGCTGTCCCATGTTGTAGTTTGGACAGGCGGTCCTAAAAAAATTTTGGTCTCAGAATTCCTTTACACACTCAAAAATTATTAAGAACCCTCCAAAAGACTGGTTCATGTAGTCATTTCTCATATGGCAAATATCAATACCTATAGAAATTAAAACATTTTAGGATTATTGTGAAAATAGTTTTGACCTCATGGATCCTTTGAAAGGGTCTTGAGGAATGCCCGGGGTCCCTCCACACTTTGAGTACCACTGGTTTAGATAATAGATTTTTTTCATCCACTTGGTGTGTGTGTGTGTAGATTATCCCCATTTAACAGACTAGTAAAGGTGAGAGAGTTGAATGACTTAGCAGAACCTGACTTTGAAATCCAAGTCCAGAGCCCTACCTATTAATCATTATGTATTTAAAGTGCGTCCTGTTCATCAGTGTTAGAGATGTATACACATCTGTCATGAGGAACTGGAAAATGAGGGTCTGGTCCTCATCTCCCTTCTCACTGGGTTATACGGAGCAGGTATAATGATCTATGCCTGCCATCAACCCAACTGGTAGAAGAGTGGGGAACCAGCTTCCAGCCTTGAGTGACTGAGAGGCTGGTGCTCTGTGGTGATAAGGAGTTTTCTCATTGACTTTAGAGCCCTAACAACAAATCAGTGAAGCAGGGCCTGCGTTTATATGGGAAAGGATTGCTATGGCCTTTTGCGCTTTGCTTTTTCCTTGGAGACCTTCTTCCTTATCCCAGAGCTGCCAGGGCTCTTTCCCTTGAAATTGGATGGTAAATGAGGAGAATGCTGGGTGAAGGGGAAGTATCAGAATCTCTTGTACTTCAAGGTTGAGCCCACTGTCCTTCAAAGATCTTGTATGTGTATAGGAGGAGGAATATAACCCTCACCACGGGATAATGAGGGATGTATTATATCTAACACTTTAAGTTTGATCCCACCGTCCCCCTGAAACCTCCTATATATACGTGAGGAAGAGCACACCCCGCACTGGAAGGCAGTGGAGATGTATTGTGCCAAGTACTTTAAATCTGAACCCACTTTCCCCCAAAATCAAGAATATGCAGAGGAGAGAGTACAAAATGCCCCACTGAGTCCCTCCCCCATGCAGAGGGACATAACAGTTCTTCCTTATTACTCAGAAGATGCCAGGGCCCTTTTCCTTGAACTGTGATGGCAAATGAGGAAGATGAGCTATTATGAGTATCCAGATGGGGGAGAGAAATGAGGCCCTCCCTCCCCTGAAGCCTGCATGAAACCAAACATTCATGGCCCTGGTGTTGCTGAGACCGACACAAGAGGCCTTCTTTTTCCCTACCTGGGGTTGACAAGGCCAGGGAAGAGTGACGGGCCTGGCCCAGCATAACAGTGGATTGAAGGCAGCCAGGCAGGAATGACTCATCCATGCCAATGTTTTGTAGCACCTCTGAATCCCCCACTGTCTCTAGGGGTCGAGGTGGTATAGAGGAAAGTGTGCCCTTAGGGGATTGGGGAAATGTCCCCAAACACTCATTCAGCTCAGCTGTGTGACTTCTTCAGTTCTATCCAGCGGTTCATGACGCTGCCCATCATGCCTGGCATGTCCTCTCTCCTCACCTCTGCCTCCTGACTTCTTCTTTTTTTTTTTTTGTAAGGCAATTGGGGTTAAGTGACTTGCCCAGGATCACACAGCTAGTAAGTGTCAAGTGTCTGAGGCCGGATTTGAACTCAGGTCCTCCTGACTCCAGGGCCGGTGTTCTATCCACTGTGCCACCTAGCTGCCCCTGCCTCCTGCCTTCTTTTAAGTCTCACTTAAAGTCCTACCTTCAGCAAGATTCCTTTCCCAGTCTTCCTTAATCTTAGCGCCTTCCTTCCGAGATTAACCTCCACTCATCCCACATACATCTTGTTTGTATATAGCTGTTTGTCTGCTGTCTCCTGCACTCGACTGTGAGCAACTTGAGGGCCGGGGCTGGTCTTTGCCTTTCTTCTTATCCCTTGGTGCTTTGCAGTGTCTGATAGAGAGGAGGAGCTTAATAAATACTAGTTGACTGCCCCTACTTTTGTAGTCTTTCTGGATTATCACTTCCTATCCTTGTCTTAAACCTGGCGCAGTAAACAAAGCTTAAAACTCTCTGAACCAGGCCAGTCTCAGAGAACTGGGGAAAGCTAGGTGGTAACGGTGCATAGAGCTTTAAGCAGGGTGTTAGGAAGGACTGAATTCAAATCTAGCCTCAGACACATATAGCTATGTGACCCTGGGCAAGTCTCAACCTTTGCCTGCCTCAGTCTTCTCATCTGCAAAATGGGGATAATAACAGCGACTATCTTAGAGGGTTTTTATGAGGATCAAATGAGATAATAATTTTAAGAGTGCTTAACACAGCGCCTGGCACATAGTAAACACTACATTAATGCTGCTGCTGTTGTCATTAGAAGGTGGGATCTGAGTTGAAACGTGAAGAAAGCCAGGAGGTAGAGACAACAAGGGAGAATATTCTGGGAATAGAGAACATCAGGGGAAAAGGCAGGGAGTTGGGAGATAGAGGTCATGTGTGAGGAACAGCTGACTGGGGTGATCTTGACATCCATATGAGAGACACTCTGTCAGATGGTAAGGCACAGCACCTAGCAGCTTTGCCTCTGTGTGGAGTTTCAGAGTTTATAATGCACTGTAGTCATAAACACCCTTGTGTCACTTTTACTGGAACATATCTATTATGGGATTGTGGTTTTTTGGTCTTAGACCTGTGATTTGATTTGGTGTAGGGAAATACATCTTTTATGTTTGTATATGGATAATAATTCATATTTATGTCATGTTTTATTGTTTCCTCCTAAAGGATGGCACCAAAAAACTTAAAAGAATAGGCCAGATGTAGCCCAACAAGGGTAAAGTTAAATGGGGCTACCAACCTCCATGGAAGGGACAACATCTCTTAATGCAGCTTAGGACTATACTGGGTTTCTTTGGCTACCCCATCATACTGATGCCTCATTTTGAGCTGGTGGTCCATTGGGAACACCCAGTCTTTTTTCCACTTGAACTCATCTCATTTTCCCCATCCACTATCTAATCAGTATGTGCTCGGCACTATGCCTAGGTCCCATAGATATTACAAAAACTGATAAGATCCTGTCCCTATTTGCAAGGAGCTTATTTTATTGCTGGCAAGACAAAACCTACACACATAAATCATGTAACAGTGTAAGTAACGTTATATATTTAAGCGCTCAAAAGTACAAAATACTACAGAGACAGAGACAGATTAACATAATGCAAAAGGGAGCAGTTGTCTTTGGGCCTATAAATTGTATTGCAAATATTGACTGTTGGTGGGGAAGGGTGTAGGAGAGCACCTTGACCAGAGGATACAGTTAGCAGCAGCCAGACCCTTTGACCTGGGGAACTGCCATTTGGCTTTCATCTTGGGAATCCTTAGTATAGAAACTCTACCGATGCATTTTTTATGTCTCTGTATGAATAGTAACTCACATTTATTGCGCTTTATAGTTTCCTCCTAAAATGTGGCACCAAAAATTTAAGTCTCAGGCCATGTACAGTATAGCCTGGCACACAAGACTTCCTTTGGAGAAACACCAAACAACACGGGGTCCAAGCTAACCAGGCCCACCAGCCCCCTGCTGCTCCATCATAAAGTGGGTTTGCCTACCTTGGGTTTTTTTCCTTCCCTCCTTCAGGATCAGGGAGCTCTGCAGGCCAGCAATGAGCGAGCCTAAAAGGACAGCCCATATGTGGCTCTTAGTTCACCTCACTTTTTTTGTTTGTTTGTTTGGGGTTTTTTTTGCAGGGCAATGAGGGTTAAGTGACTTGCCCAGGGTCACACATCTAGTAAGTGTTAAGTGACTTGCCCAGGGTCACACAGCTAGTAAGTGTCAAGTGTCTGAGGCTGGATTTGAACTCAGGTCCTCCTGAATCCAGGGCCAGTGCTTTATCCACTGTGCCACCTAGCCGCCCCCATGTTCACCTCACTTTTATCTGCTTCCCTCCCTCAGGTAGTTTCCCCTCCTAGAAGAAAGGCTAACAATGTTAGAGATGTTCGGAGTCACTAGGACCAAGCCCTGATTTTGAGAAAACCTGAGCTCCTACGCACCAGGCTGTAACTACAATAGGAGCTGGCCCAGTTTGGAGAAAGGCTTCTAGGTAGTGTTCCAACTTGTAAAATATAACTTTTTCTATATATGAAACTAATTTGCTGAATGATACAGGGGATAGAACGCTGGGCCTAGAGTCAGGAAGAACTGAGTTCAAATTCTACTTCAGACACTAAATAACTATGTGACCCTGAGTAAGTCACTGTTTGCCTCAGTTTCCTCAACTGTAATATGAAAATAGCAGCACCTATTGCTCAGGGTTGTTGGGAGGATCAAATGAAATAATATGTGTACAGCATTTAGCACAAAGCCTGGTTCATGATAAGTGCTTCATAAATGTTTGTTCCCTCCTTCCCTACTCTTCCTTTGTTATTGACTGTATTAATGGTGAAAGAATCTTTTTTTTGGGGGGGAGCAAGACAATGAGGGTTAAGTGACTTGCCCAGGGTCACACAGCTAGTAAGTATCACGTGTCTGAGGCTGCATTTGAACTCAGGTCCTCCTGAATTCAGGGCCGGTGCTCTATCCACTGTGCCACCTACCTGCCCCCAATGGTGAAAGAATCTTATAGATTCAGCATTCATTCAACAAACATTTATGAAGCACCTACTGTGTGTCAGGAACTAGGAAAGAAAGAATGCATAGTCCCTGCTCTCAGTTTAATTCCGTAAACTGTTACCTTGTGTGAGGCACTGCACCTGGTGCTGAAAACACAAAGATGAAACAGGATGGTCCTTACCCTCAAGGAGTTTACAGTCTGCTAAAGTGGATTAAAAAAAGTACATGAATAGTTATAATTCGGGCTAGAATGTGGGAAGCACAAGCAGAGATGCAGGAAGGAATTACACAGGCAAGGATCCCTTCTAGATGGGTTTTCAGGGAAGGCTTGTGGGAGCATAGGTCAGCTCCTATGTTATTCCTTGGAGAGAGGATAGGATTTTAATACAGAGAGATCAGGAGGAGTCTGATCAAGATGTCTATTAGAATAGAATATGTGCATAAACTAAGAACGGGAGACAATGAGATCAGATGAAGGAAAGACCACCTGTAACTTGGAGAGATATAGGGAAGCTCCCAGAATAAAGTAAGACAGGATACAAAAAAAAAAAAAAGCACATATCATGGTTTCAGAGAAACCTGGGAAGACTTATATAAATTGATACAGAGTGAAGTGAGTAGAACCAGAAGAATCATCTATAAAATAACAATATTGTAAAGACAAAAAACTTGGCAACAATAATAATAGTTAACATTCGTATAGTGCTTACTTTACAGAAGGCACTGTTAACTAAGTGTTTTACAATTTTTATTTCATTTGATCCTCACAAAAACCCTTAGAAGGAGGTGCTATTATTTATCCCTTGGACTTTACAGTTGAGGAAACTGAGGCAAACTGGGACTAAGTGATTTACCCAGGTTCACACAACTGGTAAATGTCTGAGGCAAAATTTGAACTCAGATCTATCCTAAACTCCAGGCCCATCACTCTAACTATCTATGCTACCTAGCTACCCTAATTTGATGAACTCAATGACCAACCATGATTCCAGAGGACCAATGATAAAGCAGGCTACCTACCTCACCTCCTGATGGGGAAGTGACAGACTTATGGTATAATTTGTAACATCTGGTTTTTGGATACTAAAGTTAGAATTTGTTTTGTTTGATTATGCATGTTTATTATGAGGATTTTGGTTTTTTCTTCTGTTTTTTTCAATGGAGACAAGAGATGGGAGGGAGAGAAGGAAGATTTTTTTTTTTAATTGACAAGATTGAATGAAAACCAAACAAAAACCATGTACCTATCTCCACTTTATTATTGATGGTGATTAGCCCAATTCTTCCTCCTGACCCTACCCCAAGGTATTAAAATAGACAAGTGAAATAATTTCATTTGTCTTCTGGACTGTTTATCTAAAAAATAAATTTACTTAACTATAAATTGTCAATATGTATGGCTAACCGCATCAATGTATTCCAGCTAAAGCTATGCTGCTCCAGATAGGAGGGAAAGAGGAATCTGGATTCTCCTCATGATCCTCCCTTTTACTCTGGGTTCATTTCACAGCCATAAACAACATGCTCTTCTCTTCCTAACTGGCACTAACTCTTACTGAAAACAGGTTTGGGTTCCCTCCTTCCCCTCCTTTACTCCAATGGAGATGAGCTGGATTGTGGTTTAAAAATTATTAGGAGAAGTGAAAAGCCCAATGTTCTGCTGGGGAAAAAATTGTATTTGTGCACCATTCAATTTGCATGTAAACAAGGACATGTGTCGGCAATTAGGCTATGGATGAGGTCCAATTGCCCTCAGTAATTTGAACTGGTGAAAAAGTCCGATTGCTGAGAAATGAAATGCCCACAAATGATGCTTGTAATAATGAAGTCCCAGGGAATTGTTTATGCATAACTTGAAGACACAAAGAGCTTCTCCTATAGTTTTTCTACATGTGGAAGTCAAGTACAGCTGAGCACTGAAAAATAAGATGACTAGAACAACCCACACGTTTTCCTTTTCCAAAGAAACCATTACAAGCTTCTGGGAATGACCCATATTACTGAACAGGCAGCAACAAAAGATTTCTGGTTTAAATATGCACATACTGATTTTTTAAAAATACATATTATTATCAGATATCAAAGAATGGGAAGTAGCTAGTATTTATATAGCACTTTAAGGTTTACAAAGTATTGCATATATATTTTCTCATTTAATCCTCACAACAATCCTGGGAGGTAGGTGCTATCATGACCCCCATTTCACAGATGAGGATACAGAGAGAGAGAAAGAGAGAGAGAGAGAGAGAGAGAGAGAGAGAGAGAGAGAGAGAGAGAGAGAGAGAGAGATGTTCATATATGGTCACACAGCTAGTAAGTATCTGAGGTGAGATTTGAACTCAGGTTCTCCCAGGCCAGTGCTCTATCCACTGGACCACCTATCTATATATCTATACATTTATACATACATATATATGTATATACACACATATACTTATATTTATAGAAGGTACATAGTTAGTTGCATGTTGTCTCTCCCTGCTCCCCATTAGAATGTTAGCTCCCTGAGGCCAAGAGTTAAACATTTTTTGCCTTTCTTTGTAATCACCACCATTTACCTGGCACTTAGTTAAATTTTTTCTTTTTTTTTCTTTCTTTTTTTTTTTTTTATGGGGCAATGGGGTTAAGTGACTTGCCCAGGGTCACACAGCCAGTTAAGTGTCAAGTGTCTGAGGCCAGATTTGAACTCAGGAACTCCTGAATCCAGGGCCGGTGCTTTATCCACTGTGCCACCTAGCCGCCCCCCACTTAGTTAAATTTTTAATAAATGGTTGTTGGCCTACCAATGAACTGTGTTGTAAGGAGGAAGATAATGTTTCATTATCAGTTCTCCAGGCCCATTATTGATTTTTCAGTTACTCAGAGTTTGCCTTCCTTTTAGGAATCTTTTCATTCACAGTTAGAGTCGCTGTGTACATTGTTCTTTTGATTCTGCTTATTCACTCTACATTCATTCATATAAGTTTTCCTCTGTTCCTCTGAATCTTTCATATTTGTCATTTCTTCTTACACAATAAATAATATTCCATACCTTCAAATACCACAGTTCTTTGTTAGCCACTCACTCCCCGACTGAGGGACACTTACTTCTTTCCAATTCCTATAATTGCATATGTCAAAACTGTTTTCTGTTTTAACCTCCTTAGGGTCAAAGAGTACGGACACTTTAGTCACTTTTCCTGCATAACTCCAAACTGATATACAGAATGGCTACACCATTGACAATTCCACCAACAATGTATTACTGTGCCTGGCTTCTCACAGCCCCTCCAACTTGATGTTCCCATGTTGATTTTCAGGGAAGGAGGTAAAACTTCAGAGTTATTTTTATGTTCACTTAGTGATTTGGAGAATTTTTCAAAAGGGCATTTGTCGTTTGCACATGTCCCTCCAACTCCGAAGTCTTCTTTTTTCTGGATTAAACATCCCTGGCTCCTTGAAACCGTCCACAGGCAATGTCTCTGTCCTGACCATTGTTCCCTGAATGAGCTCCAGTTTGTCAATGTCCTTCCTAAACTGTGTCACATCAGAGAGAACACAATATTTTAGATGGAAGTACAGGTCCCCTTTCTCAGTTTCCTCAGCTGTACAATGAGGGGGTTGGACTAGAAGATCCCTAAGGTCCTTTCTAGTTTTAAATCTATGATTCTATGAGCTCAAGAAGGACAAGAATCAATTAAATTAACATTTATTTATAGAACATAAATTATTGTTTAATTATCCACTTATTTTCCCTAATTACAAGTAAAAACAATTTTTAACATTTGTTTTAACAATTTTGAGTTCCAAATTCTCTTCTTCCTTCCCCCCCACCAAGAGAAGGCAAGCAATTTGATGTAGGTTATACATGTGTAGTCATGCAAAATATATTTCCACATTAGTCATAAGCATTTATTTATAAAGAAAGTTTTCCTCAGATGGTGACAGAGGTCCAACACAGGAAATATGAAGAAAAGAGAAGGAGAAAGACTAGGGGTAGGGTTGGGGGAGGATCAGCAGATTCAGTAAAAAAGATTAGGAAAAGGGGACTTCTTAGCATGGCACCTGATCCCCACAGAGAGTGGGAGGGAGGGCTGACAGTTCAGGCAGGCTGATGAAACAAATGACTTACCAGAAAACAATGCTGAGTGAGTTCTATCAGTGCCTGTGAAACAGGAAGGAGGTGACAAAGAATTTAAAAGATGTGAGTAAGATACAACTTTTAGTGTGATTAAAAAAAATGGATCCCTACCTATAACTATATACCCACTGAAACATGTATAGATATGCCTACTAGATTATTTCTGGATTCAAAAATGGAAGATGTACAGGGGGAGACTGATTTGGAGAAGCTCCTCCTCACCCAGGTACTAGATTAAATTTCACAGAATTATTCTAAGCAGATTCAAAAATTCTCAAATTCTCACCAAAGGTTCAGAGGTTTGAATGACTTTAAAAATATAATAATTAATGGGGGAGGGAGCAGGGAGGTGCCTTTTGATATCTGTCCTCTTCTGATGACTCATTGTGGATCAGAGGTGAACTTAAATTCCCAAAGGTTATCCCAGTGGGGCAGAAGCTCTGTCAGGCTCTACTAAACTGGAATTAGGGTTCAAGTACAGGCTCAGCAACAAACTGTATATCTGTCCTCTGAGGACCAGCCTGGCTAAGTATAAAAGAACTCACAATCAGAAGGTAGAGGACAAATGTCTTTTTTTTTTAATAATAAACATTTTTATTTATAGTTTTGAGTTCCAAATTTTATCCCTCCTTCCCTCCCTCCTCTCCTCATTCACTGAGGCAGTAAGCAATCAGATACATATGTGCAATTATATAAAACATTTCCATATTTGTCATTTTGTATAAGAAAACTTGAATACAAGAAAAAATGAAAGAGAGTGAAAATAGTATGTTTTATTCTGTGTTCAATCAATATCAGTTCTTTCTTTGGAGGTGGATAGTATGCTTCATCATTAGCCCTTTGGTATTGTCTTGGATCATTGTATTGCCGAGAATAGTTAAGTCATTCATAGTTCATCAAACAATATTGCTGTCTTTGTGCACAATGTTCTCCTGGTTCTGCTCTCTTCACTATACATCAGTTCATACAAGTCTTTCCAGGCCTTCCTGAAATCATCCTGCATGTCATTTCTTATAGCACAATAATAACCCATCACCATTATATACCACAGCTTGTTTAGCCATTCCCCAATTGATGGACATTCTTTTGATTTCCAATTCTTAGCCACCATAAAAAGAGCTGCTATAAATATTTTTGCACAAAATAGGTCTTTTTTCTCTTTTTTGGGAAGACAAATGTCTTTAGCTACAGTAATTTAAAAGACCATCTGTGGAAAGCCCGAGATCTACACTGGTGGAAAGAATACTCACACCAATAAAGTCATATTACCCCTGAAGCAACAAAGTGACATTTCTATGGAGATTTACAGCTTACAAAGTGGTTTCTATAACCTTAGCTCACTGGATTCTTACCACAGTCCTGCAAGACAGGTTGTACAAGGATTACCTCCATTTTACAGATGGGGAAACTGATCCTCAGAGAGTTAAGGGGATTTGTCCAAGGTCACCCAACCAGAAGCTGAGCCCGAGTCTTCTGGCCTGAAATCTAGTACAGTGTTTGGTGAGTGATTGGTGTTTTATGAACGTTTTCAGCTTGACTCATCAAGTTATTCTGTGCAAAGTGCTTCATAAGTGGCTAATGGATCTGAGGCCAGAAGTACCGGGGACCAAAGAAAGGCAAAAACAATCTCTACTGTCAAGGAGCTCACAGTCTAAAAGGGGAAACAGCACGCAAACAAGAATGTGCAAACAAGATCCACATAGGATGAAGTATAGATATTCTCAGAGGGAATGTACTAGCATCAACAAGGAGGCAATAAGTGGTATAAGTCATTTTCATCCCCATTTTCCAGATGAGGAAACAGAGGCCTGGGATGTTGTTGTAAAGTGCCCCACTGATGGTCACAAAGCTAGTAAGGAATTGGGATTTGAACTCGGATCAGCCACCTCTTCTGAATCCAACTTTCTTGGTTCAGTGGAAAGAGCCTTGGATTTGGGGTCAGAGTTTGAATTCCAGTTGTTATCTATGTCACTATGACCATGGACAAGTATCTTAACTTCTCTAAGCCCTCAGATTCCTCACCTGTAAAAATGAGGGGGCTGGACAAGATGACCCTTAGCTTCAGATTTATGAAGTTGGACCTCTGTAGTAAATCACTGCCCAGGCTGGGAATTCCTTTCATGTAAGAGCCCGACTAGCCGGCCACTGAGATCCTTTCTAACTCCCAAATTTGGTGATTCTTGTGAAAGCAAGCCTAGTGATTTTCCCCCCCAACAAACCAAACTGCACCCTGCCCCCCCCCACCAATGTTATAACTCTATGCCACATATGGTTTGGCAGATATTCAAGCTATGTGTTTCCTCAACATTTAAACTGTGGATAATAACAAAAATGAAAGTGTGAAATGGAGATGGGGAGGGAGGAGATGAAGGGACTATTGTGGAAATTCATAAGCAATTTTTTTAAACCATGATAGTACAGTGGAAATAAAAGATACCTGGACTTCAGTTTTCCCATCTGTAAAATGGGACTGACAGTAAGACTATCCCACAGAAAAGGAAAGCACTCTGCAAACACAAGCTGAACCTGCACGTCTCCCAAGCCTTCTGCTTTCAATTGCTAGTTCAAGTCATAAGGAAAAGCCGAAAGACAAATGGAGGAGGGGGAACCATTGCTCATCTGAACTTGACCCAGCAAGACCAAAAATGATACCCCTCAAGGTGGTCACCAACGATAAGATGCAAACAAACAGTAGCCCTTCCCTGCCTTAATCTGAGCCCATCCTCCAGAAGCCCCAGCTGCCAACTTTCTTTGCAACATGGGAAATGAAGTGTTTGGTAATAAGTTGTGTAAAAAGAATTGCGTAAACATAAGCAGAGAAGGAGAAAAAAAAAACCACACCACCCCAGCATGCACTCTTCTCCCAGCTGTATCTATCATTCTCTTTTCAGCAGACCAGAGACTTCATTCAGCTGGAGCTTTGGCTCCATTTTCTTGTAGAGTGGGGTCCTCCCGACTGGCCTTGAATTCAACCCAACAAACATTTATGTGCAAAGCAATGGACTGTGCTGGACAAGACACCCTCAGTGATTTCCGGCAAACAAAATATTTTCCTCCTAATAAATGCTGGTGGTCTGGATAAGAGTTCAATGATCACTCTCTTCATGTTACCATTGTCACATAGGCTTCTGACTCCCCAATTCTCATTCTGATTACGAAGATGAATGAGCTTCTATTGTTGAACTAGTGAGGAAGGTAAGATATGAGCACAGATGACTATAAAATAAATTAGAAGGCATACTTAGAAATCCCCCAGAAGATCCAATGAGAGTCAAGGAGAAGGAGATGCCTACAGATTCAGTAATATAGGGAAAGTAGTACTTGGGAGACAGGGGGATGTCTTCAGGAGTAGATAACACAGGGAAAGTACTTTGCAAATCTTAAAGCAATTTACAAATGCTGGCATTTAATAATTATAATAAGGGTAAGGGTGATGACAGTTAAGACTTAAGAAAAGGCTTTTCTTTTCACATTTTAAATCCCTAAAGAAAAAGGTTTCACAGACAGAGATGGAGCAGAAGGCAATCCAATCCAGGAACTGGCAAAGACAGACACACTGGGGTGGGCAAGGCTGAGTAGGATGAGATCAGGGAAACTGTGAATAGTTCCCTTTGATTAGAAAGTAGAGTGTGAGAAAGGGATAAGGCTGGAGGTTGGAGTTTGAAGAATCAGAGCAGACCTTTGCTTTACAGCAACTACTATGGCAGAGTGTGGAGGGGAGAGAGTTGAGGCAGGGAGACCCATTTTCTCCTAAAAATCCAGGTTAAGACTTGAAGAGAGCCCAAAATAGGTAGTCACAGGTGGGTGGGAGAGAGGAAGAGACAACTGACAAGACTTGGCAACCGACTAGAAGGAGGAAGGGAAGGCGGGGAAAGTCAATGAGGACTAAGGTTTCATAACTGGGAAGGTGAGGGACCATCAGTAGAAATAGGAAAAGGAAGAGGGGTAGAGTGTTAAGGAGTTTTAGATGGGGGTGGAAGTGGGGGAATCATGAGTTCAGATTTGCTCATGTGAGTTTGAGGTATTGTTAATATATGGAGCTCAGGGGGCAGCTAGGTAGCGTAGTGGATAGAGCACTGGTCCTGGAGTCAGGAGGACCTGAGTTCAAATCCGGCTTCAGACACTTAACACTGTGTGACCCTGTGCAAGTCACTTGACCCCAATTGCCTCACCAAAAAAAAAAAAAGATATGGAGCTCAGGGGAGTAGTCAGGATCCAAGAACATATCAGGTTCAATTTTGTAACTTCTGGTAAGAAATATATGAATGTTTTTTGAGCAAAATAATATTGTAATGGTAGCTATAGAAGGATCTCAAAACATATAAAATAAATTTAACTACAGTGATAAGACTAGAACCCAGTAACAGAAAGGGTAAATTAATTAGACTGAGGTCAGGGACAATGTTTTGCACATCTTTGTAACTGTGCCCAGCACAGTCCCTTGTATGTGAATGGTGTCCACTAAATATGTTGAACCAAAACTTACAATAATTTTGTAAATGTTGTCTGAGAATCCTGAAATGGCACAGAACTATTAGCTTATGGAATCTCATGAGAGGCGCATTCTCTTACCTCCCAAATCCAATCTGTTGCCAAGGCCTCTGGATTTTACTTTTGCAACATCTCTTGAATATGCCCCCTTCTCTCCTGATGATGCCACTAGCCTGGTCCTGACCTCCCTGCTGCAATGCATCCTCTGTTCAGCCACCAAAGGGATTTTCCTGAAGCTTGGCTCTGACCACGTCACCTCCTTCCTTATTGGACACACTCCAGTGGCTCCCTACTGATTCCAGTATCAAACACACCTCAAGGGTCAAAGAGAAAATCCTGTCAGGCTTTTGAAGCCCGTGAATTTTCACTGGCTTGTCCTCCAAGACTGGAATTCTTCTCCCCCTTATCCCCATTTTTCCTTCAAATACCAGATAAAATCCACCTTCTTTTGGGAGAAGCTTTCCTCTGTTGATTATCTCCAATTGATGATGTATGTGTCTTGTGTGTACATGGTTGTTCACATGTTGTCTCCCCCATTAGGCTGTGACCTACTTAAGTACCAGGACCATCTTTTGCCTTGGTGTCCCCAGTACTTAGCATAGTGCCTGGCATAAAGTGACACTTAATAAATGTTTCTTGACCGACTCTCTTAGCCAGCAGTACAGCCCGAGTCTCTAGTTTTTCGATGTGGTCCTTTCTACTACTGATAGTACAGTCAGAGGAGCCTCAGCTCTGGGATTCAGGGGATCTGGGTTCAAGTCCCATCTCTAACATTTACTTTGTAACCCTGGGGAAGTCAAACTTCCTGGGTCTTGGTTTCCTCACTTTAAAATGAGGGGATTGGATGCGATGGCCTCTGAGGTTCCCTCTAGATCTAGAATCCTGAGAGTTGGTCAACTAAAAAGGACCAGGGAAGTCCTCTATTTCAGTTCATATTTGAATGAGCAATCGCCTCTCCACTGTCTCCCCAAATCCATTTCACCTCTATACTTGATCTCACCTCTAGAGGCCAAGAAGTGATTGTTACATCCTCCTCCTATCACCCTCCTCCTCCTCCTTTTTCTTAATTCAGTTTTTCAAAAGGCATGTGCTAGGGTGCCAAAGCACTGTGCTAGGCATGAGGGCACAAGGCTTAAGGGAAAAAGTCCCTTGCCTTCAAGGAACTTACATTCTACTGGAATTCAGCCTTAACTAACATATGGACAGTTACAAGGAACTCAATACCTTTCAAATCAGGACAGGTGGAATTTTTAGGAAAGTCTTCATTATATTGAGTCAAAACTAGACTTTCTCTCACTTTCCCCCACTGGTCCCAGATCTGTCTTCTAGGGAAAAGTAAAACAAAGTTTCTCCTTCAACTTTAGCCCTTTAGATATATGACAGTGACCATGGCACATGTAAGTCACCCATCCTTTAAGGCCTCAATCAAATGTCACTTCCTCAGGGAACCATTATTCCTACTACATGTCCTCTCCCACAGAATCTTGGAACAGGAAAGGGCTTGAAAAGGGATCTAAGGAAGCATTGTGTTACAGTAAAAAGAGTCTAAGGACTTGGGTTCAAATGTCTACTCTGCCATTTAAAAGCTGTGTGACCCTAGGCAAGTCAAAGCTTCCCTGGGCTGAAGCCTTCTCATTTATATATGTTTGTATACTAACATATTCATAATAGATTATTATATTAAGATACAATGTCACATTAATAATACACAATATAGAGGCAGCTAGGTGGTGCAGTGGATAAAGCAATGGCCCTGGATTCAGTCGGACCTGAGTTCGAATCTGGCCTCAGACACTTGACACTTACTAGTTGTGTGACCCTGGGCAAGTCACTTAACCCTCATTGCCCTGCCCCTACCCCCTCCCCAAAAAAGAAAAGATGATATAAAATAATATATAATATATTATTATGTTATAGATTTATATTTGAAGGTGAATTCCAGGCCTAAATCTACTATCCTATGATCTGAACAAGAATCTCTTCTGTGTCAGTAACAAAGAATGATGTAAATTCCATTTGAAGAGCTTCGAGTAAATAAGCATTTACTAAGTGTTGACTGTATGTGAAGTACTGTGTTAAGCACTGGAAACACAAAGCAAAAAAAACCCAACCAGTCCCTGCCCTCAAGGAGTCCATAATCTAGTCTAAAAAAAGCATGCTCACAACTAACAAACTTGTTACATTCTGAAGTGACATATTTCCCTTTAGCAACAACTCTGATTACTAGTTTTTCCTTAAACTGAGCCAAAAATCTGCTTATCTATGTCTTCCACACATTACTCCTACTACAGCCTTCTGGGGGGTAGGGGGGTGGGAAATAGAACAAATCTGATCCCTCTTCCACATGACACAGCCCTCCAAATACATTACTCTCCCCTCCACCTCATCTTCTCTTCTATAAACTGAACATTCCTATTTCTTTTGATCCCTGATACCATGCTTGGTTTCAAGTCTCCTCACCATCCTGGTCACTGTCCTCTGGACATGTTCTAGGTCACCAATATCCTTCCAAAAGAGAAAAAAAAAAGGTGGTACTTAGAAGTGAACATAATATACAAGATGTGGTCTGACCAGTGCAGTGAATATGTGGACAACACATTTTTGTTCAGGCAGTCTAAGATCTCATTAATTGCCATTTCACTCTGCTGGCACATATCTAGCTTGTGATCCCCTATGACCACAGCCCTTTTTTTTTTTTTAACGGGGCAATGGGGTTAAGTGACTTGCCCAGGGTCACACGGCTAGTAAGTGTTAAGTGTCTGAGGCCAGATTTGAACTCAGGTACTCCTGACTCCAGGGCCGGTGCTCTATCCACTGTTCCACCTAGCCACCCCCACAGCCCTTTTTAAAATGAATTCTAGTTCATTTCCTCCAACCTCACAAAGGATGAGGAGAATCTTCCTAAAAATCACAGGGATATTAGGTTTTGGGGTATGGGTTGCACTAGAGGGTTGTTGGAGCCCCTTCCAATCAGGAAGCTTTGCCAATATAGTTCAACCCATGCTCAAAAAAGAATTCCCACAACATAAATGGGTAACTGGCCTCTTTGAAGACCTTTTTTTTTTTTCCCCCAGGCAATGGGGGTTAAGTGACTTGCCCAGGGTCACACAGCCAGTAAGTGTCAAGTGTCTGAGGCCGGATTTGAACTCAGGTCTTCCTGACTCCAGAGCCAGCACTTTAACCACTGCGCCATCTAGCTGCCCCTCTTTGAAGACCTTTAATGAGAAGGGACCTATTCCAATAATTACAATATTCATTATACTAATTTGTTGTTCCTGTTGTTATTCAGTCCTGTCCAACTCTCCATGAAACCATTTTGGGGTTTTCTTGCCAAAGATACTAGAGTGGTTTGCCATTTCCTTCTCCAGTTCATTTTATAGATGAGGAAACCAAGGCAAATGGGGCTAAGTGACTTGTCCAGGATCACACAGCTGGTGTCTGAGGCCAGATTTGAACTCAAGATGATGAGTCTTCCTGACTTCAGACCTGGTGCTCTATCCACTTTGACACCTAGCTGCCCTACCATTCCACTAAAGGGGAGCTAAAATTGTCATAAGTTTTTTCCCGACATCAAGGCAATTTCTTCTACTCATTGCTCCTGATTCTCCCCTCTGGGACTAAAGAGAAGCTAGTCTAATCTCTCTTCCATATGATGACCCCTGAAATACTTGGAAGGCACCCATCACAGCCCTGTTTTCTCCAGTCCCAAATGACTCTCATATGACATGGATTCAAGACTCTTCAGCATCCTGACTGCTGATGGTGCTCTGCACCCTCTCCAGTTTATCAGTGTCTTTCCTAAACTGTATGTGTCCTAGAACACAATATTCCAGTTGTAATCTGATCAGGCTAGAGTATAGCTTCCAGGAAGCTAATCTTTCTTAAAATAGCTTGACTGTATATTCATTATTGGGTTTTTTCCCCTGGCTGCCATATTGAACCACTGACTCATATCGAACCTGAAAACCACTACAACCCCCAGATCCTTTTCAAACAAAATGCTATCTAAGCAAGCCCCACCCATTTTATATTTGTGCAATTGGGTGGGTTTTTTTATAACTAAGTACAGAATTGTACTTATTGAATTAAATTTCACCTTATACTAGATTTAGCCAATTGAGCTTATTTTCCTTCTGTGAACTACCAATACATTTTGAAAGGAGCAACATGTGAGTGGATTCTTGGCTTCGGGAACAACTGACATTTGTGATAGTGAAGTTGAGGCAATCAGTTCATAAAATGACCACAGTAAAGTAAAAGAAAACAACATCCGAAGATAATGACTGTAAACAGTCATAACTTCAGAAGACAGGTGTTGAAGTATGCCTCTAGGCTCTCTTGACAGAGGCAGTGGGCTGTGAGTGTGGAATGAGGTATATATTGTTAGATGTGACATGTGTTGATCTGTTCTGCTTAAATGCACTTCTTTATTATAAGGGAGAGATCTAATTGTGTGTGAGGGAGGGAGTCACTGGGAACTGTTAGCAATGTGCATGTGTATGGCTATGGGGAGATTGCATCAGTAAAATTTTTATATTAAA
This sequence comes from Dromiciops gliroides, assembly GCF_019393635.1. Lineage (NCBI taxonomy): Eukaryota > Metazoa > Chordata > Mammalia > Microbiotheria > Microbiotheriidae > Dromiciops > Dromiciops gliroides. Next base: position 59,128,841 of record NC_057861.1, on the reverse strand, counting down.
AACAACTACAAAAAGGAATACCCAAAGTTTGAATCTTGCCTCCAAAACTAACTACTTGAGAAACAGTAGACAAGGTACTTGCTTGGTACTTGCTTACCCTCTCCAAGCCTCAGTTTCCTCATCTGTAAAATAGAGGTATTTATAGCACTTACATCCCAGGGATGAAGTGAGAAGGAAATGAGACAGATGTATGTCAACTGCTATATGCTGGCTGTTTTTATTATCTCTTATGGCCCATATGATATGGCCTTATATTGTCATTAGACTGTAAGTGTTATAAGGGCAAGACTCTCATTTAACTTTGTATACACTAACCCCAGAATCCTATCAACCATTTGTTCCACAGAATGAAATCCCTGATCTTCCAATATTGTAATTGCCCATGTGATGCTCCAAGTTTATCATTCTTTAATTCTGTTGAGTTTTGTTGGATTTTTTTAAAGCGATTCATGGCACATCATCACAGGTCCTTCCTGGTCTTCTGGGATCCTTTATAACCTGATTATTCTAACCTTCCTCCTTGATTTGGGAAGGGATCTAAAACAGAAAACTAGATCTAGGTTTCCTGGTGTTGTGATTTGTACCAGATCAAGTGATAGTAACTGTCCATATCACAGGCTCAATAAAGTTTCAAATTGCTTGACAAGATTAGGCAAAAGAAGCAGCCCATTTTATTGGGAAGAGAACTCTACCAAACAAAGGATAAAAGCCATCTCTCTCACACACACACATCACCAAAAAAAAAAAAATGAAATGACCACCCAAAAAAAGAAATTTTGGTTACATCAAATTGAAAAGCTTTTAAACAAAATTAACACAGCTGGGATAAGACAGGAAACTTATTTGGAAAAAAAATCTTTCTACCATTTATCACCAACAAGTGTCAGATATCCAAGATATATAAGAAATTAACACAAATATATAACCAAGAAGTCATTTCCTAATGATTAACAGATCAAAGAATATGAACAAATGGTTCTCAAAAGAAATTCGTCACTCTTTTTGTTGTGGCAAAGAATTGGAAATTGAGGGGATACCCATCCACTGGGGAATGGCTGAACAAGTTGTGGTATAAGATTGTAATAGAATACTATTGTACTCTAAGAAATGATGAGCAGTATGGTTTCAGAAAAACCTGGGAAGACTTAAATGACTTGATGCAAAATGAAGTGAGCAGAACCAGGAGAACACTATTCACAGTAATAGCAATATTCTAACGATTATCAACTGTGAAAGACTTTAATACTTTGATCAAGACAATGATCCATGACAATTCCAAAGAGCCCATGATGAAAAATTCTATACACTTCTAGAGAGAGAACTCATCAACTTTGAATGCAGATTGAATCATACTTTTCTCATTTTCTTTTGCAACTTAGTTAATATGGAAATATATTCTGCATGACTTCACATGTATAATCGATATAAGACAAGGTAAGATTTATGTGAATTGATGCAGAGTGAAGTAAGTAGAAGCAGAAAAACAATATACTCAATGAACGAAAAAACATAAGTAGAAAAAATTAAATAAAACTGAACTATGTAATTGTAATGATTAAGCCCAACTAGAAAAAATGTTGAGAAGATATAGCTCCTCCCAAAAAAAAAAGAAAAAAGAAAAAAAGAAAGAAAAGAGAAGATATAGCTCCTTTGATCCACTTATAACAGTGCAGGGTATAAAAACTTGCATATGCTATTAGACGTGGTAAAATGTCAGATATTTTGTTGAACTGCTTTTATCGTCTCTTTCTTTTTTCAATCTTTATTAGAAAGAATAGCTCTCTGGGTAAGGGAGGGAGAAGGATATTTTCAGAAATGAATGTGACTGAACAAAATGCATCAATAAAAATACAATTGAGTCAACAAGCATTTATTAAGCACCTACTACGTTCTAGGGGGATATAAAGTAAGCAAAACAAAAAATAACAACAAAAAACCCAGTCCCTGCCCTCAAGGAGCTCACATTCTAATGGAGAAAATAACACACAAACAATTATGTTCAAACAAGATAAATACAATGTAATCAGGAGGAAATCTCCAAAGGAATGCACTGGCATTAAGGGGAACCAGGAAAGGCTTCTCACCCAAGGTCGAGTTTTAGCTGAGTCTTGAAGGAAGCTAGGGAAGTCAGAAGACAGAGATGAGGAGAGAAAGAATTCCTGGCATGGGAGGGACAGCTAGTGAAAATGCATAAAGTTAGAAAATGGGGTGTCCTGTGCAAGAAACATCCAAGTCAGTGCCACTCTACATGGAGGGAAATAAAGTGTAAGCTAGAAAGGAAGGAGCCAGGTTGTGAAGAACTTTAAAAACCAAAGAGAAGATTTTACATTTGATCCTAGGGGTAATAGAGAGCCACTAAAGTTTATTGACTAGAGGAAGTGACATGGTCAGACGTTCACATTAGGAAGAGAAAGGTTAGGGCTGGATAAGTAGATTTGAAAGTCATCTGCATGGAAATCTGATGAAATCACCAAGGAATAGAAGCGGAGAAGAGGGCCCAGGACAGCCTTGGGGGAACATCCAAGTAGACATGATCTCAGCAATTAGACTCAAAAGACCAAGACCTCTGGGACACACTATATTGTGCATGTATGTTCCTTCTCACTATATGACAAAGCTTCTTAAACTGTGAATCTCAACCCCATATGGGTCCCAGCAACTGAATGTGTGGGGGGGGTCATGAAAATTTTGGTAATGAAGTGTGCACACGCACACACACGCCTATTATATACCTATATACCCAAGGTGGCATAAAAATTTCTCAGGCAAAAAGGGGTCATAAGTTGGAAAAAGTTTAAGAAGCCCTGCCCTATGTAAGATCCATGAGGGCAGGAGCCATGTCTCATCTCCCTAATAGTGGTCTGCATTTAGTAGATGCTTAATCATGTTTATAAACAGGAGGTAACACTGATCAAGGACCTCCTGAAAGGGACATCCATCCTCACCAACCAGCTGTCCCCATCCAGGGCAAGTCTCTAGGAGAGAGGAGTATCATGGAGAAGAGGGTAATTAGCAGCATTAAAGCCTGTAGAGAAGTCAAGAAGGATGAAAATTAAGAAAAGACCATTGGATCTGTCTGAAAAGTTCATTGGTCATTTTGGATAAAGCAGTTTCAATTGAATAGGTTGGGAGTCAAAGTGCAGAGTTTAGAAAAGAGTTAAGAGGAGAGGAAAAAGAAGTTTAAAAAAATAAAAAGAGGTTCTTGGGTCAACTAAACCAAGCCAGAATAAGGATATTGGGATAGTGGAGTAAGAAGATCTAGGTTATTTATAGATGACAGATGATAGATAATAGATTATCTAGAGATAGATAGATAGATAGATAGAGCCAAGTCTGCTACTAATTCTGTGGTTGTGCAAATCAATTCTCCACTTTCTCATCTTTAATAATAATCATCATAGGGGCAGCTAGGTGGTCCAGTGGATAGAGCACTGGCCCTGGATTCAGGAGAACCTGAGTTCAAATCTGGCCTCAGACAATACACTTACTAGCTGTGTAACCCTGGGCAAGTCACTTAACCCCAATTGCCTCATCAAAAAAAAAATCATCATGATCCTTGTGCTAATCATGATGGAAAGGGAAGAAAGAAGGGATGTGATCACCAATTTCATCCTTGAAAGGATTCATTTCATAAGGTTTAAACATAACAATTTCTACTTTATTCCTTTTTCAGAGGGACCTCAGATGGCTCCTATGATAGGGAATCAGAACACTGGAGCTATCTCAGTTCTGCAACTGATCATATGATCCAGGGAAAATCATTCTCCCTCCAAGGGGATTCAGGGGGATTAGAGAGGGCCTCAGAAGTCATCTAATCCAAACTGTTCAGAATCTCCATTAAGTGGTCAACTAGCATCTCATTTCCAGAGGTAGTCAATGTTGCATTTACACAGTTCCTTCTTATATCAATCAAAACCAAAATCAGTCCCCTCTGTAATTTCTGCCCATTGTTCCTAGTCCTAGGTTTGCTTTCTGGGACCAAGTAAGTGCAAGGAATCCTTCCTTATGATAATTCTCTCCCTCTCCCTCTCCCTCTCTCTCTCTCCCAATCTGCATTCATAGTTGATCAGTTCTCTTTCTGGAGGTGGACTGCATTTTTCATTCATGGGTCCTTTGGAATTCTCTTGGATCATTGTAGCTGTTTTCACAGTTGATAGGATAGCCTTTTCAATAATTGAAAACAGCTGTTATGTTCCCCACTCCCATTCCCGTGTCTTCCCTACTCCAGCCCGAAACATCCCTATATTTTTCTTCTTTGATCTTGGAGGTAGTAGGGAGCCATTAGAGTTTATTAAATGACTGGGGGGCGGGGGTGGGGAGGGGTCAGTCGCACCTGAGCTTTAGGAAGATTAATCTGACAGCTGAGTGGGAGGGTGGACTGGAGCCAACGAAAAGATTTTGGAAACTGCCAGGAAGATAAGGGAACTTCAATAGGGAGACAAGGGAGTTACTGATCATTTCTGACCAGTTGTGGAAATGACCAGACGCTGATTGGAAGAGGGATCAAGTCCGAGTTAAGAAACATAATTGCGCCGTCGTCCAATTGGGCCCAATGTCCAGGTAATGAGGGTCTGGCTGCTGTTGGGGCGGGAGGATGCAGAATCCCTCCCCTGAATTCAATTAGCATTAAAGTGCCTACTCCGAGAAAAGTAACTTGAACTAAAAGAGAAGACGCTGAACTCAAGCACTTAATAACTGTGTGACCCTAGATAAATCTCTTAACCTCTCAGAGTTTCTCACATCAGTAAAACGGGGATAACAGCAGCACCTAATCATACCAAGTTATGAGAATCTGATTAAAATAATGTGGATAATGTTTTAGAAGCAGCCCCTGCCCTCGAGGGACTAGAACTCTCCTGCGGGGTACAAAGGAACAAAGAGATTAAGTCCTGAGGTTATTCCCGATTCGCGGCCCAGCACACCTCCATCCCTCTCGGCCCGGACTCCCCGGGTCCCCAGCCGCAGGTGGTGCTTTCCCGCCCCCGCGCCCCCCCCCCCTTTCTCCCGAGCCCCAAGGAGGGGGCGGGGAACGCGGCGAAAGCCGGGAAAGCCCTGGCGGGATGGGGGCGGAGGGGGGGGATCCGTACACGTCACGCTGACGCGACACCCCGGCTCGCCGCTGCAGGCTTCGCTTGTTGACAGCGTTGCCCCGGGAGACGGGGAGGGGCAGAGGGAGCGGAGAGGGGGCGGGGCCCAGGCTGGAGCTCCGGGCTCTGGTCCGCAGCCGCTGCGGCCGCGGCCGCCGCTGGCTTATATACTGCGGCTAAATTTAGGCTGAGCCCGGAGCTCGTCCCCATCCGGGACGCGTTTCCGCCGCCGCTGCCATTGGCCCGACCCGCCGCGCGCCGCGTTATAAGGCTCGGGCGGGCCCCGAGGCCGCCACTCACAGCCTTGTCAGCCCCCAGCCCAGCCCGTCATTCTGTCCGTCAGTCATTCCGGCTCGGCGCGCGCGCGCCTGTCAGTCACTCAGTCAGTTAGTCGTGCAGCCGGTGACAGCGGCAGCCGGGTAGCCCCGCACACACTCTCGCTCCCCTCCCGACTCGTGGGCCGTCTGTCTCTGTCCATCCGTCAGTCCGTCCGTCCGTCCCCCCCGGGCGTCCGGCGGCCATGGCACTGAGCGAGCCCATCCTGCCGTCCTTCGCCACGTTCGCCAGCCCGTGCCGGGAGCGCGGCTTCCAGGAGGTGAGTGAGCGCCCCGCGCCCCCTCCGCTGCCTCCGCTCCCCGCCCCGCGTGCCCCCGACCCCAGTCTCACTGGCCCTCTCCGTGTCTCTCTCCCGCAGCGCTGGCCCCGCACGGAGCCCGAGCCCGGCGGCGCCGACGAGGACCTCAACAGCGTGCTCGACTTCATCCTCTCTATGGGTCTGGACGGGCTGGGCCCCGAGGGTGCCGCGGCCCCCGAGCCCTCGGCCGCCTTCTACCCGCCGCCGCCCCCCGGCTGCTACCCGGAGCCTGCCGCGGCCCCGCCGCAGCCGCAGCCGCAGCCGCAGCAGCCGCCCACCTATGGGCTCGCGGCGGCGGGGCCCGAGCCCCAGGCAGCTCCGGCCCCGGGAGCGCTGCAGGGCCGCTTCCTGCTGGCCCCGTCCGCCTTCGGGGCCTTCGCCGACGGCATCAAGGCTGAGCCCGAGCTGGACGGCGGCGCCTTCGCGGCTGCCCTAGGCCGACCTCCGCGCTGCGTGAAGCGGGAGGGCAGCGGGGCCTGCATGCTGGGCCCGGGCTCCGGCCCCGACACGCCCCCGCTCAGCCCCGACGGCCGCAGCCCGCTTCAGGATGCCCACTCCCGGCTGTCCGCGCCGCGCCCCTTCGGGCCCCCAGGCGCCTTTGGCCCCGCTGCCGCCGCCGCCGCCGCCTTCCCCGGGCCGCCCCCGCTGCACTACCCCGCGGGTCCCTTCGGGCTCTTCGACGAGGGCCTGGGTCTGGCGGCCGCCGCCGCCGCGGGTCCCACCGCCCGAGGGCTGCTCACGCCCCCGTCGTCGCCCCTGGAGCTGCTGGAGACCAAGCCCAAGCGCGGCCGGCGCTCGTGGCCCCGCAAGCGGACGGCCACGCACACGTGCAGCTACGCGGGCTGCGGGAAAACGTACACCAAGAGCTCGCACCTCAAGGCGCACCTGCGCACGCACACAGGTGGGTGCGGGCCGGGGGCTGGGGAGGGGACGAGTGCATGCTCTTACCCCCGGCATGCGCCACCTGAAGTGGGGAAGCGCGAGCCTAGGCGGGAGAGGTTCTTAGGGATCCCCCCTACACACACACACACACACACACACACACACACACACACACACGCGCCCTCTATAGGAGAACTGTAAAGTTTGGGGGGAGACACCGGGCGTCTCTTAGGCACAGAATGAATAACCCCCTCAAGGGAGAAGTCAGGTGTAAAGGGGTGGTGAAAGGGTACTGGGAAAACTGGAAATGTGCCTCTTCTGAGGAGAGAAGGGCAGGGGCTGGAATAGATCTGCCCTAGGGATGTGACGCTGTCACTTGAGCCACTGTCACCAAAGGCTCTGGAGAGGCTGTGGTAGCCCAGGAGGGGGGTGGGGTGATGCATTATTTACTGCGCTGGGTCTCTTCCCCTAACTCTAATAGCAATTCATGGCGGGGGGGGGGGGGGGGACGGGGACGGGGAAGTTATGTTTGAGGAACGTGTAGCTTGGGGTGCTTTATAAGCATAGCATATAGTGTGTGGAGCCTCAGCTGCAGGTATCTCCTCGTACTTTTGATGGTCTAAATGTTTCTGTCTGATCTCTTGGCAGGTGAGAAACCGTATCACTGTAATTGGGATGGCTGCGGTTGGAAATTCGCCCGATCAGATGAGCTAACCCGGCACTACAGAAAACACACGGGGCACCGGCCCTTCCAGTGTCACCTCTGCGACAGAGCCTTTTCCCGGTCTGACCACCTGGCCCTGCATATGAAGAGGCATATGTAACTGGGCTCCACCCCGGGCAAGCCTGTAGCTGGCACTACAGGCTGAGCCTGGAGCCAGGGACCTCTCTGAACTACTTTCTCCCAGAATGTGACTGGTATTTATTGGGCTTTTGTAAAAGGCTAGCGTCCAGCAGGACTGTACTTGTACATAGGGCATTTCCCCTAATTGGACCTCGACCACAGACTTAACCAGAGGTTTGTGCATTGGAATCCCTGACGCTGACCCCAGTGGGACTGAGTGACTGTTGAATGGGACCTGTTGGGTCGATCTCACCCTAAAAGGCATGGCTTGAGAAGATTCCCTTGACGAATTTTGTATTCAAAATGGTGCAATAGTATTCTTACAAATGCTCAGCCATGGTCTACACTAGCACAGGGCTTGATGCCTTGTAAGAACCATAGCCTTAACTTTACTGCCTAAGATGTTGAATAACGGAAATATTTGGCAAGTCTTGTCATAATGTAAATATATAAGGACAAATGGGCCTTTTTGCCTGTTTCTGTTTTATATGAAAACGATTTCTCAGTTTTTAAAAAAATAAAAACAAATGTTTTGCATCTTTTAAAGAATGTTTCCGTGCATACCCAGAGTTGACTTTTTGAATGCTGGCATTTTTGATACACCTCTGGTTCTCCTGGTGAGTCGGTGCCAGCCTCTCACTGAATGTGGAATGAAGGAGGTGGAGGGATGGGATTAGTTTAAAAAAAAAATTGATGAAACTTAGAGGTGGGAAGAAACCAGCAAGATTTACTACCTTTTTAGAAATGGTGTTTTAGTTACTCAGTTTGGGTTGGGCTATTTTCATAGTCTCAATGTTTTCCAGCTGTGGTGACTGCATGCCAGCAAGCATGTGGGTTTTTCCTATAAATTTAAACACTGCATTTCTGTAACTAGGGAGGCTTATTTTAAGGCTGTCTCATACATCAATTACCTTCTTTTCCCAAGGGCTTAGGGGAAAGTGGTGACCCAGCTGACATGAAACCCTCAAAACCATTGGTCTGAAAAAAGGACTACTCCAACTGCCCTGTATTATTTTGGTAGCTTGAATTTATCCTCCAAGCTTTTCAATTAAGAAGTGATTCAGTCCTTCAGGATTTTCTGCTCCAATATGCTCAGTTTCTTCCTTGCCATATGAATTTTTATGTGTCCTCAGTCTGTGTTTTACTGAAGGAAGGTTCTGTAAAAACCCTCCTTATAGAATTGTTTATCTTAAGATCAATGAATATAACTGACATTTATTTCTAGTACCCCACAATTGACAAGCTTATTATTCTTCATGCATTATCTTCTCTTCCTCTTCACAACAACTTTGAGAAGAATGGGCAAGAATCATCCCCATTTTACAAATGAAGACTTGATAAAGGGAAGAGCCTTGCTCAAAATCACACAAATAAATCTGAACCCAGGACTCTTGACTCGGAAGTCCAACCAAGGCTCTTTCCATATTAAGCTGCCTCCCACTGATAAAGATCAAGCTTGGATTTTTAACAGTGGGTTGAATATATGTACTGCCTTGTGAACATAAAAAGCATGGATATGCTTTTTGGATACATTTTGCTAGTACTGTGGAAAGACTGTCTCTCTAGTCCAACCCCCTCCTTTTATCTGTCTTGGAATGATTCAATGGCTTGCCCAAGGTCATACAGTAAAGAGAGCAGATCCCAGATTCCAGCCCAGGTCCCTTGCCTCATTCATTGTTGGTCTGATCTTCTGCAAATTGACTTTTAGAAATGGGTACACTCTCTACATTCCGTTTTATGGATGTGAAAGTGTTTTTAGACTTACAAAGCTTCCACTCAGGATCCAAGCATCCTAAATTTGAGGTAAGTGCGCTAACCACCACTAGGTCACCCTACCCCGACTACTTTTTCAAGGTGCTGCCTCTGTCCAACAGATTTGCCTTGGGACCATGATCACTGGTATAGAAAAACAACTTCACATTTTGCCCTTGAGGCTTGCATGTTTCAAAGTGCTAATTCAACACATCTTCATTTAAAAAAAAAAAAAACACCCTGGAAACCTTAGTTCCTAGCAATTGCACAATTTGTTTCCAGAAAGTGAAAATCGCACAGCATATTTTAAAATAATCATACATCGTGTTGCAATAGTCCTAAGGATTTCCTCCCTTCCCTTCTCCCCTAGATAAAACCTGTGAAAGCAGATGAGTATGTTAAGTAATCTTCAGAAAGCAGAAATTGAAAATTAACATTTGATTCAACTTTCTAGATCAACATTCTACCAACTTCCTCTTGTACTTAGGGTTTTTGTTTTTCTTTTTTTAAAAAAATTTCTACTCTTGTTACATCTTTTGCAAATATGTTTTCAGAATGTGACCCCTGAGATGTGAAATCTCTTATCCTGCACTGGCCCTAGAACATGATGAAATTGGGTTGTTGTTTTTTTTTTTCTTTCATCAGTCCTGGCTCATTTACTGTTGATGCCCCTGTAATGTCTTCCTAGTACTATATAAAAAGAGGGCATAGCCCAGAGCAGTGGACTGGGGGGAAGGGGGGGAGGGGAGTAGTTCAGAACAAGATTCTAAATCCAGTTCGTTGCCACTAGTTGACAAATCTTAGGTTATTTTTTTTTCTGTGGGTCTCCGTTTCCTCAAATGGAAAATGAGTTTGGACCGAGTAATTTCTAAAGTTCTACCCAGCTCTGACATCCTTTGTTTTAAAGTCCTTTCCATCTCAAAGGTGCCTTATACTTTGACTGCTGCATGACGGGTACTGTGTTTGGTACTAGGGGAAATAGTTTAGTACGCATGGTTAGAATACGCATTACATACTTGTGAGCTTCCTTGGAAGCTTGTTTCTGCAATACAGAGTAGAAAGATTGCAGAGTCTAGAGTCAGAGGATCTGGGTTTGAATACCACTGCTAACTCTTACCTATCAATGTGACCTTGAGCAAACCGTTTAACCATAAGCCTCGGGTTCCTCGTCTGTTAAATTGGGTGCAGAAGGTAAACTAGATAGACCACATCTAAGACCCTGTAGTTTTTGTCTTTGCACCCCCAGTGCCTTGAACAGAGGATATTAATAAATGCTTATCAAATTATGCTTCACTGCATTAGGGAGTTACAAAACTCCAACAGGCCTGAAGGGGAATGTCATGACTAACAAAGGGGATTGCAGAAGGCTTTCTGGAGAGAAGGTGATGTTGGGAGTTGTACCTCAAAGGATGAGCAAGAATTACAATAGCTCATATCAAGTTGGTACTTTAAAGTGGTCCACAAACATCCTCTTATTTGATCCCCACAAAAACCTTGTGAGGTGGGTGTGATTTCCCCATTTTGCAGAGGAGTAAACAGCCTGAGAGAGGCTGGCCCAGGGTCACACAGATAATTGCTTGATGTTCAGTCATGTCCGACTCTTCCTGACCCCATTTGGGGTTTTCTTGGCAAAGATACTGGAGTGATTTGCCATTTCTTTCTCCAACACAGGTAGTAGGCAGGGTAGGAGTTCAACAGGCAAAGAGGAGAGGGACAGAGGGCATTCCAGACATTGGGATCAGCCAGAGCAAAGGCAGAGTTGTGAGATTGCAGGTCATGAACTGGGGCATAGAGTTTTTCAGTTTGACTAGGGTATAGCATATATGCGGTGAGGATTGATATGAGATAAGGGTAGAAAAAATGGGGAGGTGTCAGCTCGTGGAGGACCTTGAATACCAGTCACAGGAGCCTTGAAGACGACTTAGAAGATAACACGATTTCACGATGTTGCTGAAGATTTTGAGCTGAGTGGTTCCAAATGCCTAGATTGAGGCAATTCTTTTCAGGGCTAAAATCAAATAATCAGATAATCCTGAGGTGTTTCTGGTGGTATAGACAGGATGGCCTGGAGGCAGGAAGACCTGCAAGGAAGCTATTTGCAGCAGTCTAGGCCAGGGCTGGAAGAGATGGCAATGGGAGTGGGAGTCGAGAGGAAGGCTCAAAATCTGAGAGATGATGTCAGATAGACAGGATTTAGGTGACTGGTTGGATAGGAGTGATGAGAAAGAGACAGGGATGAATCAACAATGACTTCGGAGTTCCAGCTCTAACCTTGTACATTTTCAACCTAAGTGCAGTTGGTTTTGTTTCCCCACAAGAGTGGGTTCAGGCCACAATCAACGGAAGACAACTCAACCCTTTTGCCCAAGGCCATTTTCCTAGCTGATTTCAATGCACCTGCCAAGTTTTCTGGCCAACATGTTGTCTTACTACATCTGAGTTTCATTAAATTCACATCTAAAATGGGGATGAAACTCATGTTGAGTTTCTGTTTTCTTAAGTGTCTCCAATTGAATAGAGGAGAGAGTGTTACATAACATCACTCATATATTTTTCATCAGGAGACAAAAGGGCATAATCTGGAAGGATCAGACGGAACAGAGACGCTGCAAAATCTTTACATGCAATTATCCTTTGCTGACTCAGCTCCCTGAAACCAAACACCTGTTGACGGAAGATTTTTTTCCCCTCCTCTCTTCTTTGGCCCTCTCCAAAATGCTGATGAAAGAGACATTCTCCATGCTAGGTTAGCCCCAGCCATTATTAAAACTGACTTCATTAGGCCCATCAAGGTGTTAATAAGCTTAAGCATTTTTTTTTCCAGCAGAAGACAGGCATCTATACAACTCCATTCATCTCATAATAACACCAGTTGACATTTATGTGATGATTTATGTATATTATCTGGTTTGAGCCCTACCACAACCCTGTGAGGCCTGTAAATCAAGTACCATCATCTCCATTTTATAGACAGGGAATCTAAGGATCATAAAGGGCTTGCTAAAAGCTCATAAGTCAAAGAGCTAGGAGGTCTTGAACCTAGATCTCTTCAGCTCCAGATACAAAGTTCTTTCCTTTCCAACAGCCTTCCTCGGGATCATGACAGTAACAGCTAGCATGTCAGTGTGTGTGTGGGGGTGGGGCGGGGGTTCCAGGTTTGCAAACCATGATTACATATCATCTCATTTGATCCTTATAACAACACTGGGGAGGCAGGTGCTATTATTAGCCCCATTTTACAAATAGGAAAACTAAAGCTGAAGTGAAGCAGCTTCCCTAGCTAGGGTCACATAGTGCTAAGTGTCTACAGCAGGATTCCAACTAAGTTCTTCTGGAATCTGTGATAGAGCCCAGGACTCTATCCACTACACCACCTAGGTACTGGGTCTCTTTGCAGGCTATGCAAAAAAGGGGGGGGGAAGGGAAGGGTTGTAGTGAACTGGGGTCAGTGAATCTACTTCCAGGGCACCTTGAGCAAAATAAGCATTTATTTGGTTCTCTGCATTTGCAAGGCTCTGTGCTAGAAGGTGGGGATTCAATAAGAGTGAAAAACCACCCCTTAGCCAGCTCGAGGGAAGAGAGAAACTGTGATGACTGTGACGAAAATGCCCAGCAGCCGGTGTTTGGAAAGAAAGTTGCAAAATGAGTTGGGCTGAACATTAGATGCACCTGAAATGAGGGAGCATGGGGAGGAGGGCCCAGCAATACAATCACCCAAAGGGAGATCTGGATCTTAGTACTCTTACTGGAAACTGGCCACAAGGCAAAATGCAGCATTGAGTGCCACTGGAGACCCATGACTAGTCCTGAGTCAGCATGACTGGGTTTCCTTTCCTGAAGGTGCTGCTACCACGGACAGACTAGGTTCAATAATATTTGGTTTGAGGCAGGTGGGATCATGTCATGAAGTCTGAGGCTCAGGTGAGCCCTAATAATAATAACAGCAGCAAATAACAACCGCCATTTATATGGTATTTTAAGGTTTGCAAAGCGCTTTACAAATAGTATCCCATTTGATCTTTCCAACAATTCTAGGAGGGAGGTGCTATTATTATCCCACTTTTATAGATGAGGAAACTGAAGCTGAGGGAGGGTTAGTGACTTGCCTAGTATCACACAGCTAATAAGTGTCTGAGGCTGGATTTGAACTCAGACCTTCTTGATTCTGGCACTCTATCCACTGCCATGACCTAACTGCCCTAGACTTTCTATTTTCTTAGATCTGAAAACAAATATTGTTTTATTATATAGTCTAAGTTGTTTAATGATCTCTGTCAAAAATTATTGGGGGGGGGCAGCTAGGTGGCACAATGGATAAAGCACTGGCCCTGGATTCAGGAGGACCTGAGTTCAAATCCCGCCTCAGACACTTGACACTAACTAGCTGTGTGACCCTGAGCAAGTCACTTAAACCTCACTGCCCCACCAAAAAAAAAATATTGAGGGGCAGCTAGGTAGGACAGTGGATAGAACACTGGCCCTGAAATTGGGAGGACCTTACCTCAAATCTCACCTCAGACAGTTATTAGCTGTGTGACCCTGGGCAAATCACTTAACCCCCATTTCCTCAAACATCCAGGGCCAGCTCCAGTCGTCCTGATCTATATCTTGCCATTGGACCCAGATGGCTCTGGAGGAGAGTGTGATGCTGGTAACTTTTCATAGCCCTGCCTCACTTAAATCCAATCCACTCCAAGTCACATGACATCACTTCTCAATGTCATGGTCCTCTTTGAGAACAAGGACAAACAACAACAATCATTATTGGAATAATGGCATCTTTAAGTCCTGGCTATTCCACTAACAATATGCTCTGATTTGGGGCTCAGAGCATTCCCTCTGGCTGTCCCTCTTGCCTGCAATGCTCTTCCTCCTCCACTCTATTGACCTCTCTGACCTCCTTTAAGTCCCAACTACAATCCCACTTTCTACAGGAAGCTTTCCCCAACCCCTGTTCATTCCAGTCCCCTCCCTCTATAATTTTTCCCCTATTTATCCTGTATAATACAGCTTGCTGTGTATTGATTCTTTTACATGTTGTCTCCCCCATTAGACCATAAGTTCCTTGAGGGCAGGGGCTATCTTTTGCCTCTTTTTGTATCCCCAGCACTTAGTACAGTGCCTGGAACATAGTTGGTGCTTAATAAGTGTTTATTGATTGAGTACAAAGCTTTCATTTTACAGATCAGGAAACTGAGGACCAGAAAGGGAAAGTGATTTGCCCAAGGACACACAAAACTAATTACAAGATCTAGAGCCTGAGTTTCTTAATTCCCAGTGCAGGGCTCTGTTTCAATGAATATTCAAGGATCTGCAGATAATATATACCCAAATTCATTCCTGCCTATGGTGGTTATGTAACTTAGGAGTCAGGAAACCTAGATTCAAGCCTAGTCCTGAGGGGACTGACTGCATATGACTTCATCTCTGTGATACTCAACTTCTCTATCTGCTCAATTCAAATATGTGTTATAAAGGATCGAATGTGAAACTATATGCCGTGGACTTTGTAAAAAATAAAGCTTAGAGATTCTTGATCTTTTTTTTTTTGTCATGGATTCCTTTGACATTCAATTTGGTGAAGCCTAGGGACCTTTTATCAGAATCATGTTTTTAAGTTTATAAAATAAAATAAATAATGTAGAAAAACAATTATACTGACATACAGTAATCAAAAAAAATTTTTTGTTAAGTTTATGGACCTCAGGTTGAGAATCCCCTGCCATGAAGTATTAATAGAAAGGTGAGTTATCTGATGCAAGTACATACAAAGTTACATTGCTTTTACCCACTCTTTTTTTTTAAAAGGATTTTATTGTTGTCTCCATTTGCATCTTTATCTTTTGTTTGTGGTTCCTGAACCAATTTCTATTTTTATTGTATCATGCTCCATAAAGGATGTATTTGCTATTTTTGCCTTTTGTTTGCAATATCTCTCAATTTTGTGAATGTTCCATGTGGTATTGAAAAATATGTGTATTCTTTTACTGTCCAATTTAACTCTAGTTTCTCTAGTAGTTTGTTCAGTTTTTCTTAGACTTATCCAAAACTGACAGAGGGATATTGAAGTCTCCTGTCATTGTTGTGTTGTTCCATGTCTTCTTGTAACTCAGATGTTTCCTTTATTAATTTGGATGCTAAGGCATTTGGAGTATATGTTTATTACTGAAATTGATTTATTGTCTATGGTTCCTTCCCTTTTTATTTTTTGAATGTTTATTTTTTGCTTTGTCAGATAGCATAATTGCAACTCCTGCTTTTTTGTATTCACATGATTCATAGTAAATTTTTTCTATTCTCTCAGTTTTATTTTGTGCATGTCTATTTTTTTAAAAAGTGGTTCTTGTAAGCAACAAGAGTGTAGGATTTTTGTTTTCTCATCTAATCTGTCACTCTTTTTCATTTTATTGGATTGTTTAATCCATTCACATTTAAAGTTATAAGAGTTAGGTTTATATTTTTCCTCATGTATCTCTAAACGGGTTTTTCTCTTTCAAGTGTGATTTTCCCTCCCTTCTGCTACAAACACAGTCTTTGTTTTATCCTTTTTTTTTTTTAAGGTGGCCCTACTCTCACTGGCTTTCTTCCCCTAACCTCTGCTCTCTTCCTTTTATTTTTTACCCCTATTCCTTTGGGGTTTTGCTTACTAATTCCCTTTTCTCTCCTGCTTTTGTCTGATTATATAATTCTCCCCGACATCCTTTTTTTCCTCTCAGTTAATTCCCTCTTTCTTTCCTCCCCTTCAACTAGTCCTGTTCATTAGGCTTTTGTTTAATTTCATCTCCCTTCTCAAAAAGTATTTTTCTCATTCTCTTCATTTTCCATCCTCTCTGTCTATTCTAGACCCTTATTCTTGACTTGTGACCCCTATAATTATCTAGTCTCTCTCTATTCATCATACAATCAAAGTTTCCAAGGTATCCTGGTATCAAGATATCCAAGGCTCTCCCCTCTAAGCACTTTATGCCATTACCTTGTAGAGTTTGCCCCATGGATTCTCCTTTAGCACCATGCCTCATTCCCAGGACAATGCCAATTACTGCAGGTGTCAGAGATGACATTGCCCCAAGATAGAGCCTCTCCCCTACTATATCCCTGATTGTGCAGTCCCACCCACCCTACCCATCCCAATGATCTATACCCTCTTCTGGTTTCCTTTTTTCCATATTTGCTTAAAAATCTCCTTCCTGGGTCTTACTCTCCCACCACCTAGGTGCCAAGTTGAGCTCAGGAATGTCACATTGCTTTTATATAAATTAATGGTTTTATGCATAATATGGGGCAGCTGGGTGGTACAGTTGATAGAGTGTCAGGTCTGGAAGGCTCATCTTCCTAAGTTCAAAACTGGTATCAGATACTTAGTAGCTATGTGACCCTGGACAAGTCATTTAACCCTATTTGCCTCAGTTTCGTCATGTGTAAAACAAACCAGAGAAGGAAATGCCAAACCACTCCAGTATCTTTGCCTAGACAACCCCCAATGGGGTCCCAAAGAATCAGACACAACTAAAAGTGACTAAACAACAATATGCATAATAAAAATACTAAAAACAGATCTACCAGCAAATCCCTGTGAGGAAAATTACTCCTACAATAATTTTCTGGAACACAGCGGTGGTGATGTGTCAAAGGCTCATTTATTGTCATTCTCATGAGAATGGGCCACCCAGTGTGCAGTTGGTGGGTGACCAAAAATGGAGGCTCACAGGCCTGTTTTATCCCCTAGTCCTTAATGGAATGGACCTTCCCCTTTTTCATCATTGGTCTGATTACTCAAGGGTTACAATCTACATGCAAAAACTAGCTAATCAGAACACAGTATTTCTTAGCCAACAGGGGAGATGATACGGGGACAATTCTTCAATTCCTCCCTTATATGGACACAGCTCAGGAGCGGCCTAATTGTGACTAGCTCAGGGTTTCCCTGAACCATATGACTTTGGTAGGGGCGGGGGAAGGAAAGGAAGGAGACCTTTTTCCTCAAACAGGTCCAGAGGAGTGTGACTATTATATTCTTATTGAGAGGAGACTAATCCCTATTTCCTCACAATCCCCAAATAGATTTTTTAAAATAACAAGAGAGTTTGGGAGGGGGAAGTACAGTTCTTTCATTTTGTAGATTTCTTTTGGACTTATTTTTTTTCCACACACAAGTCCACAATCGGTTATTTTATCTATTTGAATCACTTCCTTTATCAATGTCCATTAGAGCTCTTTGTGTCCTGGTAGGTCTTTTCATGAATCATTGTGGCCAAATCATGTCACCTGGTAGCCAGACAGACACCTGCTAAGAGGCCTGCCCTGCACTTTAGTTCAGCTGGTCCTCAGAGAACAGACAGTCTCTTGTCACCAGGTGTCCACTAAAAGCATTTCTATCTATATGGGACCTGCCAGAAATTGTGCTTCATGGGGAGAGGCTTCCAAAAGTCCAGGGACATCTCCGTGCCAAAAGGAGGCACAAGAGCAGGACATCAATGGAAGATTTTATTCCACAAGGGTTGGTTTTGGTTTTTTTAAATGGTTGAGTGTGTTGTTTCTCTGTTTCCTTTCCTGTGTTTTTATTTGAATGTCCAGTAAACCTAGTTTTCCAGGAAAATATTTGGAAACTTTGAACTTAGATTTGAAAATGCAGGAGAGACAGGAAGGAAGCGCTGCAAAGATGATTGGGATATTTCCACAACCTGCTGTGGCTTCGAGAGCCCACGATATGCTTAGTGATGGGAACGGTGTGTTCCCTGCTAGAACAGTATTTAGCTTTTGATGTCCCTAAGGCCTTTTACAGTGACTTGTGACTGGAAAGAGGCAGCTAGGTGGCACCATAGTGCACAGAGCACTGGTCTGGGAACCGGGAAGACTTATTTTCCTAAGTTCAAATTCAACCTTCGCTACTTACTAGCTGTGTGACCCTGTGCAAGTTACTTAACCCTGTTTGTTTCTCATCTGTAAAATGAGCAGGAGAAGGAAATGGCAAACCACACCCCTTATCTGTTCCTCTCTGCAACCCAGTGAGGGAGGTACTATTATGATGCTCATTTCAAAGATAAAGAAACTGAGGCAGGGAGAGGTTAAATGATTTGCCCTTCTATTTGTACTACCTACATTTTATCCATGCAACCTATTATCTTATTAGCTTCTTAACTAATGTGGTATACACTGATGACTCATATTGAGGTCAAAGTCCACTAAAACCCAAGTCTTTTTCACGAGAACTGCTATCTAGCCACAACTTTCCTGTTCTATGCTTGTATAATTGTTGTTGTTTTTAATAAAAGTGCAAGACTTTACATTTATTTCATTTAGGTACTATTTACACAGAACTTGAAGGTTTGCAAACTGTCATATGTATATTCTCTCATTTGATCCTCACAACAACCCTAGGAGATAGATGCCATTATTTTTTGTTTGTTTGGTTGGTTTTGGTGATACAATTTGGGTTAAGTGACTTGCCCAAGGTCACACAGCTAGTAAGTGTCAAGTGTCTGAGGCCAGTTTTGAACTCAGGTCCTCCTGACTCCAGGGCTGGTGCTCTATTCACTGTGCCACCTCTTACAAATGAGAAAACTAAGGCAGAGAGAGGTCAAGAGACTTGCCCAAGGGCAGCAAGGAAGGAAGTATTTGGGGTCAAATTTGAATTCAGGTCTTTTTGACTCCAAGTCCAGGGCTCTATCCAATGTGCCTTTATCCTATTTTTATACTCATTTATCCTAATTAAATCTCATTGTGCTCAAGTCCACTGGTGAAAATTTTTCTTTTGCACTTAAAATCACACAGTGGAAACAGCTAGGTGGTGCAGTGGATAGAGCACCAGCCTTGGATTCAGGAGGACCTGAGTTCAAATCTGACCTCAGACACTTGACACTTACCAGCTGTGTGGCCCTGGGCAAGTCATTTAACCCCAATTGCCTCACCAAAAACAAAACAAAACAAAATCACACAGTGGACACCGGTAAAATGTTATGTAATTGGGATAAACGTAAAGTCTTGCACTTTGATTTTTAAAAAATCAGCCCTCCAAGCAATGGATGGAAAAAGTCATGGCCAGAAGGTTATTGAAAAGGAGACAGTGGGGCAGAGTAGACCTGTCTTTAACCTGCATTCATGCCAAGGGTTGGAAAAGCTTAGCTCTAGCCTCAGGCCCACACTCTCAGTGACCATTCCCTTTCATCCTCAAATCCTCCCAAGCTGTCCAATAGAAAAAAAAGGTGGGGATAGGGACACAAGCCATATGAACCATTCAAAGAATTTCATAGGTGAATGGAATTTTATTTGTTTGTTTTGGTTTTTTGTTTTTGTTTTGGGGGGGGGTTTGCAAGCAATGGGGGTTAAGTGACTTGCCCAGGGTCACACAGCTAGTAAGTGTCAAGTGTCTGAGGTAGGATTTGAACTCAGGTCCTCCTGAATCCAGGGCCAGTACTTTATCCACTGCGCCACCTAGCTGCCCTGGTGAATGGAATTTTAGAGAGTGTTCTGTCCATCCCCTCTAACAGATAGGGGAATTCAAATTGGGAGAGATTAAGAAGTTTGCAGAAGGTCACACAGTGAATTAAAAAATAATAACAATAACTAGGGTAAGAACTATAACCCAAAAGTCCCAACTCCTTGTGTGGTGCTCTTTCCAGTACCCTATACTGTCTCTTCCTCCCCCAAATCATTCCCTGAAAGTCTTCTGAGTTTGCTAATAGCTCTCCCTATAATCCAATATGCAAATTTTCACTGAGGTCCATCAAGCCTGTCTATTCCCTGAAAATCAGGGAGGGGATTTGCCAGTGGTGCTGAGTGAGGTGAGCCACCTGAACCAAGATAATACAGAGTGGGGGGCGGGGGGGGGGTGGGGGGGGGTGGAAAGGCGCAGGCTCCCCTGGACTTCTGTTGCAGTTCATATGTAGGATCGAAGGCACAAATTGCCAAGATCTTGGTGTGAGTGCTTCCTGTTGAACTTTAGAGACCTTGTTTTCTTTTTCAAATGAAACTGAGTCACTTTGGGGAGATATGACCATTCAAGCTTCCCTCAACCAATCTCATCATTGTTTTTGCCACTATGACTAATTCTTTTTTTTTAAAGTATTTATTTTTTTTATTTTTATTATTTTTTGTGCTGGGCAAAGGGGGTTAAGTGCCTTGCCCAGGGTCACACAGCTAGTAAGTGTCAAGTGTCTGAGGCTGGATTTGAACTCAGGTCCTCCTGAATCCAGGGCCAGTGCTTTATCCACTGGGCCACCTAGTCTTGTTCCCACACTAATCAACCCAAAAACATTTATGAGATGTTGATTGTGTCAAGTGCTGAGTCATTAAAAACCCTGGACCATAAGGACAAAACAGAGACAATCCCTGCTCTCAAGAAGCTTACATTCCCCTGGGGGATACTCTACCTCTAAGTGTAAGTAGATAAATATAGATCAATTTAGGAGGGGATCAAGAAAGTCTTCACATGGAAAGTAGCTAGAGCTGTCTTGAAAGAGGTCTGGGATTCCATGAAGCCGAGATGAGGAGGGAGAATAGATGAGGAATGAGGAAAAACTAGAGATGGAAGATGGGGTGCTGGTATGAGTCACAGAAAAGGGAGGAAGAGGAGTAATGTATAAGGAGGCTGGAAAGATAAACTAGGGCCAGGCTCTAAAGGACTCTGAAAAAGAGTTTCTATTTCATTCTAGACATAATATGGGGCCACTGAAGTTGATGGAGTTGGGGACTAGCATGATCAGTAACCTATAGTAAACCAGCTCTGTGACCTTGAGTTAACTGAAGGAACTCTTATCCCTCTCTGGTCTTTGATTTAAAAAAAAAAAAAAAAGAGGACTGAACTGAATGACTCATCCCAGCTCTGACATTCTAAGTTCCAAGGTTGCCCCTAGCTCTGATGTTCCTGTGGTTCTCAGATCATGTGATCCTAATCTAACTAGTGTCCCCTTCTCTCTCAGAGATCAAAGTTCTTCATTCATAATTTATTTAGGTATATGGATGTAATGGAATATATTACTATGCTATAAGAAATGATAATTAATGATGAAGCCAGAGAAGCATGCAAAGATTTACATGAACTGATGCAGGGTGAAGTAAGTAGAGCCCAGAAAATAAGCTGTACAACAACTACTGCAATGTGGAAATGGAACTAGAAATTACCATGAAACAATTGAAAGTGACTAGCTGTGTGACCCTGGGAAAATCACTGCCTCAATAAATACAGAATGTTAGAGCTGGGCTGGGGCTGGGGGAAACTTTACAACATAGGATATAGGAGCTGAAAGAAAAACCTCTGCCTCGGTTTCCCTTATTTCTAAAACAGGGGAAATGATATCACCTACCACCAGGGTTATCATGAGTATCCAATGAGATAATATTTGCAAAGAGCTATAAAGTGCTACAATGTAAGCTGTTATTATTATTGTTGTTGTTGTTGTTGTTATAAAATTACAAACAGCTACAGAGAAGATAAATGAGAAGATACTTCCCCCTCCTTTGCAGGGGTTTGGGGGAAGTCTCATAGATGTGGTACATTGTATATACTTTGAGGTTGTTGGTTGTTGGCGGGGTGGGGGGGGTTGATGCTGATTTTTTGCTGATTGTTTTTCCTTTTTTTTCTCTTTTAAAAAAATGTTCTTTGTTATATGATATGGCTCTCTGGGAGGGCAGATGGGGAAGGATACAGGAACAAATGTAGATGAAATTAAAACAAAAGATATCAACAAAAGCTAATTTTAAAAAAACTATTTAGGCTGAACCTATGATTTTACGGGGGGGGGGGGAGATCCCAGTGTGCAAACTCTCTCCACCAGCAAATCTTTGGTAACTGATAGTCTTAGAGAGTTGCTGGGGCACTGAGAGAATTCATAATTTGACCAAGGTAACACATGTAGTATGGGTGAAAGGCAGAATTTGAACTCAGATTTTCCTTACTCCAAAGAGGGCCATGCAATGTACTACACTATGCTGCCCTTCTTTATCACTAATAATAACTTACATTTTATTTTTAGCATTATAGGGCTTGCAAAATGCTTTTACATAAACAAGTTTGTTTTGAACTAACCTGTTAGGTGAGCACTGCAGGTATTGTTATCCCCATTTAGCAGGTGAAGAAATTAAGGAGAAGGAGATAAAGTGACTTGTCCAGGGTCGTGTAGCTATTATAGGTTTGGGCAGGATTCAAAGGTTGAACCTGACTCCGAGTTCAGAACTCAGTTCTGCTCACCAATGTCACCCTCAGAACTTCTCACCAGCTATAATTCTTTACCCAAATGATTTGCATTTGGTTTCTTTTTCTTCACATATTCTGTAAAGCTTAATCTCTGTCTCCCTTCCATCTGAATGATTGCAAATTCCTCATGATTGTCTTCTGAATTATCGAGAATCATCCCCCTTCATTGGTGTCAATTATAAAATCTGAGCTGCGTGGGGGCAGCTTTTAGATGTGAGATTAAATAAAATCACATTTAAAATACAGCAAACCTTTAAAAGACACCTATCACTTTCAGATAAGATACAATTATTTAAATTAAGTTTTAAAAACATTGAAACTGAAATTGCCAGGAATAGCACTGGTCTCTATATATGAAGCAAGTTCTGATAGAAAGTGAGGCAGGGTTGTCAGCCTCCTGCAGTGCCAACAGAGGAACCAACACTGGGTGAATTACTACCAAACACTATCTGAAGATGCTTTGAATGACATTTCCTTCCCCTTGCTAACTCCCAGCAACAGCAGAATCATCATCATCACTAAAATTGAGCTCATCTTTCGGGTTTGCAAAGATCATTAAAAATATTATCTTGGGGGCAGCTAGGTGGCACAGTGGATAAAGCACCGGCCTTGGATTCAAGAGGACCTGAGTTCCAATCCAGCCTCAGACACTTGACACTGACTAGCTGTGTGACCCTGGACAAGTCACTTAACCCTCACTGCCCTGAAAAAAATATATATATTATCTCATTTGATCCTCACAACAACCCTGGGAGGTAGGTGCTATTATTATTCCCATTTTTACAGGTGAGGAAACTGAGGCTGAGAGAGGTTAGTGATTTGCCCAGGATCACCTTGCTAATATGTGTCTAAGGCCAGATTGGAACTCAGGTCTCCCTGACTCTTTGTCTAGCATTCTAACCACTGCACCAACTAGTCCCACTTGAAACTCATTTTACTGCTGAAGAACAGAAAAACTAAGCTCTACAATGGTCATATCAATAGAAGAGAAAGACATAGTATGGTATGTCTCAAGAATAGAGAGGCTGGGAGGCAGCTAGGTGAAATTAAAACAAAAGATATCAACAAAAGCTAATTTTTAAAAAACTATTTAGGCTGCACCTATGATTTTACCAGTGGGGGGGAGAGATCCCAGTGTGCAAACTCTCTCCACCAGCAAATCTTTGGTAACTGATAGTCTTAGAGAGTTGCTGGGGCACTGAGAGAATTCATAATTTGACCAAGGTAACACATGTAGTATGGGTGAAAGGCAGAATTTGAACTCAGATTTTCCTTACTCCAAAGAGGGCCATGCAATGCACTACACTATGCTGCCCTTCTTTATCACTAATAATAACTTACAGCGCCGGCCCTGGATTCAGGAGTACCTAAGTTCAAATCCGGCCTCAGACACTTGACACTTCCTAGCTGTGTGACCCTGGGCAAG
Source organism: Dromiciops gliroides (assembly GCF_019393635.1). NCBI lineage: Eukaryota > Metazoa > Chordata > Mammalia > Microbiotheria > Microbiotheriidae > Dromiciops > Dromiciops gliroides. Next base: position 59,105,024 of record NC_057861.1, on the reverse strand, counting down.
TCACTTAACCCTCACTGACCCACCAAAAAAAAAAAAAGAATAGAGAGGCTGGGAGGGCCTTGGAGCTTCAAGGGATTTAAGAACATAAAAGACAGAAGGCTAGACCTGGAAGGAGATATAGAACATGGAGTACAGAATGTCAGAACTGGGAGAGCCCTTAGGACAATGGATGTCAGAGTTGGGAAAGACCATAGAGCACAGGATGTCAGAAGGGAGAAGAAGCTTAGGACAGAGAATGTCAGAGCTGGGAGGGCCTTAGAACTGGGAAGGACTTTAGAACATAAGATGTTAGAATTGAGGGAAGGTGGATCTTAGAACATAAAATGTCAGAGCTGAGAAGTTCCTTAGAATATAGAATATCAGAGCTGGAAGAAGGCTTAGAAAATAGAATGCAGAATGTTAGAGCTGGGCTGGGGCTGGGGGAAACTTTACAACATAGGATATAGGAGCTGAAAGAACCCTTAAAATATAGAATATAAGACCCTGAAGGGGCCTTAGAACATATTGTTTGAAACTTAGAAATGGAGCATTTTTCTTTCATAAAGTGGATAAGCACAGTAATCTTTAGCCTACTTCTGGACCTCAAAACTTCAGGGATGGTCAAGAAAATGTGTAAAGGGGGCAGCTAGGTGGCGCAGTGGATAAAGCACTGGCCCTGGATTCAGGAGGACCTGAGTTCTAATCCAGCCTCAGACATTTGACACTTACTAGCTATGTGACCCTGGGCAAGTCACTTAACCCTCATTGCCCCGCAAAACAAAAACAAAACCCCAAAACAAACAAACAAACAAAAGAAAACGTATAAAAAGTCAAGGGAAAAGAGGTAATATTTTCTTAGCTCAAATGAGGGATGTCTGCAACACCATCAAATTCAACTTATTATTTATTTGTGACATTCTTTAAAAATTTTGAGTTCCTAATTCTCTCTCCTCCCCACCTATTGAGAAGGCAAGAAATGTGATATCAATTATACATGTAAAACATTTTCATATTAGCCAACACCATCAAATTTAAAATTGTGAGAAAATAATTCATATCAGGGTAACGTGAAAATCTTGGTTTCTCAGCAGTTCATAGGCCCCATTTCTATTTTCAGACATGTCACCCTCAGGGCATGATGGGAACTTGCGGTCTAAGAGTACAGCTCACACCCATCACACCCGATGAGTATCGCAAGGCACTTTGCAATAAGGGGCAATAACAGGGTCAAGATCAGGGGTATTTCATTATTCTCAAACCAAAAGATCTTCATGCACTTTAAAAATCAATTAAAAAATTCCAGGTGATTGTGTTTTGGAAGGGTTATTGGGAGGATGTCTCGTGTAGGCAGGAAAGCATTTGAGTCTGGAAAACTCAACTTATAGGCCTGTGTTGATCCCTTATTAACCATGTGACCATAGGCCCATTACAACTTTTTTGAGCTTCAATTTTCCTATCTCTGAAATGAAAATAATAACATTCTGATCACCTACCTCCCAGGGTTGTAGTGAAATATTGCATGTAAAGAGCTTCTTAAGCAAAGCTCAACATAATATATTTGTAATCTTTATCATTATTATCATAGGTGGTCCATTGGATAGAGGCCAGACCTGGAGTCAGGAAAACTTGAGTTCAAATCTGACTTCAGACACTAGCTGTGTGACCCTGGACAAGTCACTTAACTCTACTTCAGTTTCCTCATTGGTAAAATGAGCAGGAAAAGGAAATGGCAAACCACTCCAGTATCTTTGCCAAGAAAACCCCAAAGGAGGTCATTGAAGATTTGGACATGACTGAAACATGATAATTCACTTTTTAAAGGATTTATAAGATACAACCCCCTTTTCAGTGGGCATTGCAAGTATCATTTCCATTTAACAGATGAGGATGCTAAAGGTCAGAGAAGTCAGTCAAAGAGCAATTATTATATGCTTACTATATGCCAGGGACTTTGCTAAGTGCTGGGGAAATAAGAGTAGCAAAATAGTCCCTGATCTCAAGGATCTCACAGTCTAATGGACTTCCTTACCTGAGACTCCAACCAAGGACTTTTGACAAGCCTACTCTTTGTCCCATCACACTATTCTGCCTTCCTTTTAAAATGAGACACATTTGTAACAAGAGGTTTTTTCCCTCCATTGTGGGGAGAGGGAAGGTAAGAGGGAAGGAAAAAAATTAATGTGGCATAATGAAAAAATATAAAATTTAATTTAAAATAAAACTCCTGATAAAGCACCGGCCCTGGATTCAGGAGTACCTGAGTTCAAATCCGGCCTCAGACACTTGACACTTACTAGCTGTGTGACCCTGGGCAAGTCACTTAGCCCCCACTGTCCTGCAAAACAAAACAAAACAAAAACCTCCTGTTTTAACTTTTAAAAATAATGAAATCTTACTTGCTTTACAAAGCAAAACAAAATGAGGCACCTTAGGAATGTGGACATGGACCAAATCAGCTATTACAGTCTAAAAAACCCAGGGCAAAGGGGTTTGTGGGTGATGTTTCAGAGTCAGAGACTCGTGTCCCTAATACAGTGCTAATAACATCAGATAGGGCAGGCATTTCATTAAACTGAGTTCACAAACCATGGTACCCAGCTGAGTGGAGATGGTACCCATCACCTCTGACCTGCTGATTACCTAAGTGGTAGGTCATGTTGAAGCAGAAGGCAAAGAGAATACAACTCGCAGGGGATGCTTTTGTGTTGTTTTACTTCCTGTTATTGGGACATGACTTTGTCAGGACAAGTCAGGCATTTGGGTTTTATTTAGAACAAAGCAACACAGGCATTCTTTTTGACAGCCTACCATACAGGAATACCCAGCTGTTTTGCAGGGTCCTTAGGTAGGTAGCATCCTCAAAGAGGAAAAAAAATCACTTAAATGGCTTATTGCAAAGTACCACTGACCTGGCTCACACTAATTTTACTTTACTTGTTGGCAGTCTTTCCTTTCCCCTTTGGTTTGGTCTCTGCAGAACCTAGTACTGAAACTAAAAAAAAATTTTTAAATAAATGAATAAAAATCTTTCTGGCAGATTGGTCCTCAAAGGCATGTTCCTTGAAGTAGCTACTTCTGTGTGGTCTTCCAGGCATTTTCTTACTCTTCAGAGAGTTCCTGAACCACTTATCGTAGTATCATCAGGAAACATCTGTAATATTCAGATAAAGAATCTACTCTGACATCATCTTACTTAACTCTCAGGGACAGTCACTGCGGGTATCAGATTCACAGAGTTCACCTTCCAGGTAATTACAGCAAAGCAGTTTGCCCATTTCAGAAGAAGAGTGCCTAAGAACCAGAGAACCACGTACCTCCCAATCTCATGACTCTGTCATTCGGAGAATCTGAAAGCTGGAAGGGGCCTCATCGGCCATCTAGTCTAACCTGTACTTGAAGCCAGAATCCCCTAGACGCTATTGCCTATTGAGGCAGCCTTGCTGTACAGTTCTAATTTTTCAGTATTTTCTTATATTGAACTGAAATCTGACTCCCTGTAACTACCTTACCAACCCCCATTAGTATCATTTCTCCCCTAGCAGAAGCTTTTCTCTGGCATTTAAAGCCTTTCACAACAACCTGGCCCCTTCCTACTTTTCTAATCTTCTTACTCTTTATTTCCCTCCACATACTCTATGATTTGGAAATCTTGGCTTTTAACTGTTCTTCTCCATCTCCCTTTTTACTGTCAGTCAACAAGCATTTATTAAATACTTGATATGTGCCAAGCACTATGCTAAACTCAGGGGATATAAGGGAAGGGGAAAACAAGTCTCTGCTCTCAAGAAGCTTACAGTCTAATGAGGGAGACATCAAAAATCTATGTACGGGGCAGCTAGGGGGCGCAGTGGATAGAGCACCGGCCCTGGAGTCAGGAGGACCTGAGTTCAAATCCGGCCTCAGACACTTAACACTTACTAGCTGTGTGACCCTGGGCAAGTCACTTAACCCCAATTGCCTCACTAAAAAAAAAAAAAAACTAAAAAAAAATTTGCTATAAAAAACAGAAGAAAAGTAGAAAATGGGGGTGGGGAAATCTTTGTGGCAATTTTCTCTGATAAAGGTCTCATTTCTCAACTATTTAGGGAATTGAGTCAAGTTTACAAGAATAAGAGCCATTCCCTAATTGATAAATGAACAAAGTATATGAATAGACAATTTTCAGAAGAAGAAATCAAAGCTACCAATAGACATAGGAAAAAATGTTCTAAGTCATTAATAATTAGAGAAAAGCAAATTAAAACAATTCCAAGGTACCACTTCATACCCATCAGATTGACTAAGATGACAAAAATGGAAAATGAGAACAGTATAAGGGACATGGGAAAACAAGTACATACATACATTATTGGTAGAGCTGTGAACTAGTCTAAACATTCCGGAAAGCAATTTGGAACTATGCCCAAAAAACTATTAAACTGTGTATATCATTTGACTCAGCAATACTACTATTAGGTCTATACCCCAAAGAGATTAGAGGAAGAATAAAAGGAGCCATTTGTAGAAAAAATATTTATAGCAATTCTTTTTGTGGCAGCAAAGAATTGGAAACTGAAGAGATGCACATCCATTGGGGAATGGCTGAACAAACTGTGGTATATGATTGTGATGGAATAATATCATGCTGCAAGAAAGAGATGGTTTCAGAAAAACCTAGGAAGACTTATATGAACTGATGCAAACAGAGTAATGGCAGAATTATAATGATATATAACTCTGATCATCACAATGACCCACTGCAGCTACAAAGACTCATGGTGAAACATACTGTCCACCTCTAGATAGAGGTGACTATCAGTTGATAGACTCTAAGGACAGACTGAAGAATATTTACTCCTCCTCTTTCTTTTTGGGGGGATATGACTAATACAGAAATTTGTTGTGCGTGATTATACATATTTATAAAGGTTTTTGTTTTTCTTTCCTTCTCAATGGGTGGAAGAGGGTGGGAATGTGGAATTTAAAGAAAAAAAGTCTTTATTTAAAAATAAACAGACAAGGAACTACAAAGAAGAATGAGAGTGAAGACATATCAATAGGATAATATGGCATCAGGGATAGGTTTATAGATTTTTTTTTAATGTAAAAAAAAATGAGTTCAAATCAAGCCTCAGACACTTACTAGCTGTGAGATCCTGGGCAAGTCACTTGACCCTGTTTGCCTCAGTTTCCTCTGGAAAGTTCTTTATAAATATTGAAGCACTATATAAATAACTGCTGTTACTATTTATTATTATTATTATTATTTGTGCATATATCATGACCCTTTCTTTTCTTTCCAAAGAAAACCATAAGCTCCTTCCTTGAGGACAGGTATAATAGCCCAGTGCTTTACACTGAATTGAACTGAATTGAGGCAGAGTCTGAGTAACACATGTCAATGATGCAATCAAGGCCATATGTGTTTCTGGTAGAGGTGGAACTAAAACAAGCTCTAGGGTCTGAATATTCTCAGATTTGTAGAATTTTATAAATAGAAGGATTTTGTGAATCTGGAACCTCTTCCCCAAAATTCCTTTGCATTTGGGACTGAAGATAATGATAATGCTGATAAGATAGCACTTGTATAGCACTTTTAAAATTTGCAAAGCCCTTTACAAGTATTATCTCATTTGATTCTCATGATAACCCTGGGATGTGGGTGCTGTTATTATTATTCCCATTTTACAAATAAGGAAACTGAGGCAGAGAGAGGTGAAATGATTTGCCCAGGGTAACATAGCCAGTAAGTGTCCGAGGCAGAATTTGAACTTGGGGCCTACTGCTCTATCCACTGCACCACCAGGTGCCCTTATTTATATTTACATGTACTTTTCTCACAACAACCCTGGGAGTTATAGATAAGGAAAATGAGAGGCACAGAGGGACTGAGTGTTAAGGATTTAAGGATCACATAGCTAGTAAATGTACAAGTTATGACTTGGACACATTGCCTAAGCCCAATACCAATACACTTTCCATTGGCCCATAACAAGTCCCTTTATTGCAGTATGGTTGAGAGGCAAACCTTTCCAACTCTAAGATGTCAGTCAATAAACATTTATTAAGCATCTTCTGTGTGCCAGATGGTAGGCACCTTTATCTTGGAGTGTTGGTTGCCATGGCCTTGCATTTTTCTCCTCTTCTGAAATAACTTCTGATTTTTCCCCCCTTAACCTTAAACTAACTGGACTTAATTAAGCCATGCCTATATCTTGGCTAGTCAAGAGGAAAAAATAGCACCAGTGAGGTCAGACTAAAACATGATGTGTATCACACTGCCAGAAACCAAAGCACTGCCCAGTTAGCTTCCCAGACACAAGTCCAGTGCATCCATTGGTTTAGTCATTTAACTGCTTTTTTTTTTTTAAGTGAGGCAATTGGGGTTGAGTGACTTGCCCATGGTCACACAGCTAGTAAGTGTCAAGTGTCTGAGGTTGGATTTGAACTCGGGTCCTCCTGAATCCAAGGCTGTTGCTTTATCCACTGCAGCACCACTTAGCTGTCCCTTATTTAACCGTTTATTAGAGAACACCTGCTCTTTGCAGAGAGCAATGGGCTGAGTGCTTGGGGAGGTAATGCACAGGTCTGATCATCTCGCTCCCCCCACTCAAAAAAGCTTCTCTGATAAAATACAAATTCAGACTGGAATTTTAGCCTCCCCTAGAGTCTAGCTTCAACCTACTTTGCCATGCTTCACACAACTCACCTTCAGACACTCTGTGTTCCTCCCCAAAGGGGACTCCTAACTGTTCACTAAGTACAAGATGTGATCTCCTGCCTCTGTGCGTTCCCATGGGCCCCCTTCTGGGTCTCCCTCCACAGGCTCCTTTCGCATTTCCCACTATCAAGATCTTTCCCTTTCTTGAAGGATCAGCTCATATGCTATCTCTTCCACAAAGCCTTTTTTTCCCGTTACCCTGCGGAAAGACATACTCAGATCTCTAGATAAGAGATTTTTCTGCCAGCCGTTTGAGAGATTGTTTGAAGAAGGGATTGGACCTCAACTGGTGTGTTCTGTTTAGTTCTGGGTACCACATTTTATGAAAGATACTCATAAGTTGGAGAGTGTCCAAAAGAGAGTCAGGATACCCCATGCGGACTGAAAAAACTGCAAATGTTTAGTCTGAAAAGAAGACGGGGAGGGGGGGGCGGGGAATGTCCAAGAAGCACTATTAATGTTTACAATGTGCCAAGCACTGTGCTGAGCACTAGATGGGGTGGGGGGGGATGATAACTGTCTCTTTGAGCATTTAAAGGCCTATATGTGAAAGAGGAATTAAACATGTTTTATTTGGCTACAAAGGATAGAACTAGGGTTACAAAGGGGGCAAATTTAGGTTTTATCATAAGGAGAAAAAAGTCCTAACAATTATTGTTGTTCAGTCACATCCAACACTTTATGACCGCATTTAGAGTTTTCTTGGCAAAGATAATGGAATGGTTTGCCATTACCTTCTCCAGCTCATTGTATAGACGAGGAGACCAAGGCCAATAGGGTTAAATGACTTGCCCAGGGTCACACAGTTAGTAAGTGTCTGAGGTTGGATTTGAACTCATGAAGATAAATCTTCCTGATTCCAAGCTCAGGCTCTATACACTATGACTCCACCTAGCTGCCCCTCCTAACAATTATTGTTTTCTAAGAGTGGACTGTGCCACCCCTGGGAGGTAGTGGGTTTCCCTTCATTGGAGGTCTTTCAGCAAAAGCTAGACATGACAGGTGTATTGTAGAGGGAATCTTTTCAGTTATGGGCTATTTGGCCCCTAAAGTGACCTTCCAAATCCGAGATTCTAAGATTATTTCAGTGGATCCTTGCCACAATCCTATGGACTAGAGGGGGGTAACTATGCTTATGCCTACTTTAGGACACTGAGGCCCAGAATGGGAAAATGGCAAAGATGGGCCTTAAATTTGATTTTCCTCTAAGTATGTAGAAGGGAGTCAGAATGGAGCCTTTCCAGATTCCAAAAGTCAAGAAGCCCAGGAAAGAAGAATGAGTGCTGAGAATTAGGGCTACAGGTAAACACGTATTTATAATACGTTCTTAGAATAGAATATATTAAAATAGAATAGAATATGTTCTTAGAAGCTCTGGAATCTCTGATCTTGAAGGTAAAGTTCTTCATATTCGAGATCTGAATTGAAAGAAAATATCAAGATGACAAATGTCTCATTTCCTCGAGAAAAAAAAAACAACAAGAGGGCCCTTGATGAGATGGCAAAACATCTTTTGCACTTGCTGTAGTGTTGACCTAGTGAGGGTTTTGTCATTTCACAAGTTTACCACTATACCAAGATGGCCATGGAAAGTTCTCATGGGAGGGGCTCTAAGGCTCTTCTCTGACAGGATATAGAGAGGTTTCTGGAGGGAGGCCCATACTATCCTCCACATCCCCCAGAAATTAACACTGGTTAATATGGTGGCTCCAGTTTCCAGGGGTACCCACAGAAAGAAAAGAATTGGGCCATGGGTAATAGAGATACTACATTCACAGAACCAGTCTTAGGGTTGGGAGGTTCTCTCCAAAGTCACTTGACCCAACACTCTACCTGAAGAATGAATTAATCTCCTCCAGTGGTCTCAGCTTCCTGACAATTGATTAGTTGACCTCTTAGCCAGAAGATCTCCAGTCTATGTGTTTTTAGAACATTTCAAAATGGATGTCCCAGGGACACCTTAAACCCACCTTGTCTAAAACTTGATCCCTTATCTTTCTCCCTAAATCCTTCCCTATTTCTGTCAAAGGCCCCATCATTTTTCCAGTCTGTTTCATAATCTCAGAATTATCCTAGACTCCTCATTGTCTCCACATGTATCCAATCAATTGCCAAATCTTGACATTTCTACCTTCACGTCTCTTATCTGACCCATCACTTCTCTACTTCGCTCATCTTAGTCCAAGCCCTCATCACCTCTCCCCTAGATCATTGCAGTAGCCTCTGAATTAATCTCCCTGCTTCAAGTCCCTTCTTACTCCACTCCATCCTACACAAAGCTGCACAAAATGCTTTCCCTAAAGCTTTTATCCCATTATGACTCCCCTACTCAACTAATTCCTGGGGCTTCCTATTGCCAGTAGGAAAAAAAAAATCTAAACTCTTCTGTTTAGCTTTGAAAGCCCCAGTCAACCTGCCCCAAAGTATATATCCAGCCTCACTGGACAATATTCCCATCCTCTGTAATCCAGCCAAACTGACCTCTCTGTTCCTCACACACACATATCCCCTTTCTGTGCCCATGCCTGTAACACACACACTCTCTCCACCTCCTTTGAGTCTCTGTCTCTGTCTCTCTGTCTCTTTCTCTTTCTTTGCAGGGCAATGAGGGTTAAGTGACTTGTCCAGGGTCACACAGCTAGTAAGTGTCAAGTGTCAAGTGTCTGAGGCAGGATTTGAACTCAGGTTCTCCTGAATCTAGGGTTGATGCTTTATCCACTGCCCCCTCTCTCTATCTTTTAAGACACAAGTATCATCTTCTGGCACTAAGCCCTTCCTGATCTCTTCAGGTACTAGTCCACCCTCACCTCCAACTACTTTTCATTTAATTTTGTTCTATATTTGAATACCTCTGTGCTGTGTTTTCACAATTAAAATGTTAGCTCTTTGCAAACTGGGATGGTTTCATTCTTTGTACTTCTAGCCCCAGTACTTAGCCTGGTGCCTGGCCAGTGGGCACTTCATAAATACTTGTTGATGGATTGAATTATTCAGTAAACACTCATTAAGTGTTTACTATGTGACAGGCCCTGTGCTAAGAACTAGGGACAAAGATAAAAATAGAAATAAGTCTTTGCTTTCCAGAAGAGTGTTGGGGGGTAGGAGGAGGGAGGGGAGGAGACAACTCGTACTCAGCTGAGTAGATGCCAGATAATTTGGATAAAGTAGAGAACACTAACAATTTGGGAGGAGTTGGGAAGAGGATCAAGGAAGACTTCCTGTAGGAAGTGGCCTTGAAGGAATCTGGCAAGAGGGAGAGAGCAAAAGGCCTAGAGACAGGGTGCTGCACAGTTAAGAGACTGGGATGTATAGTTGACTGCCTTAACGTTAAAATTTCTTTTACTTTTGGAGGCAGTGGGGGTTAAGTGACTTGCCCAGGGTTATTGACAGCTAGTGAGTATCTGAGACTGGATTTGAACTCAGGTCCTCCTGACTCCAGGGTTGGTGCTCTAACCACTGCACCACCTAGCAGTCCCCTCAATTTGGTTAACATTTATGCTCAGGGAAAAAAGGGATATGGATTGAGCTATTCTTCTAGATATTTACAATAATTTTTCCTTTACAAAATGTTTCATCTTAAATATTTTTTAGCTATAACACACAAGTATATTGATAACAGTATTGTCAACCTTTAGTGGGGCAGCTAGGTAGCACAGTGGATAAAGCACTGACCCTGGATTCAGGAGGACCTGACTTCAAATCCAGCCTCAAGATATTTGACACTTACTAGCTGTGTGACTCTGGGCAAGTCACTTAACCCCCAGTGCTCAACAAAAAAAAATGAAACAAAACAAAACAAAACAAACCTTTAGTGGTGGGGGAGAGGAGGGGAATGTCTATGCTTATACAATAAGTTTTACCTCTCTTCATTCTTGCCAATATACTTGTCATCTGAGGGTGTCTCTAATTGTATAAATCTTCCTCACTGAGGCAGCTAAGTGGTATCACAGATAGAGGGCTGGGCTTGGAGTCTGGGACACCTGAGTTCAAAGGTGTCCTCGGGCAATTACTAGCTGTGAGACCTCTCCCTGCCTCAGTTTCCTCAACTGTATAAAATGGAGATAATAATAGCACCTACTTCCCAGGGTTGTTGTGAGGCTCAAATGAGATGATAATTGTAAAGCACTTAGCATACTGCCTGACACACAGGAGGTGTTTAATAAATATTCTTCTTTCTTCATCTCTTGGTTACAATGTAATATTGAAATTGCTGTGAAATATTTGTCCACTAAGGTCTTCTAAGGCTTCATTGTGGTGTGGAGGTGATCTTGGCATCTCAAAGGCTATGCTCAAGAAGGGTGTTGTCCAAAAACCAGCCTGGCTAAGTTTGGGGAGACTTGTCAGCTGGGCAGGCAACTGACAATGACTTGTTTGGCCAGGGCATCTCTCAAAATCTCATCTAGAAGGAATCAAATTGGGAAAGGTGGGAGGAGTGGTTATGCCCCCAAAATCACAGATCCTTGAACAGCAGTTAGTTTGTCCTGTGGCTAGTGCTAGACTTGGAGTTAGGAACACTTGAGTTCAAATTCTGCCACTAGGTAAGTCTCTGCCTCAGTTTCTTCATCCGTAAAACAGAGCCGATAGCCCTATTATTATTGTGATTGTGAAGATCAAATAAGATATCTGTAAATCTGCTTTGCAAAACTGAGTAAGGACTATTGTTATAATTACTAATGGCTAAACGGTTGGTTGTTCTTTATTCTCAAAGAGGATCAAAATGACATTGCTATGCTGGAGTCAGGACTGTGGCCCATCAAACCAATCTGAGTTCAGAAGGGTCTACCACAGGTCAGGCACAAATACTACACATGACTAAATATGACATTGGTGAAGGCAATGGGTGTCCCTGCATACATGTGAGATAAAGAGATCACTACCTGAGGGAGCCTATTCTATTTTTTGGACAGCTTTATGAAATCTAGAAAATAACTCCCTTACATTTAGGGGTACAGAATGTCATAGTTGTGATAGATTGAGAAAAGTATCAGGGACTGTCACTGCTTAGAAAAGGAATATCCTCCATAATATTCTAAAATGGTCACCCAATCTTCACTTGACCATTTCCTGTGACAAGGATCTCACAATGTCTTGAGGCAGTCCTTTCCATTTTTTAGATAGTTGTGCTCCTTAGGAAGCTTTTCCTCATAGGGCAGCCCATATGAGGAAGGACCTCATGGCTGACAGAGTACTGAGCTTAGAATCAGGAAGGTATGGGATCAAATTTACAACCTGACATTTATTGGCTGTGTGACCCAGGGCAAGTCACTTAATCTCTATGTTCCTTAGAGAGGCAGCTCCTTAAGAATTATCAACTAAATCACAGACAGGTCACCATCAGCATCTGCAGATAGAGTTCCCTGTGTGGGTAAAATCACAGGGCCTTCCTCTATTCACATATTCTTCCTTATAAGAGACAGGGACTAGATTTGTGATTCCAGTGGTAGAGAGAAGTCCTGAATGAGGCCATTCATTGTTTCTATTAATTCAGGTTAACACCTTCCCTGCAATTTAGTCTTAAGAAAGTTACCTGGAGCAACTCTGATAGGGTAAGTCACTAGCCCAAGTTCACAAACAGTCAGTACGTGGTAAAGGCAGACTGAAAGCCGGGTTTCACAGATTGAGACCAACCTCTCTCCACTATGGACACCATTTTGTTTGCCTTTTTCTATATTGAGTTGAAATATGTTTCTCTGACATCAAACCAGAGCAAAATTTCTGGTGACTGGAAACCACTGCTAGAAGCCCTTCAGGATTGTAACTGATTTGAAGAACCCACGAGAGGACAACATAAAGACTACAGAATCTCACCAATCCAAAAAAAGTAACTTTTTCATTTATTATATTAAACAATAACATTTCTTTTGTTATATTAAACAATAAACGCATAGAATGGGGTAAAATTCAAATACCTTTCCCATTTTGAGTTGACAATATTTAAAGGATAAATATAGCTACAATAATATACATATTTGGATACATTAGTGAATTTCAGAACAAGCGATTTCCTACTTTTCACCCTCCTTGACAATAATTTATAGTAGACAAGTCAATTCATCAAAAACAAGGAATTTGCAGTGCCTCACATATATAGTAGGCACTCTAAACATTTGTGGAATGAATGACTAACGCTATTGTAAAATCTGCGGCAGAAGTGATTGTATTTCAAAATAATTTTTATTATAATTCTGTTTCACCTTAAACAGAATGAAAATGAAATCAGTAATGGGAAATTGACAAGGATAGGCCAGAGCCCCATTTTAATGGCATTTTGAACAATTCCATTTTTATTTTACTAGTGTCCAAGTCATGCATCCTATAATAGTTCCTCATGACTGGAGGGCGGAACAGGTGAAATGCAAATCAGAGAATCTGAAATGATTCATCTGTTCACCCTCTGCCCAAATGAACCAGATCTGAAGGCAAACTGGGAGAGTATTTCAGAAAAAGGAGCTGGAAGGAATCTTAGAGATTGTCTAAAATTTTATATTCTCTATCTAAAATTCTACATTCTTGGGAGGCTCCACTATGTAAACAGTGGTCATGTATAAATTCAGGGAAAATAATTAACTATGCTATTGTTTGCTGAACAACAAAATGGATTGCCAGCACAAAAGAAAAGTCTTCCCCTTGGCCCTTCTAAACTTCAGATAACCACAAAACCAGGAGGCTTAAAGGAAAAAAAAATTTTTTTAAAGCATTCACAGCTGCAAACTAAATGAAGGGCCAAGCACCACCCAGGAGGAAGGGAAAGAGAGGTGTCCAAAAGAGTCTCTCTCCCTGGGGTGTTGGCTAGCTTCACAGTTCCTTCAAGAAAAAGCTCCCAAACATGGATGAAGCATTTATCAAAATAAGAAAATTAGTGGGAGTTGGGGGTGGGGGATATTGTGGTCTTATAAGTAAGTACTTTTTTCAGCGTGAGGAAGAAACGTAAAAGTAGGCAAAATAAATTGCTTCCTGTTTAGGAATAGTGTAATTGCTGTAGAAAGATCACTGAAAGTTGCCTTTGCTGACTCTTTCCAACTGCCTTGAGTGAAAGGTTGTCAAGGTTAGGAGGTACAACCTGGGAAAGAGGCACGAGCTTACCTGTGAGCCTTGCTTGGGACCTCCCTTTCTGTCCCTCCATCCACCCTCATTCTCATCTTTCAGGGCCCAGCTCCAACTCAAGCATTTCTACAATACTTTCTCTCCTCTCCCTCCTCCATTGAACACACCTGGAAGTGATTCCCCTCCTTCATCTGACTTCCTAGTCCTCAGTTCTCTACTAATGCACTTAGCATACTCTGATTTGCATATATTTACATTTGCACATAATCTAATCACTTCTACTCAACTATAAACCCAGTTGAGGCCAGGGATGGTGTTTTATCAGGACCCAGCACAGAGTAGGTGCTTAAGAAAAATTTATTGAGTTGATTTTTTCTTTTTAATCACCAGGAGCACTGGGTCTTGCATGTAGTAAATGTTAAACAAATGACTTAAATAAACAAGCTTTATGTTAAATACACCAGAAAAGGGATAGATAAATAATGGCTGGACTAGCCTGTAATTTCATTAGCATAGAGAATTCTTGGGTGAGTAAACTGACTCTACCAAGGCAGATTTAAAATCTTACAAGAGTGGCCTGGGATATTGAAAGGTTCTAGGGTCACACAATGATTTATGTCAGATGTGGGACTTGAACTAAGGTCTTCCTGGCTCCAAGATCAGCTTTCTATCCACAGTATTATTCTAGGCTGCCTCCTCAGGAGGGGGAACCCACCTAAAAAAAAAAAAATCAAACTTTCCCTCTTGTTGGCTGAACTAACCACACTAATCTGACTCAACAATTAATTAGACAAGAGATGCAATCTAGGAGTTGACCTAAGAATGCAAAGTTCCAGAAAACAAAATAGAGAAGAGAAATGATCCTCTTCTATTGGATTTCTAGAGGACTTTAGAGTTCACAAAGTGCTTTCCTCACAATGGCCAGGAGAGGTAGATAGTTTATTATTATCCTCATTTTACAGATGAAGAAACTGAGGCCTACAGAGGAAAGTTACTTGCTTACTTTCACACAGCAAGACAGACTCAGGATTTGAACCCTGGTCTTTTTAAATGTTATTTTTTTTTAAACTCCAAATCAAGTGCTCTTCTCACTATATACCCCACTCTTCTCAAATATATTTTCTATGGAAAAAGAAAATTATCTCCCAACTTGGGCCAAACTGCATTATTCTAGCAATATATAAATAGTACTGGGGGCAGGAACAAGATATGAAAAATATTAACAAGAGAAATAAATAAGGATAACTCTTTGGAGCCAAAAAAGATTTGGTGAGTTTGCATTTTTGTCTAATTAAGATAATTAAATTTCAATCATGACAGTCTTCTCTATGGAGTCTAAAGCCCAAAGCTCACCCATGAACATGGGCTCAGGATGGATTTCACCCAAAACAGTCAGGGCAGATGGCCCATGAAAAGATAGACCACCATATGCCATGCCAATAACACTGAAACACTGGGTCCCTCCCTAAGGCTTTGAATGGTGAAGATGGAATGTAGCCATTCTATTTTAAAAGAAAGAAATCATGAAAGTAGGTGTGCTGAAGAGGAGAGCTGTGTGACCCTGGGCAAGAGTCACTGTCTGTCTGTCCCCAATTTGACTGGGGTTTGACTTCAGTAAGGTACATACATGGCAAGGAAGAAATGGACCCGTATCAAGGCATCCTAAAGACTGTTGGAGCCTTTAATTTAAGGGCAGGAGGACCTCCTAAGACAGACCCAATCCAAATTAACCCAGTTCTGATGGCGAAGTGCCAAGAGTCCAGCCTGAAAGTGAGGTGACTTGGGTTTGCATACTGGGTCTACCCTAAATATCTGTGTGGCAAGTCCCTTCACAGAATCCCTTTCCCTCTTTGGGCCTCAGTTTACTTGTCTGCAAAATAAGGGGGCTGGCTAAAGGATCTAAGGTCCCTTTCCGATTTTGAATGTCACAAACTATGAAAATATTCTCTCATATATTATTGCTTTTAATGAGTCACATCATGGCTTTGCTGCAATAAGAAATTATTTGACCGTATATGTATGTTTTGTGAAATGATTTGACTAGCCTTCTGCATGAAGGGCTCAAAGCTGTCTCAGTACAGGGTGATGGCTGACATGATTAACTAACTAGTAAGTTGTATTTACTAGTATGTGGCGTATTTGTAACAACAATAAGTAGTTCACTTTAAAGTTTACAAAGTACTCATTTACATCGACAATCTGAGGTAGTGCCTAGAGTTATCACTGAACCCATTCCAGGTAAGAAAACTGAAGGACAAAGAAATGAGCTGATTTGCCCAGTCATATCTTGCTCTTCACTGTCAGAGAGGAGATTCAAACCTTGGTCTCTCCTAACTCCAAGTCTAGAGCTCTTAGCACTAATTCATGCTGCCTCTTTACTTACACACCAGCACATAGGCTGAACTTTGCTCCCCAAATCTGGCTTGTGTCAGATCTGCACAGAGCCTATAAACTGGTGTTATTTGTCAGCATATATGTTAGATTTTTCTATTTTTTCTTTCAAGGACAAAACATTCTAGGGATGCCCCACTCTTCTCCATAATGTGATTGTATTCATACATGGAGGTTAGACCTCTGAACAATCCACAGAAGAAAAATGGGGGGGGGGGCGGTGTAAAAGTGGTCTGGGGCTGATTCATCCAGCCTCCCTTATACTCCCTCAGGGTGTGAGCCTCTGGAGGAAGGTAGGAAACATGGGGGGGGGGGGGCGCGGCAGGGAGGGAGAGGAAGAGACCAAACAGCAAGCAAGTCATCATTATTCCCAAAGGCTAGAAATTATAACCTGTGGCATTGGCAGGGCCTTCCCCATTGAATTGCCTTTCGTGGGCCTGCATCCAGTTATTCTGCATAGAACAACAGGGCTGCAGGCCACACAGACTCATGATTGGCATCTTCTCTGTGAGTCTGTGAGGCAGTCTGGTGAGGGAGAAAAGCAAAGGCCTTGGGGTCAGAGTGCCTAAGTTCTGTAACATATGAAATGGGGGGGGGGGCAGCTAGGTTGCACAGTGGATAAAGCACCGGCCCTGGATTCAGGAGTACCTGAGTTCAAATCCGGCCTCAGACACTTGACACTTACTAGCTGTGTGACCCTGGGTAAGTCACTTAACCCCCATTGCCCCGCAAAAAAAAAAAACAAACATATGAAATGGGGATGAAAATCCTTGCATGGTGTAGTTCACAGGGATGTTGTGAAGATCTTATAATGATATAATACAGTCACAACAACAACAACAATAATAAATTGGTATTTTATCTAACATTATTATCTCATATTTTTATTAGCAGGAGATATGGTATAAGAGCTAGAGAGCCCCCCACTGTTCACTTCTGACACATTCTGGCTAGATGCCCCTGGCCAAGTACCTTGACCTCTCAGTGTTTATGGACAACTCTCAATTGCAGAGTAGTTCCTGGCCTGCACTGGTAGAAGCTTCCTCACTGGGAGTCCCTGTACCAATGATATCACAGGTTCTGTCCCACACTGACCCATATTTTTATTCCATTTATATAGAGTTTTAAGGTTTGCCAAATGTCGTACATATGTAATCTCCTTTGATTTTCATGACCACCTTGTGAAGTAGGTGCTACTATTATTTCAGAGATGAAGAAACTGAAGCCAGAAACTAAGGCTTAAGTCTTTCATAACTACAAGCCCACTATCTGTCAATCACACCAGGATTGCACTTAAAGATGACGCCATTATTCAAGAATTTGGATGCAATTTTGTTTGTAGCAAAATAATCACTAGAGTCTTAATGGGGAGCTCAGGGGAAGAGTGTGTGTGCACTTTGGTGTTTTTTTTTTTACAGAGAGTTATCCAATGTCACAGAAAGCCCCACTGCAAATGGCCTTGAGGTTCTGAGCATCTAATACCCACAGAACAGTGGTATGTGGAAAGAATGCTGGCTTGGAAGTCAGCCAGCCCAGGCTCCTCACTCTGCTACCACCTTACTGGATCAGTCAGTCAACAAAGCTCACTACATGCACTGTGGGAAGCCCTGGGGATACAAAGAAAGGCAAAAAGAGCCCATGCCCTCAAAGCACTCACCTAGAGGAAACAACAGGTATATGCGTAGGTACATACATGCATTGGAGAGATTGAGAAGAGATGGAAGGGAATCTCAGAGGGGAAGCCTTAGCAGCTGGGGTACTGGGAGAGGCCTCTTAAAGAAGGAACCTGTGGAAACTAAGACACCAAAGCAAGTTGAGAGGGCACTGGGGATAGTCAGTGTAAAAAACACAGAAATGGGAGAGGAACAGCAGAGAACCTAGTGTATGGAGGAGCAAAGAGTCAGAATATTGGAAAGGGAGGAAGGGGTCAGGCTCTGAAGGCTTAAACACCAAAAGTGAAAATCATATTTGATAGTGAAGATAACAGGGAAATCAATGGAGCTCACTCCATTGAGGGGAGGAGGTGACACGGTCAGACCTGGGCTTAGGAAAAATTTCTTTGGCAGCTGAGAGGAGGGATGTAAGGCAGGACTATTGCTACAGTCTGGGAGAAGCAAGAAGGGCCTCAACTGCAGTAGTAGGTGTGAAAGTGGAGAGAAAGGGACACTGCATGCCTACACACCATACATGTATCACGTGAATACACACATGTATGTGTAGATATGCATATCTACACATATGTGTATATACTCACACATCTGAGATTGGGTGACTGGGAAGATAGTGGTACTCTTAACAGTCAGGGAAATTCAAGGGGCAGTTTTTGGGGAAAAAATAATGAATTCTATTGTTGCCTTTGAGATGCCTAAGGGACATCCAATCCAAAATGTCCAGGAAGTGGGGACTGGAGCTTAGGAGTGAGCCTAGGGCCATATATATAGATCTGAGAATGATCTGACAGACTTGATAACTGAACCTTTGGTAGCTAATGAGATCACTGAAATAGTAGAGAACAAAAAGAGCCTAGGACAGAATCTTGGGGGGGGACCCCCATAGTTAGTGGCTACCACATGGATGGAGAAGCAGCAAAGGAGAGTGAGGAGAGGTTAAACAGATGGAAGGAGAATTGGAAGGAAGCAGTATCTTGAAAACCCAGAGAAGAAAGTATCTGAGGAGGTGATCAAGAGTGTCAAAGGCTACAGAGAGACCAAAAAAGATGAGGATTAAGAAAAGGCCATTAAATGTGTCAGTTAAGAGATCACTGTTAACTTTGCAGAGAGCAGTTTCAGTAAAAGGATCAGATTTCCCAGGGTGCAAGGTTGCCACAGAGGGACAGTTTTATGTGTCATGAAATTAAGTGTGGAAAGCATGGAATGTCAAAACTCACTTAAACTAAGGACGTGATTTTAAAAATCCATTAAATCAATAAACAGGACTAACAGAAACCATATTCCTTAATTTCTTTTGGAAAAATGTGATAATGATCAAATTTCCATATTTACACAAATGTTTCCCTTTATGATATTTCCAACAGTGCATGATACAGCTTGTGCAACTCTGAGCCATTTTTTGTGGCAGAAATCCTGAAAGAGGTCATGGGGCTCAAAGGGATATGATCTGATAAGGTGACAGAAATATTTATTCTATTATTTGAGAGTCGGGGTCTTTGTTTCCCCAACATTTCCTGTGCTGTTTTAAAAATAGTTTTCCATTGCAGTTCCAAGACTAGAATGTCCTTTAAAAGTTGGCTTTGACAGTGCTATTTAACCATCTGAACGGGGAACCGGACATCACTGGTCAGAGGCTGAACAGCATAAAGAAAATCCCTGTACTTATGGTCAGAGGGCTGGGTTCGAGTTCAGATTCAGACCCTACTGGCTGTGTGACCCCAGGCAAGTCACTTAACCTATCATCGGTCCACTTTCCACAACTGTATGATGGGGACAATAACAATATTTGCCCTAACCTTCTTCACAGAAAGAGCTTTGTAAACCATGAAGTTCTCTGGAAATGGGAGCTGCCTTTCTGAAAGGAATAAGGAACAGGGCATTTGGTCACATTTGCTTCCTAGGCCAGAGGCAATTCTGAAGAGCTGCCTGGCCAGGACTGACACTGATAATCACCAGGAAGGCTTTTGCAGACAGATTATGTGGAGCTCATTGATCCTGTGGTCAAAAAGATTACTGGGTGCTAATGACTGGCCATCTCTCGGGCACAGAGGACCACTGATCAGAGGCCTAAGGGCTGGAAGGAACCTTGGAAGTTGATTTAGTCCCAAACCCCTCATTTTTAGCAGATAAGAAAACTGAGGCCCAGAGGATTTAAGTGATTTGCCCAAGGTCAGACACGTTGTAAGGTACCTGGACTCAAGAACCCCCTCCTACATCATCCCCAACATTATCTAGCCTTCACTTGAATAGCTTTGATCGTTAGGAAATTTTTCCTCCTGTCAAGCTACCTGTCTCTCTGTGACTCTGCTCCTGGTTCTGTCCTCTCCAGCCAAGCAAATCTACCTGAGACCAGGGGAGGTGACAGTCCCACTGCCCCACTCCATCATACAGGGGTGCTACACTGCTGAGCTGGGAAGCAGCCAGAGGACGTCAAACAGGATAATGAAGGGCCTTGAGATCTTGTTGTATGAGGGTCAGTCCTAGGAACTAGGGATGGTTAGTCTGGAGAACACTTGGAATGGGGGCAGAGAGGTTTCTGAAGGAAAGGGGAATGAGAAGTATCTTCAGATATTTGCGGAAGAGGGATTAGACAGTTATGCTTGGCCCCAAAGGACAGAACTTGCTGCAAAGGGATGCACAGAGTCAGGTTTAGGCTTAAAGTAAGGAACAATCTTTCTATTAATTATAGCCTTCTGAAAGTGGGACGGGCAACCTCAAGAGCTAGTGGGTTTTCTCTTATTAGAGCTCTTTTTTTTTTGGCCGGGCAATGAATGGGGGTTAAGTGACTTGCCCAGGGTCATACAGCTAATAAGTGTCAAGTGTCTGAGGCTGGATTTGAACTTAGGTACTCCTGAATCCAGGGCCGGTGCTTCATCCACTGTACCACCTAGCTGCCCCAGAGCTCTTAATTTTAACCAACAGCTAGATGACCACTTACCTAGTGTGACTTAGAGGGGTTTTCTCTGTTGAGGTCCGAGTTGTACTAGATGGCCTCCCAGGTACCTCCCAACTCTAAGGTACCAAAACCTATGAAAAAAAACCTTTGTCCACATCAAAGCCCTGATTCAAACACCTGAAAACTCCATTAGAATGTAAACTTATTGTAAATTGGGATTGCTTCATTCTTTATGCCCATATTCCCAGTGCAAAGCCCAAAGCCAGGCACACAGTAGGTACTTAATAAGTATTGGTTAGTTGCCTGATCCAAGAAGTCATGGAGGGGCAGCTAGGTGGCTCAGTGGATAAATCACTTGTCCTGGATTCAGGAGGTCCTGAGTTCAAATCCGACCTCAGACACTTGAGACTTAGTAGCTGTGTGACCCTGGGCAAGTCACTTAACCCTCATTGGCCTGCCTCCCCCCGCCCCCTCCCCCCTGCAAAAGTCACGGAGAGACAAAGTCCTCATTATATTGTAAAGCCAAATGCAATGAGTGTGAGAGAACTTGAGGGCTGTGAAGGTCAAGTCCCAGCTCTGCTAATCTCTACTTGTGTGACCCTAAACCAGTCTCTTTCTCTTTTGAAGCCTCAGGTTTCTCATCTACAAGGGGAGGGGCTCGATGACCTCTAAGGTTCCTTCAGCTTGAGGTCCAGAAATTTCAGTCGTAGGCAAGAAATTTTAAGAACAGATCATTATAAGGCAAGCAAAAATAAGTCATATTAAAGGGATATTGCAATTGGCCTAAGACGATAATCAGATCAGAGGACCTGGATGAGACCAGAAGGACAAGGGGTCTTGTTTTCCATGGAAGATGAATGAAAATTCACTTCCAATTTCTGATAGCTGGTTTTGATTTTACTCTGCTGATACAAGACATCCGCATGATGTACAGCAAGAGCACATGTCTTCGACAAAAATATTTAACCTGAATTCTTGACTGTGATGGAAGACTTACAGACTATCCTGAAGTTTAGAAACCACCTGGGAACCATGACTATGCAAGTCATCAGGTCCAGTAATCTTCCCTGAGCATAGGCCATCCTCCATGGTGGTTTGTTATTGCTCACACAAGTCAAACACAAGAAATGAGGTGACTAGACTTAAAACGAAGCAATCTCTCCTCCCCCTGGTGACCACATTTTACCCCTCTGATTTGATGGGAATTAAATGTATCTTCAGCTCAGGGAGGAGGGGATTACCAGAGTACAATCGGTTCTAGTTATCAATGACATTCTCCTGAAGTCCGGGATGTAAATCTCCATTTATGGTACACTTTGAGTTGTGCACGTTGTTGTCCTGACACAAGCCAGGGGGACAAAACTGCTTGTCCTGAAAAACGCAGTTCTTACATAAAAAATGACGACTTTCTGAATTCTTTTCCTACCTGTGACAATGCAGCTGAAATATGGAGTATTGCTTGAAAGAGTACACCATCACTACACTCACTGTAAAAGGAAAGACAAAGACCATGACACAGTGAGATACCCAAGTCCAAACAGACTTTAGGAGCTAATGAGTTTTCAGGCAACCTGATGGAAAATTAATTTTCATAACTTATCATCTCATGTTAAACATACTCCTGAAAGGATAAATGGAATTGTAAGAGTTCTTCAGCTTTCCCAGAAATACAAGATCTAAAATGGAATGATCCCTGGTTAATATTATTGTTTGTAATGTGGGATCCACAACACTCCCTGCCTGCCACTTCCACACCTTTAAATGGTCAACCAGTACCTCATTAACATTACTCCAGGTAAAAGCTTGATAGTCTGAGGTGGGCTCAGACTATTGAGGTACAGGCAAATTTTTGAAATGTTTTCTAGCAGAAATGTAGAAATGTTGATTGTCTTTAGTTGATAAACAAACTGAAATGTTCAGCATGTCTAGTAATAGGAAAACAGAGAGAAAGCACTTGGAAACACATATGAGGTCACAGGTGGTCTACACTGATAGAATGTTTTTAAAAACCAGGGAATTCAGCAGCATCCTAAATGATTACTTGGGAGAAATTTTTTTTGGGGGGGGCATATGGAATACCCCTAGGAGTACCCACCCTAACATAACAAGATGGTATAGATGTGGTCTTAGTCAATTAGCTGAAAAAATTTCTCTCTTTTACCTAGAGCAACAATATAGTAAATTTTCATAACTATTATATTCTATGGGGAAAAAACCCCTGAAGCACTTCTGAAATTGGCTTCATTTAGGATTTCAAGGCATATCTCAAATCTCATGATTTAGAAAGGCAGGGTCTAAAGAAAAGTTTTTTCTAATCCACTGTATTAGGATCAAACTAAAATACCAGAGAGAAACATTAATTTTTAATGCAATGCTTAAATAATAAAAACAATTCTCATGTTTTTGTATTCAAAATATTTTATATTAATCATTCAAACTTAATTTTTATACAACTAATGCATACATAATCAGAGTTTTCTATCTCCTAAGTCACATCTCACTGATATAAAAAGAATACAGGCATACCCCACATCACATTAATTCAGTCAATGATGTTTTGCAATAGTGTCATTGCTAGATAGCAGTCGAACCCCACTATCATGTCATGAAACCCTGTCATAACATCATTCAGACAAATGCCCACTAATGACATCATTCCTAATTAATCATCCCTCATAATGCCTTGTTTAAATATTGTCTTGCATTTTAGTGGAACCAATGAATGAGGCTAGGTTGGGAGAGGGGGTGGGATGCCTATATCTGAGAAAGGTTCTGCCCTCCAAATGATGTTTTGCTCTGGAGTTAGTCTATATTTGATTGTATCCTATGAATACAGACGCATGAAGGAAAAGAGAACAATTCCCTTTCAGATTAACCTCCTCCCCTGAGGACTAGGATGGCCTTGTTCATAGCTCGGACCTTGGCATCGGCAATGGATTTCACATGATTGAGGCCAGATTCACAAGTGCAGTGGCAGCGGCAGCAGTGTATATTACATCGTTCACATCACAGAGAAGCTTGGCTTTCGGGAGGTACCTTGCAGTCGTGGGTTACATTTCTTAAACGCAGGAACCTTAATGGAGAAGGGATGGTACAGTGTTTGCAATGTATTTGACACGTGACAAAGCCACACTGAGTCCACGTTTCTAGGGCCAGCCAGTCTACAGAGGCTCTGACTTAAAAGTGGCTGAGATTAGGTGACCACAGAAAACAGGGGTTTGTGTACTCTGGCTAAAAATCCCCTGGTTTGCTTTTGCTGGATTGTGTACAGTTTTTGCCTTGATTGTGTGGTTGCTGAAGACCTGCCTCTAAGAGTCTGTCATGTCAGCCTTACTGAGTGCAATTGCCAATTCAAGGTCTTCCTGTTCTTGTCTTCGCAACCGAGCTAGCCTCTCCTGCTCTGCTCTCTCACTCTCGCGCTTGGCCCACGCCAGCTGCTGCTCCTCATTTCCAAACTAAAAAATAAAAATGGAACTTTGGTTAATAAACTCTGGAGACATTTCCTGATGCTCCCACAAAGCATAGATGCAAGGTGGTGAAAGTTAAATGCTGGGGGAGGGTGGGGGAGAAGCATCTGCAGTGCAGAGAAAACCTAGCATATATCAGCAAATGCTAGCGGGAAGCATGGGTGACACAGAATAAAATCATTTTCATTAAGGAGTATTCCTGATGAGGTGGAAAGAGCATTGCTGACTGAAGTTACGGTGGAGATTGGAACGAGTAACCCACAGCTCCTTCATTTCCCTTCTCCTCGATGGGGCGTTGAATTCCCCCACCAACCCAGCAACTTCTTTGGGGCCTCAACCTCATGCCAACAAATAGCTTCAGAAAAGGAATCCCCAAATAGGATCCTTGCTGTCGATATTTTCCCCACTGGGCTGCCCCACTCCCAAACCAGCAGCTCCATTTGCTGCAGAGTATTGAAACAGATAAGGGCATGTGCATGTAGCTATGTTGCAAGGCAGCATCTTAACTACACTAGGAATGTCGGTCCATATTAACTATTGTTCTGGAGCCTCTTTTCATAGAAATCTGTGGGCCAGTTTGATGCTACACTGTGATATGGGAGGTAAGAACACGTATGGCTATACAGATACATTTTTAACAAAAAGTTATCTTTCAGCAAACAGAAGCAACAATCAGATGATGTCAGATAGTCAATGCACCCCTGAGCTTCCAAAAGAAAGACTTCTATGAATCCTTTCAGGTGCAACAAAGGTGCTAGTGCCATTAAGTGGTAACCTCCTAATTCACTGTTAAGTTTCAAGGATTTAAAAGAATGAATCATTACAAAGTCAATAACCTGGGGTACAGTTTCACTGAATTGTAACTGGCATTTTTTTTAAAAAAGGCTTGACTTCGGGGCAGCTAGGTGACGCAGTGGATAAAGCACGGGCCCTGGAGTCAGGAGTACCTGAGTTCAAATCCAACCTCAGACACTTAACACTTACTAGTTGTGTGACCCTGGGCAAATCCCAATTGCCTCATCCAAAAAACAAAAAAGGCTTGACTTCTTTAAAATAAAAATGAAAAACAATCTCCAAAGTTTTATTTGAAACAAACTAAAAAACTTGCTTTTCTTGTGTTATGGTACCTATTATTACTGACTATCTCTATCCAAAGTAAATATGGCATAGGGGTGGGTGATAATAAATGATTCAATGTAACTTTGCTATTTAAAATAAACACCCCATGGAATACTGCATATACTGTCAGACTTGGTTGATATGTGTTTAATTTTGTGGAAATGTTTTTTTTCTCCCATTCTTTTTTGATTCTTTGTTACAAGGCCTGGTTCACTGGGCAAGGGAGGAGCAGGTATAAATTTAGAAATTAAAGTGATATAAAATCAAAATATATTAATATATTTTAAAACGAAGTACAATCCAACACCCACACTCCATGAATATAATTATCATGATCAGAATCAAAGAATGTCAGAACTAGAAGGGCCTTTAGAGATCTCCTAGTCTAATCCCCTTATAGACACGTGGAATCCCCAAAGGGAGGTAAATTGCCTGAGGCTACACAGCAATTTAATGGCAGAGTGGGCACAAGAAACTCTTGCTTCCATTTGCCCTGACAGCCCTACTATGCTCATCATTTAATTGCAAGTTATAGTAATATCTCTAACTTGAGTGTGTGATTTCACAGTGGCAGAGTCTAATCCCACAGGATAGAGGAGGAGAAGGGGGAATGGGAATTTTCAAGTCCCATCTCTCTGAGGCCAGATCAATAGAAGGTGGCTCAAAAGCCTTAGTGTACTTTTGAGCTTTAATAGCTTTTGGGACACTCTGTACAAATGTTTCCAAAATTTATGGTAGTAGTTGGCCTCAATCCTCCACTCCACTCAGTCCTCCCAATCCCTATTTGTTGGGTGTGCACAGAGTAGACTTAAAGAAAAGGCTCATTATCTCTTATGAACTCCCTGCATAAGGAACCAACAATAAGTTTCCTGTTGTCTTCTGCTTCTTTCTGTGCCCTACATTACCTATCACAGTGCTTTGCAAACTAGGTACTCAATTTGTAGATGCTAAATTTAATCTAATTACTCTTTGGAGGTTTTGCTAATTCCTCCCAATTTAGCAAATGTTGCATGGTAGACAAGAAAAGATAAGTACTACAGAAGTAACTAAATTATGCTAGTTACTGGTGATCTTTGCTAAGAGGTGGAGGTAATTATGACAGGGACCCAAAGAAGCTCAGACTAGGAAGGGACACAGTGGGCATTCAATAAGTTTACTAATTTCATTCGATCTAGCTCAAGCTAATTTTATAAATGAGAAAAGTGAGTTGTAGATAGGGAGAATTGCCTAAGGGCACACAATAGGCCAGGGTCAAGGCCAGGACTAAGAACACCAGGAGGCATTCTCATTTCCAATGCAGTGCCCTTACCACCAGGCCATACACCTTAGGCCAATAGTGGCTTTGTTTTCATAGTTGATCATACTGCATGGCATTTTAGGAGCATTCATTTTTAATTCAAACACATCCATCACCATTATTTCAACTGCAATCTGTTTCAGTGAATGATCATCCAAAGACCAAAGGTGATTCTTATCACCCAAAATGACGAAGACTCCCAGTTTGTGATGTGCACCCCTCCCAGAGAGATCTACTCTATTTTGGAAGACTGAAGGAAGGTTTCTCCCTGACAGGGTTGTAGATTTCAGTCACTTGCTTTAAGCCTAACAGAAGTGACCAAAAGTAGGCACCACTGGTTTTGTCCAGGTAATCACTATCCTTGTGAACCACACACTACACAGCACCCCATGGACTTGCAAGATTTGAACCTTGTATTTGTGAAGCTCTGGATACATCTAGTTAAAAAAACTAAGTTAGGGCCAAGAAAATAGATATCTAGTTCCTTGCATGCAGAACAGAATTCAAGCTGCTAAAGAGTTATTTAAAATATATTATCAGGTTGTCTTTTATTACAAGGCACCAATTCTGGCAGCCCAGTCACCAAAAAATTAATACACTTAGAGCTAAAAAGGAACTGAGAAGCCATCATGTTCAACTCTCTCATTTTACAGATAAAGAAACTGAGGCCCAGAGAAAGTAAATAACTTGGCCACAGTCAGATGACCAGTTTGTGGCAGCCAGGACTAAAAACTCTGGTCTTCTGACTCAGTCCTGGGTTACTTATTGCCACACTACCATGCTATTTCTTTCATCAGAATCACCACTGCATTAAGTAATTAATAGCCTACTAGCTTCCTTACTATGAGAGAATGTGAAAAAGTTTTTTCCCCCAAAGAAATCAGTCATTCAGAGAAAGAAATGTTATACAACTGTCAATAATGAAATATACAACATAGCCAATCTGACATTTCCTCTCCTCCGAAAGCAAACTTCTGGGAAAGGGCCATTGTTACTAAACCACAGATCTTTCTTTCTAAAATGTATTTTTTTTTCTTTAAAAAAAGAAATACCAAGGACAGGCGCTATTTTACCTACTAAAAAACCATAGTAAATAACACCAGCAACTGTTCCTAGAACAAACATTCTCTTGGTAACAAGCAGATTGCTTATATATTCAGAGTATTTAAAAGTAGCTGCACTAAGGCAAAAGTCTTAGTTGAGGGTGGGGAGCCAAATGGAGCATCATGAATGGAAAAACAAAAGTCTAGATTCACTGAAATTAAGCATTTACCATGTTCCTTTCAGGCAAAAAGTGAAATTCTTAACATTTTATCCCATGAACATCAATTCCAAAAGAAGCCACATTTTCAATGTGCTGGATGGCTACTGTTATCTTAGCCATCATTTCTTGTGCTTGAAATAACAAAAGAAAAGAATTTTTTTAATGTTTAAAAAACACTCAATAAAACCATTAGAAGGTAATGGAAAAAAATTAGAAGAGAAGAAGCCATAGAGAACTAACAATACAAGTTATTACAGCTATTTGGCTCCCGTCATTTTATAAATGGACACAACTTTGAAGAGTAATGCAAGAATCACTGCACGCTAGTTTACAATCCATTCCACAGATTACATTTTTTGTTGCAATCTGGAATACTACTGTAAGGAAAGGAGTCCTCAGGTCCTCTTGAATTGCAAGTCTCTTCAAAACATAAAGAAATTTGCTAACATTTAGAGAAAAAAACTACAGTAGAAAAGCAAACATTTTGGAATCTTTTAAGATTATACCATAGTATAACTGAATGGGGAAAAAAACAAATCAAAAGCAAACCACACCAGTAGATCAAATCATCTCTCCCAATGTCCAAGGGCTAAGTCTGCTAGTTGATGATTTTGTCTGGAAAAAAATGAGTGTTTAAAGATGGAAAGGCAACTGTTAGCAGGAAACAGTGTGCTATGTAAATGCCACTGGGCAGGATTACGCTCCCTTCTTTAAAACAAAGGTAGTTAGTTATTGAGATTGCTTCTTAACAACTATTCTGGATAGGCCAAAAAAGGCCACTGGTCAAAATGTAGAAATATTGAACCAACAGATACTGGGATACTTGGGGTAGGGGGTTTCCAAAGATGAACAGCAACCAAATGCAGGATGTACAACTAAGTCTTTTGTGGAGATTAGTCATTTTCCTTAAATTGCCATACAACTCAACTTACCCTTTCCACTATCCAAGAATGTTCTTGGGTAATGAATATTTCTTTCTTTCTTTCTTTTTTTAAAAAAAGAATCTATAAGAAATCAAGTGCTAGTCAAGAAACTATAGATAAAGCAAGTTTTCTTTCTGACTTTTATTAACAATGTCACCATTTTGCATACATTCACAAGAGTTTAAGAGAGCACCAACCAGACAGGATTTAACTAACTCAAGTTATAAAGTATTTACAGAATGCCAAATGCTCTGATAATTTCAGTAGCTTAAATACCTCAAATACACTAATAAAAAGATATGCGCGGTGCACTTCACCTAAACATATCTGGTTTTTAAAAAAATGAACTGAGTGTTTATTGTGCACTAACACGCCAGCAAAACGTGTCTAAAAATGGATAGTTCATGAGTCAAAGATCTCTAGATCACAAATTTCACAACTAATGACCAAACAGGTTGCTTTACAATTTCCAAACATAGGTTGTTCAAGTCTGCCTCTGATACCACTTCATAGCATGGACATGAACCTGGGCTCTGAACTATGAGCTCCAGCTGGTTCTAGGAAGCTGGGCAGACCAAGAGCACAGGGCCAGTACTGTACATCTGCACCCTGAGGACTGGCCCACTTATGTAGGGAGAGGCACAGTCCTGGAGCTGCCTAAAAAAAAAGTGACCATTTTCGGTCAGAAGAAGGAGCTGAACACTTTCATAAGGATGGTTCCTAAGGTTTGCCATCTACATCCTTGCAGGAGGGAATACCTGTAAGGATGAAATGATGAATCCTCGAAACACTAAAGTATAAGGATTTGGTTTTTTTAAATAGACTCAATGACAGCAATATATCATCAAACCCATTTTAATACGTGGAAGAAAAAAAGCCTGAAGCTGCATAAGGAAGGAATTTTGTTGTCCAAGAATAGGGAGTGAAAAGTCACTAAATATACAAAGTTTTAAAATCCTAAATATTTTCTCTGTCCAGGCTTAAAACAAAGTCAGACTTTTAAAACTCTGGCATTTATTTCTGAAAAGGCACTTCTTTTTGCTCAAAGACGCTTTGAGATTCCTTGATGAAACAGAAAATGGATGTTCTGATAACAATTTCCTAAGAGGGAATGTGTTAGGGGCAGCGAGGTGGCGCAGTGGATAGAGCAACGGCCCTGGAGTCAGGAGTACCTGAGTTCAAATCCGGCCTCAGACACTTAACACTTACTAGCTGTGTGACCCTGGGCAAGTCACTTAACCCCAATTGCCTCACCAAAAAAAAAAGAAGGAATGTGGGGGGGTTTTTTGGTTTTTTTTTAATGGTTTCTGGTTTTGATGTAATAGGTAACTGGGACACTATATGAACACTCAGCATTTTTCACTAGTCAGACTTCACAGTTCAGGTCTTCATAATTCAAACTGGTAGTACGTAGCATAATGTGAAAGAACTATCAGAATTTTTCTAGAAACAATTGAAATGGCTCTTTGCTATAGGAATTTCCAGGGGACAGCAAAACCCTGATATATATTTATTCAATTGCGCTTAGCATAGTGCTTGGCACATAGTAGGCGCTTAATAAATGTTTATTGAATTGAATTGAAAATATGCAAACTTCTGAAGGGTTTTACATCTTAGCTCTCAAAACTCAAAATACAAAGTGGCCTTTCATGCAACAAAACAATACAAAAAGGCTACAACAAAGAATGTGAAAAGGCCTGTTTTCCCACCCTACTGGATAGTTAAACATGTCCCTTTAAAGTAATGTCAAATTCACAGCGATTTTTATTAGCATTTTTTTTTTTACAGAAATAGAAATACAGGATAATGATGAGAACAGCATGAAGTACTAAGAGACACAAGCCAGTGGACAGCAGGTTTGCAGTTTAAAAAATAAAAAACCCAAAGGATTGCTGCAAGCGAGGAGCAGAAAGTGGTTGGCTCAGAGACAATGAACGTAACTTACAGAGCTGAAGTCTGCAAAACCCAAGGAAGAGTCTTTAGGAGTTTGAGTTGAAGAGGAGGGAGCAAATGGATCGTTTCCACTAAATGGGTCCCCAAAACCCTTTTTATTTTGAAACGGGTCACTGCTGTCAGCCCCAAATGGCTGGAATGGATCAGGGGGTTTGGAAAAATCTGTAGACCCGAGCTGGCTTACAGGTGTACTTTTACCTGGAAAGTTTAGGAGAAAAAAAGGAGAAAAAATATATAGGTTACTTACCAAGGAAAAAGCAAAGCCCCAAGTTGGAGAGCCCTGGATTCCTTTTCCCCATGATGCCATTTCTCCCTTTTCAGAATGATTGTAGAAGTCATCTCATATGATTTAGTTCATATAATCATCAAAGGAGTTCAGTATCATTGTCTTCCCTCAGGAACTTTTAAAATAAAGTCTTTTAACTCCATTTTCATAAGTGTTTGTGAATAATAAAAGCAAAATAAATGTAAGATGACTTTTGTTAAAGCTTTTGACAAGAGAATTTATGAGGCAGCCATTTCAAAAAGCTACAGAACCGGGCAGCTAGGTGGCGCAGTGGATAAAGCACCAGCACTGAATTCAGGAAGATCTGAGTTCAAATCCAGCCTCAGACACTTGACACTTACTAGCTGTGTGACCCTGGGCAAGTCACTTAACCCTCATAGCCCTGCCCCGCCCCCCCCCAAAAGCTATAGAACTAGAAAGGTTTAAAAATTATTCATTTTTAGGGTTGTGAGATGAGAGTGAAAAAGACACTGCAATTTGAGCAGTAAAAATTCTGACCACGCAGAAAAAGACACTAAGAGTCTGAATTTTTATTGGGAGTCAACTGAAAACCAAGTTTAGTTTCAATCTTATGTAGGTAGACAGGGTTAATTATATATGAATGTTAGTTTTATAATCTCTGTGGTAGCTCTTCAGAAAAGTCCAATGAGCCCCATTCAATTTGAAATGTTTTTCTTTTCCTTCTACCAGTCTGGCTTCTTGGTGACTGCCCAGTTTGAAGAATAGGAGAACTGTTCTTGAAGGTGGAGCAATCCAAGGGCTTTTGATAAGCAGGGCACAGCAGGTGTTCTTTTTCAGCTATCACTTCATTATACTGAAGAATGTAAGCTTCCTGAAGGTAAAGATTTTCATTTTGTTCACTTTGTATCCTTAATGGCAAATATAGCACCTTACACATAGTAGGTGCTTAATAAATGCTTTTTCAACTGGGGGAAAAACTGAAAACATTTTTCCTTACTAAGATAACAGTGGGCAGCAGCATGGCAGATGGACTGGGTATCAGGAAAAGCCTGGCTGGCTCTCCCATTAATTAGTGTGGTTTAGGAAAAGCACTGATTTCCTTCTCTTGGGTCCAGGGTCCCTTCCAGCTTGCTCAGATACACTACATTCCCAAGTTTAGTCCACTTCTTATGTTCTCTGGTCTAAGGTCCCTCCCTCCCAATTCTGATCCTCAGTTATACACATGCCGGAAGGCTCCCTTCCAGCATGAACATTTTTAGGATCCTGGAACCTTGGAGAGCATCCAGCCCAATCCAATTTTACAAATGAAGAAAACTAAGCCCAGAGAGGTTGAATGATTTGCTTAATATCACACAGGGAGTAAAAGACAGAGCTGGGAGTAAAATTGCCTTCTTGGGACTCCAGAGACAGTATCATTTCCCCCTGTGCCATGACGCCTGACAACGTGGTTGTGCAGCTTCCTTGTCTCTATTCCAGCACTAGTGGGGCAAAGGTGCCAGTTAGAAAGTGCTGGACTCCAGAGTAATGAGATGGATTTGGCATCAGAGGACTCGGGTTTGACTTCTGGCTCAGTCACATGCAATCTATGCGACCTTCAACAAGACATTTAACTTCTCTGGGCCTCCGTTTGCCGCTCTTTAAAATGAAAGGTTGGAAGTCTCCTAAGAGAACTAAACCTGAGACCTTATGCCCCAGGTTCAGGTCTCATTTCTGGTTCTTACCATATGCTGTGTGGACAAAGGCAAGTCACAACCTCAGTTTCCTCATCTGTAAAATGGGGATAAAAATACCTATATAGTAGAAGCAGACCAGTGTAGTGGATAGAATGGCAGCCACTGGGTCAGGAAACCTAGGATAAAGTCCTGCCTCTGGCACTTATTAACAGTGTGATTATTGGCAAGTTACTTAGCTCTCTAAGACTATGTTACAGATAGGTGCTGGTATGCATTGGCAGAAGCAGTTTCTACACTGGGAGTTTCCCACATTGATGAAATCACAGGTATACAGCAACCTCCCCTTTCTCCCAACAGTGGACTACCTCCATCACAGGACTGTGAAAATCAGATGGAATAATATGGGTAGAGTGCTTGACAAACCTTGAAGTCACAGATAAACATCAGTTATTATTAAGTGCCCCAACACAACAAAAGCCCAGTAGTAATGGAAGTCAAGGAGAAGTGGGCCAATGCTATGGACAGATCAGCACAGATTCATCTCCATCGCTGGCAAATGTGAATGTGGTGTTCTAGTGAAAGAGGTCCATATTATTGTCTTTATACACAAAGGCAATACAGTGGCCTAAAGCAGTGCGGTAGCTAATATCGAAGAGTAGTCACAAATTGCTAGACTGTACCTCGCTTAAAATTCCTGTTTCATCTAATTATTTATTTAATAAATAGAATCACCAGCTCGAAAGTGAAGGAACCCCAGAAGTCACAGGATCCAACCCGAATATCTTTTAACAGAACAAGAAGTTTCTCTTGTCCAGAATTTACTGCAATAACAAAACTGTTGTGCAGCACTGGGCAAGGCAAAGAGTGCACTTGTGATTGCTCTCTTGTTCCCAAGGCTGACTGAAGGGCAGAGGTTGGAAGTGAAAGTGTCAGAAGAAGTACAAGCTACTAATTTACTGACCACAAAGACATTACGACTTGTTTTTCTTCAGGTAATCATAATAGGTGATGGGTTTTAGTTATATGTATGTGTGGCCCCATCCTTCCAAAGAGTTTATTATACTAGTTTATTTTCCTCAACACTCTGGTTAAATAGGTAAGAGTGACTTCCCTTCAGATCTCCAACCATTAGAACTTTTTCAAGGGGTTGGCTCAGGGGCCACAGCTTCCATGAAGGCTTCCCACATACTCCCATTAAAAAGGATTCCTTCCTCCCCAAATCTTTTTTTTTTTTTTTTTTGGTGAGGCAATTGTGGTTAAGTGACTTGCCTAGGGTCACACAGCTAGTAATTGTTAAGTGTCAATGGCCGGATTTGAACTCGGTCCTCCTGAATCCAGGTCTGGTGCTCTATCCACTGTGCCACCTAGCTGTTCCTCCTCCCCAAATCTTTCATCCCTCTCTATTAACCTTTTCTTTTTCTTTTTTCTTTCTTTCTTTTGCTTTTCTTTTTCTTTTTTTTTTCTTTTTTGGTGGAACAATGAGGGTTAAGTGACTTGCCCAGGGTCACACAGCTAGTGTCAAGTGTCTGAGGCCACATTTGAACTCAGGTCCAAGGCCAGTGCTTTATCCACTGCACCACCTAGCTGCCTCCTCTAGTAACCTTTTCAATGAAATTACCCATTTCTACCTTGTATAACCTAGTCCTACTAAGCTGTTAGCCCTTGGAGGGTAAGAACCATTATTTTTCATCTTTGCAACTCCAAATGAGAATGAGTGATTTCTCTCAGAGGAGGCACATCCCACATAATTGCTAAAGCAATCTTGATTGTGCTTTGTCATGTTAGAAACTATAAGAGTGAGGGGAAAATGGATACAATTGGTAAGATCAATGGCAAAATGTGGGAAATAGTCAAAAGAAGGTCATCTATTCTATAAAGTTTGGGGTTCCTCCCTCAACTATTCTCTTCTCTGGTACCCATATTTGGGGGAGGGGGTCAGATGTCTTCATGCTTTTCATTTCATTATGGTACATTTTATTAAAAGATTTCTAGTCTCAACAACAGGTGATAAGTAGGAAGACTGATGGGCCTGACTTCAAAACCTAAGAAAATGCAATTTTCTTCATTCTTGACAGTCACATTTATGGAAGTGTGATCAAGAATTGAGTGCGTAAGGAGCAGCTAGGTGGCGCAGTGGATAGAGCACCGGCCCTGGAGTCAGGAGTACCTGAGTTCAAATCTGGCCTCAGACACTTAATACTTAATAGCTGTGTGACCCTGGGTAAGTCACTTAACCCCAATTGCCTCACTAAAAAAAAAAAAAAAAAGAATTGAGTGCGTACCCAGCTATGACCTACAATAGGGAATAAATTTTCTTTCCTGTATAAATTCCCTTTATGAAATAAACTGCTACTAGGGTCCTGTAGACATAAACGTGCCCTCTTTTCTAACTTTGATCTTCCTGTACCTCTTATCTTTTTCCTCTCTCCAGGCTCTAGATTTCCAATATTCTGATGCTTCTCCAATTTTTTCTACAAATGTACATTTTCTTATTTCCTGTGTCCTAGGACTTCTCTGAAGGAACTGGCCTTGAGAATTTGCCTTCCATCTCCACTGCACACTCTCCCCAAACCCCTACTCTTCTCTAAGGGAAGCAGACAAAATGCAGCAAAGTCCAAGGCTTCCCTGGCTCTGCTGAGGACATAAAACAGCTATGACCTGCATCTCCTACCTGGCTATTCACCTTTACACTTGTCATCACCATAGAAAGGACTTGAGTAGAACAGAGGCTCTTAAAGAAGGTAGCACATAGAGGCCTTGCAATGAAGTCAGGGAACAACAAGGTTGTGGTGTCAACCCATGAATAGTAAGCAGTGGCACGTATCTAATTTCATAAGCATTAAAGTAGAAGCTGGGATATTCTCAGACCCAATGAGATTCTTATTTCCTCAGAATGACTCTGAACCAATCAATGATTTGATACCCATATTTTAGATAAATATAACACAGGTTTGCCAAGCCAGAGAAGAAGCTTTGACAATAGTTCTCTTTTAGCACACTGATGCTGTTGCACACTGATCCCAACATCTGCAAGATGTTAAATAGCTTAACTGTGTTCTAGTAGAAAAAGCACTGGATGGAGAATTAGAAAACCTAGGTTTCAACTCATGTATGTTGAATTCCTAATGCTTACTAGCTGTCTGACCTTGCTCACACATCATTTTTAACCTCTGAGCTTTGGTTTTCTCATATGTAAGTTGGAAATAATACTTGCACAGGACATATTATAAGGAAAGTACTTAGTAAACGGCAATATGAATGTGAACCGCATTGTTATTAACTCACTCATTTTCCTGAACACAAATTTTCTATTAGTATACACAGCACAGAAACCAGCTTAGTTGTGTAACTGGCCACCCCTTCAGGCTTATCTGGTTGGCACCATATTTCAGGCTGCCAGTACTGAGGCGTTCCTTTTCTCTGCTGGCCCACTGGACAGTTACTTAGCTATTGGCACATGGGACATGCTGATGGTGCCAGGAATGAAGCACTGAGAGATGCAGCACACAGTTTTCAATGTTGTATAAAAGGCTACAGTAGATTGTGCTACTTTTAAGACAAATCTCAAGCTGGTCAGATGTCCCACAGAACAGTAGATGTTGCGTTTTAACTTCTATTAGTCCTCTCTTTTTTTCAAAAAGTCGCATAAACTGGACACTGCTACATTTAATCCTTAGAAATTTTCATATGAAGACTATAGTTTTTGATATAAAAAAAAAACAAACCCAAAACTGTTGCCATAGTTCTCGAATATCTATAGGACCGGGTTTACTGTGACCTTGGGAGAGAGGGGGAACTTATTGCATTCCCAGGTACATTCCCAGGCTTAAGGATGGGCCAGTCTCCTCCATAGGTTGAGGGCCATGTGGGTCTGCAGCAGCTTCTGGGAAAGTCTCTGAGGAGGAGATAATGGGGGCAAATGGGAAGGAAGACTTCTCTGGCTTGGCCATCAACTATGCCCCCCTTCCCCCAACACTCTAATACTTCCTGTTTGCCATAATGAAATTTTAAAATTCAACTTCAGACAAAAAAAAAGTAAAATAAAAAAGCTAAAAAAAACTAAAAACTCAGAAATGTTTGCTGAATTTTTATTGTTGAGAAGTAGAACTTCATGGAGGGCTTGGCTATAGTTCAGTACTCCAAGTTGAGAGCCTTGGGCAGAGAGCCCTTAAATTCATGCTTTGAACACACAAACAGGTCTCTTTAAATACCTGGACAAGGAGGGAATAAATGATGATAAAAATAGCAGATGACATTTATATAGCGCTGTACAGTTTATACAGCCCTAGAAGCTGTGCAGGTCTGAGGCTAAGTGGTGGTATCCTCTTCTGAGGCCAGAACACTGAGGCTGTCAGAGGTGGAAAGTAACCTAACTAATGTTAAACTGAATGTTAGGATTGTGAGCCCAATATTACTGCCTCTATATATTGCCTCATGTGGGTTGGCAAAGGCTCAGTTAGGGGGCAGGAAAAAGCTGAGAGCAGGGGTCCTGGCCGTAGTACCAACGACCCTAGCTGGCTAAGTACTTTGCTAAATGCATGTTCCAATAAATCTTCTTGATCAAATTTTAGCTGAGATTTCAGTGGATGCTGAAATGTACCCCGTTTACAAGCATTTCAAACTGAGGTTTCTAACAACCAGGCAGATTATCCGAGAGATGAAAAGAGCTGCTCACTTCAAAAACTGCCTTCTCTTAGTTTTGCTCTATTGCTAAAACCACTGTTGTTTGGAAATCATGACTTTGTTAATGTGAAACCAGGGCACACCAACTGTTTGCCTCTTGTTTTCAAAGTAAAAAACTGTTTTTCTCGTTTGTCTGTTTTTAATGTTTTGCATAAAGACTATGGTGAACTTAACACGTGCAAAAAATGTTAGAGATTTTTCTGGTTCAGCATTAGAATGCGCTTATTATAAAACAGCAAGTTTTCTGCAAAAGGAAGTACATATCTATTAATGCCATGGACCTACTCACTCAAGTCTCCTATTGCACTTTGCACACATGCTGATTATTTTTAGCTGCTACATTTTAAAATATTCTCAATCTAGTTCCTATTTTTATGTAAACACTTCTGCTAACTTGTTGATCATTTTCCTATTTCTTGAAGCAAACCTTATGTTGTATGTAATAAAGCAATTTTGCTATCTTCACTTTACGTAGCAAATTCACTAATTTTACCACTAGTTATATTACTAGGGTACATCAACAAGCAACTCTAGGTAGAATCTCAGAATCTCAGCAGTGGGAAGGGAATTTTCTACTCCAAAAACCTGTTTATTAAGTCTCTACCTGCACACCTCCAGTGATGGGAAACATACTACCTTTCCAGGTATCCCATTCCATTATTAAACAGCTCTAATTATTAGTCAGTTCTTTATACTGAGGCCAAATCTCTGCAACTTTAAATCAATGGTCTCAGTTTTAAGCCAAGGAGAATTAAGCCCCTCTTTCCTATGAAATCTGAAAATAGTTTTCATGTTCCCCATTTGATCCAAATCTTTTCTCCTCTAGGCGACATAGACCTATTTCTGCAAGTGGTCCTCATACGTGACTGTTTTGTGTCCTTGCCTTGGTTGCCCTCCTCTGAATGGGCTCTAATCTGTCAACATCCCCCTTAAAATGCAGTACCCACAACTGACCAGAGGAAATTTGATCAGGGTAGATGGGAATTTCCCCCTTTTACATTTCAACTTAGCAAAAGATAAATTAAAAAGGCTTTTGAGTGACTGGAGAATTCCAGACCATTTCTATAGTTCTGATGGTAAGCCCCATGATCATTTGGTCACTTCTGTATGTCCATGCTAGAGTTTTCATTAACAGTACAAAAAGTATAGAAGATTTAAGAGAAGGCAAGTTAGTTCGAAACCACAGCAGTTTCAGCAGTTACCCAAGCGGTGCACCGAAACCACACACAGGACTTACTTTAGCAAAAACAATATGAACAAAATGGTTTACCGCAGGTTAAATGCTGTTAAAAGCTCAGAGACAGACTCCACCCCAGGTAAAAATCTTAATTTCTTACTTCTTGATTTTCAGAAGTAGTGATCGCTCTCTGGCACTCAAAGGTTAATATAAATTGAAAGAGAATAGGAGTGTATTTTCCAAATGAACAGTTTGGGACTCATGCTAAAATATGGCTTTCCCAGAATGCTTTTCAGGAAACCCTACACCTAGCAGGACACTGAATTTCTGCCTAATTAGTGAGAAATTAGAAAGGCCAAAAACCTGAGGTATACATTCTGTTCTATTGTAACCATTGCTGAGATGGAGAGAAATAACTTTTAGTGAACTCTGGGTTTTACAAATGAAGTTAATAAACACAACTGAAACAAAGATCAAAGAGATAGGAACTGAATGTGTTTATATCCATCTATACTTACATTAATGTTGAATAAATGCATATGTGTGTATGTAAACACACATACACATGCATACATAAATGTGTTATCTGTGTACATATGCTTATTCCAATAAGAAACTCTGTGACTGACACTACTTACTAAATTTACCTGGTAGCAATTTTAAAAAATGAAAGATCAAAGCAAAAGAATGAAAAACAAGTGGAATTTCTGGTTTGTGGCTGGGCCAGCTGCTTCCCCCAAGTCATTTATCCTACACAACACAGGATGCCCAAGCTCTCATACAACTGTTAGGACTTCTGAAAGTCAAGCCAATGAGAGTCACTTGGGTGGTACTGGGAGGGAGTTGTTAATAACAGATGGAAGAGAACGAAGAAGGCAACTTGTCTTCTCTGATTCTTTCACAAGGAAGATTAGTTTACATTACTTATGTATGTAGGTACACTGTCAAAAACAGCAAACTTGACATCAAAGATCTATGCTCAAATTCCAGGTCTGCCACTCAGTAGCTATGTGCCCTTAAGTAGTTTCCCTCTCTTGGTCTCAGTTTCCTCATCAATAAAATGGTAATAATAGTACTTATACTACCTACCTCCTTGAATTAACGTTAGGAGCAAATAAAATCAGAGATGTAAATCATTAGATAAATGTTATTGTTACTATTCTTCCTTTAAAAAATCCAGTATGGGGGAAAAAAAGGGGGTAAATAAGTGTATGCTGAACAATCACCAGACATTCAACATTGCAGCTTTTTGAGAAATGATCACTCTTGGTAACAGATTTTTAGATTCCCAAATATTTATATGTGGGTTCATAAAACAAGAATCAATCATTTTTAATGTGAGCAAAGCAAATATCTGATCAGCAACATTAAATCGCTTGCAAGGGACTGAGCGGCACCGAGAGGCACCTTATACTGCTGGATGTGTAAAAGTACGGTCAACAGAGATCAAAGCTGCGCCCAAAACAAGACGTGATCAGATAAAATTTGAGGTTCAAAGTGATCAGGGTATTGAGATTTTCCACTAAAAATATTTACTGAATTTTAAGAAAATTTAGTTTAATGTATTTAAAAGGAACAGGATGAGGTTGGTTCAGGATCCTTGAGAAAAACTGACCAAGCCTTTGGTCCCTGCTGATGTCTGATGTGACTGGCACTTAATAAAAAAAAGAAATAAATAAAAGAAATTTCAAGAGGTCTCTACAAAAGGGTTACATACAATATATAAAAAACATGACAGTACTCACGCTGGTTCTATAGAAAGGGAGGAGAATGGAGGTGACAATGCAATACCACTAAACAACTTAATGCATTTCATACAACAATTCTCACAACAAAATTATAGTAATATGTACTAGACTTAGACCCAAGTTGCTCTCAGTCACTTTCTTTTGTTTTTCAAAATCTCAAAGTCTGTTAATGCTTCATAGATCTTATTTGCCTGGTTTCTGCAGACATCTCATACTGTTTGTGCCCTTTCCCCTAGCATAGACCAATGAATTCAACTAAACAAATTCTGCAGTAGTTACCATGTAATCATAAAGGCAGTGCTGAGCTAAGAATCTTGCCATTTCTTATGGTGAAAGATAACTGCAGAAATGCAGCCTGTACAAAACTCCAAAGTTTCATAAATTCATTAAAAAAAAACCATACACTGAAAATTTGAGAAATAGAAGCGTGAGGGGGAAAAGGGGGGGTAGTTCAGTTTGACTGTTTTGGTAGGTGTCCCACCAAGGAGTTCTGGCACTCCCACTAGGAGGCAGATGACAGGGCTGACTGAGTCCCCTTTCCTCTCCAGACAAGCCTCACCTGAGCATTTATTCAGTGCTTACACTAGCTTAAGAAGCAGACGGGCAGGGAATACAAACCCCAAACTAAAAAACAGCCTCTATTCTCAATTTCTAAAGTAGCTAACATTCTATTGTAGCAAAAAAGGGGAATCACTGTCAATGGCTATAAAATAAGATGCTTTCCCAGCCTTGGAAAGGATGTGATAAATAGGAGTTGAGTTACAATTATGAAAGGTAATTTAAGAAGTTATTTTATATTGTACTGTTTGAGGTATTTTTTTTTTAAATAAATGTCTGTCAGGATGAAGAAAGAGATGGTGTAAATAAGGAACGACCACCTTGATGGCAGTTAAGTGACCTGCCTAAGATCACACAGAGAGTCATGTATCAGAGGTAGGATTAGAACTCGTGTCCTCTGACACCAAAGTCAATGACCTTTTGACCATACCATGTTGCCTGCCCAATACCCAATGCCTTGATGGCAACCCTTTCCCAGGAGCAGAGGGAATCTGAAAAACATAGAATTTAGAGCTAGGAACTGAAAAATCTAATTCAGTCCAACCAATTCCTGAACAAGAATCTCCTCCCCAGTCAACAAGTGGTTCTTCAGGGGCAGCTAGGTGGCGCAGTGGATAGAGCACCGGCCCTGGAGTCAGGAGTACCTGAGTTCAAATCCGACCTCAGACACTTAACACTTACTAGCTGTGTGACCTTGGGCAAGTCACTTAACCCAATTGCCTCACTAAAAAAAAAAAATTAAATTAAATTAAAAAACAAACAAACGAACAAAAAAACCAAGTGGTTCTTCAGCTGTTCCTGCAGTGCTCCAGGGACAGGGAACTTCCATCTTACAGAAGGTGGCAGCATATTTCACTGCTGGACAGGTACAAAGTACAAGTAGTACTGTTCCTATTTTAGAGATGAGGAAACTGAGTCTCAGAGAAGTGAACTGACTTGCTCACGATCAATCAATCATGCATTTATTAAGTGCCAGGTACTATACTTAGCAATGGGGATATACAAAATCATAGGACCACGGATGTAGGGCTGAAAATACCTCAGAAGTGATCTATCTAAACCAACCCCTTCATTTTACATATGAGGAAACTGAGGCCAAAGCAGGTTCAGTGATTTGCCCAATTACACACAGATAGTCAAATATCAGAGAGGGATTTGAAGCCATGTTGATACTAGAGCAAAAGCTCTTTCTACTATATTATGTTGCCTACCCAATATAAAAGTACATCGGTCCCTGCTTCTCTAGAGTAACTACAATATTGAGTAACTCATATTCTACTGGTTGGGCTGGGAAGTGGGGGTGGGGGTGGGAATAGCATGTTTACAGGTAAGTTAGTAAATAGAGATTTTTAAAAAATACACTGACACAAGAGTGGTGAAAGCCAGTAATCGACAGAATGCAGACTCTAGCCCAAGAACCTATTAACCACAGGGACTGGCAGGCCTTCCTTGACTCTCAGATCCTATGGTCTTCCACCCTCTACATCATGAGTATGAACCCTTGGTGCTCAGGCATCAGCTCTATCTCACTAGTGATGACTATGTTACCAAACTCCTACTCGATCAGTTCTTTCTGGTGGGTGTACACCAAAGTAGGCAAATGCTTCTATTTTTAATTCACAATTATCTATGCAGAGAAAGATCACCTATCAATGTTAGGGTTTTTTTGTGTTTGTTTTCATTTTTTTTTTTTTTTTTGCAGAGGAAACCCAAGAAAGAATCATACTCCTTCTACAATTTGAAACAAGGAATAATCTAGGACCGCAGACAGTTGTCAGGCATGTATAATTAATTGGAGACACCAAAATGATGAAAGAGCACTTTGTCCTTTTCTGAAGACTTTTCTGAAGATAGCTGAAAATTCCAGGTCTTGGATTCTGAGGATTTTCTCAGCATAATATTTTCTAAATTAATGTCTATTTAGATCGGGGGTTGGTAACCATTTTTGTCATGTCCTCTCCCCGCCCCTTGCAGCCTGATGAAGTCTATGGACCTCATATCAGAATAATCTTTTTAAATGCACCAAATAAAATATTAGGTCTGAAAAGAAAACCAATTATATTTAAACAGCTGTCAAAATATTTTTTTAAGGTCACTGAATTTAGATATATTTTCTATACACTTCCCTGAAACATCCATTTTTCATTATAAAGATCAAGTCTCTAATACTCATTTCTGACTCAACAAAAAAATTTCCTAAATATTCTACCAAGAGTCATGGGGAACAGTGGCTGACTATTTCTATTTCAACAACTCATAATCTTAAAAAAAAAAAACAATATTTTTTTTAAAAAAATCATTGTGGGAACTGAATTAAAGTGCCTAACCTGAGGGTGGAAGGCGTTAACCACATGGTAAAACTGGAGATGTAGATTTATATACACTTGTGCAATAAACAAGAGGGCCAGAAAAGGAGGATTAAAAAAAAAAAAAGAATATAATTAAATCTTTGCTGACTATTCTGGTTTCAATTTTTGCTTGACATTTTAACTTTGCATAGATCAAGTGGATCCTAATTACTTAACACTGACAACCATCATTATTAATCAATTTTGTGATTTGTAACAAGTTTCCAATTATTGACTCCAGTTACATATATAGTCACAAAGCCTTTGGAAATGTGTATAACTTAAGTAAGGCTACAAAATCATACCCTAAAGAAAGCATCTAAATTCAGCATCAAGATGCCCTGAATTGAAGCTTTACAAAGGCAAAAGGCCATAGGACATAGCTCCTATTAGAAACACTCTATTTTGTAGGTCACCACTTACATTGAATAAGGACGCTAGGTACTGGCATTTCACATTATGTATACAATGCAAACAGATATTTCTCAGTAGAATTCTTGTACAAGAATTTATAAAAAATATTATTCTGGGGAGTGGTTAGGGTTAAAAGGTCATTAGAAGCAATATATTGATAATAAAATTGGAGTGGAGGTTAAAGGTTATTTAATGGTTAGTGGTGGAGGCTCTTCCACTAATGTCACTGGCTTGCTGTACTACCCAAA
This sequence comes from Dromiciops gliroides, assembly GCF_019393635.1. NCBI lineage: Eukaryota > Metazoa > Chordata > Mammalia > Microbiotheria > Microbiotheriidae > Dromiciops > Dromiciops gliroides. The sequence continues at coordinate 59,061,225 of NC_057861.1, read as the reverse complement.
CCACAGGGGAGAGAGATGCGCCTGGCTTCGTGTGAAGGAAGTGGGGAAGGGTGGGGCCAGTGCAGCCAGATCCCCGTATCACAGCCCTAAAGGACTGAATTCTGCTTGTAACCCAATCACTGACACCCACACAGCCATTTCCTGCACTTAAAAAAAAAAAATCTGTTTCTCTCTTTGCAAATCAACAACTTTTACCTAGAAACTATTCAGCGGTGAACTCTGACTGATTCCAATCTGTAGTTCGTTGCAGAAAATATATCATTGTTTACCTGAGAGAACTGTACATGTGCTAAGTTTAACTGCCAGGTTTCAGGAGTCTTGCCAGGTATCCGTTTGCAGTGGGCCTGGCAGAAACGAATAAACCTGCTCCAAATAAATTCCTGATTGCTTAAAACTTATTGAGAATAATCTTGAAAAGAATGCAAATCACAACGACAAAATGTCCACCTGGCCACCAGAAGTCAGCTACTGAAGCTATTAACTAACAGTTCATCAGTTTGTTGCAGGAAATTCTGGAAAGCTCAATACTGGGTCCAGGCTTCATTTTCAGAATGTTTTAAACGAAGCATTTTCAGGGTAGAAAAAGATATAACTTCTAATATTTGTAGCTCTCAGGAATTAAGTCAAGGGAACCACCTACATCACTCCCACAAAATTAAAAAAAACACAGTAATCTACAGCATGGTGGAGTCAACCGGATCCTGGGCTGGGTGGCAGGAGGTTATCACTAACTAGCTGGCTAACCGTGGGTAAAGAACCTAATCTTCCTGGATCTCAGGTTCACCATCTGTCAAATGAAGGGGTTCAATCACATGATGTCTAATGTCCTTTCCCTTGGAATATTGTGATTCTATAAAGGAAGTACAAAATGGAAACTGTATAAAGGCCAGGGACACAAGCTTGGTTTTGGTCCATGCAAACCAGTGTAACTTGTGAATTTTCTTTCAGAGATAATATTCAAGAAAGAAGACTGAACTTGAAATCAGCTCTACCACTTCGGCACTGTGTGACATTGATTGAAGAAGACACTCAACTCTCTGGGCCAGGGCCTCACTGTCCTCATCTAGGAGGTGGGGATAATAAATCCCACTCCCTGACACAGGGTTACTGCGAAGACCAAATAAGGTAATATAGGTAAGTTATAAATTACACAGCTCCCTGTTTTTGTAAGGTGGTGTCATTCAGCATCTAGTACCAGTCCTTTGTAGACAGTATTCATCTAATGTATATTTATGAAATAAATGAAACCACTTCTGCAAAGAAAAAAATTACCAATCACTGAGTGCCTTACTGAATGTTTTCAATTCAAAAACTGTACATTAAATCAGATTCAACATGCTTGGCATGGACTGTGGTAAGAAGAGTGGTCTAAAGTCAAAGAGCTTGAGGCCTGCCTCTGAAGACCCTTAAACGTGTCACCTTTGGCATGTCATCTAGCTGAGCCTCAGTGAAACAGAGATGACATTACCACTGCTGGGGCTATCACCAGCAGTAAAGTATTTATATGGTGCAGAAGAGAAAAATCAGGCTCACCGAGGATGAACGAGTTGTACTTGGCTCTCCATGCCCCAGAGGGCTGTTGGAAAAAAAGCATGCTTCTTTTTGTGGTGGCAAGGAATTGGAAATTGAGGGGCTGACCATCAATTGGGGAATGGCTGAACAAGTTGTGGTATATGAATGTAATGGAATACTATTGTGCTGTAAGAAACAATGAGCAGGAAGATTTCAGAGAAACCTGGAAGGACTTACATGAACTGATGATGAGTGAGATGAGCAGAACCAGGAGAACATTGTACACAGTATCAACAACATTGTGTGTGGATCAACTGTGATAGACTTGATTCTTCTCAGCAATACAATGGTCCAAGAGAGTTCCAAAGGACTCATGATGGAAAATGTTCTCCAAATCCAGAAAAAAAAAGAAGAACTGTGGAATCTAGATGCAGATCAAACCATACCATTTCTATTGTTTTTTGTTGTTGTTTTTCTTTTTTGAGGTTTTTTCCTTTTTGCTCTGATTCTTCTCTCATAACATGACTAAAGCAGAAATATGTTTAATGTGATTGTACATACATAACCTATGTCAGATTACTTGCTGTCTTGGGGAGGGGGGAGGGAGAAAAATTTGAAAAAAAAATTTAAAACTATCTCTAAATGTAACTGGAAAATAATAAAATATTTATATGGACAAAAAAAAAGAAAAAGAAAAAAAGCATGCTGAAGACTGCAGGAAGACTGTGTGTGACTGTGTGAAGATGATTTCACAAAGGTATTCTCAGTTACCCCCAAATGCTTTCTATAGTAATCTTTCTCTAGGTAAGGAAGTATCAAATTAGCAAAATGTAAAAATCTAACTGACTCCACAAACATAAGAGCTAATTAAAAGGGTGTATGTGCTCTATGTGGTGTGTAACGTCTACTATTTTATGCCTCCTCCCAACATAAGCACCTAATGAGAAGGAACTGTGTCAACACAGTCCTTAGCACAGAGATACTAGTGCTATGCACTAACCACAGTCTAATCAATAATACCTATTCACATTTGTACAGCATTTTACACCTCACAGTGTTTTTCACATGCAATTATCTCATGTGAACCTTATAGCAGTCACTTAATAGGCAGTACAAGTGTTATCTTTTCCAGATTACAACAAAGTTGAGGCTCAGATAGGTCAAATGATTTATTCAATGTCACAAAGATAGTAAGTGGCAGAATAAGGGACAAATTCAAGGCATTGAATCAAAGTCTACTTCTATTTCCACTAACACCTCAAAAATTCCTCTCAACAATCAAATTGAAATCAGAGAAAAAGAGGCTTCAGCGGATTCCCACTGAATTTATTTTTATAAATCGATTTTAGTGGATCTTTAATAACTCAGTACCATTCTGTTAGCCTGTCCACATAGGGTGATCCTTTCCATCAAGCTAAGGTGACCAAGAGAACATCTTGAAATATCTCCCCAGGACCTAGTATAATGCTCTACACACAGTAGGTACTTCATATATATTTGCTGAATAAATAAGGCTAAGAAATATGGGAAGGGCAGCTAGGTGGCACAGTGGATAAAGCACCAGCCCTGGATTCAGGAGGACCTGAGTTCAAATGTGGCCTCAGACACTTGACACTTGCTAGCTGTGTGACCCCGGGCAAGTCACTTAGCCCCCATTGCCCCACAAATTTTTTTTTTAATTAAAAAAAATATATGGGAAACACACATGAGTGTATTAGATATAAACTTTTCTACCCTAGCTCCTTTGGTCATGCATACCAAGAGCAAGAGCACTTCTTTCTCTGGTTCCTGGCATTATATCATCCATGTTTTTCAGTGGTGCCAGGGGATGGTCACATGTGACACTACTCAAAATGTGTGAATTTTCAAAACTCTGAATATGCTTTGTCAGCTTTTCTTTGATAGAAGTGAAATGAAAACAATGTTCCAACATTTTCCATTCGTGGGTTTTTACATGGTATGTTTTCTTGCTTAACTGGTTGAGATGTTTTGGATATAGACTTCAGGCAAAGAGACCAAGACATCAATGGAAATTACTTCTGTCTCAAAGTTGGCTGTTTGAGCAGAGTTTTTCTCCAATGCTCCTATCTCTTATAAGAGGCTAAGTAATTTTCATGTTTTAAGTAACCACTTACTCTCAATTTCATAGAGAGAAGGAAGGATAAGTATACACAAGAAAACTTTTAAATGTTATAAAAAATGAAGTTTTGTAATTAAAAAACATTTTTAAAAAATGGAATCTGATATAAAAGCCTATGGGATTCCTCAGATACAATTTGTCAAATCTGAAACTGTTTCTAAATCTATATTTACAGAGAACTGAATAATGACGACTCTGCATTTAAGTACAGTGACTGCATTACAAGCCTCACATAACCAAGCAGAACGTGGACTAGGTACTTGGCTACCCCTAGAGCATATTTTTAAAACCGTGTCTGTGTGGGTCACTGTCCACTGGAGTCTTTGAGCCTTCATTAGAACATATTAGATCTGACACCACAACCAATTTCTATACACTGAGCAGAACTAAGGATATTCTAGTACTAAGAATATTTGCATTGATAAAAACCCATAAAGAAAGTGTTCCATGGTGGCTAAGAATTGGAAATCAAAGAAAAGCCCATCAATTGGAAAATGACTAAACAAGTTGTGGTATATGATGGTGATGGAATATTATTGTGCCATAAGGAATGACAAGCATGATGATTTCAGAAAGGCCTGGAAAGACTTGTATGAAATTATGTATAGTGAAGTGAGCAGAACCAAGAGAACATTGTGCACAGTGATAACAATACTGCTTGATGAAGAACTGTGAATGACAACTATTCTCAGCATACAATGATCCAAGAAAATCCCAAAGGACTAACGAAACATACTATCCACCTCCAAAGAAAGAACTGATATTGATTGAACACAGACTGAAGCCTGCTATTTTTCACTTTCTTTTTTCCCCTTTTATTCAGGTTTTCTTGTATAAAATGACTAAAATGGTAATGTTTTACATAATCATACATGTAGAACCCATATCTGAAGCCTCAGAGAGGAAGGAGGTGAGGAAGAAAAGGAAGAATAAAATTTGGAACTCAAAACTATAAATAAAAATGTCTGTTATTTAAAAAAAATAAGGAAAGTGTCCCTCATGAGGTACCACCCTAACCCTAGTCTGAGTTCTTGACTGAGTAAACATACAAGACAACAGCTGTTGTAGAGTTCCTATCTACTGCTTACAAACAGAATATTTCAGCCATTTCATCTATTATGAAGGGAAAATCAAAGACAAATGAATACTATAGGTTTCCTGATCATATTAGTAATAAAACAATAATATGCTACATCTACAAGCCTGTTTTCCAAGTGGCTCACAGCACTCCATAGGATTATAACAAGAAGTGGCTTTAGAAATAATGTCCCACCCTTCCCATTTACAGAAAAGGAAAGTGAGGATTAGAGAGGTTAAAGACTTCTTTCATTTATCTTAGCAACATCCTTGTGAGGCTGAAAGGAATTGGGATATTTCTTATCTGGTGTTATCATACAGAAAAAATTAATGAGAAGAAAGGAGAAGAGAATTGAGGCTTCCTGAATCCCAGAATTAAGCTAAATTCAAATAACTAACTGCCTCTCTTCATGAAATGAATAAGAGGTTATAAAATGAGGTCATTATGGAAAGGTCAAAAATAATTTCTCCAGTCTAACAAAGAGAATTTAATAAGGAAGGCGCAGGCCACCTCTAAGCCTTGTCACAATCGTTTCAATCCAAACATTTAACATTCCAGTGTGTGTGTGTGTGTGTGTGTGTGTGTATGGATATATGGATATATAAATAATATTCTAGTGTATATATTTATACACACATGTATATAATATTCCAGTGTATATATATAAATATATAAAACTGTGCTAGATGCTGAAGATACACAGATAAAAATCAATAGTTCTGCCCTCAAGAAGTTTGCAACATAGGAAGAGAGACAAGACAAACATTCAAATAACTAAAATACAAATTGTAATATAAGTGGATAGGAGATGCCCAAACAGAATGATCTAAGAGATTCAAGAAAGGAACCTAGGGAGAGGAACAGGAAAGGTTTAATGGAACAGATGATTCTGGAGCTGTCTTGAAGGAAGGGAAGGAATTCAAGAGGCAGAAATCTGAGGGGAAGACCATTTCCAATTAAGGGACAGTATGTGTAAATGCCTTAGGGGCTGGAAAAATCTGGACAAACCTGGAGAATGCCTCTTAAGTTAGGTTTGAGTGAGAAAGGAAGTAGTATGTAACAAGATAGGCTGCAGTAAGCTTGGGAAGCACACTGAATGCCAGGCTAAGGAATTTTTGTACAGTATACAAGTGGGAACCAAGGAATGTTTTGAATTGGGAAGTTTCATGATCCAGTGAACTGGAGAGCAAGAATTAGTTAGAAGGCTAGTAATAGCAGCTAGGTGGCACAGTGGATTAAGCACCGGCCCTGGATTCAGGAGGACCTGAGTTCAAATCCAGCCTCAGACACTTGACACTTACTAGCTGTGTGACCCTGGGCAAGTCACTTAATTCCCATTGCCCCGCAAAAACAAAACCAATTACTAGCTGTGTGACCCTAGGCAAGTCACTTAACCCCAATTGCCTCACCAAAAAAAAAAAGAGAGAGAGAGAGAAAGAGAGAGAGAAAAGAAGGCTATTACAATCATCCAGAAGATGTAAAGAAGGCCAGAACAAGAGAAAATGAAAAGGAGGGAAAAGGTCTGCAGGATCTTAGGGATATAGAATTAGCTTGGCAATTGAGCAAGGGAAAAATCAGTAATGACTTAGCTTTTGAAGCTGGATGACTGACTGGATGGTGGTAAAATCAACAGAAATATAGAATTATATGGTTATCTATATTCAACCATTTCCCACTTCATTTCATTATAACTCGTTTTGAGCAGCACCAGGCTAAGTAACAAGACAGTGTATGCAGATCCATGGAAGAATGTTAGAAAGAAGCAAATGCATTTAGACATTACAGTGGGGCTTGACTAGGATGCTTTAATCAACGAACAAGCATTTATTAAGTACTGAAATAACAATGCTTGTGGCAGTGTTATGCTTATCTTTATATTTCTTATCTTCTACTCTAAATTCCTTGTTTTTGACAGCAAGTTATCCACTGGTAGCACAGACACATGCTACAGACAAGACTTGAGCTGGTGCATGGGGGAATAGAGGAAGTAATTTCAAGAAGCAGGACCCCTGGAAGCTGAGAATTGAGAAGGGGAGCCAGCCATGGAGAGGAGCAGGTGATGAGAACACAGCCGAACAGTCCACCTAGCAGAGATGCTGAAATCAAGGGGAGCCATGTGAAAACTCCACAAAGAGGTAAGAATTTCTGGACTGCTCCACTTTCCCACCATCTGCTTTGTCCACTTCCAATGACACCACCCTAAGGCCTTTTCCCATGATTACTGAGTCGTGACCAGGGTGGCCATTTCTTTTTTGTTTCCCCCCATTTTATCTATTTATTTATTTCCTTTTTTGCACGGCAATGGGGGTTAAGTGACTTACCCAGGGTCACACAGCTAGTAAGTGTCAAGTGTCTGAGGCTGGATTTGAACTCAGGTCCTCCTGAATCCAAGGCCAGTGCTTTATCCACTGTGCAGCTTCTTGAGGGACATCAGTCAATGCTATTCACTTCACTCCCAGCTCAACTCACTCTCATTTTCTCAGCAGCTGCCTTGCCCCAATATTCTTCTTTCCCCTCCTGTCTCCCCTTGATGTTTTATATTCCTCTATTAGAATGTAAGCCCCTTGAAAGCAAAGATCATCTTGTTTTCTTGTATTTGTATCCCAGCCTAACACAGAGCCTAAGACAAAGTAAGAACTTAAGAAATACGTCTAATGTGTTGTGCGCTCTCTTTCTCTAACACAGTGCCTTATACTTATTAGGTATATATTTGATAAGTATTAATACTATGTGGAGCAGTGGACAGAGCACCAGACCTGGCATCAGGAAGACTCATCTTCCTGAGTTCCAATCTGGCCTCAGACACTTATTAGCTGCATGACTTTGGGCAAATCATTTAGCCCTGTTTGCCTCAGTTTCCTCATCTCTAAAATGAGCTGGAGAAAGAAATGGCAAATCACTCCAGGATCTTTGCCAAGAAAACCCCAAATGGGGTCACAAGTTGGACACAACTGAAAAACGATTGTACAACAACTAATATTAACCAAATTGAATACACACGTAATAAAATCCCTCACAAATTCAAACTTCCTGAACATAGTTCTAAACCCAGAATTAAGGAAAATAGCTCTCAAAAACCCTCAACACTGGGGTAGGTAGGTGGTGCAGTAGATAAAGCACCGGCCCTGGATTCAGGAGGACCTGAGTTCAAATGTGACCTCAGACATTTGACTAGCTGTGTGACCCTGGGCAAGTCACTTAACCCTCATTGCCCCACAAAAAAAACCAAACAAACAGAATCCACAGTTCTTTGGGGCAGCTAGGTGGCTCAGTGAATACAGCACCGGCCCTGAAGTCAGGAGGACCTGAGTTCAAGGCCCCAGACACTTAACACTTACTAGCTGTGTGACCCTGGGCAAGTCACTTAACCCCAACTGCCTCACCAAAAACAAACAAAAAACAAAACAAAACAAAACCCTCAACACTAAACCAGACCTGTAGATTTTCAATGATTTCTTCTGTCACATGTAACTCTTGCCAAGCATATTATACTGGTAAGCTCCCTAACGGCCTAGAATGTATCTTATTTTATCTTTCTCACAACACGTAGCAGTCTCACACAAAGAAGGAATTTGTTTATTGATAAAGTGGTAGTATGATAAGGTGGCAAGAGCTCTGTTATGGAGACATAAGACCTAACTATCTGAACAAATTATTTAACCAATTTGGGGTTTTTTTTGGTTTTGGGGTTTTTTTTGGGGGGGGGGGTTGTTTGTTTTTTGTGAAGCAATTGGGGTTAAGTGACTTGCCCAGGGTCACACAGCTAGTAAGTGTCAAGTATCTGAGGCTGGATTTGAACTCAGGTCCTCCTGAATCCAGAGCCAGTGCTCTATCCACTGCACCACCTAGCTGCCCCCATTTAACCAATTTGTGCTCAAGAACTCAGACTAGGATTAGGCAGCTTCTAGGGTGGTACCTCATGAGGGACACTTTCCTTTTTTTTTTTTTAAATAAACACCTCACAGTGTTGTTGCAATGATAGTGTTTTGTAAGCTGAAAACACTATAGAAATGTAAATTCTTATTAGTTGCACTCAATTGTCTGCCCACAGAGGATTAAAGGCAGCAAAGCAGAAAATGAGGTGGGGACTGCCAGAAATGTGGACAATTACAGCATTGGACAGAAACAGCTGAAGGGCTTTACAGTGTTATGAATGTGAGTCATAACAATTATCATGAATCATCAATAAAAAATGAAATTATACACAGTCTTCCCTTTAAGAAGGAAAACATTAATAGATTTCAGAAAGATTTCTATCCCAAATGGTTAGAAGCAGGAGGAGAGTCATGAGGGAAGTGAGCATGGCTAGCTAGCCTGGACATTTCCTTAAATGGAGGTGCTGAATAGAAACTCACTCAAGGGGCAGGTAGGAGTTCAGCCCAGAAGCATTTCCATGGTGAGAAGGCTGCTGCAGTGGGAGCGGGAGAGTCTAGAGAGACAGGTGCAGAGCTGGGAGAGAAGGGAAGTAACGAGGTCAACTTCTGTTGACCAAAGCAGCTAGTTAGCATCTGTATTCTTGGGGAAGTTTGGGTATCATCTTGCCTGGAAAAAAGGAACTGATGGAGAGCTCCATTCTGACTCTTAAGATCCTATTCCTTCACTTTAACAAAGATATGAATGGACAACGAAAATAACTAAAACAGATTTGTACTGACTAGTTCTCTAAGAGCATTACTTTTTTGTTTTATATTAAATAAAAAACCCTTTTATCTCATTATCCCATGAATAGACTCACAGAATGTCAAAACTGTAAGGAAACGCATAGGGCATCAAGTCCAATTTATAGCTGAACAAGACTTCCCTCTTGAACATACCAAACCAACAAATGGTTATGAAGGCTTTGCTCAAAGACCACTATGAAAGAGGGACCTATGGCCTCCCAAGGAAGCTCGTTACACTTTTGAACAGCTCAAATCATTAGGAAATTTTTCCTTACACCAAACCTATGAATGTGTGCCTCTATATCTTGCACAAGTTACTCTTAGTTCTGCCCTGAGGGGACAAGCAGAATATGTGTGACCAAACTCCTTGAGCATGGAATCAGAGGAGGCCTGAGGGGTCTGTGCGCTGCTCTTGATACTTGCTAGTCACATGGCCATGGACTGGGCCCACATTGCATCTTACTGCCTCTCTGAGTCTTGACTATACCAAAGCATTTACCCCACAAGGCCTTGGAAACCTTGAAGTGCTATATAAATGACAGCTTTTATTATTCCATATCATAGTCCTTCAGATATTCCAAGCCACCAATCATGTTCCCTTCAATGTTTCCCTTTAAGGAAAAGGCTTTTAATTGATCCTTAGATGGCACAGTCTTGAAGTTTTTCACTATTCTAGTCACCCTCCGACTTCCAAAAAGTAGGGGCCAGAACACAACACAGTACTTGCAGGGTTTCTCACCAGAGCAGAACAGAGGTCCCTTAGAATACAGTGGATGATCCCCTTAGTGGATCTGGTAGCCATATCACATGAAACCCATTTAAATACCCAGTCTATTCCGGACAAATGGCTTCCTGCCTCTTCCAGGTCATACCCAAGCTTAGAAAACCAGCTTCCTAAGAATAAATCTTTTCATTTATCATTATCAAATTTTATATTCCTAGGTTCCAACTAATATCAAGAAGTTTTTTGGGGCAGCTAGGTGGCGCAGTGGTAGAGCACCGGCCCGGGAGTCAGGAGTACCTGAGTTCAAATCCGGCCTCAGACACTTGACACTAGCTGTGTGACCCTGGGCAAGTCACTTAACCCCAATTGCCTCACTTTAAAAAAAAAAAAAGAAGAAGTAGTATTGTGATTCCAACTCTGTCAAGCAATGTGTTAGCTATACCTCTTAGCCTTGTGTCAATGGCAAATTTGAGAAGCATGGTATCAGTGCCTCCATGTGAGTCAGTGATGAAAATGACAGCATCAAGTACAGATTCCAGGGGGCACTCCACTAATGACTTCCTTCCAAGTGGACATTGAACCATTAATGACTATTCTTTGGTCCTACCATTCAACCAGCTCTGAATCTACCTAATGCTACCATCTGATAGATTACAACTCTTTATCTTGTTCATAAACCATTTGAGAGACTTTGTCAAATGATTTGCTCTAATTTAGGTAAACTACATCTATAGCATTTCCATGATCTACAAGTCTGGTTAGTAGCCCTATTTAAAAAAAAAAAAAGCAGTTAGATTGGCATAAGCTGTTCTTAGTGGTAGTACCATGCTGACTCTTTGTGATCACTGCTTCCTCTTCATAATGTTCACTAATCATCCTTGCAACAGCATGTCCTAGAATATGATCAGGAATCAGGAGGACCTATATTTTGAACATTTTACTTTCTTCATTAAAAAAAAATCTGGGTAACAAGTGCCCTTCTTCCATCCTGCTGCAGGCGCTTGTTCTGTCCTCCATGCTCCTTTCACAGATGGTAGCTCAGGAATCACGCCCATTAGTACTCTCAGAACCCCAGGGGTATAGTTCATCGGAGCCAGGGATTTGAATTTGCGAAGGACAGCCAAGTGCTTTCTTAACTCCCCACTCACTCATCTCAGGTTCTCCTCATTCTTTTTGCTTTGTCCTTCTTGGCAGAGAAAACAAAAACCAAAAAAGAGCACTGTGGGTGTATCTTTTCTCCATCTTTCGTCACCATGGTCCAAGTTCCCTGGGTGGCAGCAGTTCAGATTTTCCTTGGTCCTCTCCACCAAGTTGGGAAAACCCACTCACCAGTGCCTCTTTATTGCCTTTTTCTTCCCTGCCCAACAGGGTGAGCCCTCAAGCTCACTTTGATACTATTCTCCCAGGGAGGTCTGGGCTATGTACCACCCACACACACTCCCACACCAATCTTATTAGAATGCTCCCCTACTCTCCTCTTTCCTCTTCACTGGAATTGTTTCTGTGAATATCGACACCTAAACTTCTTGGACAGAATGGAATCTTTCCTAGGAGCTGAACCAAGGACAGACAACAAAAAAGTACCACAGGGAGGCTGATGGGAAAAGGAGGGAATCCTTAGACTATGTGTTCTCTATAATATAGCTGCTAAGCAGTCCTTGTACCTCTGTTTTCAAGGGAAGAATAACTACCTGGGAACAAGAACAAATAGACATAAAATCCTTGATTGCTTTCTTTCTGTGGTCAGCCAGCTCTTTGGCATGTGGCCATTCTCTCCCTGTCAACATACCCTCACGAATATTGGAGCAAAAGAAGAACAAACTGCTGGAGGTTTCTACTCCACCTCCCCTATGCCAACCCACCTTGGGCAGCAAGCTAATAGCTACTCCCCACCGTGGCAAGCAGGAAGGTGCCTCACCATGCATCAAGAGAGTAATTCTCCTGTCACTCCATTGGCAGAGGGATGACATAAGAATTGCTGATGAAGGGAAGAAAGGAACCATGGACCAACTACATGGCCTTGCTATACCAATGATCTCTAGTTTCACGATCAGGGATGTGATTTTTCATTATATTTAAAAGAGACTATAGCAGATGACAATGACTTGCTATTGCTGGAGAGTGAGGTGAGGGAGGAAAAGCAGGGAGCTGGATTCTACTCTATTGAGCATGATCCTAACAACAGCCAATTCTGAGACATATGCCATCATAAAGTAGATACTGTTTTTAAGCAGCTTTCCCTGTGTGTGGGGCAGGTAAAGAATACAGTCTCTGAACAATCAACTAGCTGACAACTCTAATAGGAAAAAAGTTTGCCCTTTCTAGTTCTCTGTGTCAGAGGTCACACAGAATCCTCGACTCTGGGCTGGGAGGGAACTTTCAAGGCCATGTAGTAAAACCTCTATCTCAATAAGAATCCCTTCTGCAGATCCTAACAAGCAGCCATCCAGACTTCTCTTGAAAACTGCCAGGGAAGGTGAACCTTCAGTAACCAAGAAGAATTAACTTGCTACATTTTGAAAGCACCATGAATTTAGAGTGCAGGAGGAAACCCAACCCCATACTGAAGAAATAAAATTAAAACAATTTTATTGTTAATCCAAATAACCCCCATTTGAACCTGCTCTGGGACTTCTCTGAGGCTGGAATTAAAGAAGCCGAGTGAGAAGCTTAGTTTACTTCCCCCTGATTCCTGGAGTGTGGAGATGACGGGAAAACTAATCATAGCAAAAGGCATCATACTTACCACTGGGTGGCTTGGGTCGGGGAGGAACATTTTTCTTCGGTGGCAGAGCAGGAGTGTCCTGTTTACTTTTAAAAGGGTCCTCTGAGAATCCCACCCCTCCAAAAGAGGAGGTGAAAGGGTCAGAAGGGGTGGGCTGCAGAAATGGAAATGAAAGGGAGATAGATAAAAGCAATTCAAATAAAGATTATAAAGATCAATCCAACACACAATCAGTTCTTAACTGATCCCCATGGGAGGCCCAGCCCAAGAGCCTGGGTCTGCTTGCTTCCACATGGTTGCCATTCAAAGTTCCTGAAGGAGAGATAAGTAGTACAACCCTTTCTACACCTGTACTCTGTTGAGCAGTACACAGTCAGGTCATAATAAATGTCTGTTGAATATCTGCTGTTGAATGATGAAATTAGGGTTGAAGAGGAGAAAAGGCCTGCCCAATTCCTACTGAAAGTGCTTGCTCTGAGGTCCTAGTGACATCTTAACTGCCAACTCCAATGGTCACTTCTTGGCTTTCATTTTTCTAGTCCACACAGTCCCTTCTAATCTGTTCCCCCAATCACCTATTTCCTTTGACTTACACGAACAGTATTTTCCTGGCCTTCCTCTTACCTGGGTAACCACTCCTTGGTCAGCAATAGGACTGGAGGAATGGCCCCATCTCTATCCTCTCACAAACAAGTGGGCACCACAGGGATTGTGTGGATGGTTGGGTTCAAAATGACAAGTATTTATTAGAAGGAAATATTAGGGGCAGCTAGATGGCGCAGTGGATAGAGCACCGGCCCTGGAGTCAGGAGTACCTGAGTTCAAATCCGGCCTCAGACACTTAATACTTAACTAGCTGTGTGACTCTGGGCAAGTCACTTAACCCCAATTGCCTCACTAAAAAAAAAAAAAGAAGAAGGAAATATTGTCCCTGCCTTCAAGGAGATTACACTTTGAGAACTCCTGAATATGTTAGATAGAATCATGGCTATGTTATGTGACACATTTAGAATTCAATGCAGCTGTTAAGGAACCTTTACTAATGCAGAGGTCTGATCCTCCCCCTTCCCCCCATCTCTGCTCAAAAACTTTCAGTGGCTCCTGATGGCCTAGAGGATAAAATACAAACCCCTCAGCCTGTCATTCAAGCTTTTCAACACTTGACTGATTCTGGTCTGCTTTTCTAGCCCCATTTTACACAACTGTCATTCTTTCCATGTTTGTTGGGATCTTCTATGCCCCCCTCAGTGGATGAGTGAGGGTGGTGGCACTGAAAGGAAGAGACAGACACAGGAGAGCTGCAGAACTGTAATCCATAAGACCTAAGTTTGCTGCAGGAGTTGTTCATTTAATATTCCATAATGTTAAACTCATTAAATGTACCTTTCTTGATATTTAAATATAAACTCTTCTGCTGTGGTGGATTGCTAAGCTTTTCAAATGACATTTTATACAGTAAATTTTAGGATGCAATGGTTTGAAGACATTTCCATGCTGACATGGAAACATTCTATCCTATTTCTTTCCAGAACTTTTCTATGATGAGGATAAAGACACTAAAATTCTATAGGTCAGGGACAGCTAGGTGGCACAGTGGATAGAGCACCGGCCCTGGATTCAGGAGGACCTGAGTTGAAATCCTGCCTCAGACACTTAACACTTACTAGCTGTGTGGCCCTGGGTAAGTCACTTAACCCCAATTGCCTCAAAAAAAAATTCTATAGGTCATTTGCTATTTGATGTAAATGTTCTTTTTAAAAATAAGTGGTAGTTTTTTTCCATCTGTAAGGAAAAAAAGGTCTTGTCCAAGGACTATCACCCAAATGTCTTCCAAGCCTCTAGCATCTCTTGCCATCACAATTTTCCTTGTTTCCTTATTGCAATTTTTTCTTCTTTCAAAGTTGCTTTTACTATTCATTTAATTACTCAACAGATATTCACAGGTATTTCTGCTGAATATGCTATAAGGAACTGTGCTAGGAATTACTAGCTAAGAAATAATTCCTGGGGCAGCTAGGTGGCACAGCAGATAAAGCGCCGGCCCTGGATTCAGGAGGACCTGAGTTCAAACCCGGCCTCAGACACTTGACACTTACTAGCTGTGTGACGCCGGACAAGTCACTTAACCCCCATTGCCCTGCAATAAATAAATAAATAAATAAATAAATCCTGCTCTAAACGTTTATAATCTATTAAGAGAATGTACTATAGCTATTTATCTGTGTGTTTTACAAGACAGAATATGTTAACTGACAAAAGGGATATAGGAGCAAATTGTTCTGAAAGTTCAAAGGAGAGCTCACTTTTAATGTGGGGAAGTGGATGAGAAATCACGTAATACTTCATGAAAGAGGTAGCATATGAAGAGTTGGTATCTGAGCTGGGCCTGCAAGGAAAAACTGGGTTTGATATCATCGCAACTTGATATCACCTGAATAAAAATGGTGTGTGATGCTGGATGGGAGTAGGGAGAAGTTTGTTGGAATAGGATACCCAATATCCAGCAGGATATCCTAGGAATGGCCTTAGATAAAATATGATCCCGATTACAATGAGAGCAAAGAATCTGAAAACATATCCACCAAATGGAGGTGCCCATGCCCTAGGTTATAGGGGAAACACCCCATATACCTAGAGGGGAAGGATGCCTAGGAAAGAGGGGATAGATACCCTCTTTTCATCTAGCTTTTCACAATCTCTCCAGCTTGAAGTGCTCTCTTCTCCCCTCAAATTTTTCTAAATACTCAATCTGTTTGGCTTTCTCCCATTTTCCTACCAGATTTTCATTCAAATCACATTTATTTCTGCTCATGTAACAATCTCCTAATGGCACCTGCTCTCAAGGAGCTTTCCTTTTCTGGCCTGTCCTTGCTATACCCAATACAGAACACAGTGCCTTGAATGGAGGCAGAACTCTTTGTTGAAGTTTAAAAGGATGAGCTTTCATCATCATTGTTGCTGTTTTAATTATTCTGTATATACCTCACCCCTCCAATACCCAATATAGTATTCTGTCCAAAGTAGGTGTTCAACAGATGTCACCTGAGTCAAACTAAAACCACCGTCATTCCCCACAATGACTCGTAGTCATCCAGTGGAGAGGACAGGCCATCCTCAGACACGGATTCAAATGAGACACACTTTAACCCTGGTTATAGAACAAATGAAAGAAACCAAATGGAGCCATTTGATTGACTCTCCAATCTCAAAAAGCACAAACTACAGACCTCTGGACCCACCATAAGGTTATGTGACCTCCTATCTAGGACCAAATGAACCACTACATAACTATTTCTAATTTAATCTAAGCCCAGTGTAAAGCTTCTAACTTTTAAAAGTTCAGGAAAGGGGGCAGCTAGGTGGTGCAGTGGATAAAGCACCGGCCCTGGATTCAGGAGTACCTGAGTTCAAATCCGGCCTCAGACACTTGACACTTACTAACTGTGTGACCCTGGGCAAGTCACTTAACCCCGTTGCCCTTAAAAAAAAAAAAAGAAAAAAGAAAAGTTCAGGGAAACTATTTTGGCTTCTCTTAGTTGAACAAGAATGAAGAATACTCTTTAAAATGCTCTATTTCATTCATTTAAAATTTTCAAAAATGATACTAAACCTGGGGAAATAGTTTTGGCCTTATCTTCACGAGTCAAGAATTAAAAACTGAATAATATGACCAGGCCAAGTAATTCAATTATCTGTTCTTGCTGATTTGACTCTTTCTTATATCACTCAACAAAGTTAATATGCATTCATTATGTGCAAGACATGTTTCCATAAAATATTTGTTTTAGTAACAGGTTCATGTGACGGGAAACTAGAAAGTAGTTTAGCAAAAACTGTGTTTAAACCAGCATCTTACACCACGGTGCCACAGTAAGTTCCAAATGGATTCTTGATTTAAATATGAAAGATCACATTATCAAAAGATTAGGGGGGGGGCAGCTAGGTGGCTCAGTGGATAAAGTAATGGCCCTGGATTCAGGAGGACCTGAGTTCAAATCCGGCCTCAAACATTTGACACTTACTAGCTGTGTGACCCTGGGCAAGTCACTTAACCCTCTTTGCCCTGCAAAAACAAAACAAAACAAAAGATTAAAGGAAAACTATTGGAGGTATCTTTCATAACCATGGTTGAAGAAGAATTCTTTTATTTTAATTTTTATAAATACCTTTTGTTTTCATTTCACTTTAATTTCTGAATATATTACTTCCCTTTACCCTGCCCATTGGAGCTATCCTATGCAACAACAACAAAATTTGAGAAGGAAAGAAAATGCAATTCAGCAAAATTAACAAAAAGGGAGAGAATCTGTCACCAAATAAGGGTTAGAGGAGGTCCAAAAAGCTATAATACAATTTCAATTACATGAAATTGAAAAGATTTTAGAATTATAAAATCAATATAGGTAGAATTAGAAAAGTAACTCTCAGTTAGGAAAACATCTTTTCATCAACTATCTTTCACAGGGGTTTCATACCAAAGATATATAATTAACACAAATACAGAAGACCACGAGTAACATCTCAATGGACAAGTGGTCAAATAATATGGACTAGTTTTCTTTTTTTGGGGGGGGGAGGGGGGACGGGGCGATGAGGGTTAAGTGACTTGCCCAGGGTCACACAGCTAGAACGTTTCAAGTGTCTGAGGCTGGATATGAACTCAGGTCCTCCTGAATCCAGGGCCAGTACTTTATCCACTGCACCTCCTAGCTGCCCCTGGACTAGTTTTCAAAAGAAGAAATGTAGATTTCAACTCCATGAAAAATTGCTCTAAATCACTAATATAAGAAATAAATAGAAACTAAAATTACTCTGAAGTTTCAAGTTACAACCAGCATATTGGCAAAGATGACAAAAAAAGAGAAATAGTGTGTAGGGACATACAGATACACTGTTTTTTGTTTGTTTGTTTTTGGTTTTTTCAGGGTAATGAAGGTTAAGTGACTTGCCCAGGGTCACACAGCTGATAAGTTTCAAGTATCTGAAGCCAAATTTGAACTCAGGTCCTCCTAAATCCAGAGCTGGTGCTTTATCCAGAGCACCATCTAGCTGCCCCATACTAATACACTGTTAAGGGAATTCTGAACTGATCCAATCATTCTATAAAGTAGAATTATATTAAAAATATCTAGTGGGGAAGCTAGATGGCATAGTGGATAGAGCACTGGCCCTGGAGTCAGGAGTACCTGAGTTCAAATCCGGCCTCAGACACTTAACACTTACTAGCTGTGTGACCCTGGGCAAGTCACTTAACCCCAATTGCCTCGCCAAAAAAAAAAAAATGTCTAGTGACCATACCCTTTCACACAGAACTCTCTCTCCTAGACATACACCTTAAAATGGTCAAAGATAAAAAGATCCCATATATTTTAAAATATTCACAGCAACACTGACCAATCTATCAAGATGTTTTCATCAAGCAATAGGTTTACTCTGATGCTCTTGATCACCTCTTCTCCTTGATACTCTCTCCTCTTGGGAATAGTCAGACCTGCTTCCAGCCTAGACCCCATAATCATTATGGAGGAGAGAGGGCCTAGCACCTTCCTAATCACCACCAGCAAGAACTGCTGACCCACTGCCATCAACTGTCAGAAAGGCACAGGAGCCTGGGGAGTGGCAGCATCTCCCAAACTAGTGGTGTTAAATTCTCTCTCTCTCTTTTTTTTTTATTGGGGGGGAGGGGTTAGGGGCAATGACCCTAAGGGACTTGCCCAGGGTTACACAGCTAGTGTCAAGTGTCTGAGGCTGGATCTGAACTCAGTTCATCCTGAATACAGAGATGGTACTTTATCCACTGTGCCAACTAGCTGCCCCCATGGGGTTAAATTCTGATAGAAACTGTTATCTTTGCAGCTGCATATTGACTTAGAAAACACAAATGAACGCTATCTATATAATAATGTATGGGGATATATAAAAATAAAAAAATATATATATACATATATTTTTTTTGGTTAAGCATTTCTCAGTTACTTTTTTGGGTTTGTTTGTTTGTTTTGTGGGGCAATGAGGGTTAAGTGACTTGCCCAGAGTCACACAGCTAGTAACTGTCAAGTGTCTGAGACCAGACTTGAACTCAGGTCCTCCTGAATCCAGGGCTGGTGCTTTATCCACTGAGCCACCTAGCTGCCCCTCCCAATTACATTTTAATTGGGTTCAGAGCCAGGCCTGAATTTTGAATTTGACACTTCTGTCCCAAACCTTATTTCTTATTTCCTGCCCAACTCACAGCCATTATCAGAGGAAGCAACTCCAGTGGAGAAGAGGCCAGCTATCCCTACTAAATGCCACACAGGCAGCACAAGGAAGGCAAACCAGTCTACCTGAAGCAATGGCATCCTGAGGGAGAGAGTGTAAGCAGCATCTGTCTCAAGCAAGTCAGACCACCACCTTGACCACCATCTTCCCCTCTCAGATCCTGATGGAGACAGCCCAGGACCCTGAACCCAAAGGCCTTGGAAATAGAGTGCTTCCAGCCCAGTGCTCTCAGGTAGAGGAAAGCAACCCCTTAAGAGAATTAGCCTGGGAACCGCTCCTACAGGTGCCTTCTCAGCCATAGTTCCTGAAGACCCAAAAAAGAAAATTGTCATCAAAGTCCCTGGCATTGTCAAGTGCTTCATCAGAAACTAGTACCATTTTATCAGCAAAAAGAAATTAAAGAGGCATTAACATATGCTTTACCACCACACCCTAAGAACCAGAGGACTTTTCCATCTGACTTGCAACTAAAACCACCCATTAGAATGTGAGCTGCTTGAGAAAAGGGGCTATCTTATTTTTCTATTTATACCCCCAACACTTAGCATATGCTTGGCACAAAGTAAGTGCTTAATACGTGTTTCATTCATTCATTCGTTCTCTACATTTTCTTGACACTGCTGTTACCTGGTTTTTCTCTTATCTGTCTCACCTTTGCTGGATCTTCATCCACATCACTCCTACTAACCATGTGTGTCCCTCAATACTCTGTCCTAAGTCTTCTTCTCCCTCTATACTATTTCAATTGATCTCATCAGATCCCATGACTGTGATTTCAATTAACATCTGTATACAGGTAAGTATCAAATCTACTTATCCAGCCCTAACCTCTCTCTGGATCCCCAGACTAACTTCTTTAATTGCCTATTAGACATCTCTCACTGGATGTCCCAGAGATATCTTAAACTTTGCAACACATCCTAAACTGCACTCATTATCTCCCCCCACCCCTCCCCAATCCTTTCTTCTTCTTAACTTCCATTACAGTTGAGGGCATTATCATCTTCCTAATTACTCAGGCTCACAATCTAGGTATCAACCTCAGCTCCTTACTTTCTCTCACCTCCTATATCCAATCTGTCGACGAGTCTTGTTATTTCTACCTTCTTTGTACCTCCTGTATTTGCCACTTTCTCTCTTCTGACACTGCCAATAACCTGGGCAGGCCCTCTTCACCTCACACTTATGACTACTGCTGGTTGGTTTCCCTGCTTCAGATGTCTCCCTCCACTGTGCTGTCAACCTTATCTTCCTAAAGCACAGGTCTGATCCTGTCATTTCTCCATGCAATAAACTCCAGTGATTCCCTCCAGGTTCAGATACAAACCCTGTGGCTTTTATAGTTCTTCATAACCTAGCTCCTTCCTCCTACCTTTCCTGTCCTCTACCTTTAGCAGGGTTACTGTCTTTTGCCTTTCTTTGTAAACCCAGTGCTTAGGACAGTCCCTGGCACATAGAAGACACTTAATATTTACTGACTGACCTTACTCCTCTTCAAGTATCCTGTGGTCCAATGACACTGGCCTCTTTGCATACAATACTCCATCTCCCAAATCCAAGTGTTTTTACTGACTGTCTTCTGTGCCTGAAATGCACATCCTACCTCCCTAGATTCCTTCACCTCTCAGCTAAAATCCCACCTTCTTCAAGGCTTTCCCAGTCTTCATAATCTCCGTGCCGTCTATCTGTTGATTATCTCCAGCCGATCCTGTAAAAATCTTACTTGTTTGTAATTCTTTGCATGTTGTCTCCCTCATTAAACTGGAACTCCCTGAGGGCTGGAACTAGGTTTCTCCCTTTCACTTAATAGTGCCTAGCACAGAATAGATCTTTAATAAGTGTTTATTATCTTGATTTGGTTGAGGATCAGTGGAGAAAGAAAGAGAAGTGTTATCTGAACAGGACAGAGTATACCAGGGCTACACAGTTCAAGGGCCCCCTTCTACATCAGTGGTGTCAAACTCAAATAGAAACAGGAGTCATTAAACCATACAAATTGACTTAGGAAACCACATATTAGTGTTATCTACATTCTATTGTATTTTTATTTATTTTGTTAAATATTTCCCAGTGACATTTTTATCTGGTTTGTGGCCACTTGAAAATGCTGAGGCAGTACACCACAGAGATTTGACACCTCTGTTCTAAATGAAGCTTTTCCTGATCTTGCACTCCACACCCAAACCATGAGTGCATTCCCTTTCCAAGGGCTGTGTGTTTTGTGTATTTTTTTCATAAACTTAAATGTGTCTATATTGTCTTCCCCAGTACATTTTAAACTCACAGACTGTTTAACTTTTTCCTGTGCCTTCCAAGGGCTGAGCATCACAACAAGCACAAAATGAGTGCTTAACATATCTTGATTGAATGCTTCTGTTATATACTTATTTATCTTGGCTATCAGCTCCCTATCGGCCATTTTTATTTTGCCCTTTCCAGTCTACCATCATTCTTCTTGGCAGAGAAAACAAGTAAAAAAAGGAGCGGTACAGTTCAGCTTACTCCCAGTCCTTGGTTGACTTCATTCTATCTGTAATGAACACAGGTCCTATCCCTTCTTTGAATCTCCTTCTTTTCCTCCTATATATAAATTTTAAAACCCTTTATGTGGGTTCTCTGCTTTTTCAACCAACCCCAATCCCCTCTGGCTTCAGAGCTGCTGCCACTCCCCAAGGGCCCCACTTTTGTAATCCTCCTCAATCACCTGCTTTTGCTTTCACCTTTTGTTCATATTATTTAGAATCTAAAGTGGGTTGGTGAGTTCTTGAGGCATTCTCATCAATCTCTCTGGGAAACTTTCCCAGAGTCTAGGGCACATGTCATACAATTCCCATCTTTCCTCTTCAAGTAATAGCAATTATAACAACACCAATGATGATGACAATATCACCATCTATACTTTAATATGAAGCATCTAATAAATGCTTGTTGACTGCTGATTGACCAAATATGAATCAACAGTATGACATGGAAAGCAAAGATGATAATGTTTGAGAAGGCTATATTTTGAAAAGAAATGACATTCAGAACAGGGGAAGTCACAGTGCCATTATATTTTGCCCTCATCAGATCATATCCAGTGTTCTAGACACCACCTTTTAAGAGAAACACTGACAGAACAGAGGATATACGTAAGAGGGCACCATGATGGTATGTTTTGAAGGGACCTGAGATGTTTAGCCTGACAAAA
This sequence comes from Dromiciops gliroides, assembly GCF_019393635.1. Lineage (NCBI taxonomy): Eukaryota > Metazoa > Chordata > Mammalia > Microbiotheria > Microbiotheriidae > Dromiciops > Dromiciops gliroides. Next base: position 59,038,934 of record NC_057861.1, on the reverse strand, counting down.
AGACTTGGAGAAAACATGATGACTGTCTTCAAGCATCTTAAGGGCTATTAAGAGGAAGAACACTGAGATTTACTCTGTTTGGCTCACAAAAGTTGTGCTAATAGCAACAGGAAGATTGGGGAGGATGGTATCATGTTACTCTGCTCTGCTCTGCTCCCTGTCAGAAGACCATTGTCAATCTGGGACACCACATTTTAAGAAGGAACTAATAAACGGAAGAACACTCAGAAGAGACCTTGTAATCATGCAATAGGAGGATTGAGGAAATGTTTAGGAACCGGAGGAAGTCCAAAAGCAATATAACAACTGCTTTCAAATATTTGTAGGGGTATCTTATGGAAGAGGGATTAGACTTGTTCTGCTTGGCTCCACTGAGCTAATCTGGAAGCAATGGGCAGAAGTTGCGAAAAGGCAAATTTAGGCTTAATGTGAAGAAAAACTCACTAAAATGAGAGTTCTTCCAAAGTGCTATGGACTGCCTTGAGAGGCAATGGGTTCCAGCTCACTGGAGATATTCAAGTTAAATATCCACTTGCTGGGGATATCAGAGAAGGAATTTTTCTTCAGTGAAAGTTTTGACTAGATAGTTTCTGAGGTCTCTTTCAGCTTCTAGATTCTGTTTTTTTTATGTTTTCATCTTTGCATGCCCTAGACTAAGCCTTGCACATATCAGATGTTTAATAAGTAAATTAACTGAATAAAGAAAATAAGGAGCAAAAGCACATGGCTGCAATATGAAAGGTGAGGCTTTGACTATCATGCAATTGGGAGTTAATGGAATACTGGAAACAAAACATCATCATGTTGGAAATTAAATTTTCCACTCAACTGTCCAACTTTTCCCAGTTGAATACAATCCCATGTTTGAACAGGAAGTGTGACTTTTTCTAAAAATCACAAATGCATATTTGTTCTCTAATTACTATTGTGAAAAACAGGCAAAGAGAAATAAATAGGACTGAAATAGGACTAAAGTCAGAACTTCAAAAAATGAAAATAGGTCACTTTAAAAAACCCATTTCTTAGACCTAAAACAGTTAATTTGGTACAGTAAAAAGAATATCAGAATGGAAATCAAGAGAATCAGAGAAAGGAATCTTAGTGGTTACCTAAATCCAACTTCTAATCCCTTAAAGGAATTACTTCTATAAGATCTCACATGTGAACTTTTGAAAATAACACATCTTCTCCCTCAAAAAACTAACTTCATTTGTGCCACTTTTTTTTTTTTGGTGAGGCAATTGGTGTTAAGTGACTTGCCCAGGGTCACACAGCTAGTAAGTGTTAAGTGTCTGAGGCCGGATTTGAACTCAGGTACTCCTGACTCCAGGGCCGGTGCTCTATCCACTGTGCCACCTAGCTGTCCCTGTGCCACTTTCTAATTGTGCCCATAGACAAGTCACTTAACCTCTTTGGGTCCAAATTTCCTCATCTCATTGTAAAATGAAAGTCAGACTAGATGCCTACTAAGGTTTCTTTCAGCTCTAAATCTCTATGGTTCCACTTCCACAGTCACAGAGGAAACTTTCCATACAGAACTACTGCACTTAGAAAATAACATTTTTTAAAAGCCTGCTTCTTTTGAAATTGCTGCCACCAAGTGGCAGAAATTCTTAAATTCAAACCCTGCAAGGAAATATAACTTACTCAGAAAGAACTTTCAAATTTAAACTGAAACTCAGTTTTTCTCTGAAATAGTGACCACTTTTAATAAGTTAGAAGCTGATTATATATCAGGCTTGGCCAACGCACTCATTTGTATAGCTTAATAGTACTATATTATAGAAAAGATAAAGAAGTTAAAAAATAGCATCAATAAAAATTTTAAAGATGCTGAGAATAAATTTCTAGTTTGTTTTTCCCTCCTCAGAGAAACACACTTTAGAATCAAATGCAGAGCTAGAAAGGATCTTAGAACACCCTCTCTACTCCTTGCTGGAATGAGGAAATCTGGGCTACTAGTGTTCCAAATTGAAGCCAGCTTTTATCAGTGGGTATCTGCCTCTGGGAAAAGATAACCAAAGACATCAAAGTTTAAAGGGGAAAATTTTTTATTTCTTTGCTCTTTCTGCCTCTTGGAGTTTCCTAAACTTGGAGTCATAGAACAATTCCAATTTCAGGATAAAAGATTCTTCTTTCTATCTCCTCTGCCAACCTGTATAAAAGGCAATTTAATTTTTCTTCTAATAAAGTGGTGACTTCCTGCCAGACACTCTATTTCAAGTTTTTTGCTTATCTAAAGAACTGTAGGCTTTCTTGGAAATAATAGGCCACAATCACACCTCTGCTATCAGCTACAAAAGGTGGAGAACATATACCAATTTTTTGTTCCAGCATCTACCATGATATAGTATAGGCACACACAAGTCCTAACGAAGTATTTCACGTGGGCTTCTAATGGAGAGGGGCTAAGAACAGAACAAATGATTGCCATGACAACTGTCAATCATGTTGACTATCTCATAAAGAAGCATCATGAATCAGTACTTACAAACTTTATCATTTGAGATTTGTGTAGAACTAATGAATATTTAAATAGATCCTGATAGAAACTGATTCTGTGAAGCCCAACTCTTTAGTTATAAAAAGGCAATCATGGTCTAACTAAAGGATTCTGAAACTGTGGGCTACAACCCCATATGGGGTCATTTAACTGAATGTGGGGGTTGCAAAAATTTGGCAACAGTAAAAGGTTATGTATACCTATTTTTATATATCTATATACCCGGGATCACATAAAAATTTCTCTGGGGAAAAGGGGTTGCAAGTAGAAAAACCTTAAAAAGCCTTGGTCTAAATAACATCTCTATGAAAAGCAGAAGGGTACTCAAGGCCCCTCCCACACCAAAGCACATGGCTTTGCACACCACTAATACCAGATGAAATGTTTGCTGGAGTATGGGACAGCTTGCAGACACTAAAACGAGCCAGTAAGGGTGGCTATGGAATTTCCACATTCAAGTTCATTAGTAGTAACAACTCAACTTTATTAGACTGTTTTGTAAGTAACAAAGGAATTTCCTCACAAGTATTCATATTTCTACTTTATAGAAGAAAAAACTAATGCTCAGAGGAAGGAACTCACTAGTCTGCTATGGCATAGCTTTTACTGACTAGCAGAACCAGCATTTCCATGCCCTTTGTAAACTGTCTCACCAAACCAACAACTACCTCATCTGTTAATAAAAGGCTAGAGAACCTTTCCATCCAAGGTGGTTCAGGTATATTCTAATTTTGCTTAAAGGAAAAAATATGAATTAGATGACTTCCAATGGTCCTGCCTGGTCCAATTTGTCTCAACATTTGATATACATCATTGACAAGATTTTGACTTTTAGAGAAATGTAAAATTAAAAATTATGTAATTGCATCCCATACCATAAAATCTATGAGAGAACACAACCATTTTAGAGAAGAGAGGATGCTCCACTGAGCTGAGTTTACCTTTGACATCTGGCTGAAGTCCGCAAAGCCCTCACTACTACTGAAGGCACCACTTCCAAAGGGATCTAAGGTTCCAAAGGGATCTGTAAGTTGTACCAAGAAAACAATTTTGTATATCTGTGAAATTTCTTCTAAGAAAAACTGAAAATCACAAGCTTTCTACTCTAAATAATCCACAAAGAAAGAAAATTAGAATCTAGTTATATTTACGAGCTTATTATAGCAAATCCGGAAGCAGTTCCTGAATAGTCTCTGAAAATTCCTACTTTAGTTAATCTACCCCTTGAACATGGATTTCAGCTATACCACACGATTCTACACAACTCTGAAAAAACATGTATTTCAAACCAGCCAAAACTATTTAATCAAAAGAATTTACATATATTTTCTGCAAAACCTCAACTGATGGGGCAGCTAGGTGGCGCAGTGGATAGAGCACCGGCCCTGGAGTCAGGAGGACCTGAGTTCAAATCCGGCCTCAGACACTTAACACTTACTAGCTATGTGGTCCTGGGCAAGTTAACCCCAACTTAACCCCAACTGCCTCACTAAAAAAAAAAAAAAACCTCAACTGATCATGTTCAAAAGTACAAACCATATTGGGGGAAAAGGGTAAAAGAAAGACATAACAGTTCAAGGGTAAACTTTTATCCATAAGATTTGGCCTGAAAGTTGTTTAATGCCTTTTAGGCTTCTTTCCTTGGTCATGACTGGTGGTGAATAATATGCCACAGTGATGTTCCTCTACATTCTATCTCCCTTTATAAACAGACCTAGCCTAGCTGCTGGGCAGCTAAGGTCCCCAAAGCCAAGAGGAGTTGTTAAAAATCCTCTTCGTTCTCACAATTATATTCTGCATTTTTCACATTACAAGGCTGTACCAGTCCAAGTCCTTTACTAATAACAACACAAACTTTTCATTCAATCAAAATCTGAACTTTCAGAAGAAATGGAACTAAGCTAGGAGAAAAAGAAGCCTGGCCCAACGATTGGTGGGTGCCTGATGCATGAGGGGAAAAAAATCTTATCACTGTATTTCCATTAGCATATTTTCTTTTTCAAAGCTGCTCCTTCTTATTGATGGGTACAATCAGATAGACGTTACTAACTTTACAGTAATTCTCTAGGAAGGATCTTAAGAGAAATTAGGTAGAGTTGCTCTCAATTCTCACAATTTTTACAGAAATAAAACACTGAAAACAAGATGTTATTGACATAAGAGAATAAAAGAAATACTTTTTTAAAGCCCTCTCCAATTCATGTATATGAATGCATTGATTAGCATTATAAGCCACTTATATTTTTTAAAGGGAATAGGAAAGAAAGAAGATTTCCCTTCTTACCTGTTCCTTTTGAAGAGATACTGGAGGATGAAAAAGGATCACTGACTTCAAAGGGGTCAGGCTAAATGACACAAAAGGAAAAATGAAATGCTATTAGTGACTCTACACGCGTGGACTAAAAACTTCTATTTGATAATTATGAAAAGTCAGAAAACACACTTATCTACTGAACATTTATTAAGTGCCCACTGTGTACAAAACACATTCAAGATACAAAGTTTAGACATTACCAATGTCCCCGTGGAACATAAAGTCTAGTACAAAGGGATAAAAGACAAAAACTACACCTCCCAATTCTGAGCATTTTCACTAACTATCCCCCAGTGCCTGGAATTTTCTACCTCATCATTTCCATCTCCTAGCTTCTTCCCTGACAAACCCTAGCTAAAATCCCATCTTCTGCAAAAATCCTTTTCAGATCCCTGTTAATTCATGTTGTCCTGTTTGCACATCGTCTCCCTCATTAGAATGTGAGCACCTTAAAGCAGACACTTTTTTTTTTGCCCTTTCTTCATATCTCTAGAGTTCAGCACAGTGCCTAGGATATAGGAGATGCTTAATAAATGCTGTTGATCGAATGAAACACAGATAAGTAGAATATGATATACAGGATGTCCGAAAATACTTTTGAGACAACCTGTAATGTATGATAAATATATCAGAAATTTTCAGAATCATGTATTATGTATAAGAATTCAGCAGGCAAAGAAATAGAAGACATTCCTAGGCATTAGGGGAATGGAAATAGTAAAGTCACAGGGACAAGAAAAGACAGTGAATACAGAGCAGTCCAGTTTGGCTAGAGTAAAGTGTATGAACAAAAATGTAATAGAAAAGGACAACAACACTCCAAACCTCAAATTATACTACAAAAGAGCAATGAAATTTATTTGGTACTGATTAAAATTTTTTAAGATCAGTGGGGGCAGCTAGGTAGAACAGTGGATAAAGCGCCGGCCCTGGATTCAGGAGGAACCGAGTTCAAACCTGGCCTAAGACACTTGAGACTTACTAGCTGCTGTGTGACCCTGGGCAAGACACTTAACCTTCATTTGCCTCCCACCCCCCCAAAAAAAGAATCCGTGGAACAGATTAGATAAAAAAGACTCAGAAACAAATGAATCTAAGAATATAAGTTTCTTGGAGAAGAAATCATTAAGAACAGTAGGAAAACTAGAAAACAGTTTGGCAGAAATGAGATTTAGACCTCGAACTTACATATATCACAATAAACTCAAAGTGGATGCATGACTTGAATGTTAGGTCATACCACCAAAAACCAGGAGAGTATCAGGTCAGGTCCATAGCTTTGAGTGGGGGGGAGAGTTTTTTAATCAAATAATGAATGGACAGAAATAATCCCAAAAGATGCTCAACTACTCAAATGCATTTGTGATCTCATCACTTCAGGACTTCCTGACAACACAGATCACAACTCATCCATCCCGTCTGACTCTTATACAGGTCCTCCAAAAAGCTAGCCTCGAGGGATCCATCCTCCGGGGCCAGGAGACCTTCCTCGATTTCTCCCCACCCTGTAAGGACATCAGTAGAACATCCTGTCTGTTTCATCTGTCATCCCATATTCCTGCCATATGACCAGCCCAACTTCTCTTCTCATGATATAACTAACCCATGCTGCTTTCTCCTACTTCTATTCTTCAGAGCTCCTCATTTGTTGTATGCTGTAGCCTGAGCACACCCACCATGGGCCTCTTTATTGTCCTCAATATGAAACTTCTTTTGTTGTCTAGCAGCACCTATATAATACTAGTATTGAAAAGGCTGACCTTTGCTTTTATGAGAAGCTTGAGATTAGTAAAAGAGCCCTGCAACTTCCCACAAGCAATCCAGCCTCCTCCAATCTCCCTACTCAACTCTGGGCTCAACTTATCTTCCATCCCAGATACCCACTGTTGGAGAGCACTCTATATGGTGTCTATTCAAAGGCATGCTGAAATCTGGGCAACAGACATTCATCTACATGCTTTTTCCTCAGAGGATGGACAGACCAAACTCTTTTGAGTGATTACAGTTCTCTTCTGGGGCCTCTACAATGTTTATTAGCTGTATCATCATAGCCAAACCAATTACCCTCTATCAATCTGTTTCCTTACTTGTAAAGTAGGGTTAATATTACCCACAGTCCCTACCTCCAAAGGGTTACTGTGAGACTCAAATGCAATATAAAAGTACTGAGTAAAAGTGAATTATTAAGACTATGAATTAGGAAAATTAAGCTAGCATCAAAATAAGGAAAGACTGGAAGCAAGACTCCAAATCCAGAAAAAAAAGAACTGTGGAATATGGATGCAGATTGAACCATACTATTTCTTGTTTTGGGTGCTGTTATTTTTCTTTTTTGAGGTTTTTCCTTTTTGCTCTGATTCTTCTTTCACAGCATGACTAATGCAGAAATATTTTTAATGTGATTGTACATTTATAACCTATATCAGATTACTTGCTGTCTTGGGAAAGGGGGAGGGAGGGGAGGGAAAAAAAATTTGAAATTGGAAATATTATAAAAACAAATGTTGAAAACTATCTCTACATGGAACTGGAAAATAATAAAATACTTTTATAATTAAAAAAAAGACTGAAAGCAAGAGACAAGAAAGGCAGAAAGATTTGTTGGGAGACTACTTCAATAATCAAGGTCAATGGTAACAAGAACCTACATTAGGGTAGAGGTAGTGGGAATAGAAAAATATTATACAAGTAGAAACAACAGGAATTAGCTATAACTTGGACCTGAAAAGTGAGAAATGAGAGAAATGCAGAAAATAAAATTAAAAATGAAAGAAATTAGGATGAATAAAGTATTTTAAAAGGACTCAGGAAAAGAAAAAAGGACCCAGGAGAAAACCAAAAGGTTCAGAAAGGGACAAAAAAATTACAACAGGGCAATTCTGTGATAACCTTGTTAAATATTACACACACACACACACACACACACACACACACACACACACACACACACTTTGAAATAGCCACACTATACATAATAGGATTATGTTCATAATAAAAATTGTTTTTTAAAGTGAGAGGGGAACATTGGAAAGGAGATGGTACTACTGCTAGAAAGCAAAGTCAAAAGTAGGAACAGATTTAGCAGATATAGTGAATAATAGACTCAACAAAGGACATGTTGAGTTTGAGATTATGGTGGGAGACCCAAATGGGGAGGTCTTGTAAACAGGTGGAGACATGAGCCTAGACCTAGAAAAACAGATTTGTGATTTACCTCTACAGATAGTAACTTAAGTGGGGAATGAATTGAGAAGGGAGCAGTATAGAAAGGAAAAGAAGGTTAAAGACAGAATTTTAAGGAATACCCTCAGTAAAGGGTCAAGAAATGAGTAGAGACAGAGGAGTGATACGAGATAAAAGGAAAACTAGGAGAATGTGCTTTCTCTGAGGTCAAGAGATGAAAGAGCATCCAGAAGACAGTGTTAAATATGCAGAAGCATAAAAAAGGATGAGGACCTAACAAAATTTGTGAATTTTTATGTTCAGGAGGTAATTTGGGGGTTATAAAGAAGTGTACTGGGGCATAGCCAAGATGGCAAAGGAAAGACAGTGACTTCCTGGACCTCTCCCCATGATCCCTCCAAATAGCTTCAAATAATGCCATAAGACAATTCCTAGAGCAGCAGAACCAAAGATGGCTTAGAAGGTCAGCAGGAAAGGTCTGTTGTACCGGGGTGAGAATGGAGCCCAGACCCAGGCCGTGCCAGCACAGATCCAGCCTCAGGCAGGTCACACCACAGAAACAGGCCTCTGGAGACTCTGAATCAGCTGCAGCAGCAGCTACTTCTGGAACTCAGCTCACAGTACAGTGAGGGGCTGGAACTTACCCTGTGCCTACCACTGTACAAATTGAGGGAAGATATTTATTCAATAAACATTTATTAAGTACCTACTATGTGTCTGGCACTGTGCTAAACACTAAGGATACAAAAAGAGGCAAAAGATAGTCTCTGCCCTCAAGGAGCTTATAATCTAATCTAATACAAAAAATATGAGACAATCCCTTCCTTAAAGATCTTTTAGTCTTGTTAAAGAAACAAGGCTTACACACATAAAGAATTTTTCAAATTAAAGAACATAAGATAATAAAAAACATATCTTGACTGTTAACTAGCTCCAACAAAAACATTAGCATCATCAGTACAATATCTAAATGGGTAGCCAGTCCAATAAAATGTTCCAAGGGGGTTCTGAAACACTGTAGTATGTGGTTATAATATACTAACAAATCAACCAAGTGATTATTCAACCAGCATTCATTAAGCAACTTTTATGGACCAAGTATTATTTTAAGTGCTGGGGACACAAAGACAAAAGTGAGAGTCCCCACTGTGAAGTTTACACTCTTAACAGGGACATGATTAAGGAGAGCTCTCTACAGAACACAGACAAAATGAGCACAAGGTAGTTTGGGAGGAGGTGCACCAGCAGCTAGGAAGGAATCAGGGAAAACTTCACGAAGAAGGTGGAGACGAAGCTGAGTCTTGAAGGAAACTAGGCATCCCAGAAGGCAGAGGCGAGGAAAGCAGCACATCCCCAGCCCAAGGGCAAAGGCCCAGAGAGAGAGGCAGGAGGTGGAGCAGCAAGCAGGTCAGGGCATCTTGGGCTTGTATGTCTTGGACCACAAAGCACATGGAAGGATAATGTATGAGACTGGAAGGATAGAATGGGACCAGGTTATAAAAAGCTTCCAATACCAAATGGAGGAGTTTATATTGGATCCCAGAGGGAGGTTCTGCTCCGGGAGCAAATGATGTTTATCAAGTAGCAGGATGACACAGTCCTACCTATATTCCAGGAAAACCACTTGGGAATCTGTGCAGAGGATGGTAGCACGGGAGAGAGGCTTAGGGTAGGGAGGCCTGCAAGAAGGCTCTTGTAATACTTCAGATGAGAAGGAATAATGGCCTGGACTAGGATGAAAGTTAGCTGTGTGAACAGACAAAAGGGGAGAGATACAAGAGATGCTGTGGAGGTAAAAATGGCAAGATCTGGCAACTGACTAGAAAAATGGAATGAGGATAAGTGAAGAGTCAAGGATGACATGGGGATTGTGAGGCTGTGTGATTAGATAAATACCTTCAACAGTATTAAGGTAGAGTTGGAGGAGGCGTTAGTAAGGAACTCTTTTTTGGACATGATATGTTTGAGATATCTAAGGGTCATCCAGTGTGAAATGTCCAAAAGGTGTTATGGTACTAGACTCATGAGTAATATTAGGGTTGGAAGTCATATTGTTGTTTGTCCGTCATTTCTAAGAGGAACAATGATGTAATAGGGTGATGTCTTGACTTGCAGAGAAGCTAGTTTTAGTTACCTCTCTTGATGTTACCATTCTGTTGCTCTTTATATTAATAGTATGCAAACAATGTTCCTTGTTAGTTCCAAATTGTGTTTTTGTGATGTTTTGACCACATAAAGATAACCAGAAATTTTCCACCAAAAAACCCCAAAACAACAACAACAAAAATGGACTTAAGTGAGGCAGAGTTGCACAAAGCCAACAGCCTCACTCTCCCAGTGAGTGGAGGAGATGTTCAGTGGACAGACAAAAGTTCGAATGACTGGTGACGGCTCGGGATGCAATGGATGGCCTTGATGTCTGTGGTGCTTCCACCATCTTCATGGCCACCGAGACAAATTATTCTCATCTGCTGATTCTGCCTGGAAGGAAGTCTTCACATGCTTGGGGTAGACATCCCCATGGTACCTGAGGGTTTGAGGTCTGTCAGTTACCCTCGATCTGGTTTAGCCCACCTACTGAGACAGTTTTGCCAGGGTGTGGACATGTCCCATGTTACAGCTTCTTGGAGCTATAGGTGAGGGTTGGATGCCTGGCTGAACACCAAAGGTGGATGAGCAGCCCTGAAAAGGCCTCAGCAAGCCTTCACACCAGAGGTGATAATCCTCCCTTAACCCCCACATCCACCATTCAGCTACATAAAGATGATAACTGAACTCACAGGAGCCAATGAGGACACCAAGAGAAAAATCATTTTACTGAAAAATTATACTAGGTATATCCATTTAGAATAAAATGCTAAATATTGTTTGATAAAGAACTGTGAATGACTTAACTATTCTCAACAATACGATGATCTAAGGCAATCCCAAAGGGCTATTGATGCACTCCAAAGAAAGAACTGATTTTGATGGAACAGACTAAAGCATGTTATTTTTCATTTTCTTTCATTTTTTTCTTTTAATCAAGTTTTCTTATACAAAATGACATGTATGATAATGTTTTATATAGTCATACATGTATAACCTATATCTGATTGCTTGCTGCCTCAGGGAGGGGGAGGAGAGGGAGAGAAAGAGGGATAAAAATTGGAACCCAAAATTATAAATAAAATATTTATTACATTAAAAAAGAACATTTAAAAAAAGAATAAAATGCTAAAACTAATTAAGTATAAAAATGATAACACAGATAATAAATGGCTCTAACCACAGCAATATTGGTAGAAGTTATCTAGATAGTTTCATGAAAGAAGTAAGAAAATTTGAAGACTTAGAAGTAAGAATCAATATAGCGTGTTTTGGGGGACAATGAGGATACTAACTTGGCTACTGTACTGAGTAATAAGAAATGAGGATGGATAACTAAGAGAGATTGTATGGGATATAGGGTTATGGGATAGGCAAAGGCATGCTGGGAATCAGATTATGGATGCCAAGCTGAAGAATTCAGACTTTTATCACAAGACACAGGTGAGAACTATTTTTAAGTTCTTGCACTTTTTTTTTTTTGCGGGGCAATGGGGGTTAAGTGACTTGCCCAGGGTCACACCGTTAGTAATTGTCAAGTGTCTGAGGCCAGATTTGAACTCATATCCTCCTGAATCCAGGGCCGGTGCTTAATCCACTATGCCACCTAGCTGTCCCTACTTTAAGTTCTTAAAGAAGAAAAGAGTACAAGAAACACGATATAGTGATATACAAAGCAGCATAAAGAGGTCTGGATTTAAATCTCAGTTCTGCTCCTTAGTAATTATATAACTGAAGGCAAATGATATTATTAACCTCTCTGAGCAACTGCTACCCCCCACACACATATATGAAAGTTTGTGTAAAGTATTAAGAGCTACATAAAAGAGAGCTATATTATTAACAACTTCAACAATGTATTAAGCACTTATTATATACAGGGCACTGTACTTCTCCTATTAACTATATTAAAGCATTTCCTGAAAAATTCTCTCACTTATAAAAACAGATTAAATCAATGACTCCCATTTCAAAATGAGAAAGAAACTAGCAATTAATTGTTTCTCTAAGATCATGAAAAACGTTCAAGGTATATAGCCAATATAATCTTGTGGGTTTTTTTGGTGAGGCAATTGGGGTGAAGTGACTTGCCTAGGGTCACACAGCTAGTAATTCCCTTTTACCCCACCCCACCCCCACTTCTATAAAAGAGTTCATGTTTAATATTGTTCCTAAAGCACTATTCCTTTTTTTTTTTTGTTATGTCTTTATGGCAAAGCAATTAAAGGTGTTAGGTTATTCCTATGCATATGTATTATATACATATATTATTGATCTTAAAGAGTCACTTACTTTTGAAGATGAGGAGGGGTTTTTTGTGAATGGATCTGAGGTAAATGGATCACTCTTGACTTGTTTCTTGAAGTAATCATCGGAGCTACGAAATGGATCACTTTCTTTGAAAGGATCCCCTCCAAATGGATCTAAAATTTAGTGATAGAAAATGAATGAACAAACACCATTTCATAAATGCTAAATACTTCAGTAACCCATAGGTGGACTACTCTACTTGAATGTTCAAAAATGTACATTTAAAGCTCCAACTAAAAGGAAACTTGCAAATTTAGGTATGCTCAATAACAGCATTAGAGGATAGACATACTAATTAGCAATGCCGTGGAGAAAGGAAGAATAGACAAAGGAGAGATGTCAGGACTTTATGCTAAATGATCAGTGTCAATCCTTGTGTGTAAGTAGGACTAGCAGTTGTGCTGCAACATGGTGGAAAGAGTCTGGAGTTGGCATCAGACGACTTGGTTTCTTAACATGCTAGCTGTGAGACCATAACCTGGCTTAGTTTCCTCAGCTATAAAATGGAGGTAACAATATCTGCCCTGCCTACCTCACAGGAGTCTGGTGAAGATCCAATGAGGTTGTTTATAGAAAGGGCTGTGGCACTATAAAAGAAAGCACTATAAAAATATTGGCTATTACAATCAACGTATACAGAGGCCCCCATGAAAAAGTGTGACATGGATCCCTTGCTAACGGTCCAAGGGTGATATTCTGTGACACTGAACCAGGCTGTCATGGACAAGTACTTACTATCACCTGGCTATCAGGAGCTTCCTTTGCAGTTTTGCTCCTCACCTTGCTGTGAAATGGACAAGAAGGGGCATAAAACTGCAAAAAGGAGAGGAGATGACAATTTCAGCTTCCTTTAGAAACTAAACACACTTACTGTTCTGTTGGACATCCTACTAGGGGAAGCTGGGAGGTATTTATTTTTTTCAGTTTTCCTCAATTTAAGCAAAGAACAAGATATGCTCTGTAGAGTACACTGTTCTGGGAAGAGTCCATGAAAATGTTCTGTTAACGGCTAAAATTCTAGCTAAACTGTCTAAAATATCTAATGAGTGGTCGCCAATAAATTATAAGCTTTAGCAAGAGTTAGACTTTTAAGCATTTATTAAGGAGAATAAGAATTTGGTAAAGAGAGAGAGAAAGGCCTAGATTCCTATCTATTAAAGGGAGAGCACATTTCTAGCTCCCTTCTCCACCAGAGTCCAGAAGAAAGAGCCTGAGACCGAGCGCCCGTCTCTTCCTTCCTCCTCCCACTAGTCCGCGTCACTTCCTGATACCAAAGACAAGACTCCTGGTCTTGCCCTCAAAGACCTTCGCTTCATGGGCAGAACTCTTCTACAGTTAGTATCCAGCAGGTGGCGTTATTCCAATCGTTACAGTTCCTTGAAAAAAGTCTTTTACCTGCTGAAGTCATTTGTTGTTCTGCGAAAGGGTCATTCTGGAAGGGGTCACCTAGATTTAAAAAGGGGGGAAATCCTCAAATTTCAGGCTTCTGGAAACATTATTTATTTGCACATTTCCCCTTGTTAATTTCCCCATTTGTGGAAAAAAAAAAATGCTTCCCCTTTTGCCCCCAAAATAATTCTCTCTTACAAAAACACTTTTTTCTTTTGCTTTCAAATAGCAATTCTTACTAAAAGCACATTTTTATTTTCTAAGTACAAATACTATATCTTTGCAGGAGTTTATGCAACTGTTTGCCACAAGCTGGGGTGAGACAGACTAGAGAGCCAGTCAGAACTCATTAATGAGGTCAGCTCCTGGTGTAGCAATGTCTTCCTGTGGCCTAAGATGCCAGGCTGTCAGACCCACTCGTAATGCAACATTGTAGAGGGAACTAGGAGCAGGGAGCTGAAACTAAATTTAGTAGCTACCTGATCCTTCCCCTAAATGAAGGTGTGTTGTTTTTTTTAAATCATCAATCTGAAACTTTAAAGGAAAGGAAATTTAAACAATATCTTGAATGTGTTTGCAAATCACTTTCCTTTCTCTACTTCTCAATTTTTTCTTATAGATCCCTCTCTTAAAGCAGTGTTTGGCTCTAAGCTAAAGAAAGTTGGAAATGTCAGGAGAACAATAATAGAATTGCAGTAACTTTGCTAGATTGCTGTGTAACTGAGTGAATTATTGTTCTTTAATAGGGATATGAATCTAAAAATTAATGAGGTTTGTGAAGCATGTCTTTAGACCAAGACCTGAAAGTTCTGATAATCTCCACTTAATTCTGACCATTTTAGAGTAAAATTATTAAGTAAATATGGCATTGTAGGTATGTAATCTTTTGATCAATATATTAGCCCCTACTTACTGCCTTTGAAGGGATCAGCTCCTTTAAATGGATCAGATTTGAAAGGATCCTCTGCCTGGAAAGGGTCTGTGTGCAATTCTTGTGTACTGTTGCTAAATAATAAGGCTTTATTCTTGAATGGATCATCCTACAATTATATGGAGAAACAGTGTAAGGCTTTTATCATTTAAAATTATAAATCAGTCAATATGTAGATTTCCAAAAATATTTTCATGTTCCCTTCTAAATAATGAAATGCTAAAATTAATAGCTACTGAAGTAAAGGTCTAAGAAGTGGCTTCCTCAGTGTAAATGTAAGAGACAAATTTTAAGGTCTTATTCAAGTAATTGATGGGGTTTTTTTCCTCTTATTTACACATATTCTCATTTTTCACATATACTGAATCTACTATTCCTTTAAAAAACACTTACTGGGAAAACCTCCCTACAAAAGCATTTTAAATTATGCATTTTACAGAATGTTTTTCCAAAATCCTCCCCCTCCCCGCCCCCACTACTTTAAAGTACAATAGCTAACTATGTTAAATACTAAGAGGGGGTAATCCATACTGTAAAATTATAGCTATCAGAATTTATCATAACATACATATTAAATACCAGCACAAACTAAGGGGGAAATCCATCTATTCATCTATCTATCTATCTTATGATTATGTAAAACATTACCATATTGAAATCTGTATTTTAAATGTATACTTTTTATTTTTAAGCCCTATTAAAAGGCTAATTTCTAATGTAGATGGTAATAAAATATGCATATCATTTAGAAATAATGCCCACATTTTGGTTAATAAAGACATACTGTTTGTTAGTTAAAACAGAGAAGTTTCATTATAGCAGAACAACCATTAACTCTGTCAAACATGATGATTCATTTAGCTTCCTTTGGGTTTAGCTTCTTTGGGCATATCAAGTCCAAAATGTTATCCAAATTGACCAAAACTTAGTATCATTATCAATTACAAAGCTGGGGCATAAAAGCAAAAGAGGCAGTTAAGAGAAAACTTTATCAGTCAAAAAGTCCATGACAAGATTAACAATCTGATGAAATCAATTCCTTTTAGCAATATGGTTTTCAGTGGTACATGGTTAAAATGTAGCTTTTCATATCTCCTAATAATAAAAGACTCTACCCCAAATGAATAGTTTCCACTGTCCTCAATCTAGAATTTCAGGGTTTAGTCAATAGATATACCTTCTGCTGAGTACAGAACATTTTTTTTCTTACCTGAGAAAGGTTATCAGTAGTCTTCAACAATATGGCCTACCAAGGTGGGCACCAGAGTCAGATTCTTGGGCTATTTGCCCAATATACCATCCAAGAACCCTGAATGCTATAAACAGTGTAAGAATTCTGTATGGCTATGACAATGCTAAGGACTAAATAATGAAAACATTCGGCTAACATCCAGTGAAATTCTTGGATACATGGGGGGGGGAAAGTGAAAAAGTCCCATTCTTTGGGAGTGGACTGGCCAGTCAGGGAAATAAATCTCTTCTACCACATCATATCTGGAAGGGATTTATTTGTTTTCAAAGAACGATGGGGAAGAATGGAAGAGCTGGGTAACATGGTAGATTAAGAATGAAAACACTTTCCTATGCAGACGTTTCCATTTTATTTTTATGTTTACATTGGATTATTTTAAATACGCTGCAGTCCATCAACTACAGGGATGGGATTATGATTCCATGATCACCAACCACCAGTTTGGTCTCAGATCACAAAGTGATGGAATTCTGAAATGGATCTGTCTCAAGGAACTATAATTTACATAAGTCAGCATTCTTGGGTTCCTTTAATGGAAAAGTTCTAAGGAAAATACTGGCATAATTAGTGTGGCTTAGTGTTTAGATAGTCAGCAAACTAGAAAATAACATTTTAAAAAATGCATTGATGCATCAAGGTATTCCATCCAATGTCTATCAACAAAAAAGATTGAGCCGCCTTCTTATGCCCCCTAAGTGCAAGGGAAAAGGACTAATAGTGACTGATTGAATACTGTGGGAAAAGTAAACTCTCTTCAATAGAAAATTCACTAACCATAGATGTAAAGTTATGCATTTCTAAAGCAATATGACTACCGTGAAATGTCAGCATTATCAACTAAATTTCCTTTTCTCTAAAAGAATGCTAGATCTAGGCCTAAAATTTGATTAAGATGCTGGTCCTTCAGAGGAGGATAAGATTTTCAGTGAGGCTCGAGTCAGCAGTGGTTTTTCTTCTTTTATTCAGAAGTACTTGGTGGGTAGAATGAATGGGTGCAAAGAAGATGAGACTAGTATGCTTAGAATCAGATCATGTGAAAGCTTTAGGATGTCATCAGCAGGGTCACTTCCCTCCACCTCTGTAGACTGCAATCTCTCCACATTCCGTGAGTTGCTGTAGGACTAACCCTTCCAGTGAAGAGACTCTCTGTACTTCTCTAGGTCATTCCTCAGACAAGAGGCACAGTCCAGTGCCAGGTTTGTGGCTGAAGCTTCCCCAGGGTGGCAGGCCTATCAGAGTTTGTGCATTGCTGGCATAGCCATCAAAGAACAAGAGTCCCCAGTGGACCCAATGCCACAATGAGGCATGGGAGCAGGATTTCAATGGAGGGTGTAATCAGATAAGAGAAAAGAAATAATGTTTTAAGAAACCTTTGTCACTTAGAGTTGGTATCACTTGAATTTAAGAAATAACAGGATAAATAGCAGCTTTCAGGAAGTGTATATTAAATTTTGCTTAGACATTGCTAGATGTGTTTTTTCAGATATTTATTCCCTTGGAACCAAAATCTTAATGAGAACTAAAAGATGCCTCTCCTCTGATTAATTGTAATTGTCATTTTTTTAGTAGTAAACAAAAATCCCTTTTCAAACTATGTTTATTAAAAAACAGAAACAAACAAATAAGGTTTTTAAAGTTGTATTTGTACAATAAGATAATTGTCGGGTTTTGTTGTGTTTTTTTTTTCCCAAAAACTGGCAGTTTTTACTTAACATTGATGACATAAACATTCCCAAGATTAGTTAACTTTCATGTAAACTTAGCTATACTTTAAAGATGAACAAAAATAATGAGAAAAGTAAAATCTGTGGGGAGGAAAGTTGGCCATGTTACAAAGCACACTGATTGCCATGTCAACTTCGTTCTTTTTCCCCCCAAGGAAACCAATCTTATAAAATACTGCAGAAGTGATACTTAAAAGTGAACTGTATTAGGGACTAAAACCTAATTACCACAGTTCAAAGGCCTAACTAGACAAAATAAAATATGCATTTTTTAAATAAAATTGGGGGGAAATACACAAGACAAATAACAAATAGTAGAAAATTTGAACTTCTGGCTCATGTAATTTATCAAAGATGACTATTAATATTTAATTTTTAAAGTAATGTTAATAGCCTTGGTAACATAAAGATTTCTTTGAGGAAATACTGACCTATAAAAACGTGTGGAACAACTAAAAGAGACTTTGGATCACATGTTGAAAGTTCCATAAGAAGAAAGCTAAGTTGTAAATGAAATTTAGAGGTAGTACAGAAGGAATGCCAGGAAATCAAGCAGTAGCTGGAGAGAAGAGGTAAATTAGGAAAACAAAAAAGCACTGTGCAAGAGAACCAGAGAAAGAGAATTCTCCCTAGTCGCTAGGTATGACCAAACTGTATGGCTATACAGCAAGGAAAAATGCCAAGAATTAAATTGATATAAAGAGGTCAGGTATGTTTAGAGAAGAGAAGAGAAGCCTACATTATTACAAGAAAAAAGGAACCACTTAACAAATGAGGCCAGAAATGGAAAGGAGTTAGAGCCCCAAAAGAATGTCAGTAGTAACATTAAGTAAAAGGATGTGGCATAAAAAGGACAAGGATGGTAGAGCCAAGAGCCACCAAAACTTTCAGACCAATTGCTTTCATTCTGTTCACCTTGACAGAACAAAAGTAACTGGACTCAACAGAAAATTCTGTTTCCTCCCAGGAATGATATCTAGAAATTTTGCAATAAATGGGCAACGTTGCTATATCTAGAGATGCTGTCTGAATATAAGTAAGCATCCTTGGAACCAAAGAGTAAACACAAGGAACTAAATGCCTACATGGTTAACATTGTGATATCTGCTCTGGAGTCATGAGGTTTAAAATAAAGTGCTGAGTTCTTAAACATTACAAACATTTCAGGTGAGTGGAATGATAATATCCACCCCATCCCCCAGGTATGTTCTTTCAGATGAGTGAGAAGAAGAGGGAAGACTATCACTTCACTCACAGAACATTTTTTAGGAGGGTCTCTCTTTGTATGATTAAAGTCTGATTGCCATATTCCTTAGCCTTATCTTGAACTTTCATTTTAAAGATGCTACTCTTGAAGAAAGTATCCATCACAGAAAATAAGGCAACAGTAGGCTCAGCAGAGAAAATATTTGTATGCACCTCTGGTTAATTTATACAGACACATTACTGAAGGACCCCAAACATTTGGTGAGCATCACTATACAAATGCTTTCATTGCAAGTGAGGTTCCTTCAAAACAGTTTTTACATATCATTCTCACCCACAACTACAGAGTAAGTACTAAAATGAAATATAGTGATGAAAAGTAGGTTACAAGAGCTGTGGAAGTTAAGACCACAACCAAAAACCTTCACTTTACAAAATCAAAATGAGACATGATTTACAAATTGAAAAACTTGTTTGCTGTTAACATTGTAAAAGGTAACTCTTAATTATTACTTTTATTCAACCTTTACCATAGCTCCAAAACCGCCTTTTTCTTTCTGTGTGGCTCCTTCGCTGAGGTCAGCTAAATTCGTCATGCTGTCACCAGGAATCCCATTCAGTGCTTCATTAAACTGTTCAATACTTGTGCTGGCTTCCTGGTGACACTCTTGCAGTTGAGAAAGCTTACTTCTTGCCTATGTGAGAGAAAAATGGCTACTATTATACAAACTTCAGCAAAGTCAGCCAGCTGAGAGAGGCTGCAGCTTTTCTTACTCAGATCCAGGTCCCGACAATAAGGAAGGTAAAGTCAAGAAGCACAGGATCTTAGCTAGCACTAGGTAGGACCTCAAAAATCATTCACTTTGGTGGCGCAGTGGATAAAGCACTGGCCATGGATTCAGGAGGACCTGAGTTCAAATATGGCCTCAGACACTTGACACTTGCTAGCTGTGTGACCCTGGGCAAGTCACTTAAGCCTCACTGCCCCCAAAAGAAAGAAACAAAAGTCATTCAGCTGAACCCCAAACTGAAACATGAATCCCTTTTACAATACCAGTTCTGGCTATCAGTTTTTCTTTAGAGGACAATAAGATACAGAGGTAGAATGGACCTTCGAGAATATCTATTCCAATTCTCCATTTTGTATGTGATAACAATGAGGTCCTAAAAGGTTAAAAGGCTTAACCAAGGTCCCACTGTAGCTGAGTTACATTTGGATTCAGGTCTTTAATTCCAAACATAGCATTCTTTGCATGACACCATTCTATCAAGAATACTGAAATTTTTCTCCCTGTGGCTCCCCACTATGGCCCCAAGCCAATTAAGTTGGCTCCCTTTTCCATAGAACAATCTTTCAAACATTTGAAGATGGGGATCATGCCCCATCCTTCATTCTTTTTCCACTATGCTAAAAATCCCTAGATCCTTCAAAGGATCTCTGAAAATAGTAGAAAACTGTATATATTCTAAATGACTATTCACAAGTCAACTTTCATTTCATAAAACACATCTGAATGACACTAACCAATTCATGTTTGAAAAATATGTATTCAGGGGGCAGCTAGGTGGCACAGTGGATAGTGCACCGGCCCTGGATTCAGGAGGACCTGAGTTCAAATCTGGCCTCAGACACCTAACACTAACTAGCTGTGTGACCCTGGGCAAGTCACTTAACCCCAATTGCCTCACCAAAAAAAAGGAAAAAAAGGAAAAAAAAGAAAAATATGTATTCTATGACTGATATATTATTAAATAACATAATATATATATATATATTTATATATATATTATCTTTATATGTTTAAATATATATGAACCCCCAATATAGAATTCACAGAAAAGCTAGGTACAGAAACATAAATAATTTTTAAAACGTGTGATTAGAAGGTAATATTTCCAGAATCTAGGATTTCATCTGTCTGAGTATTCATTCAACTGACATAGCTCACAACTTCTCTATTCCTTAGTAGGCAGTTGCATGAGTAGCTATGGCCAAAAGTAAAATCATCTGGTGGCCAGCCTTCTGGTGATGAGCCTCCTGTGCTTGGTGTGGTTGGTTCTTGGACAAAAGACACAAAAATCCTCACTGGGTCTGTTCTCAAAGTTTTTTCAGTTTGGTAGGACCAGTCAAGGCTTTGACTCCATTGGAACAGCCTTCAAGAACCTAGTCACCTCCATGCCATGAGGAGAAAGCACAAAAGAAGAAACCAAGTTTTGTCACTTAGAATCACTTGAGGGAAATGGAATTGGGACTACTTGAGTTCAAATGTACCCTAAAAAATTATTTTGAATGTAAGTGAAAACTGAACCAAGTAAGTAATCATCTCACTATTCTTGAGTTCAATCCCACCTTTTACTTGGAATGAAAGGGCCAGTTGTGTTTTAACAAGTCTTTTTATAGAGAACAAGAAGTTAACAAGCTTCTTCCATACAAAATAGAAGCCCTATTAAGAGAAGAATGGTTGGGTTCGTCCAATCTAATCTAACTTACCTATGAAAAATCCTTAAAATGCAGGCTATCAGTACTGAAAGGAACCCTAAACTAGGACACGCAGTCTAAACTCTACCTGATTCACAAGTCATCCCCTCTATAATGTATCTGAGAAGTAGCTAAGCCTTTTCCTAAATATTTAATGTAATATGGAACTCCCATTCCCTCCACTGATAGCCCATTCAAATGTCACACAATTCTAATAGTTAGAAAGTTCTTCCTTGCATTGAGCAAAAAGATTTCTTCTTTTAACTCCTACTATTCAGCCTAGCCCAGTCCTTTGGGGAAAAGATATTGTGACACTCTAAAGATATAAAGAGGTTCAAAAAGGCTTAAATAAATTTAAGCATATTATGTCACTAAGTGCCAGGTATGTTCTTGACTACCTGAGAGAAACTATCATTCAATGCTCTTGCAAAAAGTTTATAATATAATCAGAAACAGAAAATGAGACCAGAATGAACCCAAAGTACCATCTTTCTTATGATGTATCTCAGTTTGTGAATAACTAAGAGAAACTTCTAAATTTGAAAGTTCTTTTAAAATAATTCATTCCTTAAACAGTCCCTCAAGGTGATGTGCATTTTCTCTCATTTTAAAGGTGAAGAAATGGGAGATTTTTTTCCTACAAATATCTAGAAAGAAGAATTAGGACTAAGGCGCTGAAATTATAGGGAGGGAAACAAAAGGGTTAAAAAATAATAAAATAAGGGTTAATGTAAGTAGGCATTTCCCAATGATTAAAGCTAGTTGAGAAAAGAATAGGCTGCCTAACTAGTTACTGAGCTTCCCATCACAGATACTGAGGCAGATGTTTGGAAGACTACATGGTAGGGATATTGTAAAAGGAATTTCATGACATAATCAGGGAAAGACTGGACTAGATAACTTCTCAGATCTCTTCATTCAATAAGTATTTATTGAACACCTACAATATGTTAGACACTGGGATACAAAGACAAAAATACAATGATCTCAGCTCTCACAAATCTTACATTCTACATAATACATACAAAGACTAAAAATATATGAAGTGGAAACAGGAACACCAAGACCTGGAAAGATCAGAAAAGGCCTAATGTAGAAGGTAGCACTAGACTTAAGCTTTGGGTTTTTTTCCTCTTTAAAAATTTATTTTATCTCCTCACTTCTTACCATTGGGGAAAAAGAAAAAACAAAACCCTTATAACAAATATTTATAGTCAAAGCAAAATAAATTCCACATTAGCCTCACTTTCTAAATCCACCTCAATCTATAGAAAGTGTCATTTTATGATCTCTTCATTGCAAAGTAGGCAGAATATTCCATCATAGGGCCTCTGGGATTGTGGTTGTTCATTGCATTGATCAGAGTTCCTTTCAAAGTTGCTGCTCTTTACAATTATTTTATATATATAAGCTAGGTATCCTAAGAGGTGAAAGTGAGGATGTAGTGTGTTCTAGACACGAGGTGGGGAGCCTGTGCAAATGCAGAAGTAGGAGACATGTGGTATTTGTGAAGGAAAGAAAGAAGAAATAAGCCTGAAACATATGCTGGAGCCAGATTATGAAGTGCTCTAAATGCCAAACAAAAGAGTTAATGATCTCTATAGAGGTAAGGAGCCACTGAAGCTTCTTGAACAGGGTAATAACATGGCCAAACATAGGGGAGGATATCACTTTTGCCTGTCTACTTCCTATCATGGCCATTTTTTTTTCCTTTTTGGAAAGAAGAAAGAGAAAATAGATACTTGTTAGTTGTAAAAAAAATTCTTGAAAGAAAGAAACAAACAAAAATCATTTTGACAGCTATATGGCCTGGAGGGGGATAAAGCTAAGGTAGGGAAATCAATTAAGAAGCTATTCCAAGTTACAAGAGGAATTAGATAGTAATACTATACTAGTGGGGGATCTGAATCTCCCCCTCTCAGAATTAGATAAATCTAGCCAAAAAATAAATAAGAAAGAAGTGAAAGAGGTGAATAGATTACTAGAAAAGTTAGACATGATAGATGTCTGGAGAAAATTGAATGGGGATAGAAAGGAATATACCTTTTTCTCAGCAGTACATGGCACATTTTCAAAAATTGACCATGTATTAGGGCACAAAAACATCATAGTCAAATGTAGAAAGGCAGAAATAGTAAATGCATCCTTCTCAGATCATGATGCAATAAAAATTACATGTAAGAAAGAGCCAGGGAAAAGTAGAAAGAAAATCAATTGGAAACTAAATAATTTCATTCTAAAGAATGAATGGGCCAAACAAGAAATCATAGAAACAATCAATAACTTTATCCAAGAGAATGACAATAATGAGACAACATACCAAAATCTATGGGATGCAGCCAAAGCAGTGCTTAGGGGAAAATTTATAGCTCTAAATGCTTACATGAATAAAAAAGAGAAAGAGGAGATTAATGAATTGGGCATGCAACTTAAAAAGCTAGAAAAAGAACAAATTAGAAATCCCCAATTAGACACTAAATTAGAGATCCTGAAAATTAAAGGAGAAATCAATAAGATTGAAAGCAAAAAAACTATAGAACTAATCAATAAAACTAAGAGCTGGTTTTATGAAAAAACCAATAAAATAGATAAAATACTGGTTAATTTGATTAAAAAAAAGAAAGAAGAAAACCAAATTACCAGTATCAAAAATGAAAAGGGTGATGTTACCACCAATGAAGTGGAAATTAAAGCAATAATTAGGAAATATTTTGCCCAACTGTATGCCAATAAATTTGACAATCTAAATGAAATGGATGAATATTTACAAAAATACAAACTGCCCAGGTTAACTGAAGAGGAAATAAAATCCTTAAATAAACCCATATTAGAAAAAGAAATTGAACAAGCTATTAATGAACTCCCTAAGAAAAAATCCCCAGGGCCAGATGGGTTTACGGGTGAATTTTACCAAACATTTAAAGAACAATTAATTCCAATATTATACAAATTATTTGGAAAAATAGGTGAAGAAGGAGTTCTACCAAATTCGTTTTATGACACAAATATGGTGGTGATACCAAAACCAGGCAAAGCAAAAACAGAGAAAGAAAATTATAGACCAATCTCCCTAATGAATATTGATGCTAAAATCTTAAATAAGATATTAGCAAGGAGATTACAGCAAGTGATCACCAGGATAATACACTATGACCAGGTGGGATTTATACCAGGAATGCAGGGCTGGTTCAACATTAGGAAAACTATTAACATAATCAACCACATCAATAAGAAAACCAACCAAAATCATATGATTATCTCAATAGATGCAGAGAAAGCTTTTGACAAAGTACAGCACCCATTCCTAATAAAAACACTAGAGAGTTTAGGAATAGGGGGAGCTTTCCTTAGAATAATAAACAGTATCTACCTAAAGCCATCAGCAAGTATTATATGCAATGGAGATAAATTAGAGGCCTTCCCAATAAGATCAGGGGTGAAACAGGGATGTCCATTATCACCCCTATTATTTAATATTGTCCTAGAAATGTTAGCTTTAGCAATCAGAGAAGAGAAAGGAATTAAAGGAATTAGAATAGGCAAGGAGGAAACAAAACTATCACTCTTTGCAGATGATATGATGGTATACTTAAGGAATCCTCAAGAATCAAGTCAAAAATTACTTGAAACAATTAACAACTTTAGCAAAGTAGCAGGATATAAAATAAATCCACATAAATCATCAGCATTTCTATACATGACCAACAAAGTCCAGCAGCAAGAGATAGAAAGAGAAATTCCATTTAAAGTAACGGTAGGTAATATAAAATACTTGGGAGTCTACTTGCCAAGACAAACCCAGGAACTCTATGAACACAACTACCAAACACTCTTCACACAAATCAAATCAGATCTAAATAATTGGAAAGATATCAATTGCTCATGGATAGGCAGAGCTAATATAGTAAAAATGACAATACTGCCTAAATTAATTTACTTATTCAGTGCCATACCAATCAGGCTACCTAAAAATTATTTTATACAGCTAGAAAAAATAATAACAAAATTCATCTGGAAAAACAAAAAATCAAGAATATCCAGGGAAATAATGAAAAAAAATTCACAGGAAGGTGGGTTAGCGGTACCAAACCTGGAGCTTTACTATAAAGCGGCAGTCATCAAAACTATCTGGTACTGGCTGAAAAATAGAGTGGTAGATCAATGGAATAGGCTAGGCTCAGGAAATGCAGTAGTAAATGACACTAGTAATGTAGTGTTTGATAAACCCAAAGACTCCAGCTTCTGGGATAGGAACTCAGTATTTGACAAAAACTGCTGGGAAAACTGGAAGATAGTATGGCAGAAATTAGGCTTAGACCAACATCTTACACCTTATACTAAAATAAGGTCAAAATGGATACATGATTTAGACATTAAGAGGTGATACCATAGGTAAATTAGGAGAGAAAGGAATAGTGTACCTATCAGATCTTTGGAAAGGAGAACAGTTTTTGACCAAACATGAGATAGAGTATATTATAAAATGCAAAGTGGATGATTTTGATTATATTAAATTAAAAAATTTTTGTACAAACAGAAGCAATGCATCCAAAATTAGAAGGGAGGCAGAAAGCTGGGAAACAATTTTTGAGGCCAGTGCTTCTGATAAAGGCCTCATCTCTAAAATATATAGGGAATTAAATCAAATTTATAAGAATCCAAGTCATTCCCCAATTGAGAAATGGTCAAAGGATATGAACAGGCAGTTTTCTGATGAAGAAACCAAAGCTATCTATTCCCATATGAAAAAATGCTCTAAATCTCTAATGATTAGAGAGATGCAAATTAAAACAACTCTGAGGTACCACCTGACACCTATCAGATTGGCTAAAATGACAAAAAAGGAAGATAATAAATGTTGGAGAGGCTGTGGGAAAATTGGAACACTAATGCATTGTTGGTGGAGCTGTGAGCTGATCCAACCATTCTGGAGAGCAATTTGGAATTATGCCCAAAGGGCGATAAAGCTGTGCATACCCTTTGACCCAGCAATCCCACTTTTAGGTCTTTTGCCCAAAGAAATCATGGAAGGGGGAAAGAGACCCACATGTACAAAAATATTTATAGCTGCTCTTTACGTGGTAGCAAGGAATTGGAAGTTGAGGGGGTGCCCATCAATTGGGGAATGGCTGGACAAGTTGTGGTATATGAATACAATGGAATACTATTGTGCTGTAAGAAATGATGAGCAGGAAGAGTTCAGAGAAACCTGGAGGGTCTTACGTGAGCTGATGATGAGTGAGATGAGCAGAACCAGAAGAACATTGTACACAGTATCATCAACATTGAGTGTTGACCTACTGTGATGGACTATATTCTTCTCACCAATGCAATGGTACAGAAGAGTTCCAGGGAACTCATGATAGAAGAGGATCTCCAAATCCAAGAAAAAAAAAGAAAGAAAGAACTGTGGAGTATAGATGCTGATTGAACCATATTATTTCTTTTGTTTTGGGTGCTGTTGTTTTTTTTTCTATTTTGAGGTTTTGCATCACTGCTCTGATTCTTTCTCTTGTAACAGGATTAATGCAGAAATAGGATTAATGTTATTATGTGTATATATATGTGTGTGTATATATATATCTATATGTATATGTATAGATATATATAGATATAACCTATATCAGATTACCTGCTGTCTAGGGGAGGGGGGAGGGAGGGGAGGGAGGGAGGGAGAAAAATCTGAAAGTGTAAAGCATGTATAAACAAAAGTTGAGAACTATCTTTACATGTAACGGAAAAAATAAAATATCTCAAAAAAAAAAAAAAAAAAGAAGCTATTCCAACAGTCCAGGTAAGTGGAAGCTGATGAGATCACCAAGTGAAAGAATAGAAAGAGAAAAGAGCTCAAGACAGAGCCATAAATGTCAGTTATTACTAATGACTATGGTTACAGAGGTAATAAGAGTAATGGCTGACATTAAATCTTTTATGGTCTATAAAGTGTTTCACATACATTACTTTATTTAACCTCACAACCTTGTGAGCTGGGTACTGTATCTCCATATTACAAATAAGAAAAGTAAGGCCCCAAGAGGTTAAGAGAATGTTCCATAGTTAAGTAAAGAACATAGCTCAAATTCAGCCCTAGTCTTCTTGACCCTAAGTTCAGGGCCATTTCAACCACACTTCAATGTCACAAATTCAAAATCAGATGTCAACAGTAACCATTTCTTTCTGGCAAAAAATATCACTTTGCAATCATATAGAATGAAGTACAATTATGTGAATGTACCTGATTAATTTCTTCTTGTGTTGATTTCAAAGATTTAATTATTGTTTCAAGTTGAACTTTCCCTGCTTGGATGCTCTGTTCTAGCTGGGTCTCTTCTTGTTGCAATCGGTTCAATTCAGTTTTGGCCCTATTCAGGTCATCCTCCTGTGACTTTAAATCTGATTCCTGAGACTGAATCTGAGTTTTCAATGATGAAATCTGAAATAAATTTCAATATAGTTCTAAGATCTGAATGAAATTATTTTAAAGTATAATTTTTATATCATTTAAACAAGAGTCAAAACTTAGAATTAAAATTATGCAGATTTTAAGCAACAAAATAAACACACATTTATAACTCTTTGCCTTTAAAATGAATTTTTTATATAAAATGTGTTCATCAGAACTTATTATTGTCCCAATCTGTCCTCTGTTCATTTATCTCTGTATTTTTGTACATATCTTTCTTTCTAACTGTATTTACTGTGCATGCTGCTCTTCTTTTTTTGGTATATGCACACATATATATGCATATACATATGTGTGTGTATTGTGTAAATATACACACATGTATGTGTATATGCATGTATACAAACATACACACACATACATATACTAGGTCTCCTTATTTCACTCAGGTTGAAAGTACAGAGCTGCTCATGGGCTCCATCCCACTACTGATCAGCAAAAACCTTTGACCTGTTCTGTTGCTGACCTGGGCTGATTCCCTTAGGAAATGTGGTAGCCCCCCACTCTTGAGAGCTCACTATATTAATGTTGAACTTGGTGTGGAAAGCTAATCAATTTAGCATTGTTGCAGGTCAGAACTCCTGAGCTCAAGAAATCCACCAGCCCCAGATTCCATCTAATAGGGACTAGGATAGGCATATACCTCCATGCCCAAATTACTTTATATTCCTTAAATATATCATTTTTAACATCACTGTAACATGAATACCGCTGAAATAATAATAAATCCATCATTTACATTTATTTGATAATTTAAGGCTTAGAAAGCACTCTAGATACATTTTATACACACACACACACACACCCCTACAGACATACAGACATCTTATTCGATCCTCATTCTATCCCTGGTCAGGTAGATACTACTTAACAATATTGTTCCCATTTTACAAATCAGGAAGCAAAAGCTCAAAGAAGGTAAGTGGTTGTCCCCAGTCACATAGATGATAAGTAGCAAATAGCATCTGAACAATAAAAGTATACATTTTTGACCATTTTTTGTATCGTGCCCCCCCCCCCAACCTTTGGGAGTTTGGTGAAACCTATGGACCCCTTTTCAATTTAATTCTTTTAAATGCATAAAACTAAATGCACAGGATTACAAAGGAAGTCAAGTGAGTGTGTGTGTGTGTGTGTGTGTGTGTGTGTGTGTGTGTGTGTGTGTAAAAATATTTTAAGTTGTGGTAAGATTATTGGAATTTGGCCGACTGATTGGGATGAGCCACACCTGGCCTGCCCTGAGTGACATGTGCTGCTGATGTCAGCAGGAGAAACCACTCTCCACAGGCAGTTCTGAAGGACTTCCCCTTTGGGGAAGGAAGAGTAAACGCTCGATGAGGGGAGTTCAGTCTCTTCCAGAGTGACTTTTTTTTTTTTCCCCGGTGGTGAGAGCAGCAGGAGCAGATGAGTCCTGTGGGCCCTGGCTGAAAAGCTGGTTTTCCATTGAAGTTATGGACCCCAGGTGGTGAGCCCTGCTCTTCTGGATTACTTAAACTGGAAACAAGTTTGGGAATTGTATAGACTTAGGTTAGAGTTAGGAGGATTATCTGTATTTCTTTTTCCCTATTCCGTTGTCTTTAATTTATATTAATTTCACCTTTGCTGTTTATTTCATTCCCATTAATAAAACCTGATTCATTTGTGGAAAAAAGGCTGTTAGGCTCCTTTCTTTTTTTTTTTTTTTTAGTGAGGCAATTGGGGTTAAGTGACTTGCCCAGGGTCACACAGCTAGTAAGTGTTAAGTGTCTGAGCCCGGATTTGAACCCAGGTACTCCTGACTCCAGGGCCGGTGCTCTATCCCCTGCGCCACCTAGCCGCCCCTAGGCTCCTTTCTTATTGGCCTGAGAGAAATATCTAAAAAGGCAGTTCGGAGGGGAGGGAGCTTTGGACCTAGAGGTCCCTCATTATTTCCAGGACCCCAATATTACAGTGAACCACTCAATTAACTCTCCATATATTAAACTTGGACCTCACAAAGTCCAGGGACCCCAAGTTAAGAACCCTTGACTTAAACAACATATCCCCAATACTGAGATAGAATTATAAGTAGTGGTTCAAAGGATATGATTATTTTCATGCTCACTTAATTTCTTAATTAATAATCTCCTAATCAATTTATTAATTTTGTGCTCTCTTAATTTCTTAGCTAAATTTTCTCTCTCCAGTGGCCAGCACAGAGTCCAGCATGTAGCAGGAGTTATCAAATGCTTATCAAATTGAACTGAATGCCAGGGTTGAGGCTTGAATACCAGGCTACATTATACTCTAGAACAGACAACAAAGTGTTACCATTTAAAGAAAGTTTTGAGAGGGGGAAAAAGTTGGCAGATTTTTTTTTTAAGTGAGGCAATTGGGGTTAAGTGACTTGCCCAGGGTCACACAGCTAGTAAGTGTTTAGTGTCTGAGGCCGGATTTTAACTCAGGTACTCCTGACTCCAGGGCCAGTGCTCTACCACTGCGCCACCTAGCTGCCCTGGCAGATTTTTTTTTTAACTTGCAACATTTGTATGAATACAAGCTACACTTTTCTCCCTAAATTTGGTTTATGTAAAACCTGAATTTAGATTTTGTTCTTTTAAGCAAGAAAATTACAATGAAAGCGATAAAGAAATGCATAGTGATGATAAATGTGAATAAAATAGCTTTCTTTGAATGAAAATAACTAAACACCTTCAACAAAGTTTTTATGAAGTATCTGTATGCAACAACAAATGACATTTTCAAAGATGTGTAGTCAGAACAAAATATGCAGGCTGACTGATCATATTACAAGAATGAGAAACAAAAAGATCAAGACTGCAAGTCCTAAACTGGTATCCCTAAAATTAAAAAAACAACAACAAAAGAAGTCCTCCAATATTCTGGATGGATTTTCTATGAAGAATTTTTGCAAAGATATAGAAAAGAATCCCATAGGATAAGATGCTGCTGATTGGCTGTGATCTGTACTGGTGGAGGTTATATCTACACCAACAGGTTGAAAGAAGCACCTGAAGATTCAAGTACTTTCACATCAATTATTTTTGTTGTGACTTTTTCCTTCTCAAAGATATCTTGTTTTAGGGGTGTACTCTATAACTAAGGGAAGGATGGCTTAATTAGTCCAATATAATGTTAAACCTGTAACAGGGAGACATAAAGCTTCAAAGATACCCCAACACTCACCATCTGAGTTTCTTCCTGGCATTTTTGCCTTACATCATTTAGCATATCTTTAAGTTTAGCTTTCTGCTGGTCCATTTCATCAAGGCGATCTTGAGCATCTTGTTTCTGGGCTTCTAATTCTTGTAAATTACTTGTTTCTCTGTCTAAATCATTCTGCAATTCCTAAGGAAAATATAAATTGATCTTGTTATAGAGTGAACAAGTTTGAAACGGCTTCTTTGCTCTCCTATATAGGAAATACTTGTTAATTAGCTCCACGACCTGGGCACAATCTCCTGCATGAAAACTAGGGGAGGAAGATTGACAGCCAAAGCAAAAGAAGAAATCCTACAGCAAAGGATCTAACAGAAGCAGAATCAGGTGGGGCTGGTGTCCAAAAATTAGCTTAATAACCTTAAGGAAAACAATAGATGGGGTAGCACATTTGTGAAATTTATAAATTCCTTAAATAGTTAACAAAATGATCTACATGTATGTTACCCACTTGGTCTATTATTCAGAGGTTTTGTTTGCTTTTTGGGGTGGGGGGGTATCCCTGAGCCATGGGTGAGTAAAATAAAAAATCTAGAAAATCATTTCTCTTCTACTGACCTACTTCCAAAGCTCTGAAGATTTAGAAACAAAGACCAGTTCAGAGATGATATTCAGTAGTTAATCAGCTAATAAGTATCTGAAGAAACAGTTTCTTCCCCATTTTTACTTTGTCAGTTAGAAATATGTAAAATGCTTTACAAAATTTAAAACTATAAAAATGTCAGGTGTTATAATGTTGATGACATCATCTTTCATTCTATCCCTTAGACATTGAACAATGTGCTAAGCACTGGGGATACAAGCAAGGCAAAAAGAGCCTCTGCTCACAGTATAACAGATGAGAGAATGTATGAATAATCAGGTGCACACAAAATAGAGAGTAGACCAAAGTTAATCTCTGATGAAGTCACTAGCATTAAGGGGATTGAGGAGGCAGAGTAGCAAGAGACAGTACAGTGCGTTCCTCCACAAAAGCTTCTCCAAACAGATCTTAAAAATGCACAAGACTGGGGCAGCTAGGTGGTACAGTGGATAGAGCACCGGCCCTGGAGTCAAGAGTACCTGGGTTCAAATCCAGCCTCAGACACTTAACACTTACTAGCTGCGTGACCCTGGGCAAGTCACTTAATCCCAACTGCCTCACTAAAAAAAAAAAAAAAAGCACAAGACCAAATTCTGGTAGAGAAATTCAGAAAAATTCATAGTATGTTACTGGTTCAGCCAAGATTGGCATAGGGAGACAAAAAAGATCCGATGACACTAGGGTCTATAGCATGCTGCCTTTAGAGTACTCCAGCATGCAGGGAGAGACTGTGCTCTAGGGCAAGAGGAGGTCCCAGAACCATACTAGAGGATGGCTACAGGGATAGGTGTCAACTGGTACCTTTGTCATTCACTCCTCAGTTCCAGGTCACAGATCCCGGAGGGAATGAAGAATGCCCATGCCCTGAGAAAAAAGGAAGTTCTGAAACAAACAACAGCAGTGTGGCTCAGATCCCAGGAGCAGAGATGGGTCTCAGTTTCAGCATCTAGCCCAGTCTGCAGAGGAATAACTAGGGCAGGAATTGCAGACTAAAGGGGAGCCTACAATTTTGTCATTCCGAACTGGCAGAGCTTGCCAGATTAGCTCAGAAGCAGTCTCCCATTGCTCAGACCCAAACCCAGGCCAGGGACTTCCAAAGCCCAACCAAAGAGCAGCAATCAGAACTTGCTCTGCATCAAACAACTTTGGGAGCACCGAAAGGCTGTCGATCCCCAGCCTGTCCCTGAGATCCTGGAATAATACGATACTCAGTACCCCTAAGAAAGCAGTAACATGATCAGACCAGACCTTCACTCCAGAAATGCACTGGCCTGGCCCTAACAGCAAGTCTGAAGTCAAAAAGGATGTTGGAAGAATAAGCAAACAAAAAAATACTATCCCATTCCCCCGCCCCATAATGGGCTATTATGGTGATAGGAACACTCAAGAGACAAACATTAGAGAATGACTCCAAAACACCTATGAGCAAAGCAACAGAGAAAAACACAGCTTGGCCACAAATTCAAATAGAATTCCTGGAAGAGATAAAGCAAGAGGGGTTTTTTTTTGTTTGTTTCTTAAACTGTTTTTGAAAAGAGTTTAAAATGGTTTTTGTCAATGAAATGAGAAAGAATGGGAAAGAAATAAGAGCTATAGAGGAAATATTTGGAAAGGTAATAAACTATTTGATTTATTTGTACAAGAGGTACAAAACCTTGCCTACGTCACAAAGTCCTTAAATAGAATGGACCAAATAATAGCCAATAACTCCATGAAACAAGATAAATTAAAACAAAGTCAAAAGAATGAAAAAATAGAAGAAAAATTGCAAAATATTTTCATGGAAATACTGGAATACTGGAAAACTGACCCAAGAAGAAAAAAGTTAAGAATTATTGAACTATCTGAACATCATGACAAAAAAAAATCCTAGACATTTTATTTTAAGAAATTTCAAATAAAAATAATCCACCAGTCACCTCCTGAGAGAAAACCCAAAATGAAAACTCCCAGGAATATCATAAGCAAAATCCAGAGCTTCCAGGTCAATGAAAAAGTTCTGTATGAAACCAGTTTACAGTCAGTTTGAAAGAATTCAAGTAACCTGGAGGGTCTTGCGTGGGCTGATGATGAGTGAGATGAGCAGAACCAGAAGAACATTGTACACAGTATCATTAACATTGTGTGCTGATCTACTGTGATGGACTATATTCTTCTCACCAATGCAATGGTACAGAAGAGTTCTAGGGGACTCATGACAGAAGAGTATCTCTAAATCCGGGGGGAAAAAAAAAAGAACTGTGGAGTATAGATGCTGATTGAACCATATTATTTCTTTTGTTTTTGGTGCTGTTGTTTTTCTATTTTGAAGTTTTTCCTCATTCCTCTGATTTTTCTCTTATAATATGACAAATGCAGAAATATGTTTAATGTTATATTATATATCTATATAAAACCTATATCAGATTACCTGTTGTCTAGGGGAGGGGGGAGGGAGGGAGAAAAATCTGAAATTGGAAAGCTTGTATAAACAAAAGTTGAGAACTATCTTTACATGTAACTGGAAAAAAATGCTTTATTAAAAAAAATTTTTTTTTTAAAAGAAAAGAAAGAAAGAATTCAAGTACCAAAGAGCCATAGTCAAAAGTAGATATGATTTAATAGCTCCTATTATAAAGGAAGGCAGTTAGGTGGCTCAGTGGATAGAGTTCTGGGCATGGAGTCAGGAAGACCTGAGTTTAAATCCAGCCTCGGACACTTATTAGTTGTGTTTGCCTTAATCCACTGGAGAAGGAAATGGCAAATCACTCCCATAGCTTTGCCAAGAAAACCTCATGAAAAGGATGATACACAGGGTCCACAAAGAGTCATAAAGGACTGAACAAGAACTATAAAGAAGTGGAAAACTTGGCAGATGATGAGATGGCTTGGGTGAATAGCTGAATGGGATGTGGAGTTTACATAAAGTAATGTAAGAAATTTGAGCATGGTTTTTTCTCTTATAACATGACTAATGCAGAAATATGTTTAATGTTATTGTACATATATAACCTATATCAGATTACTTGCTGTCTTGGGGAAGGTGGGGGAGGGAGGGAGAAAAATTTTAAACTAGAAATCTTATAAAAACAAATGTTGAAAACTATCTCTACATGTAACTGGAAAATAATAAAATACTTTTATAATTTGAAAAAAAGAAAGAAAGAAAGAAAGAAATTTGAGCATGTAGAGATCACTCTCAGCTGGAGTGATTGGGAAAGCCTGTATGGAGGAGATAACACCTGAACTAGGCTTTTAAGGAAGATAGGGATTTAAAGATGTGAAGAGAATATATGCGACATATGGGGAAATAACCCTGTCTGAGAAGAAAAAGCAGGATGAAGATAGTCAACAGCTTCTAGTATGGCTAAAACATATAATGACTAGAGTGAAGTCTTTTATATAGGTAAAAAGGTAAAGAAGGTAGATTTAAGTCAGACTGTGGAGGACTTAAGTGTCGAAAAATGTATTAAGTGCCTGCCAAGTGCCAGACCCTGTGCTAAGTATATAAAAACAAAAGTGAGCTTAGAACTATGGAAAGGATACAATATATTTATATATAAATAAATTAAAGATCTAATCAAAATAAATACAAAATGATTTCACCAATTATGATGCAAGTAGTGTAGTACACACTACAGAGAAGGGGTATCTAAGGACTCAGGGCAGGCCTCATTCTGAAGGCAGAACATGAACCAACTCCAAAGGAAATCAAGAGATTTGAAATTTGCATTTCATTCTGTGGGCAACAGGGGATCCCTAAAGATTTTTGAGCAGAGTGACTAAGACGGACCTGTACATTAGGAAAGTGGCTTCAGGCTACTCATTAGCCTGAAAATTCATTCAACATGCATTAAGAAGAGAGTGAAAGGGGCAGCTAGGTGGCACAGTGGATAGAGCACCAGCCCTGGAGTCAGGAGTACCTGGGTTCAAATCCGGCCTCAGACACTTAACACACACTTACTAGCTGTGTGACCCTGGGCAAGTCACTTAACCCCAATTGCCTCACTAA
Source organism: Dromiciops gliroides (assembly GCF_019393635.1). Taxonomy (NCBI): domain Eukaryota; kingdom Metazoa; phylum Chordata; class Mammalia; order Microbiotheria; family Microbiotheriidae; genus Dromiciops; species Dromiciops gliroides. The sequence continues at coordinate 59,003,320 of NC_057861.1, read as the reverse complement.
AAAAAAAAAAAAGAAAGAAAAAAAAAAGAAGAGAGTGAAAATTAAAGGAAGTAGAGGCACCTATTATAGAGTGTTATCAAACAGTTAAGCCACAAAAGGGAGGAGAGATACAGAACAATAGCAAGCAGGGATGGCTAGACCCAAGTGAGAGTTTTTTGAGGATGGGGAAAACATGGGAGTATTTGTAGGCAGCAGAGAAACAGCTAATAGACAGGGAGAGATAGAAAATTAGTGAGAAAATAGGAATGACAGAGGGAGAAATCTGCTGGTATCTGCTATAATCATCATGAGCAAATATATTCTCCAGGATCTGGCAAAAAAAAAATGTGAAAATATTTCAAGACCTTAATATACCTATATACTCGGGGGCAGCTAGGTGGCACAGTGGATAAAGCACCAGCCCTGGATTCAGGAGGACCCAAGTTGAAATCTGGTCTCAGACACTTGACACTAGCTGTGAGACCCTGGTCAAGTCACTTAACCCTCATTTCCCTGCCCCCCCCAAATCAATACTAAACATATATGCACCAAGTGGTATAACATTCAAATACTTAGAGGAGAAGTTAAAAGAGTTACAAGAGGAAATGGACAGCAAAACTATAACAGTGAGGGATCTGAACCTTCCCCTCTCAGAACTCTAAAATCCCTTGTAGCTCAAAGCCTAGAATTCTATAATTGGCCCTTTGATAACCATCACTTGTGGCATGCCAGCTATGCTCAAACACAGGACTCTCTCTGGCAGCAGCAGTAGAGAAAGTGAGCAGAGGGGTGAGGCACAGATAAGAAGTAGCTGGGCAGGCTCAGCAGGGGGTGAGAAAGGCCAAGGAGTCCAGCAATGCTAGAGGATAAAGTCCTAAATAATTACTGTGGGGTCTAGTGGTGGACAAAGAATCCAGGGCAGTTAGGATAAGGCTCAAAGTCAGAATGGAATTGTTAGAAATGAGTACTAGTAGGGGGCAGCTAGGTGGTGCAGTGGATAAGGCACTGGCCCTGGATTCAGGAGGACCTGAGTTCAAATCTGCCCTCAGACACTTGACACTTCCTAGCTGTGTGACCCTGGGCAAGTCACTTAACCCTCATTGCCCTCCCCCCCAAAAACGAAACAAAAACATAAATAAAAGCTTGAAATAAAAAAAGAAAGAAAGAAATGAGTACTAGTGGAGGTAGAAGACACATTTTGTGGGTATGGAAGAATGGCACTAGTAGGTAAGGATTACGCTAGCAGGAAGGGAGATAACTAAACAGATAACTCCGGAGGCAAAGCAGGATTTGGTGGTCCAGTTGTGGCCATAACTGGACAGAGTCTAGTTCTACTTACTACATATACAAACACATGGCTTTGTCTAAGTGTACACACACTGGAAAGCAAAACAGCTTCGTTAATGGAGTAAATGGGTCTTACCCCTAATTAGCCCAAATTATTAGTTTCATCAGATTAAATACAAAAAGGTTCTCTGGAAGTATTAGCAGCAGCACATGATGTTCTTACCTGCACTTCATTAGTTTTCTGTCTAATGGCTTCTTCCTTTTCTCGAATGTCTTGTTCCAAGGAATACTTCTCTCTGAGTAAAAGACATGCAGAATCAATAAGGCAATAAACAGTTATTGAAATATTAAGCCTCTTCCCTTCATCCTCTTGGTTTACCCATATCCTACTCATCCTATAAAATCCAACTCAAATTCTACCTCTTCCATGAAACCTTCCTTGACAGCACTGGCTCACCCCACACTGACAGGACTGGCCCACTTCTCCTTTCACTAATTCCTTTATACTTATTGTCTGTACTGAAAAATTCACTTGTAAAGTAGCCCTGGATCAACCAGATCAGAGAGAGCTTCAGTGGCACAGTACAGAGAAACTTACTAGCTGTGTGACCCTGGACAAATCATTTAATTTCTCTGTGCCCCAGTTTTCCCATCTATAAAATGAGATCATAGTTTCACCCACCTCACAGGATTGCTATGAAGATCAAATGAGTTAAATATGTAAAACACTTTGCAAACTTCAAAGTACTATAAAAATGCATATCATCATCATCAATAATATATTTATGAGCCCCAGAGACATGAAGTTGAAGAGAAGGTAGTGAGTTCAAAAGAAGGTTATAAGCTGAAAGAAGAGAAGAAATTGTGATTGTTCTTTGGAGAGCTGTGGAATAGTGAAGAATACCAGAGATCAGATTTAGAAAGGAGAAGTTGAAAACAGGAAAAAGACTGGAGGAGAAAGACTCAAGAAGGATTAAAGCAGAAGGACCTAAAAAGACAGAAGAGAGGAAAATTTAAGCTTAGACAGAGAAAAATTGAACAATGAGAAGGACTCAAGGAGATGAAGACAGTAAGACAAGGTAAGTAAAAACAAGACTAAAGAAGAGAAAAGAAACTGAGTAGGGTGTTAAGAGACACTCAAAAAATTCTAAACATTTCTATTTTTTTAAAAAAGACTGTATATGTTCAAATAATCTACTAGCTATGTGACCCTGGGCAAGTCACTTAACCCCAATTGCCTCACCAAATAATCCATAAAATCTTTCTCTTTACCTCCAAAACTCTATTATTTTAAGTACTCATCTGACTTTCTGCCTATATGTTATTTAATAGACAAAAATAATATTAGTAAATATGGGGGGGGGGAGACACTCAAAAGGTGAAGAGAGACAAATGTAGGACTGAAGACACCCAATAGCTAGAAAGCAAGAAAAGGCAAGGCCAAGGGTGTCACATCCAGTAAAAGTGGAGAGCAAAAACTGCAATGAACTGCAATGAGTACACAGTGTCTATGTTTTTGCCACATCAAAGTGGATGCTATCTCTGTTCAAAGGGCAGCCTGGTCTGCAAAGCAGACGGGAGAACGCTTCTCCCCTCTCCAAGGTATCATAGAAGATGAAGCGTTCCTTTAAAAACAACAACGACAACAACACAACAACAGAGAGGGACCTGCATTTGAAAATGTAAAAAACAAGGTCTAAAAAGGCAGACAATCCTGACGGGAGGGTAGAAAAATGTTTATACAGACAAGAAAAAAAGAAAGACCTTTGAACAGTTTCAGCTAAAAACAAAGTTAAGATTTTTCCTGAAAAAGAAGCCAGATATTATATAGAAGACACAGCTGCTTTTTCATGCAAGAAATGATAACTTGCCGCCAAAAAAAGGGAGGGAGGGACAGGGGGCAACTAGGTGGCACAGTTTGTGATAAAGCACTGGCCCTGGATTCAGATCCAGCCTCAGACACTTGAAACTTACTAGCTGTGTGACCCTGGGCAAGTCACTTAACCCTCACTGGCCTGCCCCCCAAAAAAAAGAAAGAAAAAGAAATGATGACTTGGCTTCATAAGAGGTGGCAGGCAAGAGATCCCCTTTAAAGGTGATTGGAAAAAAGAAAGTCAAAGGAGGACGAGGATTTCTGCTCAGGTTGGATGGGATAGTTGACAATGAAGAGAACACAAAAAGAGAAGCCCAATCTTACTTACTTCTAAGGAAAATGATTAGACTGGAAAGTACAGAACAAAAATGGCAGTTAACATCAAAGACATTAAAGGAAACAGTAAAAGAGGACCCAGCTATCATTAATAAGTTCAAGTCATTTGGACCAAATGAATGACGCACCTAAATACTGAAAGAACTGAAAGATGTGTTACGGAGCCCCTGTAAACAACATCTGAAAGATCAGGGAGAATGGAAGGGATACTACTAGATTGGAGAAAGATAAATAGTCCCTATTTCCAAAAAAGAATAGAAGGGAAGAATCAGTCTAAAAATTAGAGATCACTAAATCTAACTTCAATTCTTGGCAAAATTCTAGAATATATTATTAAAGAAATGGTTGGGGGGCAGCTAGATGGCGCAGTGGATAGAGCACTGGCCTGGAGTCAGGAGTACCTGAGTTCAAATCCGGCCTCAGACACTTAACACTTACTAGCTGTGTGACCCTGGGCAAGTCACTTAACCCCAATTGCCTCACTTAAAAAAAAAAAAAAAGAAATAGTTGGGGCAGCTTGGTGCTGCAGTGGATAAAGCACCAGCCTTGGGTTCAGGAAGACCTGAGTTCAAATTTGACCTCAGACACTTGACACTTGCTATCTGTGTGACCCTGGGCAAGTCACTTAACCCCCATTCCCCACCAAAAAAAAAAAAAAGAAAGAAAGAAAAGAAATGGTTAGTGAACATCTGGAAAAGAAGCAAGGATCATAAGGAGACAGAGTGGCTTCATCAAGATTCCAGACTAATTTTATTTCCTTTTCTTGACAAGATGACTAAATTGATAAATCAAGGAAGTGTTGAAAATAGTTTTCATATAATTTAGCAAAACATTTAATAAAAATCAAATGAGTTAACATATATAAAACACTTGGCAAACATTAAAGGACTATATAAATGTCGTTGTTGTTGTTATCTCCTGATATTCATTTAGAAAAGAGAGCTTGATGGATAAAGCACCAGCCCTGGATTCAGGAGTACCTGAGTTCAAATCCAGCCTCAGACACTTGACACTTACTAACTGTGTTGACCCTGGGCAAGTCACTTAACCCCCATAGCCCTGCCAAAAAAAAAAAAAAGAGAGAGAGAGAGAGAGCTTGAAAAGCAACGATGAGAACTGTCTGAATGTAACAGACACAAAAGAGTTATTGGCATGATTCAGGAGAAAGAGGGGGCAGCTAGGTGGTGCAGTAGATAAAGCACTGGACCTGGATTCAAGAGGACCTGAGTTCAAATCCAGCCTCAAATACTAGCTGTGTGACCCTGGGCAAGTCACTTAACCCTCATTGTCCCGCAAAAAAAGTGAATCACTTTGGGGGTAGCTAGGTGGTTTAGTGGATAGGACAACAGCCCCAGAGTCAGGAAGATGTGAGTTCAAATGCAGGCTCAGACACTTACTAGCTATGTGGCCCTGGGCAAGTCACATAAACCCAACTGCCTCTCTCCAACCCCCCAAAAAAGAGAATCATTTTCTAAGTAAGCATTAGAAGATTAATCAAATTCTAAGATCCCTCACACCTATGAAATACTATGATTCTGTAAGAGGATTCACCCACAATCATATAGCTAGTACAGACTCATAACATGAAAGAAGTTAAGCCAAAGTGAGGGCTCTCAAATGTTTTCAAATAAAAGATGTCATTTTAAAAAATCCACTAAATGAGTGAATTTAGCTAAATAGAACTCATGTTTATTTTTTTCCAGCAACCTCAACTCCTCAGTATCCCTCCCCCAATATGTCCAATCAGTAACTAAATATTGTTTCTCTCTCCAACATCATTCATATACACACACACACCCCTTGCTCTCCACTCATACAACCACCAGCCAAACTTAGGTTCTCATCACCTCTCTACCACACTATTGCCATGACCTCATTATTGATCTCTCTGCCTCAAGTTTCTCACTACTCCAATCCCTCCTCCACAGACCTGCCAGAGTGACTTTCCTTAAGTGCAGGTCTAACCATGACACCTCCCTACTCAATAAACTCCAGTGGCTCCCTATTACCACGAAGATAGTATTAACTCTTCTGTCTGGCATCTAAAGATCTTCACAACCTGACCGCTAACCTACCTTTCTTACTCATTTTAGAGTCCAGCCATAGAGGCCTACCAGCTATTTTTCATACACAATGCTCTAGCTCCCGTCTCAATGCCTTTTTACTAGCTTTGCCTCATCCCCACCCCCCATGTCTCTAATACATTCTCTCCTTCTCTGTCTCTTTATATTCTGGTGTCAAAACTTAGCTCAAGGGCAGCTAGGTGGTACAGTGGATAAAGCACCAGCCCTGGAGTCAGGAGTACCTGAGTTCAAATCCAGCCTCAGACACCTGACACTTACTAGCTGTGTGACCCTAGGCAAGTCACTTAACCCCAATTGCCTCACACACACACATAAAAAAACCCCCACAAAAAAACAACTTAGCTCAAGCCCTACTTTCGATGTGGAGCCTTTCCTGATTCCCTCCTATATGCCCATACACATATATTTGTCTCTGCTGATAGTATGTGAGCTCCTTGAAGTTAGGAGCTTTCACTTTTGTTTTTGTATCTCTGCTGTTTAGTACAGCATCTGGCAAATAGTGGGGGGCCCCAGGTCACAGGTGGCCCAAAGCTATAAATACATGTTTATGTATACTAGGAACATCAATTTTCCATTATTACACATAGTTTTAACTTGGTATTTCCAAGGGATTACTATATACTTTGTATAACTTTTAGAGACATTTTAGTGGAGAAAATACTAAAAGTATTGAGATACCTTTGAAGCTGAGCAATCTCCTGACTGATATCATCAAGTTCTTTTACTCCTGTGAATTCCCCTGATCCAAGGGTACTTGAACTATCCTAAAAGAAAATCCAAACATGCAATAATAAGATAATCATTTCTTAAAGTCAATGATTGTTATGACCAATCGATGCCTGGGAGGTCGCCAAACTGGTACACATTTAAACAAAGTAAAGAATAACAAAGGTAGCAGTAAGAGATAAATACAGAGAATTTCCCTCCCATGGCTGAACTTAGTCCAAGATTATAGCTATAGTGCCCAGGTGCGGAGTGGGGAAAGGACTACAGCAGTAGCAGCCCCACCACCACCATCACTACTGTGGCTTGCTATAAAAGTCACCACAAGAGGGGCGGCTAGGTGGCATAGTGGATTAAGCACTGGCCCTGGATTCAGGAGTACCTGAGTTCAAATCCAGCCTCAGACACTTGGCACTTAATAGCTGTGTGACCCTGGGCAAGTCACTTAACCCCCACTGCCCCGCAAAAAAAAAAAGTCACCACAAGAATGAGCTGAGGTACTCTTTGACCTCCCTTATACTCACCTGAAGAGGAGTGTTTCTTTCTGAAGGAGGGATCATGTCAGGGGACAATGCCTGAGGAGGATCAATTCCTTTATGAACCTTTTGTTGAATGAAATACATGGCTAATGCAAACTGCTCCTTGCTTAGCTTTCCCGTCTGTCTTGTATCAGCCAGCGCCCTGTAACAAGCATGGAAATGCCAATTACTTATTAAACATATTAATCCACCATGACAAATAAGTACAAAACACAAATCCAATCACCCAATGTTGTTAAACTAGCCCAGCTCCCCCACAAAAGTTACCCTGACAGCAAAAAGAATGAAATGAGCTGTTTTCTTCTTTTTCTCATCCCAATTTCTACTTGTCCAGCCTGAGAGGCTACATCTAAGGTTCTTTTAACTGAAGATACATAATTATGTCACCATTACCACATGATAAGTCTGATGCTAGGAAACTCCAGGTTAACTAGGAGAGTCTCTGTTTCAGCAGAAGAGTGTTGTATACATGGAGGGTGTGCTAATTTTAGTAGCTCAGATGGCTGGTCTCATGCATGCCTATAGATTACAGGCTACATGAAGGAAGCAGCATCCCATGTGTTCTGTGCTTTGGCCTGCCTATCATGTGTCCAACAGTGCCAAGATCCCTGCCAGTACTCAAAAAAATATTCATTTACTGGGCTTTTAAAAGGTAATTTCCATCACTAACAGCCACTCTAGAAGTCCCTGACTAAGCACAGAATTTCATTCGTGCAGCAAGGTACTAATAAATTTTACTGATTATCTGATACTTCTAAAGGTACCATGCATTTAGCTTCACTGCTAAATCCCCCTGAAGACCTGAAGGGAGCTTTCCTTTTTTAATTACAAAATCAACAATGCCACCTAGCTTCCTTTAAGTCTGACCAATCTGACTATGGAGAGTTTTCTTCCCCTCTGACCTAATCCATCATCTTTTATGCCAACCAAAACCACATGAGCATGTCATTATCAACGAGTTGAATCATGGAGCTTTGTGAAGTGGTAACTCCTACACTGCTGGAGAGAGTACCTGAGGTGGTTACTCTATGTAAATTCAGTGTTTTATAAAGCCAGAGAGGTGTTTGAAAGCATCCCACAAACCACTTCTAGTGAAGTAGCAATACTAATTAGCACTTATCTACTAGTGAGGTAAGTCCCTCCTGGACTCTGCCTCTTTACCCTCTGACTTCTCCAATTCCCTCAGAAGATCTCTGGATTCTTGGATAATAACTGAGGCAGCATATTATAGCAGAAAGGGCACTATGCTGAGAATCAAAAATCCTGGGATAAAACCTGAGTTATGCCACTGTAACTGTGGAAAAGTCACTTAAAGTGCCTTGAGGTTGTTTCCTTATCTGCAAAATCAGGATATTACTATCTGTACTATGCACACCTCACACAAGTGTTGGAAGGAAAAGGCTTTGTAAAGCATAAAATGCTAAAAAATGTGAACCATTATGATTAATCATTCTCTACTCTCTTTGTAAGATTCTCTAATGAAAAAAGAAAAAGATTCTCTAATGAAAGAGTTTCTACATCTCAGCAACCTGTATGGGTAATTAGGTGCTGAAGGTCTCTTGATATCAGGAATTGCAGAAAAAACGGAGGCCTATATTGCAGCATTGCAATGTGTACAGAGTAGACTAGGCTGATTACTCTGAGCCAATGGGAAGAGCAGGAGGAGGCTCAAAGAAGGGTGATAAGTATACTCTTCACAACAGTATAATTAGGCAGTTAATGGTAATAGCACTGATTGGAAAGGAGTAAGGGGTTAGGGTTAGGGATCTGGAGCCTACTGGAGATGTTCCCATAGGATGATCAGTGTGACTGTTAAAAGCAAATGTTAACTAAGCAATATTTAACATGTCTTCAAGAGTCACCTTTGGGAACTGATATTCAGCTGCTAGAATGTAAGCTCCCTGAAAGCTGGAATTATTTCATTTTTAAAATCTCAGCACCTGACATAGAACTGAGACAAAGCAGGTCCTTAATAAATGCCTCCTGTTAAAGTGATGAGCTTATTCCAATGATACTACCATGGTTCAAAAATCACATCTGGGATTCCAACTGTTTTTTATAGAACTCCATCTTTTGAGAGTGATTTGGGAGCCAAATTAGGTGAATGAAGCAGATAGTCAAACTGGGATATCGATTAAGGTAAAAACAAAAAACAATACAACCAGATGTAAAGCCAATTTCAAAGGGAATAACTTTGAGGAAAGTAACACTTATTTGATTGCACTAAGCTCTGCTATATTTGCTTTTTTAAAATAAACCTCATGTCATTAACTTATAATCACAGCCCCATTATTTTCTCATTTAGATTCAAATTTACCCCAGAACAGATTTACAATGTAAACCCAAATTTTTGGATGTTTATGATAAAATTATGTCAAAGGTAAAGAAATGCTCCCAGATACTTCATTAAATAACTTCCTGTAAACTTATTTGCAGATGATTAAGAACAGTTTGTCCCCTTGCACTAAAATTTCATATGACAGCTCTAAAGAATTCTATTAAATTATCCTTCAGTTTTACCTAAGGTTAGAAGGTCCAGCTCTTTCAAAATGTCCTCATAGTACCTGGCTGCCATCCCCCCCCCCTTTTTTAAACTTGGACTCTCTCAGGAACTACATCTAACCTCAAATAAGCTTCAATCAAAAAAGAAATTTTTGAAGAAATGTTTAATTCTTACCAAATGTGTGCTAAGAGACTCTGAGTAAGGCCCGAGTGAATAAATATTTCTTTCACTTCCTGGCCACTCACATAACCATCCATGTCCAAGTCAGTTTTCAGGAAAATCTCATCAAATCTCACTTTATCAGACATTGGTACCACCCAATTCACTGTTGGCTGAAAATAAAAAAAAATTTAAGTTAGTTATCTTTAAGAGGACCATTGAATCTACACTTTTTATTAACAAAAGCTGAGAAGTGACACACTAGCAAAAACCAATGATCATTCCATCTTGAAATTTCACCTCAGACAGTGGCACCAATGACAGGTTGCTCTCTTCAGTGCTGATTTCACAAGGGCAATTCTATTGAATCTATTATGGATTCATGATAAAACTTCCTTAAATATTTTACTTTGTAGAATTCTTGAAGTAATTGGTTCTAATTAATGACAATTTGAGGTATAAAGTTCCCTTTTATTCCCTATTCCCTTTATCAGCTTTCAAAAAAAATATTTTTATCCCAAGGCTTCTGTTTTAATGCATATAGGATCTGATGATCAAATCTCTGTCTTTACTCTAGTTATATCCTCAATGATTACTTATAACTTTTTTTTGTTTGTTTGTTTGTTTGCGGGGCAATGGGGGTTAAGTGACTTGCCCAGGGTCACACGGCTAGTAAGTGTTAAGTGTCTGAGGCCGGATTTGAACTCAGGTACTCCTGACTCCAGGGCCGGTGCATTATCCACTGCGCCACCTAGCCGCCCCTACTTATAACTTTTTAAATTAAATGAACTCCCAACTCAGTTGCTTGGAATTTTCATTGCTTCAACACTATTGCCATCATCTTCCTCTCCTCACTAAATAAAATGCTGAACTTTCTGTGTGTGTGTTTTTTGTTTTGTTTTGTTTTTTTGATGAGGCAATTGGGGTTAAGTGACTTGCCCAGGGTCACACAGCTAGTGTTAAGTGTCTGAAGCCGGATTTGAACTCAGGTCCTCCTGAATCCAGGGCCAGTGCTCTATCCACTGCGCCACCTAGCTGCCCCTAAATGCTGAACTTTCTAATCAATGTAACTACCATTTGTGGGATGTGTGCACTGAAGATCCACAATGTTTTTCATGGAGGTGTGGGTTTGAAGTCATATTGCTATATAATAATTATTATAATAACTAACATTATATAGTGCTTATACATGCTAGGCACTGTGCTAATAAGCACTTTACAATTATTTTATCATTTGATCCTCACAACAACCATGGGAGGTAGGTACTATTATCATCCCCATTTTACAGATGCAGAAACTGAGGCAAACAGATTTAGAGTCTTGGCCAAGATCACATAGCTAGTAAGCGTTTGAGGCCAGATTTTAGCTCATATTTTTCTTATTCTAGGCTGGACGCTCTACCTTGGGCTGAAGTTAAAAGAAGAATGTATCTGAAAATTGGAGATGTGATAGTCCCACTGTCCTGCACCCTATTCTAATCCCATTTTGATTATGATGCTCAGTTCTAGGTTTTAGAAGGAAATCTAATAAAATGGAGAACATGCAGAAGAGAATGTCCAGGGTGGTAGATGAGGAGATGATGACACAGTTGGATCTGTGGTTACAGAAGATGGCTAGAGATAGGGAGTGACTAGAGACAGGGAGACCAGGAAGCAGGCACATGCAATAGTCTAGGTATAAAGGTGAAGAGGTCCCATACCAGGATCTTGGCAGTGTCAGAGGAGAAAAGGAGATATATAAAAAGATGTTATGAAGGCAGAAAAGACTGGTCTTGACAAATGACTGGATATGGGAAGTGAGAGAGTGACAAGTAGGTTGTGAGTCTGAATGACTGGGAGGATAGCAGTACTTTTGATAAGAACGGGAAAGGTGGGAAGAATAGGTGAATATGAGAGAAAAGATAACAAGTTTACTTTTGGACATGTTGAGTTTAAACAGAATATCCAGCTTGGGATGCCTAAAAGGCATTTAGAGACGGGACATGAAGTCAACAGAGAGACTAAGGCTGGACAAATAGGTCCCCAGAAGAAACAACACTTGTTTTTTTGTTTGTTATTTATTTATTTGCTTGCTTGTTTGTTTGTTTTTGCAGGGCAATAAGGGTTAAGTGATTTGGCCAGAGCCACACAGCTAGTAAATGTCAAGTGTCTAAGGCTGGATTTGAACTCAGGTCCTACTGAATCCAGGGCCGGTGCTTTCTCCACTGAGCCACCTAACTACCCCCAGAAACAATAGTTTTCCAACCAACAGGCACACACAATGAAGGAGCCTGTGACAGAGATCTCTTCTGCTGGTGTGATAAGGTAAGGGAGGCAGAACTATACATGTACACACACACACACACACACACACACACACGTGTATATATGTATGTGTGTGTATTTATAATCATACATATAATCTGCACACAAATTAATTATATTTGTGTTTTCCTCTTTTAGCAGGTGTATATATATGCATATATCAGTGTGTATTGTGTGTACATATGTTATATGTGTTCACATATGTGTGTAAGTATACATGTATGCACACATAGAGACATATAAAATATGCACTAAATGTCTATATTTGTGTGAGTTTTCCTTTCTATTTTTAGCAGGTTGGTTTTGCCATGCACTGCCTGTTATGCAGTTAGAGACCATGATTAAATATGCCAAAATTGTATGTTTCAGATAACAAAACAAAAGACTGCTTTTGTCAGCCTATTTTGATAGCTCCCCTCCTCCAATTAGAATACTATATTTGGTTAGAACAATAAGTATGCAAAAAAATAGAAAGTGAAAGTACTTTTCCATGGAGAACACCTAGAAATGAAAACAAAATTAAAAACCTACCTGGGTTTGTTTTACGCCATGTTTGGGAGATAAGCTTCCCGTGCTGTTCAGACTGTTCACACTGCCATGGGAGGGAGTTGAACGTAGGCTATCTTTGGGTGGGGGACTTGCAGGAAGAACAGGTACAGCACCAGGAAAAACAGGTTTTTTTCTTTTGGAGGGTGGGATAAGTGATGGTGGAAGTACAGATGGAACTGGTTCTTTCTCAAGGGCTCGATATACTAGGTGCATCGCCTGCAAGTAACAAATGATAATAGACCTATAAAAGTCAATCAACAAAGAGAAAGACAAAAAAGAACATAAGGAACAGCAATAACAGCAGTTCCCATATTTATGGTTCTCTGAAACACTCAATTTAAGGAAGCTTCTAAACTAAAATTTAAAGAATTATTTTTCCTCAAATAAAAATATTTAAAGAATGATTTCTCTTTTCACATTTGCTAATTCTCCAGTGTTAGAGTTTTTGATACCAAAGTAAAATAACTGCACTTATGAATACACAATCCATTCATTGTTCTGAAAGTACTTCCACAAATCACACAGTTTCTAGTTTCCAAATTACTGAAATGTTACATTCTAAGACTGCTCAGTAAAAGCTGAATTACATTTTGGATTTATACAATAGTTTGGTTGGATTTTGCTTTTTAAAATCTGGCCTTGTGATTTCATTCATTCAGGGAACTTCCCATGTACAAACATTTACCACTGATTTAGATCAGCAACTCATCTTTAACTTATAAATAACTGACTGGGGCACTGATTTTCCAGAATCACACAACTAATATGTGTCAGAACCAGGACTTACAACCATCAAGAATGGCCCTCTATTATGTTTCTCAACTACTATGATAAATAAAAGAAAGTGACTTACCCTGCCAAAAATGGGCATACTTCATGTAAGCAGTTTGTTTAAAAATCAAAGTTAAGACTTCCTTATACATGCACACTAAAAATTTACTTTAAAATGAGTCTTTCTTACCAGTTAAAAAAACAACAAAAAACCTTTCAATGTACTATCTGCTGTTTCACCAGCATGAATGACAGACTCACTTTAATAGACATATCACAAGAATGTCAATGGTTATTTTTTTAAAAAAGGTTTGATATGTGTGCATTGTCAAAACTTTGATAATAAAGTAACAGTGCACACGGTGGGGCAGCCCCATCAACACCATTTCCCACTGTTTCAGCACACTATGGAGGTAACCCTGGGATCTCAAAGGCTATGTGTCAGTAGACCATGAGTTCTTGCAGATTCTGCCAAATAAGAATGGATCTGAGAATGTCCTGATGACAGATCAGGCCCAGAACATGTCATATGAGGACCAGCCTAGTCTAAATCTAGCTATAACATTACATTATGATGTAAGGCTGGTCATGAGGGATGAACTGGGCAAGGGGAGAGGGTGCATAATAATTCATAAATCAGACTGTGACCTGTATCAGGGGAGGAAGTACCCAGACTGATACCATAGTTAGTATCATAAGCATGTTATAAAATCAGAATTTTAAAAAAAGATATTTACAGATCATCTCTGAGATAGTGGTTCTTCAAAAACTATTACATATTGGGACAGCTAGATGGCGCAGTGGATAGAGCACCAGCCCTGGAGTCAGGAGTACCTGAGTTCAAATCCGGCCTCAGACACTTAACATTTACTAGCTGAGTGACCCTGGGCAAGTCACTTAACCCCAATTGCCTCACTAAAAACAAAAAACCCTATTACATATGATACATTTTAAGAATTAAGTTTTCTAATCATCTAACTTAAGTGACTGCATATTCCTCTTATTAATTACTCCTCATCACAGCATTTTCTGAAACCTCCAAAAGCATCTAGCTCTTTTAGTTTACTGCATATATAGTAGAAAGAATTAATTCTGTAAATGCCTGTCACTGCTATAAACAAAATACTAGTGATTAGATCAAAGAGGGCACTAAGCATAAGGAAGAAAGATGAGGCTGGAGAAGTGGCATGTACTAAGGAATAAAAAAGATATCAGTGGAATCAGGGCAAGGGCAGTGAGACACATAATAGATAGGAGCTATGGGCGGAGGGCAAGTGACCAGACGCACCAGGAATGAGAAGGGAAGGCAGCAGTGGGAAGAGAGTAAAGGGTCAGATACATCAGAGGGCAGCCAAATGAGGGGAAGTAGGATCACTGATCCAAACACAGGCCTGTTGCTGCCCCTAAAAGAAGAAAAAGGAAAAAGACAGAGAAAAATAGGGATAAACCTAGACTGTAAAATCAAGAAACCCCTGAGTTTCACATGTCCTTCCTCTGCATGTACACTAAAGAGTAACAAAGAAAGAAGAAATGGCCTACCACAGCGAATTCATCTTTGTCCAAATGTCCATCTTTGTCAATATCACTGAGATCCCAGACCTACAGTGAGGAAGATAAACAAAAACACTACTAAGAAAGAAGGATTCGATTCTGAAGATCCGTATTTTCATTTAGTCATTTAAATACATACGTGCAGAGTTTGGGGATATAGGAATGCCGAGAAACTCTAATGACCAGTAAAGTCAATTTTTCAAGGGCAATAGAAACAAAAGGAGTGAAATGTAGCTATCAAACCTTAAAAAACCTTAGAAAATTCAGATTTAGAGACAGACATGTTTAAGGGGATAAGGAATTCGAATCGAATTAGAATATATTTTCAAAAGAGTTTATAAGTATATTTTACTTAAATAAACATACTGAACAAATGCATAGGGAAATATCTTTTTAAATTCAATACCTGGCACTTTACTAGCTGCATGACCCTGAGCAAGTCACTTAAACCTCATTGCCCCGCAAAAAAAAATTTTTTTTCAACATCTGTCTCTACAGCTTTTTGCTCCTTTTCTCCCTAACACCTGATCATGATTACAATTGTGCCCAAGAAATCCACCCTTTTACCAACACTGATGTCTTAGCACAAAAGTTTACATTAATATTTCTCTTTTGGTATATAACTAAACTCAACATCAACCAAATTCTGTAGTTCCCAAATACAGGAGCTAGTTGACTTCTATAGGTTCATACTGGAGTGGAAGAATCTACACCTCAAGGGAGGTTTCAGGAGGTTCATTTGAAAGGGTCTCCACTGCATGCCCTCAGGACCGATGGGTCCACTAACATGTATTAACATTCTTTTCCCTATGAATGTTTTTGCACTTCAACTTCAACAGAAAAATGAGACTGTTCAGTTCTATTTTCACAATTTGTCATGGATTTTCCCAAGTTGTTAAGTTAGTACAAATTGTTGGGGGCCGGGGCGGCGGGGGGGGGGGGGGGGCAGTGCTGAGGATAGCATGGGGAAAAGAACAACAAATTGCTTTGAAAGAATTAGAAAATCTTTTCATAATATAAACCCAATCAATGTTGCAAACACTATCAAACACAGTGGACATGGTGGTTGGTTTTGCATGATTTTTCCTTTTTTTTAAACAGAAAAGGCTTATTTATTGTATGTATTCAGAAATGACTGTAATGTGAAAACAAAAGGCATCAACAAAAAGTTAAAATAAACATTTTTTTAAGCAAGTATATATATGGTGGTAGTGGTTGTTGCTCATTCATTTAGTTGTCTGGCTCTTCCTGACCCCACAGCACACTAATACTGTACCCATGGGGTTTTCTTGGCAAAGATGCTGGAGTAATTTGCCATTTCTTTCTCCAATGGATTGAGGCAAACAGAGGTTAAGTGACTTGCCCAGGGTCACACAGCTAGTAAGAGTCTGAGGTTAGATTTGAACTCAGGTCTTCCTGATTCTAAGCTCAGCACTGACCCACCTATCTGCCTCCTGTGTGTGTGTGTGTGTGTGTGTGTGTGTGTGTGTGTGTGTGTGTATATATATGGATGGATGGATGGATGGATGGATGGATGCATATAAGTAGATGGTACTTACCATCAGATATATATAAAGTATATGTGCACATTTAAACATATTTAAATATAAAGTGCTTCATCACTAAGGATGTGTTCACAGAGTACCACACACTGTATTAAAATTACAGAAATTCATAATAACAACAAAAATCATACCTAAAAGATCTAGCCTTAACTCTCTTATTCTGGGATATGATTTATAAAGTAATAAAACAAATCCCATAAATCATACAGAAAAAAGCAGTATCATTACCTTATAAGCACACTTTGTAATAACAATAATTATTACAATTATAACTAAGATTTATAGAGCAATTGAAGTTTTGCAAAATTATTTACATACGGGGCAGCTAGGTGGCACAGTGGATAAAGCACCAGCCCTGGATTCAGGAGGACCTGAGTTCAAATCCAGCCTCAGACACTTGGCATGTACTAGCTGTGTGACCCTGGGCAAATCATTTAACCCTCAGTGCCCCACCCAAAAAAAAAAAAAAAAGATTTACATACATTCTCTTATTTGATTTTCAAAAAGCCCTGTGAGGTAGGTGTTATTTTTATCCCTGTTTCACAGATGAGGGAAAAGGTTAAGTGACCTTTACCTGAGACACATAACTAGTTAATGCTTGAGGCAAATTTCAAACTCAGGTCTTCATTATTCTAAGTCCAGTATTCTGTCTACTAAGTCATCTCACTGCTTGTATAGATCACAACAGAGGTGTCAAACTCAAATATAATAAGGGACCACCACCAAGTCATACCTGAGAATCCTTGCAGGCCACAAACTACTTAGAAAATCACATATTAACATTATCTGTTTCATTCTATTTTTGTTTTGTTAAATATTGCCCAGTTACATTTAATATGGATTGGGCTATAGCTGGTAGTGTTTCGAGCTGCAATATACCCAAGGGAGGCTGCATGTTTGATACTTCTGGATTACAAGCCTAAAACATAGAGTTTGAGGGGTTTGTCCAGGGTCCCATAGCTAAAAGCAGTATTTCAGGAAATGATGACTTTTTTGGTATAGAACACATCCACACACACAGAGGCTACAACTATTCCACACTTTGTAAGAATGTCTTGCTGAGAGCAGCTAGGTGGCACAGTGGATAAAGCACTGGCCTTGGATTCAGGAGGACTTGAGTTCAAATCTGACCTCAGACACTTGACACTTACTAGCTGTATGACCCTGGGCAAGTCACTTAACCCTCACTGCCCTGCCAAAAAAATAATAATTTTTTTTTAAAAGAATGTCTTGCTGAGAGATGCTGTGGCCAACATTGTGGAATGAGCCTTTCCCTACTTCAGTAAGCTGGTGGTCAAACAACAAAAACACAATCTACCACCAAAGCCTTCTGCCAGAGCTTTTGCTCCCCACAAAGCCTTTAAGGTACAGGATTAGCTCCATGACACAATGAGGTGCTCAGAATAAATCTCCTTTAACAGGGAGCACATGAGCTTTTTTTTTCTCCTTCCATATTTCAAGATAATTGGTTTTCTTTGTAATTCTATGCATTTTATTTCATGCATTTCACAAAAAGATTCAGAGAAAGGGTTCATCCACAGGCTTCCCCAGACTGACACAAATAAGGCACAGACCCCTGGCTTTGCATGATCTAATAACGATACAAAACACACTTACCCTGCCCAGTATATCCAGAGGTAGCTTGGAGTTCATCAAAACTGGTTTTACTTTGTCTCCAGAAAGCAAACCGTTTATAGGTAAAAGGCTTTCAAAAATTCCATCAAATTTTGCTTTCTCTTCCACCTAGTTGGTAAGAAATAGCCTGAATAAGTAAAAAAGTGTGCCTGTGTGAGTGTCAAAAATGAGATCTTACAAGAAACCAAATGACAGCTAACCATTTCTCTTGCTGAGATCACAAGATATCCTCAGTACAGTTTCAGCTATGGCAACTTGTACAGGCTTCAAATGCAGATTTTTTTCCTTGAGTGAAAGAAATTTTCTGGAGGGCTGGCTACAGATTAGGGAGGTCACTGGCAATGAGATGGAGAAAATATAGGATGTTGTTCCCCGCTCTTACCCTGACCCACCATATGACATAGAAACAAGCAACTTATGTTGCTATAGTTGCAAATGCAAAAATGAAGATTAGAATTTCTATTTATCTCATCAGGATTAATAAGAACATGTGAAAGGGTTTTGGCTCTACAACAGAAAGCCCCTATATTAATATAAATATTTTTACCATATAATAATATGGTAAAGCACTATGCCCCCCCCCCCAAAAAGTAACTCAACTGAAAAAAAACCACCTCTAACTTCTGGTCCACATTTACAGTACAGAGACAGCTTAAAAGGGAGTTGTAAATTAAAATAAACTTGTCTAGCAGCCTATTCAGCCACCCACTGAGAAAACATCCTTTCCTGCATCTACCTCAGAAAGGCAAAGGCCTGGGTATGTGAAGACTGAGAGGAAAAAAGATATCTGATTAAATATAAAGAATTAGCACAGGCACTAAGGCCTCTGAAGCCATCCAGCTTGCAGAAATATGTACAATGCAGCCTCAGTTACATGATTATGCATTTATACTGAGTGAAATTTTTAAAAATGCTATATAGTAAATGTTTTTGACAAATAACAAGTCATAAATGCTTGGCTGTGGAACTAAGATTTCATGATGTCTGAATCAAACATAATGCAGTTTCCTACTTCTGTTCTTTACTCCAACTATTCCTTTTCAAGAAGAAAACTAGTTAGTGGAAAAAGGATAGAAGCAGTAGGTAAAAGATTGAATTTCTACTTTAGTAAAAATAGTTTAAATACTACCATTAAAACAACTCTCAAATTTTTAAAAATACAAAACCAAAAAATCCAAAAGAATATTTTTCTACGTTACCTCATGCACCCTTCTCCATGCACTCCAAAAAGGTAAGCAAAATTTTATTTAATCCACAGAGTTTGGGGGGGACGGAGGGGGTTGGTTTTTTAATGAAACAGCATGAAAGAAATCTGCTAGGGTAGTTTTCTGCTACTCTAATGATAATACATCATTTTATTTATAAAAACATTAAACTTTATCTTTCTGGTCACAACATCTTTTGTATCAAAATAGCATTTCAAGTGCTGCTTGCCAGACAGGTCTCAATAAACCAAAAACTTAAGGAAAACAGGATAAATGGTAGAAAAGTTATAAATAAAAACTAAGATTTAAAAAAAAGATCTTGGATGTCATGTTCAGGAGCTATACTTGTATCCAAATGGTATTTAAAATAATGTCATGGCTAAGTATGACAGGAAAAGGAGACTAACTGGTGATGTAGTGATAATGAGAGCGCACAGAGGGGTAGTTTTCAAATGAGGCATCCAAAGAGGATGCCCCAAATACACTAATGAGCTAGGTGGAGCCACAGGTGAATGTGGACAACAATGCCACAGGATGAGACGGAATGGTGGGAAGCAATACTAACCAACATCAATAAAATCAGAAGTATTTCAAAGTATCTAAGTCATAGTTAATCAAAGGATATAGAAAAAAATATATTTCTCAAAAGAACTGCAAACCATCAACAACCATGTGAAAGGAAGTTCCAAATCACTAATAATAAGAGAAATACAAATAAAAACAATCCTTAGGTTTTACCTTGTGGCTAATTTGGCAAAAATGAAAAAAGAGGGGAAGGGTAAATGTTGGGCTTGGGGGGGAGGGGATTATGGCAGTTTAGGCACAATAATGCACTTATTGACAGAGCTATGAATGGGCATAATCACCATGAAAAACAATAGACAATTATTCAAAGAAAGAGAGTAAAACATCCACATCCTTTGACCAGCAGATGCTACTGCTAGGCAATTACCCCCAAGGAAGTCAATAATAAAAAGCAAGGACTCTTATACTCTAAAATATTTATAACAGCTCTTTTTGTAGTAGCAAAAAGCTAGAAACAAAGGAGATGCCTATTGTATGGGGAAGGACACACACGCAAAAAAATTGTGGCACATAAAGGCAATGGAATAACACCATACTATAAGAAACAATACTACAAAGACTACAGAGAAGCAGGGGAAGACTTCTATGAACGGATACAAAATGAAGTTAAAGAGAACCAAGAAAACAATAAACAGAATAACTATGACAATGTAAATGGAAAGAACAAAAAAATTGAAACTGCATGCTCCAAAATTATAGTGCCCAAGCTTGGCCTAAAAAGGAATAATATGAGAGATACCTAATAGTTAATATTAACTAATATTTATAGGGGGGCAGCTAGGTGGTGTAGTGAATAGAGTGCTGAGACAGGATTCAGGAAGGCTCATCTTCCTGAATACAAATCTGGCCTCAGAGTAGCTGTGTGACCCTGGACAAGTCATTTCACCCTGTTTGCCTTAGTTTCCTCAACTGGAAAATGAGCTGGAGAAGAAAATGGCAAACCACTCAAGTAATTTTTGCCAAGGAAACCTCAAATGGGGTCACAAAGAGTCCGACATAACTAGGAAATTTTAAAAAAAAGGAAAATGAATATTTATATAGGGCTTTACAGTTTGCAAAGTGCTTTAATCCTCACAACAACCCTGTGAAGTACCTACTATTATTGTCTCCATTTTACAGATGAGGAAACTGGGACTGAAAAAAGTTAAGGCATGGCATCACAGAGTATCTAAGGCAGGATTTGAACTCAGGTATCCCTAACTCCAAGTCCAGGAGTCTGCCCAAGACCTAAGGAAACCACCTACCTTATACCTCCCTCTCTTCTTTGCAAAAAGCAGGTGGGGAGGACCTTTTTTGTTCTGTTATAAGGGATAGCTCTCTAGGAGGGGAAGGGAGAAGGGATACACTGGGAAATGTAGATGATGTAAAAACAAAAGGTAACATTTTTTTAAAAATTTTGAAACAAAGTAACAAAATTAGTTATAATGTTAACAAGTCCTCACTGGCACACCTATGGGTGTTCAGTAACCAGGAAGAATCATTATATAAAAACGTAAGCCATAAAATATTATAATTATGTAAGTACAGTCTCTTAAACACAGACATTTGCTTTCATCTATTACTCCAAACTGTAATTTCTAATATCAGACTGTGAGTTCCTTCAGAGCGGGAACTATCTTTGTATCCTCAGTACTAAGCACAGTGCATGGCATGTATACAGTAGGCATTTAATAAATAATCAATGACTAAAATTATTTCATCGGTATTCTGTACAAAGTATTTCTCACTGAAAAATGTCTGTGTGTTATCATCATTTCCAGAATAGGTTCTGAGCAGCCTTAGAAACATTCCACAAGAAATTTGCATAGAAGAATTCCCATAGAACCTCAATGATTCCATGCTCAACTTACCCTAACAGCCCAGTGAGACTCAGCTGAAGGCGGTGTAACCAACAAAGGACTGCTAGTGTCATGCTGAAAAGAGGAAAAGATTTAATGTTAGTACCCACTCAATATTATTACTGTTATTAGTATTATCATTAATACGGACTAAAAATCTTACTGTTTTTACTCAAAAGAATAGCAATTGCACAACTTATACAAGAAAGGAAAAAAGAAATCCTGCGTTGGTGCTTGTAAGAATAAAAAAAATAATTCACAAAACATAAAAGTTAAATTTACTTAACAGTTTTAATGATAATCACTTACAAATTTTGGAGGTGGGAGATTCAAGTTTAGGCTGCTCAAGTTAACTTCATGGCCATTTTGTGCACATGCTATTAGTCTCAGGGCAACATAGAAACCCTAAAAATCCCAAAACACAGTAAGTCAGTGTTTGATATCAGACTTTTTAAAATGTGCGAGCAAGTGGTCTTCAGGTGTTGGTTTCTAGGAGAATTAATTTAATTTTAACAGTGCAGACAAATGAGCAAAAATCTAAATCACCTGAAATTTCTTCTATTAGCTCATGCCAACTGACCACTTTTTTACATGTGGTACTTGATAAACTGTACGTTTCCTGCTGCATTATGTCACACAACTTAAAAAATATATTTTGAAATAATCTGCTCCTAAAATTTATGAAACATTGAAATAAGTTACATTTTATATGCAGTATAAATTATTAAAAAGTTCAAGGTTCCAAATTACAGATTAAATATAAAAACTGTTCATTTCATGGAGTATTTTACAGTTACAAAACACCATGTACAACTTAGATCTCCACTCTCATTTAACTTTCCAAGCAGCCAACTATATAAGGTACTTGTTACCTATGTCAGAAGTGTCAAAGCCAGGATTCATACCCACGTCACCTGATTACAAGTCCAGTGTATATCATGATGCCACTGTTTTTAATTTAATTTAATTTAAATTTTATTTTAACCTGAAATACTGGTTACTTCATGTGTATACCAAGGTCCTAACTCAGTATCTCCCTTACAAGCAGATGATTTTAGATCCTACAATCCTCTGCAGCTGTCATTCTAATGATTTCATATAAACTACAGCTGTCATATGGGTGACAGATTCTTGAACTGTATTACAAACATCTGCATTTCACCCATAATATTTAGTGATCTAAATGACTCCAGAAACACAGAAATAGAGATCACCCATTACTTTTCAAGGGCAATGGCTCCTTGTAAAAGGAGGCCTGAGCTCCCAAGAATTGTGATCCAGGCTGACACTCACCAGTTTGGTAAAGTAGCCAAATTATTTCCTTTTCGGAGCCACAGAGTCCTCATTTATGAAACACACTATCCCCAATACACGGCTGTTGTGAGGAAAGTACTTCACAAACCTTGAAATTCTACATAAAGGTGAGCATTTACAAAGGAAACTAAGGGACAATGGGATAGCCACTTCCACATGGTTGGGTTTAAGCTTGTATAAAGAATTTCAGATTCCAGGTCCAGCACCTTTCAACTTATTCCATGTTATTTAGCAATAACAACTCAATAAATTATTTTTAATTTTGATTTTTTAAAAAGCAAGCGTCTCAACTTGACCTGAGATTTTCAACCATTTTTGAGGCTAAACATATTTTTAAGTTTTAAATTCCTTATAGGAATATTTTATCCTAGTCAAAGTCACTTGATAATGTGTCCTTAAATGACATAAAAAGCGGATTCAAGAGGAAAATCAATTACACATTTCAAAAAGTCCCAATAGATACTTTTTAAGTTTAACAATTCACTAACATTTTTCTTATACAAACAACTGCTGTTACAGAGTAGCAGTAAACGTGGTAGAAGGTGAACTGCTAATTTATTAACCTTAGGCCACCAGCCAGTTTTCTCCCTACTTGCCCTGTGTCTATATATGTATATATACCTGTTTGTCCAAGAAGCCCTTACCCTCTGGATCTGCCAGATCCCAAATCTGCAGAGAGAGAAAAGCAGGCATTAACATGACCCTACAGAGGAACCTGTGGTCATCTCAGTAACTTCAAACAGAAACTTTCACCCTCACCAGACACCACACCCAATATCCTCATCCTTGTTTCCCATTCCCCTCTAATCCCTTAACATGAGAAAGGGAGTATAAGTGAAGTCATCATAGCATTCAGCTAAGACAGAAGTGGCAGTGCCCAGGAAGATAACGTCAGCACAACTCCTAGAAAGAAAATGGGGAGACCATGATGAAAACAACTCAGCCCCAAAGGCTTGGTGAGAAGCCACAAATCTTTTGAGATCCAGATGAAGCCTTGAAAGATACACCATCTAGTCTTCACTTACCTTTCCAAGGACAATGTCTGAGAGACCTGACTTTTTCAGAAAAAGTGCAGCTTCACCAGCCCCAATTCTCCCTGTGTATGTTGGATCTACCTGTAACCAACAAAAGAGAAAGACTTGACAAGATAGTTCTTAAAAAAGAGGAGAAATGGTAAAGCAATACACAACTAGAACAATTTCTCCATTTGGTAGCAAAGTAAAAAATGAGAGTAGTAATGACATGATTTAAATTCAGTGCAACTTTAAAATAAATAAACATACCTGTTTGTAATAAGACTCGTATAATGGATTTCCAGTCGTAAACTGCAAATAAAACCACAGATATTGGTAAGTCAAAAAGTGTCAAACTACTGAGTAAAAGAACATCCCAATATTACTGAAATCTGCATCAGCAAATCGCAAAATGTCCTCTATATAATTAATCTATCACTAAAGACCTACTATGTGCCAGGCACTGCTAGATGCTGGGGATATAAACAATCCCTCCTTATAATGAGCTTACATTCCAAATGGAGAGACAACCTCTGTGTGTGTGTGTGTCTGTGTGTGTGTGTGTGTACATATATATATATATATGTACATATATATATATATATATATATGTAAATACAGAATAAATACAAAGCAGGAAGGGAGTGCACTAGCAACCAACAAGAATTTATTAAGTGCCTTCTACATACTTGGCACTGTCCCAAGCACTAAGAATATAAGTACAAGAATAAAACAATTCCTACTCCCAAGGAGTTTACATTCTAATTGGGAGATAAATCCATATAAAAATATGTACAGCATAAATATGCAAACATAAACTAAGTAAATTCAAGGCAGTTTGGGAAGGAGGGGAATCAGGAAAAGCCATAGGCAGAAAGTGGTATTGGAGCTGCCACTTAAAGACAGAAGTGGGGGAGGGGGAACGACATAGCAAGGTCAGAGGTAAGGAGGGAGTGCATTCCAGGAATGGGAAACGGCCAGTGCAAAGGGGCACATGTGAGAAGTAGAGAGAAGTCCAGTTTGGCTAGATTGAAGCAGAGTCGGGGGGAGCAGAGAACAGGAATAACGTCCAGAGGAAAGACCGGTAGGGATTAGGTTGTGCAGGGCTTTAAAAGCTAAATAGGGGAATTTTTGTTTTATCTAAAAGCACTAGGGTTAGATTAGCACTAGGTTTTATCTAGGGAGCCAGTAAGAGTTGATTGAGTAGTGGAATGACATGGCCAGATTTGTTTTAAGGAAAATCACTTAGGTAAAAGTATATGGGAGGGGCAGCTAGGTGTGGCAATGGATAGAGCACCGGCCCTGAATTCAGGAGGACCTGAGTTCAAATCCGGCCTCAGATCCTTGACACTTACTAGCTGTGTGACCCTGGGCAAGTCACTTAACCCCAACTGCCTCACCAAAAAAAAAAAAAAAAAGCATATGGTATAGGGTGGAATGGTGTGAGAATTGAGGAACAATTAGGAGGTTGTTGCAATAATCTACTCAAAAGGTGATGAGGGCCTGAACTAAGGCTGAGTAAATGGACAGAAAGAGTCAGATGCAAGAGATGCTGTGAAAAGAACTACAGCAATGTTTAGTGACTAACTGGATATATGAAAATTAATGAAGATATATGGGGTGAGAGTCAGAAAGCCAGGATAATGGCCAAGATTATGAATCTGAGAGACAGGAAATGAGGAAGACTGGAAGAAGGTGGGATTTAGGGGAAAAAGTAATGAATTCTGTTTCAAACATAGCGAGTTTAAAATGTCTTCAGGAAGGGGCGGCTAGGTGGCGCAGTGGATAAAGCACCGGCCCTGGAGTCAGGAGTACCTGAGTTCAAATCCGGCCTCAGACACTTAACACTCACTAGCTGTGTGACCCTGGGCAAGTCACTTAACCCCAATTGCCTCACTAAAAAAAAAAAAAATGTCTTCAGGATATCTTCTTTGAAATGTCCAAAAGGCAATTAGTGAAAAGAAGAGATACTAGGGCTTGGTATATAGATCCAGCTTCATGTAGAAAATAGTAATTGGGAATTCTACCAAACATTTAAAGAACAATTAATTCCAATACTATATAAATTATTTGGAAAAATAGGCAAAGAAGGAACTCTACCAAATTCCTTTTATGACACAAATATAGTGCTAACACCTAAACCAGAAAGAGCCAAAGAAGGGAAAGAAAATTATAGACCAATTTCCCTAATGAATATTAAAGAAATTCGTATTTTTAATAAATATTTAAATATTTATTATAATAAATGTTAATAAATGATAGCTATCATAATAATGAACATTGTTCATATTTATATAAAGTGTATTTTTATAATAAATATTTAAATATTAGCAAAGACGTTACAGCAATTTATCATGAGGATGACACACTATGACCAAGTCGGATTTATACCAGGAATGCAGGACTGGCTCAACATTAGGAAAACTATCGAGATAACTGACAACATCGATAACAAAACTAACCAAAATCATGTGATTATTTCAATAGATACAGAAAAGGCTTTTAACAAAATACACCACCCATTCCTATTTTAAAAAAAAACACTAGAAAGCATAGGAATAAATGGAGCTTTCCTTAAAATGATAAGCAATATCTATCTAAAACTATCAGCAAACATTATATGTAATGGAGATAAGTTAAAGGTACTACCAATAAGAACAGGGGTGAAACTGGGGTGTCCATTATCACCTTTATTATTCAATATTGTACTGGAAATGTTAGCTTTAGCAGTAAGAGAAGAAATTGAAGGAATTAGAATAGGTAAGGAGGAAACAAAACTATCACTCTTTGATAATGTGACGGTATATTTAGAGAATCCTAGAGAATTGAATAAAAAACTACTTGAAACAATTAACAACTTGAGCAAAGCTGCAGGATATAAAATAAGTCAATATAAATCATCAGCATTTCTATATATGACCAACAAAGCCCAGCAGTGACAGAGAAATTCCACTTAAAATTACTGTAGACAATATAAAATATTTGGGAGTCTACATGCCAAGACAAACCCAGGAACTCTATAAACACAATTACAAAACACTTTTCACACAAATAAAATAATATCTAAATAATTGGAAAAATATCAATTGCTCATGGAAAGGTCAAGTTAATAAAATAAAAATGACTTCTACCTAAATTAATGTACTTATTCAGTGCCAAATCAAACTACCCAAAAAGTATTTTATAGAGCTAGAAAAAAAAAATAACAAAATTCATATGGAAGAACAAAAGGTCAAGAATATCCAGGGGAATGGGGAAAAACAACACACAGGAAGGTGGGCTAGCTGTACCAAATCTAAAACTATACTATAAAGCAGCAGTCATCAAAACTATTTGGTCCTGGCTAAGAAATAGTGGTGGATCAGTGGAATAGGTTAGGCACACTAGACACAGTAGTAAATTACTATAGTAACCTACTGTTTGATAAACCCAAAGACTAGCTTCTGGAATAAGAACTCATTATTTGACAAAAACTGCTAGGAAAACTGAAAAATAGTATGACAGAAACTAGGCACAGTGTATACCAAAAGAAGGTCAAAATGGGCACATAATTTAGACAGAAAGGGTGATGCCATAGGCAACTTAGGAGAGAAAGGAATAGTTTACTTCTCAGATCTATAGAGAGGGGAAGAATTTATGACCAAACAAGAGATAGAGAATATTATGAAATTCAAAATGGATCATTTTGATTACATTAAATTAAAAAGGTTTTGTACAAATGAAACCAATAGTCAAGATTAGAAGGAAAGAATCAAATTTACAAGACCACAAGTCATTCCTCAATTGAGAAATGGTCAAAGGATATGAACAAGCAGTTTTCAGATGAAAAAATTAAAGCTATCTATAACCATATGAAAAAATGTTCTACATCACTATTGATTAGAGAAATGCAAATTAAAACAACTTTGAGGTACCACTTCATACATATCAGATTGGCTAATGTAACAAAAAAGGAAAATTATAATTTTGGAGATGTGGGAAAATTGGAACACTAACACACTGTTGGTGAAATTGTTGTGAATTGATCCAACCATTCTGGGGAGCAATTTGGAACTATGCCCAAAGTGCTATAAAACTGCATACCCTTTGACCCAGCAATACATTACTTAGGTCTGTATCCCAAAGAGAAAAGGACCCACATGTACAAAAACATTTCTAGCAGCTCTCTTTGTAGTGGCAAAAAGTTGGAAATTAAGGGGATGCCCATCATTTGGGGAATGGCTGAACAAGTTGTGGAATTACGAATGTAACTGAATAACATTGTGCTATAAGAACTGATGAGCAGGCAGATTTCAGAAAAACCTGGAAACACTCAAGTGGACTGATGCTGAGTGAAGTGGGCAGAACCAGGAGAACATTGTACACAATAACAGCACCTTTGTGTGACAATCAGCTATAATAGACTTGGCTCTTCTCAGCAATACAATGATCCAAGATAATTCCAAAGGACTCATGATGGGCAATGCTCTCAACATCCAGAAAAAGAACTGTGGAATCTGAATGCAGATTGAACCATACTATTTTCACTTTTTTTTTCTTTCTTTAGGTTTTTCCCCTTTTTGTTCTGATGCTTTTTTCACAACATGACTAATGTGGAAATATATTTAACATGATTGTACATATATATAATCTATATTAGATTAGTTGCTGTCTTGGGGAGGGGGAAGGGAAGAGAGAGAGGGAGAAAATTTTGGAACTCCAAATCTTATAAAAATGAATGTTGAAAACTATCTTTACATGTAACTAAAAAAAAATACTATTAAGATTGAAAAAAAGAAGAAAGAAAATGGTATTTAGGCTGCATCTTGAAGGAAGAGAGGAATTCTATATATGAAGGTATATCCTAGCCAGAGCTGTTTCATAAGAACATTAGTTCTTTATGACCACACTATGTCACAAAACCTTGCAGAACATTTTACCAAATATCTAAGGAATAAATGAGGTAATTAGTGAGGATCTGAGTTAACTGCTCCTAGGAAAAACATCATTTCACCTAATATGTCTTGCAGAAACCCCTAACAACGTTTGAGGGAAGGTTCTGCTTATAATTTAATCGATGTTGTGGCAAATCTTACACTAAACTCATTTGTAGCAAAGGATATTGCTTAATAATTTATCTTTCTCAAAATGGTAATGTTAATAATAAATGCTAGAATTTATACACTGCTTTAATGTTTGCAATGGGCTGTATATACATGTTATTTCATTTGATTACCACAACCAACCTTGGAGGAAGGTACTATTATTAACCCCATTTTGCAGATGAGGACAACGACGTTGGGAGAGATTAAGTGACTTGCCCAGGGTTGTCACTACAGACATCACAAAAGAAATAGCAAGAACCTGATTTTAAACTCTTTAATAATGAGATTTCATCTATTCCTAAAACTTTGGAAAAATTGCTTACTCCTGCCAAGTTTTTTACAATTCAGCCACAAGGTGGCCCCACATCAATTATTAAATTCCACTCAAAGGGATGGGGAGAGAGGGGGTAGTAGCACTTTCTGTGTCTAAAACACCTGGATTCCCTGGCTTCAATCAAGTTTGAGCTGAAGTGTAGTTTCTACAAGATGCCTTTCCTGGTTTTCTTTAATATTATTGCTTTCCCACTGAAATTATCCCCAATTTATTCTGGTTCTATCTTATTTGTACATAGTTAATTGCATGCTGTTTCCCCCTTTAGACTGGGAGCTCTGTGAAAGCAGGTTGGTTTTTCCGCATGTCTTTGTATCTCCAGTGTTTAGTACATTGCCTGGCACATAGGAAGTGCTTAATAAAAGCTTTCTGACTGATGTTATTAGTGTAGGCCACTCTATCCAGTTATGCAGCTTGAAACTTGTCCATGTCTTCTCATCCTGTGCAATTCTTGTCTATGTCCTCCCCAGAATCTGCCATTAGGGGTACCCCAAACACACTGGGGGCTTTCTCTTATATCTCAAGACATTGTGTGAACACCAAGGCTGTCCATCCTTCGTTATTACATAACCAACTCATGGCTTGGTCACATATTTCTCTGATGACATATTTTCCTCCAGTGGCATCAAACTCAAATGGAAAAGCATCCCTGCTGCCTGCATGATGACTTAGAAAAGTACAAATTGGGACAGCTAGGTGGCACAGTAGATAGAGTACCGGCCCTGGAGTCAGGAGGTCCTGAGTTCAAATCCAGCCTCAGACACTTAACACTTACTAGCTGTGTGACCCTGGGCAAGTCACTTAACCCCAACTGCCTCACTAAAAACATTTTTTAAAAAATAGAAAAGTACAAATTAACATCATGTATGTTGTACTGTATTGTTATTTATTTTGTTAAACATTTCCCAATTACATCTAGGGCAGGGTTTCTTCAATCTTAAAAGTATTTTTTTTCCAGTTACATGTAATGATAGTTCACTATTGATTAGATAAATGCAAATTAAAACAACTCTTAGGTACCACCTGACATCTATCAGATTGGCTAATAGGACAAAAAAGGAAAATAATAAATGTTGGAGAAGCTGTGGAAAAATTGGAACACTAATGCATTGTTGGTGGAGCTGTGAACTGATCCAACCATTCTGGAGAGCAATTTGGAACTATGCCCAAAGAGCTATAAAGCTGTGCATACCCTTTGACCAGCAATACCACTATTAGGTCTTTTTCCCAGAGATCATAAAAATGGGAAAAGGACCCACATGTACAAGAGTATTTATAGCTGCTCTCTTTGTGGTGGCAAAGAATTGGAAATCGAGGAAATGCCCATCAATTGGGGGAATGGCTGAACAAATTGTGGTATATGAATGTAATGGAATACTATTGTGCTGTAAAAACAATGAGCAGGCAGATTTCAGAGAAACCTGGAAGGACTTACATGAACTGATGCTGAGTGAGATGAGCAGAACCAGGAGAACATTGAACACAGTATCAACAACATTGTGTGTTGATCAACTGTGATAGACTTGACTCTTCTCAGCAATACAATGGTCCAAGATAGTTCCAAAGGACTCATTATGGAAAATGCTCTCCAAATCCAGAAAAACAAAAACAAAACTATGGAATCTAGATGCAGATTGAACCATACTATCTCTATTTTTTTTTTTGAGGTTTTTCCTTTTTGCTCTGATTCTTCTTGCACAGCACGACTAATGCAGAAATATATTTAATGTGATTGTACATATATAACCTATATTAGATTGCTTGATGTCTTGGGGAGGGGGGAGAAAAAATTGAAATTAGAAATCTTATAAAAACAAATGTTGTAAACTATCTCTACATGTAACTGGAAAATAATAAAATACTTTTATGGAAAAAAAAGATCACTACATTTAGAGTTCAAAAAACCACTAAAAGTAAAAAAATTTTAATTAAAAAATTTTAAAACATGTAATGATAGTTTTCTTTCTTTTTTTTTTTTGGTGGGGCAATGAGAGTTAAATGACTTGCCCAGGGTCACACAGCTAGTAAGTGTCAAGTGTCTAAGGCCAGATTTGAACTCAGGTCCTTCTGAATTCAGGGCCTATCCACTGCGCCACCTAGCTACCCCCTAATGATAGTTTTCAACATTTGTTTTTATAAGATTTTGAGATCGAAATTTTTCTCCCTCCCTTCCTCCCCAAAACAGAAAGTAATCTAATATAGGTTATATAGGTACAATCATATTAAACATACTTCCACATTAATCATGTTGTGAAAGAAGCAGCAGAACAAAAGGGGAAAACCTCAAAAAACAAAAACAGAGTAGAAAGAGTATGGTTCAATCTGCATTCAGATTCCACAGTTCTTTTTTCTGGATGAGGAGAACATTTCCCATCATGAGTCCTATGGAAGTGCCTTGGATCACTGCATTGCTGAGAAGAGCTAAGTCCATCACAGCTGACTGTCCTACAATGTTGCTGTTACTGTGTACAATGTTCTTCTGGCTCTGCTCACTTCACTCAGCATCAGGTCACTTGAGTCTTTCCGGTTTTTTCTGAAATCTGCCTGCTCATCATTTCTTACAGCACAATAATATTCCATTACATTCATATACCACAACTTGTTCAGCCATTCCCCAATTGATAGGAATCCCCCCAATTTCCAACTTTTTGCCACCACAAAGAGAGCTGCTAGAAATGTTTTTGTACATGTGGGTCCTTTTCCCTTTTTTATGATCTCTTTGGGAAAAAGACCTAATAGTGGTATTGCTGGGTTAAAGGGTATAGTGCAGGACTTCTTAAACTTTTTCCACTCATGACCCCTCTTCACCTGAGAAATTTTTACATGTAAAATGGCCAGACAAATAAAACATTTACTGCCAAATTTTTGGAAACCCCCACATTTAGTTACCCAAGAATATGGCCTTACCACCCACAGTTTAAGAAGCTTTGATCTTCCACATGTACAAAAATATTTATGGCTGCTCTTTTTGTGGTGGCAAAGAATTGGAAATTGAGGGGATGCCCATCAATTGGGGAATGGCTAAACAAATTGTGGTATATGAATGTTGTAAAGAATTAATTGTGATTTGAGGTTTTTATGACCCCATCTTTTGGCTAAAATTAAAAGCCCTGGTGTGCACTGGCTGGGGCTCAGGCACCATGCCTCTGCACCTGGCATGGTGCTCCACCCACTGGCTGTAGCCGTTGCCATGGCGCTGGCAGTGGTGATGATGCCTACATGGGCCTGGCAAATTATAATGACTGGAAGCCCAGTGAGGGCAGTCATGTGACTGTCAATCAGGGCTGCCAGTCAATTAACTTGAGGCTGTGTTTGGATAGCCTGGGGTTTGCTGGAAAGGAGAAGGGAGGAGATTCGCCATGGCGTGTGAGCTGGAGAGAGACTAGATACATCTGTGTGCTCTGCTGAGCCCTGGGCGGTAGTGTGATCGCAGGTCGTATAATTTTCCTTTCCCCATTCCCTTTTTCCTTTGTCCCTAGTTCTATTAATCCTATTTTTGTTTTGAATTTGTTTTCCTGTTAATAAACCCTGTTCTGTTTTTTGAAAGGGACTGTTAATCTCCTTCCTTGCTCCAATATTGGGGCAAGCCACCTAATTGGCACTCCCCAATTAAAATTTGGCCCCTCCAATGTAATGGAATATTATTGTGTTGTAAGAAACGATAAGTAAGTGGATTTCAGAGAGACCTGGAAAAACTTACATGAATTAATGCTGAGTAAAATGAGCAGAACCAAGAGAACATTGTACATAATATCAACAATATTGTGTAATGATCACCTGATAGACTTAGCTCTTCTCAGCAATGCAATGATCCAAGACAATTCCAAAAAACTCATGAAGGAAAATGCTCTCCACAAACAGAAAAAAGAACTGTGGAGTCTGAATGGAGATTGAAGCATACATACTATTTTCACTTTTGTTTTTGCTTTTTTATTGTTGTTTCTTCTTTCTTGTGGGTTTTTTCCCTTTTGTTCTGACTCTTCTCCTACAACATGACTGATGTGGAAATATGTTTAACATAATTGTAATGTATAACCTATATCAGACTGCTAGCTGGCCTTGGGAGCGGGGAGGGAAGGGAGGATGGAAGAAAAATTTGGAACTCAAAATCTTACAAAAGTGAATGTTGTGGGGCAGCTAGGTAGCGCAGTGGATAGAGCACCGGCCCTGGAGTCAGGAGTACCTGAGTTCAAATCCGGCCTCAGACACTTAACACTTGCTAGCTGTGTGACCCTGGGCAAGTTACTTAACCCTCACTGCCCCACCCCACCCCCCAAAAAAGTTAATGCCTGGTTTTTATTTGAAAACAAAATTAAATTTTTTATTCATTAGAAACTATAATGGTCTGATTAAACTATTTTCTATAGCTATCAATTTAATGACAAAAGCCAAGTCTGCTCGTGTATTAAAGCTGGTTCATTCAAATAAGAACAAAAACAAGAGGAAAAGTTAATGTTACAGTTGGTCAAATGGGGGGAAAGCAATGAACTAGGAGTTAGTCATAGGATCAGATAGGAAAAGAAATGAACTCATCTAGTTTAAACCCCTCAATTTATGGATGAGAAAGCTGAATCCCAGATAGGAAAAGCGACTTGCACAGGGTAATTCAAACCCATATCCTCTGACTCCAAGCACAGGGCTCTCTCCTATATAGCACCAAGTAGAATAAAGTGAAAGTAAGAGAAGTAGCTAAATGAGGTGCCAGAATCCTAACCCCAGTTGTCTCATCCAAAGCCTGGGGCTCTTTCCAGGGACCTGGACCTGGTTCTGTCAATGTGACCCTGAGCAATAAACAACAAGGTAATTTTTACATAAAATAAAAATAAGAAGAATAATGTGGCCAGTTAGGGACAATGTGGCAATGTGAATAAAGACCTTGCATTCAGAATGACCTGGGTTCAAGACTACCCTTTGACATATACTCGGTGTGCGACCCTGAGGCAGTCATGTAAATTCTCAGAACCCCAAGCTATTCTCTAGCTTGTAACTTGTTGAACTTCAAATCTGCACCAAGGAAGATTTTTCTGCAGAGATATAGACAAGCAGAACAACTTTAAAACTACTATGCTCAGGGGCAGCGAATAGAGAACTGGCCCTGGAGTCAGGAGGACCTGAGTTCAAATCTGGCCTCAGACACTTAACTAGCTATGTGACCCTAGGCAAGTCACTTAACCTCAATGCCTCACCAAACCAAAATAAAAACAAAACCAAAAAACCCCTAAAAGTACTATGCTGAATATGCTACATACTTTCTTTTTTGTTTAAAGCAGGTTGTTTGTAATAAATTTATAGTTTCATAAGAAATTCTTTTTTGTTCTTATTTGTATAAACATGTTTATATTAATTGGTGTTTGTCAAGTACAAAATAAAGAAAAAGAAAAAGTATCTAAGGAAAAAAACATTTTTAAGGGAAATTAAGTTTCTCTCTGAACATTCTCACCATCAGGGAGTGTTCTGTTATGTTTTGATGATCTTAAAACACTAGAAAGAGAGGAAGAGGAATAGGGGGTAAAGGAAGCAAGGTTCCGGAGATTGATTTCAGATAACCTGGTTCAAGGTTAGTAAAAGTCTCTACAAACAAGGAGAAAGCAGGGGGAGTGGCTGCCACCTGAACTTCACTCTCATTTAAAATGGTCAAGGCGAATCAAATAAGTATTTATTAAGTGCCCACTACATGCCAAGCACTATACTAAGCCCTAGAAAACAAAGGCAAAAGACAGTTCCTGCCTTCAAGAAGCTCACAATCTAATGGAAGAGACAACATGCAAACAACGCTATACACAGGATAAACGGGAAATAATTTACAGAGGGAAGGCACAGGGATTAAAAGGAATTAGAGATTTTAACTGGGATTTTAAGGAAGCAGGGAAGCCTCGAGGCAGAGATGAAGAGATTCAGGAACAACAGGAGAAAACGCTAAGAGCCCAGAGAGGGTCTTGTTTGAGGAACAAGAAAGAGATGGAATCACTATTGTGATGAATACAAATGGGGTGGGGGAGGAGACTCAATTTGTAAAGGGTAAGAAGACTGAAAACATAGGTGCTGCCTAGGCTACAAAGGGCTTTGAATGCTAGAGGATTTTGTATTTGGATTCCAGAGGAAGTAGGGAAGAATACACACACAATTGGATACAGAGCTACCTTTCACTCAGAGTAATAGGAGGGGCAAGGGAAGAAGAGGGAATTAGAGAGAGGCTAAATTAATGAATCCTAAGTAAAACAAGCTCTCACTAAGGATGTACAGAAATGTTTATAGCTCTTTTCTGAAGTGGCAAAGAATGAAAATCTGAGGGGGAACCCATCAACTGGACAATAATTAACAAAGTTACAGTATGTAAATGTAACAACATACTAGTGCTTTGTAAGAAATGATCAAGAAGAGCAGCTAGGTGGCGCAGTACATAGAGCACCGGCCCTGAAATCAGGAGGACCCGAGTTCAAATCTTACCTCAGACACTTGACACTAGCTCTGTGACCCTGGGTAAGTCACTTAGCCCCAAGTGCCTCACGAAAGAAAGAAAGTGAGAGAGAGAGAGAGAGAGAAAGAGAGAGAGAGAGAGAAGAAATGATCAAGAAAATTGTTTCAGAGAAATTTAGAAAGACTTATATGAATTGATATCAAGTGAACAATTTATATAATGATAACAATACTGTAAAGACGAACAAATTTGAAAAACTTAGGAACTCAGATTAACATAATGACCAACCACAATTCCAGAGAACTACTGAAGTATGCTGCCTACCTCCTGATAGAGGTGAAAGACTTAAAATGCACAATGAAACAATATGTACATATGATATATGTTATTTGTTGTTGTTGTTGTTCTTCAGTTGTATCTAATTCTTTGTTGACCCCATTTGAGGTTTTCTTGGCAAAGATATAAGAGTTGTTTGCCATTCCTTCTCCAGCTCATTTTACAGATGAGGAAACTAAGTCATACAGTGAAATGACTTTCCCAGGGTCACACTATTAAGTGTCTGAGTCTGCATTTGAACCTGACTCTAGGCCTACTCCATCCACTGTATCACATAGCTATCCCATGTCATCTACATGGGGGTATGCATGTGTATATACATACACACATATATACACATATACATATGACATGCATGATGTACAACATATATATTATTTTGGATATGGAAAATACAAAAATTTCTTTCATTTGACTACATGTTTATAACAATAGGTTTTTCTCATTCTCAACTTGCAGGGGTTAAAGGAAAAAGGAAGATTTTTGCTCACTTAAAAAAATTAATTAAAAAAAAGAGAAAGCATTTTCTCACCAGTAGTTTCCTATACAGATGAAATTACACATGGATCAAAAAAAAACTGATAGACTGGATTAGGGGGCTCTAGACTTCATAAACATGATACACCTGCAGAATCTGGGGCCATGTTAGCAAAATAAATGAATAATAATCCATTTTATAGGGGCAGCTAGGTGGCGCAGTAGATAGAGCACCGGCCCTGGAGTCAGAAGGACCTGAGTTCAAATCTGACCTCAGACACTTAACACTTACTAGCTGTGTGACCCTGAGCAAGTCACTTAACCCCAATTGCCTCACCAAAAAAAAAAAATCCATTTTATGCCGTTCTTATCCATCTGCAGACTAACACTATACAAAGAGATGTTTAAATTGTTACTTAATAAGAGAATGAGCAAAAGGTACAAAGTTGCAAAAATACAAAGTTAAGATCACTGCAGAGAACATGTTAACAATCAGAACTCTCCAAAAGTAAAATAGGCTGCCTCTTAGCAGGCAGTGAGTTGTCCAGTGACCACTTAGTAAGTTAAGAGTGATGTTTCATTCAATTCTGGGTTGAACTAGAGGCCATTCTAAGGTCCTTTTGATATCTAAAACTCTGATTCTTTAAGACCATGAGGGTTTCCCAAAGGAGAAAAAATATAAGTAATAAACAAGGATCTAATTTGTAACAAGTTATAGGAATAATAAGCTGTGTGATGAATAGAGAAAATTAAACCGAGTAAGAATGTCAGTGTTTGTCTAGTGTTGATCAAAGGAGAAAACTAACTGGTAGGTGTCAGTGTTCTGGGAGGCAGTGCAGGGGGAAGTATCATGTACTTGGAGCCAAAACACCTGGAACTGAATGCAGCTTGCCACCTATGTGACCTTGGGCAAGTGATGTCTCTTTGGGCCTCAGTTTCCACATCTGTAAGATGGGGTGAAGGGATGAGATTTGGCTTAGATAATTTCTAAAATGTCTTTGAGCTGTAACAGCACTAACCTCCTCTACATAAAGATGTATTAGCTATTACTCTGAACCCCCCAGAAGTTGTGCTCTGGAGGAAAAACACTGAAAATCCCTCAGGCTATATCAGAGCCTTTACATTCTACAGGTATGTAATAAGCACCTAAAATAGCCTGACATTGTGCCAAATGATGAAGATAAAAAGACAAAAACAATCCTCATATTCTACAACTGACTTTTCCAAATATCCCACATGCTACCTGTGTCCCTTGGCAACAAGTCCATGCCTACCAAGCAATTTTCTAGTTAGACTGACATAGGCCTTCTATAATGAACACTAGTATTTCCATCACTGAAATGCTCCAAGAGCTCTCCCTGTGTGTAACCAAATCTACTAGGGATTTCAGGACTTTGATTATCTAAAAACAATATCTATGGGAAATGAACAGAATTTTCTGGCACTTAAAATGTGCAGTTACAAAAATCATGTTAAAAGGTCTCTCTCATTGCTCCCATCTTTCCATAGATGCTGTAACTACCCCGCCTCAAAGTTCCCCAATTCATCTCAATCCCCCCAATCTAGCCTCTCCAATTCAACCTAATATCTCCTCAGAAGGGGAGCAGAAGAGATGAAGCATACAGAAAAATGATGAAAAAGAAAAGAAAGGTTCCTGAGGCCAACCTCATTACATTTCCCTTATTGTCATTTTAATAGTATTTAAACTCAGTTTTTACCACTGACTGAATCTGCTAATAATCTTTCTCAAAATTTGAGGTTCTGTAATTTAGAACTATGCCCAAAGGGCTACAAAATTGTGTATTTCCTTTGACCCAGCAATACCACTACTAGGTCTATATCCCAAAGAGATCAAAGAAAAATGAAAAGAACCAATGTGTACAAAAATATTTATAGCAGCTCTTTTTGTGGTGGCAAAGAATTGGAAATGGAGGGGACACTCATCCGTTGGGAAAAGGCTAAACAAGTGGTGGTATATGACTGTGATGGAATACTATTGTGCTATAAGAAATGATGAAGGGGATGCTTTCAGAAAAACCTGGAAAGAATTATTTGAGCAAATGAAAAAAGTGAGTAGAACCTGAAGATCATTGTACACAGAAACAGCAATATTTTAACAATGATCAATTGTGAAAGACTTATAGTTCTCTAATCAATACAATGATCCAAGGTAATTCCAAAGGACTCAAGAAGGTGTTATCTATATCCAGAAAGAGAACTGATGAATTCTGCATACAGAATGAAGCATGTTTTTTTCACTTATTTTTCTTCCCTTTTTTTTTTTTTACAACATGGCTAATATGGAAATGCGCTTTGAGTGACTTCACATGTACAATTGATATCATATTCCTTCCCTTCTCAATGGATTGGGGAGGGACTGGAGGAAGAAAATTGGGAACTCAAATTTTTTTTTAGTATAATAAACATTTTTATTTATAGTTTTGGGTTCCAATTTTTATCCCTCTTTCCCTCCCTCCTCTCTCCCCTCCCTGAGGTAGTAAACAATCAGATATGGGTTATACAAGTATGATTATGTAAAACATTATCATATTTGCTATTTTGTACAAGAAAACTTGATTAAAAGAAAAAAATGAAAGTGAAAAATAGCATGCTTCAGTCTATTCTTTCTTTCTTCGGAGGTGGATAGTATAGTCCTTTGGGACTGTCTTGGGTCACTGTATTGTTGAGAATAGTCAAGTCATTCACAGTTCTTCATTAAACAATATTGCTGTCTCTCTGCACAATTTTCTCTTGGTTCTGCTCACTTCACAATACATCATTTCATACATGTCTTTTGAGGCCTTTCTGAAGTCATCCTGCTTGTCATTTCTTTGTGTGTGTGTGTGTGTGTGTGTGTGTGTGTGTGTGTGTGTGTGTGTGTGTGTGTGTGTGGCAATTGGGGTTAAGTGACTTGCCCAGGGTCACACAGCTAGTAAGTTGTCAAGTGTCTGAGGCTGGATTTGAACTCAGGTATTCCTGACTCCAGGGCCAGTGCTCTATCCACTGCGCCACCTAGCTGCCCCTTCTGCTTGTCATTTCTTATAGCACAATAATATTCCATCACCATCATATACCACAGTTTGTTTAGCCAACTGATCCTTTGATTTCCAATTCTTAGCCACCACAAAAAAGAACTATTATAAATATTTTTGAACAAATAGGTCTTTTTCTCTTTTTGGGGATGTCTTTGGGATATTGTAAGAATTGGAATACCACCCCCGCTGGAGAGATACTGTAGGGAAGCCCGGCCGTGATGAAAAGCCTAGTGAGGACAGGTCAGGTGGTCTTCAGCATCCGGAACTCATCTCTGTAGAGCCGCTGACAGCCAATTAGCTTGGGGCTGTGTGTGTGGACAGCCCTGTTTCCTGTGGGAGAGGGGGCTTCTGGGAGAGAGAAGGGAGGAGAGAACACATACTCAGGTGCGCAAGAGAGGGAGAGGGAGGCTGCGCAGCTGGTTATCTTTGAAAACTGCTAATTCTGGGTGGTGGTGAGTTCAGGAGTTGTATTTTTTTTCCTTCCCCTATTCCCTTTTCATTGTCCCTAGCTTTATTAATGTCACTTGTGTTTTAAATTTGTTCCCATTAATAAACCCTGTTTGTTTATTGAAAAAAGGCTGTTAATCTCCTTTCTTACCCCAATATTATGG
This sequence comes from Dromiciops gliroides, assembly GCF_019393635.1. Lineage (NCBI taxonomy): Eukaryota > Metazoa > Chordata > Mammalia > Microbiotheria > Microbiotheriidae > Dromiciops > Dromiciops gliroides. Next base: position 58,963,215 of record NC_057861.1, on the reverse strand, counting down.
TGAGCCACCCAATTTACTCCCCCCATTACTAATTTGGCCCTTACAATATAAACCTAGCAGTGGTATTGCTGAATCAAAGGATATGCACAGTTCTATAGCCCTTTGGGTATGTGGCATGTAAAATTATATGTGTTCACCTTATTTCTGTCCCAAGTGTAGGGAAAATTAGCTGGGGTTTATCATATATTTGTTACTTAGAAATTAGAGGCTACTGCATAGGTTTGGGGGCATCAAGTATTTATTAAAGTATATAAAATATTAGTAAAAAGAGTATACTTGGCTCTGAAAGGTAGGAAAGCCTAGCTAGGATCTAGGGGAGAGAGAGAGAGAAAGAGAAGTGGGCCATGTGGCTCCCCTTCCACGTTCTCAGGCCAAGAGAACGAGTCTCTGTCCAAGCTTGCTGAGGGCAGGAGCAGAGCCCACCCACACACATTGTTCAAAGCTAATTGGTTATGGGACAGCTAGGTGGCACAGTGGATAGAGCATGGATTCAGGAGGACCTGAGTTCAAATATGGCCTCAGACACTTGACACTTACTAGCTGTATGACCCTGGGCAAATCACTTAACCCCAATTGCCTCACCAAAAAAAAACAAAACAAAGCTAATTGGTTAGCGTCACTCAAATCTATTGGTTCACTGGATGTAAGTGCAGTCCACCATCAACAAGTAGAACATGTTGAGGTCAGAGTTCAAAGAACACACCCCCTGGTGGGAACAAGGCTTTCAAGTAAGTGTGGTTTTGAATGAGGTAACTTCCTGACTCTGAGCTGACCTTAAGAAAGGTCAGGTCAGGCTCAGCGGAGCCTCTGGGGAGTCCCAAAACCCCATTATTCTCTTACGGGTATAGTTCCAAATTGCTCTCCAGAATGTTTGGATCAGGAACTCAACATTTTTAAAAATGAATGTTCAAATAAGTATGATTTTTTAAAAAGAGTTAAGATTTTATTGTGCTGTACAAATTTGAGTCTTCTATCAAATGGTAAAAATTATTATTTGACCTTACTCTCTCTACTCTCATGTTTGTAGTGGAAAGTACACTGACTTTGATATCACATCTTGATTTAAATCCTGGCTCTGAAATTTAACTCCCTGTCTGACCACGGCCTGTGGCCAAATCACTTCACCTCTGTTGGCCAGTTTCCTCACATGTAAAGGAAGGAGTTGGACTATATGATCTTCCACTGAAAATGGTCAGCATCTCATTCCCACTGAAGCTCAACACAAACCCTGCCCTCCACTGGGGCTAACCTCCTCAATGACTCCAGCCTACACAGAACACACACTCCTCCCACCATTCTCCCTCCCTGAAATACCCAACTTGGGGCAATGTAGAACAAGGGATAAAGCCCCAGGCTGGGTAACTGTAAGACCTAGAGCTGAATTTGGCTCTGCCAACTGAATCAACAGATCGCTCTGTGATACACTCTGTAGACCTCAATTTTCTTATCTGTAAAATTAGTTGTAACAATACTTTTAGCACCAATTCACAGAGTGGTTATGATTATCAAAGGAGAAAGTGTGTAGATTTTTTAGTAAATGTGACCCATTATTCCTCTTTCCATTATATAAGGCTCATCAGCTTTTTCTTTGAAATGCCTCTTAAATTCATCCATTCAACTTCATTTTTACTCCTAATACCTTAATAATCTAAGCTATTTACAACACTATCAGATCTATCACTATCACTGCTTTTAATATGACATTTCCCTGCTCAAAGAATTTACAATTCCTTAATCAATAAATTCCAACTCCAAGGTCTTTCAAGGTTTTCCATACTGACTCCACACCACCTAACCCACTACTCAACCTTATTTCTTTTACCTTCCCTGTTTGTCCAAATTCAATTCATAATCTCTCCTTCAAAGTACAATCATGCAAACAAATACACATTTATTAAGTCCTTCCATACTAACAAAAATAGCTAACATTTACATAGCATTTACTACATGCCAGGCACATACAGACATCTGATCCTCACAACCACCTTGGGAGGTAGGTGCTATTATTATCCTCATTTTACAGATGAGGAAACTGAAGCAAACTGAGGTAAAATGACTTGCCCAGGGACACACAGTTAGTAAATGTCTAACACCAGATTTGAACTCAAGTCTTCTTGACTCTCCAGGCCTAAGCTCTATCCTCTGTACCACTCAATTGACACCATAGGATAAATGCTAAAGATACACAGAAAGCCAAAAAACAAACAAACAAAAACCTTGAATCCCAACCTCCTCTGTTGAAGCCTTCCAAAGTATACCAATTCATACTGATTGCTCTCTCCTCTGAACTTTTTTTTTTGGTGAGGCAATGAGGGTTAAGTAACTTGCCCAAGGTCACACAGCTAGAAAGTGTGAAATGTCTGAGGCTAGATTTGAACTCGGATCCTCCTCAATACAGGGCCAGTGTTTTATCCATTGCGCCACCTAGCTGCCCTCTCCTCTGAACTTTTATAGCACTTCTCTGCACCACATGACTTAGTTCTTAATTATTCTGTCTAATTCTCCCCCTCTTACTAATGTGTGTACCAGTCATTTTTTCTCAGCAAAGAGATTATAAACTCTTCAAGGACAGTCAGTCAATGATCATTTATTAAGTACCAGCTTTGTGCCAAGCACTGTACTATACACTGGGGATACAAAAAGGTGTGACAGTCCCTGCCCTGAAGGAGTTGATACTCTAATGAGGAAAACAAGCAAACATATATGTACAAACAAGTTATATAAAGGATAAATAGGAAATAACCAAAAGAAGGCATCAGAAGTAAGAGACTGGGAAAGAACAGGGTCTATATTTTATACTTGGGCGGGGGGAAATTGGGGTTAAGTGACTTGCCCAGGGTCACACAGCTAGTAAGTGTCAAGTGTCTAAGGCCAGATTTGAACTCAGGTCCTCCTGAATCCAGGGCTGGTGCTCTTATCCACTGTGCCACCTAGCTGCCCCTTATACTTTTTTTAAAAATGTTCTCAATAGCACCTGGTGAGGCATTTAATATTTTAATTGTTCCAAGAAGATTAGTTGATGGACTGATTCCTGATTTCAGTGGCCTAGTTTATATAGAAGTGACCCAGGAAAACACATTTCAACATAAAATTTTAGAAATATTTAGGTTTAATATATTATTTGCATTACTTTTTAAATGTGAAAAGAAAAAAGAAAACAAGGCAGCCTTCCAATAGGCTGAATGTCCTCTATGGAGAATTTATGGTCAAACATGGACATGAATTTGCATGGGACATAATGCCTGGCAAAAGTGGTGATCTGTAAGGTAAAGGACATGTCCTCACACTACTGAAATCACACATATGTCTAAAGTACCATCTGGTTAAGTTAGTATCCCATCTCTCTCTTCCCCTTTCTTGAAAAAGTAATCTATAGGGGGCAGCTAGATGGCGCAGTGGATAAAGCACTGGCCTTGGAGTTAGGAGGACCTTAAGTTCAAATCCAGCCTCCGACATTTGACATTTAGTGGCTATATGACCCTGGGCAAGTCACTTAACCCCAATTGCCTCACAGAAAGAAAGAAAGAAAGAAAGAAAGAAAGAAAGAAAGAAAGAAAGAAAGAAAGAAAGAAAGAAAGAAAGAAAGAAAGAAAGAAAGAAAGAAAGAAAGAAAGAAAGAAAGAAAGAAAGAAAGAAAAAGTAATCTATAGGTGATGCCTTCCCTACTTCTCCTCTTGTTCTCACCTTAACACTCTGAAGTTAAGAATCATTCAAATGAAACCTCTCTCTCCATAGTTATGGATGCTGACTCAGTCAGCACATGCAATGGCATCTTCTCAAGCCTCATCCTTGATTTCTTTGCAGCATGTGACATTGTTAATCACCTTCTTCCTCTGGATATGTCTCTTCTCTAGGTTTTTGTGACATTGCCCTCTCCTCATTCCCTTTCTACCTGTCTGACTACTCCTCCATCTCTTTTGCAGGTTATTTATCCAAGTCATGCCCACTATCCATGGATTATCTCCCCAGCCACACAGCCAAAGCTCTGCCCAAGATAGGCCCTTATTTTCTTTTTTTGTCTAGACAGAGTGTCCTAAAAGTCCTAGTGTAGTTTTAAGCTTTAACTGCAAAAGTATAAATGCTACAAACTTACAAAAAAAATTGAAAGTTTGAATAAGTTTCTTTTACATTCTAAATAATAAATTTTTAATTTTAACAAGACAGGGCACCCTGTCATGCACTGATATTTTAACAGTTTTTGGAGGGCACTTTCTCAGACTCAAACAGCAGACAAGGTCCTCTTGCTTGGCCACCTCTATCACCTGATCCATCTCCATTAGACATTTTCTTGCAGAGTCATGTCAAAACTGTCAGCACCAAAACCTCATTCTTTGGATGAGGGTTACAAATATTATCCTTTCAGTCACTGAGCAATAGCTGAGGAAAGTTATTACAAAGTCTGAAAAATTGACCAGAACAATTGATATATTGCACAAGACAGAGGGTATGTTGAAATCTAATAACATCACTATTTTAAAATTTCAAAGAATTAACCTTTCAAATGTTATTTTTTCTAAGTATGTAGCATTAGTGTTTCTGAAGTTAGCTTAAATCTACACTAAGACTTTTAGAATACCTTATCCTATCTCACTTACAGTGATCTTATCAGCTCTGGGCACATGTTTCCTTCCAGAGTTTCAAAGTTCCACACCTATCACACTTGCTGTCCTGTAAGCATCCCAAAGGCAACATATACAAAACATTCTCTTTCCCCCAAAAACATTCCTGCTTCCAAATCACTCTACAGGGCACTAGGCCTCCCATTTGTTCAGGCTCACAACTTCAGTGTCATCCTCTCCTCACATGCACTCACTTGCTGTATCCATCCAATTCATTGCCAAACTTGTCCTTTCTATTTAACTTAAGACCAACAAGCACTTATTATAGTACTCAATGATTCCATGAATCCTTCCTTGCCCACAGAACCCTTTCTCCTAACCAAAAAAACCCAGATCATCTTCTGTACAATCAATCAGCAGATGTTTAAGTGCCCACTCTGTGCCAGGCACTGTGTTAGGCGCTAGGAATACAAATACAAAAGTATTTGCTTGGGGGCAGCTAGGTGACACAGTGGATAGAGCACCGGCCCTGGAGTCAGGAGTACCTGAGTTCAAATCCGGCCTCAGACACTTAACACTTACTAGCTGTGTGACCCTGGGCAAGTCACTTAACCCCAATTGCCTCACCAAAAAAAAAAAAAAAGTATTTGCTTGGAAGGACCTTAAATTCTAAAGAGGGGGAGGAGCAGGAGAGAAATTAATTTATATACACAGATAAAGAGAAAAGATACAAAATAAACGCACAGCTGTTGGGGTTGGAGAGGGACCAACAATTTAAGGACTAGGGAAAGGTTTCTTGAAGTAAGAGAGTACTAGAGTTAAGTCTTGAAGGAACATAGGGGCTTTTAGAGGCAGAGGCAAGGGGAAGAGAGTATTCCAGGATCAGGGGACAGTGCTTGGCAAAGGCCCAGAGCCAGGAGATGGAATGTCATGTATAGGGAGCATCAAGGAGGCTAGTCTGGCTGAAGGTTGGAGTGTGTGAGAGGGAACAATGTGTGACCAGCCTGGAAAGACAGGTTGTAGCCAGACTGAAAGGGCTTTATATGCCAACCATAGTCTTGTAACCTATAAGCAATGAGGAGACAGTAAAGCTTCTTGATCAAAGAGTGCTATGGTCAGGCCTAGGATTCAGGAATATAATTTTGGCAGGTGTTAGAGGATGGACCAGAGAGAGGAGAAACTGAAGACAAGTAGTTCAATTAGAAGGATACTACAAACAGTACAAAAAAACCCCAATCTTTTAACTTATTCATTTATATTCTCCTGGCTGTGAATACGAAGACCGCTGTTTTTCTTCCCCTCCCTCTCCAAAGGACTGATTCATTTTCAGGAGACAGAACAGGTATGATCCACATTCTACAGTCAAGGAAACGGAAACTTGGAGTAGTTAGATGATGCACTCAGGGTCACACAATCACTAAAGTATTGGAGCCAGGAAACAATGCCAGGTTTCCTGACACCAACTACAATGATCTTTCCACTATACCATGCTGTTTCTTAAGCAAAAATCCCCTCGAACTTGGGCTTTTATGTGATGATAAACACTAGGAACCACCTCATAATTCCTATTTTCCCAAGCATATTCTTTCCTTCGTTCTAAATTCACACCCAGATCTCACAGTCCTGCCCTTCTCCCCACTCACACAGCCATCACTTTGGGGCAGCCCCTTCTCACCTATGAGAGTATTACAGAAGCTTTCTAATTGGTCTCCAAGCCTAGTCTAATATCTCCCCACTCCAACCTATATTTCACACAGCTGCCAATGTGATCTTCCTAAAGTCCAAGTATTTGTCATCCCACCACCACTTCACTAAATTCTAGTGGCTCCCTGTTACCTCTAGGATCATAAAGAAACTTCAGTTTGTCTTTTAAGGTCTTCACATTTGACCTCTTCTCACCTTTCCAGCTATATTACACATGACCCCCCTCCCTCAGCTGTACTAGCTGTCCTCCATGCTTGGAATGGCCTCTTCCCAGCTCTCCTCTGCCTCTTGGAATCTTGGGTTTCCCAAAGGTCTCAGCTTTTTGCAGGAAATCTTTCCTGATCCTCCAAGAAGCCAGAGCCAATTTTTTGGTTTGGGGTGGGGTTTTTTGGTGAGTATAAACTTATACATGTCACCTGATTAGAATGTAAACTCCTGGGGAGCAGCTAGGTGGCCCAGTAGATAAAGCACTGGCCCTGGATTCAGGAGGATCTGAGTTCAAATCCGGCCTCAGACACTTGACACTTGCTAGCTGTGTGACCCTGGGCGAGTCACTTAACCCTCATTGCCCCGCAAAAAAAAAAAAAAAAAGAATGTAAACTCCTGAGGGTAGGGACCCTTTGGTTTTGTCTTTAGGTCCCAGATATCCAGCATAGGATAGGCACTTAATAAATGCTTATTCTTTAATTAAGTGAAGATGATTGACTCATTGACAATGGCAAGGCAATCCCACAATCAGTGATCAATATTCACATTCTCCCTTCCTTTATGATACAGTAAGAATAAGTAATTTTAACATGCATTTTAAAACCAGCACCATTAAAAATGACTATATTCCATCTAGCCCATAAGATTTTTTTTAATTAATAAAGTATTTTATTTTTTTCCCATTACATGTAAAGATGGTTCTCAACTTTTGTTTATACAGGTTTTACAATTTCAGATTTTTCTCCCTCCCTCCCGTCCCTCCCCCCTCCCCTAGACAGCAGGTAATCTTATATAGTATTATATATATATATATATATATAATAACATTAATCCTATTTCTGCATTAGTCATGTTATAAGAGAATCAGAGCAATGATGAAAAACCTCAAAATTGAAAAAACAACAGCACCAAAAACAAAAGAAATAGTACGGTTCATTCAGCATATATACTCCACAGTTCTTTTTTTTTTCCTTGGATTTGGAGATCTTCTTCTATCATGAGTTGCCTGGAACTTTTCTGTACCATTGCATTGGTGAGAAGAATATAGTCCATCACAGTAGATCAACACTCAATGTTGATGATACTGTGTACAATGTTCTTCTGGTTCTGCTCATCTCACTCATCATCAGCCCACGCAAGACCCTCCAGGTTTCTCTGAACTCCTGCTCATCGTTTCTTACAGCACAATAGTATTCCATTACATTCATATACCATAACTTGTCCAGCCATTCCCCCAATTGATGTAGCCCATTAGATTTTAAGATCTTTAATGATCAGGTATTGTCACTGTTCTACAAAGCATCAATCACTATACTGTGCACACTCAAAGAGTAACTCAATACAACTGATTTAGAACCTAAACATGGCTTAAGGGTTGAAGGAATTCACTCCAATAAAGAACTCGATAGAGCTTCCCATACTGACAGACGTGTTCTGTTGCTTAAGTCATTACAAGGTTAAGACACCTTGGACAACAGAAACTGGGATCGATGGTGGTCACAGTAGTAGTAGTAGTAACAAAGAGGCAGATGCCTTTCTGTGAGACTAGCAAGGTGACACAATTTGAGGCATCTTAATCAGTAAGCAGACAATGAGATCAATAGTATCACTTCATCCAGAGTCAGAAGCTCCACTTTCCCTTATCTTATTAGCTAACATTAAGGATGAGATGTAAGAAAGTAGTTTCAAAGTTTAACCTAGATAAAATGAAGAAAAGATGTCTTATGTATCAAAAGCCAAGGTGATGTTTATCAGTAAGTCAGGTACATAATTATAATATCATTTTTGATAAGAAATGGTCATGAGGCTCATGTTTCAAGAAATCTAAGAATGTTTCTCACCTCACTATTGAAATATTTGTTAGCAGCTTAAGTGAAATTAATCTTTTTTCCCCCATTATCCCTTAGGTCTATACCTTTCTGATCTTTCTTAAAGTGTGGACTGATATTATCATCAAGCATTTATTACAATAACACCTTTCTTCTAAAGATCTCATAAGATTATACCACATGCACTAGTCTTTCATGTCATGTGAAACAAGAGAGGAACAAGGTTAAGGATGGTTATTAAATGATATGTCTTAAGTCACACAAAGGCAAAGCTGATTCTAAGATAAAGATCTCCTTTACTCCCAGGCCAGGCCAGTGCTCTAGCAAGAAGACAACACAAAATTCCAACAAACATTTTTTGGATAAATCAACAGTTAGAAATTATTGGGGGCAGCTAGATGGTGCAGTGGATAAAGCACTGGCCCTGGATTCAGGAGTACCTGAGTTCAAATCCGGCCTCAGACACTTAACACTTACTAGCTGTGTGACCCTGGGCAAGTCACTTAACCCCAATTGCCTCACTCAAAAAAAAATTTTTTAAATTAGAAATTATTTTAGGGAAAGGAAAGGTGGCATGAAAATACTATGAAAAATAAAATACTATGATTCAAGAAATGTGTACAAAACACAAAAGCTGTCCAATCTATCAAAAAGAAAGATGGGCCAAAAAAAATCACAGTTACACAGACATCTGGATACCAAAAGGTAACTCAAAGCCTTCATGATCATCCACTTTGTATCCATCCCCAGTGCCTGGCACATACTAAGTATTAATTGCTTGTTGATTTATTAATCCACATTTATTTTCAGGGTAAGAGAAAGTTGCAGATAGAAAGAAATCCCAGATTCACAGAAAAGGTTTTGACAAGAACTAAAGCAAGGGATTATATAAAAGCAAAAGAGTAAAGGGGCAGTTAGTTGTGGGGGGAGGGGAGAGACAAGGAAAGACTGTGAAAATTAACTTTCTCTCCTTCACAACTCTCCTATATACCTCAATTTCCCTACCTGTCACTTTAAACTGATTTACTCAGGGGCAGCTAGGTGGCGCAGTGGATAGAGCACTGGTCCTGGATTCAGGAGGACTCGGATCCAGCCTCACTCAAACACTTAACAATTACTAGCTGTGTGACCCTGGGCAAGTCACTTAACCCCAATTGCCTCACCAAAAAAAAATTTTTTTAATTTAAGAAAAAATTTTTTAAAAACTGATTTACTCATTGTTTTCCTATCTCTGTGCCTTTGCTAGTACCTACTCTCTATCTACCTCAGCCTACAAAAGTCTAAACTAGCCTTCAAGGCCTAGGTCAAGTCTCACCTTAGCACTCAGAATCCTGTTTTAATACATAACAATGTTTGCCATAGAGTAAACACTTAACTACTTTTTTGTTCATTCATATTATCCTTGCTTATATGCATACCTAACTCTTCCAATTCTACAAGAAGCTCCTTAAAAGAAGATTTCTCTTCAATATAGAAGAATTTCCTAACAATTTGAGTTGTCTAAAAATGGAAATGCTGTCATCCAAGGCAGTAACTTCCCCATCTCAAAAGGTGGTTTGTCAAATGCTTCAAAATATTTGCTGGAGATATTACAAAAGGTATTAATGCGGGGCAGCTAGGTGGTGCAGTGGATAGAGCACTGGCCCTGGAGTCAGGAGTACCTGAGTTCAAATCTGGCCTCAGACACTTAACACTTACTAGCTGTGTAACCCTGGGCAAGTCACTTAACCCCAATTGCCTATCTAAAAAAACAACAACAACAACAAAAGGTATTAATGCAACAGGCAGGGGGTTGGATTAAATGACTTTTCAGGTCCCTAACAACTCTGTTATTCTATGTTTTACATGTTCTTTTTTACTCTCTCACAACTCCTTATAGGCATAATATCCACAGAAATAAGAAAAACTGACCATATTGATCAGAATAAAAAAACCATGAATGATAAATTGTCAGATTCCAGAGGGTTGGACATGGAATTCCAGACTGTTGTCTCTCTTATTCACCAATTCTGTATTTACCCCCAACAACCTCCCCAGAATCTAAATATATATTGGGTTAAATTAAGATCAAATTTGAGACAGTGTTAAAATTTTCTAGCTATTCGTAAATCTCCCATGCCCCACAAAATCTATTACATCAAATTAGAGATGTTTTACCCCCACATTTAAACTGAGTTTAGCAAATGAATCTCTCCCTCCTCTGAACTGTTCTAGCACTTAGCTCGTATCTCTTATACACTTAGTGCTCTCTACTTTGTATTACAGTTCTAACTATATGTTATCCTTTCTACTAAATTGTAACCCCCTTGAGGGAAGCAGGGACCCTTCCCCATTCATCTTCATATTCCTCCCCTACAATGCCTGGAATTGACCTGAATGATATTAATTCAGTGATAAATATTCCAAATGTGTCTGTTCTTCTAAAACTTAATAATCACACTTACCTACAGTTTGTGAACTTTAGCCACTTACGTGTACTATGTCTTATTGTCCATTTACATCTAAGTTTAATGTCATCTATTTCCTGGACAGGTATATATACCTGTCAGTATTATCTGAGATTATAGCTTCTGGTGAGCAGGGATTGCTATGTATTGTTCTCTCTGTAGAGTCTCTAGTACCACACCATGAGTAAAAATAATTGAATATAAGAGATGGAAAGATCATCTGCTCCAATCTCTAAATTTAATAGGTGTGAACATTGAGGCTTTGGGAGATGACCTGAACAAAGTCACATGGTGACTTTAGTGGCAGGGCTGGCAAAGCACAGCTTTCCAAATTCCCAGTCACTATTTTTTCCATTATTTCTTCTGTATATATCAAAATGCCTCAAAACCTGGCAAAAAAACAACCAACCAACAGTGACCAAAGGCCAAGGGCCTTTTAAAAATAGATAATACATCCGAAGAAGTCATTTTACACCAGGATATCACTTGTTTAAATCATCTTAGATATAAAGCTTCATGCTGTTTTGTAATATCAAACTTCAACACTGAAGTTTGAGGATGGACTCCTTCCAAGAATGCAGAGAGCAACCCCCCTACACCTCAGGCAAGTGTCTGAAGGTTTCCGTGGCCCCCCAATTCATCCCTCGGAAGCCAAGCCGGTGCTGAGCCTCTGCAAACTCAGCTAGCCTGGCCCTCTGAGGTCGGACTTGAAGCCTGTCCAATTTGATGGGGCCTGCGAGAGTCTGCGCTCCACTGGCTCAGCCTTCAAGTCACCTCCATGTCACAATGAGGCACAAAAACAGGACTCAGGGATGGAGGAGCGAGCAGCCCCGGGCAGGGGCTCAAACAGCAGCCGCGGGACCGGCTGGTGGCTGGTAAAGCCCGCGTCTCAATGGCAAACTTGAAACGCATGGATGTGATCAGACAAGGGTCGGTCCCAGGGCACCCAGGACAGGCTCGGGGGTGGCCGCAGTGGCCGCGGGGAGGGATCAGGGTCTCCAGCGCTGGGGAGAATGAATGGCTCCCCGCCCCCTTTCTTACACTTACACACACACACACACACACACACGCTCACGCTCAGAGACAACCACTCCCTCCCCCTCTCAGTCCTCAGCCCGCATTCCTCCTCTGGGGGCCAGCATCCTCCTCCTCCTCCTCCAGCTTCCTCTTCCTCCTCCTCCTGCTGCTGCTTCCTCCTACCTCCTCCTCCTCCTCCTCCCTCCTTCTCCCAGCGCCCAGGATGACATGTCACGTTAATCGGGCCTGGAGAGATCTCCAAGCACTCGGCCACCACCCCGCTCCCCTGCTCCCCGCTCCATGGGTCTGTCACCTCCGACGTGCGGGACCCGAGCCGGCCCCGCCAGGGTCACCGCTGCCTGCCGACCCGCGCTCCCTGCGCCTCCCCAGAGGCGGCCCTGGCCTGCTCCGCACTCCCCGCCCCGGCCCTGCCCGGCCCAGGCCGGGCCCCGGGCCCTCTGCCTCAGCCGGCCCGGCCCCGCGCGAACCTCGCGCGCTCCGGGCCCGCCCCCGCCGCCCCTGCCGCCCCCCCGCTCCGTACCTGCTGAGAGAGCGGAATGAGCGGAGCCGCCATCTTCGCCCCGCTCCAGCACCGACCGACCTACGGCGGGGAGGGGAGGGGAGGGGAGGGGAGGGGAGGGGCCAGCAGGAGCCAGGACTCCGTGCGCGCGCGGCGTTACGCTACGCAGCACGGCGCAGCCCGGAGCCCCGCCCCGAGAGCGCAGGTGGGGCGGAGGGGAGAGGAGGGCCCGCGTCGCGGCCGCCCCTGAGCGACGCTCCGCTGCAGGAGGCGAAGGGGCGTAGCCTGAGAGAGCGGGAGGCGTGGGTCGCCTCCCAACTCCCCCTCCCCTCCTTCCCCCTCCCCTCCCCTCAATCCCCCCGCTAGAATGCATGTAGAGCTGCACCTACGTGTGTTATAGTAGGCTCGCTCGGCTCTGTTTGTGCTGCAGCGGATTGGCAAACAGAAAAAAATGGGCTCTGATCTGGGCTCAGCAGCTGTAACTGTGTGACCTTGAGCAAGTCACTTCCCATCTACTGCCCTTGTGACCTTGGGCCGTTTGCTGAGGCTCTGTGTCTGTCTGTCTGTAGAATGAGTGGGCTGGACCAGATCAAGGGCGCATCCTTTTGGTGTGTCCTGAACCCCTTTAGCAGTCAGTCTGGTGAAGCCCGTGGACCCCTTCTCAGAATAAGGTTTTTTAATGCATCAAATAAAATCTATAGGATTAGAAAGGAAGCCAATTATATTGAAGTATAACTATCAAAATAGCTTTCTTTGTAAAGTTCAGGGACCCCTAGGTTAGGAAACTCCTTGAGTACCTTATTTTAATTCCAATGCCTTCCCCCTCATCTCCTGTTTATCATATTGCTTGTTTTGTATATACTTGTCTGCATATAATTTGCATATGCTTGTTTGCATGAACTTCGTTTATACTTGTGTCCTTTGGTGGACCTTAAACTAGAAGGCAGGGACTATTTTTGCTTTTTTTTTTTGTATGTCCAAGGCTTAGCACACTGCCTGACCTATTCTAGGTCCTTAATAAATGTTTATTACAATGACTGATTGGGGCAGCTAGGTGGTGCAGTGGATAGAGCACCGGCCCTGGAGTCAGGAGTACCTGAGTTCAAATCAGGCCTCAGACACTTAACACTTAATGTGTGACCCTGGGCAAGTCACTTAACCCCAATTGCCTCCCTAAAAAAAAAAAAAAACAATGACTGATTGATGCCCAAACTCATTTACATTCCTCACTTTTAACACCCCCATATCCAATTTATTGCCAATACCAATCTCTTTTTACTTTCCCAACATCACTTTTTTTTTTAGGGAGGCAATTGGGGTTAAGTGACTTGCCCAGGGTCACACAGCTAGTAAGTGTTAAGTGTCTGAGGCCAGATTTGAACTCAAGTACTCCTGAATCCAGGGCAGGTGCTCTATCCACTGTGCCACCTAGCTGCCCCTCTAACATCACTTCTAAAGTTCCCTTTCTCTCACATAAAACCCCCCAAAACCCCCTCTCAGACTCACACCTGCACTATATTGCCTTAGCAATACAACGACTCCCCACTCCAGTTGTCAGTGATCTCCCTAAAGCACAGGTATGAGCCTGTCACCTCCCTACTTAATAAACTCTAAGCAGCTCCCTATGACCTCCAAGATCAAATATAAAATCCTCTATTTGAGGTTCAAAGCCCTGGTAACCTCCCCTCTCTGACACCTTTCCAATTTTGCACCTTATACATCCTCCATTACTCTTGAGTGCAGTAACTCTGGCCTCCTGACTCTTCCTCAAACGAAACCCTCTATGTCCTGACTGTAGGCATTTTCACTGGCTTTCCTAGAATGCTTTCCCTCCTCAACCCTGCCTTCTGGCTTGCCTGGCCTCCTTTAAAGCCCAACTAAAATCTCACCTACAGAAAGCCTTTCTTCACCACCACCCCCACACCTCCTTTTTCCTCTGTTGTTGATTTCCAATTTGTCCTGTATATAGGGCAGCTAGTGGTGAAGTGGATAGAGTTTGGGCTCGTAGATTCAGAAAGATGTTCAGTTTAAATCTGACCTCAGTCCTGGAGGCGCAAAGATGCATGAGTTAAAATCTGGTCTCAGACACTTGACACTAGCTCGTGTGATCCTGGGAAACTCATTTTACTCTGTTTACTTCAGTTTCCTCATCTGTAAAATGAACTGGAGAAGGAAATGGCAAACCACTCCAGTATCTTTGCCAAGAAAACCTCAAATAGGGTCAGAGAGTCAGATAGGAATGAAAATGACCAAATAGCTTGTTTATATATTTTCAATTGTCTTGCCCATGAGACTGTGAGCTTCTTGATAGCACGGATTGTCATTTGCCTCTTTTTGCATTGCCAGCCCTTCGAACAGCACCAGGTGAGTGGTAAGTGTTTAATAAGTGCTTATTGACTAACTTCCCAACCTACATCTGTGACACCTCCTCTGGAACTATCCCTTTCCTCCTAATGTGGGATGGAATTAGGGTCAAATTGATCGTGAGTCGCCCCAAAAGAAATTCAAGACTCAGTGACTCAGTTTCCCAAGTTTTATTGCAATACTGTGAGTGACCACAGGGAGAGAACCAGAATAGTAGAAAGGTATCTCTCAAATAAGGAAAGTAAAGTCAGTTATATTTTTGGATGGATAAATTGATTATCAGTCTTATTATAATAATCTCCACCTTAGGGAGGTACAGGGGAGGGCCTGTCCTAATTTGAGGTTCCTGGGGTCCTAAGCCAACCCCTGAGGCAGGTACCTTTTTCTGTAGAGGTGTGTTTTTGGGGTTTATACATCATAAGGTGAATCTGGGGACAAATTTGGCCTTTTCTGAGCATGTCTCTCTTTCTGATTCCCATAGCTAGTTTCAAAATATCTTCATTTTTCATTAGAATTTCTATACCCTGTCAGTGTATCATTGTGTATCATTGTTAAGGTCTTTTTGACCTTAATGCCTCTTTATGTTCTTGTTATGAGTGGTGATTAATGTGGGTAAGAGAACTTAGGCCTTGACTTGTTTCCCAAATCTTAAATTATCTATTAACTGGGGTCTAAATCCCTTTTAAAGCTAATATCTGAATTAGAGCTTGGATCTTAGGTTTTTCTGTTAACCCCTTTTTGCCTCCTACATCACTCCCACCTCAATGTGCACTCACAGGTAAACTAAACTGCCTTGGTCCCTGGTTCCCAGGTGTGTGTCTCAATGCGGGGGGGCACTCTTAAATCATATCTACTCTTCCCATGGACACTGTGAGCATTTGTGGAGTGAATTTTCTTATTATCCGCATTTTAAAAGTTGAGGAAATAGGGGCAGCTAGGTGGTGCAGTGGATAGAGCACTGGCCCTAGATTCAGGAGGACCCGAGTTCAAATCTGGCCTCAGACACTTGACACTTTCTAGCTGTGTGACCCTGGGCAAATCACTTAACCCCAACTGCCTCACCAACCAACAAACAAACAAACAAAAAACCAAGAATTGACAGGAAAGGTGACCTCAGGTGTTTTGACCCAGCCCTTTAGCCCCTCCACTCATCCCATGACTCTGCCAGGAGCTTACTGGGTGTTCCGGGAGGACTAGTGCCTCTGCTGTGAGAGCTTGCCAAGCCCTTTTCAGGGCTGCTCATCTACCCTTGTGAGAAAATTATTAATAATTGGGTGTTTTGGGGTTCTATGAGAACCAGAGAGCCTGGTCAGACCTTTTTTGGGGACCAGCCCAGAGTGAGGAGAATTTCAAAGGAAATGTGGTTTCGAAGGAAACTGTGAATAGGAATTAAAACCACACCTACCTAAAGGCTTTTTCCCCTAGGAGGGCTCTGTACTCTGACATCAGCCAGACCACCCTCAAATCCAGTAAACCAATAGATTTGAATGATGCTAGCCTATTAGCTTTGAGCAATGTGTAAGGGCAGGCTCTCCTCCTGCCTGCAGCAAGCTTCCACAGTGACTCGAATTTTGGGGGGTCTGAGATTCGGAGGAAGTATTGCTCTCTCTCACTCTTCTATCCAAGGTACATAGGGCTTCTGAACTTTCTGAGCCATGTGCTCGCGCTCTCTCTCGCTTTACTAATATTTAATATACTTTAATAAATTCTTAATGCCCCCAAACTGGCGCTAAAGCCTCTAATTTATAAGTAGCACTATATTAGGAACCCCAGCTAAGTTTCCGTAAAACTTGGGACAGAAATAGGGTGACTACATATAATTTTAAATGCCACACCCTTGGTAAAAAGTGGTGGAAAAAAACTACAACCTGTGATCGTAGTCTTTCATTTCTTGCTCAGATTTCATAATTGTCAATATTTATGCCCACACGAAAATCACCAGAAGTGAAGAGTTGTCATCCATTCTGATAAGTCTTGGGAGGTTCTCTGTTATGTCCAGAAGACATGCCCCATTAAGACAACAGACCTCTGTATTGTTATCTCTTCAACAGATAGCTGCCTCTGTCCCTCTGAGCAAGGAATCCCTTACTATTGCCACTACTTGATCACTCACTCACCTGATAATTCATCTGCCTCCACTCTATTGTTCCCTGGAGAACTAGTGGCTTCCTTCTCCGAGTATCCAGCTCTTTCTTCTTCACCAAGTGTCTCAAATCTGTCTTTGAATTCTAATTGTATAATTGTCCTTTTTCTCTTCTTTTTTCTCTATATAGCACTCTTCTATATTTTATCATCTTGACAAAAGTCAAGTCTCCCTTCCTCTACCTTAGCTCTGCCCCTTCCTCCACTTTTTTCCATGGAAGGCTTGCTTCTCTTTCCTTTAAGAACCTTTCATTCTCCCTAACAACCTGGAACGTGGTGAGACATTCCTCTACCTCTCAGGAGGTGTTGGTGTCTCTTCATCTCCGGGGATGTCACCTCTCAACCTTCTGAGAGCTCAGCCTACACAGTCACTAGGCTGTGGTAGAAATAAAAATATTGCACATTCATTGGAAGTCACTTGCATGCTTTTCCCTACTACTCTCCATAATGCCTTGCTTCTTTGGGCTACTTGTGGGTCAACCCTAACAACCTGGGGAAAACTTTTTAAAGTCAATTATCTCTTAATAACTTTGATGGAGGAGGCTAAAAAGGGTTAACAATAGATATTTGAGCTCTAAGACCTGAGTTCTGGGTAATGACAGCTAGAACGGATTAATAGATAATTGGGGGGGGGGCGGAGCAGCTAGATGGCGAAGTGGTTAAAGCACCAGCCCTGGATTCAGGAGTACCTGAATTCAAATCCAGCCTCAGACACTTGACACTTACTAGCTGTGTGACCCTGGGCAAGTCACTTAACCCCCATTGCCTGAAAAAAAAAAGATAATTAGGGGGGCAGCTAGGTGGCACAGTGAGTGGATAGAGCACCAGCCCTGGATTCAGGAGTACCTGAATTCAAATCCAGCCTCAGACACTTAACACTTACTAGCTGTGTGACCCTGGGTAAGTCACTTAACCCCAATTGCCTCACCAAAAAAAAAAAAAAAGATAATTAGGGTAGGCCCTCTCCTGTACCTACTTGGGGAAGAGATTGGGATAATGAGGGGATAGCCTACCTACTATAAATGCCACCCTCTTTCTTCCCCCTAGGGTATATACCTTTTCTTTTCTCCTATGGTATTCTCCCTGTGGCCTCACAGTGGGTTTTTTTTTTCCTTTTTTCTTTCTTTCTTTCTTTCTTTCTTTTTTTTTTTTGGTGAGGCAATTGGGGTTAAGTGACTTGCCCAGGGTCACACAGCTAGTAAGTGTCAAATGTCTGAGGTCAAATTTGAACTCAGGTACTCCTGACTCCAGGGCCGGTGCTCTATCCACTGCACCACCTAGCTGCCCTCACAGTGTTTTAATAAAACATATGAAACTGAGTCACTGCGTCTTGTAATTCCTTAGGATACCTCATGACCTCACGATTAAATCCTAAATCCATACATAACTGCTATAGCTACGACTTCATTTTAGGCCCTGAGGCTATTTAAGTTCCAGACTCCCTTTTTTATGTGTGGAATTGATGTAGGAGGTGAAAAAAGGGTTAACAGAAAAACCTAAGACCCAAGCTCTAATTCAGATATTAGCTCTAAAAGGGAGTCAGACCCCAGTTAATGGATAACTCAGAAGTCAGGATGCTAGGTTATTGTACCCACAGAAATCAGTACCCATAACGGGACCATAAAGGGTCAGGTCATATAACAATAAGACACAAAACAGGGAATAGAAATTCTAATGAAAAATGGGAAACTAGCCATGGGAAACAGAAAGAAACATGCACAGAAAAGGCCAAATTTGTCCCCACATTCACCTTATGATGTGTAAACCCTCAAAACACACCTCCACTGTAAAAGGTACCCTCCCTGGGGGTTGGCTTAGGTCCCCAGGAACTCCAAATTAGGATAAGCCCTCCCCTGTACCTCCCTAAAGTGGAGATTATTATAATAAGACTGATAATCAATTTATCCTCACTATTTGAGAGATACCTTTCCACCCCAGGGGTCAAACTAATCATGAGTCGTCCCAAAAGAATTACAAGACTGAGTGACTCAGTTTCCCAAGTTTTATTGCAATACTATGAGTGAACACAGGGAGAGAACCAGAATACTGGAAAGGTGTCTCTCCAATAGGGAAAGAAAACACAGTTATATTTATAGTATGGATAAATTGATTATCATTCTCATAATAATCTCCACCTTAAGGAGGTACAGGGGAGGGTTTATCCTAATTTGGAGTTCCCGGGGTCCTAAGCCAACCCCTGAGGCGGTACCTTGTTCTGTGGAGGTATTTTCAGTGGAAGGTTTTTTGGGGGACAAATTTGGCCTTTTCTGTGCATGTCACTTTTGGATTCCCATGGCTAGTTTCAAAATATCTTCATTTATCATTTATTTCTAGTTTTAATTTATATACCCTGTCAGTATATCATTGTTATAGTTAAGGTCTCTCAGACCTGCCTCTCTATGTTTTTATTATGGGTGGTGATTGATGTGGGTAAGAGAACCTAGCATCCTCCCTTGTAAGTTATCCATTAACTGGACACTGAATCACTTTTAGAGCTCATATCTAAATTAGAGGTTGAGTCTGAGGTTTTTCTGTTAACCCCTTTTTTTTGCCTCCCACATCATTAGCAGTGGAGTCAGACCTTGTCAAGGTAAGTTTGGGATTTACCTTTCACTCCTGCACCCAGGTTTTGCTCCTTTGGGAGTCGAGCTCAAAGGAAGCAGGGGTATTTCTCGTTGATCCAGGATCAAGAGATTTGTCCTGTGGGATTTCCCTTTGATCAGGAATTGGTTAAGGGATTTACCCTGCCCCTAGACTCTGTAGTTTGGGGATGCCCTGGAGCCAGTCTCCACTTTTAGTTGACACCCACTTGGACGCAGGTTCCGGTGTGGTGTCAGTAACCTCAGGGAGGTTACAGGTGGGTCAGGAGGCTAGCATTCCCAAAGACTCCCCACTGGGATGGATTTTGGAGAATTGGGATAAATTTTATTTCATTGATCTAAAAAGAAAGTGATTGGTGTTTTATTGCAACACTGCCTGGCACAGTATCAGCTAGGTGACCAAGAAACCGGGCCTCTAAATGGAACACTAAATTATAATACTGTTTTTCAATTGGAACAGTTTTCCTGGAGGGAAGGGAGATAGTCAAAGCTTCCTTACTTACTTGCTTTTATGTCTCTGGTGCAGAATCAACATCTAAGGGATCAGCGCTGATCAGTTAGAAGTTAGGAAAGCTTAGCTTTGATGAAGTTAACTCCGGGCCACCTGCTTATTCGGAGTCTAGAGATCTTGAATTGTTAGATGACCCCTTACTGAACTCAGGCTTATTCCCTCCCCCCCCCCCCCCCCCCCCCCCCCGCCCCCGCCTCTCTTCCTTCTTCTTCTGAGTCTCCTCCTTCACCTAGACTCCCTCACCCAAGTCTGAGTCCAGGAAGCCTCCCTATCTTACCCCAGTTTCAGCAGGACCAAACCCTCTTATTACTCCTCCTACTGCACCCTACTTATACCCTCCTGTGTTAGAGTATAGTCCCATGCATACCCAGAGCGGTCAGTCATACTCGGGCCCTCTGCTCCCGACCTCTACTTCCCTTAAGAGAAATAGCTTCAGGAGATGGGACAATCAGAGTTCATGTCCCTTTTTCCATGTCTGATTTGGCCCAGATTAAGGAAAAACTTGGGAGATATTCTGAGGATCCAACCAGGTTTATGGAGGGTTTTGAATCTGTTTCCCTTCAGTTTGATCTCTTGGGCAGATATGCATACCACTATTCACAGATTCTTCCTGGGATAAGCATTCTGGTTCTGCCTTTTCCTCATGTTATCAGAGAAGCTCTGCTGTCTCTTGTTCCTCAAAACTCTCATAAATTTCTGGTGGTTCTCTTTTTGTCTGATCAGGGTTCAGCACTTATTTCTCTGGTCCAAGAACTTTCATGCAAGCCTTTACTATGTTGGATTGTAAATCAAAATGTTTTTCTATCTTCATCACTTTGTTGTTGAAAAGAAGAGGTTTTGGGGGCGGCTAGGTGGCACAGTGGATAGAGCACCGGTCCTGGAGTTAGGAGTACCTGAGTTCAAATACGGCCTCAGACACTTAACACTTACTAGCTGTGTGACCCTGGGCAAGTCACTTAACCCCCAATTGCCTCACTAAAAAAAAAAAGGATATCCTCAGATAAACAACGAGCACTTTCTTTTTTCCAGCTTCTTTTATACAGAAACCACCAACTGCCTCTTTGAGAAGTCTCACCATAACCTACAGTTCACCCTCAGTATTCTCTCTATAGAAAGTTATGCTCTGACTTCCTATGTTAAAATCAATCCAAGATTGATCCAGGTTTTCATTATGTGGTTTCTTCACCTCATATCCATCAATAACGGCAGCAATACATGGAAATGTATAAACCCTTCTTTTATCACCAAGCTTATTTAGGCAATTGAGAAATCTACTGTCCATCTCAAATTCTCTGACCCTTATCTCTTTGAAAGCTATAGCAACAATGTCATCTTCAAACAATCTATGGGCAAGGTCAGCTTGGGACTTTTTTGTTTTGTTTTCTTTGTTTTGTTTTTTTGGTGAGTCAATTGGGGTTAAGTGACTTGCCCAGGGTCACACAGCTAGTAAGTGTCAAGTGTCTGAGGCTAGATTTGAACTCAGGTCCTCCTGAATCCAGGGCCAGTGCTCTATCCATTGTGCCACCTAGCTGCCCCAGCTTGGGACTTTTTGCTCATCATCCTGCATAAGACTTCAGAAAGAGAAACTTGCAGATCATAATCACCTATGTCCAGAATTGCCCTGGCAAGGTGTTTCATAAGAAAGCATTTGTTTTCTGATAAAGCAATTTTCTCTTTTGCTGAGGCACTTTTTCCAAGATGGAGTTCAAAGTGATGTAGGAGGTGAAAAAAGGGTTAACAGAAAAACCTAAGACCCAAGCTTTAATTCAGATATTAGCTCTAAAAGGGAGTCAGACCCCAGTTAATGGATAACTTATGCTAGGTTCTCTTACCCACAGAAATCAGTACCCATAACAGGACCATAAAGAGTCAGGTCAAATAACATTAAAGGAAATGACAGCCTATAGAAATTTAGACAAGAAATAAAAGAAAAATGATTATGTTTTGAAACTAGTCATGGGAAACAGAAAGAGACATGTTCAGAAAAGGCCAAATTTGTTCCCAGATTCACCTTATGATGTGTTAATCCCAAAAACACATCTCCACAGAAAAAGGTACCCGCCTCGGGGGTTGGCTTAGGACCTCAGGAACTCCAAATTAGGATAGGCCCTCCCCTGTACCTCCCTAAGGTGGAGATTATTATAATAAGACTGATAATCAATTTATCCATCCAAAAATATAACTGACTTTCCTTTCCTTATTTGAGAGATACCTTTCTACTATTCTGGTTCTCTCCCTGTGGTCACTCACGGTATTGCAATAAAACTTGGGAAACTGAGTCACTGAGTCTTGTAATTCTTTTGGGATGACTCACGATCAATTTGACCCCAAATTCCATCCCACATCAAAAGTACTTAGACCCTGCTGTCAAATCAAATAACTAACAGTCTTGTCTGCCACTAGAAGTCCTAAGTTATATAAGAATGAATCCTAGAGCTGGCTTTTTCCATTAGGATTGCATTTGGAAATTACTTTTGTATCAGCAACATGAGAAGGCTCATAAAAGAAATCATTTTTATCATCATGGTCCAGAATGCCTCCGGCTGTGTGTATGTCTTCACCTGGATGATTGAAGCTCATTCACAACGTTTCATGGGGTTTTTTTGTTTTGTTTTGTTTTTATGGACCTCTTGGATTTGTTCTGTATTGGGATCCCTGTTGCCCCTCGGTTTGTTAATCCTTTGTGTCTTGTGTTGTGTTTTTTTGCATTTGTACTCTAGCTCCTAGATCTCCTTCAGCTCATAAACACCTCATGGGCCCCTATGTTGCCCCTATTCATCAGGAAGTAGTTACAGAAGAAATGACCATCGTCCCTTTTCATGGGGTATATGAAAAGGGGGGAATGATGGAGGAGGCTAAAAAGGGTTAATGGCTATTTGAGCTCTAAGACCAGAGCTCCGATTAATGACAGCTGGAAGGGATTAATAGATAATTAGGGTAGGCCCTCTCCTGTTACTACTTGGGGAAGAGATTGGGATAATGAGGGGATAGCCTACTGTAAGGATTGGAATGACTCCACCAGCTGGAGACTTACTGTAGGAAAGCTCCACCATGAGGAGAAGGTGCCTAAGGGCAAGACATGTGGTTTTTCTTTGGCGTCAGGAAGTGACATTGGCTTGTGGGAGGAAGAGGGAGCAAGGCTGGCTCTCTTGCTTTTTTTCGTGAGGACTCTGGTGGAGAGTGAGGCTAAAAATGTGTTCTCCCTTTGATAGATAGATGAATCTAGGTCTTTCTCTCTCTCTTCACTAAATTCTTATTCTCCTTAATAAATGCTTAAAAGTCTAAACTCTTGCTAAAGCTTATAATTTATTGGCGACCACTCATTAGATATTTTAGACAGACTAGCTAAAATTTTAGCCCCTTACACTACCTACTATAAATATGACCATCTTTCTTCCCCCTAGGAGATATATATTTTCTTTTCCCCTATGGTATTCTCCCTGTGGCCTCACAGTGTTTTAATAAAACATAGGAAACTGAGTCACTGAGTCTTCTAATTCCTAGGAATTAGTAGGACCTGGCTTCAAATCTGGCCTCAGATACTTGTGTGACCCTGGGCAAGTCACTAAAGCCCAATTTCTCCAGGGATGGAGTGGGGGGGACTACTCCCAAGCCATGTAATCTTGTAGGAGGGATTCTTAAGGTATGGGTTGGACTAGATGGTCACTGAGGTTCCTTTTCACTTTGGAATTCTGTTTTCTCATGAAATTTTAATGATTCTTATTTTTTTCCCATTAGGATATCCCTCAATATAAGTGTAAAATTGCTCTTATAAAGATTTTCTTGAGATGGGAAAGTGTGGATATATAGGTTGGTAGTTATTGATATTTTTTTAGTTCACTTATTTGGATAATAATAAAGTCTCTATATATTTTAAATAAGTGTCACATATCCTCAATTCTTTTGGGGGGAGGGGTTTTTTGGGTTTTTTTAATGCTTTTTTCTTTTTTTATCATAAAAGTATTTTATTCTTTTCTAGTTACACATAGAGATAGTTATCAACATTTGTTTTTATGAGATTTCTAGTTCCAAATTTTTCTCCCTGTCTTCCTTCCCTTCCCCCTCACCAAGATAGAAAGCAATCTGATATAGGTTATATATTGTATATATTGTATTATACAATCACATTAAACATATTTCTGCATTAGTCATGTTGTGAAAGAAGAATCAGAACAAAAGGGGAAAACCTCAAAAAACAAAAAACAAAACCAAAAAAAGTAGAAACAGTATGGTTCAATCTGCATCTAGATTCCACAGTTCTTTTTTCTGGAGCTGAAGAGCATTTTCCATCAAGAGTCCTTGGACCATTGTATTGCTGGGAAGAATTAAGTCTATCACAGTTGATCATCACACAATGTTGTTGATACTGTGTACAATGTTCTCCTGGTTCTGCTCATCTCACTGAGCATCAGTTAATGTAAGTCCTTCCAGGTTTCTCTGAAATCTGCCTGCTCATTGTTGCTTACAGCACAATAGTATTCCATTACATCCGTAGACCACAACTTGTTTAGCCATTTCGCAGTTGATGGGTATCCCCTCAATTTCCAGTTTTTTGCCACCAGAAAAAGAACAGGTATAAATATTTTTGTACATATGGGTCCTTTTCCCTTTTTTTTTATCTCTTTGGGAAAAAACCTAATAGCAGTATTGTTAGGTCAAAGGGTATGCACAGTTCTATAGCCCTTTGGGCGGAGGTGGGGGGTGGGGGGAGTTTAAAAAAATTTTTTAACTCAAATATAAAAAGCAAAAAAAAATCTGCATGTATACAGCACAACATAGAGGATTCAATATAAAACCATGAATTTCCATTTCAAACTGTTTACTTTTTGTTTTGAAACTATGTAATAAACACCACCCATTGTTTTCAAAGCTACCCTGATTTTCTGTGTCTTTTTTTTTTTTTAAGTGAGGCAATTGGGGTTAAGTGACTTGCCCAGGGTCACACAGCTAGTAAGTGTTAAGTGTCTGAGGCCGGATTTGAACTCAGGTACTCCTGACTCCAGGTTCGGTGCTCTATCCACTGCGCCACCTAGCTGCCCCTCTGTGTCTTTTTTCTAAGTTTTCTTTTGTTCTCTGCTGTTGTTTTTTTCCCCTCCCTCCCTCCTCACCTGGAGAAGGCTACAATTAAACACAAATGTGTGTATGTGTGTCTAAAACCATACTATACATACTTCTATTTATCAGTTCTTTCTCTGGAGGTGAATAGCATCTTCCTTTATAGGTCCTTTGTCGTTCGCTTGAGTATTTATGATACTCAACATGAATTAGTCATTCAAAGTTGTTCTTTCCTCAACTCTTTCAGATGACTTAGAGTTTGATCCCTCAAAACTGTTTTGCTTCCAACAAAGACATTGTCTAACACCAGTTCCCAAGGAATTTTAACCAATGTAAATATATTATCAAAATGAAGAGATCAAAAGAGCCTAAAATCTACTGCAAACTGCAAACATTTAGTCTCCTTGCCAAGTAGAGATACATCAGCCAAGGGCAGCATTTGTTTAGAACATAAACTTGATTGCAAAATTTTATGGAGAAGTTTGGCAGAAGATAATGAGCAGTGTTGCTTCATAAAACAATGATAAAAGGGGAGGGGAAAACAAAGGGAAGATGAAGGGAATAGACATTTATATATGTATGTGCCAGGTACAGTACTAATTACTTTTTTTTAGACAAATTATTATGTCATTTGATCAAAAAGAAATTTATGGAAAATTTGGTGAGGGATCTAACTAAGCAGAATTATCTTAAAAGCATGTAAAAATGAAACTGGAAAGGGGCAGCTAGATGGCGCAGTGGTTAAAGCACCGGCCCTGGATTCAGGAGCACCTGAGTTCAAATCCAGCCTCAGACACTTAATACTTACTAGCTGTGTGATCCTGGGCAAGTCACTTAACCCCCATTGCCCTGCAAAAAAAAAAAAAGAAAAGAAACTGGAAGGACAATAGATGAAAGATGGAAAATATCTGTAATGATTTGTATATCAAATAATTTTCTCCATCAATGACAAAGGAATCACCACATGTGGACTCTGACATCAGAGTTATTGATGTGGCATATGAAGAAATAGAAATGGCACAAAAGAAGAGATAGGAAAAGCAACTGGACTAAACCAACATGTCTGCCACTTGGTACCTATGTGATCTTGGGAAATCACTTAACTTTGCTGGGCTTTGCTTCCTCATCTGAAGAATGAGTTGTTTGGTTTGTTGGGTTTTGGTTTTGGTTTTTGGTTTTTTTCGGGGGGGGGGGGCAATGAGGGTTAAGTGACTTTCCCAGAGTCACACAGCTAGTGTCAAGTTAAAGAATGAGTTTTAAAAAAAAATTAAAAAAAGAATGAGTTTTAAATAGGTGACCTCTAATGTCACTTCCAACTCTAAATCTTTAATATTCTGATCCATAGGATCATAGATTTAAGGACAGAAGCGACTCTACAGACCCCCTAATCCAACACCTTCATTTTAGAGGTGAGAAAACTGAAACTAAGAGAGGTTAAGTGACTTGCCCTAGGTCACACAAATAGTGACAGTGGTAAAATTTTAATCCGGATCTAATTCCAAAACCTACATTCTTTCTGTAGATTCCTGATCATCTATACAATACATCTATGTATATATGTATGTATATGTGCATATACAGTATATATGTATCATATATGCATTTTATATATACTATATATATACATATATGTATACATAAATGCATACCCATCATATAACTATATGCATACATATATAGATATACATCGACATATAGGTTATATGTATACATACACACATATGGGTGCATTTTCATAAGACTCTCGTCATTGGCAGAGAGCATGATGATTCAAAGAAAGGCCCATGCCTGTTGGGAGGAGTAGAATTCCTCCTGTGAGGAGAGAGCTTTTTCAGGCTTAACTCTTTGAGAGAGGGCACATGCAGTTCCAGAGTCTCTAGAGGGAAAGAAAGACTTTAGGAAAGAACAGACATGTGAAGGAATTGGCACTTCCTCACATCTTTTATTTCCAGCTTTAGTGAATTTCCCCTTCTATGAGATCAGGGGTTCTCTCCCTTGAACTCCAAGTGGGAGAGCTCATTCACTCTATGTATTATGTGGTATATTTCCAATCTGTCTCACTCCTCTGATTTGTGTTTCTTATCAGCTTAGATAAATGGGTTTATTTGCTAACCACTATTTTTGATGATCTTTGTATATCTAGCATATGGTGGGAATAGAGTCGAGGCTTTGGATACTGGGGCCACTCCTTCCCCCATGTAGGAGAGTGACCAGGAAAGCCATTTCAACCTAAAAATCATTCCCCCTAAGTGTGTGTGTGGAGGGGGTGGAAGGGCAGGGCAGAGATAGAGAATTCTAGTCTGGTGTCCCCTCTCTGAAGAATGGCATGGGCCAGCCTCATGGCCCTAAATCTTTGCTGTCCTTCAGGCAAGAACCTAAGTCTTCCTTGGATGGCAAGATTTCAGACATAGCGATTCCCACTTTCCTTCTAGCTGCATTTAGACAACACCACATGGACATACTTAGAACCTATATAGGAAACACAAACCCTATGTGACACACACACACCTAGGTATACAGGGTGCTCTACAAGTCTTAGGGAGTTTGAAGCTTTAAAGCTTTTTAAAGCTATTAAAGCTCTTAAAAGTTAGTTAAGCTTTAATAGCCTAAATAGGCTCAAGATTCACGCCATTTTTTGGAAGGCGTCTGCTAGCTCTTTCTCTGTCTCTCTGTCTCTGTCTCCATCTCTGTCTCTCTCTGTGTCTCTGTCTCTGTCTCTGTTTCTGTCTGTCTCTTGTTCTCTGTCTGTCTCTGTCTCTTGTTCTCTGTCTCTGTCTCTCTCTCCCTTTTCTTCTCTCTCTTTTCAAATATCTATATATACACATAAATATATACAAACATACATAAATATACAATCTATGGTTCAGGACCTCCCAAAACTCTGAGCTCACACATAGTGGGTCTGCTCCTAGAAGCTAACACCAAGAAAGTAATTTTCTCTTTTCCATCTGGAATTACATAAGGAAATCTCCAAAGTACAGCTTAGGTGATAAGGATTTCTGTCTAGGATCCTTCAAACATAGGCGATAGGATCTAGGGTCCAATGTAGGCATTGAAGGTAGTAGAGTCTTAAGCACAACATTTCAACACAGAAAAAGAGAGCGAGAGAGAGGGGGGGGGGAAGAAAAGAAAGAAAGAGGAAATAATGTGCAAACAACTATACAAACAAGTTCTAGACAGGATAAGTTGGAAATAATCAAGCAAGAGAAGACATTATACTTAAGAGGGACTGTAAAAGGCTTTCTATAGCAGGTGAGATTTTAGATGGGACTTGATGGAAGCCAAGCGGTGACAATGAGGAGGGAGAGTATTCTAGCCAGAAGAAAGAAAGGAAGGAAGGGAGGGAGGGAGGGAGGGGGAGAGAGAGAGAGAGAGAGAAAGAGAGAGAGAAAAAGAAAAAGAGAGAGAGAGAAAGAGAGAGAAAGGAAGGAAGGAAGGAAGGAAGGAAGGAAGGAAGGAAGGAAGGAAGGAAGGAAGGAAGGAAGGAAGGAAGGAAGAAAGAAAGAAAGAAAGAAAGAAAGAAAGAAAGAAAGAGAGAAAGAAAGAAAGAAAGAGAGAAAGAAAGAAAGAGAGAAAGAAAGAAAGAGAGAAAGAAAGAGAGAGAGAAAGAAAGAGAGAGAGAAAGAAAGAGAGAAAGAGAGAAAGAGAGAAAGAGAGAAAGAGAGAAAGAGAGAGAGAGAGAAAGAGAGAAAGAGAGAAAGAGAGAGAGAGAGAGAGAGAGAGAGAGAGAGAGAAAGAGAGAAAGAGAGAAAGAGAGAAAGAGAGAAAGAGAGAGAGAGAGAAAGAGAGAAAGAGAGAAAGAAAAAGAGAAAGAAAGAGAGAAAGAAAGAAAGAAAATGTAGAAGATGCAAAGGATTCAGATATAAAATCACCCAGGATAGCTACTGAGGGTGGGGTTGCCAAGAGGGGAACACCTCTGAAATCCTGGTAGATCACAGGCTGTCCTATACACGGTCCTATTCAATCCTCCCAAGACTCCTAATATCTTGGATTCCCCTAAAAATTAATGACTTCATTAGTTTCTGACCTGTTCTAGGACTTGAATGTTTAAAAAGCTTTTTACCTCAGAGAGGAGGTGGCAACCTCTTCACTCCCCAGGTGCTTAAGACTTGCAACCACGGTGCAGCTGGAACCAAATTAAAATGTAATTGTGATGGGGCAGCTAGGTGGTGCAGTGGATAGAGCACCAGTCCCAGAGTCAGGAGTACCTGAGTTCAAATCTGGCCTCAGACACTTGACACTTACTAGCTGTGTGACCCTGGGCAAGTCACTTAACCCCAATTGCCTCACTAAAAAAAAATTAAATTGGGAAATCCTTAATAAAATAAAAAGAAATACAATAAAATATAGACAAGATTACGTTTTAAAACTGTCACACATATGTATAACTTATATTGAATAGCTTACCTTCTTAAGCAGGGGAGGGAGGGAGAGAATTTGGAGCACAAAGTTTTTTAAATGGAAATTTAAAATTGTTTTTACATATAATTGGGGGAAAATAAAATTCTGAATAATTTTTTTTTTGTTTTGTTTTGTTTTGTGGGGCAATGAGGGTTAAGTGACTTGCCCAGGGTCGCACAGCTAGTAAGTATCAAGTATCTGAGGTCAGATTGGAACCCACATCCTTCTGAATCCAGGGCTGGTGCTTTATCCACTGCACCACCTAGCTGCCCCTGAATAAATTTGTAAAATATTAAATCTCAAAAATAAAACTAAGTCATCATGCAGCCTGCCTTCGGGCCTCCTTATGTAGGGATTACTGGCCCCAAGGCTATTTGAGTTTGACATCTCTGCTTTCCATATATTTTTTTTTGGCAGGCTAATGAGGGTTAAGTGATTTGCCCAAGGTCACAGCTAGTAAGCGTCAAGTGTCTGAGGCCACATTTGAACTCAGGTCCTTGTGACTCCAGGGCCAGTGCTTTATCCACTGCACCACCTAGCTGCCCTGCTTTCCATATATTATTTCATTTGATCTTGGCAACCACCTGTGGCCTTGGCCTACCAGTGAGGTAGGTGCTGTTATTATCCTAATTGTAGCCTCAGGCTCAGAGAAATTCAGTAATCTGCCCAGGGTCACACAGCTGGTAAATCTCTTGTTGAGCAGCATTTGGGCTTGTAGCATCTGAATGACTGTGGCTTTGCTTTTTAAGTACAACACTACTCAGAAACCATGTGCAAATGTTGTCTCTTCCAGTCAACTAGAAACTAGAAACTCCTTACTAGCAGCAACTGTTTCATTTTTTTCTCTGTATGTTCAGCACCCTGCGCAGTACCTAAAATGCATCAGGTGCTTAAGAAATGCTTGTTGGTTGACTGATAGAAGTAGGCTTTACTCAAGTCCGACCCTGATGTTTCATCATGGTGAGGATGTGACCCTGGGTTCTTAAAGGATATTAAGGACCCACTTTCTTTTCTTTTTTTAAAAAAATTTACATTTTATTTATTTTTTATTTTTTTAAGGACCCACTTTCTTACAGGAAGCCTTTGCCAACCCCTCTTAATTCTGGTGCCTTCCCTCTGTGAACTATTCCCTATTTATCCTGCATATAGCTTATTTCCACCCATTTGTCTGTTGCCATTTGTAACTTGTCAGAGAGATAGGGTTAGGGCTTTCACTGGCATAGGAACTTCCAGATGAGGCAATTCCTTTCTCTCAGTACCTTCTCTGTCTCAATTATAGTCTTAGAGAGCTGCCTAGAACATCAAGAAGTTAAATGCCTTTTGTTTAGGGTCACAGACAGTATGTGTCAGAGGGAGAACTTGAACCCCGGTCTCCTGACTTGGAGGTTAGTCAAATATTGCCTCTCTATCGTAACTGATTAACATTTTTAAAATTACAGTCTAGGTTTTCAATTTTCAATTATTTCAATTATCTTATGTCTTGTGTCTTGTGAAATCTATATTTTCTTTTTTAAAAAGGTATACATTGTCATACTGAAAAAATTCTCATTCAGTTTTTGTTGTTTTTTTTGGGGGGGGGTAGGGCAATGAGGGTTACGTGTCTTGCCCAGGCTCACACAGCTAGTAAGTATCAAGTGTCTGA
Source organism: Dromiciops gliroides (assembly GCF_019393635.1). Classification (NCBI taxonomy): domain Eukaryota; kingdom Metazoa; phylum Chordata; class Mammalia; order Microbiotheria; family Microbiotheriidae; genus Dromiciops; species Dromiciops gliroides. The sequence continues at coordinate 58,932,217 of NC_057861.1, read as the reverse complement.
GGCTGAATTTGAACTCAGGTCCTGAATCCAGGGCCGGTGCTTTATCCACTGCTCCATCTAGCTGCCCCACCTCATTTAGTTTTTTTTTTCTTTTTTTTTTTGAGGCAATTGGGGTTAAGTGACTTGCCCAGGGTTACACAGCTAGTAATTGTTAAGTGTCTGAGACCGAATTTGAACTCAGGTCCTTCTGAATCTAGGGCCAGTGCTCTATCCACTGTGCCACCCAGCTGCCCCCACCTCATTTAGTTTTAAAGAAAAACTAAAAGATAAAAAATCAGTTCTGATGGTGTTATCACAATTAAAATTATTTTTATTCTCTGTATTGTAATTAATAAATTGCTATATAAATGACCAAGAGTTTTAAAATATTTGTTGCAAAGGGAAATGTATGCCTGCATAGAATTGATCTTTCCAATACAAATAAAATATGAATGACAAATATGCAAAATTTTTGATGCCAAAACTGTTGGTTACAGATTTTAGACCAAAAACATTCGTATATATGTATATATAATTTTACTAGCATTCTAAGGAAATATTAATGCATCCTTGTTTTGTAAGGCCTTACCAAATTCTAGCTTAAATTTAAAAACATTTTCTTTCCCCCAAAACCCACTATTGGTATGAGACACATTAAATGAAAAGTAAGATTTATGGAGGTGCCTTGATAGGCAGGAACTCTCTCAGGGGAGGAAATGATGACTATATCAAAAATTATCAGAACATTTTTCTCAGAAATTTGACAGAGAACAAATTATTATGTAAATATTTGAGCCTTTAAATATAGATTAAAATTGAAATTATACTAATATTATCAGTTATCCAAAAACAAGAATCCAGATAACTAGAGCTCATCTTTCCCATGTTCAGTTTGAAAATGCTTTTCCTTAATGCTTTCTCTTATTAACTGTTCTTCTTCCTCTCTTGCTTTTTTAATTTCTTCCTTAGCTTGTATCATGTCCATTTCCTTCTCTGGACCCTATAGAAATAAACAAAAGATTCAGATAATTATAGAATCTCAAAATGGAAGAGGAAATCTGAGCTATCCTAATCCAGCTCCTATGTAAAGTATGAACTCCTTTACAACACCCCTAAGAAATGTTTCTGCTTAATTACATCCAATGATGGGAAAAACTGACCTTAAGGAAGGAGATTGTAAGGAAATCCCTTACAGCCTAGATCTGCTTTCTATAACTTCTACTCTGGGGCAGCTAAGTGGGGCAGTAGATGGAAGACTGACCCTGAAGTTGGGAGAACCTTAGTTCAAATCTGACCTCAGACACTTACTAGCTGTGCGACCCTGGACAAGTCACTTAACCCCAATTCCTTAAACACCCAGGGTCATCTCAAATTATCCTAATCTATATCTTTCCACTGGACCCGGATGGCTCTGGAGGAGAGAGGGAGGTTGGTGACCTTGCACAGCCCTTCCTCACTTAAATTCAGTGAAAGTGATATCACCCTGATATCATGGTCTTCTTCTAGAACAAAGGACCAACAAGAACAACAACTTCTATCCAGTGGTCCTAGTTCTCCCCTCTGCAGCTAAGCAAAACAAGTCAAATCTTCTTTTCACATGACAATTCTTCAGACATTTGAAGACAAGAATTATGCTGCCCCCTAGGTTGGCAATTAATAAATACATGTTAAACATTTGCTGAGTGTCCAGTACTTTTTTTTTGGGGGGGGGGGCCGGGAAATGAGGGTTAAGTGACTTGCCTAGGGTCACACAGCTAGTAAGTGTCAAGTGTCTGAGGCTGGATTTGAATTCAGGTCCTCCTGAATCCAGGGCCGGTGCTTTATACATTGCGCCACCTAGCTGCTCCATGTAAAATACTTTGTGGAGGATGAAGTAGCAGCCTAGTAGGCCTGGATCTAGTTAGGGATACTCTGGCTGTGAGGAGGACACTGATTATGAGAAATAATACAGTTGATCAACTTGCTGGGGTCAGTTAGAGGGTACTCTTTCCTTGGAAAAGCAAAGCAGTTAATTAACCAGATAGTGGTTAGTCAAACAGATTATGAAGCAGACATGTTATGGGCACCTAGAAAGTTGGTTACCTTGAAATTTATAGCAGGAGTCTAATTGGAACCCAGATGTTCTTGTTATGTGATTAGGACCAGGTAGTAATGATAACCCCATGGCCTCCAACTGTTTCAAGTAGCCCTACTTGCCAACAGCTGTAACTTTTCAGTTTCAAGTCTCCCCCAATCCCCCTATACAAGCATTGTCTTTGTCTGATGGAGAAACATGTCATAAATCTGATCCTCCCTAGAAGTTGAAGTTTAGACTTCTCCCAGCCATACCTCTGTGTGCTAAATAAAAACTTTTACTTAAATTTTGATTTGATTGTATGTGTGAGTAATTCTTTGATAGAGGGATAATTTTCAAATCCAGTTTCATGGTGTCAGAGGACAAGGAACTCATTTAGAGCTTAGTTTAAAAACCAGACTTATATAACAGAAACAATTAGAAAAAAAAATAAGGGGCAGCTAGGTGACACAGTGGATAGAGCACCAGCCCTGGAGTCAGGAGGACCTGAGTTCAAATCTGACCTCAGACACTTAACACTTACTAGCTGTGTGACCCTGGGCAAGTCACTTAACCCCAACTGCCTCACTAAAAAAACAAACAAAAATAAGCCAATCTATAGTTGATTGCTAAATTCTATGGTTATAATAATTCAGAGAGTAAAGAGGTTAATGTGGACTAGTATGGTTGAGGTAGGATATACACTGGAATCTCGAAGGAAGGGTAGGATTTGAATGAGTCTGAAGGATAGAGAAGAACTTTCTAGGTCTCTATGCAGGATGAGGGGAGGGCAGGAGAACAGGAAAGGTAACAATGAGGAAAAGCACTAAGGTAGAAATGAGCTTGGTTTATGTTAGTGAACAATTGGAGTCTGAAGAAGATTGCTATGGCATATGAACCTCTCAATGAGAATTTCAAAACGTCTAAAGGGTTTCAAACAATGTGTACGTTGGAAAAGTGTCCAGTAGTTTTTGTCTCCTTCAGCATTTTAATTAACTTGAGATCATGTGGTCATTGTGCCTCATAGCTCATGAGAACCAGTGTGGGCCTCTTTTCAGGGACAGCCTGGGGCCTTCTTTTCTCTCTTTCTGTTTGTCTGTCTGTCTCTATCTCTTGCCTCATCAGGTTCCACTTAGCCAGCCCCAGTCTTCCCTTTCAGTCATTTTTTTTTCCTTTGTAGTTCTACATATTTATTTAATGCATTTAAATATTCTTCTAATAAGGGGTTCATAAGCTTCACCAGACTGTCAATGGAGTCTATGATATAAAAAAGGTGGTGAATTCCTATGCCAAAGAGTGCTATACTCTTTTTTTTTTTTGATGGGAGCAATGAGGGTTAAGTGACTTGCCCAGGATCACACAGCTAGTAGTAAGTGTCAAGTTTCCGAGGTCAGATTTGAACTCAGGTCCTCCTGAGTCCAAAGCCTTCCCTTTCAGTCTTAATCCCATACCATCAGTTCTGACTGATGTCCTAGAGATACCTGAAACTCAGGTGTATCTAAAACTGCACTCGTGTTTTCCCCTATACCACCCCCTCTTGGAACTTCCCTAGTTCTGTCCTTTCAGGGTCTCAGATTCTAAATCTTGCCCTTGCTCTGGACTCATCGCTCTCCCTCACTCCATGAATCCAAATAGTTTGCCAAATCCTGCCCTTTCTACCTCGACATCTCCACTTTTAGATGAGCCCTGCTCCCCACTCACACAGTTATCTTAGTTCAAACCCCTCATGACATCTTAGATGGATTATTTCAATGGTCTCCCTGCCTCAAATATCACCTCTCTCTAGTCCATTGTACACACTGCTGCCTAAGTTGCCACAGTTGCCTTTTCCTTTAAGGCAGATCTGACCAAATGACTTCCCTCCTCAACCAATTCCACTGGCTTCCTATTGCCTCTAGGATTAAATATAAATTCCTCTGGTTAGCATTTGAAAGCACTATGCAATCTGGCCCCAACTTCTCTTTCCGGCCTCGTTGGACATTACTTCACCCCCTACACTCCACCGCTCTTTCCTTTTAAGTTGCAGCTCAGGTAGCATCTTCTCCATGAAGTCTTTCCTGCTTCCTCCCAACTGCTAATGCCCTATCCCAACAAGTAACTTAATGTAGATTTGTATTTATCAACTTACACTTATGCTGAATATATTTCATGGACTTGGGGTCTCTCCCATTAAAATGTAAGCTCACGGGGGCAGCTAGGTGGCGCAGTGGATAGAGCACCAGCCCTGGAGTCAGGAGTACCTGAGTTCAAATCCAGCCTCATAAAGACACTTAACACTTACTAGCTGTGTGATCCTGGGCAAGTCACTTAACCCCAATTGCCTCACTAAAAAAAAATGTACGCTCACTTCAAGTAGGGATCGTTTCATTGAGTATACTCATATCCCCAGAATCTAGCAGAGGACTTGGAATGCAGAAGCAACTTAACAAATGCTTGATGTTTGATTGGTTTTCTTTCTTCTATCCTTTCTGAAGCCACGGAAGATTGATCAGGAAGCAGTCTCTGCCCCTTGTCTAACGTTCTAAGAACTGCCTTGCTATTTTCCTCAGAATTCTGCTTCTTTACACAATCCCCCTGGCTTTTGTGGATCAAGAAAGGCTTTAAGTAGAAGGTAGGACTTGAACTAGGCATTGAAAGGAAGTAGGCATTCCAAGAGGTGGCAGGAAGGAAGGCATGCACTGAGAAGGAGAGGCCAGCTTTACTATCTCTAGACAGCTAGGTGGCAGACTAGACAGAGCCCTGGATCTGAAGTCAGGAACACCTGAATTCAAATCTTGTTTCAGACACAAACTAAATGACCCTCAGTAAGTCACTAAATACATCTCAGAAGCTTCCTCTATCTGTAAAATGGGGATAACATTAGCTCTTACCTCCAAGGGCAAAATGATATTTATAAAGTACTTCACAAACCTTAAAGCACTATATAAATGCCAGCAATTATAGAGTAAATAAAAGTAAACACTATACAATAAGCCTGGGAAGGTAGGTTGGAGCCAAACAAGATTATCCATTTGATTCTAGAGGTAATGGGGAGTTACTGTCAGTCAGTCAATGAACATTTACTAAGCCCCTACTATGTGCCAGGCCCTACTATGTGATCCAATAAAAACCAAAACAGCAATAGACTTCTCAAAGAGCTCACAATCTAATGGGGAAGACAACACACAAACAACTATGTACAGGATAAATTTAGGGTAGTCACTAATGAAAGTAAATAGTCACAGAAGGAAGGGGTAGTCACAGAGTGAAGACACTAAGACTAGGACTGGAAAAGGGTTTTTGTAGAAGGTGGGACTTCAGCTGAGAATTGAAAGAAGCTAAGGAAGCCGAGAGGCAAAGATGAGGATGGAGAGAGCTCCGTGCATGAGAGACAGCCAGTGAAAACATGTGTGAGCAATAGCAAGAAGACCAGTCTCACTGAACTGTAGAGTGTAGCTATTTGGTGGTGGTGGTCATGGTAAAGATGGCAGTGATGATGACAGCTAACACTTATATAGCACATACTATGCAAAGTGTTTTATAACTATTATCTCATTTGATCCTCAGAACAACCCTAAGAGCTATGTTTTACTATTACCCTCATTTTACAGATGAGAAAACTAAAGTAAATCTGGGTTAAGTGATTTGCACAGGGTCACGTAGCTAGCAAGTGCCTGAGGACCGCTTTGAACTCAGGTCTTCCTGACTCTAGGCCCAGTGGTCTATTCACTGTACCACCTGGTTGGAAGTAAGATGTGAGAAGACTGAAGAAGTAAGAAGGGGTCAGGTTATAAAGAGCTTTAAAAATCAAAAAAAGGATTTTATATTTGATCTTGGAGGTATAAAGAACCACTGGAGTTTACTGGAGTTTACTGAATAGGAAAGTGATATGGTCAGACCTGCATTTTATTTTAGTTTTTAAAAAATAATAAACATTTTTATTTAAAGTTTTGAGTTCCAAATTTTGTCCCTTGTTCACTCCCCTCCTCTCCCCCCCCCAGGAAGTAAGCAGATATAGGTTATACATGTGCAATTGTGTAAAACATTATCATATTAGTCATTTTGTACAAGAAAACTTGAATAAAATTAAAAAATGAAAGAAAGTGAAAAATAGCATGTTTCAGTCTGTGTTCAATCAATATCAGTTCTTTCTTTGGAGGTGGAGAGTATGTTTCATCCTTAGTCCTTTAGGATTGTCTTGGATCATTGTATTGCTGAGAATAGTTAAGTCATTCACAGTTCTTCATCAAACAATATTATTGTCACTGTGCACAATGTTCTCTTGGTTCTATTCACTTCACTATACGTCAGTTCATACAAGTCTTTCCAGGCCTTTCTGAAATCATCCTACTTATCATTTCTTATACCACAATAATATTCTATCACCTTCACATACCACAACTTGTTTAGCCATTCCCCAATTGACGGGCATTCCTTTGATTTCCAATTCTTAGCCACCATAAAAAGAGATACTATACATATTTTTATACAAAGAGGTCTCTTTCTCTTTTGGGGGATATCTTTGGAACATAAACCTAGCAGTAGTATTGCTATTTCAAAGGGTATGCAGTTTTATAGCTCTTTGGGCATAGTTCCAAATTGCTCTCCAGAACGGTTGGATCAGTTCACAATTCCACTAACAGTGAATTAGCCAGACCTACATTTTAGGAAGGTCAGTGTGATAGCTGAGTGGAGGCTAGATTGGAGTAAGGAGAAACTTGAGGCAGGTAACCAACCAGCAGTCTCTTGTGATGGTCCAAGTGTGAGGTGATAAGGGCCTGCAGCAGAGTGGTAACAGTGTCAGAGGAGAGAAGACGACATATACAAGAGATGTTACAAAGGTAGAAATAACACTACTTGACAACTGATTGGATATTGGGTAAAAGAGAGTAAAGAGTTGAGTCTGAATCCTAGGTTGCAAGCCTGGATGACAAGGAGGGTGGTGGTATTCTCAATAGAAACAGGGAAATTAGGAGGTGGGGAGGGTTTGGAGGAAAGAAGATGAATTCAGTTTTGGACAAGTTGAGTTTAAGATGTCTATGGGATATTCAGTTCAAGATATCTAATAGGCAGTTGAAGATGCAAGATTGGAGGTTGTGAGAGAGATTTGGGCTGGACAAATAGATTAAAAAATCATTGCTCAGGGATGATAAGTAAAACTCTGGGAGCTAATAAGGTCACCAGGTGAAACAGATGAACAAAAGAAGAGGACCCAGGATAGAACCCTGTGGGTTAATGAACATGACCTGGATGAAGATCAAGCAAAGGAGACAAAGAAGGAGCCATCAGATAGATAGAACAGAACAAAGCAGTGTCCCAAAAATTTAGAGAGGACACTAGCAAGGAGAAGAAGGTGACTGACAAGGTCATGGTCTGCACAGAGGCCAAGAAAGATGAAGATTGAGAAAAGGCCATTAGATTTGACTATTAAGATCATTATTAACTTGGGAGAGAGCAGTTTCAGTTGAACGATGAGATCAGAAGCCAGACTGCAGTTAAGAGTTAGGAAATGAAATAGAAGGAGGCCCCTTTTACAGATAGCCTTCTCACAGAGTTTAGCCATAAGAGGGAGAGAGATACAGGACAACAGCTAGTGGAGATAGATGGATCAACTGAGGGGGTGGTGGGTAGTTGTTTGGTGTTTTTTGGCGTTTTTTTTGTTTTGTTTTGTGCGGGGCAATGGGGGTTAAGTGACTTGCCCAGCTAGTAAGTGTTAAGTGTCTGAGGTGGGATTTGAAGTCAGATACTCCTGAATCCAGGGCCAGTGCTTTATCCACTGCACTACCTAGCTGCCCGGGTTTTTTTTTTAAGATAGGAAAGACATGAACATGTTTGTAGGCAGCAGGGACAACAGATAGGAAGTGATTGAAGATTAGTGTGAGAACAGGGTTAAGAAAGGTGGCAATCTATGGACTGGGATTGCTTGTGTATGGAAAAGGGCTTGTCTCGGCAAGGAGAGGGGCCACTTTCATGTGAGACAAAAGTGAAAGAGGAGAGATTGGCAGAAGGTATCTGAGTGGGGTGAGATGAAGTTGAAGGCAGAAGAGCTTCTGGGAATAGCCCCAGTTTTTTCAGTGACATATGAGGCACTAGAGATCATTAAACAATGAAGACACTGAGATGCTCTAAAGCTCATCAATGTCCTTCCCTAACGGAAGTGCCTAGAACTAAACATAATACACCAAATGTGGACTAACTAGGGCAGAATTCAATGTTACTTCCTTATTCCTGGAATTTATACCTTTCTTAATATAGCCCAAGATTACATTAACTTTTTGATTGCCACGTTATATTTGCATTGCATTTTGAGTCTCTTAAAAGCTTTGAATCTTTTTCAGACAAACTGATGTTTAGTCATGGCACCATCATCTTGTATTTCCGAAATTTCTTTTAACCCATTTAAGACTTTACATTTATTCCTGGTTTTTTTGTTTGTTTTTGTTTTTGTTTTTGACATTTATTCCTAATCAATTTTGTTTTATTATATTGTAACCTGATGCTCTCATGTATCGTAATAAAATTATAATTAAATTCATAATAAGAAAATTTAAGTGAAAAAGGAAATATGCACATAAAAGGCATAGAATAAATGTGAGTTTTTCCTGCCCATTCCAAACACATGACCCTTTCCTCCCTTGTATGTGTTCCTATAGCATTGACTGCCTGCTATGTATTTAAAGAAATGTGAATTTGATTTACCTTTGTCTTTCCCCAGGTTTTCAGTCCAAACTCAGCAGCATAATTCTCATCATCCGTGATCAAAAAATTATCGAAGATGGTTCCAGATCTTACCTAGTTGTGAAAAAGGGAAATCAATTAATGTTTATTATATAATGCTTTAAAAAACATTTCATACAATCATCAGGGTTTAGAGCTGGAAGGGTTCATAGAGATCACATAGCTCCATCCCCTTATTTTATTTTTCTTATTCAAATTCTCAAATGTATCTGAACTGTCTAATGAGTTGGATATTCCCTCAAATTATGCAGATCAAAACCCATCCCCCACCCACATGCATCTGACAGTACTTCAATATGTTTACAATTAGAGTGGGGCTAGCCCTTGTGCTATAAAAAAGAAAACTGGAGGGGCAGCTAGGTGGTGCAGTGGATAAAGCACCAACCCTGGATTCAGGAGTACCTGAGTTCAAATCTGGCCTCAGACACTTAACACTTACTAGCTGTGTGACCCTGGGCAAGTCACTTAACCCTCATTGCCTTAAAAAAAAAAAAAGGAAACTGGGTTCCAGAGGTTAAGTAGTTAACCCCAATTTTTACAGCTAGCAAGAACCAGAGGAATATTTCTGACACTTATGTACATTAAAAAAAAAAGATAGAGGACTTGTTATTTACACTGATAAAGGAAGATGAATTCTTAGATCCTTCAATTTGGAAAATAGAATGCTCTATTTTTAAGCATATAAGAATTTACCACAAAATTCCTACTCTGTTTTCCCTAGCACCATTTTAGTGATTACTGGTCAAGAAAGCATGGTTGGGGACAGTTAGGTGGTGCAGTAGATAAACCATTCAACCAGGATTCAGGAGGACCTGAGTTCAAATCCACCTCGAACACGTGACACTTACTAGCTGTGTGGCCCTGGGCAAGTCACTTAACCCTCATTGCCCCGCAAAAAAAAAAAAAAAGAAAGCATGGTTAAACAAGTTTATAGAAGCTTTAGGTAACTCCAGTGAATTTGTATTTAGAACATAATAATTTTCTTTAAAAGATTACTTGACTCTGACCTTAGCCTCGGAGTCCAAACAGTTCTATTACTTTATACTCTTTGCAAAACGTAATTGTACTAAATACCAAGAAGAAAATAAATCACACTTCCATTTGACTTCCGAGTGTTTGGGACAAACTGCCTCAGTTTATCCAAATAACTTGAGGAGACCACTAAGTCAAGCAGAGACAGATTTATTACATCCTCATGAGGACGGGCAAAACCCAATTACACATTGAAGTCTTGCAAAGATATGCCCAATCCTCTAGGTTTTTATAGTAATCTTGAAAAGGACTGTCCCCACATACACCTAGGGTGGATGAGCTCACAATCTAACATCCAATCCTGTCTCACCCAAGATGCGTACCCAGCTCGTGATGCATGTATGGAGACATGTTCAAGAACAAAGGGGAGAAGGGGAAGGGGTACAAGTCTGAGGAATGTCAAAGAAAGAGGGAGGCAGAAATCACTCCCTTATCTAACTGCAATTAATCCATGACAGGGACTGGGATTCTGACATGTGAGAGGGGAGTTTTTTATTACAGGCCATAAACTAAGGTGTAGCTGGCATGTGGGAACTAAGCAGAAGTAAAGTAAATAGTGCTAATTGGCAGAACTGTGACAAGTAATAAAACTTACTGGGGGACTGGATATCTCCCAGACCCCATTCCCAAAGTTTACAGAATTGTCCCAAGTCCATTATCTCAACAATAAAACTTAAAGGAGACAGTGAGAATTTGATAAGCAATTAACTTTTTTTTTTTTTTTTTAGTGAGGCAATTGGGGTTAAGTGACTTGCCCAGGGTCACACAGCTAGTAAGCATTAAGTGTCTGAGGCTGCATTTGAACTCAGGTACTCCTGAATCCAAGGCCGGTGCTCTATCCACTGCGCCACCTAGCTGCCCCCTAATATCTCGTTTTTGTTTCATTTTTTTTTGTTTGTTTGTTTGGTTGGGTTTTTTTGTTTGTTTTTTCTGTGGGGCAGTGGGGGTTAAGTGACTTGCCCAGGATCACACAGCTAGTAAGTGTCAAGTGTCTGAGGCTGGATTTGAACTCAGGTACTCCTGAATCCAGGGCCGGTGGTTTATCTACTGTGCCACCTAGCTGCCCCCCAGCAATTAACTTTTAGGCAAAGCGAGAGGCTAGCTATTGGGGGGGGGCGGCTAGGTATCTTTCAGACTCCATCCTCAGAATTTAATCTGACTCAAATCCATAATTGTCCCACACACGAGCATGAAAAATCTATTAGATTTCTATGTATTTTGCTTCTTGTATAAAATATAAACTCCTTAATCAGTGTAACAACCAGATCAGAAGTAAAGTCTCTCTATAATAAGCATTTCACATCCAGTTTTGCATATATATGTATATATATATATACATGTTAATATGTATATGCATTATATGTAAGATACATGTACACACTTATATGTATACCACACAAGCTCACTTTTTAGAAAAGTATATTCTTTTTACTGATACATTTAGTTTTTATAGCATTTGTTCTGAGTATCTCAAGTCCTTTTAATCAGTGAACCATACCTTATAACAAAGATTAAAAAAAAAAAAAGAAAAAGAAAGCAATTGAGTAAGAAAAAAAAAGCAGTTCAGTAAAACTAACTAACATCTTGACTGCATCTGACAGTATATGCAACATTCTACAACCCCTAGTCTCCCACCTAGGCAATGAAGTAAGGAGTTGTATTTTTTTAACTTTTCTTTGGGGCTAAGCATGGTCACTATAATTACAGAATTTGGTTCATGGAAGCTCACTTAAAACAGGAGGTACTTAATGATGTGTGCATTGTTTAGATTTAGATTCAGAGGGGGCAGCTAGGTGGTGCACTAGATAGAGCACCAGCCCTGGATTCAGGAGGACCTGAGTTCAAATCCAGCCTCAGACACTTGATACTTACTAGATGTGTGACCCTAGGCAAGTCACTTAACCCTCATTGCCCTGAAAACTAAACCAAAAAAGAAGCAGCAGCAGCAGCAGCAGCAGCAGCAGCAAAGATTTAGAACTATTTAGATTATGTGAAAGTTGTTGTTCAGTCGTTCAGCTGTATCCAACTCTTCAGGACCCCATGGACCATAGTATGGCAGGATCTTATCTCCTCCACTACATCCCAAAGTCTGTGTGTCAAGTGTTTGTTGGTTCCATGACACTATCTATCCATCTACAGGGAATATATTCTTTCTCCTTTGAGATAATACCTTGGCTAAAATGACTTACAAATAACATCTAAAAGCAAATTTAATTATATGTGGGAAATGTTTTACTTTATCTTTTCTATAAAAATATAAATGATAGTCCACTGAGTGCTAATGCTGACATAGCCCTTCAGGGCCAGGACAATAGGACAATAAGGTCCTTTGTGTGATTTAAGGATCAAACTCTCTTGGAAGGAATTCAAGAGAGACTTCCTTTACTGAATGATTTTCAACAATCAGGGGTGTTACAATGACATTATAGTGTACACAGGATGAAAAGGACTCTAATACCAAAACACACAGAACTTCATCTTTGAGAAGTTGAATTCATCTATGTAATATTCAGTTAATTTAGCTAAAGACAATAAAAGTTGAAGCCTCCTCAAGGTAATAAGAATAGTTATTTCAACTTACACTGTGACGCCTTATTAGGGCTTCTTAAATATATACTATCAGCATTATTCTCCAATGCTGTGATGACATTATTTTTCCCTGAGGCAATGGGGGTTAAGTGACTTGCCTAGGGTCACACAAATAGTGTCAAGTGTCTGAGGCTGGATTTGAACTCAGGTCCTCCTGAATCCAGGGCCAGTGCTCTAACCACTGCACCACCTAGCTGCCCCTGTGATGACTTTAATAAACCTACCAAATAAACTTGACCTGATGTTCAATTCAGGAGGGGAGAATTAAACTTCTTAGTTTCTATTTAGAGTGAATTAAACTCAAATGACCTGCCAAAGTTCCAGTCCAATAACACCAATATTCTCATATTCTGAGAGTTCAAAATCTTGTAAGTATCCTGGGTTTTCAATCTTCTGATGAAGCCAAACATCTTTATAATCTGAATTATCCATGGTCTCTGATTTCAATCCATCCTGCAATAAACCACAAAAAAGTAGTCAAACTATGACTTAGAGCTGGAGGGTACTTTAGAAATCATTTCATCCAACCCGTTATTTTACAGATAAGGAAACATGCTCACGGGGTTGACTTGTTCAAGGTCACACAGGGATTACAGTTTTTAAAAATCTAGAATTAAACCCTATGTCTTCTGATTCAAAATCTAATGTTCTTCTTACTACATCAAGATGTTCTTGCCAACCCACTCATGGTTAAAACTCCACAATGGTACAGTGTTGTTCTTTTTTTTTTGCCCAGGGTCACATAACTAGTAAGTGTCAAGTGTCTGAGGTTGGCTTTGAATTCAGGTCCTCCTCAATCCAGGACCCATGCTTTATCCACTGTGCCACCTAGCTGCCCATACAATGTCATTCTTGAAGAACATGATACCTACTTTATATTTAGGTTTCTGGATCACTGATGGCTGCCATTCTCCATCCAACTCACTATTCCAGTCACTAGGCTTGTTAGCACTGGCATCCAGAAAGTGTTTATCCCAGTCCTGTGAAAGGGAAACATTGGTATACATTTATATTCTACTAGGGATTCTCATGGAGTCTCCACAGTTTAAGGGAGTAAAGTCATGATTCCATTCCTATTAGTTTGACCTTAGTGCTCCATTAACCCAATTATCCTAATAGTTCTCCCTGTTCCCAATCTACCTCCCGTGAGAAAATAATTATTAATAATGAATTTTGGGGGGACCCACAGATCGCTTTTTTCCTTCCCATTTTCAGAAAGGTCAGTTCTTGGGAGGAAGTTATAATCTTGTTCAGGGCTAGCCCTAGGTGTACAATAGGAATGGAGATACTCTTTTGTCTAGTTCAGTGAACTGATTATACCACACCTAGATAATGAACTTTGCCTTGAGCAACTTAGTGGGTAGTCTTGGATACTTCCCCCTAATGTCATCTGTATAGATCATTTTAATATGGACCTCGCTCAAGTCATGTCAACCAATGGAATTGAATGATGCTAACCAATTAGCTTTGATCAATGTATCCACTATCAAAAGAGGATAAAAGCTGAGACCACTGAGGGATGCCAATCTTGGTGTTCTTGACTTCCTGGACCCACTGTTGCTCGGTGCAGGCTCTTAGGACAGGGAAGGTTGGTAGGCCATGTAATTCTCTGAGAGACAACATGGTGCTGGGGCTTTTCTGCTTGTATTAACTGCCCATGGTCAGTTCTTTACGGGTATGTTAACTAATAATAAATACTGCCAAAATGGGTGTAATAGCCATTGTTATACAAATAGCCATTAATATATAATTAATAGCAAATAATTTTAGAAAAGCACAGCCTAGCCACAATAATTTAAAAAACACACTTCCTTTCCAGCTGCTAAAACAATCTTCCTACGGCACAGGTCTAACCATTTCTCTGCTCTGAATACAAAATAACTGCTTGGAGGATAAATTACAACTCCTTGAGCTGGTGTTCAAGGCTCTCCATGGTCTGGTTCCAACCTACTTTTCCAACATTACTATACATTATTCTCCTTTACACGTTCTGTCCTAGTCAAACTGGACCGAGAGCTGTTCCTTGTCTTCAACTTTTCATCTTTTGCTTCTGTGCATTCAAGAGGCTACCCCCACCCCCACCCCTACCCCCCATGCTTGGAAGGCATCCCCTCCCTTCTCATCCTCACCTCTTAGAATCTATTGTCTTTTGTTGGGGGGGGGGATGAGGGTTAAGTGACTTGCCCAGGGTCACACAGCTAGTAAGTGTCAATTGTCTGACAATGGATTTGAACTCAGGTCCTCCTGAATCCAAGGCCAGTGCTTTATCCTCTGCGCCACCTAGCTGCCCTGTCTATTGTCTTTCAAGGCTAGCTTCAGATGCCTCCTCCTTTGTGGACAGCTCTCAACTTCAGGGCTGTTAGTGTTCTCTCCTGCCTCAAATTATTTACCTGTGTACCTGTTATATCTGGTCAACATAGGATAAGTTCCTTGAAGGCAGGGTCTGTTTCATTTCTGACTTTGTATCTCCAGCACCTAACATAGTGCCTTGTCCACAGTAAGCATTTAGATAAATGCTTGTTGAATCATTTGCTCACCTAAGCACTTTGGAGTCCCTTATCTGCTAAGAAGTCCTAGTCAGATACATGGTATGCATGTCTGTGTCTTTTTCTCTAACCATATTAGCAAATACTTTAAAGTATTTAATGAACAATCTAGCAAGCATCAAGCATTTATTGAGTGATTGAGAACCTACCCTTGAATGCCAGACACTGTACTTGGTGTTGGGATCATAAAGACAAAAATGAAGTGATCCCTGTTTACATGTTGTATGTATGTAGTATGTGTCTATGTATGTCTATGTATATCTGTGTCTATGCATATCTATATGTATAGTGTAAGGGAAAGAGATTTGGTTTCATCCCTCCCCCAAGCTTAGTTGATGTAGTCATAGATGATAAGATAGACGATATTCGAAAGATGTCAACGCCCTGTTATTCCAGTAGGACATAAGAACACCTCATGCTGATTAAATTAGAAGCAATGCAATTGGCTGGCCTGAAACATTAGTCCCCCCCACCCCCAGCCCAGAATGCTTTAAGTAATTAAGCCTGCCAATGGTTCAAGGGAACGAAAATTAGGAGCAGTGTAGAGAGCCCCCTGTGCCATAAAAAGGGAGTGGGGATTTCCCTCAGAATTAAGAATATGGAATATATACGTACACACACATACAAACACACATATACATATATTAGACACACTAGCTAAGCTAAATATATAAACTATATCTATCTATATCTATAAATATTAACTTGTGAAAAGAACATGGCTTCTGATGCCTTTTTGTACTCTGATACTTCACTGTGTCATAGAAGTGACTTATGTAATTGGTTTTCTCTCCTCTCTTGAATCTATCTTTCATATAGTTGCCAAATTGATATTCTTGAAGCATGAGTCTGACCGTGTCACTTCCTTGCTTAAGATTCTGTGGATTTCTACAGGCCATGGGATAAAATACAATTCCTTAGCCTCGTATTTATAGTCTTGTACAATGTGGCTCCAACCTGTCTTTCTAGACTGATTTCACATGACTCCTGTTCATCCATTATACTTGCCAGGCAACTAGCCTGTCTGCCATTGCCCCTGTATGCAACATCACAACTTTTCAGCCCATGACTTTGTTCAAGCTATGCACTGCACATGGAATGCTCTCCCTCTTTATCTTTACCTCTTGGGAATCTTAGCCCCTCTTTAAGACACAGCTCAGGTGCCCTGTCCTACATGAAGCCTTTCCTGATCCCCACCCCACCCCCTCACTATAATTATTCTGGATTCACTCTTTGTATATTTTGTATTTATTTATATATGTTCCTTTTGGGTCCTCACAATAGAATGTAAGCTCCCTGAAGGAAGGGAAACAGTTTCATTTTTGTTTTGTATCTCCAGGGGCCTAGCACAATGCTTGAAGTAATGTTTGTTGAATTGCTTTGAGGTAATGAAGGCTGAAGGAAGCCAAGTTAGAACAACCCCCTATACATAATGACTACGATGATATAAAAAACAATCATGAGAATAAGGATGGACAGGATGCTTTTGTTGTTTTGTTAAAGTTATTATATTACATTTTATATATTACATGAAGTGCATATATGTATATATGTGTGTGCACATATATATGTGCGCGTGTGTGCTTGCGCGCGCCCACACACACACACACACACACACATTACCTGATAGCAGCAACCAACTTTTAATCCATTTCCAGGCTCTTGTACAGGCTCCCTACCTCTTGGAATCTCTGATTGTGTTCAAGGTTCAACTCAAGTGCCACTTTTCATACCAAGCCTTCCTTTCCTACTTCTCCCAGGTTACAATTGTTCTCCCTGCCCTCACTGTGAAATTTTAATTTACTTTTGTATATGTTTTTGATGTATTTATCTGTAAATGTATCTCTCTCCTCTCTTCCCCTTCTCCAGTAAACTCCTTTGGGGGTAGGAACGGTTTTGTTTTTGTCTCCATATTCCTAGCACCTGGCACACAGAAGGGATTTAATAAATGCTTATGGAATTGAATACCTTGGGTTCTCAAATGACAACAGAATACAAATTCTGGCAGAGTCTATTAAATCTATAAAACCTTCCTGTGATGACTATTATTTGAAGACCAGTAAGAAGATGATTATTATCAGAAAGTTGGCCACCGTGTAATGAATTTTTTTTGCCTCTGGTAACTCAGGTCAGCATCCCAAAAAAAATTTAAAAATAAAAAGGATTCAGCAATCTTGTAATGTTTCTTTCTCTCTTTCCCGCGGCCCCTGCCCCTCTCCCTGGCAGTCCAAATCAGCTTTCCTGTTCAGAAAAGCTATCACTGACTGGCTCATATTATATAACTTTTTGTTTAGCTTGATTCTTGATTAGTACATAATATACTCCAATATTTCTAAAAAGTCCATAATTTCATTAATGTGGGTACTTCTATCAAATCAGATTGCAATGCCTCCATATGTTAGTAGGTAGTTAATAAATTGTCATGGACAAAAAAAAATCCAGTGTGTGGTAGCTAGCATTCATACTTCGGTAACTTCCACCTCTTCAACCTTGGAGAGATTGGTTCTCATATCTGAGTTCAGGCCTGTACTCAAAGCCTTTCCAGCTCAGCAGAACTCATCAGAGTATTTCACTCCACTAGCAAAGCCTTTAAAAACTTGGGATCACTATGATTTCATGATAAGACACTGAAGGAAGACTTTAGTAGAAGCAGAACCAGTACAGCTCAAAAATACTTCACATTCAAGTTAAAACAAAACAATAAATTCCCTTATGTGTCAGAGATGCAAAAAATGTATACCATATTTACAATAGTAAAAAAAAAAAACCCACAACAACCAGCATTTAAACAAGTGCTGTACACCTTTGAAAAGAGAATTGGGCATTTTCAATTGAGTACTGATGTGTTAACCCGCTACTGGCAAACTATATTTTACATTTTCATAAATTCTACAACCGTTCAGAGAAAAATAAAACCTGAGATGGAACATCACTGGGCTTATTGTCCTGTGGCAATTTATCCCAATTCTTAGGCATCTTCAATGCAGATTTTTCCATTTTTCTAAGTCCTCCTAAATTCCAGTCCTCTTCTATATTGCCTGATTCAATTATATCAGCATCAATTTTCACTTCATAAGTTAGATCTGGTCTTAATGTCAGAGTGTATAAGTGTGTAAAGCCATCAACCTGAAAATTTGAGAGAGAGAGAGAGAGAGAGAGAGAGAGAGAGAGAGAGAGAGAGAGAGAGAAAGACAATGAAACACTTATTCAGATTTCTCTTCCTGTCAAAATACGTACTTAAAAATTCCTTCATCTGGTAACAATTATAAGATTAATTTGGGGGCAGCTAGGTGGCGCAGTGGATAGAGCACTGGCCCTGAAGTTGGGAGGACCTGAGTTTAAATTACACCTCATTTACTAGCTGTATGACCTTGGGCAAGTCACTTAACCCCAATTGCCTTAAACATCTGGGGCCATCACCAGTCGTCTTGGCATATAGCTTGCCTATGTAGATAGGTTTCCTCTAAATAGTAAACTCCCATTCAATTCATTTATTATTTTTATTTATATAGCTCTATAATGTAATAGTTGGAAGAGACATTATAAATCATTTAAAATGTGGGGGGGTAGTGAAAAATTTGGCAACTGTAAAAGGTTATGTATACCTATTTTATATACCTATATACCCAGGGTTGTATAAAAATTTCTTGGTCAAAAAGGTTTTAAGAAGCTCTGATTTGGGGGGCAGCTAGGTGGCACAGTGGATAAAGCACTGGTCTTAGCTTCAGGAGGACCTGAGTTCAAATCTGGCCTGAGATACTTGACACTTACTAGCTGTGTGACCCTGGGCAAGTCACTTAACCTTCATTGACCGACAAAAAACCAAAACAAAACAAAAACAAAAACACCGTGATTTAGACCCTTTCTTTTTATAAATAAGGAATCTGAGGCCCAGAAGGATGATATAACTTGCCAAAGGTCATAGATTTAATTAGAGGCAGAGACAGAACAAGACCCTAAACAGTATGGCTCAAAAATCTGTAGAGTTTTTTTGTTTGTTTGTTTTGTTTTGTTTTTTGTAGGGCAATGAGAATTAAGTGACTCGCCCAGGGCCACACAGCTAGTAAATGTCAAGTGTCAAGTGTTGAGGCCGGATTTGAACTCAAGTCCTCCTGAATCCAGGGCTGGTGCTTAATCTACTGCACCACCTTAGTTTGACACTCAGGCTGAGCTATTTTTTTTCTTTTTTTTCCCCTTTCTTTTTTTTCACAGGCCAATGAGAGTTAAGTGACTTGCCCAGGGTCACACAGCTAGTAAGTGTCAAGTGTTTGAGGCTGGATTTGAACTCAGGTCCTCCTGAATCCAAGGCTGGTGCTTTATCCATTGTGCCACCTACCTGTCCCCTGTGGGGTTTGGGCGGGTTTTGTTTTTTGTTTTTTTGTTTTTTACTACACCTCACCATATAGATAAAAATAAATAGTTGGGTTTTTTTTCCAGTTCATTTTGTTCAGGTCATTGTTGAAAAAGACTAGAGAAGTACTCACTAACAACTTCATAACAAGTTCAAAGTCATATAGTAGGGGCAGCTAGGTGGTGCAGTGGATAGAGCACCAGCCCTGGATTCAGGAGGACATGAGTTCAAATCTGACCTCAGACACTTGACACTTACTAGCTGTGTGACCCTGGGCAAGTCACTTAACCCCAATTGCCTTACCAAAAAAAAAAAAAAAAGTCATATAGTAATACTTCAGTTATCATGACCTAGGACTTCGGTAACTGCCATCTTCCACAATACAACTCAGTCCAGAGGTTAAAAAAAATGATCCTGGGGGCAGCTAGATGGCACAGTGGATGGAGCACCGGCCCTGGATTCAGGAGGACCTGAGTTCAGATCCGGCCTCAGACACTTGACACTTACTAGCTGTGTGACCCTGGGCAAATCACTTAACCCCAATTGCCTTACCAAAAAAAAAAAAAATTATCCTGGTCAAGGAAAACAGTAACAGCTTCTGTGTAACTGAGAAGTAAGAATCCCAAAGTAATCAACTATAAGTGGCCGATCTGCTGGCTAGAGTAAAGGGGGTGTGTGTGACTATAAAAGCCAAGCTCTTCTATAGAAAAAAAAAAAGAGAGGCACAGGAGAAATGACAAGGAAAGCAGATAAGAGATAAGAAAATAAGCAAGAACAAAGAGACTATCAAGCCCAATAAACAGCAGTGGCAGTTAGAAGTGGCACCAGGAGTAGCAAGCAGAAGCCAGGGCAGAAGAGAAGCCTAGCACTTGGAACATTGCCATAACTTTAGGTGACAAATTTGTTTACCTCTCACTAACCTATACAGGGATCACAATGTCATGCAAAGGACACACTAGGCGCAGGATATGTGTATGTAAGGGACAAGGGAGATGACATTTAGTAAAAGGTAAGCCAAGTCCCACTGACTCCAATATCTTCAAAGGATATATGGTCAGGTTCAAGTATCACGATGATGAATGCACAGTACAGCATAATTCAGAAGCCTAATGGTACAATATCATAAATTGGACAAGTTGCCTGTAAATAGAAGAGTAGTATAAAAGTCATCCCATAATAGAGAATTAATATTTTCTATAGTGAAAAAAAAATAGAAGATATCTCCACTGACCTAATGAAAAGTTAAAAGGCAAAAAGTTTTTATGAGCAAATGTTATGTACATTTCTTAATAAAATGGTTTTGGTGTTTCAAAGTGAGAAATCGCACTTGAAGGCTATGGTGCACAAACACCAAACCATGCAAGTATAGAATTCTGTGGGCTTCTTTAGTAGCATATTCATCTTTGAGTGTAACCTCCTAAACAGACTTACAATATTGATAACACTTGTCTCTTCTGCACTTTGCAGAATTCAATTCTATCAGGGTCTTTTGGGGAGGTGGGGAGCAGGGCAATGAGGATTAAGTGACTTGCCCAGGGTCACACAGCTAGTAAGTGTCAAGTGTCAGGTCTCCTGAATCCAGGGCCAGTGCTTTTCCCACTGCACCATCTAGCTGCCCCCTCTACCAGGGTCTTGAAAATCAACTACCATAGGTTTTAAGCAGAAGGAAGACAAGTGGACCATTTTCATGTATATCAATGGTACAGACTCACAAACTATCAGCAATTGGAAAACATTATCCTGAAGCTTTCAAAAGGTTCTGGAGTCAGGTAGACCCAAGTTCAATTCTGGCTTTAGACACTTAAGAGCTATGTGATCCTGGGCAAGTAATATAAGCCTCAATTTCCTCATCTGTGAAATGGGGATTATAATAGCACCTATCTCCCAGGGCTATTATGAGATCAAATGAAATAATATTTGCAAAATGCTTTGCAAATCTCAATATATAAACATTAGCTATATTTATCAGATATTTATAGAATACAAGCATAGATGAAAAATACTTTAAAAAATTGGTTCTATCATCTTTTTTAGCCTTCAGTTCAATAAAGAGGCAACATGGTCTAGTGTAAGAAGCCTAGTCAAGTCAGGAGGGATATGGACTCATAACCAGCTTTTGACACTTAGCTGTGTGGCCTTGAAATCACAGTTTCACTGAACTTCAGTTTCCTCAATAGTAAAGTGAGAATAATAATACTAATATGATATGCTAATCATAGTACTGTTGTGAAGATCAAAGGAGAATTGTTACAAGAATATTTTGCCAACCTTAAAGCACCATATAAATGTTAGTTTGTAGTAGCGTTTGCTTACCTGAAGACATAAAATATCTATTGCTAGAAAATCTTAGCTCTCAACCTGAGAAAGCAGAGTTAGTTGTTATTTTTACCAGCCTTTTATCACAGTTCCAGAAGTATCATCATCTTCTATGGTCCAATCACCCAAGACTGAGCCCCCTTTCCTATGGACTCTATATATGCTGGTGGGAGAATGTGTCAGACTTTGGAGTATGGGGGTATGTTTGATACCGACTATACCACTGAGAGCTAATTGATATCAACAGATAATTATGGGAGGAGGAAACCTATGGGATCTTCTGAGCTATTGCATAAAGACAACCCACAATCCCTCAGCTTTAATATGCCTTGTTCGAGAGGTCCTTCCTGGTCCCTCCCACTACTAGTGCCTACCTTTGGAGATTACCTCCCTTTTACAATGTTTATAACTTGTCTATATAGAGTTGGTTGCACATTGGCTCCCCCATTAGAATGTTAGTTCCTTCAGGATAGGGCTTTGTTTTTGCCTTTCTTTGCATCCCCAGATCTTAGCACAGTGCCTGGTATGTAATAAGCACTTAATCAATAAACTTGTTGACTGTCAGACTTAGCTCTCCCTCAAGTCAGATTCAAGTCCATTACCAGGCTACATCTATTCTACTTAGAATGTCTCTAACATCTGCTGCCATCTGTATATTCACACTGGTACCAGCCTTGTTTAGTCCCCATCATCACTACAGCACATTTAGACCATCAGAACCCTACAAGGGGTCCCTGAACTAAGAGAAAATCAAGGCTAAATATTCATAATTGGAGACAAATCATCTGATACTATAAACCCAGATCTTGTAAAATATTCTCAGTCCACAATCCTAGAGGTTTTTGTTTTTAAAGCCATCGAGGAGGTATTAGTTAGAAAGCAGCTATCCACATTACACTTTTGATACCTTTTTAAAAATTTTTTTCTTAATAGTATTTTATTCCCCCCCAATTACATGTAAAGATAGTTTTCAACATCTATTTTTGTAAGATTTTGAGTTCCAAATTTTCCTCCCTCCTTTACCTCTCCCCTCCCCAAGATAGCAAGGATTCTGATATAGGTTATACAGTACAATCATGTTAAACATATTTCCATACTAGTCATATTGTGAAAGAAAAACCAGAAGGGGAAAATGCTGAGAAAGAAAAAACAAAAAGTGAAAATAGTATGCCTCAATCTGCATTCAGACTCCATAGTTCTTTCTCTGTATATGGATAGCATTTTCCATCATGAGTCCCTTGGAATTGTCTTGGATCACTGTATTGCTGAGAAGAGCTAAGTCTACCACTGCTGATCATCACACAATGTTGGTGCTACTGTGTATAATGTTCTCCTGGTTCTGCTCACTTCACTCAGCATCAGCGACATCATATATTTTTTCCCTTGGTGCTTACAGGCAGGTACCTGTCTTTGCCACTGTCCAAGAGAGGTGAAGCTTCTTCTCTGCCTAAACAGTTCTCAGCAGCAACAGCTATGCTATGACATTAGACTGAACTCTTGCTCTGTCTGGGTGCCTACAGGTCCAATAGGCTGATCTTGCAGCGCTAGATAAATAGGTCAGTGTTAGACTGGAAGGAGATCTTTCTAGTATAGGCCCTTGTTTTGTTTGACTTTTTAAATCAATTACTTGGATGATGTAGATGGCACACAAAAGACTATAGCATTAGGAAACAAAAACATCTCAACTGTTTGAATACTGGGCCAAATGTCGCAACAAGATGAAATTTAGTATGGATAAAGACAGGGTACTACTGCACTTTGTTTTTGTTTTTGTTTTTTTTAAGTGAGGCAATTGGGGTTAAGTGACTTGCCCAGGGTCACACAGCTAGTGTTAGGTGTCTCATGCCGGATTTGAACTCAGGTACTCCTGACTCCAGGGCCGGTGCTCTATCCACTGCTCCACCTAGCTGCCCCACTACTGCACTTTGTGAAAAATGAACTACACGTGAAAAAGGTCTATGTTTTGACTAAAAGCTCAATATGCATAAAGAGTGGTGTTGAACTTGTCCTGGATGATAATTAGATCTTTGGTAATATTGACAGAAGTATCTTGTCCAGAAAAGGGAAATGACAGTACAACTATGTGCTAGTCAGACTAAGTCTGAAGCATTCACATCATGGCACCCCTTTTAGGGGGGACAAGCTCTGGAACATGTTCAGAGGAGGTTGACAAAAATGGTGAGGAGACCAAAATTATGTCTAATGAGGGAGTGCCTGAAGAAATCAAAGATGTTTAGCTTGGGGAAAACTTATTGGGGAACACACTGCTAAAACCCTTACATTACTGAAGGGCTGTAATATAGAAGAAAAATCAGATTTGTTATATCCAGCTTCTGAAGGCAGAACCAGGACCAACTGATGACAGGGAGGCAGGTTTTACCACAACTGTAAGAACTTCCCACAATTAAAACTCTTTCTCTAAAATTTTTTTAATGGATTACCTTATAAAGTGTCTTCAATACAGGGGGCAGTTAGGTAGCGCAGAGGATAGAGCACTGACTCTGAAGTCAGAAGAACCTGAGTTCAAATTCAGCCTCAGATACTTGACACTTACTGGTTGTGCCTCAAACATCTGGGGCCATTTCCTGTGCTCCTGATGTATATCTTCCTTTTTTTTTGGGGGGGGGGGTGAGGGAATTGGAGTTAAGTGACTTGCCCAGGGTCACACAGCCAGTAAGTGTCAAGTGTCTGAGGTTGGATTTGAACTCAGGTTCTCCTGAATCCAGGGCTGGTGCTCTATCCACTGCGCCACCTAGCTGCCCCTTCTTTTTTTTTTCTTAAAAAAAATGTGTTTCCTTTGTAATCCTATGTATTTTATTTTATTCATTTCAAAATAGCATTCTGAGAAGGGGTCTTTAGGCTTCTGCCCAAAGATTCCAAGACACATAAGAGATGAAGAACTCCCTTATTCTAGATTGAGATTTCCTGAAAGGCCGGTACCTGATACGCTGCTCATTTTTCTTTTTCTTTCTTTCTTTCTTTCTTTTTTAATGCTTCAATCTGTATTCAGACATCATCAGTTATTTCTCTGGAGATGGATTGCATTTTTCATAAGACCTTCAGAGTTGTCTTGGACCATTTTATGGCTGGAAATAGCTAAGTCATTCACAACTGATCATCTTACAATATTGCTTTTACTTTGTATACAGTACATTTCACTTTGCATCAGCTCATGTAAGTTTTTCTAGGTTTTTCTGAGAGCATCCTGCTCATCATTTCTTATAGCACAATAGTGTTCCATCATAATCTCATCCCACAATTTGTTCAGCCATTCCCCAATTGATGGGCATCTCCTCAATTTCGAATTCAACTTGGTTTTTATCTCTTTTTGGATACTGACCTAATAGTGGTATTAGTAGGTATGCATGGTTTTATAGCCCTTTGGCTATAGTCTCCTGATGTATATATCATGCCACTGGACCCATATGGCTCTTGAGAAGAGAGCGAGTCTGGTGACTTTGCACAACCTTCCCTTACTTAAATTCAGTTCACTGCAAGTTATGATATCACCTCCCAATGTCATGGTCCTCTTCAAGAAGGACAGACAACAACCGAAGGACCTTATTCAGTGGCAGCTTGGGGGGGCCGGGAACGGGGGTTGGGCGGGATCTGGTTGGGGGATTCGGCTCCCAGGTGCTAAGGGAAAGGTTTTTAGCCCGAGATAACTCTGCATTTTGAGAAAAGGGGGTTAATCTTGTCAATAGATGGATTAGCTCACCTTGACTTGAAGTACAACGTGCTGAATAACTCTATCCACTAATGTTTTCATTCAGTCTGACCGCCTCAGTGAAGTAGATTGAATGAGATACAAAAAGGCTAAATTTCAGCTCTTTGACTATGGGTAGGTACACAATTGTAAGGCTATCTTATCTCTTGGCGCTAAGTAAGGCCCAAGGGAAGCAAGTAATTTTCCTTTGCTTTGTCAAAAATGTTACCTCTGAAGTTGAGCTGTGGTTCTAACTTGTGCAATCCTGACAAATGTATGGATTTGTTCATGGAGATTAATAACAATTCATATTACAAGTATTGTGCTTCCCCATTTTGCAGATGAAGAAACTGACAGGGCAGCTAACCCTCCAATCCAGACCTTGATTCCTGATAAACTGACTTGGTCCTTATCCTTTAAGGCGGTTGTGGCTGAAAAGCAGTCTAGAAAGCGGTTAAACTGTCATCTGGGCCACCTGGGAGAAGAGCAGAGCACTGCAGCCACTTCACTTGGCCTTGATTGTCCTCTTTGAAAGTTAGATTGTAGGTCTTCAGGATCCCTTAATTTAAATTCAGGTTCCTAAAACCGTGAAAGTAACTTCTTTTTTTTTCTAGTATTGAACATTGTATAATCTCTGGCAAATAGTGTCTATAATGAACGTGTGAAGGAAGCCCTCTCCCCATGATTTGGAGTTTGGGGAGACCTGGGTTTGAGTCCCACTAGCCCAGCCACTAGCAAGCTAGCTTGACGATGGGCAAGTTATTTGCCCAAAACTAGGGCCAAGATTGTAAAATGGACATACTGATTACAAAATCCAATTCTCTTTCTGGGCGGGAAGGCTTTGGAAATGAAAACTGCTAAAGAAATGTAAATTACCATGTTCAACTTCCTGTTGCCCTGTAGTCTGAGGCATTCTTTGTGCTCTACCCCCACACACTTGTATTTTGTATATATTATCTCTTTGTGTATATATATATTTATATTTTTTTTCCTTTCCCCATGTAAAATAGAAGCTCTTTGAGAAGCAGGAATTGATTGGCCTTTTGTCTTGGTATCTTCACATAGTAGGTTTACTTATTAATAAATGCTTGTTGGATTGAAAAAAAGGGGGGGGGCACCTAGGTGGCGCAGTAGATAGAGCACCAGCCCTAGAGTCAGGAGTACCTAAGTTCAATTCTGGTCTCAGACACTTAACACTTACTAGCTGTGTGACCCTAGGCAAGTCACTTAAGCCCAATTGCCTCACCAAAAAAAAAAAAAAAAAGGACAGACAACAACAACAACAACAATCTTTAACACTAGAGATATTCAAAGAAATAATAAGTATTCAATGATGAACATTTGTTAGGAAGAAGACCAAGGGTAGAGCCTTGTCAGACACCCCCGGTTAGAGTGTGAGATATGGCTGATGATCCAGTAAAAGAGACAGAGGAGTGATCAGAGAGGTAGGAAAACTAGAAGGGAGCACTCCACCTTTTAAAAAGGTGCAAATAATGAAAAAGCAAGCAGACATCAGGGACTTTAAGAAAGCAAGTTCTAGGCCACCATTATATTTTATATTATATTTTTATCTACAGTACAATAATTGATGTTTATAATGTCCTTTGGGAAGCTAGGTGGCACAGTGGATAGAGAACTGGGCTTGAAATTAGGAAGACTCATCTTCATGAGTTCAAATCTGACTTCAGACACTTGGTAGCTGTGTGACCCTGAGTACTTCACCCTGTTTGCCCCAGTTTCCTCATCTGTAAAATGAGCTGGGGTGGGTAGGTGGCCCAGTGGATAAAGCACTGGCCCTGGATTCAGGAGTACCTGAGTTCAAATCCGGCCTCAGACACTTAACACTTACTAGCTATGTGACCCTGGGCAAGTCACTTAACCCCAATTGCCTCACTAAAAAAAAAAAAAAAAGAGCTGAAATAGGAAATGACAAACCAGTATCTTTGCCAAGAAAACCCCAAATGGGGTCATGAAGAATTGGACGTGACTAAACAATATTCATTATATTCTATTTAAGGAAACAATGAGGTATGATCAGAATGATTTTTATGGCTAAAATAAAAAGGTAATTTGGCACTAAAAAAGTTAAACAAAAAGTTAAATCATGGAGCACATCATTCTTTTAGAATGTTATGTCATTATTATACTAATGTATTTCTTACTGTAGAAAGTATAGCATAGTCTGAAGCTTCACCTAAGGATGAAATAGGCACCTGTCTAGTAAGAAAAAAATAGTAAGAGGAAAAACACTAATCTATTTTTTGGGAGGGGGTGGGGGTGGGGCAATGAGGATTAAATGACTTGCCCAGGTTCACACAGCTAGTAAGTAACAAGTGTCTGAGGCTGAATTTGAACTCAGGCCCTCCTTGAATCCAGACTGTGCTTTATCCACTGCGCCACCTAGCTGCAAAACACTAATCTTTAGTTAATTCAAAGAATTGATTTATTACTTTACATATGCTTATAATTATGGTAAATGCTAATGATAAGCTGGAAATGCCAGTGAATAAATCTCCATTTTCTTCCAAAAACAAGAAGCAGCATCGTATAGTGACAAAAAGAAATCAGAGGGATTGGTTTTTTTTTTTAGTTTTTCTTTTTCTTTCATAGCTGCTAAGTAACAGAGGCAGGATTTGAACCAAAGTTTCTCCTAACTCCAAGGGAAATAAACACCCCTTACACTACAGGATGCTGTTTTTCTCCATGGGGCTTGGGTTCAAATGTTGCTTTTGCCACTTACTACCATGTATGCTTCTGAGTAAGTAATTTCACCTTACTGGGCCTTGGTTAAGAGGGATGAGCTAGATGATTTCTAAGGTTCCTTCCAGTTCTTTTTTTTGTTTTTTGTTTTTTGTTTTGTTTTTGCGGGGCAATGGGGGTTAAGTGACTTGCCCAGAGTCACACAGCTAGTAAGTGTCAAGTGTCTAAGGCCGGATTTGAACTCAGGAACTCCTGAATCCAGGGCCGGTGCTTTATCCACTGCACCACCTAGCTGCCCCCTGCGCCACCTAGTTGCCCCGGTTCCTTCCAGTTCTAATGCTGGGACACATCACTTGCAAAGTACCATGTTTTAAAAGTTAC
This sequence comes from Dromiciops gliroides, assembly GCF_019393635.1. Lineage (NCBI taxonomy): Eukaryota > Metazoa > Chordata > Mammalia > Microbiotheria > Microbiotheriidae > Dromiciops > Dromiciops gliroides. The sequence goes on along the minus strand of NC_057861.1, from coordinate 58,903,847 downwards.
ATTATCTTTTAGAAATGTTATAAGACAACTGTTAACAAAGAAACATTTTTCAAGATTACTTTTGCATGAGAACATTTACCTTACACCTGATTGGTTTCTTGTTTGAATGATACTGATTCTTGTAAAATAAAATAACGTGAACTTTCTTGATATCAAATCCACAAATATCAGGTCCTACAAAAAAAATTATCTACTCTCAACTTCCTTAGATATTTTATCATTATTAAACACATCAAGCATTTCTCCTAAATAAAGGAGGTGAAGGGAAGTTTACATACTAAGCAATAATCATTCAAGTTATAGAGCTATAAATGTATTGTAATACTCCATGTAAATGAATACCACCCAAGGAACAAAAAGTAAGCTGCCATATAAACTTGACTCATAGAAACTTTTTTCAAACACTCAAAATCCATTTAAATATTATGTTACATATAGTTGTCTATATTTGCCTTGGGAAAAAAATGGACAGAATGATCTAGTTTCCAGGACACCAGTGAATTATGTGCAGCAAATTAGGAGAGGTAGGAGTAAGGGGAAAAGAGCTTCTGGAGGCAGGTATACCATTAGCAATAAGAAGTGATAGCTGATACCCAAAGAGTGAAGGGGATCTCAGAAAAATTCTAAAAATCAGATGCAAGAACTCAAAAAAACTATAGCAGTCTGGGACTATCTGATACACAGACAGATAAATAGTCCACATTTCAATAGCTCAGTGAAAATACTATTATATTTGGGCAGTAACTGATGATCATTATGATCCTAAGTCATCAAGAAAAAGGTGTTCTACTTAGTTGATTCTATTTGAGAAGGAGAATACATAATACATTTTGGAAAGATTTCCATATAGAATATAAAAAATGTTTAAATTGGCCCTTAAAAGAACAAGTTTTATTCCTTCCAAAAAGTAGGTTTCACTCTTGTATTAAATTTCCAACAAATTCTACTAAAATGTCTGATAGTTTCAGTTATACATTTATAAAAACATTTAAAATGTTTTATTATAGTGATATCATTAGGAGAACTTGAGGCATCATCTATGGGCCCTGAGAAGTAATACATAGTGAATATTTTCATTCATTGTAGATAATTCTACTAAATAGTTTACATAAGACACTTTTATACTCCTGTATCATTTGGTCCACATTACACCTTTGTAAGGTAGGAAGGACAGATATTATTATTTCCAATTATCAAATGATGAAATGAAGTCTCAGAAAGGTTAAGTGAGGGAGCCAGGATTTGAATTTATATCTTCTGACTCAAGCTTGTTCTTTCCATTACACCATGCTGCCTATCTTATTTCAATTCTCCCCTATTTTAAAGAATAAGTTCAGGGGCAGCTAGATGGCAAAGTGGATAAAGCACTGGTCCTGGATTCAGGAGGACCTGAGTTCAAATCTGACCTCAGACACTTGACACTAGCTGTGTGACCCTGGGCAAGTCACTTAACCCTCATTGCCCTGGAAAAAAAAAGTTCAGCACCCAAGAATTGTATTAGAGAAAACAAATGTAAACATAAGCATTCGTGGCACCTTTCCCTCTGCCATGAATTTGTATTTATAAACATTTCAAAATAAAGGGGGGAAATGTCAAAAATGTTGGGCTTTTAATCAGGAAACCTGAGTTCAAATATAGACCCTGCCATTTATGAGCTGGCTGACCATGGGTAGGTCATTTAGCTTCTTGGAACCTGTTTCTTCATCTGTAACATGGACATGACAACACTTGAGATACCTACTCACAGAGTTCTTGTGAGAGTGACATAGAAACATGTTACTAATAATTAAGAATTATTATTATAATCATGGTAATTCTATAGGACAATTTTTAAAATTTCTTTTTTGGGGGGGCGGGGCTCGCAATGAGGGTTAAGTGACTTGCCCAGGGTCACAAGTGTCTACGAATTTGAACTCAGGTCCTCTTGAGTCCAGGGCTGGTGCGTTATCCACTGTGCCACCTAGCTGCTCCCTCTATATGACAATTTAAAAAATATTTTAATCTAGAGAAGGGTACTATCATTATTCCAGAAGGAGATGTTATGATAAACTGTGGCTAAGATTTCTGAAAGATGACTCTAGGATGTTGTTTTTAGAACAGCTCTTGAAAAGTTGAACTTATAACTACACATCATTGCTTCTACATTGTCACTAGACAACTATTTTGATATTTTTTTAAACTGCATTAATAAACTCACCAAACATTATGTAATACTGTGACTTCCCATTTAAGTTCTTCTGATCCAAATCTGAAGGAAAGATCTTAATATAACCCCCACCACAATCCATCTTCTGTTCATGTTTTACTGTATACTGAATAACCAGAGTCTTTCCTTTATTGCTAAATGGTTTAAATCGTGAAGAGATAGCATAAAATTTTGCATTTTCAGTGGTTTGCAGACCTTTAAGCAAAAATATTGGTGTAAGTTTATGTATTTCAACTGCAGAAGCAATATATTATCAGTGATGTATGCCAATAAAATATAAAAAATAAAGTTACCTTCCCCAGACTTTATAAGAAAGCATATTTAAAATGTATTAAATGACTAGAATACATTAGATACCTTATATCCATAAACACCACTAATAGGCAGACTTACTTCCCACAGGGAATGGATTTTATATTCATGGATGTTTACACAGTAAATTTTATCTAATGTCTGTAAATGCTATAAAAGCAGTTAAGTAAACAGAACTTTTATCTGAGTAACTGGGAGGATATTAGTGATATCAATAGAAACAGAGGTTTGGAAGAGGAGCCTTGTCTCACTGAGAAAAGAAAACAAAACCCTTGTTATAAACATGTATAATGAATCAAAACAAATTCCTACTTTATCGAGGTGCAATCCCCCCCCCAAAAAAACCCCACCAAAAAACCTCTCTCATGCCTCACTCTATTACCTGCCATCATGAGTAATCAGGAATCATGAATGAAGAATTTGTTATTTATTATGTGAAAGTGTTGTGCTAAGTGCTGGAGATATAAATGGAAAAGTAAGACATCCCCTGCTCTCCACTTTTTAATTGAGGAGACAATATATGGAAAATTTGACCTGCAAGTCAGAAAGAAAGGTCCCATAGTCCTGAAGGTGCAGCCACAAAGCACCTGGCAATACCTCTTGTTTAGTGTCTTTTGTACCACGAAGATTCTATCAGTTTCTGATGCTGAACCACTTGACAGTGCCAAGGACTTTGGTGACAAGACCGTTCTTTTCTGGGCCTTTATTAATTGTGGTTGGAACATTTGTAGGAATAGTATATCCGTAAGGGTTGCTTCCCTGGATGATGGCTGAGGGCACTAGGCTGGAAGCCTTGCTATTCCCAAGACTCTTAGGCTCAAGGTCCTGGGTTGTCTCCATCGGGAGATGGGGATGATGGTGGTCAAGGTGGTGGTGGAGATTTGACTTGCCTAGCACATACTCCCTCCTGTCTCTCTCCCTCAGGGATAGGATTAAACTAGGCTGACACTCTTCTGAGTGTCAGTGGGATGGAATGACTGGCCCCTTCCTCACTGGTGTTGCATGGTTGGTCATTGTGTTGAAAAGAGTTCCTGTCTTTAAAAATTGTTTTTATAACTGTTGTTATTGTAGAAATTGTTCTGTTTCTGCTCACTTAATCAGTTGATAAAAGTCTTCCCAGGTTTCTCTAACTGTCCCCTTTTATCATTTCTCACAGCACAATAGTATTCAGCTATTCCCCAATGGTTGAGAACCCCCTCAATTTCTAATTCTTTGCTACAACCAAAAGAGCTGCAATAAATATTTTTGTCTATTTTTTACCTTTTCCTCTTATCTCTTTGAGGCAGGGACCTAGTAGGGATATCTTGGACTCAAAGGGTGTGCGCTTTGGGGGCATAGTTCCAAATTGCTTCCCAGAATGGCTGGACCACTTCACAGTTCCATCAAAGGTGTATTAATGTACTTGTTTTCCCACACTTAGAGGGGCAGATTTATTGGGGTTTTATTGATTTTGAACTCATTTAGTGATGAGTTCATTTTTAGATATTTTGAATTTGAGGAGCTGGTGAAAGATAGGGATGATATAAAGCAGGTGGGTAGTTGGAGATGTAAGATCATTGTTTTGGTGAGATTAAGTTTGGAGATCTGTATACTAGTTTATCACTGAATCTATGGAAGCTGATGAGCTCACTAAGGATGAGAATAGAAAGAGGAAAAGGAGGTCTAAGAGAGCCTTAGAAAAGCAGCCAGGTTTAGGTTGTGGGAGGTGGACAATGAACCAAGCAATGAAGAAGACTGAGAAGGAATAATCAGAGTAACAGGACCAGAGCTGGGAAAAAAGAATGTGACAAAGGGGCAGCTAGGTGGCACAGTAGATAAAGAACTGGCCCTGTATTTAGGAGGACCTGAGTTCAAATCCAGCCTCAGACACTTAACACTAACTGTGTGACCCTGGGCAAGTCACTTAACCCTCATTGCCCCACCAAAAAAAAAAAAAAAAGGAAAGAAAGAAGAATGTGACAGAATCCAAGGGTACAGCTACCTCAGTTGCCAAATCCAGTGGCCTTTTCTTGGTCTTCATCCTTTTTGGTCTCTTGGCAGTTTTTTATATTGTTGAGCACTTCTCATAAACTCAGCAGGCCCAAAATGGAATTTTTCACTCTTCCTCTTTTATGCCTCCAGGGCATTTGAGTGAGGAGGACAAGCTCCTATATGTATCTGAATGGAAGAGGAGTCTTGGGCCCTCTTTCACCCAGAGTTGGAATGAAGCTGAGAGCATATGGCCCTTCTGTTGTCTGTCTCACTTCTGTCTCTTCTTTCCTGCTTTTAGATGAAGTAGTGGAGATGTTGATGACCTCATCCATGAGCTGAGAAAGGTTAAAATAGACTTCCTGCCAGAAGTCCAGTAACTGAAGTCCATTCCAAGATTTACTAGAGGCTGACCATAAGTGAGATGGTAGATGAGACGCTGGAGAGTGACCAGCTTGACCCAGCCTAGAGGTAGCAAAGATGAACTCATTTATCCATCAGTTGTGCTAAATTTGGAAGTGAACTTGGAGGGGTAAATTTTTTTTCTAGAAATTGCTTTAAAGTTTGAGCCCATTCTCACTACAGACTGAGGCAGTGTCTTCAGGTACTGGGGGGTAGGGAGTGCTTTATAACTTCTGCTTTTGGGCAGCTAGGTGGTCCAATGGATAAAGCACTGGCCCTGGATTCAAGAAGACCTGAGTTCAAATCCAGCCTCAGGGGCAGCTAGGTGGCGCAGTGGATAAAGCACCGGCCCTGGAGTCAGGAGTACCTGAGTTCAAATCCGGCCTCAGACACTTAACACTTACTAGCTGTGTGACCCTGGGCAAGTCACTTAACCCCAATTGCCTTACGGGAAAAAAAAAAAACAACAAATCCAGCCTCAGACACTTGACACTTACTAGTTGTGTGACCCTGGGCAAGTCACTTAACCCTCATTGCCCTGCAAAAAACAACAACAAACAAGCAAACAAAACAAAACAAAACAAAAAAACTTCTGCTCTTGGCCTTGCTATATCTTTGCAGTAAATATCCCTCCGGTTAAAGTTCATTGATGTTAATTTGTTAAATGAAACTGGGCTCCTAATAACTGGCAGTTAACAATGGAGACAACACACCAGAAAGGGAACTCAAGCTCATGGCTTTAGAGAATCACTCCTTACTGCTCCAAAGGTTGGGAGGGTCAAGAATTTTAGGAATAACCCTAGAACCTTGAAGGTAAGATTGTAGCCTTTCTTTAGGACAGGGCTTTTTCTACTCATGACCCCTTTTCACTGGAGAAATTTTTATGTGACCCCAGGTATATAGATATATAAAACAGGTATACATAACCTTTTACTGTTGCCAAATTTTCCGTGACCCCATATGAGGTCATTACCCACATTTTAAGAAGCTTTGCTTTAGGACACAGCTCATCAGAGACAGAAGACCTTGTTAGTAATAGGGAAGTTAGGAAGAGGGAAGAGTCTTGGGGTTAAGATATGAATTCAATTTTGGAAATACTGAGTTTGAAATGTCTATGCCATGGACAGTCTGAGATATCCAATAAATAGTCGATGATGTGAGACTGGAGGTCACTCAGATGCCTTTTGTCACAGGGCTTCCTCCTACATTCATTTCTTTTTTTTGGTGAGGCAATTGGGGTTAAGTGACTTGCCCAGGGTTACACAGTTAGTATGTGTCAAGTGTCTGAGGTCGGATTTGAACTCAGGTCCTCCTGAATCCAGGGCTGGTGCTCTATCCACTGTGCCACTTAGCTGCCCCACTACATTCATTTCACATGAAGAGATGGCCCTTCTTGCAAGCCTTCTACTTGGACAATAATTCCATTCCATCCTGCATTCTCCAGCAGATTGCTTCCTCTATCATCACTGTTCTTTCACTAATATTTAATTGTGCCCTGTCTACTGGCTGCTTCCCTACTTCTTACAAATATGCCTGCATTTCCTCCATCTTCAAAAAAATTCCTCACTTGATTCATCCATGCCTGCTAATTTTCATCTCTTTTCCCATTTGTGGATAAACTCCTTGAGGTTGTCTACAGTAGGTACCTCCATTTCCTTTCTTTTCATTCTCTTATTAACTCTGCAGTTTGGCTTCTAATCTCACCATTCAACTGAAACAGCTCTATTAAGTTACTAATGATCTTTTTTTTTTGAGGCAATTGGCCCGAAAATCAGCAAACAGGGTGAAGTGACTTACCCAGGGTCACACAGCTAGTAAGTATCTGAGGTTAAATTTGAACTCCGATCCTAGATTCCAGGATAGGTGCTCCATCCACTGTGCCACCTAGCTGCTCAATAATGATCTTAACTGCCAAATCTAATGGCTTTTTCTTAGTTCTCATCCTTCTTGAACTATCTGCAGCCTCTCTCTCTATTAATTATTTTATTCTCTTTAATAATTTCTTCTCTATAGTGTTTTAGGACACCACTCTCTCCTGGTTCTCCTCCTACACGACTGAGTTCACTTTCTCTGTCTTTTTTGCTGGCTCTTTATCCATGTCAAGCCTGTTAAAAATGGGCATCTCCCGAGGCTCTGTCATAGACTTTCTTCTTTTCTCTCTGTATACCATTTTACCTCTTGATCTCATCAGCTCCCATATCAGCTCATCAGCTCTTCAATGATCATCTCTTGTGTTGATGATTTTCAGGTCTACTTTATGGAGGCCTAACCTCTCTCCTAACTTCCAGTCTCACATCTCCAACTCACAGCTTGAACTAGATGCTTCATAGATATCTTTCACTCAACATCTATGGAGAGGACGCAATAGGTACATAAGTAAAATACAAGATCTAAACAAAAAAAACCCCTGTGATTTCACCGATTGTTGTTGTTCAGTCCTTTCAGTGGTATCTGATTACTTGTGACCCCATTTGGGGTTTTCTTGGCAGGGATACTAGCGTGGTTTGCCATTTCCTTCTCCAGCTCATTTTACGGATGAGGAAACTGAGGTAAACAGGGTGCAGTGACTTGCCCAGGGTCACACACTAGTCTGAGGCAAGATTTAAACTCAGGAAGATGAGTCTTCTTGATTCCAGATCAAGCATTCTGTCCACTGCACCACCTAACTGCCCAGTAAATGAATTAGGGAGACAAAAGATTGCCTTGCTGCAGTGAGAGTCCAGTTGAGACTATGTAAGATAAATTTGTAGTGGACCCAGGCAACAGGGTTTTGTGATTTTCTCCAGCTCTGTTCACCAGATTGTGAGGGTAATTTAAGGTTGGAGCTGGCCAAGTCATGGCTGGCAACAGGAAAAGGGAGCAAGGGACTCAACTGTAGAGGATAATGTAGAGTTGAACTGATCCATTAACATATGAAGAAAAGGAAGAAAGGAGAGTAAATGTAAACTTCTTGGGGTCTGGAATTATTTTGTTTATGTCTTTCTATCCCCAGCACAATTTCTTGTTACATAGGAAGTGCTTATATAAAGATTTTGGAACAAGGCAGGGGCTCCACTTCTCTTGTGACCTCCTATTTCATCCCTGTCAGCACGTTGTTGATAGGGCCCAGTTACTAAACAGCCAGAATAAGAGCCGGAATTCTCAATCAAAAGCTTACTACTAACCTTTATCTTTCTGTATATCACCATAAAATTTTCCTGATGATAGCCTAAAGTGTCCAAAGTTGGAGTCATTAGTGGAAGGTATCCATCTATTCCTCCAACTTTCTGTTTAAGAAAAAAAAAAGAGTAAGGCAAGTCAAGAATAAATATCACAAGTCAGGCATTAAGGGCATAGCTGAGAAGATACTCATCTTTTTAAAAGTAGAAAGAGTCAAGAATTCTCAGGATTTAATGCTTGTGGCTCATAATCTACCTTTTAATGGTAAACTATAGGTGATTTGTGTGACAGATTTTCTTTTTTCTTTTGGTGAGGCAATGAGGGTTAAGTGACTTGCCCAGGGTCACACAGCTAGTAAGTGTCAAGTGTCTGAGGTCACATTGTTGTTTTTTTTTTGTGAGGCAATTGGGGTTAAGTGACTTGCCTAGGGTCACACAGCTAGTAATTGTTAAGTGTCTGAGGCTGGATTTGAATTCAGGTCCTCCTGAATCCAGGGCTGGTGCTTTACCCACTGAGCCACCTAGCAGCTTTGTGTGACAGATTTTCAAGGGGAAATTCTGATTCATTTTTTGAGGGCAAACTTTTGATGACATGACTCTAGGATCCCACTTCACTTCAGATAATAGTCTTTAAAAATTATCTTATTTAGGGGCAGCTAGGTGGCACAGTGGTTAAAGCACCGGCCCTGGATTGGGAGTTCAAATCAGACCTCAGACACTTGACACTCTAGTAAGATTTATCTAGTAAGATTTCCAATTCTGTACTAGTTGATTCTTCTAAAATCTAAGAGAATTTCTATATCCCTGTTAAGTTCCATCTTATACAGAGATCTCTGTGCTAGCCTGTTAAGGTATTATTTGGATGGTGATCAATCAACAAGTATAGGTATTTAGCCCTCTGTGCCCCACACTGTGGATACAAAAGAAAGAAAAATAGTCCCTAATCTCAAGGAATTTACATTCTATTAGCTATCCCACTCATATAAAACTAGATTGGACCAGATGCTTTCTAGAGTCTTTCCATTTCTAATAATCTATAATTCTATTTTACCTAGGTAATCCTACCCATGTCTCTTCTACACGCAGGCCCCACCTGTTAATAATCGGTTTAGAAACATCTAAGAGGTAAACTACTGGGCAGATTGCCGGCTCTGAAGTCAGGAAGGCCTGAGTTTAGCTCTTATCTTCCATGCCCTATGTCAGGGCTTCTTAAACTTTTTCCACTTTTCATTGGGAAAAATGTTACTCAACCTGAGGTATATATGTATACACAACCTTTTATTGTTACCAAATTTTTCTTGACCCCCACATTTGACCCCACATGGGGTCTCACCCCCAGTTTAAGAAGCTTTGGCCCAGATGGCTGACTGGCTGTCACAACACACATCTCAGTAAGTTACAGAGATGTACTAGTGGAAGGCTCTTCTATACCAGCACACAGTTGTGGGCGCAAAACATTTTACAAATGATGAAACTAAGGCTCAGAAGTGTGAGGTGTCTCGGCCAAGGTCACACTTCTTCTAAGTCTCTGGGGAGGGACTTGAACCAGGCCTTCTTGACTCCAAGTCCACTAGTCAACCAAGAAACATTGATTAAGCACTTCCTATGTCTCATTAGATTGTAATCTCCTCGAGGGCAGGGGCTGTCTTTTGCATCCCCAACGTTTAGCTCTGTGCCCGGCATATAGTAAGTGCTTATTAAATGTTTGCTGATGACTGCTTGATCCTGCGTGCTGGGGACACAAAATTGAGAACTCCGAGCCTCAGACACGGATAGTGCGGTGACTTGGCCGTGGTCATTGGGCTGCTATATATGGCGGGAGGCGGACCGTGGGCCTCCCCTACGACGCCTCTCGGCTCCAACAGGCTGGGGTGCCCCCCTCAGGCCCTCTCGTGGCCGGGGTGCGTCCGTTGGCGGCGACCCGGGAGACCCAAGGGAGGCTTCTTCCCACGCTGAGCTCAGGCCTCCGTCCCCTTTCACCTCCATCGAGAAACTCTTCCTGGAAGTATACGGTGGCCAACGCCGTCCGCACCAGCCACAGAGCCCACAGAGGGCTAGGGACCGCAGCCACCGCCATAGCCGCTTGAAGTAGTTCTTCTTTTCCCGCCCTCCGTCCGGCTGCGCCCTCTGATTGGCTTTGTCCCGAGCTCAGTGGACGTTCCCCGCCGAGTTCGGGAACGGGAAAGGAAACAAACTTCGACTCTCATTGTGCTTTGCTGAGCGGCTGAGCCCGGGCGCTCCGGCCGCCCACTGAGTGATGCATGCTGGGAAATGTAGTTTCTTGAACCTCCCCTCCCCCCTCTCGCCCCCCCGCCCTCCGCCCGGCGGCGCGAGGCCGGAAGTCCAATTCTGTTGCCTAGAGAGACCGTTAGTGAGTACTGGGCCCTCCGGCCCTGGGCCGGGGGATAGGTGTGCGGAGGATTAAGATCGGACTGGGCCTCAGAGGAGGCGAACCGAAGAAGGAGGTAGGTGTGTAGCACGAGGAGGAAGGGTGGGAGGGGCCTATAGTGGGGGTGTCGGCGGGGGATGATTTGACGTTCGGACGTAGGGAGGTTTAGGAGCGCGAGAAGCCCCGGGGCCTGGGGGTAGGGAGGCAGAGACCGGGTCGCGCGCTCGGGGAAGGGAGAGGAAGGAGGAGAAGGTCGCGTGCTCGGTCCTAGGCTGACCTCTGACCCCAGCCTCGCTTGGGCTCTCGGGGTGGGGAGTGGGCTGGGAGAAGAAGAAAGGGTCGGCCAAACAAGATCTAGGGGTCTTAGTGGACTGCAAGCTTGAAATGCATCTACCACATGACGTGGTAGCCCAGAGCGTTAGTATCGAAGGCCTTGCAAAGAGAGTTGTAGCGTCCAGGACAAAATTGATGCTTGTTGAATGAATGAATGAATGACCAAGAGCTGAAGGTGGCCGCTGGCCTCTGTCGTGATTATGTCATAGTAAATTTCTGGATACCAGGGTCTAGGAAGCCGTGTACAAGCTGAAGAGCACCCGGAGCCAGGCAGTCAGGATGGCAAAAGATATCTGAAGTTGCCTTGGGATGCTTGGTAAAAGGAACTGTTGCTGAGATGCTTAGAACACAGGACTTGGTTAGGAAGACCTGAATTCGAATCTGGCCTCAGACACTTAATAATTGTGTGACCTTGGGCAAAGCACTTAATAGCTTTTGGCCTTAGTTTCCTTATTTGTGAAACGGGATTAATGATGGCACCTACTTCATAGGGTGGTTGTGAGCATTAGGTGAGATATCATGTTTTATAAAGAGAGTTGCAAACCTTTAAGTATTGAATTGTCTTTTGTCTTTCTTTGTATCCCCAGCTCTTAACACGGTACCTGGCATATACTACACATTTAATAAATATTTATTGACTGACATGTTTAGCCTGGAGAAGAGATGACTTAGTGGGAATATGATTGATAGCTATTTTCATGTGTAAGAGAAATGTAAAGCCTTGATCTTAAAGGACAGAATTAGGAAGAAATGGATGAAAGTTTGAGAGAGACAGGTTTAAGCTTAATGTAAGATGGATTTTTTTTTCATCTTATAATGTTGCTATTATCTTGTATACAGTACATTTCACTCTGCATCAGTTCATGTAGGTCTTTCCAGGTTTTTCTGATAGTGTCCTGCTCATCATTTAAGATGGAACTTCTTAATGATAAATATAGTGAAATTTGCTTCTTAGGAGGCAGTAGGATCGAGATATAAAGCAGTCAGAAGTGTTAGATTCTGAGTCAAGAGACCTTTGCATTCTACCCCACAAAATTTGGGGCTCGTTGACCTAGGAGAGACTGCTTTCATCTCTCTGGAGCTCACCATTTCCATATGGAAAATAAGGATAAGGCTATTTGCACTGTCTACTTTAAAGGAGTCTAATGAGAAAAGTACTTTGTTCTCTCGATGTAGGTCTAAGGCTGGATTGAACTGTTTGTTGGAGCTGTTTAAGGGGCATCCATACAGATATGAATCTCAGAAATTTGGAGTTGGAAGGACCCTCAGAAGCCATCTAGTCTCTCCAGTACCGCAAAAACAGTCTCCACCACATTATACCACCTAACAAATAATCCTTCAGCCTTTTTAATGAAACTCTCCAATATGGAGGATGGATGACTCATTGTTTAAGAAGCATTTTTTGACAAAAAGTCCTAAAAAGGCTTCTCTGAAACTTTGACCTTTTGCTATTATTTCTAATGTCTTTGATGGAGCCAACAAGTTGAAGTCTTCCACATGACATTCATCCTTCAGATACCTGAAAACAACAATCATGTCCTTTCCCCCCACCCCCACCCCCTTTCAGGTCAAACACCTCCAGTTTCCTCATATATGACATAGATTGAGAATCTTTCACCATCCTTGTTGCCCTCTTCCTGACACCTTCCAGCGTAATGTCCTTAAATTGTGATACCCAGAATTGAACATAATATTCCAGATGAGGTCTGAGGGCAGAGACACCTTGAGATCTCTCCCTCCCCCTCAAAATCCTCTGTGGAAATGACTCTCATCTTGTACTTGCAAAGTTGATTTTTTACTCCTGTTGTTGTTTGTCCTTCATTCTCAGAGAGGACCATGATATCAGGGTGATGTCATGATTTTCACTGAATTGGATTTAAGTGAGGCAGGGCTGTGCAAGATCACCAACCTCACTCTCTCCTCCAGAGCCATCTGGATCTAGATGACTGAAGATGGTCCTGGATATTTAAGGTAATTGGGGTTAAGTGACTTGCCCAGGGTCACACAGCTAGTGTCAGAGGTGAGATTTTAACTCATGTTCTCTTGACTCCAGGGCCACTGCTCTATCTACTGTGCCATCTAGCTAGCTCCTCCCCCCCCCTTTTTTTTTTAAACTTCTAATGTAAAACACTGTTTATCCCTGTTGAATTTCTTATTAGATTCAGCCCAGTGCTCTAGCCTGTCAAGGTTCTTTTGGATTCTGACTTTGCCCTCCAGTGTAGTTAGCTGTCCCCCTCAACTTTGTGGCATCTATCCCTTTGTCCAAGTCATTCACAAACATTTTAAATGGCACAGGGCCAAGCATGGATTTCCTGAGGCTAGAATTCCATTGAGTCTTTTTTTCTCCAAGCTAAACATAATAAGTTAGTAACATCAAAATTACTAACACCTCTGAGATTTGTGATTCTATGACTACTATGATTTGCTCACAGACTTTAAGGAATCTGAGGAAAGGAATTTCTGGATTTTTCTTTGTGTCCTTCATTCACTCTCTGTGCTTTGAATTAATTATTTTCTTTCACTGTGGTCATCTCCCCATTTTCTTGAAATCTTTGGAGTGTGGGTTGTACATTTTATTGATCTTTGTGTACACCTCAGTGCTGTATTCCTTGCTAGTCATGGGCCTTTGTGCTAGGATCTGAGAGTTGGAAGGAACTTCAGAGATCTCTAATGCAACATTATTTTATGGAGGAAGAAACAGACTCAGTGAAGGGATGAAATTATCCATAGCAGTACAGTGGGATGCAAAATTGAGACTCCAAGCCATAAATTTATGTTGATACTTCTGTGAATCTTTTCAATGGTTTTGTCTTTCAAAGACTTCTTAAATAAACACAGACCATATTTCATGTACTCAACCAACCCCAAAATCAAAGAACAAAAGACTCTGACTTAAAATTCAGTGCCCTTTACCAAAAAATCATCAGTGCCACTCTGTACTAGAGAAGGTCTCAGGAAGCATTTGCTGGATAACAATGGCTGATGATTCTGTATCACTCTAAACTTTGCAAAGCACTTTACTCACACCAGTGTTGGGAGTGGAGTGGCAGTACTATGTCCTCATTTTCTAAGTAAGGAAACTGGGGTCCATATTGTTAAGTGATTTGCCCAAGGTCTTGTAACTAGTAAGTGGCAGAGTCAGAACTTGAACCCAGGTCTTTCTGCTCCAAGATCACTATGTTAGCTTTCTTCTACAAGTTTTCAGGTTGATTTTGTAGAATAGGAAACAGACACTTTGTGAAATTCTATGACTTTGTCCTTACAAGTAGGTATTAAGAGGGGGCAGCCAGGTGGTACAGCAGATAAAGCACTGGCCCTGGATTCAGGAGGACCTGAGTTCAAATTCAGCCTCAAACATTTGACACTTACTAGCTGTGTGACTCTGGGCAAGTCACTTAACCCTCATTGCCCTGCAAAACAAAACAAAACAAAAAAACCCGAAACAATTAGGGATTAGGGTTTAGAATTTGAATTCATATTTCTGAACTAACTGTACTGAGAACTAATGAGTAAAAGTCTCTTTCTCTCCATTCCTTCCCTCTCTAGGATGTCAGCAGCAAGGAGATCCAGCTTGTTAAACACCAGCCACTTAGCTAATGATTTTTTTTATGATTCCAGTGATGTTTCCATAGGAGATATGAGGATGAAGGAAGTTCAGAATAGGGTCCTCAGAGGTGAAGGCCTTGCTAACACACCATTTAGCCAAAGCAGATTCCTAAAGAGGAAGCAAAATGCTGATGAAAACCAGTTTTTCTTCAAGGGTAGTACCATAAGAGAGATGGGGAGCAGGACCTCTTTAAGTAGATCACTGACTACTGCCTCCAAGATGAGGGCAAATGCAGCTTTGATGAAACTAGCACAAATAGAAACGAAAATTATGGGCCGAAAGCTGCAGGTTGATTTGTCTGACACTGATACAGATGGGAAGAGTCCTGATGACATTTCTTTGAATCAGAGAGCTGATGCCCTTTCTCTGAAGAATGTAAGCGACATTCCCTGGCAATGCGGGGATAAACTTCCCACCACCAGTAGCAATGAGAGAGTGAGTCGGTTTCTGAAGAAGAAAGGTCCAGCTGCTGAAAATATAGCCAGTACAGCACAGTTTGGAAACATCAAGAGCTCTCAACCACCCAAACAGAAAGAGCCAGTTAGAAAGCTGGTTTCTCTGGATAGTGACGAAGAGGAAATGAAACTGTTGCTGGGAAACTTTGTGAAGCCTTTCAGCGACAGAGAGACGCCTAAGAATGCTGTTCTTATGAATGCTAAACTTAAGGAGGCTGAATCTAAGGCACTCTCTCTGGTAAACTTTTATTCACTCTTTTACAATGGAATTTTATTTTTTGTCCTTTACCAAGTTGTGCTTTTGGCATTTCTTGCCAAAACTGTGTTCCAGTGTAAATAAGGCAGTTTTTCCACTCACATACCTAATAAGTCCTTATTTTAGAAGGTTACAGTTCTTATGGCTGATCTAAAAACTGCTGGTGATCTAGGATTGAATAAGAACTCCTCTGTCTGGCATTTAACAGTCTGGCCCCAGACTCCCTTTCCAGCCTCATTCTACGTCCCTCCTCTTGCCTCACTGGGCAGCTTATTTTTCATATTTGCCTTGGCAATCCCTGGTGTCCTTCAAGTCTCAACTGAAGCCTTTTCTGATTCCCCCCAACTACTAGTTGCCCTCCTTTACAAACTTCACTGATTGGTTGTAAGCCTCTTGAAGGCAAGGGCTGTTACGTTTTTTGTATCTTTGACACCTTGTATTGTACCTGGTAGTTAGGAGACACTTGATACATGTTTATTGATTTTTTCATTTGTTCATTAGCACTTGTGTCATTTGTCAAAATGGAATGACTAAAATAGGTGACTGAAGTGAAACAGAGAATGTAAACTCCTGGTAGGCAGAACTGTCTTCTTTTGTCTTTGTATTCCCAGTGCCTTGCATAGATAAATGTTTGTTGAATTGCAGTGTAGAACTGTGAGGACCTGTATTAGCTCATCTTTGGAAGAAAATGTAATAAATCACTGGTAAGAATCACAGGAAGGAAATCTGTTATCCCGTGTGAACACTTTGGCTCCCACAGAATCTGAGCTGATGATAGATGAACATTCAGACTTATCATCCTTCACATTAATATTTGAGACAGAGAAGTTGTTACCTCTCTCTAATTCAATTCTTTAATGTTAATAATAACATTATTTGATGAAATATCTTAAGTTAATTAGCATGAATTTTGTTCCTTTGAAATTAGGATGAGATTCTGAGTCCACCAAGTGCTCTTTCTCCACCCAGTGAAGAATTGTCCAGTCTCAAGCTTTTTCGAACATTGCGCCTGCCTGAGGAAAGCTGTCAAGAAGCAGCCTCCCAAGGTATCCCTTCAAGAACGCCTTCCCCGCAGAGTGGTGGGAAAAACAAAACTTCAAGATCACCATCACTGTCCATAATGCATTACTTCTCAAGGCCAACATCCCCTAAAAAGGAACATATAAAGCTGGCATTCTCACCTGAGGAGACTGAAATTGGATCACTGGATGAGCTGTGCTCTGAAGCATCCAGTGGTAGCTTAAATGGTAATGTTTAGTCTAATATATTATTTATTATGAGCTGAATTATTATTACTCAAAACATAAGACTAGCATGTGTTTCTTTATTCATTTAACAGAATTTTATTGTACTCTTCTATGTACAAAGTACTTCTGTGTCTAGGTCCTGGGGATACAAAGATAAAAACAAAGTAGTCCTTGCCCTCAAAGAGCTTACATTCTTCTGAGGGGAGACATGTAAAGTGATAAGTAAGTTACTGAATAATTCCTGGTGAGGAAGCACTAGCAGTGGGAGGCTCTAGATGGGCCTCTTGGAAGAAGATGGCACTTGACCTGGTAGAACAGCATCCCTCAAAGTAAGTCTGGGAACCTTCTTTCAAGGGCCCTTGTCTCACAACAAAGAAATCAGGTGAGGGCTAGATCTAAATAAAAAGTTATTTGGGAGGAGCTAGGTGGCGCAGTGGATAGAGCATCAGCCCTGGATTTAGGAGGACCTGAGTTCAAATCTGACCTCAGACACTTGACACTAGCTGTGTGACCCTGGGCAAGTCACTTAACCCCAATTGCCTCACCAAAAAAAAAAAAATTTTTAATTTAAAAAAAGTAATTTAATGAAGTTTGTTAAGGAGAAATTCACCTGTATTTTAAACTTAGTACAAGACTCAGTCAATAAGAATACATACTTCAGTTCAGTATTGGGGCCAAAAAAGACATAAGGAAATCAAAAGAAAGATGGTACCTGAAGGTGTGTTTGAAAACAACATTTCTTGTTCTGCAAAGTCATATATGGAGCATCCATTCCTTCCATAACCTGGTACCAGGTCAGGCATGTTCCAGGTGTACCTATACGAGAAGAATGAACTAGGCTCCTTTTATTCTTCCCGCTGGTTGTGTGTGGGGATATTTGGGGATGTTTGGGGTGGGGAGTTAGAAGCTAGATACCATCAGGCTACTGAGTAGCAGTTTAAGACGAAATAGATACTATGTCACAAAGCACTAATGTGCAATTCCTGTTTAGTTGGAGATGTGTTCCAACTACGTGGTTGTTATAAACTTTGTTACCAGGGGCAGAAATTAGCCAGGTAGCACAGGGATCAAAAACTAGACTTTCTGCCCTTTTCCAGATGCAAAGACTACAGGGGCCCCAGTGCATGCCTGCACCTGAGATGGCATCATGACCTTCTCTTTGTTAGGTGAATTTACCAGTGGTACTTTGTTGAAGATAACACAACTCATGCTCATTGTCCTCTCCCTCTATGGGCCAACTATGAAAGGCTTTGTTTTCAGTAGAAGAGAAATTTCTTGGGGGAGGGCAGGGGGCTCTTTGTTTTTTGTCTTTGTATGCTTAATGTGCAGCATGGTGCTTTGCACAAAAAATGTGCATTTTTAAATGTTTGCTTAATTATTATTACTACTAATAATAGTGGCATTTATGTACTACTTTAAGGTTTACAAAGTGCTTTATGCATGAGCTGTCATTAGATCCTAACAACATCCCTGTGAGATAGATGCTATTATTATCCCCATTCTATAGTAAATAAGCACCTAGGACAGGATTTGAACTTTAGTATTTCTGACTGAGTCCAATATGCTATCCACTGTGTCACCTCGCTGCCTCTAATGGAAATGTTTCTTTCCAGATGATTTTTTAAAATCTATGATATTACTGTGCATGGTTAATTGTCATATAAACTGTATTAACAGTAACTCTCTGGGAATACTGAGGAGAGAGATAGTGTTAAGATAAAATAAGGTAGTTGGGAAAGACCTTAGTAATGAGGTGGGATTTGGTTTGTATATTGAAGAATAGGATCTGGATAGCTATGGAGGACCCAAGAGGCAATGTCATCTCATATTTTTCTTGCAGGGGGGCTGGCTTCAGTTGAACCTTAGATTTTTCTTCCATGGAGAGAACATTAGCCCTTTTTCTCCCCTTGAAGAAGCGGGTCCTGGAGATGGGAAGACTGATTTTCCGAGTCTGGGAAAGTCATTAGGAACACGAGGATTAGAACAGACTCTTGACTCCCAGTTTTCTGCACTCCCCATAACTTTGCTGTTGTCATGTTTATAAAATGATATGCTCAAATGATTGTTTACCTTACATTTGAAAAATTGTATTTTGGTTTCACATTGTAACCAATTCATTTTTCAATGACAGATTTTAAAATAAACATTTTATCCCTTGATGATTTGGCTCCAGATGATATCAGTGAGAAAATAGAACTCGGACAAAAAGTAAGTAAAGACAGAAAGTAATTTTTAAATTATAACAGTCATATGGAAGAGTTGTTCATTGTAGTAGCTTGCATTTAGGTAATAGTAACAGGATAAGCCAGTCTTGTTTATCAAATGAGGAATATTTGTTATCACTGAATTGCTCTAGAAGTGTTTCATGCTAAAGGCACCCAAAGCAATATTTAGAATGATAGTTTCACAGACATTCTGATATATGGTATTACATTTGTAAGATTCACTGTAACTAGTTACTGTTTTAAATAGGGTTAAGGGACTGGAGCTCTGAATTTTTTATTAAAGGGAATTCCTGGGTGGAGAAAGTCCTTTACCAATGCAGGTTAGCACCTTCCCTGCAGCTTCTAAGTTTTATAGAGTTGTCTAGACCAGGGGTGTCAAACTCAGATAGAAATGGGGGCTACTAATCAGTACATGAAGAGTCCTGTGGTCACATATTAACTTTGAAAAATCTATATCAACATTCCATGTTCTGTTGTATTTTATTTGTCTTGTAAATATTCCCAACTACATTGTAATCTGGTTTGGGCTATACTGGGAGCATTCCAGCAGATGTTTGACACCTCTGACTTAGAGCACAGACAGGCTGATTTGCCCAGATGGTATGTGTCCAGGTAGGCCTTGAACTCTGGTCTTGCTGGCTCTAGCCACTAGAACGTTCTGCCTCTCTTGGTATTATATTGTATATATTAAAAATGGGAGGGGCAGCTAGGTGGCGCAGTGGATGGAGCGCCAGCCAGGATTCAGGAGGACCTGAGTTCAGGACCGGCCTCAGACACTTGACACTTACTGGCTGTGTGACTCCGGGCAAGTCACTTAACCCCAATTGCCTCACACACACACACACACACACACACACACACACACACACACAAAATTAAAAAAAAAAATGGGAGGCAGCATGATGTAGGTGAACAAGGAGGGTGTTTAGAGTTAATGGGCCTGGGTTTGAATTCTTTTTTTCTTTTTGAGGTGAGGCAATTGGGGTTAAGTGACTTGCCCAGGGTCACACAGCTAGTACATGTCAAGTGTCTGGGGTCAGATTTGAACTCAGGTTCTCCTGAATCCAGGACTGGTGCTTCATCCACTGTACCACCTAGCTGCCCCCCCTGGGTTTGAATTCTAACACTTGCTTATTACCAGCATGACCCTGGAGGGTTTTCTTACCTTCTCTGGGTCTCAGTGTCTTCTCAAAATGAGGCAGTTGGATCAGATGCTATTCCTTCCAGCTTTAAATCTATAATCCTGATCTTTAAGAAACAACTTTCGTAGTTCCCACCCCAAGTCACTTTTTTATTTTAGGAAGAAGATCATAGAATGAAACAACCAAGCAAGGAATTAAAAACAGATGTGTCAGTTGTCAAATGTATACAAAGAAGAAATGCCAAAGAGATGAGCCCAGAGACGAGTATGAACATTACTTCTCTTCATACTGAAGAGGAAAGTCACACTGCCAGTGAAATATGTGAGGATGTGAATGAGGAGTCTGTCCCCTTTTCTAGAGAGGAAAGTATTTCCAGCAGGAGGTCCCCATCTCCTAGACCTCAGGAGAGTACTATAAACTCAGTGTATTCTGAAGACTTTGAAAAGTCTCCAAGTTCAACAGTATCTGGGCAGACGGCCTACTCCCAAGAGTCATTAGACGAGACACTGGAGTCTTTGTCTGAGAGCCCTTCATATTCTCAAAGCGACCTTCCCACACAGTTGGGAAAGCCTGGTCAGAAGCGGAATGAGGATGTAAGGAGACTCTTAGTGAAAGAAGTGGCTGTTCAGACTTATGATCCTGTATTTACCTACAGCTGGACAAAGGGTAAGGGTGGAAGTCTCCACAAGTGCTGTTTTAAGACCAGTGCTACATGTGTCAGGCCTGGTTTCATTTTGTCAATTGTTACATGCTGGCCAAAAGAACAGGGCTGTTCAGTGGAATTAGGACTGGACCTGGAATGGAAGACCTGGGTTAGGGTTGTGGCTTTGCTAGGAATTAGTCATGTGACTTTGGTTGTCACTTAACTCACTTCTGTTTACTCATTTAACAAGTGAAAGGAATTGGACCACATGAGCTCAAAGGCTCTGTCTAGTTGTAAGACATGCTGAATTGAGTTAGGTCAGCTGTCTGCTCAGCCTCATATTTTTTGGGAGAGCTGGATTGCTCCCCACAACAACCACCTCCAAAGTTTAGGAATGTACCATCCCTACCTACCTTGGGTAACCTGCTTTGTAGCTTCCCCTCATGAATCTTTGAAAATTCTGGGGACACAATAGTTTGTAATTTTTTTGTTTTTTGTTTTGTTTTTGTGGGGCAATGAGGGTTAAGTGACTTGCCCAGGGTCACACAGCTAGTAAGTGTCAAGTGTCTGAGGGTGGATTTGAACTCAGGTCCTCCTGAATCCAGGGCCAGTGCTCTATCCACTGCGTTACCTTGCTGCCCCACAATAGTTCTTAATTAATACTTAATACATTTGGGATAATGAGTTCCATACGTTTACTACCTAGTTAGTGTATGAAGTAACAGTTACTTTTATTTACTTGGAGACATCAGACTTTTGTGGGACTCTCAGATTCTGGTACCTCATTTTGTGAATTTGTGAATGAGACAGACATCATGGTTTCATAAGCCTCAGTCATAGGACCATTGGTCAGGAGTTGGAAGGGCCCTCAGGGGTCATCTGGTCCAGCCTTTTCATCTTACATGTGAGGAAACTGAAGCCAAGGGAAGTGAAGTGACCTGTTCAGGGTCACAAGGCTGAGCATCAGAAAGAAAACTGGATCCCACATCTTCTGGCAGGGTTAGTAATCTTTCCCTTATATCATATTACCTTTCATGAAACCTTTGTCTTTCTTAATTACTGAATAAGTAGATCTATCGTCTCTCTTGCTCCCCAATACACACCGACCAACCTTTGTTTTTCTGGACTGAAAACATCTAATATTTTAAGACTGTATTTTCTTCTCCCTTCCCATCTAGATAAGCAATTAACTTGATAGACAGAAATTTTGGGAGGGGGCAGTGAGAGATATATTTTCTTACCTGTCATATTCATCTTGATTTTAATTTATAATATAAAAGGTAGATATGGCCAATGAGTACTGGAATTCCAACTGATTGTCATGTTCTCTATAACTTTCAAAGAGGGATAACTCATTCCCAAAATAAAAATTAAAAAAGACATTGGATTAATAATATATACAATGGGTGGGGCAGGGCAGCTAGGTTGTGCAGTGGATTAAGCACCAACCCTGGATTCAGGAGGACCTAAGTTCAAATCTGGCCTCAGACATTTGACACTAGCTGTGTGACCCTGGGCAAGTCACTTAACCCTCATTGCCCCACAAAAAACAAATAAATAATAATGTATACAACGTTAAGGAGTAGAGGTGAAAAGATCTGGGTTCAAGGGTTCTGCCACAGTGCAGTGTGACCTTTATCAAGCCTCAGTTTCCTCAACTGTATGAAGGGTTACACTACATGGTTTCTAAGGACCTTTTTAGCTCTACATCTCTGAATGGTAAGTCTGAGGGCCTTGGATGAAGGAAAGGAAAGGGAGGGAATAAGTACCCTTATATAGTGCTTACTATGTGCCAGGCACTGTGCTAAAATGCTTTACAAGTATTATCTCATTTGACCATTAACAACCTAAGGTCTCTGAGGATAACAGTATTTATGCTCTCTACCTCATAAGGTTGATGTGAAGATAAAATGAGATAATGTAAGTAAAATTCATTTTAACTGAAACACTGTGTAAATGTGAGTTACTATTATATCATAAAAGTAAATCTGGGGGCAGCTAGGTGGCACAGTGGATAAAGCACCGGCCCTGGATTCAGGAGTACCTGAGTTCAAATCCGGCCTCAGACACTTGACACTTACTAGCTGTGTGACCCTGGGCAAGTCACTTAACCCTCATTGCCCTAAAAAAAAAAAGAAAGAAAAGAAAAAGTAAATCTGACTGCTAAAAATATCAGTTTGCTTGAATGAAATATTGGGAATGAATGCCAGTTTTCTTATTTGAGCTTGAATGCACAATGCCCAATGACAAAAAGATAAAAAAAAACAAGGAATTGTACAATTTTAGTACTGGAAAGGCCATTAGGGATCATCTTCTCCATCTTTTGTGTTTTACAAATAAGAAAGCTAAGGGCAGTGGGTGAAATGACCTGCCTAAGGTTCTGTAGTGAGTCAAGGTCAGAGTTTGGGAGAGTACCCATGTCTTCTCGATGTCCAGCACCAAGTTTCTTGGAAGCAGAAACAAATGTGCTTATAAGAATCCTGGTTGAAAAGACACACACACACACACACACACACACACACACACACGAGTTTAACAGATGACATTTTTGAGGAAAACTAGATAGATCCATAGAAGACACTGACACAGAAGATATTCAGAATTCAATACCTTTGGCTTTGCTTCTCTTTTCTTTTTTATTATTATTATTATTTTGTTTTTAGTGAGGCAATTGGGGTTAAGTGGCTTGCCCAGGGTCACACAGCTAGTAAGTGTTAAGTGTCTGAGGCTGGATTTGAACTCAGGTACTCCTGACACCAGGGCCGGTGCTCTATCCACTGCGCCACCTAGCTGCCCCTCTCTTTTCTTTTTGATGATAAAAACCAGCTGCTGTTACAGGCATGTTGATGGAAAAGTAATCCACGAGTATTTGTTATAGGCCACCAGGACAGACTAATGCTAGAAGTACAAATGCTTGTGCATGGGGACACTAACAAGGGAGATAACGTGCACATACGTAGAGAGATATGAGAGTATGGGGAGAAAGGCACCAATTGTGGTGGGATCAGGAAGGGCTTCATATAGAGAAGGTGATGCTTGAACTAATCCCCAAAGGAAACTAGGGACTCCAAAAGGTGGAGGGGAGAGAGGGAAAGGCATTCCAGGCTGAGGGGACAGTTGGGGAAAGGCAGGAAAAAGGATTTTGTGTCAGGAAGAGGAAGGATAGTTTTGCAGGCCTGAATGTGTGAAGGGGAATACTGCAGTATATAAGAAGTCTGGAAGTGGTCCTGGGGTCACTGCTCCAATAGAACTGTTTACATTTGATCCTAGAGACAATAGGAAGTCACTGTAATTTATTGATGAGGTAGTGACAGGGTCAGATTTATGTTTTAGGAAAATCACTTTATATCTGTTGTGAGAGATGTGAGGCAGAGACCAAATGTTGTAGAGTTGTTTCAGTTGTGTCTGACTCTTTGTTGATCCCATCTGGGGTTTTCTTGGCAGAGATACTAGAGTGGTTTACCATTTCCTTCTCCAGCTCATTTTACCTGTGAGGAAACCAAGGCAAAAAGGGTTAAGTGACTTGCCTAGGGTCACACAGCTACTAAGTATCTGAGGCCAGATTTGAACTCAGGAAGATGAATTTTCCTGATTCTAGGCCCAGCGCTCTACCCACTGTGCCAATGAGAAGTAGAGGGTCAGAACTAGAAGTGTGAGCACATGTAAGGGATCTTATGGAAAAGGAAAGATTTGGCAACTGAATTGATATTTTGAAGGAAGGGTGAGGAGACAAGAATGGCATTAAGTTTGTTAACCTGGGTGACTGAAAAGATGTTGTCCTCAACAGAAGGAGGTAAGTCTGGAAGAAGGCTTGGTTTTTAAGGGGAAATAATGAGTCTTGTTTTGGACATGGACATAGTGATTTTAAGACACCTATAGGACACATAGTTCAAATCTGCCTATTGGAATAGGCAGAGTAAGACTGATTGTGAAAGGTTGGTACTGTAAAAGTTGTCCTTACAGTCAGAAAAAGAGCAGAAATTAATTTTTTATTAAATTTTTTATTATTATTCCACTAAAATCTTCTCCCAGTGCATCACTGTGGCATTGAGGTAACTGGGTTCTTAAAGGCTGGGCTAAAGGCATGGGAGCTCCAATAGGTGTTGTACAGTAAACACTTAGGATGATAGGGCAAAGTCAGAAAGACCCTTAGAGGTCCATCTGGCCCACCTCCATCATTATACATAGAGAAAAATAAGACTGGGATATTATGTGACTTGGCCAGGGTCACGGAACTAGATATAATTCAAACCCAAGTCATCTTGACCCCACCTCCAGCACACCATCTGAGGATCAGACTCCTACACTTAGAAAAGCCTGATCACCAGCCCTGCTGTCATGGTATAATCTTCTTGGTCAGAGCCATTATTTTTTTTTTTTTGGTGGGGCAATAAGGGTTAAGTGACTTGCCCAGGGTCACACAGCTAGTGTCAAGTGTCTGAGACCGGATTTGAACTCAGGTCCTCCTGAATCCAGGGCCAGTGCTTTATCTACTGTGCCAGCTAGCTGCCCCCCAGAGCCACTCTTAAAAGAATGCCTACTAAGTCCTCCAAGCATTGTAGTTTGTATCAATAGAGGGAGTCATGACAAAAGACAGGGCCTTGAAATATCCAAGTATTTTATTAGTGATGATTTGGTAACTTAAAAGAAAACAAAGATGTTAATTATTCCTTTATTTTGAGGGCACTTTCAGAGGAGAGGTTACCCAGGCTGTGACAAGTATTCACTCTCTTACTGTGAAAAATATTGAGTTATTTTTTCAACCCTTAATGTGTATAGGTCAGAACTCTAACCTTTTGTCCTTTAAACTACAGAGAGTATGGCGACCATTGGCCCAAGTCTGGGCAGAGCGTACTTGGATCCTGAACCTATTGCCAGTCATGTGATTAGTGCAGATGCAATAGAAGGTAAAGGTCCTTAATTTGTTATGTTTTACACAATTTTTATTATTATGCTTAATATACAAAACAAATACAAATAATTTTAAACCAAATATGGGATTAATTCTCTAAACCCCTAAACTTGAACTATTTGTTTTTAATTAATTAAAAATTATATAAAAACCTACCTTCAAGCAAAATAAAAACTAGAGACTTAAGTACATTTGCTCCATGTCTCCTCCTAAATCTTCCTCTATCCTTATAAAGCCCTGCTGTCCTTTTTTGTTGTTGTTTTTTGTTTTTTTGTGAGGCAGTTGGGGTTAAGTGACTTGCCCAGGGTCACACAGCTAGTAAGTGTCAAGTGTCTGAGGCCGGATTTGAACTCAGGTACTCCTGAATCCAGGGCTGGTGCTTTATCCACTGTGCCACCTAGCCGCCCCGCTGCTGTCCTTTTAAAAAGCATATACCTGTAGTCATTGTTTGGACTGTTATTTTATTTACTACATTTTGAATTATGTTGTATGTCTTGTTTCCTTGTAGTCATCATACTTGTAACTTAGTAGTGCCATAATGTTATTTTGCATTAATAGACTTTAAGAGATTCAGCCTTTCCCCAGGCCATTAGACATGCAATCAGGGTTAAATGACCTGCATAGGGTTACAATGCTAGTGTCTGAGGCTGAATTTGAACTCAGTTCCTCCTGACTCCAGGACCCGTGCTCTACCCATTGCCCCATCTCCCTATACCTTTTAATGATATCTTTAGGGTAAAGATTTATCAGTGGTATCACTGGATCAAAGGATATGAACAGTTGAGTAATTTTTATAGTATGTTGCCAGATCCCTTTAGAAAGTTTGCACTAGTCCATAGTTCCATGCCTATTTCCCTGCAACCCTGTCCCCTAATCCCAACATTTGTCTTTGATAGTTTATTACCAGTGGTATATTTATAAATTCACTGATGTTCTACTCTGCCTCACAAAGGCACAGAGGTGGCCTTGGATTCTTTTTTTTTGGGGGGGGTGAGGGAAGTGGGGTTAAGTGACTTGCCCAGGGTCACACACCTAGTGTCAAGTGTCTGAGGCCGGATTTGAACTCAGGTCCTCCTGAATCCAGGGCCGAAACTCTATCCACTGCACCACCTAGCTGCCCCTTGGCCTTGGATTCTTAACTCTTCTTCCAGAGAAGTGCAAAGTCTGGCCAGCTCTCTTAAGGTGAAAGGCTTTGAGTGTTGATCCACCAACCGACTTCATGTCTTAAACTAGCCTCCACGAGCTTGTGGAGAGCCTCCACGGCTTGTGGAGAGGTTCATCCCCTGAAGGTTGGTCATTAGGTGATGAATTTGGGGCTATGGCCACTCATAAGCTGACATCAGTCTTCTGAAGTGTTGAAGTATGATCATTTCATAAAAAGTAGCACTGACTCTAGGCTGGTCAGCCTTAGTAGTTTAGAATAACTTTTACTGATGGTTATCCAATGTCTTAGGTAATTGCAAGAATATTCTAATGAAATGCTAATTAGTAATCACAATGGAAACTTCAATTTCAGTAGCTTGGTTCCTACAGTTTTTTGAAATTCACAAAATCTCTGAGTTGGAAGGGATTGTGTGGCTATCTAGTCTGACACCTACCTGAAAAAGAATTCCATCTACAACATAGGTCACAAGTGGTTCCTTTCTTCTTTGCTTAAAGACCTCCAATTAGAGAAAACCTCTTGAAATCAGACAAGGCCACTTCAAGGCAGCTCTCATTGTTAGGAAACTTTTCCTGGCATCAAACCTAAATTCATCAGCTTCTAGCCACTGTTCCAAGTTCTCTCCTAAGGTACCAAAAAGAATGTGATATCCCTCTTCCATATGACAACTCCTCAGATATTTGAAGACAGCTATCATATCTCCCTTAAGATGACTCTTTTGGGGGGCAGCTAGGTGGCTCAGTGGATAAAGCACCAGCCCTGGATTCAGGAAGACCTGAGTTCAAATCCAGCCTCAGACACTTGACACTTACTAGTTGTGTGACCCTGGACAAGTCACTTAACCCTCATTGCCCCACCAAAAAAAAAAAATGTCTCTTTACCCACAATCCCTAAATTCCTCCTATTGAGCCTCATAGGGGACAAACCCAAGGCCCTTCACCATTCTAGTTGTTCTCTTCTAGAAACTCTCCAACTTTTCAAGGTCCTTCCTAAAATGCGTTACCTAGAACTGAACACAACATTCCAGATGTGGTCTGACCAGAAGCCAGGGATGACCTCATCCCTAAATTTCCTTGGTCTCTTAAGTCGGCCTAAAACCATGTTAATTTGGCCATTGTAACACACACTGTTGACTCATATCTCTTTTACGTAAACTTCCATCATGCCTCTTTCCATCTTTTACTTATGAAGTTGATTTTTTGAGTCCATGTAAGACTTCACATTAATTTCTATTAAATTTCAAATTATAATAGCTTCTTATTTATTTCAGTCTTCTAGTCTATCGAGACCTTTCTGAATATTGACTGTTTATCCAGTGTGTTAGTTATGCTTCCCATTGATTTATTCCCAGCTTTGTGTCACCTGCAGATTTGAGAAGATTTGAACCAAGTCATGGATAGAAATGTTAATGAGCACAGTGCCAAGCATAGTTTCCTAGGGTACTCTAAAGGAGACCTCTTTCCAAATGATTCTTTTCTTCTGGCCATCCAACCAGTTTCATAGCCTTCTCACTGTACAATTGGTTAGCTTGTATATATCTATCTTTCTACAACAAAAGTATGACACTCTCAGATGTTTTGCTAAAATCTAAGTAAATCATGCTTATAATGTTTTCCTGATCTACCAGGTTGCTACCCCATCAGAAAAGAGCAAAAAAGGTTAGTCTGGCATGACCTATTTTTGAAGTTAAGCTGGCTCTTTGTAATTATTGTTTCTTTTATTAATTTTTTTAATAATATAGTCTAGAGTTTTGTAAGAAATCAGAATCAAACTTCCTGGGCTATGTTTTGGAACATCAATTCCCACCCCGCCCCACCCTTTTAAAAATCAGGACATATGTCCTTGTCCAGTCCTGTAGTGCCTCCTCCCATTCTCTATAGTCTGTCCAAGGTGGCTAACAGTGGCTCAGCAATCATGTGCTAGTTCCTTTCAGTAATTCATCTAGGTCAGGTGATTTGAACCTATCCAGGGCAAGATGGGTACAGTGTTACTAGCTCCTTTCTTATATATCTACTAGGAAGTTACTCATATTTGCTCTGTCCCTTCAATCTAGAGCATATTCTCTTTGGAAAAGGAAACATTAGTAAAATAAGACTTAAGCACCTGTTCATTCTCTTTTATTAGCTGTCATCACCCATGCATCCTGAACAGCAGTCTTATACATAGTTGATCCTCTTCTTTTCCCCAATATAGCTTGAAACAAAATGAAAAAAACCTTTTTTGTTGTCTTTAATTTTCATCCTTGACACTATTCAGTACATTCTTACCCCAGCCCTTGTTAGGTACACTCCATTCCTGGCCAAGAGCTAGTCATTTCTGTATATTTTAAGCTGTGGGCCAGAAATCCAAATTCCATTTTCAAACATACTTTTCTTAACCAACTGTTCCCTTCCCAATTTTGCTTTTCTCTTCTCAATCCCTTTCCTTCAAAAGACAGCAGTGAATAAAACACTACCTGTGTCCCTAAGGCCTTCGTTTTCTTGCTGAAGACTGTTTTTTGACAGTGCTCTTGCTGGAAGTATAATTTTTTTCCAAGTGAATCACCAGAAGTGGAGAGCAATCAACTGGTTTGTCAGGTCTTAGAAAATACTTTGTCCTGCCTTTTATACATTGCTTCAGGAAGATTGCAAATGTGTAAGTGTGCTTGCAGTGCTAGAGGGTGGGGAGGCAGGGTGGGATATCTGATGCAGCTCAGATGCCTCAGATTATGTCTTTACATGGTGAATGCTAGGTAGGAGGTAGTGCCTACTTCTAGGACAGACAGCCTGGAGCATGCATCAATATTTGGTCACTGGTTCTGGTCAGCTAACACATGTGGAGGAGGAAGCTCTTTGGTTCCAGAGGCATTTAGAAAGTTGTCAGTTTCTTTATGGTCTCTTGGCCTCAGTGCTCCTGGGGGATCTTGGTGACTGGTGAAGGGAGTGGAGCCTAAGACCTGGTGAGTTTGAAAGGTCCAGAGGCTTCCCTAACATCTCAGCATTCCAGAGTTAAGGTTTTATAGCTGGAGCAGCATCAGTGTCCTAAGGTATGAAGAGAGTAGAACCTCTCTTGGCATCATGCCATTATAAATGTTGATGTCCTGAGAGGTAAAGAGTAGTTTTAGGGAGTGACCTTGAGGAGCCCAGGCCAGTGGTGGCTGAGATATGGATTCATGCCACATCTGTGTGTGCACTTGGTGGGGCTGGTCCTGTGTAGGAACTGGGCTTGCTTTTTAGCCTAATCTTCCTTCTTCTCCATAGACTGAGGTGGTGTATGAGGAATTATGCCCTTGAGGTATTGGGGGAAGTGCTTTTATATTTGTTCTTGCTATTTCTATGAAGAGGAGATCCCCTTGAAAAGCCAGTTGAAATGAGCTGTTAAATGGAACTGGAGCTTTAGTCACTGGGCCCCTAAAAATGGGGGAAACAGCTGGTGGGGCCTGTGTAAGACTCGGGATTCAACATCTGATGTTTCTCTCCCTTTCTTTCCTGTTTCATGGTTAGAAATGCTTTTGAGTGTTACATCTAAAAGACCAAGTAAAATCATTACCTCTCTAATTCACTAACAAGGTGACTTACCTCTGAATAATGGAAAGATGACAGTAGTGCTATTTTTAACTTCATAACTTCATATCAGCATAAAAATCTTTTTTAAAAAAATGTTTACAGCTCTGACAGCCTATAGTCCTGCAGCCTTTGCTTTGAATGACATGTTAAAACAGCAGTTGACATTGACAAAACAGTTTATGGAAACCAGCCGGTATCTGCATTTTTCTCTCCTGAAGTCCCTGGAAGATGACACATTCCATTATCAAACATTGGAAGAAGTCAAAGAGGTAAGTGTAGCACATACCTGCTGTTTTGGGATGGGAGTGGCAAAGAGGTTCTATTCCAGTGTGATTGTGGCCTGAAGTCACAACTTTGGTCCGTTTGGCCCTGGAGCTTCTGAGATGGCCCTCTGAAATGCTGGTGAGTTGTGGGGAAGGCTTTTGCCCTGTGACATACTTGGTGGAAAGGGTCAGGGTCAATAAATGAGCACACATCCTGGGTATAGGGACATCTGAAGCGTCCATGGACCACAGGGAAAGGAACAAGCCTGCCAGCATTTCAAGAGTGGTGAGGAATGGATTCAAGGAAATGGGGTTGAAGACCACTATCACTGATCACCCACATGTTATTCTTGCAAGCTGAAAGAATTTCAAGTGGGAAAAGGACTATTTGTATTCTGCAAACATTAAGCATTTTCTCTACCAGCTTGGGACAGAGGGTAGGCCCTCTTCTTCATGGGCTTATGGTGTGTTGGTGGTACACCAATATCTATAATATCTATTAGCTAAGTATGTTGGAAATTTGCCAAACAGAGTGCTGTGATATGAAATAATGACAGGTAATTAGATGGCATTAGATTCTGGAGGACACTGAATGTCCAGCAAAGGAATTTGAACTTGACTTGGTAGGTAGTAAGTAGGAAGCCAATGAAGTAGCAGAATGACATAACCAGATTATAAAATGTCCTGGTCAACAGCTCCCATTTATAGAAGACTTGGTAAACCTTAAAGTGCTTTCTTCACAATAACTTTATGTGGTCAGTGTTACAGGTAAGTGTTAGCATTTCCATATTGAAGCTGAGGCAACTGAGGCTCAAGTTAGATGACTCGGCCATGGTCACACAAACAAGTGTCAGAGCCTGGATTCAAACTCAGGTCGACAGGATTGGAGGAAGCAGAGTGGAGACAGAAGACCTAGTAGGAAGCTTTTCCACTAGGCCAAGTGATTGGTAATAAGGGTACCATTGGCAGAGTTTCTAGGGAACCTGCAGCTGGGCAGTAGGAATGGAAAGGAGCAGATGAAAGTGAAGGTTGTTGCAGAGGAGGAATTGCTAGGGTCAGAGTAGTTCCTCATTTCCATCAATTGGTCCATCTTTATATATGATATATATATATGAACTGGACCTAAGTAGAACATGTTTTACATCTTGGGAATTTTTCCCATGGCTCCTCTCTCTCTGGCCCACTGTCCCCAGAGCATAGACTGACCACTGCTTGGCCATTTTGTGACAGTCACAGAATCTGAAAGTTGAAAGAGACTTCAGTGTCAATTTAGTTAAAATCTCTCGAAGAAAGAAACCGAATGACAACATACCTGATGAGTGGTCATCTAGCAGCCTCTCCAGACAGCACATTGAGCTTTTGGACAAGCCCAATGGTTAGCAAGATTTTCCTGACATTAACAGCACACTGTATAAATGCTAGCTATTATTGCAAGGTATTAAGTTTGCTTCTTTCTAACTTCTACCCATGGCTTTTGGGTCTGTCTTCTGGAGCCGGACAGAACAAGTCCACATCCTCCTTCACTGATCACCGCCCAGATAGCTGACAGTAACAGTCATGTACCAAGTTGTTTCTTTTCCAGGCTAAACACATCCAACTCCTTCAACCAAATGTCATCTACTCTCTGGTCATTTCACCAGTCACCACGGCCCCCAGATCAGCATCCAAGCCCTGGAGACTTAACCCTTTCACACACAGGACTCCTGCCCTTTCGTCCCACAATCCTGGCTGGTGACTGTCTCTACATTTAGCCACTACATTTAGTCTCTCAGCTCCAGCCATATTTCACTTCATTTTCTGACCATTTCTTCTCCAGCAGGCATGCTTACTGGCACACTTACCTTTTCTTTCCACCTCCTTCTCTTTCCGTTCTGGAGCCATAATCAAATTAAGTCACTGCCATCTGGAGAAGGTATATCAGTCTATTCTGCTATGGCTCTAGTTAATCATCCATGTAACTTTGCAATGAAAAGTATCCCTTTTGGCTACCATTCCTATATATGGATATATCTGCCCCTATTAGAATGGAAGCTTTTCAAGGGCAGGGGCTGTCTCAGCTTTTGTGTTTGTTTCCCCAGACCTTGACACATAGTATTTAATAAATGTTTTCTTATTTAATCATATGACAGAGATTCAAAGCCCTTCATAATCCTGACTGTCCTCCTCTAGAGACTCTTACCCCTTTATCAGTGTCTTTCTTAAACCATGTCCGCCCCAGAATTGAATACAGTAATCCAAGAGGTCCAGTGAGAGGAGAGTATAACAGGACTACCACCGGCTTCTTCCTTAAATGTAGCCCTCAAGACCACATCGACTTCTGTGGCTATGACATCACACCACTGCCTCACACGGAACTTGTAGTCCATTAAAACACCCAGATCTTGGGGCAGCTAGGTGGCGCAGTGGATAGAGCACCGGCTCTGGAGTCAGGAGTACCTGAGTTCAAATCCGGCCTCAGACACTTAACACTTACTAGCTGTGTGACCCTGGGCAAGTCACTTAACCCCAATTGCCTCACTAAAAAACCAAACCAAAACAAAACAAAAAAAACAAAAAACACCCAGATCTTTCTCAGAGCAGTTATTGTCTAACCATGCCTCCCCAGTGTATACTTGTGAAGTTAATGCTTTCTATCCAAGTATAAGACTTGACACTTTACATCCATTGAATTGTATCTTCTTAGAGTTAGCCAAATGCTGTAGCCTGTCAAGATCCTTTTGGATCCTGACTGTCATTCAAAGGAGGCAGCATAGATTAGGTGAGTCAAACCACTGCCACCATCTCCCCTTACACCTTGGAGATAACTCTTCATATACTAATCCCCAAAGTCCTGGGAATAGCAGGGTCCCCCTGCCATCCTGGCCCCCAAAGCCATTAGTAAGGAGAACAACCTTAGTGGAGAAGGGTCCCATCATCCCTGATACCCCCAATACTATCTTCTGATAGACTGCCATCAATCAAGAGATAAGCCACAAAGTGCTGAGAATAGTAACAACCCCCATACCACTGGCCCTTCCTTGCTGGTAGCCATCATCCAGGGAGCCAAGCCTTGTGGAGATGTGACCTGGCAGGTGCTTCTGCAGGTGCTGCAGACCTTGCCTCCTCAACAGTCATAGTTCCTGAAGACCTGGAAAACAAATTTCTCAACACCAAAGTCCTTGGCAGTGGCAAATGGTTCAAGATCAGAAATAAATATGGCTTTATTGTTAGTAGAAATGACATTAAAGAAAATCTGTTACCATCCCTTTTGCCACTGCCCCCGAAGGACCATGGGATCTTTCCATCTGACTTGCAGATGAAAATAATATTTACTACTCCCTTCTCCCCTTAGAATGTGAGCTCCTTAAGAGTACAAACTATCCTGCCTTTATATTTGTATTCCCAGGTCTTAGTGCAATGCCTTGTACATAACAAAAACTTTTCATTCAGTGTATTAACAGTTCCTTCTGCCTTTGTGTCATCTGTAATGTGTTGAGCATGCTAACTAAACCTTGGGCCAAGCATGGCTCTTTGGGGTACTCTGTTGGAGGCCTCCTGCCACGATGGCATGGAATCATTAATAACTCCACTCTCTGAGTCCAGCCACCCCACCAGTTCTGAATCTCTCCAATTATAGTATTGCATAAATCTATATTTCTCCAATTTTTATCAAAATAATACCATAGTATAAAAAGCTTAGCTAAAATCTAGAACAGTGGTTCTCAAGGTGTGATCCAGGGACTCCATAGGAGTCTGTCCCCAAGACCCTTTCAGGGGGTACTTGAGTCAACACTAGTTTTTTTGTTTTTTAAAGTGAAGCAATTGGGGTTAAGTGACTTGCCCAGGGTCACACAGCTAGCAAGTGTTAAGTGTCTGAGGCCGGATTTGAACTCAGGTCCTCCTGACTCCAAGGCCGGTCCTCTATCCACTGCGCCACCTAGCTGCCCTGACACTAGTTTTGTAATAATACAAAGATATTTTTATTTCTAATACAGCATATGTTAATAGATATAACCTACATAAATAAAAGTTTTCTGGGGGCCTCGATAATTTTTAAGAATATGAAAGGGTCCTGAGACCAAAAGTCTGAGAACCACTGACATAATATTCCTCATCTACTCATTTAGTAACTGTCCAAGGAAAAAGAAAATGAGGTTTGACATGACCTGTTCTTAAAAACATACTGATTCTTTCTATTCACTGCTTCCCTTTCTAGATGTTTGCCCACCCCTCCTTAATGATCCATTCTGGCATTTTCCCAGAATTAATCAAGCTTGTTGGCCTATAGTTTGCAGATTCTGGTCTCTTCTCTTGAAAATCAGGACCACATCTGTCCTCCAGTCATATGTGACTTCTCTCATTGTATGTGATCTTTCAGATATTACTACTGGCCCCTCAGCCATCACAACTGCCAGTTTGTTCATTGCCCAAGATTGTAGTTTGTCTCCCAAGTGATATGAATTCATCAAGGGTAACCAAAGGCCCTCCTGATGCCTTGTTGGGTATCAGTACCCTCTTAGTGATTTTTGTTCAGTTGTTTCAGGTTGCAAAAGGTCATTGTCCTTGTTTGAAAAAATAGAAGCAAGAATAGAATTGCAGTTGTCAGTCATCATTCCATCCACCCTGAGCAAAGGTCTTGGGCCTTCTCTGAGTCTTTCTCCCCCAATATAGCTAAAACATCATTTTGTTGTCCTTCCCTTCCTTTGTTGGCATTAGCATTCTTGATGGTATCTTTACAGTCTTGTGGCATGCTCTTGTATTTATTATTATCTCGCTTCCTGTATATTTGTTTTACAGTTCTGAGCTGGTTGGAGAGTACCCTGTGCATCCACATTATTCTCTTCTGAAAAATCATATTTTTCCTCTTCATGGATAGCTTTCCTTTGTGACTTTAAAATTGATTTTTGAGTTTCTCCCATCCCTTCTGGGCTGACTTTTCCTTAGTCAATCTCATTAGTCAATGGGATCCTCTCTATTATTCTTCTGAAACCTTTGAAATCTGTTTTGCCCAAATCTAGGGTCCTTGGTAGACTATACCTAGATTTTCTCTTCTCCTTTATCACAAACTGTAGGAAGAAGATGGGAACCTTCTAGGGTTCCATCATTTCTACTCTTGCAACCAGTTCCTCCCTTTTAGTGAGAATAGAATCCAAAATATAATTTTCCCTTGTTGGTTCTTCCACATTTTGAAGGATTTACTTATGTAAGGCAAATCAAGTTATTAGTAGTTCTGATTTTGACAATGAGCTTCATGTGTGAATAACTGATCCCTCCTGGTCCCCTCCATCACTAGTATCACTACTAAATCATGATCAAATGAGCTAATATTTTTAAGGCATTTAATACAGTGACTGGCACATAATAGGCATTTAATAAATACTTATCTCCACCATCCCCTTTTACCCCACAAGTGTCGTTTCCCAAATTCCCAGAATCACAGAATTTGAGAATTGGAAGGGACCCCAGTAGTCATCTAGGCAGTGGATAGAGCAATGGACTTGGAGTCAGGAAGACCTGAGTTCAAATCTTGCCTCAGATACTTACTACTTGTGTGACCCTGGGCAAGTCACTTAATCACTCTTAATTTCATCTGTAAAATGGGGATAATATCAACCTCCCAGGGTTGATCAATGAGATAATAAATAGTAAAGCAATTTGCAAACCTTAAATAAAGTGCTACCTGTTAGTTGTGATGCTGATAGTGATGATCTGCCATTTCCTAAAGAGCTATTACCAGTTAACTGTTATTTTCCCAAGGTATCTCTATCACTGCTTATCTGAGAAAGCATAGAGATAATCTCTAGCATTTCTTTTTTTATTTTGGGTCAGCTGTGCTTCCAATGTTTCATGGGATCCTTTTTTTTTTTTGGCAGGGCAATAAGGGTTAAATAACTTTCCCAGGGTCACACAGCTAGTAAATGTTAAGTGTCAAGTGTCGGAGGCCAGATTTGAACTCAGGTCCTTCTGAATCCAGGGCTGGTGCTTTATCCACTGCACCACCTAGCTGCCCCCGTGCTTCCAGTGTTGATGTAGAAAGAACTTTTTACTGTTTACCATTTGAGGTAAACAAATTTAAGGTCAGACAACTAACATTTCAAATAGACTGTTACTAAAGATGTCTAGGCGAGAAAACTAACAGATTTCTGGTTATCTTGCAGTATATTAAGAAACACAAGTCACCACCACTGACAATTGAGAAAGCTTTGGAGGAAGTTGTAAAGGAAATGTCGGATCACTGAACAGAGATTTGCTTCCAGTATAGGTAAGGTTTGGATCTTGAAGACTAAATTATGAAACTCATCAAGCCTACTTTGCTATTGTGATCATGTCGCAAGGCATCCTAGGAATGAGAACTAGAAAGGAAGCTGCCCACGTTCCTAAAGCACTCTAAGCTCTAGGGGCTTCTTAAAATTTTCCCACTCCCAACACCTTTTTTGTCTAAGAAATTTTTACATGACCCCAGGTATATAGGTATATAAGATAGGCATACATAACCTTTGACTATTGCCAGATTTTTTACAATCTTCCCCATTCAGTTATGTGACCCCATATAGGGTGGAGACCCATAGGTTACAAAGCTCTGCTCTAGCACACAAGGTTAAGTGACTTCAAGGCTACACTGGTACCAGACACAAAATTCAAACTCATCCTCTGATCCCAAATCCAGGACTCCTTCCACTGTCCTGCACTGTTGTTAAGTCTCACTGCTTACCTTAGACCTATGCATGTAGTTACGTTTTATATAATCTCTCCCACGTGGTTTAAGAGGACTAGACCAGGATCATCACAGATCCATATCCAGTACTGGGGGGAAAAACCTCACCAGGTCCATTCAATTTTTCCAGTTACTCCTGTCCTAGTTTGTTTTAGGAGGGTCTTTTCTGACTCTGTAATCAGCCTTTTCATAGGATTTAGAGCCAGAAGAGCCCCTGCAGATGATTCTTTATTTAATAAGCATTTACTAAGCACCTGGTATATACCAGGTTCTAGGATTAGTGCTAGTGTGTGTGTGTGTGTGTGTGTGTGTGTGCGCGCGCGCGCGCGCGCGCTCATGCCCAGATCATATCAAATAAATGCACTGTAACTGTGTGTGGGTAGGGTTTGGACAGTTCTAACAGCTGATGGTATCAAGAAAGGTATTTCATAGAGAGTAGGGCTTGAGGTGAGTCCTGGCATGAGTTTGAAATTTCAGGAGGTAGAGGTGAAGAGGGAGAGGATTCTAGGCACTTGGGACCATGGTCAAAGGCATGGAGATGAGAGAAGGGGGTGATCTTATTTCCTCTACCCCAGAGCACACAGGTAATATGATGACAAATCCAGTGTTCTCTCTAGTGTGCACGTTTAACCTCTGCCTTTCCCTTCCCCCTTGAGTGTATCGGTTCTCCTTCTTTGTCCTTAGTCCCTCTTCTTGGCTTCACCCTTCTTAACTGTAGCTGTAACCTAAAGGTTGTTCCATTCCCACACCTTCAAAAAACATTCCAAATAACCTCTAAGATGTCCCATCATCAACAAACTCGATTCTTTCCGTTTTCTCCAAAACTTCCTCCTCCTCCTCCAACTTCCCAATCTGTGTTATTGGCATAATCTTTCCAGTGTCCAAAGCTGAATCATCTTTGACTGTTTTCCTTTCTTAAGCCTCACATCTGGTTAACTGCTAAAGCCTTTGGGTTCTATCTCTAAAACATCTTTCCTATTTTTCCATCCAAATGTTGCAGTAATTCCTGTAGCAACCAAACGGCCTCCCAGAATCTCCTTATTGCTGTTTCATCCAGTCTGTCCTTCACATGCCGCAAAACCAAATTTCCAACCCACAACTATGATCTTGTGACCCTGCTGCCCCCATATCATCACCAAATCCCTGGTCTACCAAAGAAACTCTTTCTTTGGTCTGCATTCAAGGGCTTTCAGCTTGCCTCCACCATTCTCTCAAAGCCTTATGTCATAGTCACCATCACCTGGCCAAACTGGATCAATGACTGGGATGCTTATCTTGCCCTTTCTTACGGCTGGGTCCCTGGTGCCTGGAATATACTGCACAGCATCTCCATGTTCCACATCCTTTATTCAGGGTCCATTTAGAGAATTCCACAATCCTCTCTCCCCCCCACTTTGGAAATATTCTGTCCTTGGATTAAATTTGCTTCAACATTAATTCATCCAGCACCTAGCAGAACTCTTATAGCATTGTTAATACTGGTGCTTATAATTAAATCTTCATATGGCTAACATCTTGTACATAATTGGTACTTAATAAACATTTGCTGAATAAAATATGACAGCAGGTTAGGAATATAATCATGCTAAATGGGAGCACCCCCCCCCCTTGAAAATTAATATTTGTGTTAGGAGACAGCATTAAACCCCGTGTTTCCAGTCTGTTGCTTTATTTGGGTAAGATCGGCTTGGCCTGTGGTGTCTTTGAAATTAATGAATCATTATTATGGGGTTTATTTGATTTTAAGTCACACATAAACCCTCTAAAATAGATTAATGCTCCTGGTCTGGAAAGATCAGAAGATAGACCATCATTTGAATTTGCAGTTTTCTTGTCCTTTGTTAAAGGCCTCCCAGAGAGAACACTATTGCCACAATGAGACAGACTCTTTCCTATCATCTGGATGCTGAGAGTATTTGTAAATTTCCAGCTGTCACTAAAGCTTCAGTTTCTATTTCATCGCCTTGTTGAATGTGTGCTCCATGATGATAGGTACTGCTTCATTTTTGTCCTTCGATCCCCAACATCTGTTAACACAGTAGGTCCTTAATAATTGCTTGTTGATTGACTGGCATGGAGATATATCCCTGGGTTCTTAAAAGCTTGCCTGGCAAAGCAGAAGCTCTACTGGTCCCACTCCTGTGACAAGGCCTTTTGCCTTAGGAGATGAGGCCCCTGACTGGAAAGCTGGCCAGTTCAGCTCAGCAAGAGCCTATGCATCAGAAGCAGTGGTGAAAAGGAGTGTCCACATTGACGAAAGCATGGCTATTTAAAGCACTGTGGCATTTGTCCTCTTCCTTACTACAGTCTTGACTAGATAATTTAGTCATTCAAACCAGGGGTAGTGAGCTGTGCTTATAACACTATTAACTCCTAAACTTCTTAGAACAGCAAGCAAAACTCCCTTTTTCTAAACTAAGACACTAAACATATCTCTTTATAAAAAGTCTTTATTTGAAGGCAAAACAGTAAAATCCACAAGAAATTTGTAACATCACACATTGACATTTTATTCTGAATCAGACACAGTTGAATAGTTTCACAGCTATGGGAAATCTAGAACAGAATCAAATATTTCATCACGTTGGGTTGAAGAGTTTGGGAGAGATTTCTGTATCTTTTAAAACAAAAGTTCTGAAGTTGTTAACTGTACAAACAGATGGCACTGCACCAAGCTGCTCACAACACTCAGCTCTGCACATTGTCATCACACACTTTTTAGTGTGTTTAGGTAATGTCCATGAAAAGAAAATTGCTTCTCTTGAGGTTTCCAGTAATGCCTCACAATGATAATTTCTACTTTTTATTCCTTTTCCACCTCCCCTTGCTATTTTGGTTTCAATATAAAAATGATGAATTCAGAGAGCTGTAGAATCTTTAACTGGCTAAGATGCCCAAGAGTCTGAGTGGGCTGTGAGCACAGAGGTGCTGGTGTTCAGGTCCTCCTATAAATAAAAACATTAAGTATATATAGCTTTTTCAAAGGTCAGCATTCCCAGAACAGGAAGATGCTTTAGCCCTATGTCCTCATATCAATTTGCTCCCTCCTGATAGCATCTACCCATTTCAAATGGTTAACATTTGGGAAAAGTATAAACTTAATCCTAAGTGTCAGCATATTCTAGAGGAATTAGGCTTTGAATGATCTCTATAAGGGACAGTCTTAGATAAATATACATTTGACTGAAACTAAACCAAATGGAACTTAAAAAAAAAAAAGGATGCAGGTCATCTTTAAAACAAAAGGCTATTTTATTTTTACTTTGAATATTGTGTAGTAAAGTCTAGCCTTAGTTTTTATTACTACACAAACAATAATTTTAAGGTACATTAAAGCACAGAATGGCTTTTGATCTACTTCCTTGATGGCTAATGGCAATCACTTAATATCCTTTCCTGAAGACACTAGTCTTGGTTTATGTAAGATGCTCAAATTTGATTTAACAAAGGTGCAAGACATCTATTTCTTCAGATTTCAAGGATTCCTATTCAGGGGATGGAGGATCCTGGATTTCACACCTCAGTTGGAAAGGACAAAAGTTCATGGATAAATGGTGAAGGTAGTTGTAAGGGTTTCCATATCCTTTTTCTTGTCTTTTTTTTTTTAAGTATTAAGAGTTCAAATCACAGATGAAGCATATATATGCGGTTTCCATTATATTCAGGTGCTGGGCCTTGTCATTATTGCATGCCACGGTCTTCCCGTCTCGTTTCCTGTCACTCCCTCAGAGAAGTACACCTTGGTAACTGAGTTGTTACTATGATCCTGACTTCCATACCAAATATCAATTTAGGATTAAGATTTCTAACAAAGGACAGAAAGGCTACACAGTGGGTAGACAACAAAAGAAGTGATTTTACTTATAGCAAAACTTTTCCAAAAAAGATTAACAAAATTCAAAAAAAGACAAAGTTTCCAACAAAAAAAAAGTTTTAAGTCTTGACTCTTCCATGTTAAATTCTAACCATGTAGCCTAGGCAACATGAGAGCCCTGCTCTCTTAATAGAGAAACTCAGCCAATTTACTTACATTCATCCCTGGCTTTCATACGTGCAATGAATGAATAACTTTTGTTTCTGCGGTAGTTTTCATATGGATCATCCAAAGCAACTCCCACTCCCTTGTACTGATCCCATTTATCTCTGATATCCCCCCCTTTAATCGGGTCCTGAATGCCTTGTTCCTTCACTCCCAGGCCACCTGATCCACTCCATCCTTGAGGAAAAAGATGAGATGGACATTTATCAATCTACAAATGAATCTTAAGTTGTGAAATAAAGCATTTAATCATACCTTCTAACAAGAATATTGAGGAGTC
The DNA here is from genome assembly GCF_019393635.1 of Dromiciops gliroides. Lineage (NCBI taxonomy): Eukaryota > Metazoa > Chordata > Mammalia > Microbiotheria > Microbiotheriidae > Dromiciops > Dromiciops gliroides. Next base: position 58,862,609 of record NC_057861.1, on the reverse strand, counting down.
TTTGGAAGGTACAAACCAGCTGTCTAGTAGAAAGCTAAGAATCAGTATTAAATTTATAACTTTCCAGAAATGATTATATGAAAAGTCTATTTTTTAAGGATCTGACATTTTCAAAAATTCCTGAGAAATGCTGCCAACTTTAGACACAAAGAGCTGTGTATAATAATAGTTCATGTTAACATAGCATTTTATAGTTTAAGAGTAAGTGTGGTATAATGGAAAAGAACATTAGACCTTGGCTCTTCTAATGACTGACTTCCCTCACCATCTGCTACTTCTTTCATCCTGTTTCCTCATCTGTAAAATGGTAACACAACTTGTACTCCCTGTCCTCACAGGTTTGTTGTGAGAAAGTGGCCAGAAACCTTAAAGTACAACTTAAAAACACGCATACAATGTCCTTTCCTCACAAGAGCTTGCTAAGAGTACTATCACCTACATTTTCCAGGTGAAAAAATAGGCTTGGAAGCACGGGCTTTTTCTTAAGATATTAAGTAATTGTTCATTAGAAAAACCTTACCCATTTTCACCAACATCTGGTGTCCTTTATTTTCTTCTCCAAGTCTTGAATCAGGTATAGATGGTGCTGAATTGGAGCCCAAACCAGCTGAGGAACTAAAATTAAGACAGGTTTTAAATTGTACTATGAGAGTGTCTTCAGTGGATTAGAAAACAGCACAATTTTTTAAATCTACAACAGTAAAAACTAGGAAAACAAGTATACTTTAGTGAAATGGAAAGGCAGGAGGTGGCCTATAATTTGGATTAATGATCTTCATCTTATGCATGGAACTATGCCATGCTGATCATATGAGCCTTCTAATTAGGACTTTTAAAATATTCACAGAAAAGCACCAGAAGATTATGAATCTACATAGAAACAGTCTGCCAGCAAAATTCAAAAAGGAAGAGAAATCTTACGGAGGAGTAGGACTCCGAGATCGGGATCGGCGCCTCCTTCCTGGGGAGTAAGATTTTGACCTGGATCTGGACCTTGACCGTGATCTGCTTCGTGAAGAACGGGACCGGCTTCTGCTCCTGTATCACAAGAGTGTCCAAATTTAGTTATATTCTCCTCTAGAAAAATTGAACATGAGCATCCAGCCTTGAAAATCATGAAGGGGCTCTGCTTCAGGAAGAAAGGCCCAATTGTGACCTACCTAGACCGGGAGCGTGAATAGGATCGAGAACAGGATCGAGACCGTGACCTTGAGTATGAACCAGATGATTTGGAAGATCTTGAATTGGATCGTGAAGAAGAACGACCCCTACTTTTAGACCTGCTACGGGATCTAGAAGGTCCACTGCAAAGAGAATTTTTAGTGAGCAAAATATTCTGACAGCTCTAATGTATCTGTATAGCCATACCCACAAAAAAAATTTAAATTTGCCCTAAATTAAACATTTTTGCTAAAAATCTAGTGACAGCTCACCTCTGAAGGGGAAAAAAAAGCAAGAGATATTTTCATCTAGTCTGGTTGATAAACTTGAATAAACAAATCTGAGGTCCTAATGATATGATGCTACTATAAACACCCTATTTCTAAACCCAAATTGCTTTTTTCTTCCTAATGTATTAATTTTAAATTCTGTAGTAAAACAAGTTCCCAAAGACAACATGAAGGCTGTAGCTTCAGCATCTAGAAGCAATGCCATTTTCTGATTTTAGGAATTTGCAGAATCTGCAAATATTGATTTTCCCTCTAAATATTAACAGAATAAGTAGCCATGATTCATCATGATCTATTCTTGTTAAAGATACATTAAGAAAAACAAGGCATACATTCTATTGCAGGAAGCCCACTACAAGAGAAAAATGGTATTCACCTTGGTCCTATTATTTTCAGTGTATCAATGGACCCAAGGAGTACCAGACACCAGAAATAAATAAAAAAAAGTTTGGTTTAAGTTCTCACCTGTTTCTTTTTTCCTGCCCTTTTCTCCTCCTGGCTCTCATTTTTGCTCTGAAGAACTCATACAGCCCATTCTGTTCCCAGCCTTCACTGTAAGACATGTATGTTTTCCTGAACAACTAATTCCAAGCATCTCCTCTTCAGATGCCATAATTTTTTTATTAAAAAACAAAAACTGGACACTGCTTCAAATACTCTTTAGCAAGTGACTAGTATCAAATAACTTCAAATTTTTACCATTTAAAGCATTATTCATGTTTTCTCTCATTTTAATTCAACAAATTAAAGCCAGTTCAACCAACTATTAAGTGACAATATTGTATGGACTCTTTGGATACAAGGATAAAACCAGACTCAAGCAGAATATGTTAAGTGCTCAGGATGGCTTGGTAAAGCAAGAGAGATTCAGAAAGGAGGAATTAATTTTTCTCTTGAATCAGGGAAGGTTTCCTGTAGAAGGTAGGACATGAGCTAGGCTTCAATGGAAAACTGGATTTTGAAGCATAGTGGACAGTAATTGAAAATACAAGGTAAGATAAAGCAAAAAGATCAAAAATAATGAATAATCCTTTAAGTGAACAGAAGAATAAAAAGACCAGAGAGAGAACCACTGGAGTTTTAGCTTAGTTTGAAAGGTTTGGGATATAGCATGAAAGGTTAAATGCTTTTATACCTGGGGCTCAGACCTGGCTGAATTGAACCTAGCCCTCCCCTGATTCCTTAACTACTCTATGAGGCAGGAAGGGTTGCTGTTATTAATATGATTTCCAGAGGATCCAACCAAGTTTTGGAAATAAAGGGACTTCCCCCAAGGTCAGATGGATGGTTGGTGGTAATGCTAAGACTAGACTCTCCATACTCTATTTTGTCTGGGCCACAGTGACTGCACCATACCCACCCTTACCTGTTTCTAGGTCTATCATGGGATGGAGGACTATAAAATGCCTCCACTGCTGCCAAGAGCCTCTCGCTGGGAGGCATGGGGGGTGGAAGACGTATGTCTTTTGGATCCAAAGGCTTATACTCATGATCTTCTAGCTGCAGGAAATAAAAACATACATTTGATACACCACACAATTCACTTACCAAGTCAATTCAAACAAACATTTATTAAGCATTCCCTTGTCCAGGGCATTTTACTACACTCTAAGGATGCAGAGGTGAAACAAGATAGTCCTGCCCTCGTGGGGCTTACAGCCTAATAAGAGACTAAGACATGCATACAAATAACATGTTAAGTTAGGACATGGTAGATAAGTATGTATGAGAGGACAAAGTAGTAACACAAAGAGACAAGGAGAAAGGGTAATTCCAGGCTGCAAAGGGGGCGAGCGGGGAAAGAGGAAATCAAGATCACAGTGTCTGCTGGAAGATCAGAGGTCCTCTAGGCCAACCTCCACCTGAACAAGAAGTGCCAATTAGACCTCACAAGAAGTCATCAAGCCTTTGCCTGGAATCCACCACTGAGGAGGAACCTGCTACCTCCCCAGGCAGCCTACTCCATTTTACTATGACTCCAGTTGTTAGAAAGTTTTCCCCTTACATAGAGCCTAAATTTAACTTCTTTCCTACTTCCATTTGTTAGTCTTGGTTCCACCCTCTGGGGCTAAGCAGAACATATTTAATCCTCCCTATGAAAGTTCTTCAAATCAGTTGATATCTATCCTGGTCCCCACTTGTCCCCCAAGGCTTCTCTAAACTAAACAATGACCCTCCCCTCCCCTCCAGACCAAGTTGCATGTGATCCTCATATGGCATGAATCTGAGGGCCTTCATCATGTTGGTTGTCCTTCCAGGAACAACGTGCAGCTTTCACATATCCTTTTTAAATAAAATGTGGTCCCCAAGCCTTTAGAGTGGGGTCTGACCAGAGCAGAATTCAGCTATTGCTGTTGCTCTACCAGGTGTGTTCACTCCTTCTGAACTGAATTCATGAAAACCATGAGATTATTCTAGACCATCAGATGCACAGCAATACCTCTTTTGACTTTATAATTATGAAAATGATTTTTTAGAATCTAAGAATAAGATGTTACTGAATTTCATTTTTTAGAACTTCAGCTTTAGCCTGTCAGTAACTTTTGGATCCTGTTATCCAGTGTACTAGCCACTTCCTCTCAGCTTTGCAAATCTGATAAGCATGCTATCTGTGCTTTTATCCAGTCACTGAAAAAATGTTAAACAGCATGAGGCACAGCAAAGATTCTTGGGCAAATCTCCTGGAGATCTTCCAAGCTGATTATCACATCATTGTAACTAGCCATTGTTTTTCCATCTTTTCAACAAGAACAGCATGACACTTTGTCAAATGCTTTACTGAGATCTAGTTAGGAATTTTCTGCATGATTCCCTTGGTGTATGCCAGTAGAGTATCTCTATCAAAAAAGAAAATGAGTTTTGCCTCCTGTTCTAGATGGCTCTGTGTGATCACTACTCCCTTTTGTAGTTATCCACTAACTATTCCTTTAAAAACACGTTCCAGAATTTTGCCAAGAATCTAAGTCAGATGCACTGGCCTATAGCCAGATGATTTCTTTCTGTTCCATTCAAAAAAACAGGGCCATCTGCCCTTCCTCAGTCCTGCATGTATCCCCAGTTCTCCTCTCACTATTTCCAAGATCTGGGACACTGGCTCATAAGATGTAGTTCATCTCATCCTGAGAGACTAGGTTCTCTCTTACATGGTTTGGATATTAACTCCTTCCTGGCTATGTTTATTGTTATTTCCCAACCAAAGATTATCTCCTTAGCGGAGAAAACAAGCAATGCTTTGTTTTCATTACCCTGAGCAAAAGTTCTGTCCCCCAATCCAAAGAAATTGTTTAAAAGCCTTATTTGTTACCCATGTCTGTCCTTGCCATCCTCAATTACCTTTGAGCTTCCTGACAACCTTGAGACTGTTAATCATTTCTGAAGTTACCTTGTTATCTATCATTGCTTTCATCTTCTGCACATTTTTTAAAAACCTCACTAAGCTGGTTGGCAAAATCCCCAGGCGGGATCCCGTTAGTGTCTTTAGATGATTCCTTTATCCTCCACATCAGAACTGTTTCTCTTGGTGTCTTCAGACTTTGTTCTTGGTTTCCCATATCTCCTAGATTAACTTCCCTTGGGTAATTTTGATCCAGAGGATCCTAACTATCCTTTTTCTGAATCCTTTGAAATACGCTCTCCTCCAAATCCAAATCATAATATTACCATATTGTTACCCAAGTACCAGTTTCTGTTTGTTATTTAGAATCAGATAAAACCCCACAGCATTTCTCTTTGTTGGTTCCTCTACTTTTTGAAGGAAGGATTCTTGGACATGGTGGTAAGCCAAGATGGGTACTGAAGACAGGAGAGCATTTCTCTAGGTGGAACTGGGGAGGGCGTCTAACATGCACATGTGTACAGAGGCAGGAGATGCTGGAATGTAGTTTGTGAAGGGGAACAGCAGGAGATAAAGCTGAAAAGACAGTTAAAGGCCTTGAATGCCAGACTAGGAAGTTGTCATTTTATCTTAAAGACAATGGGAAACAACCGACAGTTTCTGGCAAGGGAGAGATGTGACGAGACCAGCCCGTGTGGTAGGAAGATCACTCTAGTAGCCTACGAAGGCTGGACTGGAGAGAGATGAAACTGGAAAACCAATTAAAGACAGCAACATACATTAGTCCAGGTGGTAAGGAGACCTAAATTAATTTGCTAACAGTAGAAAGGAAAAGGTAGAGGAACAATTATTACAGAGAGAATCAACAGGACTTGGCAACTAATTTATATATAGGGTAAAGGAGAAGGAAGAGTCAGATTTTTCCAACAAGTATTTTTTATTGAGTACCTACTGTATGCTCTGCTAGCTGTGTGTTTTTTTTGATACCAGAATCACTGTTAGTAAACATCATCTTTGAATACAAAAGGATAGCAATGCTCCATATATACAGCTTTTTCATCCACTGAAAACACATCACCTTTCTCCCACAACTAAACACCTTTCATCTTACAGCTCAGCAATACCTGGAATTTCTCACACTGAAGACTTGCTAGGGTTGGTCTGGGCAGTGTATCTATAGAAAAACACTGGTGTGGGCATGAAGGTATATCCTGCTAGACAGGCAGGAGTGCTACGCAGGGCACTGAAGAGTGGATGCCAAGTCTGGCCTGGTGGAGAGCAGCAGCAATCAACAGCCCTCAGTCCCTTAACTACAGTTCTGTGCAGAGGTCTTCAACACAATATAGAAGAGTTGAAACTTAAGGTATTCCCTCATACTTTGTCAATTAAAATGGCTTTTAGAGTCTTTATCTGGCTGGTCCTTCTGACTATATTAAAGCTGAAAATAAAATAGGGGAGTGGTGAAGGATAAGTAACTGAAAAGAAACAAAGGCACTCTCTTATCCTCTTCTCTTCTGGTTTTATCTATTTATTATTAGATTCCTGTCTCCCCCATATTTCAGGCCTTCGTTACCACTCACCTGCACTATTACAAGAGTATCCTCACTGGTCTGATGAGTCTTCCTAAGGTACCACATGAATCATCCTTTTATACTAGATCAATCACCTTCTCTGCTCATCACTTTTCAATGGTTTCCCATTGCCTACCTGCTAAGCAAAGTTGAAGAACCTTCCCAAGCAGACGCCACACTCCCTCTCCAGCCTTACCTCACACTCTTCCCTGACGTGTATTCTACAGCTGCAACCAAACTAGACAGCTTCCTGTCTCCTGCACACATGCCACACCGTCCCTATGTGTCACTCCATTCACTCTGTTGGCCCTCCATCTCAAGCTACTGAACTCCTGTGCATCCAAAATCACAGACGTGGAGCTAGAAGGAAGCATGTTAACAGAGCTCACATTTTAGAGATGAAGAACCCGAGGTCATTTCTTGGCACCTCCTCCAGAAAGCCTGATCTTATCATCTGGCTGGACATAGTCCCTCCTTTCTCACACCTGGCAGAGATGACAGCACTTGTCTTGAGAGGCAGTGGAGTATAGAGGAAAGGATAGTGACCTTGGGATCAGAACCTGGGCTGGACTCTGACCTCAGCTGCATGAATTTTACCCAAGTTACTCCACTTGTCTGGACCTTAGCATCCTCGCCTGTAAAATGTGGACATAATTCTTGGAATACCCATCTCACAGGGTGGTTGTAAGCACAGTGCTTTGCAATCTCCTTAAAATACTATATAATGTGTTATTATCCTAGTCTATTTTTTGCCATAATTAATTTATGTCTATGTGTTGTAGCCCCATTACAACAAAACTCCAGAGATTAAGGATGGCATCGGATTCAATTCACAGGATGACAGAATCTCAGGTTGAAAGAAACTGAGGTCAAATGGTCCAGCCTGTACCAGAAAGGCAATCTTCTCTACAGCATCTCTGACAAAGGGTCATTGAGCTTTCACCTGAAAGAATAGGGAACCCACTATCCCCCAAAGAGCCACATGACTTTCACCCTGCTCAAATTGTTTAGTTTGTCCTGTGAGCTCAACCAAATTTGCCCTTTTTGTTCACCCATTGCTTCTGGTATTGACCTCTGGGTTAGCAAGAGTTTGATCCTTCTTCTATATGACACCCCTTCAAACACCTGCAGACATCTCTCACCCACACCACTGCCTCTTTGCCAGGTTAACCATTCCCAGTTCCTTCAACTGCTCATAAGGCATGATTTCTAAGCCCTTTCAACATTCTAGTGGCTGCTCTAAAGTTTTTCAGTGACCCTCCTAAAAAGTAGGTCATCCTAAATTAAATTAAATTCAACAAACATTTATTAAGTGCATATGTTGTGCAGAGAACTGTACTAAGTGTTGGTAGAAATACCAAGTTTAGAGAAGACAGTTTCTGCCCTAGTGGAGCTTACAATCTAGTAGGAGTAGAAGAGTACATAATATATCACATGCATCAGAGTGAAAAACAAAATGCTATCTAAACAAGGAAGGAGGAATGTGGTGTTGATGGGAGGTGGGGGGAAGGTAGCATGAGAAGGACTTGAATAGTTGAAAGGGGGAAGGACATTCCAGGTGTAAGAACAAGATGAGCAAAAGACTAGAGGTCAGAGATTCAAAGATTTGGAGTTGGAAGATACCTTAGAATGCATTTAGTCCAGCACTCTCTCCTTAAAGAGGAGGAAACTGAGGCACAGAGAAGTCAAATGACTTGCCCAGGGCCACACAGGTAAAGAAAGCCAAAATTTAAACACAGGTTCTCCCAACTCCAACCAGTATATTTTCCCACCACACTAAATTACCCTAACAATGACTGACACAGTTGTACTGATTTTTCTATCTCCCCTAGCCTGGCACTAAGCACAGGGCCCTACCCCCTTACATGTATGCATTTAACAAATGTTTGTGGCAGTGAATTTTCCACAGAAGTAAAAGCAGTTTAGAGATGACAATTGGTTATGCGACTGGAAGGAATGGATGAACAGTCAAGTATACTTTTATAGACCAATCCAGCTTTGGCAACAGCTCCTGGTTGAGAAGTCTCTCGTATTTTAGAAAGATACCTGAGTAAAGTCCACCCAGTAAACTAGAATGGGAAAAGTAAAGGATGAATTCAAAATAGCCATTAATGAAATTGATGTACAGAGGAGCAAAATTAGGAAGCAGCTGTTAGAAGAGAAAGTGGTACATGGACATACATAAAAGAGAAAAAGAAACCTCAGGGCAGATAGAGATTGGCAAGACTGCCCAGAAATGGACCAGAGCAATGAGAATTTCATTGCATTTCTGAGTTCTGCCACTTTACCTTCACAAGAGGAGCCATCAGTCCAGCAGGTAGATCAAAGTACGGGACGTTGGGGACCAAGCTGGGATCATCGTGATTCATGTGAGGAGGCCCCTGCCTTCGCATGTGAGGAGGCTGGCCATTGAAGCCATGTGGGGGAGGCCCGAAGTCTGGGTGCTGTGGTCCACCCCATGGGGGATGTTCGTTGATCCCAGGATGAGGCAATCTGTGGCCAGGATGATGATGAGGAGGTCCCATCTCTACACACAAAGGACGGAAGATAAGAACTGACGGGCTGTTACAAGCCAAATGATAAATAGCACACTCTTCAGAGAAAATAGTAAAGCTCTGCAGAAAGCAACTGTGATGAGCCTAGGGAAAAGGTACCATCATCATTTCCAGATGGACTCCAGACATCTTCATGAACCTCCAGCTCTTAGGTCAGTCCCTGCACACAGCTCTTCTCACTTCCTACAGCCCGGGCTGGCTGGGCAGGTGTGTGTGTGTCTCATTGAGTGAATGAAAGATAAAACATACACTGTCTCCTTCAGAGAAAGGATTCATCAGCTGAGCAGCTCAGAGGGGGGTCAATAAGGTACTTAGTATGCAAAGGGGTCATTAGATGAACACAATTACAGGCAACATTTAATTCCCTAGAAACAATACCGTAAGCAGGTGCGAAACCAAATGACATTACAGAGGAATTCTGTCCTTTTCTTGTCAGAGTCTAGTCATGATGAAATCACTGGTCAGAACCAACAGGGAAGGATTTGATTAGAATGGTCTAACAGTAACAGGAGAGAGTTGGACCTGTGTCTTCCCTGGTAGAGGGAGTTGCTAATGAAGAACTCCTACCACCACCAAGCAGGACAGCATCTTTTATACAATTTGTAGTCTCAGGGAGTTGCCTGGCACATTGAAGGGGTAAGTGACTCATCCAGAGTCACACAGCCAGGATGAGACAGAGGCAGGACTTAAACCTAGATCTTTTGGCTCTGAGCCTAGCTAGCTGAGTGATACAATGGACTGAGTGCTAGACAAGGAGTTGGAAGACCTGAGTTCAAATCCTGCCTTAGACACAGGCTTTTTGATCTTGGAAAAGTCACTTACCCTCTTCTGGCCTTATGTTTGTCTTCTGTAAAATGGGGATAATAATAGCAATTACCTCCCAGGGCTGTGGTGAGAACGAAATAGGACAATGTCTGCAAAGCACCATGTCAATGCAAAGAGCTATTGTTAGGCCACACTGCCACCACACCAGTGGTTCCATTTAAGATTTACAGAATGCTTGATGTGCATTCTCTCATCTGTTCTCAGTCTCTCTGGATGATTTATGAGAATAATATGGATGAAATTTGCAAAGGATGTGGACCTGGGGGGGGGGGAGAGGAGGAGGAGGAGGAGGAGGAGGAGGAGGAGGAGGATACCTAAACAGATCCTGTGAAGTACTGGAGAATTTAAATGTGAAAGGTCTTGCTTAAGTACTTTAAGGGATCTGATTTCACTGGGGTGGGTATTCTCTAGGCTAAGAAAATATATAGCCACTTCACATCTTAAGCAGATGATCCTGACTTGGTGTGGCTAAAAAAACTAATCCCACCCATGTAGCCATGGGTCTGTTGCTAAGCTTCTTCCATTCTGTCAAGTGGGTCTGCACCTTGAAGGGATGGGCCTTCCCCAAGCTTGTTCTCTGCAGGCACAGGCTTCAAGAACCCAGGCTCATCTGCACAGCACAATGAGGCATCAGAGAACAACTATAATGGAGGTCTTAGAAGAGAACCTACCTATTTACAAGGGGAAAAAAATCTAGCGAAAATTTCCCTATTTTGAAAACACTAGATTTTTCTCCACCACCCCCAAATGAAAGAATAAATATTAAGAAAATTGTAGGGCAGCTAGGTGGCACACTGGATAAAGCACCGAGCCTAGATTCAGGAGGACCTGAGTTCAAATTCAGCCTCAGACACTTGACACTTACTAGCTGTGTGACCCTGAGCAAGTCACTTAACCCTCATTGCCCCACCAAAAAAAAAAAAAAAAAAAGAGAGAGAGAATTATAGATGTCACTCACCAGCAGGAAAATCTCCTTGAGGATAGTCAAAACGATGGGGGTATGGAGGTCTCTCAAATGGATGTCGAGGGGGGAAATCTTCCTGCATGAATCGTGGTGGGAAGCGGTTGAAGTTGTGGGGGTGAGGAGGCTGGTTGAATTGTGGATGCTGCTGATGGGGAGGGAATGGTCCCCGGAAGTGAGGTGGTCGCTGCATCCTAAAGGGTGGTTCCCTTTGACCACCACCCCAAGGGGGCTGCTCGTGCTGGTTATTCCAAGGGGCATCAAACTGATTATTCCAGTTGGGATCTGGCTGGTTGTTCCATGGAGGGTCTCGCTGATTGTTCCAACCTGGATCTCTCTGTTCATTCCACATTCCTTCGTGGTTGTTGTTCCATGGAGGACAGTGAGGGGGTCCCTGGTGGTGAGGGTAAGGAGGCTGATCGGGAGGCTATAAAAATAAAGAATGTAATCAAATAACCTACTTTCAAGAAAGTTAGAGGAAGACAAAGGCACACATAGGTTTTCATACACAAGTTTTGGGATTAACAGCATTCTTAGTACCACTCAAACCATTTACATTTTTGATAAGCTTAGTAAACTGGCACACCCAGGGCTCATCACAGCCCAGTTTGGATACCTCAGAACACTGTGGAGGTGGCTGGTCCTACAGAGCTGGAATAATTGCAAATACAAACCCAGTGATAGCCATTCTGCCTGCCACCAGAGACCCAACCTAACTAAGTTAGGTGAGGCTAACTAAGCCAAAAAGAAGTCTGTGATTTTTTTTTATAAGTGGAATCACAAAATCAGACTCTTGGAGTGTTAAAGCTTAAGTACCAGAATGGTAATGAGACAACTGGGTGGCACCAGAGTGGACAGTGCTGGCCCTGAAGTCAGGAAGACCTGAGTTCAAGTATAAACACTGGCTGTGTGACCCTGGGCAAGTAGTTTAACCTTGTTTGCCTCAGTTTCCTCATCTGTAAAATGAGCTGGAGGAGGAAATGGTAAACCACTCTAATATCTTTGCCAATAAAACCCCAAATGGGGTCATGGAGAGTCAGACCATAACAGAACAACACCAGAATGGCAAATCAGAAGCCATAGAATGTTTTTTATTTTTCTTGCCATTGTTTTCTTCTTTGGCAACATGGCTACCACGGAAACATATTTTGCATGACTTTATGTGTATAATGGGTATTAAATTGCTTGCTGGGGGGAGGAAAAGAAGTTGGAACTCAAAAATTTTTAAAAATGAACATTTTTTAAAAAGAGAATTTCAGAGCTGGATGGGCCTTTAGAACCCAGGTCAGAGATGGGAGGGTCCTTAGAACACAGAAGGTCAGAGATGGAAGGGCTCTTAGAACGCAGGATGTCAGAAGTGGAATGTAACCTTGGTTAGACCCTGTTGTTTAACACTACTTCCCCTTTGCAATTAGAATCTCATTCCTAACAGTAAGGGTTTCAAACTGTTTTCCTCTCCTCAAATTTCTAAGAATATCTCTAACTTCCAAACTTATCAGAGTTGGCAGTCTCCTGATTCACAGAAAAGATTGAAGGCATTATACACTATTTCCCCTGATACTTCAAAACTTCTACCATCACCTTCTACTCATGTCACAGATATAGAGTCGGAGTAGGACCTGAGAGATCATCTAGTTCAACTGCTTCATTTTACAAATGGGAAAGCTGAGGCTGGAAGTGATTAAGAGGTTTCTCCAAGTCAGAGTGAAAATGTGAATCCAGTTCCTCTGACTCCAAATTCCACTGTGCCACAAGGTGTCTCCTTAATCTTCTGCTAAATTGAATCTGTTTAACTGCACCTGTCATCCTGTTCTGTCCTGGACTCTTAGTCTAACAGTCATCCCCTTCTCTTCTCATAATCTTCAATCTCTCCCTCGCTGCTGGCTCATTCCCAACTGTCCACAAAATGTTTAGGCAACCTCAATCCTATACGTCCTCTGCTGACTCTTGTGTATTAATCTCTTTAGTCTAATCTTTCTCCTCTTGTTTATACTGCCTTGACCTGATGTCACATTATGACATTCTCCCAACTTGCTGTCATTTGGCTTCTAACCCCACCACTCAACTCAAATGACTTTCCCAAAAGGTCACCCATGTGCTATCCCTCCTGATGGCCTTTCCTCAGTCCTCCTCCTCAGCTCCTGGCCCCTCGGACTACCTCCTCCTCCTGGGTACTTTCTCCTCTCTTAGCTTTAGAAACATGACTCCTCCTAATTCTCTCCAGCTTCCTATTTTCTTTGTCTCTTTTGCTGTTTTTTTCTTTTTTCTTAATGATTTCCCCCAAGCTTAAGATGAGTGTCCTATCTTGGCCCTTTCCTCTCTATACTCTCCCATAGACATCTCCTCCATTGCCATGGCTTCAACTATCACCCCAATGCAGAGGATTATCTAATCTGTACCTCTAACCCAGACCTTTCCTCTGTACTTTAGATCCAATTTTTCAAGTGACTACAGCACATCTCTACTTTAATCTCACAACTCAAATCTAACCTAACTTTCCCCCTAAATCCCTTTCTCCTTCTGATGTCACCATTTTGAAGTCAATGATCACATTGTTTCCCTTACTTCTCATACTGGAATACTTGGTACAATCTTGGACTCATTTCCTCATATTTACTTCTCTCTGTTCTTACTGTGGTCTAGCACAGACCCTCATACTACTGCTTATCTGGACCACTGCATTGGTCTTCCCACCTACTCTCTCCCCTTTCCAATCCATCCTTCATGCTCCTGCCACAATAATCTTCCTTATGTTCAAATCTATTCTTAGCGTACGCCTCTTCAGAAATTTTCAGTGGCTCCCTAATGTCCCAGTTTTTTTGGGGGTGCCTGGCATTCAAAACCCTCCAAAACCTAGTCTGTTTTTAGCCTTATACTGTGACCTATCAAGGTAGAACCAGTAATCATGAATCAAAGATCTAGAACTGTAAGGGACCATAAGACATCATCTAGTTCAATCTTTTGAGTTTACAAGGAAGGAAATGAAAGCTTAGAAAGAATCACTGCCTTGCTTCAGGTCATGTATGTAGTACCCATCAGAGCCAGGATCTGAGCCTAAGTGCTCTGACTCAAAATCCAACATTTCCTCCACTGTACAATGTAGCCTTCCTTGAAGCAGGCTCTCATCTCTTCTTTACCTACTGCATTCCTCCCCAACTTTTAAAGTTTAACTCAAATGACTTCTACTAACCTATACTCGCCTCCCAATAGGCTTTGTGCCCCTCTAATGTCCTTGAGTTTTATTTTGTACCACAGTATTACATTCTCCTATTTGAACAAAGACTCCATTGGAAGAGAACATTTTATCTCTCCCAGCAATTAAAATATCCTTCACACAGTAGGTATTTCATAAATTTGTGCTTAACTCTATGACCAGACAATGTCAGAGTGTGGAAGGATCTTAGAGATTATTTTACAGATGAGAATGCTGAGGCCTAGAAAAGGGCATTGACAATGAGCAGCTCCTCAAGTTGTCTGCTCTTTGGAGAACACCTAAGAAGAACAGGGTTTGCTGAGAACGTGGGTCAGATCCAACATATTTTATAACTGTGTGATTTCCAGTGAGGTTCATGAACTTCCCCCAAAATGTTCTAAATACCCAGGAAATATTTCTTAATGAAACAACAATGTGTCACTTGTGCTCCTCCTTCTCTGATACAGTACCTGTTGCTGGCCCCAGGGAGCAACAGGATGAGGCTGATCAAACCAAGGGGGTTTATTTGGAGGGATCGGCTCATGGGGCCCGGGTCCCCGGGGACCAGGGGCTGAAGAAGGGTCTTGTACTCCTCCTCCTGAAGCATCATATTCGGAAGAACCCGGCATTGGGATGGGAGGTTTGTTGTCATCTACAGGAGAAACAAGAAACCAGTTACATAAAGCTGCCATGTGTCTGGAAACAAAGCAGAAATGATGACTATAATTAAAGGCATAAAAACCCAAACCTATGACGAAGAGGCCATACCTGAGGTCATGTCTAAAAACATCAGGTAGGATCCTTTTGGCACAATTCTCTCTTTGCTGTATAATTCTCATAGAAATTATGCCAAATAAGATATAGTCCCAAAGACACTAGAGAAACACCATTTCTGTAATATCCAAGTACTTTCCTTCCCAAACAGTAAGAGTCACATGATTCTGCACCCATCCTTTCCTCTTCATTTCCAGAGCTTGAAAAATCTTTCATTTCATAGCTGAAGGATCATTATGTAGAGAAAGAGACATGGTCTATTTGGCATCAGTAAACAACAAGGGGAAAGTCAGAGGGCAAGACTCCAGTGTGTTTCTTTTTAATATCAATATAAATATGGGGCAGCTAGGTGGCGAAGTAGATAAAGCACTGGCCCTGGATTCAGGAGGACCTGCGTTCAAATCTAGCCTCAGACACTTGACACAAGCTGTGTGACCCTGGGCAAGTCCCTTAACCCTCATTGCCCTGCCCCCCCCAAAACACCCCCAACACCCCCAACAACAACAACAACAACAAAATCAACCTATATACAGTTTTAGAGCAGTGGGACCTGAGGCTGTCACAATGATAATGGTCATCTGAAGAGCACTTTAAATCTGCCAATCACTTTACATACAGTCTCTCATTTGAGCCCCCAAACAAGCCTTCTGAAGTATTATGATCACATTTTATAGCTGGGAAAATTGAAGCTAGATGAGAAATCTGAGATGATCTAGTCAAAGGATGATAGACTGGTAACTGGAAGGTTCCATTCAAGTGGTAGGACAGGCTCAATGCTGAATTTGGAGCCCAGGAAGATCAGGGTTTGAATCCTGCCTCAGATGCTTGGAAGCTATGTGACCCTGGGCAAGTTATTTAACAGCACAGCCTCAATTTTCTCAGTCAAATGAGGGACTGAAGTCACTTTCAGCTCTATTATTTACCAAGTGCCTATTGGACGTTTTGAAATGGATGTTCTCCACACACATATCAAACTCAACATGTCCAAAACAAAACTCATTCTGTTTTCCCACAAACCTTGTCTCTGCTGAACTTTCTTATTACCGTCATGGATGCCACCCCCCACCCTGGGTCATCCAGACTCAGTAGCCTAGTGTCAGCCACAACTCCTCACCATCATTCCACAGATCTAATCTGTTGTCAAGACAGATCATTTCTACCTTCACAACATTTCTCCTTCCTCTTTCCTCACAATGCCACCAACCTAGGGTAGCCCTTCTTTACCTCAAGTCTGAACTATTGAAAAAGGTTTCTGGTGCATCTGCCTACTTCAAGTCTCTCTCCATTGTAGTCTGTCCTTTACTCAACTGCCAAAATGATCTTTCTCAAAGTGCAGGTCAGACCATGTCATTCATTCAAGAAACTTAAGTGCCTCCCTACCACCTCCAGCATCAAAAATAAAACCCTTTGTTTGATACTCAAAACCCTTCATAACTTGTCCTCTACATCTTTCCAGGCTTCTTACACCTTAGGATCACCCATGTGACCTTTGCTCCAGAGACACAGGCTGTCCTTCTCTTCTTTACACACTCCAACTCTGGGCTCCAAGCAATTTTTTTTTTTGGGGGGGGCGGGGGCAGGGCAATGAGTGTTGTGACTTGCCCAGGGTCACACAGCTACTAAGTATCAAGTGTCTGAGGTTGGATTTCAGGTCCTCCTGAATCCAGGGCCAGTGCTTTATCCACTGCACTACCTAGCTGCCCCTGCTCCAAGCATTTTCAAGGGCTGGTCCCCATGCCTGGAATGCCCTCTTCCACAACTCTGCCTTTTGGCTTCAAGTACTTAAAACATACTACAAGAAGCCCTTCTCGACCATCCTCAATTCCAGGCCCCCTCCCTCCCCCCACTCCTTTGAAGGCAGGGACTATCTTTTGCCTTTTCTTTGTACTTTTGGTGCTTAGCACAATCAGCACTAAATACAGTGTTTGCTGACTAGCAGACAAGATGAAGGAACAGCTAAAGGGTTGTACTTTAAGTCAGGAAGATCTGAATTCAAATCTTGCCTCAGACACTTACTAGCTACATGACCTTGAGCAAGTCATTAAACCTCTATGTGCTTCAGTTTCTTCTATAAAATGAAGGAGGTGGACTCTATGGCTTCTAAGGTGCTTTCCAAATCCTCTACCTTCATTTTATAGATAAGGAGACACAAAAAGGTCAAGTCACTTGCTATACAAAAAACAAATGTGTATATTGACAGTCACAGCAGAGTCCCCGAACTGTTGAACAAGAGCTTTTGACCGATAATTTTAAAATATCTTTAAAACAATTTTTAATGGATTAAAATCTGCCTCCATCAGTCCTACCTCCCCTGAGCTATGGCACAAAGGGCAGATTTTCAGGCACCTGTTACAGAGAAAAGACAAGCAGGCACAGCATCCAAAGGCCAGAATTCAAGGGCTGCTGCTTCTGCCACTTCCTGATCCTGTGACCTGGGCAAACACCCCCTCTGCTTCTTAAGTTCCAAAATAGGGATAATAATGTTCTGTCATTCTCTCTTCTACAGTTTTTCCCCTCAAGCAATCCCTTCAAGAACTATAAAGCAGGACAACTGTAATCTTCTCTTTCAGAAATCAGTTGCCTGTCTCTGGAAATAAAGAGATATGAAGGCTGTTTTGGAGTAAGAGCAAGGACACTTACCTGACCCTTACTTCTGGAAACACAAGGTTTAGCCAAAATAGCTGTGTACCCACCTGGCTGTGTGGTTGGAGGGGCAGAGGGTGCAGGTGTAGGTGCTGGAGGTGGGGCAGGGGGGGGAGGTGTTGATTTCACTTCGCTTTCCATAGGCGGAATCTGTATCTGTTGTGGGGGCGGGGGCGGCTGTTGCTGTTGCTGCTGCTGCTGTTGCTGTTGTTGCTGCTGCTGCTGCTGCTGCTGAGCTAAGCTGTTAACAAACTCCTCATGCTGAGTCTTTAGAGTCTGTATCTGTTGTTGGAAGGCCATCTGAACTGGCTGTACCACAGCTGCGTATTCAATGATCAGTGTTGCCTAAACCAGTGAGAACCACAAGTCAAATGAGCTAAAAGACATTTTACAACAATGTGTCCAAACAGCCGGCCTCTCAGAATCATTCTTCACTTTTTAGATATGTCGTGGACAACCATTCCCTTTTCTTATATTACTGTCAACTTCCCATTGACTCCCTCTCCCTAAAAGAAGACTCTGGCCTTTATCCCTATTCAATGTCACCTAGTTAGATTCAAAGTCTGCCAAAATGTATCCTCTCCCAAAATAAGTATAGCCAAACAAAACAAACCAATACACTGGCTGTTGTAAAATGACCTGACACTCTGTTACCGCCTCCCATGTACCCCACGGACCACCCAAATGAGGGTGGCTCATTTATTCTACATTCACTACTAAGTCACCATTTCTCATACATGCATATTCTCTGGCCTAAGGTTCCTTCTACTTCTAAAAACTCTCTAGTAGTTTGTTCCATACAGGTAGACTTCCCCATAAATAAGAGACACCAGAAAACTTGTGTACAAAAAGTGACGTGGCAACAGTACTCGAATCCTGCCATAGAATGGAAATCAATGATAGTTCAGAAGCGGGGTGTGTGTGTGTGTGTGTGTGTGTGTGTGAAAGAGAATGAGAGATTTCTGATCTGATTCACAAATGAATAACAATTCCAACTCCAAGAGACTGGTGGAGATGGTAGCACCGTATCTACCTGGATTATTCTATTTAAAAAAAAAAGCAAGTGAAAGATTGTTCACACTAACCTGGTACTGTCCGAGGCCGAGGGCTGGGCTCTGCAATTGCTGGATAATTGATTCATCAAAGTAACCATTCTTCTCCCACAACTGGAGGAGCTGGAGAGAGGGAGAGCGGGAAAGAAGACTTAGACATAGAAATCCTCCTTTCTGCCACGTTAAAATCTTTCCAGGCTAATCAAAGCCAAGGAAGACGAGAAAGGCAGACAGTTACTCACCCGAGCGATTTTCTGCTGTTTATCCTCTTCCACAGCTAAAAAGCTGGTACAGTAAATGGGAACCACCACTTTCTGCAGGGCGGCCAATAAATCCCTCGCCTGCTTCCGCTGGCTAAAAAGGGAAGAGAAGTTTCCTGTGTCAGGCTTGGGCCTTTAACGTGACCACTGGAGATGTGGCACTTTCTAAGGGAAATGGAGGAAGGGGACTGTGGCCCTGGAGAAGAGATGAGGCTCTCTAGTGCCCCTGTCCTTAAAGGGGCCCAATACACAAGCACACAGCAGGCTCCTCACAGTCAGACCCCCAGCCTTGCCTGCTCTTTTTCTTAACACTTTTTGTTGTAGAAAAAATCGGGATATTCAGAAACTGGTATAAATTCAAAAAGTATCAATAAAACTTGAAGAAAAAAAAATGAAAAGAAGGAAGCATCTATCAATGAAAAAGTCCTGAGAAAATGGGAAGTCTGTTTTGTAGCAACTAGGTTAGACCAGTGTCTTACCCCACATGTTCCAAAAGGGTATATGACCAAAATATAAAAAACTTGAGAGAACAGAAGAAGGTTCCTTTCACAATCATGGCCATGGTGAAAATGCTTTTAAAAAAAGATTTAGAAGATATCATAGAAGATAAAATAGGCTTCTGATTATGCAAAATTTAAAAGCTGTCATGCAAACAAAATAAAAATAGCCTTGAATAAGAGAAACTAAGAGGGGAAAAAACCTTTGCATTTATTTCTGATAAGATTTTGGAATCCAGGATTTACAAAGGAATTAAAAAAAATATATGAGGACAAAATATATATGAGGACAAGAGTCATATGCCAATAGCTAACAGGGATAAGAAGTTTTAATAAGCAAAGCAAGAGGGCGGCTAGGTGGCGCAGTGGATAGAGCACCGGCCCTGGAGTCAGGAGTACCTGAGTTCAAATCCGGCCTCAGACACTTAACACACACTTACTAGCTGTGTGACCCTGGGCAAGTCACTTAACCCCAATTGCCTCACTTAAAAAAAAAAAAAAGCAAAGCAAGAGCAATGATTGTATGAGAGATCATTACAAATTATTAAGAGAAATGAAACAAAAACAATTCTGCAGTTCTACCTCTCACACCTGTCAAAGGGGCAAAAAACCAGTGACTTGCCCAGGATCACCCAGCTAGTTAGTGTCAAGTGTCTGAGGCGGGATTTGAATTCAGGTCCTCCTGAATCCAGGGCTGGTGCTTTATCTGCTGCGACACCTAGCTACCCCCCAAAATGATTTTTTTTTTTTTAGTGAGGCAATTGGGGTTAAGTGACTTGCCCAGGGTCACATAGCTAGTAAGTGTTAAGTGTCTGAGGCCAGATTTGAACTGAGGTCCTCCTGAATCCAGGGACAGTGCTCTATCCACTGCACCACCTAGCTGCCCCCAAAAATGATTTTTTAAAATGGAAACAATCACTGTTGAAGAAGCAGAGGGCAGGCTTACTAATAATACCGTTGGTGGAGCTATAAATTGGTCTAACCAATCTGGGAATCATTTTGGAATTACATGAATAAAATCACTAAAATGTTCAAACTCTCTAACCCAACAATTCCACTCCAGGGTGTATTCCCCACGGTCATGATAGAAAGAAAAGTTCTATACGTAATGTCTACAACAGCACTGAAGGGGAGCAAAAAAGTAGAAACAATGGGTGTCCATTGACAGAGGAATTGGCTGAGCCAACAGCAGCACCGAGGTGAACACATTATCTGGGGCAAACAATCATTTTTACAGGGATTCATTTTGTGGAAGCGACTGTCATATGTGTGCTCCTAATGACCCCATGCCAATTTAGAATGTTTAACCATGACTAGACAACTCCATAATTGATAACTTGTTTCATTTAGCTCACTGCTAGGTGAGTGCTGGATCTTGTGCAATACCCACATGTTTCACTGCTCTCTTTTGTTACAATTTAAATTCTGTAGTTTTAAAGGCTGTTACTTTAAGGAAATATGTAAAAGTTCTAATATTTAAAGGGTGAAGTTCAGGGAGCTATTTTAGGCGCTCTTGGGGGGAGGGGGAGGGAAGGTCGTGAGGTAGAGAAGTCAAGTACTTCAAGGATCATAAAACATGGCAACAAAACAGGCTGTTACATTGAAGAACAAAGCAATTCATGGTCAGAAAGACAAAACATAACCAACTAAAACAAAGTCTAAAATTCAACTTCAGAAGACAAGGAAAGACCTTCAGACTGGCCTGGTCACTGGTTCCACTACACGCTTGCAGAGGTGTATTAAAATGGAAAAGACAGAAGACTTGTAAAAAATCAGCTGTTAACTGTTGCCATGAAGAAAATGTATTTGTCATAGGTAAGACAATGCAAAGACTGGAGTATTGGAGACTGGGAAAAAGGTCATTTTTACTGTTGAAATAAACTTTGTCATTCAAGACTATACTGAAATGGTTGTCAAAATCCAGATAATCCTGTATAATCTGCACCCTCAGACTTTAAAACATCTACCACCACCCCCTCCATCTTGCTCCCCACTCCAAAAAATAATCTGAGGTTTTTTTTATTTCCAATGGGACTGGAAGTCTTATTTTTATTGAAGGTGATGAACTCTGATGAATATATTGATATGCTAAGAAACAGAATTTTCCAGAATTACAGGGAGATGGAATCCTGCAATATGTCCTTGTATAATGCCACGTGACAAAAGTTTAAAAATGTATTCAAGAAATGAAGATAAACATGCTTCAATGACCTAAAACCTTTCCTGATTTAAACCTCACTGAAATGTTACAGAATAAACCAAGACTAGAAAAAATGGACTATTTGTCAAATATATACTTAATAACGATTGTGAAAAAAGCGTGGTTTCATAATGAAGAATGTATCTAAATCTCGTGAACTCAATTCAAATTGTATAAAACAAGTGACTGAAGATTTTATATTAAGTTTTAAAAATTTTATTGTCAATAAATTTAATTAATGTATAATTTGCATATCACTATATATGTATATAATGAAATATTATTGACCCATTAAAATTATGAAAAATTTAAAAGGAGGACTAGTAAGAAGTGCTGCAGAGTGAAGAAAGTATAATCAAAAGAATCTAAACAATGATTTCAATAACATACATGACAGCACTGAAAAGTCATCCTAGAGCACTAATAAAGAAACATATCTCCTTCTCTGAAAAGATGTTGGGACTACGGATGTAAAATTTGGTCTCTACTGTCAGGTACAGCTGCTTTGTCAGTTGGCTTACTTACTTTTTTCCTTTTTCTTTCTTTCTTTTTTTTTTTGCAAGAAAGGATTCAGTGCTAAGTGCTACTAAGGGAAACTATGATATGAAAACAGAAATAATGATAAAAATATTAAAATTTTAACTGAACTATACGAGAAATACTGTATAGAAGCAGAGGGTTCTGGGGGCAACTAGGTCGCACAGTGGATGAAGCACCAGCCCTAGATTCAGGAGTAGCTGAGTTCAAATCCGGCCTCGACACTTGACACTTACTAGCTGTGTGACCCTGGGCAAGTCACTTAACCCCCACTGCCCCGCCAAAAAAAAAAAAGAAGTAAGGGGTTCTCTTATCCTTTACAGATACCGGTATCTGGGAGGGATGGATAAATGGAGGGACAAGTGCCCCAGTGAGGTAAGTTATGCCAATAACATTATAAATGATGCCTACAGGGGGCAGCTAGGTGGCGCAGTGGATAAAGCACCGGCCCTGGAGTCAGGAGGACCTGAGTTCAAATCTGACCTCAGACGTTTAACAATTACTAACTGTGTGACCCTAGGCAAGTCACTTAACCCCAACTGCCTCACAAAAATAAAAAAATAAATGAAGCATATAGAACACTTTAAAATCTGCAAACACTGAAAGAGTGAATCAGGATCCAAAAAGGTAGTAGGCTGGAATGATGTTAAGGAATGGGGAAGGGATTACAGGGTATAAAGACAACTTATAAACAACAACTGGGGGTCACACTCAAATTGAATTTGAGGAATTTGTAGGGGGTGGGGTCCATACGTGTAATGGTAGTGTGATTGGCTGTTTTTCCTAATAGTGAGGTGTAGTACGCCAAACAAGGAGGGGAAAAATAGACACTAAAGGTGAGTTGGGAACAGGAATTGTCACAGTGAAAACACAAGATTTCAGGATTCTAATAAAGGCAACATTTAAGGAATGGATGGAAAAGGTATACTTATTATCTACATGTACACAATTCATCACACAAGGGATCCAGAGGGCAGACAACTTAAAACAGTCAATTCATCCTCTTTGCTAGTTGGATCCAAGGAGACATACATCCCCATTGATCTTATCTTCCTACATGAAAGACCTGATAGCACCTTCTTTTGATATATCAGACACTCACTACTTTGAGATCATGCACAGAGCCAGATGGAGACAGATTGCAACAAGTTTGTTTGAACATAGGCTATTGCTACTAAAAGGAGGTATCTTTGAAAGGATAATATGTATCTATATGTGTATCCACATGTAAATATAAGAGTGATGTCATTATAGAGTATGTTCAGAACTTATAAAAGTTAGATTTGGGAGTTTGAGAGGCAAAGGGCAGATAATGGTACACAACAGAATGGTACCCAATGGTACCTTGTAGGTAATGCACACTTGTGTAAAAGAGCTAAGTATCGTGGCAGACAATCTTGAAAATATATTTAACGAAAGCCTTACCAGTGATGCAAAACATCATTGATCAGGTAAATCAGATGCAATCGCAGCTCAAAATGCGCTCCATCAGCAGTGATCCGATTTCGGAGGTGGCCAGCCATCAGCTCACAGTGTGGAGGAGTTTTGGCATTACTGAACATCCAGTTCTTTCCTGCCTGCAAATGCCAATTTAATAACTGTCAGGTGGACTGAACATTTAAACATTCTGAAAATTTTACTTCGAATCACCATGGCAATAGTGATGATAAATAGGCCACTTTTCTGTGGTGCTCCACAATTTACAAAACACTTTCCTCACAAGTCATGCCAATAACATTATAAATGATGTACACAGAACACTTTCAAGTCTGCAAAGCACAGCAAACATGAAGTCAAATCTGAGGCTCACAACCTCCTCTTTAGACCGGTGGACTGTAGATAAAGAAACCTCACCTCAGACAGGTGAGGGGATTTGCCCATTATTATAATACACTTGCTAAATGCCATAGGCAGGAGAGGTGCTCAGATGTGTCTGACTCCAAGCCTAGCACTTAAAAAAAACCCCCAAAAAATTTTTATTTAACGTTTTTAGTTCCAAATTCTATTCCTCCTTTCTTCCCTCCCCCCTCCCTGAGGTGGTAAGCAAATAAAGGTTATACACGTGCAAGTATTTAAAACATTACCATATCAGTCTTTTTGTACAAGAAAACTCAAATAGAAGAAAAAAATATAGAAAAGTGAAAACTAGCATGCTTCGGTCTGTGTTCAATCAATATCAGTTCTTTCTTTGGAGGTGGATAGTATGCTGAGAATAGTTATGTCATTCACAGTTTTTCATCAAACAATACTGTTGTCACTGTGCACAATGTTCTCCTGGTTCTGCTCACTTCACTATACATCAGTTCATACAAGTCTTTCCAGGCCTTTCTAAAATCATCCTGCTTTTCATTTCTTATAGCACAATAATATTCCATTACCATCATATACCACAGCTTGTTTAGCCATTTCCCAATTGATCAAGCCCAACATTTTCAGCACCATGACAGGTTCCAATCAACAGGTGACAAAAAAATAGGTTCAGCGTACTTTTGCCAAGTAAATGGTATAAAGAAGATCCAAACCTTGGCTCTGACTCCACATCTGATGCTCTTCCTATCAGACTGAATCACACAGTCTCAGAGATGCGGAGGCCCTCAGAACTCATACATGCCAATCCACCTACTTCAAGCAAAAATTCTCTCTATAATATTCCTGGCAAGGTCTGTTTTAACTCTTCCAACTACAGGGAATTTACTTCACAAAGCAGCCTACTCCACTTTTCTTTTTGCTCCAAAAATAGGACAAAGGAATAAATGGCCATTTTGTCATCAGAATGACCAAGCAATGGAACACCTGTCACCTAACAGAGCCTCCTACAAGAGTAGGCATCCAATAAACTACTGAAGTGATGAACAACTCCTTTCTAGCCAAAAGAAATAAATATAACTGAGCCAAGGCTTGGTCTCAGGGTGACAATATGCATCAGTTCTGGCACATTTTCTGGAGGAGTCTCTTACTTACTGAGATTGCATCTTTGGTGCATGTATCAATTATTGGTTGCAGCAGGTTATCAAACTCGTTCATGTCCAGTTGGGTTTCCTCCAGTAGTTTCTGCATCTGCTGCTCCACTGCATGGGCTATTGCAGATGTAACTTGCTCCTAAAGACAAGACCAATATGTCTTCATTCATTTGATATATAACAACAAAGTAAGAGAAAACAAGGATTTTTTTTTTTTTGCGGG
Organism: Dromiciops gliroides; assembly: GCF_019393635.1. Classification (NCBI taxonomy): domain Eukaryota; kingdom Metazoa; phylum Chordata; class Mammalia; order Microbiotheria; family Microbiotheriidae; genus Dromiciops; species Dromiciops gliroides. The sequence goes on along the minus strand of NC_057861.1, from coordinate 58,837,573 downwards.
GCAATGGGGGTTAAGTGACTTGCCTAGGGTCACACAGCTAGTAAGTGTCAAGTGTCTGAGGCCGGATTTGAACTCAGGTACTCCTGAATCCAGGGCCGGTGCTTTATCCACTGCGCCACCTAGCCGCCCCCATCTTTAAAGTTAAACTTAACTGCACTCTGACTACATCACTTGGATTCCAGACTTAAAGAATTCCACACCCAAGAAATTCAAGCTATATATAGTTTTCTTTACTCAAGCTTCTAGCTTTCACAGGAAGTTAAACAAAGTTATTCACACCTTATCAATCTACTAGCATCCACAGTTGGGAGGGAGCTACTTGATATAATAAAACAGAGTTGAGGGAAAGCCCAGGGAAGAATAATTACTGATTCAAGTAACCCCTCTTGCCCCATTTTACAGAGAAGAAAATTGAGGCTACGTGAGCAGAAGTGCTTTGTCCAGGTCAAATAGCTGGGAGCAAACAAACAGCTGGCCAAATTAGGACTAGTGACCAGGATCTCTTTGTCCAAGGCTCTTGGCCCATTAATGCCCCCAAGACATGAACTTTGCACATATTTTCCCCATTAAGAGAATCTCCAAAGCCTTTTCAAAAATCATTACTGTCAAAGGTGGAAAAGAGACCAAACTTATGGTGGTCCTCACTGGGAAACAGGTAATGTGGGAGAGCTGTAGGGAGGGTGAAGAGCCAGCAACATTTTGGCAAAGAACAGCAGCTTTACCTGTCTCATAGCTAGAAGATGCTGCTCCTGCTGCTGTAGGTTCCACTGGCTCTGCTGAATAAGTTCTTCCATAGAAGGGGCTCCCTGAGAGGGATTGATGGTTGGAGCTGGCGGTAAGGAGGGCTGTGGCAAAGGCTGCGGCAAGGCCTGTATCTGGGCAGCAGGTTCTAGCTCTGGGGTCTGCTGCTTGCATATCACTACCAGGGCATAAAAGGTAAAGACAAAAAATTTTCCAACATCACATAATCAGCCTTTCCATTCTTTTCTTTATGTCTGCTCTGGAACTCACTGTTTCTATAGCACAGGGATTCCTTCAAGGACTGTAGGAAAGCAAAGCTATTTCTACTATCAAAGGGACAGCAATACATTTTTTTAAAATCTCCAAATTGTTCTCGGCTTCAGATTTTTCTTTTTCTGCAAATGAACCTTAAGTCTTTCTCTGTCAACTTCAATTCTCCACCCTACCCCCGCCCCAACCTTCAATCACGCTAATGGAATGTCACACCTTTGAAGAAACTATGAATTATGTTAAAAGGGTTAAAGCTGGAAAGGATCTTACAAGTTATTTTACCCAACTAATTCTTTTTCTAGATAGAAAAACTGAGGTCTACAGAGAGGAAAGGCTTTGTTCAAGGTTCCATAGCTACTTATAGAATTTTCCAGGATTCCAAGTTGAACGTGTACTCCAATCCTCTCATTTTACCTAAGAAACTAAGGTCTAGGAAGGGAAATGTACTAGCTCAAAATCAGAGAACTAACAGCCCTGGAACCTGATTCTTCTGACTCCCTGTCCAGTGTCAGTCTCTTTCTTAGAATTGCAGAATCTGAGACACAACCTCAGAAGGCCCTGACAAGTGGTCAATGAATCACCACTTAAAAGATTTCTAGTGACAAGGAACTCACCACCTCACAAAGCAGTCCACCTCAAATGATGACTTAAAAACACAGAAAACATATGACCCTGTATGTCAAAACTCCTTTGTATGGGCATCACTTCTCTCTGTCTGTCACACAAACACACTACATTTTTCACATGATAACTAAGACTTCCATTCACAAATCACACTCACCACTTCTAGGTCCTGGAATAATTTAGGTAGAATTTACTACCAGGTCAGAGAGACCACCAAAGTGTAAAGGTTACAAGGTTAGGAAACATCTCTAGTATTGCAAGTCCCTTTCCCATTAATAAAACTGGATAATAAGCATGCACCAATAGGCTCTAGGTAAGCACTTTTAGAATAAGTTAATTTCCTTCCTTCCTTCCTTTCTCCCTCCCTCCTCTTCTGTCCATATGGGGAGTCATACTCTTACATGTGAGGGGCTACCTACAAATATCCTGCTGCTCATCTCCTTCACTCTGGAGTCTGATCTCACTACCCAACTGAAACCATGTTAAAGATGAGAGCTACAGTCTCCTAACTGCTAAATTTGATAGCCCTTTCTCAGTGCTCTTCCTTCTTGACCTTTCTGAAGCTTTCTGAACAAAAGGACCATCTGGAGGGAGAACATGGTATAGCAGAGAGAGTACTGGTCTGGAATCAAATCCTAGGTGTGCCACTTACTCCCTGTGATTTTAGACAAATCATTTCTCTTCTCTGAACCTCAGTTTCCTCACCTGTAAAACAAGGGGGTTGTCCTACACGAACTCTAAGGTAGCGCGTTAAGCTCTAAATCTGACATCCCATGATCCTTCTTCCCATATACTCACTTCCCCTTATGTTTTCTGTTACAAAGATCTTTACTGATTCTCCTCCTATATATGTGACTACTCCTTCTAAGTCTCTTTTGCTGGATCAAAAATCTGCTCACTATGTAGCATACACAGCTCTGCCCAGATCCTCTTTTATTCTCACTCTATCTCTTTTTTTTTTTTTAGAGTTCTCATAAACTCTGATAGATTCAATTACAATCTCTATTTGGATGATCCCAATTCTACATATCTCACCCTTGATTTTCTTCTGAGGTACGGTATACCTGTAACACATTCACAAATGTCTCTCCCATTGAAATCCGACTCAAGAATATCCACAAGAGAAATGTCTTCAATCTTAAACTCACTCCTCATTCATAACTTCCTTTATTTTTGTGGTGGGTACTGAAAACCTCTCAGTCACTGGAGTCAAAACCTAGGACTCATCCTTGACTCCTCACTCTCTCACCCTTCATATCTATTCAGTTTCCATATTTAATCAGTTCTATTTTCACACCTTTAAAATTCCTCCCTTTGTCTCCATCACTCAAGCTCAGCCCCTTATCACCTCTTACCTGAATCACAACTTCCTAATTAATCTCCTTCCATCCAGTTTTCCCCTTTAATCTATCCTCTATACATCTGCCAAAATCTTCCTAATGCATAGTTCTAAATGACCTCCCTGCTTAAGAATGTTCAGTGGCTGCCTACTGCTTCTAAGATAAAATATAAAATTTTCAGCTTGATATTTAATGCCATTAACATTCTGGCTCCAGGTTATTTTCATAGACTTATTCATGTTATTTAACTTCTTAGGCTAAATATTACAAACAAATTAACTTATTTGCTGTTCTTCAAATTCAACATTTAATTTCAGAACTCCCCCAACATCATGAATAAATTTCTGTTTGCTATTTAAAGTTCTTTATAATTTAACCTCTTCCTACCTTTCCATTCTTTTTAAACTTTACTTCCCTCCATGCACTCTTCAATCCAGCTAGTCTGGCCTACATGGCCAGACATAACACGCCATCACCAGTCTAGGGACCTTTGCACTGGTTCTTCTCAATAACTGGAATGCTGTCCTACTTTACCTCTTCTTCAGGAAGCCTTTCTGAATTCCTCCCCAGTAGCTACTCTGTTATTCCTCACACTGCCTCCGTATCCTCTGTACCTTGTCTTTTGTATTTACCTTGTTGTTTACATTTTGTCTCCCCTACTGGAAGGCAGTGATTGTTGTTACCTTTCCTTGTATCCCGAACACTTAGCACAGTGCCCAGGACATAAAAAGCACTTAATAAATGCTTATTAGATGCTTTAAAAGACTTTGTGCCTTACCAAAGGCTGTTCCTCATGCCTGAAATGCACTCCCACCTTACCTCTGTTTCATCAAATTCCTATCTTCCCTTGAAGCTGAACTCAGAGGCTCAAGGGCCCCTCCTTTAGGAAATCTTTCTTAATCTCCACTTGTCAGTTTTTTCTTCCTCCTTCTGTATTTACTTTTATATGTCAAGGTTGCATCCCCCAGGAGAACGTAAGCTTCTTGAGTGGAAAGATTATCATTTTTTTTCTCTTCCTAAACTCAGCATAGTATTGTAATATGCGAGGTACTAACCAAGCACCTAGCATATAGTGGCTGCTTAATAAATGCTCGCTGAATTGAATGGAGGAAGCTGTTAGGACCCACTAGGGCCAGGGCCTATTCCAACCCCACTGGTTCCAACAATGTCTGGAGCCACTCACGCTGCTGCTGCTCCAGGGCCAACTTGCACTTGTAGTAGTTGTAGAACTCGCCTCCGAAGAGGAAGGAGAACTTGGGGTTGTCTTTCTGTTTCTCCATCGTCATCTTCTCGAACTCTGGCCCGTTGCGGGCCACGAACTGGGCCAGCTTGTCGATGACATTCCGCAGCTCCTGGTCTGGGGCCCGGGCAGGAGAGAATGGATCAGTGAAAAGGCGGGGGAGACATGTGGATGTAGGGAGTTCGGCGGAACCGAAACCCCCCCACCCGACATCCCCGGCTGTGGGGAAAATGACGGGGGTCCGGGGGGGGGAAACTGAGGCGCCAAGAGGGGGCGGGGCCCGCACGGGAAACGGGGACGCTGGGGGCGGGGCTGTAGGAAGAGACGGGAACCAGGAGGTTGTGCGCTCAGCGGGGGATGGGGATAGGAAACTGTGGCCGGGGCTCCCACGGCCTGGGCCCAGACTCACCGTCAGGCGGCAGCGGCAGCTCCATGGCTCCGGAGCCGGAGAACGTCCTCGGGAAGCTCACGATTCCTCCCCGCGCCAGAGACAGAAGCCGGCCGGAAGTGTCGCGCCTCACTTTTGCGACCCACCAAGCCAATTCCGGTACCGATTTACGGCCATCACCGTGGAGAACCGGAAGTGGTGTCTTTCGAGAGGGCGGGACTTCTAGTCTTTAGGGGCCGGGGCGGATGGCGGGAAACGACCTCCGCCCGTTGCTTCCCATATTTTGTTTTGTGGTGTGTTTTTTTTCCCTTTCAGGGCCAGAGGCTTGGGTCTGAGCACTATCTGCCTTAACCGTGTTTCGCTGCTTTAGGTAACTGACTTCTCTTGGGCCCCAGAGCCGCCGCTCAACTCACTGGGCATTTATGAGGCTCCTGCTGTGTGCGAGGACCCCAAGGCAGCGTGAAAGTCCATTGGCATAAGAACACGTGCACAAACACTAAACAAAGAAGTTGGGGGTCGGGGGAGGGGCGCACTGCCCGGATTCCAGGAAGGTAGCTCGGGTGTGGGGCACCGCTGCTCGGACAAAGGCGGGGAGGCGAGAGATAGGGCAGCCTGTGGTGTGGACTGGCGGCAAAGGAAAAAAAGCCTGCTGTCGACCGGGATTGTTGGGGGTGAAAGGGGCACAGAGATGTCTTCTGGGAGCTGGAGAGGCTGCCTGCATTGGGAACACGAGATAGGATTGTCCCAAGTCTAGGCGAGAGACAAGGCCATGGGCCTAGGAGGGCGGGGATGGGGGTTAGAAAGGGAAGGAATAGGCCGACGGGCTGAAGAGATCTTTGTGCCAATGTCAGCGTTAGCCAGGAAAGGCTTTGGGGTTTTTTTGTGTTGAGGCCTTTAGCGATCTAATCCATTGCCCCTCCACAGAGGTTGTGAAGCTTCCTGAAGCCCCGCACTGAGGATCAGGGAACCCTCTGGCCCTAATTCAGTCGGACCTTGTGGAAATCCCCCTATCCGAATGCATTTCCTTATGTAAAATGGCAAAATGAACCTTGCATAGCCTAATTCACAGGGGTGTCATGAAGGTCATAGAAAATGCTATGAAAATAGCATTGTGTAGGAATTTCCCATATATATTCAAAACCACCCACCCACACCCCATTCCTTTCTTTTTCTGAATTCTAATCCTGCATTACCCCGTCAAAAGCCTAGGTATACATCTCTATTTGGATGTTTAATAGGTACCACAAACTCTATGAACCCCAAACAAAATTCAACCTTTATTATTGTTTATGGAATTCCTCCCTAAACCCACCTCATGCCTTTAAATTTCCAAGGGAAGTGGAGGGCATCGATGTTCTCCCAGTTATCTCAACACCACCACCATATAGTTACCAAGTATCCTTGATTCTAATTACCCAGCAAGTCCCTTTCAATTCAGCTTATTGTATCCCAATCACCTCTTAGCTCAATTATTGTAATAATTTTCTAATGGTTTTTCTGCTTCTAGTTTCTTCCCTTTTCTATTCCATCCTCTATACACTGCTAAATAATACTAAATCACAGAAGTGTTAATTGCCTGCTGAAAAATCCTGTTTGCTCATTGCCTTTTAGATAAAATACAAACTCTGCCTGGTACTGCCAACAATTCAACTCACCACTGCCTTTATAGATATGTTTCATATTAGTCACCTTCATGCAAGTGAATCTCCTGACTGCACTACAGCCTCTCTCCCCCCCCCCCCCCCCCCCCCCCCCCCCCCCCCCCCCCCCCCCCCCCCCCCCCCCCCCCCCCCCCCCCCCCCCGCGCCATTCCATCCTCACCTGTTTCTTAAGAATACCTAACTGCTACAAGGCTTCCACTTCTTACATGCAGCCTTCACAGATCTTCCCATTTAGGTGCTCTCACCTGCTTCAAACTATGTTGCTTTTAGGGGGCGGCTAGGTGGCACAGTGGATAAAGCACTGGCCCTGGATTCAGGAGTACCCAGGTTCAAATCTGGCCTCAGACACTTAACACTTACTAGCTGTGTGACCCTGGGCAAGTCACTTAATCCCAACTGCCTCACTAAAAAAACAAACCAAAAAAGTATGTTGCTTTTACATATTTGTGTACATTTCTACTGCTAATAGAATATTTTCATTTTTCCCTTTGTATATCAAGCACCTAAAAGTAACCTGCATTATAGACACTTAAGAATGTTTGTTGAATTTCAAGTGTTTTGTAATCACATCTTTTTATCTAAGTATGAACTATTAAGATCAGACATCAAGTCAGTAGCAGATCAAGGACTTAAAGGAACCTTCAGGTTATAGGCCAGTACTCCTACTGGACCACATTGCATTTGAGATTCCACTGGCCAAGAGTAGCAAACTGGAACTCCAAGCTCCACTCCATCAAGATAGGCCCTAACCAAACTCTTGATAACCTTGGTCAAACAAGCTTTCTCACTTGGAAGAATGAACTTCCCTGGCTGACATCCAGTTGGCAAATATCCAGGAATTTCCTGGTGTTTTGTAAAATAGCTAAAACAAAACAAAAAACTGCCAATAAAATTCTGAACTTTCTGAACTTCCTATTAGTTTTATTTTTGCCAATCTTATTCCTTTGAATAAAATGTTATTCACATTATTTTACTATGCCCTGTTCCAATTCTACATAATTTCTAATTTATGGGATCTTGGATCAGACTTCCTTATCCTAAATCCTTTTTTACACAAACCTTCAAGAGTTCATGGTTTATGTTATACCGTATAAAACTAGTGTCCCAATTCTTTCAAATCCTGCTAACACAACTATTTACATGAATATAAGGCTTTAAAAATGTACAAAGTATTTTTTTTTACAGTTACCTCCTGAAGCTGACAGTAGAAGTATTAATACTGAAATAACTGAGGCCCAGAATTACGTGTCGGGAGAGTCAGGACTCAGATTCAGGTCAATGCCAAAAGAGGTCTTGCTTGGATCACTCAATTCACACTATTCCTGAAGAGAAATTTACAGAAAAGTAATTATCTAACAACTGGTCAACCACTGCTTCCTGAGGTGACCCATTCTAATTCTAAACAGCTCTAATTGTTCAGAAGTGTCCTGAACCTGCCTATCTATCTATCTATCTAAATTTCTATCTACTAGTTATGCTTTCAGGGAGTAAGCAAAACAAATCAAATCCCTTCAAACACTCTTAGGAGACCATAAGGTCATAAAACTGACCTGAAAGGCATCTCAAAGACAGCCCTCACTGTCCAGATAAAGAAACTCAAGATCAACCAGGGAAGTGATCTGCCCTGGGTCATGCCATGATCTCTTCCCCTGTGCCATGCATGCTGCATCCAGTGAGTCTTCTTTCCCCTGCACTATGGGGCTTCTTTAAGAGGATGGGGCAGCTAGGTGGCGCAGTGGATGGAGCACTGACCCTGGAGTCAGGAGTACCTGAGTTCAAATCCAACCTCAGACACTTAACACTAGCTGTGTGACCCTGGGCAAGTCACTTAACCCCAACTGCCTCACTAAAAAAAAATAAAGATGGGGAAAGTTGATTTCTAAAAAAGGAGGCTGTGGTACAGTGAATGCTAGTTGTAGCCTGAGGATTAAGATCAAATCCCAGCCTCTCTTCAGCTAAATCACAGCTTTTCTGTGCCTGTTTCATGTATAAAAATGAAAACAAGAATCCTTACAAGGCTAGAAAGCAGATGAAAGTACTTCATGAAATGTGTTATTTTTTACTGCAAAAACTTAAGGTGGGACAGGTGAAAAAGTAATCTCCCCACTAGAGCCCCCTAGAGTAAATGAGTCTTCCTGATTTAACAAAGCAATACAGAGCAAGGCCCCCTTAAATAAAAGAAAAATTATATATGTTCACTCATGTTTTTCAGCAAATTTAAACCAATACTGAATGCTTATAATAAGCCAGGTTCAAATTCAGAAAAATGTGAGTTATTATTGTTAGGATGAATTAACTCTTTGGCATCATTCAGTACAGTGTCTGTACCTACACGGTGAAATCCTAGTAATGCCAATGAAAAAAGTGTCATGTAGAAAACATAGTTTGGAATCCAAAGAGGTAGTTTTAAGTGAGATCCTTTACTTCCCTTTAATGAGACTTTTTTCATGTGGAAGAAAGGGAAGTGCCTACCCTCCCTTTTAGCAAATGGTTGTAAATATCAAATGAGACAATGTGACAATGTTTTGTAAAGTTATATAAAGAAGGTATATCCCTAATTATAGAAAATGAGCCTCAAGGTCATGAGGTCACTTAACTGTCAGAAGCCCTAAGAATCAACACCACTATTCCACTCTTGGGAAATGAATGTATGAAGGAGTTTCCCACAAAACCTTTATGCAATACCTGGGGTGAAAAGCTACTTGATGCTGACCTGGTTTTGGTTATTTAAAACACCTCCTCAAACATAAGCCTTAATACTCTGTACTCCACTGTGGAGTCCCAGAAAAAAAGCCATTCATTTTGTCCAATCTGGCTGGTCTTCCTGAGTGCAGAGGCACATCTTGCAAGGACCAGATCATTTCAAATAGCACTCCCAGGAGAAGCGCGTCCTGGAGGCTAAACGAATGCACACTGTTCTCATTTTCCTGTGGAGGCTTCTTTATTTTGTGTAAATGCCACTGGTGAACATACACAACATGGAAAAATTCACTTTCACACACAATCTGGAAGCATTTTGGTCTGGAAAACAGGTTCAACATAATTGAAACAGGCCTGCAAAATTTCAAGTATTTATAAATAACATTTTGTCTCTATGAAAATTATCATTATCCTATATCTTGTTATTTTCCAGGGCAAACAAACGTTTTCTTTCATGACTCCATCAAGATACATAATAAAATGAAGACGGGGAAAAGCTGCAGAGGCTTAACTACCTAGAGTGATAGGAGTTTCCCCTTCCTCATGTAAAATTACATAGACAGTAAATTATCTTAAACTATCAGAGAGAGCCTCAACATAACTAATGTGCTGCTTAAAAGGTATGTACTTTGAGCAAATTTACAATCTTAAAGATTTGTTTTCTTTCCTTGGAGGATGAGGAACATTTTGCTTGACTGTCCCCCAGGGTCTTTTCATTCCAGTGTACGTACCTGCTACAAGCTGATGTACAGAGTTGGGGACACTCATTAATTTACACATGGTATTTAGCAGCTGTTTCACCTCACCCACATAAGATCCTGCATTGAAAAATTAAATGAACACAAACTGCAATTATATCAGAGACTTTCTTTTACCTGGATGTTTTTTGGAGTTGGATTACTATGTTCAAGAGATCAAATGGCAAAAGCCAGAAATACCACTTTGCTGTTTTAACTAGAATGTGCAAAAAATGTCTCAGTATTGCCCAAATGCTGCTGCAAGAAAAAAAAAATTCATGTTTCGGGTCCAGCCCTCATCATTAAGAAATTTGGGAAGTGGGGCAGCTAGGTGGTGCAGTGGATAGAGCAACAGCCCTGGATTCAGGATATGAGTTCAAATCCGACCTCAGACACTTTACACACTTACTAGCTGTGTGACCCTGGACATGTCACTTAACCCCAATTGCCTCACAAAAACAAAACAAAAAAAAAAAAAGAAAAAAAAGAAATTTGGGAAGTGCTTTTCAATATCTGCATCTCTTTCATGTAATGCCTTGTGATATGAAGTAGTAACTGTACTCAACCTTAGACACAGAGAGCTCAGCCACAAAAACAATCAATTTTAAATTAATTGGCAGCATATAAAAGTCCAATCTGGGCAGAGGGACTGGAAGCAGTGCTGGGACTTTACAAAGCTGATCATTCGCTTCTTTTGACTGATTTTATTCATTAACTAGCAAACTTACTATAAAAAAGTAGCAACCTAAAAAATGGATTCAAATGTTGGTTACAATACTGGCTCATTTTCATGCAAAAGAATACAAAAGAAGTTGAGTTATTTCATTAGTCTAACAAACAAGAAGGAAAAAGTAATTTCTTCATATGTTTCCTGATTGTGTCAATGAGCAAACAGTTGCCACAGTGTGTGTCTCCCTCTAAAGGTTTTATCCCATGTATGAGCAGAAAAGGTGATAGAACTCGGCATGTACCAAAAAAAGAGGAATCAAAGATGGAACAGCCCAAATGCTGCCCTGGTCTCTATTAAAGCGCTCATTATATAGAGAAAGGAAGGAAGGCCATCAGTACATTAGGTAAATCCTTTATGAAAGGACAAGAATGGCACAGGACATGAAGCTGGGTTGTTATCTATAGCAGGGGTGTCAAACAGAGAGAAACGAAGCTGCTATTCCACATAAGGATCCCTGGGGGCCACATATTGACATGGTTTTGAAATGTACTATTATCTGTCTTATTTTTATTTATTTTGTTAAATATTTCCCAATTACATTTTAATCTGGATCAGGCACACTTAGGAGTGTTGTGGGCTGCATGGGTCTGAAAGCTGCGTGTCTGAAACCTCTAACCTACAGTAGCATACATATGTCAACAGAATCAACAAGGATACACGGAGGTATCCAACCAGTATTTCACAAGGAAGCCAAAGGTTTGAGCTAAAAGATCATCACCTAAAGCAGAACTCCTTTAGAAGGCCAGGGCATGGGACAAGTTTACATTGTGACCATGAGGTCACAATGACCTCATGGGCTAAGCATGTTCTATTGGGCCTTTTCAAAATGCAGTAATGTTAGAAAGCTGAAAAGAACAGGACAGAACATGCTTATACAAGTAATAGTACCAAATCCATGGAAGAGCCATGTTTTTAAATTGGGGTTCCACTGTTATTTTCATTACCCAGAAACTAAGGTCTAAGATCTTAATCCCGGTCAAAAGGTTTCGTTCATTTGTGTGTTTAAAAAACCAAGTGCACTAATAACCTTTCATCCTACATGGGAGACATAATTCTGAATAATGTAATTAAAAATATTCAACATAGCTCAGATCATTTATATTAGGAAAGAATGAAATAAACTCGCAGAGTATCCTTGAATTCCTTTCTGTTTTCCCCTGATTACAGTACTCAGAAATCTGCAAAGTAGCTACAGTATAAAGAAATATATCAGGCAAATGTTTGTGATTACCAATAGATCATTATTTTGAAACACTTGAAAGCAAAGGGCTTTAGATTCAAGAGGGAGTCAGAGAGCCAAGGATAGACACACACATTTACAAAATCACCTGAAGAAAGTGCAAAATCCTTCCTATAAAAACTTCATTTGGCAGCATCTGTCTGCCAAATCTTCACCCAATTCAACCTCATAGAATGACACATTACAAGTCCTGGGGAAAGAGCTGTTTAAAGCACCAATTATTATTTCCTTATGTGCCTTTTATTAATCAGGAAATATCTGCAATGATACTCCCCTTGCTGCTGATACCACTTGATGCCATCAAGGAGAGAAAAATATTCTGCTCTTTCCTGCAATGGAAGAGGAGGAGATGAATTTCCTTCTATGGATGTGAGCCAGTGCAACTTCAGAATTTCAGGTCAAAGAATCGGACTGAACATGCCCAGCAACAAAAACAAATGATGCGTGCCCAGAATGCAAACAGGATGGAAAATCCAGTCTATTGATTTTTCATTTTCTTTACATTTGTTAAGGATCACAAATGGATTGTCACAATGCCTTGGGAAACTACTTAGCTTTTCCTTATATTAAAAGACTATCTGAAGTACTATTCATGGTCATTAAGAAAATTCTTTTAGCACTGACCCTTCTCTGATTAAATTTAAAAAAAAATCCCTAATTTTGGACGATCTATAGAAACCATTAAAATTGGGTCACAAATTCCTACCAACCAAGCCCTTTACCACCCATGCTGTCGTGACCCAGACATGTTCAAGTAGTGCAATGCAAACTTTGGTTTCTAGACACTCAGGCACAATCCTTGCCCATGATACAACAAATAACCGAATGCCGACCCATGAAGAGCATATCTAGAAATTTAAATTTTCCAAAAAGGATCTCAGGTAACTTCATTCAGAAAACAAAGATGTTAACTTAGAAACACATGGCTTCAGAAAATTAAGCACAGAAAAGTAATACTGGCCACAATTTTCCTATCAACACAATCCTCCAGTGTCAAACTCCAAGATAACACAGCCAGCCAAAATCCCCCTCTCCTGGAGTCTGACAGTTTACCTTTCACCAGAACCCCAAACTCTTGCACTGCAAGTATACTCCCTGCTCCAGGATCCCTAGGGAAGGTGCTCCATGCATAAGAATGTGTTTAGCAGAAGATAACGCTTGTATCATTGACAATCATGCACCTTCCCATCTGCAGGAAAAGTACATTCTATGATTCTGAATTCACTGGTGTGTCAGAAGTTTCTGATACTGCTTGGGGGGAAAAGAATTTTGTAACAGTCTCTACCTGTCTTCTATATTCTATACATCATAGTGATTTAAACTGTATGTGTTTGGATAGTTTTGCCTGTTGTACTGAAAGTGATCTGTGAAGACACTGGTTCGACCATAGTGATAGTCCCCATGCTGAGGGAAAAGAATTCCATTCTGAGATTTCTCTGGTGTGTTCCGATGGTGATCAGGATTTCCAAGGTCTCCAGCTACCACAGGTAGAAGATGCTTCTTGGCCTCTTGATTTGCATCATACTTGGTCTGGACAGTAAAAAGTTAGATAAAACATTCAGCCTTTTTTGACATAATGCCTGCTTATTGCCAAATCCAAAAGCTTAGATTTTCAGAGCAAAAGCTTAGTTGTTCACGCAAATTAATATTTTTAGGGACAGGCAAACACTGGAACAATTTATGAACATTAAGAAGCCCAGCAGAAAAGTTCCTTAACTTCTAAGTGACCCAGGCAGATTTGTAAGGTACAGGTGCCTCTCTGTATTGACAGAGATCATTTCCTCAATGAGCTCCCCTATACCAACAAAGTCACAGGTACAGAATTCCCTTCTACTCCTCAAAAAACCAAAGTTTATTATGGATGGCCCCAGGGCCAAATTACAACAAAAGGGTAAAATAAAGGTGGCAGACCTGGGTCCAGTATAAGGACATACTTCATAACAAAAACAGCTGCCAAAAAATTTAATGGGTCCTCTTATGGGTACTGAGTTTTCTGTTACTGGAGATGTTGAAACAGACGCTGGATAATGACTTATCAGGGGTGAATCATGTTTTGACTAAGTACTCAAATGGGAAGGCTTTTTAAATTCTAAAATTCTTGGGTTCTATGAATGCTGAGGGTAGAAATGATCTGGCCATTTTTTCCAAAGGAGAGAGAGTGCTGCAGAAAAAGGCCTCCCTATGCACCCATCTCAAGACAATTTAAATAGAGATGAATAGCTGCTCAAGAGAAAAGAATGAATTCTCAATGTTGAATCTTTGAATTCTCCAACCAAGGGGCCTGCCAACCCCATTCCCTTAAATCTATTTTTCATAGGCACTAAAAAACAATTATCAAATGCTGAGATTAATGGGAGACTAACCTGAGCTGGATTCTTAACACAGACACTTACCTTATTATACAAGAAGACCCCTAAGATAGCTGTCATCATGCCCAGAACATTAGTGCTGGTGACTGGATTGCGTAGCATTATGAGGGATACTGTGATAACCATGATCCTTTTTGTAGCATTTGCAACAGAATAACTCAATGGGCTGATCAAGTTAAGAATACTAAAAGCAATGACGTTCTGTGCAAAGTTACAAAATCCGCTGATTATGAGCAGCATTAAAGTCCAGGGCCACTGGGAAATCGAATTCTACAGAAAGGGAAATAAAAAACCCACAGCATTGTGTCACTTCAAAATCACAAGATTCATCCACACTGGAGAAACAAAATTGTTACAGTAGGTGCTATAACATCTGGCAGCATTGCATGTATAGAACTAATTAGGGTGATAAATACCTTTCAAATACCTCATTCAACCTTTAGAACTATCTTGTGATTAAGAAGTACAAATATTATTATCCCATTTTACAAAAGATGAAAATGAGGTTTAGAGGAAAAGATAATTAGTACAAGGTTAGGTGGCAGACATCACACTCGAACCGGTCTTCCAACAACAATCTACTGTTCTTGTCCCTGTATAGAACATTAATTATGTGAACATAGGAGCAGATTGGGTCCTAACAACTAAGTCAAAGGAGACTTGTCCTTTTGGATCCGTTCTCAACATCTGCTGCAAATGAGGCTGAATCTGAGGTCCATCTAACTGAGGTTATGGAGGGGAAATGACTGGATGGATGATGGCACAAGAGTCACTCTATTTTCACAGTGGAACCACTCCTGGGTGATTCACATGCTCTACAAGAATAATGATAAATGCCTTGTGGTGAATCCTCTTCCTATTGTAAATCTCAGCACTGGAAGGGACTTTGGAGATGATACCTACCAAGAATCTTTTCTATAACCAACACTGAAAAGTCATCATTCAGGATCCTCAAAAAGCAGCTTATTTCACTTATGCAGAACTCAAATGGCCAAAAAAATTTTCTTTTTTTCCCTCTCTTTATTTTTAAATTTAAATTTTGGCTTAAAGCCTTTATTGGATTTATAACAATGATTTACAAACTCAGGAAGGGGAGGATTTCAGGGTATGAGAAATCTCTTCTCAATCTTTCTCTTTCTTTTACTATCTTTCAATAAACCCTTAAAAAACCTAAACTCATTTATCAGTGATTTTAGTCAGTTTACCCCCAAAACTGGGGAGACAGATTAGAACCCACATTTAGAAATTTAAATTACACACTTAAAAGGGACTATAATGTCCCCTTAAATTTGTTCTTCTCCAGGCTGAACATCCCAGATTCGGTCTTCTAAAAGACCTATCACTTTCTTCTACATGTAGTTAAACTCAGCTCTTCTTTTCACATAGCCTCCCAAGTGAACACAGGAGGATCACAGCATAACCATTAAAAAGGATGTTTGGGGCAGCTAGGTGGCGCAGTGGATAGAGCACTGCCCCGGGAGTCAGGACTACCTGAGTTCAAATCCGGCCTCAGACACTTAATACTTACTAGCTGTGTGACCCTGGGCAAGTCACTTAACCCCAACTGCCTCACTTAAAAAAAAAAAAAAAAGGTGATTGATATCATTTAGTCTAATTCTCTCATTTAAAGGAAACAAGGCCAAGAGAGGGCAAATTTTCGACCTAGCACACAGTCACAAAGCTAGTTACTGGCTAACCTGAGACAAGAGCCTGGGTCTCTTCATTCCAAGTCCAGTATATTTCCCAATATGCTAAGTTGCCTTCAACTAAAGAAACTATTCAAGTCAGTCAATGGTTAATACTGATAGAATTATGTAAGATATTCTTTATAATGCCAACAACAACTCTACAGACATAATCATTTTCCCACTGGCCTACTAACAAATCCACTCAAACTCAAAACTTTTTGTCTCCAAAGAAGCGACTATAATCATAAACAGCCAATCCTCTTCTATGATGTTCCCAATCACAAAACAACAGCTAAAAGGTAAAGAATTTTAAAGGAGGACAAAGCCAGATAAGCAAGCCTTACATTTTGTGGGCATGTACGCTGTATCTATTAATACAGAGATTCACTATCCTATTTGCTTATTTCAAAAATGGCCTTGATATTTGTGGGTACCTATAAAAGAGGACATGTCCAAGTTCTGACCATGCATAAATAATCCTTAGTCACTGAATACATGGTATATGTAGGGAACTGTGCTGGCACTGAGTATAGAGATGACTGGGAAAATATTAAACCACAGAAAAACTACCATTTGTATTTGGCTTTAGAATGCACTTTTGAATGTACAGGTTAGTATAGGTATATTTAATGTTCTGGGACCTCACTTAAACCATAGAAGAGCAGTATATAGCATAGTCAGGGAAAATGTGGATTCAACTCATGCCTCTGACACTTGCTAGCTGTATGACCAGGATTATATTATTTAACCTAAGCCTCAGTTTCCTCATCAATAAAATGGGGATTAGCATTTGCAAAACCCATGTCAAAGGACTGTTTTAAGGTTTACATGAGACAACAAGAGAGAATATTTGAAGAGCAGAGAGAAGAAGCCTCCACTCTCCCCACTGTCTCTCACCAAAGCATCATGGTATATTTGGATAGAAAGCCTGAAGATTAAGGTTCAGATATTGGTTCTGCCACTAACTCTCTGGGAAACACTAGGCAAATAATTTTATCATCTGTGACATGAGATGAAAATGGCCTGAAAGATCGCTTATAGTTGTGATATTCTATGGCTCTATAACAGGTAAACTCTTATATATGCACCCAATAAAAATGTTTTTGTTTTGTTTTGGTATTTTTGCAGGGCAACGAGGGTTTATGACTTGCCCAGGGTCACACAGCTAGTAAGTGTCCAGTGTTTGAGGCCAGACTTTAACTCAGGTCCTCCTGAATCCACAGGTGTTTTATCTACTGTGCCACCTAGCTGCCCCTAAAAATGTTTTTGAATCATAGGTATGACCATCTAGAAAGAAAGGAATTGGGGGGGAAAGGGAAGAAAACATAAAATCACATGGTTAGAAGAAATTGAAAGAAATGAAGATTGAAAAGCTACCGAAAAAGAGAGAGAAGCAGAATGAAAAGAAATTCAATAGCTCAAACTGGTGTCTGCTTTAGTTCATAAAGTTTTTCCCCACTATGACCAAAGGGCTATAAAACTGTATGCATACCCTTTGATCCGGCAATACCACAAGGTCTGCATCACAAGCAGAGTAAAAAAGGGGGGAAGTACCTATTTGTACAAAAATATTTACAGCAGCTCTTTTTTTGTGGTGGCAAATAACTGGAAACTGAAGGGCAAGTCCATCAATTGGTGAATGGCTGAACAAATTGGGGTACATGTTTGTAATGGAATACTACTGTGCTATAAGAAGTGATGAGCATGATGACTTCAGAAAAATCAGAAAAGGTTTACATGAACTGATATAAAGTGAAGTAAACAGAACTAGAACACTGTACAGTGAAGCAGTGTTGTATAATTATCAACTATGAATGACTTAGCTATTCTCAGCTAAACAATGATCCAAGACAATTCCAAAGGACTCATGATGAAAAATGCTATCTCCACATCCAGAGGAAAAAACTGATGGAATCTGAATACAGATGGAAGCATGTTATTTTTCACTTTCTTTATTGTATGTGTGTTTCATCTGTTTTCTTTCACAACATATAATATGGAACTATGTTTTGCATGACTGCACATCTATAACCTCTATCAAATGATTTACCATCTCAGGAAGGAAGGAGAGAAGGAATTTGGAGCCCAAAATTTAAAAAACAAAAAAGAATGTTACAAATTGTTTGTATGTGTAAATAGGAAAAATATTATTCATATGGACCAAAAAAAGACAAAGTCTTTCCTGGCAGCTGTGTCTGGAAATGGTAAGAGAACTCCAACCTTTTATTACTTCTCTCATTGAAAGAGTAAATAGAGATGATGGTGATGATGTCAACAAAAGAAAACACAAGATGATAACACAAAGAAACTGAAATACAGATTTCTCAGGAAAGGCTTGCCAATACTATGTGCAAAGTAGTAACTGCAAAGCCACTCCCTTCTTGGCTGCTTCTACTGAATGAAAAACAGTATTATCAGTAGGTGTGATCGAACATACAGCACTAGGAAGAACAGAAGCTGATTTCCTTCTCAACTGTGCAGAATTACAAGGCATAATAAAGAGCTCTGTGTTAAGAGCGCTACTTACCAGATGCCAGAAACTTTGTAAAGTTCAACAAAAAGTGATAACTCCAAAAACAACAAAAAAAATCTATTTTGAAACTAGTAAGGAAAACAGATTCTTTGCTCTGGCCAACTTACCAGGTCATTCTCTACTAGGAAAGAAGAAAGGTCAACCAAAACCCATGTTGGGATCATAAAAAAGACAGCATGACATCCAAGTATGTTCAACAATCTAAGATGATGGATCCTTGAATCTCTCAGCACCTGAAAATACAAAACTCTTTAAGTAACTGATCAATCTTTTCCAAAGTAGAAATTTTTTAATTCATTGAGTGGGAAGGAACCTCAGAACTACTTTAACATGTATCTGAACTCATGTTGGAAAATGTTCTCCACATCCAGAAACGAAGAACTGTGGATTCTGAATGCAGATTGAACCGTATTGTTTCTACTTTTGTTTTTGAGTTTTTCCCTTTTGTTCTGATTCTTCTTTCACAACACAACTAATGCAGAAATATGTTTAATGTGATTGTACATATATAACCTACATCAGACTGCTTTCTGTCCTGGAGAGGGGGGAGGGAAGGGAGGGAGGGAGAAAAATCTGGAACTAAAAATCTTATGAAAACAAATGTTGAAAACTATCTTTACATGTAACTGGAAAATAATGAAATACTTTTATGATTCAAATCAAAACAAAACAAAAAATTAACATGTATCTGAACAGGAATCCTCTCTAATATATACCCAAGGAATCACTTAAACTCCACTTGCAGACTGCAAGGAATGGGGGAACCCATTGTCCACCACCAGGAATTGCAGCCATCCTGTCCATTTCTATGCAGCTCTAACCATGACTAAGTTTTCCTCTACATCAAACCTGTATCTGCTTCTTTATGACTTTCACTTCAGCTGCCAATCCTGCCAAGAACAACTCCAATTTTTCACAGCCATTCAAATACCTAGAGGAAGTGAACTTATTTTTTGGTTTTGTTTAATTTTTTTATATTCTGGTAATTGTACAATAATATAAGTGGTTTCCTATGTATTTTATTTCACATATTTAAAAACATGATTGTGAAAGTGTCTGGAGGATTTGACTGATTGCCAGAGGGGCCCATCCATCTATGGAACAAAAAGTGTAAGAATTCCTGCTTCATAGCATTTTAGAGGTCACAACACACTTGCCTCACAAAACTCTGTGAAGCAGATTTCAAAGATGAGGACAGGAAAACTCCTACTTTAATAGACTTGCTCAGGGTCACACAATCACTTAAGTGTCAAAGCTGCCATTCAGCCCAGCTCTCTGTTGACAGATCCAGTATTCTTTCCACTTTAAAATACTGCCTCTTCAAATTAATGCAGCTTAACTTGCCATACTAATAGAGAACTGACTTTTGGCAAAGGATAAAAGACCTACTTTGGAGACTGTAAACTTTGTAAAAGGAGGGGCTATCTTGATATAGTTTTAAAAATCTCTAGTACCCAAAGCACTACTTAATGTTTGCTGTATAGAAAGGTTTATCATTTTGAATATTATCAACAATACTAAATAACAGAAATTTACATTGATATGATAGAGCACTTTACAATTTAGGAGACACTTTCCCACATACTAGTTCATTTGATATTGACAAGAGCCATAGATTATAGGTCAAGCAACAGTCATCCCCTTTTTCTAAGTTAGAAAACTGAGGTTTAGAGGTGCACTAACACCCACAGACACAGAAAGAGGCAAACCTCATCATCTCCATCTTTTTAACTCTATTGCCCAGAGCCTGTTCTACCACATTCAGCCAGTGACTGAATGAATACCTTTTTGGAGAATATGTTCTGAAGGGAAAAGCAGAGGGTCGCTGCCAGAGCACTGATGAGCCCCCACATATCAAAGGACAACTCAGTGACTGTGGCCAATAAGACACCGCTGATGATAGGGATCAAGGATAAATATACCTGGAAGAGGAAGAATGGAGAAGGAACTTCAGTACACATGCTATCACAAGGGCCACGCAGTTATGCACATGATAAATCTAACTACCACTGACCAGTGACCAACAGAGGGTATACTGCAAAGGAAATTCTTCTAACGCTGCCCTTCCCTCCTCCCCACTACACTTTAGCTAAAAAAAGTCAACAAGGGCAAGACAGAGCCTGAAGAAAACACAAATTAATCAGTCCTGTTAAGTCCAGTGCTCCAGGATCTTAAGATCTCTTCCCAAAAAAGATTATTTTTCTTAAAAGAAATTGATGAACTCACAAACTTTAATAACTAATCTAGATATCACACTCCATTCTTGTAATACAGTAATTTCAAAAACAATTAAAGAATGTCTATCTAAAGTGCCTACTATGTGCCAGGCACTTTACAAATATTATCTCACTTGATCCTTATAATATAAGTCTATGAGGTAGGTGCTATTTTAAATCTCCATTTTACAGATGCTGGAAACTGAGGCAAAAGGTTGCCTAGAACTAACACAGCTAGTAAGTTCATGAAATTGGATTTGAACATAAGGTCTTCCTGATTATAGGCCCAGTACTTTATCCACTGTACCATCTAGGTACCCCAAAGCTGCCTCTCTCTAGTAAGTAAAGGACTTCACTGAAACAACCACATGAAGAGTCACCTTAAACTTCCACAGAAGTAGGGCTTTTCTGCGACACTGAGATCTTTGGAACATTTCCTAGGAGTGTAGCTTCCTGGTGGGTGAAGCTGCTGATGTTTTACATAGTAGACATTTAGCCCTCTTTACTTAGAAGCACCTTCTAATCCCAGGATTTTTAGAAAAGAGAATAAAGAAGCAGAGTCCCTGAGTTCCTTAGTAGAATCTTTAAACTCTTCCAAGAAGAAGGGCTGATCTACTTTCTGTGCAAGGAAGTTTAATTTCCTCACCTGTCTAGGCACAAGGCCTTGCATGGTTAGGTTATAATTTACAGTGAAGAACACTAAGCTAGAAGTACAGGGATCCAAGGTTCAGCTCCAGCATTAACTAGCTATGTGACCCTGGGCAAATCAATTCCCTGACTTGGGCCTCAGTTTCTTTCTCTGCAAATTAAATCGATTAAACAAGATTTCCTGTAACTCTAAATGCAAAGAGCCACCTAAGAGGAGACAGTGGGCTAACCCATAAAGGCAAGTCTTCCTCCAGAGGCCAGATGACCTCTGAAGGTCTTGTTCCTTCCTACCTTGAAAATATTGAATTCTGTAACCTCTAGGATCCCTCACAACAGCAGCAATCTGTTAATCTATGAAACACTGAGTGACATGGCTTTTATGGTTTAAAGAATCAGTTAATTAGGCAGCTAGGTGGCACAGTGGATAAAGCAGCAGCCCTGGATTCAGGAGGACCTGAGTTCAAATCTGACCTCAGACACTTGACATTTACTAGCTGTGTGACTCTGGGCAAGTCGCTTAACCCCCATTGCCCCCCACACAAAAACAAACACACACACACACACACACACACACACACACACACACAGAGACAAGAATCAGTTAATCAATCAGGCAACATTTATTAAGTGACTACTATGTGTCAGGCAGAGTGGATACATGAAAAGGCAAAAGACAGACCTCAAGGAGGAGTATGATGAAATAAATTCTTACATATAGACTGCAGCTTTAAGTGGGTAAAAATGTATAAGGAATCAGTGAAAGGTGACCTATTTTTCTGTGAAATGGACTAGGATCTAGAACACTGCCTGACAGCTACATAAAACACACAGGTTACAAACAACTGTTAAAACCTTCCTACAATCTGTCAATCCCACCACTATAAATTATCAGCTTTTAGCAGAGGATGCTGAAGGCTCTGAAGATTGGGTCTACATGGGATAGTAATTTAGCCCTTTAAATAGTACTCTGATCAGGCCAGAAAAACTTATTTGTACAGCCATGTGCTCTTGGCATTACTGGTTAGCACAAATGTTATTTTCATCAGGACTCAAGAGACTCAAAAGACAATAATCCAAGCTCTGTTTCAATTTCTAAAAAGTTTCTGGAATTTACCCAAAAGAGCAACCCAGGCTTTCAGCAGACTAGGAACTCATTCCTGGTTCCTTGAAATTACCTGTTTGTTTCTCTCACCTATGTAACCAATTGGAAACTGCCTTGCTTGTAGGGAGGGGAAGGGGGTGTGGGGGAAGGTTGGGTGCCAAGTTCCAGCACTGCAGCTCCTACTCAGAAATTGAGAAGATTGAGCTGGAAGGAACTGGGACACCATCTTGTCTCCTTTGACAGAAGGAAACAGACCCAGAGTGGGGAAATTACTTTCAAAAAGTCAAACCACAAGTTTGTGGGGAATCGCCAAAGCCACTGGCTCCAGCCTAGAGCTGTTTGGGCTGTCCTAGGCTGCCATGTGTGAGTGCCCAGTAACTGTCCATTTTACCTTGGTGCTCTGCTTCTCCTTCATGATGATCCGGGACAGCAGCACCACCCAGATCGGCATGGTTGCCTTCACTACAATGGAAGGAGTTTGGGGATGGGGGATGAAGTGAGCTTAGGTGTTTTAACAGATATACAGTTGATGGCAAGAGGGACCCTTGAGCTAGTGCCCCTTTCCACATACCCTTTGGGGTCTCCTCCCAACCAACTGCCCCTTCAACAGATTTCCCCACTGTTCAACCACCTCCCCCAGTCTTCTCTGCTCTAGAGTTCCCTAAGTGAGGTCCCAATCAGTCTCTCCAATGCTCCAAGTCAGCTCAGTCCATCACCACTGCCTGCAACCCCTGTTCCCTACCTTCCTGCCTCTTAGGCTCCCTCTCTATAGTTCTATCTTCTAAGGTCCTCGGTCTCCCAGACCCCATCTTCGATGTGGATCAATCACTCTCCCCATAGGACAGACAATCCAGAGCCCATTCTGCCTCTTGCCTCTAGTCCCTCAGTTTAGCTTCCTGTTCTCAGTTGTTTCCCACCCAGGGCCAAAGAAGCCGCCTTCAACCCAATTCGAACATTTGGGAGATAGCTACAAAAACAAAAACAAAACTGTGTCTGCCCTCCCTGTTTACACCCTAACATTCGATTCTCACTTCTCAGCTTGCCTGTTTCCATCTCCCCATAATCTCCCATACCCTCCATTCTCATCTGCTTTCAAGACGGGATTCCCTCTTAACGCTCCACTTCCTTATTATTGGCAAGCTCTTCTCCTTGGGTCTCTGCTGGTCTCCTGTCCAGGACCCCCAGTTTCTGGGGAATTCTCCCTCCCCCCTTGACTTCTAGCCTCCAGGTCCCCTGTGGCCTCCTTCAGCTCCAGGTCTGCCCCTCAGTTTCTGTCTCCCCAATTCGCTCCGTCCCTGGGCATTCCTTTAGCTCCCCAGTCCCTGCACACACACACCCCCGGACCCCCCGAGTGTCTCCCTCGACCCAGGGCCTTTCTCTGCTTGGCCTCTGGTCGTCTCTCAGCCCCTTCTCGCTCTGAGCCCCTCCCCCTCCCCTACTACATTCCCCGGGGCCCTCCCGGGGCCCTCCCGGACCCCCGGGCCCCGCTCGGGCCTCACCGGTGTGCGCGTAAGACACGGGCACCTTCCAGATGCTGAAATGAGCCGACACAGACGCGAAGTACTTGCCGAAGGCGAGCGGGAGCACGTAGCGCGGGTAGAAGCGGGGCGGCAACGGGTCGGTGCCCGAGGCCGCGCCGGGGCCAGAGCCGGGCCCAGGGCCGCGGGCGGGGGGGATCCGCCAGGCCCGCAGCAGCGGCGGGAGCCCCGCGCACAGAGCCAGGATGTGGCAGAGCGACACGGTCACGGGGAAAGGGAAGCCGCTCAGGATGATCTTGTTCACCACGTTCCCGCCCGCGCTCAGCGCGTACCACAGCAGGCACAGCGCCGCCACCCGCGCGCCCTCCCGCGCCCCGGCGCCCCGCGAGCCACTAACCGACCCGCCGCCTGCGGCCGAGGCCGCCGCCGAGGCCGCCGCCGCCGCCGCCGCCATCCTGCAGCTCCGGGCCCGGTTCGGGACCCCGCGCGCCGGCCGGGGGCGGGGCGGGGCTGGCCCGGGGGCGCGCGCCGGGCCCGCTCTGCCCCGCCCCCTCCCGTCCTCGCCGCTGTCCCATAGGCCGGAACCGCTCCTTACGTCATTGCCCTCCCCAACCTGCCGCCTGATGTAGCGGACACGACGTGGGCCGCCTCAGGGAGGGGAGTAGTTGTCCACGTAATTTCCGGCCGCGTCAGAAGCAGACTTTGGACGTGGTGAGAAGGTCTCTTTTTCCCCCTGCTACTATGTTTCCCTTTGCCTGGTTCTAGGAAGCGTGCATTCGGATTCCCTCGGGAAGGGAGCGGGGCACTCGGGAGAGAGGGCTCCAGGAAGGAGGGCCTATGGCCGCCGTGAGCAAAGGACAAGAGCGTGGGGAGCCTGCAGATGATCCGGGCAGTCCACCCGATGTAGCGCCGGCTCTGACGCTGAGCACCCATGTGACCTCTGGACAGGCCCTTTAACTTTGCTGCTGCTGCTAATAATAACAGTAGCTGCCCTTCCTATAGCGCCTACTCTGTGCCAAGCGCTTTACAGTTATTGTCCTATTCGATCCTTACAACAACCCTACAAGGTAGGTGCTGTTATTACCCCCGTTTTACAGTTGAGGAAACTGAGGCAAACAGGTGACTGGTCCAGTAGTGTCTGAGGCCGGATTTGAATTGGTCATCCCGGATCCCGGCCCGTCCCATCAGCCTCTGTGCCAACTAGTTTGTCATATGCAAGGGACTTACCCAAAGTCACAAATCACTTTAGTCAAGACCTAGGGTGGGGTCTGCAGAGATCTAGTTCAGTCTTTTACGGATGAAAATCGTGAACCCTCTTCCCCAAGATGAGTTAAATTTACTTCCCCGGGATCTCACAGGTAACAACTGAACTTTGTACTCAAAGTAGTTCTGATTCCAAATCCAGCGTTCTTACTATTCTCTTTGATGGTATTTTCCTAAGCGAAGAGAATAAAGGTGTAATGGGTGGAGTCATTAGACCTAGGTTCACTGGGACCTGTGACTGGACATAATCTTTTAATAAGGGCCTATCCACTGGGCATCCAAAAACAAGGAAACTGCCCCCTGCCTTCCAGGAATTTACTAAGGAGGAGAAGCAACTTGTAGATGCAAAAGAGAAAATAGTTAACTAAATAATTTGGAGAGAAAAGCAGTACGGAGGTGGTGGAGGGTCGGGAAGGGGTTTACCTAGGAAGAGAGAATGAGGCTGATGGTTTTGTGAAGCCGTGCTTTATTTAAATCCAATTCACGAGTAATTCAAGACATCGCACTATGGAAGGGATTGGTCTTCTTTGAAAAGAAAGAAGAACTGGTGGTAGGGAGCTATAGGAACTTATTAAGTAGGGGAGTGACATGGTCAGACCTATGCTTTAGGAAAAGCACTTTGGCCGTTGAGGATAGTATGGAATAATTCAAACAGAATAGATAGAATGGAATAATTAGGCTACTGCAAAGGACCAGGCAAGAAGTGATGGAAGGCTGTGAATGCAAAGAAATGGGACACATCCAAGAACTCTTATGAAAACAGGTCAAGATCTTAGCCCAGATGAGAGAAGGATGACACTGAAGTTGCCAACCTGGGTGACTACAGTGTAAATAGAGAACACTGGAGCACAGGTCAGGAGAACTGGCTTTGCTCCTTAATTTCTTTCGCTCTGGAATTGTTTTCTCCTAACTATATGGAGAGACTGTGAGGATAAGCTAGGTTCCATTCAATAAACATTTAGTGCCTACCAAGTTGAGGGCACTAGATTTCTAAGGGCCTTTCTAGAAAATTCCATATCGTTCTGGACAGGTAGCTTGATCTTTCCCTTCAGTTTGTTCATCTGTAAGATGAGGCTCATATTTGCACCACCTGTATCATCTACTATCATGAAGACATTTTGCTAACTGGACAGTAAGCTTACCAAAGAGAGGCTCTCCATCCCTAATCTTCTCCCATCTTAACACAGAAACAAAACAGGGACCCTGCCGTTTAAGGGTAAAACTGAGGCAGGTGGAATGAAGGAACCACACACTACCACAAAGAGATCTATCCATAGGTAAAGCCCCACTACATCATAATTCTGACTCATGTATGTTACCAAGCCTAGCCCATGTTCCACTTTTGCTGTTCTCCCTCCCCAGCTGCCCTAGAAGAAGAGCAGAGCTTTCATTGTTATATGAGGAAGATGTTTGGGACATGGACTATTAGAGGTTGTCTATTCTGGAACATACTCTAAGGAGCCAGCAAGTATGTGGCTAAGAAGTTAGAAATAGAACCCAATATTCCCAGTGGGCAGCCAGGGCACTTTGCAAAAGGATCTAGTGAAGCCACCTGTACTGGATATAGTTTAAGCTAAAATATTACAAGTTTTCTTTGGTTTTGGTTTTTTGTTTGTTTTTGGTGGGGCAATGAGGGTTAAGTGACTTGCCCAAGGTCACATAGCTAGGAAGTATGAAGTGTCTGAGGTACAATTTGAACTCAGGTCCTCCTGAATCCAGGGCCAGTGCTTTATCCACTGTGCCACCTAGCTGCCCCACAAGCTATTCTTTGGACAAAAGGATCATAGATTGTAAAAAATCAAAAGTTTCTTACAGAGATGCACTTTGTTTTATGGATTATAATCCTGAAGTATAACAAAATGGTCATTTAAATTCATACCAGAAAAAGCACAGGTTTTGTTTTTTTTTTTTAGTGAGGCAATTGGGGTTAAGTGACTTGCCCAGGGTCACACAGCTAGTAAGTGTTAAGTGTCTGAGGCCGGATTTGAACTCAGGTCCTCCTGACTCCAGGGCCGGTGCCCTATCCACTTGCACAGTTTTGACTAAAGGTTTTTATCCTGGCTTAACTTACTTTTTACCATGTCAAGTCATCTAAATTGCTCTGTGAGGGGCAGCTAGGTGGCGCAGTGGATAGAGAGAGCACTGGCCCTGGAGTCAGGAGTACCTGAGTTCAGATCTGGCCTCAGACACTTGACACTTACTAGCTGTGTGACCCTGGGCAAGTCACTTAACCCCTGTTGCCTCACTAAATTGCTCTGAGCCTTAGTTTCCCCATCTGTAAAATAAGGGGTTTGGACCAAATAGTGTCTAAATTCCTTCCAGCTTCAACATTCAGTGGTCTGACACCTCTTCCAGATCAAGTGGCTTCTATAAATTAAAATTCCTGTCTCCCTTTGGAGACAGGAAGACCCAAGTTAAAATTCTGTGTGACCCTGGAGAAGTCACCTAACATCTCTTAGACTCAAAGTTTCCCTATTGGTAAAATGGGGCTAACAGCACTTACCTCACAAAGTTAAAAATCAAATGATGTAATGTATTGAGAGCACTTTTGTAAACTGCAAAGTGCTATGTAAATGAGAGCTATTACTGAAATTTCCCATTTAGGTATTTTTTCAGATTGGCCCTGGTTTGCTCTCTGGTTTCTTGAAAATAGAATTCTCAGACTACTTCAGGCATAACTAAAGAACAAATCTAAGGAACTTTATACTATTGGTAGAAAGCTCCAAGATGGATTACAATTTGAAGGTTATCAGGTCAGTGAATTCTGTTGGGTTCTAGAACCCTAAAATCAGCTGTGGAAGTTAGAGAATTAGAGGATATGGACAGAGCTACAATAAGCAAGCCATCTTACAGATGAGGAAAAGTAAGGCCTACAAAATGACTTTCAGTGTAACAAAGGTAACAGATCTTCTGGTTCCAAGTCCAGTGCTCTTTTCCACAATGCCATGATATGCTTTCCAACTCCATGATATTAGAGATAGGGAAACTAAGACCCACTGTGGCTAAGGGACCAAGCCAGAGTCACAAAGTAAATTAGTAGCAGAAAATAGGTCTGATTGGATTAGTACATAAAATTTTTTCTTTTCACCAAGACTTTCAGGGTCTTGGAAAAAGAACTGCTTTTGGGAAACAGTACAATCATAGGAAACCTAAAGATTTTGGACACACCTAGTTTAATGGAAAGAGACTTGGATTGGTGTCCAGGAGACCCAAGTTGGGTTCAAGTCCCAACTCAGCCAAACATTTGTTTTTGAGGTGTTTGTTCACATTGTCTCAGAAATCCGATACAAAAACATTCTATGTACAGTGGACATTATATAAAGTGTCTTAAGAGTAAAAATCAAGCTTAAATAGAAAATAAATGTTTCAGGACTGACAAACACAAATTGAGATCCAGCTGAACTCCATCTAGTTTTTTCATCCCCAGGCCAATGAAATGCCTGGGGCTGACTCAACATTCTATTCAGGCTTGTAAATGAATTCTAAAAACCCCCAAAACTTCTTTTCCTGGGACTCCCTAGGTTTCTTCCAGATCTTCAGCTTGTAGTGAGTGTCTGGAACTGTGAAAGGCAGTCTTGGTCTCTGGGTTCTGTTACCCCACAGAAACCCTGTCCCCAGCGCTCATCTTTTGGTACTCCTAGTACTCGTTATGATAATATCACTAGTTATAATTCCTCTTCCCCCATTTAAGACCTTAGTTTTGTTATATTGATTGTTTTATTAGTTTTCAGGTTGACAGGACAAAACAGCTAAGAGAAGTATATTTTTAAGTATCAATGCAGTTATCATTGATTTACTCATTACAGAGAAGAAAATAGAGGCTCAAAAAGGGACATAAAGTGGCAAAACAAGTTAGCAGCAGTGTGAGGCCTGATTCCCAGGTCTCTTCAAAAGACACAAAGGCCATTATACTAGATGTGGAATCAAACCTCACATTACATGAAAGATTACTGAGGCACAAGCACATGTACACCATGGTAAAAAGCCCAGTTTGATTTCACAGCCTGATTGGTGGAAAGGTTGGAATAAGATTTCTGCTCCAAATCTAGCTCCCACCAAGATTTTACAGAATGGTCTTGAAGTGCTGCTGTATAGTCTTTATTTATCATTTACAAAGCTCATAAGTATAGCCTCCAATTTACAGATGAAGAAATTAAGGCTTAGAGATTTGTCCAAGGCCACTTGACTAGTTAGTGGGACAGCCATGTCTCTGGAAGCCTATGCACCCCCGCCCCCTCCCTTTTCACCTCCTCAGATAGCTCTGATAGGACCAAAATAAGAAAGGAAACTGGGCAGGTTCTTTAGAACTCTGGAATAAGTGAGCAAGACCAATAGATCATAGTGATGCTTTGTAGGCAAAGAGCCAGTTGGCAATAAGGCTGGTGGCCCTTTCCTAGGGAAAGCATCAGTGTTTTATCTTGTTTTCCCATCTCCCTTAGTGATACTGGGTTTCATCCATATAGCAGAGAAATATTTCTTCAGAAATATTGACTGATTTGTAAGAGGAACATTTTTCTTTTCCACTTGTGCCAATTTTCTATTTCTCTTTTATTTCCCCTATCAATCCTTTGGTTTCTCCTTCCCTTTCCTTTTGCTCTTTTCCCACATACCACCTAACTGCCAAATCTGTCATTTCTATCTCTACAATGGACCTGGCCCATCTCTTACCCTTCTTGATGGTTGCATAGTTATTATCTATCTTAGATAATCTCTGGATCAGTGCGATATTGTCCTTTCCCAACCTTGCCCCAGTCTCTACAGACTCTAATCCATTGTGTACACAACTGCAAAAGTGATTTTCCTTAACTGCAAATATGGCCAGATAGCTCCCCTACTGGGAAAAAAAAAACAACAAAAAACCAGTGGTAATTCCTCTATTTGGCTTTTAAATTCCTTCACAACCACCTGGCTTTAGCTGGTCTTCTCAGCCTCTTTGGTTACTGCCCTTCCCACATTCTGTGGTACAATCAAATTGGTCTCTGTTCCTCACAGTACTCCACTACTCAATACCCAGCCCTTGCACTGGCTGTAGGACAAGACTGTAATGAAGCTCCCTTCAAATGCCTGCCTTGTATAACCCCTCATTTCCTTCCAGACTCGGCTCAAATACCACCTCCCACAAGTTTTCTGGACACCTCAGTTGCTGTATTTATTTCTTTATGTATTTATGTGTACCCCAGAGAACAGAGAATGTTTCATTTTTGTTTTTTGTAGCCCCGCCACATAGCAGTACCTGATACATAGTAGGTACCTAATAAATGTTTATTGATTTCTCCCATTTTCCTTTTCCTCTACTGTCTAATCCCAAATTTGGGGGGAAAGTAGTTTTAAGGAGAATGTTAGAATTGGCTGGGAATAACTGCGTGAGGGTGCCTAAAGTTAATCAGATCTGGCATGGCAGTATCAAGTATTAATAACTGGATCAAAACCCAAATGGTGGCTGATTGGGGCAGGGAAGGAGCGCACAAGTGGGACAGTTGCTAATGACTAAACTATTAATAATGTTTTTTAAAAAATTTAATAGGACAGGGGCAACTAGATGGTGCAGTGGATAGAGCACCGGCCCTGGAGTCAGGAGTACCTGAGTTCAAATCCAGCCTCAGACACTTAACACTTACTAGCTGTGTGACCCTGGGCAAGTCACTTAACCCCAATCGCCTCACTAAAAAAAAAAAAATTTAATTGGGGGCAGCAAGGTGGTGCAGCCGATAAAGCACCAGCCCTGAATTCAGAAGGACCTGAGTTCAAATCCAGCCTCAGACACTTAACACTTACTAGCTGTGTGACCCTGGGCAAGTCACTTAACCCCAATCGCCTCACTAAAAAAAAAAAAAATTTAATTGGGGGCAGCAAGGTGGTGCAGCCGATAAAGCACCAGCCCTGGATTCAGAAGGACCTGAGTTCAAATCTGGTTTCAGACACTTGACACTTACTACCTGTGTGACCCTGGGCAAGTCACTTAACCCTCACTGCCCCACCAAAATAATAATAATGTCTTTTCCTGTAAGTTGGTTATAGCTCTACTGGACTTTAAAATAACCTCTAACTGTATTCCTAAGAAAATGCTTTTTGCTTCTCTAATAAGAAGCTCGTGCAATTGTTCTTAAATAAGATGATCCAACATGCCTGCAGTGGTCTTCACATAGCATTCCTAAGTAGAATCTGAAGCATCTAATGTTGCCAAAATTCTGCATGTTAAGTCCAGACACAAGTTCTGCTTAGTTCAGCTGGACTGGTCTTGATATTATATATGACGTGCTCATCTTTGTGAGTACCATACTTTAAGACCCATCCTTTCTGCTTATAAATATGTTCTCACAGCCTTGGGTAAGGGAGAGACTGGGAAAGGAGGAGGAAGATGGAATACAACAAAAAAACCCCAGGAATAAAAGACCATCGAATGGGTAACAGTTGGGAAAAAACAAACAAACCATTTATCATTAATAATTCACAAACTTTTTTGTGCAAATTTTTTTTATTTCCACATTTATATCACAATGTGTCCACTTAAAGGACCAAATAGCAAAGTTGCTCCCTTCTGCATCTGAAGAACACAGAAGTCTAGTCACTGTACATTCACTAAGGCTCTTTGTTTTTGCAAATCGCGTTTATGATGAATATCCGTAAGGCAAACAATATCTAAAGGAATGGTAACAAGTATATTTCCAGCATACAAAACAGGCTCCCTCTTCCCTCACAGGACAGTTACACACTAGTAGCACCCGCAGTTACATTTTTGGACTCTAGAAAGTTGAAGTTTTCTAGAAATGTGCAGGAAGGGAAAAAGGACAAAAATTATTTGGCTACTGGGTAGGAGAAAGGAGGGGACTTTTAAGAAACTAAATTTTTGCAGCATTTCTTGGAGACTGGATTTAAACTGAAACCAGACTAAAATATGTGGATGCCTACGGAATGTGGAGTTGGAAACTGGGTAACTGCAGTAGTGCATGGCTGCAGTTTAAAAAAAATCTGCACCATGTGACTTAAAATAACCCAATCGCTCAACAGAGAGATGATGCAAATACAAATAAAACTACAGCTGTTGCACACTGTCTCACAGACATCTCACTGCCAAATTAAAAAAAAAAAAATCAATGCAAATAAATAGATGCGTACTTTTAAGGTAACTCTTCCACAAGTATTCTGTACCTGCCTGTAGATAAGATTCCGGCATTCACATGTGCTGGAAATCATTTGAACCTTTTGGGGACTAACACTTTTTATAGCTGGTTTGCTATAGAGTTTTGAACTCAATTCTTTTTCCTTCGTGCGCCCTTCCTTTGCTATTTTTGTTAGTAAACTGGTAGCAGCATTTCACAAAAGAAGAACTTAGACAGAAGAGCTACAAAGGATCAGCCCCTCGAGACCCTCTTCCAGGCCTGTCTTCCAGGACAAGAGGTACACTCTCCATGTTAAGCATCATGGAGTCTGCCCTGCTGTGTTTGCTAACTGCAGATGTGAAAGCATTTTAGCAACCTTATATTCAGTCTAGGCAGACATAAGGCAGGATGTTCAATCTACCATCATCACCATGTGGATCTAAAGATATGCACTGCGTCCAATCATACCAATTACCCTGTGTATCATAACAACCATTCACCCCTGGCCAATGGAGTTGCCTTATTCTGTTGAGATCATCATTTGTGACCTCTCTACTAACTCCAGGCAGGTCTGTGGATATACTGTTTGGCACTAGAACATGAGTCTTTCTAGCTTCTCTTCTAGTGCTTTCTTCCTGCTTTAAATATTCAGACATGAAATAATGAGCTCCTGGTGTTTGTACGCCTGATGAGGAAAGCAAACTACTCTGTCTGTTTAAATAGGACTGAATTATTTCATTTCTGGACAACTCTTTCCAGTTCGTTTGTTCAAAAGGACTCTGCAGGTTGGTTTTTTGCTCCAGCTTGTCTGGTTCTGTCCTGTGCTGGTCAGGAAGGGCAGGGATATCTACCTGCAAAGAATCCTTTTGTGTTAGAGGTTTAATTTGTCCAGTCATGGGATCAAAGGTGATTTTTCTCTCTTTTAACCTGACAGGCTTGACACCCCCTTCTAGAACCTGTCCGTCTAAGTTCACTGTGTAGTCTCTAGATCTGTACCTCTTCTTCTTCTTACTGTCAGACCCAGAAGCAGCATTGTCATCACTGTCCATCTTAGAAGCCTCTGGAGAAAACCCCACCCGTGGCATCAGGGGCTCCCCAGAGGGTGAGCTCACTTTGCAAGCAGGAGACGTGTGCTGGAGGGTCCCTAGATGCCGCTGATGACTTTCAGAAGACGTGTGTTCCTGCCAGTGCTGAGAAGCCTCCACTCCAGTCTGATGGGAAACCTCTGGTCTTTTTGTGGGTACTGGAGGCGTTGAAGGCTGCATCAGTGATGGTGCTCGTGAAGAGGGTGATGAAGCCTGGGCAGCATCTAAGAAGTGGGGCCTTTGAGATGGGCTAGGCAGAGAAGCCTTTGGTGCATACGTGGGATGCTGCCGGACAAATGGCTCATGCCTTAGGTTGCTAGGATTAAAGGAACAGCGGGGACTCTTAGGTTGGTGTTGCCCTGTAGGTTCTTCCGGCTTTTCATGGTGCTGAAGCGCTGTAGTCTTTAGCTGTGAGGAAGTGCTGGAAGGTTTTACAAGTCCGGGAGAACTCGTGTGAGGTTTGACGGCATTGACTGGTATCTTACTGTGTTTATCATTCTCACTGTGTTCTGTCCTGCTGCTTTCAGGCCCTGTATGCAGGTTGACATCAAGAGGGCTGGGGAAATTTTCAGGGCTCCCCCCAATCCCATTAGTTGGAAGGGGAGAAGAATTTTGTAACAGTTCGTGGCTAGCTTTGGAAACTTTGGAAGGAGGGCCTTGATGTCCGTCACGGTGTTCTCCTTTTCTTTTTCTATTTCCCAGTTTTTCTGTTTTCGGGGAGTTCAGCTTTTGAATGTCATTTCTATTTTTCAACTCATGAATAGGCTTGGACCCAGGAACTATAGCAGGTGACACATCTGGTCTACAGTTGTGAGCGCCGCCATTTGCCGACCCTGGTGGATTCGGCAATCCCCTTGGCACTGGTTCATTCTGGGTCACAGGTTCAATTAGCTTTTGCCAACTCCGCAACAATTTCTTGGCACGTTTGGCAAGTTCTTCATTTTTCGTCTTCTTTCTTACATCATTGATAAGTTTTCCTAGCCTTGTTTCCTACAACCAAAGAGAGATATTTTACTGCCCCCAAATCGTAAACATTCTGAGCAGAAGCATGTTCACAACTGATTTTCCTGAGAAATGGGAAATTTAATCTGTGTTGCCTAGTAAAGTTTTTCAAAAATTGAACCCCCAATGTGTTAATTCTGATCTATGGGAAACTGGGTCTTCCCCTAACACAAGCAATTTGATTCATCACAAAATTACTATCTACAAGCCCTACAGGAAAATACATTTACAAAAAAACCAAAAAACCAAAACAAAAAACCCCACCCCAAAACAAAAACCACTATATTCTAAAATGTTTCATTACACTCACATGTGTGATACATGTACATGTGTGTGCGTGTGCATGTACACGAGCACCCCTCCCCCCTGTAAGGCCCTAAGGCAGTTGCCTGTCCTTAAATGAGGCTCTGGACAGAACAAGAACAACTAAAATTCTAATCCAGTTCTTTAAAATTAAAAACAAAAACCAAAACAAAACAAACCAGTTTTTACAATGCAAGTACAAAAAGGAATCAATGTACAGGTAGGCTACCACACTAACACAGAAATACACACCAAAGCTGTGCTCCGATTCACCAAAAAAAACAGTGAATTTGATGTTCAAAACAGCCAAAGCTGGAATGAGATGAAATATTTTAGCTCAAACTGCTTTGAGACACTCTGGATTCCTCCCAAAGCCAGGGAGCACACCTGACTGAGCAGGTGGTCAGTGCTTATATTTCTAAGAAAGAAATTTGGTCTCAATGACATACTTTTATCATAATGGGTCACACATACCTCAAGTGCCTCTTTGGTAATGGGATATTTCTCCAAGCTGGAGATAACTTCCAGCACTGCCACCATGTTATGGATCTGCAATGACAAAATCAGTCATTAGTTCCATTTCTTTCCCCAACAAAGGGTAAATAAATTGCTATATATATTGGGACCACATCAGGCCTCTTCCCTGAAAAGAAAGGAATCATACTATAAGCTGTTTGAGCCTGGGGGCTGTCTTTTGTCTTTCTCTGTACCCCCATCAAGTAGCATAGTGCATGACACACAGTAGGCACTTTAGATTCATCTCCTCATCCATACTTAGAGATGGAAGGGGAGGAAGGTAAGAAGAGAAAGAGGTTCCTGAGACAATATGCAAAGGGAAACTGGTTGGGTTAAGTCAGAGAAGGCAAAACAAACTCCACAACAACTCTAGACTCAGAGACAAAAGTTTAGAAACCAGAAGAAAGTCATGTATCAACAATGCTTTACAATAAAGGCAAGACTTTCTATGAACAATATTACAGCCATTCCATTCCACCTTCCAGCTAGCCTGCAAAGTTTTAAGTACTGTGTGCCAAGATGCTGTTCTAGTTCCTGGAAATACAAAGACAAATTTCCTGCCCTTTATGAGCTTACAATTTAGTAGAATGGGAAAGATTACAAACAAATGACAAAATCAAACATAATTTACTAAGCACAAAAGGAAAGGATCGAATTGTAAAAACAAATTTTAAAAGAACTCATCCATCTTTCTGGGGAAGTTCAACATAATTTAAAATCTGACCACAGCACAGAACTACCACCATTCCCCAATGCTAAAGTGGGACATAAAGATGATATACTAATGAAAGTTAGATCCAAATTTTATTCTTTCATAAAAACCAGTCTAGGCACAATGATTTATTTTCTTCTGCAAAAGAGAACTAATACTATGTAGTAAATAGATACTCAACAACCCACTAAAAATGTGAGATCTTATATGAAATCAACGAAGTATAGACATTAACAGGAGCAATGCAAAACAAAACCACTCAGAACAAAGCAAAGAAGCTAACAGATAGAAACCTTTAATGCAGGAGAGGCAAACTGCTACACTGTTATTAAGTCTGTAACTTGATCAAACACTTGTGGGATGATGAGGGGGAAAAAATCTAAGTTATTAAAATGTACATTACTATCTGACCTAAAGATACCACAGCTATGCTTAATCTTCTACTCCTCCCCATCACCCAACCCCCATAACAGAAACAAAGGTCATACTAAATTACCCACAGTGGCACTTTTTGTGTGGTGACTAAAACTTGGTCACAAACTAGGGAAGTTATCATCATATGGGGAAAATTGTTGAACAAATTGTGGAAAACAACATAAACATCACACCATAAGAAACACTGAAGATGAAGAATTCAGAAATATGGGAAAAGTTCTTATGAACTGAGTCTGAATGGAACTAAAAGAACTAGGAAAGCAATTTACGTAACTACTATAATGTGAGTGGAAGAACAAAAGAACTTAAACCTGAATGCTATAAAATTGCAGTGACCAAGTCTGAAACTCCAAGAAGATTTTCAAAATAAATTTCCATCCCTTCTTTGTAGAGTGTTTAGAAACCTACTAGTGATTGTCAGATTTGGCTGATGTGTTGGTTAATTGTACTGAAATGCTTTTTCCCTCCTCTCATCCAAGGGATGGGATCTCTGGATAGGAGAAGAGTAAAAGATACATTTAAAAATGAAGGTGTCAATCAAATGAGGTAGTATGTAAAGTGCTGTGCAAAACCAAAAACATTATATAAATGTTAATGGTGCTTACTAGCTGTGTGACCCTGGGCAAGTCACTTAACCCTCACTGCCCTGCCCAAAAATAAATAAATAAATGAGTGTTAATAGTGGTGCTGATGGTGCTGATGTAAGAACCAAAAGGGATAAGGATAAGACTGAATCTATGATCACAATGCTATAAGGGAAGTCTCAAACAAGGACATTCCTATTGTAGGTCAATACCTTCTTTTCAATTTATGGTCTTAGATAAGGTCTCCAAAGTGAGACAGCCATGACCTGGCCCACCCAAGGAGTTGGCTCCTGTAATAGAGTATGCCTAGGGAATAAGCTCCAAATTGAAGGATTCCCTATAGAAAGTGATGTCATGCTTCTAGCTGTTCCTTGTTGCAGGTATTACATCAATTGCATCACGTCCCAAAAACCTACAGGGCCTTTTAAATGAGATCCATGAATCATTGAAAGAGAACTAAAAATGTATATAAGAAAAACAAGACTTATGATCCAGATTATGATGTGAATTGGGACAACCAGTCCACTTGGATAGTATATTGATAGATTTATCTAGGCAAACATTTCAAGATGGAAAATGAATAAAACCTAAAACTGGAAAGCATGGGTTGGGTTGCATCTGAGAAATTTTAAGTCTTCTAACAATTCAACAATGACCCCCATGAAAAAAACAACAACCATGGTCTTAACAATATTGTCTAAACCCTAGCTTCTTAAATTGTGGGTCATCACCCCATATTGGGTCACATCACTAAATGGGGGGAGGGGTCCTCAAAAAAAAATGTGACATTTAAAGATTATGCATACCTACTTTATAAAACTTGAGTCTTGGAAAAATTTCCCAGGCGAAATGGGGTCAGTAGTGGAAAGTTTAAGAAGCCCTGGTCTAAACGACACTGTATGATTAAGAAGCATAATTCCAAAGATAACATGTATAATAGTGGTGTTAGTGATTTCAAGTCAATATATGATCAGAAAATTAATTGGGCCAGTTATGTGGCCAAAGCAAGAGAGAAACGCAGAAAACCAGGAATTATCCCCTGACACGTACAAGATAAAAAAGACATGGAAATCCTGGCTACCAATATACAGACACCAATATCCATTGCTAACTGCCCACAATCTTTCTTATTCCTACCCTCTCAATACTACCCCAACAGTGTCTCTTTACTGATCTGCCCCCTCTCCACTTCCACTGTGCCTGCTGGAACATTTGCTCCATGATAACAGATTCTTATTGATATTTCCTGTTTTTAGATCACCTAGATAGATCTTTGTCCTCTCCTGCTACCATTACCAGAAAGCTACCCTGTATAATAAATTTTTATAAAAGGGGAAAAAGAAAAAAAAATCAGCTAAAGTGATCGATACACTGGAAAAAATTGACATTCTATGCAATGTTACACATCTGTGGACCCTCCATCTCTGTAAAGTAGTGAAGAAAGTATCTTTTTCTTGAGAAGAAAACGACCCCTTCTCAATAATTCTTTGGAACTCGGCAGCAGTGAGATGTGTGAAAGGCTCATTTATTTTCATTCAAGAGAATGGACACTTGCACATTAAGTGCTACAGCCAGCAAGTGTAAAACAGGGCTGCAGGCCCTGTTTTAAAACCGACTCCCTAATTCGAAATGGACCCTTCCCTTGTTTATCACTGGCTGACTACTTAAGCTCTTAGCCCTAATTTTCTTAATTATTCTTTGAGTTCTCAGCTACTTGAAGCATGTGATCTGTCAGCCAGAGGGAAGGGGAATTGACACCTGAATGCTCAAAACAGGTCTGGAGGAGTAGAATTTGAATGGTGCTGGCTATGTCCTACTGAGAGGAGACCACTGCTCCTTTCTTGACTTTTCTCATATCTTCTTGGAGCCAAACTTATTCCTTGTAATTTTGCAATACTAATTTTTAATTTTTTGATGGTTCTTTCCATTTACATTGGGATTATGTGTACTTTTAAAAAACTATGTACTTGAAGTTGGTTCATAAGTCTTTCCATGTTTTTGTGTAGTAATAATAATTACTGGTTCTTGTAGCATAATAAAATATTTTTCTTTCCTATTTCTATTTTCTGGTAATCACCAAGACTAGGCTACTTCCTGATGACACTGCTTTCCTTCACACCCTTTCCAGTACTGGTTACATTCTCTCTCATAATCTACCCCCGACCCACTGACCTGTGAACCAGAGTTGGAAGACTCCTTGCTCTCCACAGCCATTTGCAGGGTCCCCAGGTTCCACCATTAATCAGTCATCAGGTTGTTCTCCTTGGAGATTGATCTTTTCCAAATTTATCACCCCATACAAATTCTTTATATATTAAATCTCAGGATAATCGAATTCCTTTCTTAATGGGTTCAGTGCCAAGCTATCCTTTTCTCCTTCCCAACTTCAACATACAAATTGATGTGAACTTTTCAGTTTCTCAATCTATTCATTTCCCATAGCCCACTCAATCTCAGCTATGTAGAGAATCATATAATTGATCTTGTCATTACTCACAAAGGTTCCACATTTCCATGTTCATTGAACTCCAAAATTCCTTGATCTGTTCATAATTTATTATCCTTACATCTTTGTCAATGCCTTTAAAACTCGAAGAGTAACTGAGTTAACATGCATTTATTGAGCATTTAGTCACCACTGCCTACAAGGACCTCACATTCTAAAGAGGAAAACAACATGTAAACTATGTACATGAAAGAAATACAACTTAAAAACACTAAGTAATCTCAGAGAAAAGCAACTGGACGATCAGGAAAGGGCTCTTGTAGAAGGTGGAATTTAAACTGAGCCTTGAAGGACTAACAACAAGACTAACCCTGTTCTTAGTCTCAACACTCAGTTCATTCCTAGGCTATTATTCCTCTACTGGCTACATTCTACTCCTTTAGCTGTCCTGACCATCTGTGAAACAGTTCAAATGGACAATTAACTTTACTTTCACAACCCTTCCCCGTGGTTCTGTTTTCAATCATGACTGACCAAACCCCAATCTTGTATCAGACACAACCTCCAGCTCCTTTAGTCCTTTTCATTTGCTGCTACAGTGAAGTCCACTACAAATTTATGTTACTTAATCTCAACTAAGTCCTGAATATAACAAGACAATAACTCTTCCTCTTCAGTCAATTCATTATCCTTCTATACAGAGCAAGTGATTCCATCATCTGTCAAGTGTCCAAAAAGCACTCTCTACTCCCTGGATTGCCTGCTAAA
The DNA here is from genome assembly GCF_019393635.1 of Dromiciops gliroides. NCBI lineage: Eukaryota > Metazoa > Chordata > Mammalia > Microbiotheria > Microbiotheriidae > Dromiciops > Dromiciops gliroides. The sequence continues at coordinate 58,797,654 of NC_057861.1, read as the reverse complement.
GAATGCATGTTTTACCTCACTGAAAAAACAGGCCATTCTTCCCTCACACTTATCTCACATTATTTAGAAATCTTCCTCTACTATCTCTTCCATCACTCCTATATCAGAAAAAGAGAGTGGCTCTTTTCTTTACCAAAGTAAAACCCTTTATATGCACCTCTACTCTCATCCCCTCCTCTCTTCTCTAGTAGACCTTCCCCATTAAATCATCTACCCTCACTCTTCTGGGCAGCTAGGTGGCAATTGGATAGAGCACTGGCCCTTAAATTGGGAAGATCTGAGTTAAAATGTGACCTCAGACACTAGCTGTGTCACCCTGGGCAAGTCACTTAACCCCAATTGCCTTAAAAATTTGGTGCCATCTCCAGTCATCCTGATGTATATGTTGCCAATGGACTGAGGAGAGAAAGAGGTTGGTGGCCTTGCATAGATAGCCCTCCATCACTTAAGTCCAAGTCATGCCATCACTTCCCGATGCCATCATTCTCTTCAAGAATGAAGGGCAAACATAAATCTATCAGTTTCTCCAATCTAACAGCTCTTTCCTTGTTGCCTGCAAACACACACATATCTCCCCATTCTTAAAAACCCTCATTATCCTATTCCTGGTAACTATTGTTCTATGTCTTTCAAATAAACTACATGAGAAAGCCATCGAAATTCAGTAACTCCATTTCTTCTCTCACTTTCTTCTAAACCCTCTGTAATCTGGCTTTTGTCTTGAGCCTAACATTTTAATGGCGGCTACCTTTTGTCTGTTTAAAATTCACCTTTTTGTTGTTGTTGTTGTTGTGTTTAAACCCTCAACCCAATTCAAGACCCTGTATAATCTGATACTATTCTTTTCTAGACTTGTCTCACAGTGCAAAAGACAGAATTCTGGACCTGGAGTGAGAAAGACCTGAATTCAAATCCAGCCTCAGATACTTCCTAGCTGTGTAACCCAGAGCAATTTGCTTACTGTCCTTTGCCTCAGTTTCCTCAACTGTAAATGAAGATCATAAAAGCACTGACATCTCAGGGTTGTTGTGAGGATCAAATAAGATATTTATATAAAGTGCTTAGCACAGTACCTAGCATGTAGTAAGGGCTTAATAAATTCCTTGTTCTTTTCCCTTCCAACTTCATCATTCAATTAACAAACTATCTTCTCCAAAGTTACCAATAATCTCTAAATTGCCAGATCTAATGAACTTTTCTCAACCCAGATCCTTCTTGTCTTCTCATTAGCAATTAACACTCCTCCTAGATAGTCTTTCTTTCTTTTTTTTCTTCTTTTTTTTTTAAGTGAGGCAATTGGGGTTAAGTGACTTGCCCAAGCTAGTAAGTGTTAAGTGTCTGAGGCCGGATTTGAACTCAGGTACTCCTGACTCCAGGGCTGGTGCTCTATCCACTGCGCCACCTAGCTGCCCTCTGGATATTCTTTCATAACTAGATTTTTCATGCCATTGATCTCTCCTGATTCTCTCTCTACCTGTCCAGTTGTTTCTTGTCATAATGATCATCATCTATGTCTTGCCCATGCCCTCCACACAATTCTGCTTAGTGATCTCATCAAGTATACCATTAAGTTCAATTCTCATTTTTAAGTAGATAAGTCCCAGATCTATATCCCTATCCATAGCATCTCTTCAACATTGTAGTTTCAAATCACCCAACTACTTTTCAAGATGTGTGTCCCTATACCTGATAACTGATTTTTTCCCTCCAAAACCCTTCCCTTTTCCAAACCTCACTACATCTAAGAAATGTACAGAATTGATGGAGGTAATAGTCTCAGAAGGGAAAGTACTAGCATCTGGGAGGACCAGAAAAGAACTGTGGAATGCTGGATTTGAAGTGAGTCTTGAAGGAAGGAAGTCAAAGAAACTAAGAGGCAGAGATGAAGAATAGAGAGAATACCAGACGGGTGGACAGGGTCAAGGCTACCACTACCATCCTCCCAATCATCCAGACTCACAAACTTGGTGTCATCCTTGACCCCTCACTAGCATTCACTCCACTTGTCCAATCTGTTCCCAAGTCTTGTTTCTGCCTTCATAACATCTCTTCTGTATTCCCTATATCTGCACTCACAAGCCACAACCTATTTCAGACCTTCATCACTTTTTGCTAGAACTACTTCAACAGCTTTCTAAATGATCTCCTTCCTTGTGCCACTCCATTTTCATTCAGCGGTCGAAGTGATTTTCTTACGGCAAAAGTCTGCATCACCCTTCTACTCAATAAATTTTGGTGGCTCCATATTCTCTCTAAGACCAAGTCTTTTGTTTAACATTTAAAGCTCTTCAAAGAAACCACTCCTCTCTCACTACTCCTCTCCAGTCTATGATTCAGCCACATTAGCCAACAACTTCATGTTCTGCATATAGAACAATCAACTCTAGGACTTATGCCAATGCACACACAGGCTGTCCCACACCTGGTATGCGCTCTCTTCATCATCTCTGCCTTAGTTTCTCTGGCTTCCCTTAAGACTCAGCTAAAATCTAACCTTCCAAAGGAGTTCTTTTCTGATCCTCCCAGCAGCTAGTATCTTCCCTTCTGAGACTAGCTCCACCAATTCTTTATGTATGCAGCTATTTTCATGTTTGTCTCCCCCATTAGAAAATGAGACCCCTGAGGACAAGGACTGGGTTTTGATGTTTTGCCTGTCTCCTTTTTTTGTTTTTCGTTTTTTAAAACCAGTACCTTCCCCACACTAATTATTTCTGATTTATCCTGTATATATTTTATTTGTCTGTAGCTATATGCATGCTGTCTTCTGCATTAGATGGAGCTCCTTGAAAGCAGGAATATTTTTTAAAACCTTTCCTTTCTATCCCCAGTACTTGGCATAAGGGGATTGGAACACAGTGGGTGCCTGATATATGCTAACGATTCCCAGAGCTTGGCACAATGCCTGGATAAGTGTTTAATAAATTATTGTTGACTGACCTCTGCACACAAGCTATAAGATCTCTTGAAGATCTCAGAAATAAGAAAAGCAGTGATGAAAAAATATGAGTTATGATATGCACCAATGGAGTATAAGATGCACTGAAGTATTCATTAGTCATTTATTCAGAATACAGATATGGATCTATAAGCAAAGCTTCATGCTAAATTCTTTACTTCTTTGACATCATACTGCAGTATTATCTAGAAAGCCAACTATGTGAAGAGAAAAAGAAAGTTGTTGAATGATGCTATAAATGCTTCACAATCTTGGGTAAGTCCAGGCATGGGGAAGAAGCTGAGAAAATGTCCACAGCAAAGAGATGGAGAGTTTTGTTCAGGAACCATCAAGGAGGCCAGTGTTACATAATGGAAAAACTGGGGGTGGGAGGTAACAGATGTAGAATAAAATAAAAGATGTGAGGAAGAGGGTGCTTGCTAGGTTATGAATGACTTGAGGATTTTGAATTTTATTATGGAGGTGATAGGGAGCTCGATTAAAGTTTATCAGGGCAAGGGGTGGTAGCATGCTGGTTCCCATATTTTGTATTGGGGGGGGTGGCCCCAGGACAGTGAGGGTTAAGTGACTTGTTCAGGGTCACACAGCTAGTGAGTGTCAAGTGTCTGAGGCCTGATTTGAACTCGAGTCCTCCTGAATCCAGGGCCAGTGCTCTATCCACTGTGCCACCTAGCTGCCCCCGCGGGTTCCCATATTTTAAGAAAAGCATTTTCTTGGCTGAAAGGAGAATGGACTGAGGAACATCTGGCAGGCAAAATACCAGCAAGCTATTGCAAGAGTCCAGGCATGAAATGAGAGCCAGCAGTAGGGTAGTGGCACTATGAAAGCAAGGAAGGGAACCTACTTGAGAGATGTTGCAAAGGTGAAAGAGTCAGGCCTTGGCAATGAATTGACAATAGGTTCCTTTACATCTAGCTAGTTATATTTCCTTTTCTGAAGCTATATTATTTCAGTTTTCTATTTGGTCTTCTTGGTTTGGACATTTTATGTTTCTGAAAGCATTCTTCTATTTCTTTTATATTCTTAGCTTTGTTAGTATATAACTGTGTACTAAGTTCTGAGAATTCTTTTTATTCTAGTTTTGTTGTGATTTTACTCTGATAATTTACTTTTCCCTTGTTTGTTCTGTCTCCTTAGTAATAATGCCTAAAAGCTAATTAATTAGTCTAATCTTTTCAAAGAACCAACTTTTAATTTTATCATTTCTCTATTTTTTGGTTCCCAGTTTACCTATTTCTCCTATAACCTTTAATACATCCTCTTTTTAACTGCATCAAATTTATAAAAATACAAGTCATTCCCCAATTGATAAATGGTCAAAGGATATGAACAGGCAATTTTCAGACAAAGAAATCAAAGCTATCTATAATCATATGAAAAAATGCTCTAGATCATTACTAATCAGAGAAATGCAAGTTAAAACAACTCTGAGGTATCACCTCACACCTATCAGAATGGCAAATATAACAAAAATGAAAAATATTGGATGTTGGAGGGGATGTGGGAAAGCTGGGACGCTAATCCATTGTTAGTGGAGTTGTGAAAAGATTCAACCATTCTGGAGAGCAATTTGGAACTATGCCCAAAGGGCTATAGAACTGTGCATACCCTTTGATCCAGCAGTACCACTGCTAGGTTTATATCCCAAAGACATCGCCAAAAAGAGAAAAAGACCAATTTGTACAAAAATATTCATAGCAGCTCTTTTTGTGGTAGCTAAGAATTGGAAATCAAAGGAATGCCCATCAGTTGGGGAATGGCTAGACAAACTGTGGTATGTGATGGTGATGGAATATTATTGTGCTATAAGAAGTGACAAGCAGGATGACTTCAGAAAGGTCTGGAAAAGACATGTATTATGAGCTGATGTATAGTGAAGTGAGCAGAACCAAAAGAACACCATACACAGAACGAGCAATATTATTTGATGAAGAGCTGTGAATGACTTGACTGTTCACCACAATACAAATGATTTAAGACAATCCCAAAGGACTATTGATGAAACATACTATCCACCTCCAAAGAACTGATAATGATAGAACAGACTGAAGCATGCTATTTTTCACTTTCTTTCATTTTTTTTCATTTTAACCAAGTTTCCTTGTACAAAATGCATAACCCACATCTGATTGTTTGCCACCTCAGGGAGGGAAAGAAGGATAAAAACTGGAACCCAAAACTATAAATAAAAATGTTTATTATTAAAAAAGAATACTTCTCTTGTACTTATTTTAGGTTTGCTTTTTGACTTGCTATTCTTTTAAAATAAACAGTTGATTAACTTTCATATTTTATATTTTGTTAAATGTATGTTTATAGTGATGTGATTTTTCCATTGAGGACTGTTTAATCTACATCCCGGATATTTTTATATGCTATTATCTTTCATATAATGATAAATTTTCTATAATTTGGGGGGTGGATGGAGATCCACTCATTATTTAGGTTTCCATTGTTAAGTCTCCATTTGGGTCTACATGAACTGATGCAGAATGAAGAAAACAGACAGGAAAATATCATAATCGAATGCCTCCAGTAACATAAATGAAAAGAACAATCCCCACAACAACCACCACCAAATAACAAAAATCAAAAGAGAATGTTGCAAAAGTATAAAGAAAAAGCATGGCGTGAAAGAAGAGATATAAGAAGACACATACACTCCATCTCTAGACAGGGGTGGGAAGTTCATAAATATTGTAATGATAATTTAATTTTTTGTTTCCTTGTTTTTGTTTTTTAAAAAATATTATTTGCTACAGAATATGGCCCTTGGGGTCAGGAGGATAGGGGAAATTACAGTGACATTAAAAAAAACCGAACCAACTTAGTGATCAAGAAATATTTTTTAAAGAAATAAGTAAAAGGATTTGGTAAAGGGATTTCTTACTCAATTTTTTTTTCTTAATTTGAGAAAAAAATATAGTATCGTCATTGATAGAATTCTTTAGTAAATCCATTTTGGCCAGGAGTTATTCGAATGGTATTTCCTTTGTAGCTAGATCTTGGTATTCTATTAGTATTTGTATTTTATATTTTTTAAAGGTAATTCTATTTCTTTCCTGTTCTCAATTCTGTAGGCATAAAACTATGGATACTAGATTTATAACTTTTTGTTTCTGCTGGTTTTGTTGTGATTTTACTTTATTGGTTTGAATTTCTACTCTTTTCTTTTTTTATTTCAGATTAGCAAATGGTGTATCAATTTTGTTAGTCTTTTCAAAGAAATGGCTTTTAATTTTATAACAAAGTTTTTTGTTATCTAATCCTCAAGATTTCCTCTTTAGTCCATATTTAGGCTTGCTAATTTAAAAAAAAATGTTCATGTTCAATTCATTAACCTTTTCTATTCTGCTAATGCATTTTTTAAAAGGGATATTATTTTTCAGTGACATTTTGGGCTCTGTGATAATGCCTTCTGTTTCAAACTGGGATTTCCAATTCAGTAAGTGGGACTGCTTGAACCTAGAACATCCATTTACCACTTCAGGCTTATTATTGTGAAATGTCATGGGGCCACGCCGGTTCCCTTCATTCATTTGTGAATTCCTTGTAGGGAGGGGACCAGGGACTGGCTAACCTCCATTTCCCCATTGGCTCTACTTTGACACACTACGCTTCTGTGGAGGTATTCTCCCTGTACAGGTAACCTATTCCCCAATTTTCAGTTCCCTTTTGAATGTTATCTTCCCCTAGTAGAATGTAAGCTCCTTGAGGGTAGGAACTATTTTTCTTTACCTTTCATTTGTATCCCTGGCCCTTAGCATAGTGCCTGATACAGAGAAGCCCTTAGCAAATGCTTGTTGTATTGCTGCTTTGTTTGTATTCCAGAAATTGAGATGTTATTTCCTCTTTATTGTTTTTCATCTAATTTTTGTTTCTGTGATTTGATCTTTGATCCATTCCTTATTTAAAGATTTCATTAAGTTCCCAATTGGATCTGTCTTTTGTTAGAGCTTTCTGCAACTGATGACTTATGAACAGTAAAGGACGTGTTTAATATAGTCAATTTTTGTAAAAAGTCCATGATGTTGAATATGTAATTCTTTAGCAACCTCATTCATAAAGTGCCATAAAACTTTTATTTCTAATTTTCCAAGCAATTTGTTAAATTTTTTGTTTTCTTTTTTATTGTCCTTAATTTATACAACTCTTGAGAGAATGTTAAAGTCTCCTATTATTGTCTTATTATCCATGTCTTCTTGAAATTCAGTTCATTTTCATTATATGAATGTAGATGCTGTGTTTATTTGGAGCATGAAAATTGTTACCTACATTACCTATGGTTCATTTTAGCATAAAGTGGTCTATTTATTGGTTTATAATATAAATTGTTTTTGCATTGTTTGATATCTGTCAGGGATATGAGGGAGAGATGAATTCTTAATCAAATAAGGAATAAAGGTAATTCCAAAAGATAAAACAGGTAATATCTTTATAACACAAAAATGAAAAGCTTTTGCACAAACAAAATGTATCTTACATAAGAAGGGAAATGGTTGAATAGAGGAAAAAACTTTCTATTGAATTTCTCAGAAAAGAATTTGGTATCTAAGATATATAGATAACTAATAAAAATTGTTAAGACGGGGGGTGGGGGGGGTGCGCAGGCCCACCCGCAAAGTGGCACAGGGGATAGAGCACCAGCCCTGGATTCAGGAGGACCTGAATTCAAATCTGACCTCAGACCATTGACACTTACTAGCTGTGTGACCCTGGGCAAGTCACTTAACCCCAATTGCCTCACCCCCCCACCCCCAAAAAAAGTTAAGACCAAAAGGTCATTCTCCAATACTTACGTGGTTAAAAGATATGGGCAAGGGGCAGCTAGGTGGTGCAGTGGATAGAGCACTGGCCCTGGAGTCAGGAGTACCTGAGTTCAAATCCGGCCTCAAATATTTGACACTTACTAGCTGTGTGACCCTGGGCAAGTCACTTAACCCTCACTGCCCCACCAAAAAAAAAAAAAAGAAAGAAAGAAAAGAACAAAGGAAAAAAAAAGATATAGGCAAACAGTTCTCAAAAGAAAAAACACAAATTATTAGCAATCATACTAAAGGATACTCCAAATCATTAATAAGAGAAATGAAAAACAAAACCATCCCAAGGATTCAACTTACTCCTCACAAATTGACAAAGACAACGAGATGGGAATCACCAACACTGGAAAATTTGTGCAAAGACCAGCACACTATTGATTTTTTTTTAATTTTAAAAATTTATTTTAAACATTCATATTAAGGGAAGGGATAAGTGAAGGGGGGAGGGAGGCAGGGAAGGGAAATAATCTTCAATCTGCATGCATTTTCTTTGGAGGTGGAGAGCATTTTGGAACTGTCTTGGATTATTGTCTTGATCACAGTTGCTAAGTTTTTCACAGTTGATCATCGCTGTAATACTGCTGTTACTATGTACAATGTTCTTCTGGTTCTGTTCATTTCATTTTGCATCAGTTCATATAAGCCTTGCCAGGTTTTTCTGAAGCCATCTCACTTGTCATTTGTTATAGCACAGTAGTATTCCATCACAGTCATTTACTACAACTTATTCAGCCATGCCTCCCCAATTGATGGGCATTTGCTTAATTTCCAGTTCTTCCTCATTACAAAAGGAATTTATATACTTTTCCTTTTTATTTGATCTCTTTGGGATACAGACCTAGTAGTGGTATTTCTGGGTAAAAGGGTATGCAATGTTATTGCTCTCTGGGCATAGTTCCAAATAGTTATCCAGAATGACTGGGACAGTTCACAACTCCACCAACAATGCACTGCACTAATGTAATGTTAGTAGAGCTAAATAAGTGATTTAGTACAACCATTCTGGAAAGCAATTTGGCTGAAAATGCCATATCTTTTGACCTAGAAATTCTACTGCTAAGCTTATACCTAAAGGATGTGTCTGCTTTTACATTAAAAAAAAAAAAAAAGGTTCAATAAATACCAAAATATTTTTAACAATACTTTATGGGGTAACAAAGAATTGGAAGTGAGTAGATGTCCTTAGATTGGTAAATTACTAAACAAATAGTGGTACATTAATTTAGAATATTTCAGTACTATAAGAAATGACAAAAATAATATAGAAAAGCATGAAAAGATTTACATGAAAAGTGAAGTAAGCAGAGCCAAGTAATCAATACACACAATGATTACAATATGAGTGGGGGAAAACACAACAATAAAAAAAATGAATGCTGCAAAATTCCAAAAAGCAATCCAGGACAACAAAGAAAATATATGAGAAGATATCACCAGTCTCCCACTAGTTCTTTGAGGAGGTAGGGAGTTCATGAGTATGGTACACTTCATATAATGACATTTTTTCCCCTGTGGTTTTTTATTGGTTTTGTTGATTCTTTTTTTGTTCCTTTAAAAAATTTATCTGTTGGGGGCAGCTAGGTAGCACAGTGGATAAAGCCCCAGCCCTGGATTTAAGAGGGCCTGAGTTCAAATATGGCCTCAGACACTTGACACTAGCTGTGGGACCCAGGCAAGTCACTTAACCCTCATTGCCCTGCAAAAAACATAAGTAAATAGTTTTGTTTTGTTTTATTTTTTAAATGATTTGTTATAAGGAATGGCTCTTTTGAGGGAAGAGGTCTTTGTGAAATCTAGATGATATAAAAAAAGAAGTTATCGATTAAACTTCAAGATTAAAAATAAATTCTAAAAGTAGAATGGGCTATAGTAAGTAATGACTACCCTGGCCATTTGTCTAGCACACAGTAGAGGTGATTCTTATTCAGATACAAGTTAGACTGGAGGGGGCAGCTAGGTGACACAGTGGATAAAGTACTGGTCCTGGATTCAGGAGGACCTGAGTTCAAATCTGTCCTCAGACACTTGACACTTACTAGCTGTGTGACCCTGAGCAAGTCACGTAAGCCTCATTGCCCTGCAAAAATAACAACAAAACAAGCAAACAAAAATAGTTAGACTAGAGGCCTCAGAGGTAACTTCCAAATCTGAGGTTCTATGATTCAGATTATGATAATGTGTGCCCTCCAATACCTCTCTGAACTTTAGTTAAGGTGGTCCTAATAAAAAGACATACAGAGCCAGGGGCAGCTAGGTGGCACATTGGATAGAGTACTGGCCCTGGATTCAGGAGGACTTGAGTTCAAAACCGGCCTCAAACACTTACTAGCTGTGTGACCCTGGGCAAGTAAGTCACTTAACTCCAATTGTCTCACTAAAAATAACTATCTACCTACCTACCTAACTAAATTTTTTAAATAGTTAGAAAAAGACATGCAGAGTCAATCAATGGACCCCAATGCCCTTCCTACTTGGTTAGAAGAGACAGGAGTTTGCAGGCTACTAGAATAGCTTTCAGGAGGAACCCAGGGGGACCTGCACAGTAAAATAGTTTATAAATAATAGATAAAACATCAACACCAGGAGTTCAAGATTGTTTAATTTCTGTATTTGAATGCTCAATGCCTAAGCACAATGCCTTCATGGTAGAGACTTAGTAAAAAATATATTGAATAAATATTTATCAAACACCTATTACATGAAAAGTATTGTACAAGGTGTCAAAGCATAAAAATCCGGTCAGGTCTAAAATCTAGAAGTCTGTCAATGAAGCCATTTCTCCAAAGCTGCATGGTCTTAGGTCTATTTCTTTTTGTGTAGTCTTGAGCCACCTTAAGATACTTGAGAAAGTAACTGTTTGGGGGAATTTGAAAACACACCTAACATAAGGAATTAGCAGGGGGGAGGCAGGACACATTACTTGCCTGACATTTTGAATAGTCAAGTCCTTAAAATTAATTAACCAGTCACAACAAGCCTGTCTGACAAGCTCTGTCTCACACACAATCCTATCTCATGGTAATCCCCAAACATTTTTAATATGCTAAGATTTCAACAGCAAAACAGGAGTCCCTCATTCAAGGTTAATTTCCAGTATGGGACTTTTCCAAAGTGGAAAACATAGGGTTTTTTCTTTGGTTTTACATTAAAAAACAGAACCAGTTTGTGAAGCAAACTCATACTGAACAATATACTACACTCTACTCAACATCAGGCCTTATTAAGCCGTTAAAAGACTACATCACCATCTCCCTGTCCACCCCCAACCCCCAATTACAGAATTTCAGAGTTCAAAGCAACCTAAGTGGACATAATCCAACATATGCTTGGAAAATAATCCCCTTTATAACAAAATCAAGTGGATATCTGGCCTTAAACTGAAGGTTTTTTAAGGAGATGAAAACATTTATCTACCAAAGTAGGACATTTCATTGTAGAAAGTTTGTCCTTACTTTAAACCTAAATTTCCCATATTACCAATACCAACAACAATTACATAGCACCTACCATGTGTCAGACAACACTAAGCACTTTACAAATTATCTCATTTGATCCTCACCAACAATCCTGAAAGTTAAGTATTATTTCCCCCATTTTACAGATGAGGAAATTGAGGTAAATAGAGGTTAAGTAATTTGCCCACGGTCACAGAGTAATTAAGTGTCTGAGGCTGTCTGAACTCAGGTCTTCTTGACTCCAAGCTGGGCACTTTATCCATTGTGTCACCTAGCTGCCTTATTATTCTAGATCTGCCCAATAAGATACTCAGAAACACAGTCCCCCTCATATGCTAGCTCTTTTTTCTTCCATTAAAACATCTTGGGGCAGCTAGGTGGCTCAGTGGATAGAGCACCGGCCCTGGAGTCAGGAGGACCTGAGTTCAAATTTGGCTCAGACACTTGACACTTACTAGCTGTGTGACCACCTGAAAGTCACTTAACCCCAACTGCCTCACTAAAAAACAAAACAAAACAACACCTCAAGTAACTATGCCCAATCTTTACATGACTTACAACCTTCTATCATTGTTGTTGACCATTATTGGACAAAATACTCCAGACATTGTCTGAAAAGTACAGTAGGATTGCAAACTCTATGTTCCTTTAAGTTACACCTTTTTAAATGCAGGCTAAAATCATCATTGCTTTCTCAGCTGCTTATAGACTTATATTGCTTTTCAAGTCCCTAAAACCGCAGATTTCTAATTTTAAAACAAAGTATAAGAGTCTACATTTGCCCTTGTGAAACTTCAAATCATGTTTAGTACAATATTGTAGAAAATCGATTTTTTTGTCCTGATTGTCAAGAAGTGTATTAGCTATTCCTTCTAGCTTTCTGTCATCTGCAAACTGGATAAGCATGATGTGTGTGTGTGTGTGTGTGTGTGTGTGTGCATGCGTGCATAGCATGCACCATCTATCCAAGCAATTTATAAAAATGTTTAGCAGCTTATGGTAAAGCACAGTTTTCCTGCCCAATCAATTTCAATGGAAATATATTCATTGCTATTCTTATTCTGGCTATTAAACTAGTTCCAAACCTACCTAATTATATAGCTCTTCACCTTTTCCACACACATTGTATGGCAAACTAACCTAGGTTCACAGACTTAAAAACTAGAAGGGACCACAGAGGTCACCTAGTCCAAAAGCTTTTATAAAATTCAGCTAAACTGTACTTACAGCTTTCCCCTGATCTACCAGTTGCATAAACCTGTCAAAAAAGGAAAAAGGGTTATTAGTCTGATATGGCTTGTTCTTGTTGAAGCCACGCCCTTTCTAAATGTTCACCAATTAATCTTTTAAACACATTCTAGAATGTTCCCCATCATCAAAGTAAATGCACTGGGCTGTATATTCTCTTCCTTTTCCAAAGTCAGGACATTTGTCATTTCCTAATCTTGTAATATATCTTCCATTGTCCAACATCTTTCAGAGATCACTAACAAGGACTCAGTAATCAAATTCATTAGTTTTTTCAATAAAGATAAAGTTTATATAAGCCTGATGTCTTGAATTCAAGACAATGGTTAGGTGTCTCTTACTATTTCCTTATTCACCATATGTTTCCCTCTTGACATTTTTAAGTACCATGTCATAATTTGGTATTTATCCTCTTACCTTGTTTTGTTTTTTTTTTTAAAGTGAGGCAATTGGGGTTAAGTGGGTCACAAAGTGTCCAGGGTCACACAGCTAGTAAGTGTTAAGTGTCTGAGGCCGGATTTGAACTCAGGTACTCCTGACTCCAGGGCCAGTGCTCTATCCACTGCGCCAACCAGCTGCCCCCTATTACCTTGTTTTTATTTTAGGTATAACAACTTCTATTCTGACTGTTTATCTCATAAAACTAGAAAGGCTAATTAGTGTCTTTTTAAGAATACAGAATTAGAGAGAGCATAAAATGACTAATAGTTAATGAACTAGTATGGGGGTTCAAGTTAATTAGTGAAAAAAGGGTATAACTTTATTCATGAGAAATAAACTATCCAAATATTCGCCTGTATCTCCCTAGAAAAAAAGGGCAATAAATAAAGTGGCAGGCTGAGGGAAGACTTACAACTGAAATTGGCTGGATACCTTAATATTTCTATGTGTAGAGTCTCGTTTCTTATAACCTGTTACATATCTATGCCTTTTAGAGTAGTGGATAAAAATCCACAAAGACTTGGGCAAGAGTTCCATCTCTTAATGCCTACTAGTGCTACAAAATTAAGCAAGGAACTGAAGGTCTCAATCGTCCCAAGCAATTCTGTAAGGCTCTTCACTGGCAGCCCAGTAGCACTCACTGGTAGAGGAAGTGTTTTCTAACAGGGAATATATAAAACAATGAAACTAGAGGTCCAGAACAAAAAGGCACTTGTTAATACATTGATATCTCCCTAAACAAGTCCCCTTTTCCTTCTTACCTGAATTTGCCTTTGAGTCTCCAGAAAATCTATAGGTTTCAGCCAAAACCAAAAGAATTTCTAATCAAACAAGTTTAATTTAGAAAGGCAAAGATCACCGAGATGTCATTTGATGGTTTGACTTGATGACTAACTTACAATGACTAGAAAATTCACTTAATCTCATCCATAAATAGCAAAAACAACCCATGGTCAATGTTCTGACCTCAAAGCATCATCACATAACAATTCCATCATCCTTAGATTGTTGTTGTACGTTCACACATGTCTGACTGTACATGACCCCACTGACCATAGCACACCAGGCCCTTTTATCTTCCACCCTCTCAACGTCTGTGCAAGTTCATGTTCATTGTTTCCATGATACTATCTATCCATCTCATCTCCTACTGTCCCCTTCTCCTTTTGCCTTCAATCTTTCCCAATATCAGGGTCTTTTCCAATTAATCCCATCTTCTCATGTGGCCAAAGTAATTAAGTTTCAGTATTTGACTTTCCAGAGAACAGCCTGAATTAATTTCACTATTGACTGATTTGATCTCTGCTCTCCAAGAGACTCTCAAAAGTCTTCTAGCACCACAATTCAAAAGCGTCGATTCTGTGGCACTCAGCTTTCCTTATAGTACAACTCTCACAACCACATATTGCTACTGGAAAAACCATAGCTTTGACTATACAGACCTCTGTGGCAAGGTGATGTCTCAGCTTTTTAGTATGCTGTCCAGATTGCCATAGCTTTCCTTTCAAAGAGCAAGTATCTTTTAATGTCATGGCTGCAGCCACTGTTTGCAGGGACCTTTGAGCCAAAGAATATAAAATCTGACACTTCTCCCATTTCTTCTCCCTCTACCTGCAAGGAAGTGATAGGACTGGGTGCCATGGTCCTTGAGGTTTTTATGTTAAGCTTCGAGCCAGCTTTTACACTCTCCTCTTTCATCCTGATCAAGAGGCTTCTTAATTCTTTTCTAACACCAGAGTAGCATTGTCTATCTGAGATTGTTGAGATTTCTCCCAGCAACCTTAAATCTGGAGTTTGCTTTGTCCATCCTGGCATTTCATATGATGTACTCTGCACATAAGTTAAATAAATATGGTGACAATATACAGCCCGGTCATACTCTTTTTCCAATCTTAAACCAATCAGGTGTTCCATGTTCAGTTGTAACTGTTTCTTCTTGGCTTGCATTCAGGTTCCTCAAGAGACAAGTAGGAACATCCATCTCTTTGAGTACTTGCCACATTTTGTTCCATACTATGTAATCAATGAAGCAGAAGTAGATGTTTTGGGGACAGCTAGATGGTGGAGTGGATAAAGCACTGGCCCTGGATTGAGTAGTACCTGAGTTCAAATCCAGCCTCAGACACTTAACACTTACTAGCTGTGTGATCCTGGGCAAGTCACTTAACCCCCATTGCCCCGAAAAAACAAACAAACAAACAAATAAATAAATTTTTAAAAAATGATTCAGCAAGTGTTACCAATTTTGTCTCTAGTTCTTCAACCCTTTAAAAAACCAGTCTGAGGGCAGCTATATGGCACAGTGGATAGAGCACCGGCCCTGGAGTCAGGAGGACCTGAGTTCAAATCCAGCCTCAGACTTATTAGTTGTGTGGCCCTAGGCAAGTCACTTAACCCCAATTGCCTCACCAAAAAACCTCCAAAAAAAACAAACAAAAACCAGTCTGCTCTTCTGGTAATTCTTGGTTCACATACTGCTGAAACCTAGCTTGCAAAAAATCCTAAGCATAACCTTGCTGGTGTGTGAAATGAGTGCAATTGCTTGGTAATTCTTTGGCACGATCCTTCTTTAGAATTGGGCCATAAACTGATCTTTGCCAATCTAGTGGCCACTGGTTGAGTTTTCCAAATTTGCTGGCATATTGAGTGAAACACTTTAACAGCATCATCTTTTAGTATTTGAAATAGCTATGGGGAGGCCCTGGATGGTATAATGGGTGATAATCACAATTTACTGAGAACTGATTGATCCTCACCTATTCTCCATTCCCAGGCCAATGAATTTCCTGGGCCTGACCAATCTTTGTCAATTCCAGACTCTTGATTTCTTTGACTGATCTCCCAAACAAATTATCCCCTCCTAAAGATTCCCAAGCTTACTTCCTAAACTTTATGTTATTATATAAAAACGTTCGTTAAGGGTCCCTCAAATTAAGAACTCACATCCTGTTTGATTGAGTTCCTAAAGCTCTTTGATTGGGATCTAGTTATGTCCATGGATGACTTGGTAACTTGGGTCCCTTCTGATAGGTCCCTCAAAAAGGGATGGCTAGAGTTTGTTTTTTATGGATCATATGTAGTCACTCTGACAGGTCCCAAATATTGATTGTTTAATTAATTTTCAGGTTAACATGAGAAAGCAGGAAATTCAAAAGCAGTAACTGTTTGTCTCAGGCCCCAGACTCAAAGGAGGATCACAATTCTAGCATCAAGCCCAATCTGCAGAGAAATAAACCAAGACAGGAATTCCATACCAAAGGGGAGCTTACAGTTGTGGAACTTTAAAACAAAAGAACTTGTCAGCTGATTAAGCAGTAGTCTACTCTAACAGAGACTCAAACTTAGGTCAGGAATGTGCAAAGCTGCAGGAGGCAGGATGGAGGAATAGACAAACAGGGAAAACAAAAGAACCCAAACCACCCCACCCCTCATAATGAATTATTACTGTAAAAGGGCTATTCAAGACATAAACAAATGAAAGCCAGTGACTTTATGAGAAACCAAGACACAATAAAGCAAATCCAAATGAATAAAAAAAATAAAGGGCAATGTGAAATATCTTCTGGGAAAAACTGCTGACCTGGAAAATAGGTCCAGGAGAGATAATTTGAAAATTATTGGTCTTCCTGAAAACCATGATCAAGGAAAGAGCGTAGACACCATCTTCCAAGATATTCTCAGGGAAAATTGCCCTGAAATTCTAGAAGAAGCAGCTAAAATAGAAATTGAAAGAATCCACCAATCACCTCCAGAAAGAGATCCCAAAAGGAAAACTCCTAGGAATATTATAGCCAAATTCCAGAGCTCTCAGGTCAAAGAGAAAATATTGCAAGCTGCCAAAAAGAAAGAATTCAAGTACTGTGGAACCCCAGGCAGGATAGCACAAGATCTAGCAGCTTCTACATTAAAGGAACAGAGGGCATGGAATATGATATTCCAGAGGGCAAAGGAATTGAGATTACAACCAAGAATCACCTACCCAGCAAAACTGAGCATAATCTTTTTTTTTTTTTGGGGGGGGGGGGGCGCGCCACAGGGCAATGAGGTTTAAGGGGCTTACCCAGGGTCACACAGCTAGTTAAGTGTCAAGTGTCTGGGGCCAGATTTGAACTCAGGTACTCCTGAATCCAGAGCCGGTGCTTTACCCACCATGCCACCTAGCTGCCCTGAGCATAATCTTTCAGAGGAAAAAAATGGGACTTTAATGGAAAAGAGGACTTTCAGATATTTGTGATGAAAAGACCTAAACCGAGGGAAGCTAGGTGGCACAGTGGATAGAGCACTGGCCCTGGATTCAGGAGGACCTGAGTTCAAATACAGCCTCGTTACACTTAACACTTACTAGCTGTGTGACCCTGGGCAAGTCACTTAACCCCAATTGACTCACCAAAAAAAAAAAAAGAAAAAAGAAAAAAAAAAGAGAAAGAGAAAGAAAGAAAAAAGAAAAGACCTGAAATGAATGGCAAATTTGACTTTCAAATACAAGACCCTAAAGAACTCTAAAAAATTGGAGTTAGGGGACATGCCTGGGGTCGTACAGTGGGTGACTGTCTTGTGTCTGAGGCTGGATTTTGGCTGGGATCCCCTTGGGTCCAGGGGTGATGCTTTGTCCACTGTGTCACCTAGCTACCCCATAATGACATCTTTAGGGTTAAATTTAGGGGTGAGGGGAATGGGCAGAGGTGAAATCCTACAAGAAAGAAACAGGAAAAGGCTTATAGAGTGGGGGAAGAGATGGGAGAGGAGCAGGGCAGTAAATTAATTTCACACTCATCAGAAAAGCTCAAAGACCATAAACTCATCAGAGTTGCCTCAAGGGGGGACTAACAGACACACCCAACTGGGTAGAGTAATCTATTTAATCTGGGCAGTAAATGAGCCTAACACTCATCAGAATTGGCTCAAAGACCTCAATCTCATTAGAATTGGCTCCAGGAGATAATAATGTACACACTCAATTGGGTGGAGTAATCTCTCTAACCCTTCAGGAAAATTGGAGGGGAAGAGGATAAAGAGAGAGGGGCAAAAGAAGGAAGGGCAGATTGGGGCAGGGGACAGACAAAAGCAAATCCCTTTTGAAGAGTGATAGGATGAAAGAAGAAGGATAATAGAATAAATATCATGGAGAAGGTAAACAGCTAACAATAGTAATCAAGAAAAAGAGAAAAGGGGGGAAAACTGTACAAAAATATAGCAACTCTTTGTGGAGGCTAAGAATTGGGAATCAAGGGAATGTCCATCAATTGAGGAATGATGGAAGAAGCTGTGCTCTATGATTGTGGTGGAATGGTTTTGTGCTATAAGAAATGACAAACAGGGGGCAGCTAGGTGGCCCAGTGGATAAAGCACTAGCCCTGGATTCAGGATGACCTGAGTTCAAATCCCGCCTCAGACACTTAACACTAGCTGTGTAACCTTGGGCAAGTCACTTAACCCTCATTGCCCCACCAAAAAAAAAAAAAAAAAAAAGAAATGACAAACAGGATGATCCCAGAAAAACCTGGAAAGACTAACATGGATGTATAGTGAAGTGAGCAGAGCTGGGAGGACATTGTGCACAGTGACAGCAATACTGTTCAATGAGCAATTGTGAATGACTTTACTCTCAACAATGCAGTGTTCCAAGATAATCCCAAGGAACTAATGAGGAAGCTTACTATCCACCCCCATAGAAAGAACTGAATAAAAAGAACATCTGTGGATTGTACATATATAGCCTGGTTACAATCTTGTGGAGGGGGGAGGAAAGAGAGGGAGAAAAATTTGGAACTCTAAATTTTAGGAAAATGAATGTTGAAAACTACCCTTACATGTAACTAGAAAAATAAAATAAATGTTTGTTGCTAAAAGAAAAAAAAATAAACAAGAACTCAGGAAAAAAAAGAAGAGAATGGAAAGAAAGGGAGAGAAGAAAAGATGAAAGAATACACATATACACACTTGGGTACAGAAATGCATTTCACTCAGCAAAGAAAAAGGAAAGAAGGAGAGAAGAGATTAAGGGACAATTTAATCCCAAGGAAAACAAACTTTTTAACTGGTAAAGAATAAGAATTTGACCATGAACTGGGGGAACGGATGAATGAGTTACAGCATATAAATGTGATGTAACCATAATGACTACTTAGGATTCCAGTGGACTAATAAACAGGCTATCCGCCTCCTAACACAGAGGTAAAGGACCAAAAATACAGAATGAGACAATTTTTTTTTTGGTCATGGCAAATGTGGAAATGTATTTTGATTGACTATACATATCTGTAATAGGTTTTGTTTTTGTTCTGTTCTCACTTGGGGGGAGAGAGTGTCAGAAAGAAGGTAGATCCTGGCTAACTAAAATTTAAAAAGGATTTTTAATTTTAAAAAAATAACCAAAAATGTCTTGAACAACCCAAGGCTAGCTCTCTAAACATTATGACACATTGGCTCTGATTATATGGCTCACTGTAAATACAGTCAATAGTTATAATGTTCCAAAACCTGATATACCTGCTATAACACATCTAGCCTCTATGGCAGCTGGTAACTCTTCTCCCAAAAAGTCAGTACATTTTTATTAAGTGCCTACTATGTTTTAGACATTGTGCTAAAGGCTGGGGGGTGCAAATAAAGAAAGTCCTTGCCCTCAAGGAGTTTACCATCCAATGGGGAGATGAAAGAGTTGAAAGAAGGTGTAAAGAATTAATTGCTATTTGAGGTTTTTATGACCCCATCTTTTGGTTAGAATTTTAAAACAACCCAAACCTCAGCAAGGGCACTGGCCTTTGGGGCAGTGCTCCACCTATTGGTTTTAGCCATCGCCATGGTGCTGGCACCTCACCACTCTTTTGCCTACATGAGCCTGGCAAAATTATAATGATTGGAAGCCTAGTGAAGGCAGCCATGTGACTGTCAGAGCAGCGACCTCATTGGTTGGGGGCTGCTGGGGTTTGCTGGGAAGGGGGAAGAAAATTGGCCATTCTCGATGGAAGCTGGAAGGCGACAGCCCCACTCCTGTTTGTGGGGTTTTTTTAAAGTTCATTCTTGTTCAAATATATCCTGTTCTATTTTGAGGTTGGCTGCCGGTCTCCTTCCTTATCCCAATATTAGGGCAAGCCGCTTAGCTAACACTCCCCAATTAAAAATTGGTCCCCACAAAGAAGAAAGAAAGGCACAGGAGTATGATGGAGAAGTGCAGCTGGTAGTAATGCTGAGTTCCTAGCTACATAGTAGCCCTGGAGCTCATGGCCCTACCCTCCAGTCACAGGGTCTTATCAGAGGGTCAGTTTTTGGGAGAATGAATGCAAATTCCAAAGCAGTCCAAAAGCAATGTAGCTGGCAGGAAATCACCCAATAAATGTCTCCTATAATAAGAACCCTACAATAGCAAAACTTCACATTCATATAAAAATTTACGGTCTACAAGTCCTTTCCTTATAGCAAAGCTGTAAGTTGAGTAGTACAAATATTCACTGATTAAAAAATGAGTTAGGGGCTAGGTGGTGCAGTGGATAGAGCACCAGCCCTGGAGTCAGGAGTACCTGAGTTCAAATCCAGCCTCAGATACTTAACACTTACTAGCTGTGTGACTTTAGGCAAATCACTTAACCCCAACTGCCTCACTTTTAAAAAAAATGAGTTAACTGTCAGTCAGTCAACAAACATGAAGACAGCCAGCCTAGCTGAAGCAGCAGGGCGCTCTGGAGGAACAGGAAGCATCATGAGCCATGAAAGTAAAAACCACTATTACCTAAACCAGCACCTCCCCATAAACCCTGATGATAAGGGATAGTCTCACAAACTACCAGACCTGCTTCCAACCCAGCCCCCCACAGCCATGATTGAGGGAAGAAATCACTGTGGAGAAAGAGGCCCACCTTGCTCAACGCCAAGAGTAAAAACTGCTGATTAACTGCTACCAACAGGAAACTAAGCACAAGAACTCTGGCAATAGCAGCTTCTAGCCTAGGCCTCCAGTGAAGAAGGAGCCAGCTGTCCCTACCACCTGCCAGCAGACTGCACACACATAGGGCTGGATTTCCAGCACACCTGAAGCAAACTGTCACTATTTCCTTCAGACCCCAACAGAAAGCTGCCCGGGATGCTGAACCTAAGGGCCTTGGGAGTAGCAAGGCTTCCAGATCAGTGCCAACAGCCATCTTAATAGGAAGCAAACCCTGTGGAGAGGTAGCCTGGACCTGTTCCTACACATGCTATCGTCACAACTATCAAATAGATGGTTCAACATCAGAAACTGATAGGATTTTATCTGTGGAAATGACATTTGAAAGACACTATCAGGGCAGCTAGATGGCGCAGTGGATAGAGCACCCGCCCTGGAGTCAGGAGTACCTGAGTTCAAATCCAGCCTCAGACACTTAACACTTACTAGTTGTGTGACCCTGGGCAAATCACTTAACCCCAATTGCCTCACTGAAAAAAAAAAGAAAGAAAGAAAGAAAGATACTATCTACATCCAGAGAAAGAAGTGATAAATAAAAGTGTATAGAATAATTATATGTGTATAAATATATAATACACACATACACAAAACTTATTTGTGTCTAATGGTAGCCATGGGGGAGAGAGATATACAAGATAATTATGTTGTATATTTGAAAGGGATAGAAAGTTGTACATAGATTTACAGTTTCATATACAATTGTCTTTTTATTGTACTACGTTATGAAAATGCTTGTTCCATAAATTTAAAAAATAAATTTTTTTAAATGACATTACAGTAGAGGTATCACCATCTGCTTTTGTTGCTAAGGACCACAGGATCTTTTTTGCAGCTTGCAGGTTTGCAGTTGAACCCTCCTAGATATGTTGTCTCCCACTAGAATGTGAGCTCCTTGAAAACAGGTGCCATCTGATTTTTCTTTTTAGATCCCTAGTGCTTAGCATGGTGCTCTGCCCATTGCAAGCGCTTAATGTTTCATTTATTCACTCTTTTATTCACTTATTATTTAATAATACCTTTACCTTTCCTGTGCCTGCCAGGAGCTGTGCTAAGCACATAGGCCCTGAGAAGTGACGAGGTTTGAACAGGATCACAAAGCTATCCAGTGAAGGAGATCTATCCACAATGCTATGTTGCCATCTCTAAGAGCATAACCACATCAGTAGTTTTTTAGTAATTTTCCTGGGTCCATCTTATGATACTGTATAATGTTTCTAGCCAAACTCAAGCGACCTAACAACATTCAGCCATCTAAAGATGCTTGTGGGGGGAAGAGGGGGTGAGGCTGGCTCTCTCGCTCTTTCCTCAGGACTCAGGTGGAGAAGGGAGCTAGAAATGCACTCTCCCTTTAATAGATAGATGAATCTAGGCCTCTCTCTTTCTCTTCACCAAATTCTTATTCTCCTTAATAAATGCTTAAAAGTCTAACTCTTGCTAAAGCTTATAATTTATTGGCAACCACTCATAAGGTATTTTAGACAGATCAGGTAGAATTTTAGCCCCTTAATACAGTGTTGGGCTTCAAACCAGGAAGTCCTGAGTTCAAATTTGAATTAAATGTTTGTTTCAGAAGGGTTTAGCTCAGGTTCTGGCACATAGTAGGCTTATTCATTCTCGTCCTTTCTAGTTCCCTTTTCTTCTGATAAATCCTCCACCAGAATGGACTAGGAGAAAGGGAAAGGGAGAGATGGAATGGGATAAAGTATCTCACAAAAAAGAAGCAAGAAAAAGTTTATGGAGGGGCAGCTAGATGGCACAGTGGATAGAGCACCGGCCCTGGAGTCAGGAGTACCTGAGTTCAAATCCGGCCTCAGACACTTAACACTTGCTAGCTGTGTGACCCTGGGCAAGTCACTTAACCCCAATTGCCTCACTAAAAAAAAAAAAAAAGTTTATGGAGTGGAGGGGAAGATGGGGGAGGTGTGTGTATGTGGGGGGGTGGGGGGATGATGAGTGGGCCTTTCATCAGAATTGGCTCAAAGAGGGAATAACATACATAATCAATTGGGTAATCAATCTATCTAACCCTGCAGGAAAGCCAGAGGGGAAGGGAATAAGTGGGGTGTAACGATTGGAATAACGCCACCTGCTGGATACTTACTGTAGAAGAGTTCTGCCCATGAAGGGAAGGTCTTTGAGGGCAAGACCAGGAGTCTTTTCTTCAGGAGTCAGGAAGTGACGCGGACTAGTGGGAGGAGGAAGGAAGAGACTGGCGCTCAGTCTCGTGCTCTTTCCTCTGGACTCTGGTGGAGGAGGGAGTTAGAAATGTGCTCTCCCTTTAATAGATAGGAATCTAGGCCTTTCTCTCTCTCTTTACCAAATTCTTATTCTCCTTAATAAATGCTTAAAAGTCTAACTCTTGCTAAAGCTTATAATTTATTGGCGACCACTCATTAGATATTTTAGACAGTTTAGCTAGAATTTTAACCCTTAACAGGGGGGAGGGAGGGGTGAAAGTAGGGAGGGTGGATTGGCGGAGGGGCAGTCAGAAGCAAAACACTTTTGATCGGGTGAAAGAAGATAGAAAATAGAGTAAATATCATGGGGGGAAAGAAAATAGGATGGAGGGAAATACAGCAATAGTAACTGAAAAAAATTTTGAAGCAAAGGCAGGAGTAATGTAAGATGATGACAGTGATGACTGATGGATTGATGATTGGATAAAGATGAGGACTGACTGATGATGAAAAAGATATGGTACTTACTTTGCAGGGCTACTGTGAAGAAAATTCTTTGTCAGCTATAAGGTACTATATAAATGTTATCTATTACTGTTGTTGCAATAATCAACCTCATGGGTTTATTGTAAGGAAATCTCTCTTAAAGTACTATATTAATGTAGTCTATTATAAAAAACACGATGGGGGCAGCTAGGTGGCGCAGTGTATAAAGCACTGGCCCTGGATTCAGGAAGACCTGACTTCAAATACTCAAGAGTTCAAAGCCTCAGAGACTTGACACTTACCAGCTGTGTGACCCTGGGCAAGTCACTTAACCCTCATTGCCCCACAAAAAAAAAGAAAAAGAAAGAAAAACGAAAAACCTGTAAAGACCTACATGAGCTGAGGCAAAAGTGAAATATACTGTATACAAAATAACAGCAATATTATAAGATGATCTGCTGTGAATGACAGTTATTTTCAGCAATACAATGATCCAAGACAACTCTGAAGGACTTATGAAAAATGCAATCCATCTACAGAGAAAGAACTAAGGATAACTGAATACAGATCGAAGCATAATTTGCTAGTTCCTTTATCTGAAGTTTTGTTTTTCTCTTTCACAACCTGGCTAATGTGGAAATGTTTTGCATGACTACACATGTATAACTCATATTGAATTGCTTGAGTTCTTAAGGGGGATGCGGAGGGAGGGAGGAAGAGAATTGGAACACAGTTTTTAAAATTTGATATTCAAATTTTTTACATGTAATCTGGGAAAATAAAAATTCTTAAAAAAAAATCCTCCACCAGAGGTTTGCTTAACATGATGAGAGCTGTCCTCTACATACATACCTTTTCACCCTAAAACTTCCTTTATCTTCTAGAGTATACTGCCTTCTCACCCTGGTACAGCCTTTATTTTCGGGATGGGCCCACACAAGCCATGCTTCGTTCCCCTCCTTGCTTCTGACTCTCCAGACTTCACCACCACGACCAAGCAGGTACCTTCTTCTTTCTAAGTCTCCTTTACAGCTCCTAGAGGGAAGGAACTGTCTCTCTTTGCAGTTGTATCTTCCCTCCAGTCTTTTTTCACAGGACCTGGCACTTGGTAAGTATTCAATGAAGGGTTGTTGCCTTTCCTTTCCTCCCTAATGCTCATTATACCTGTCTCTGATTATATTCTTTACACCAAAGCTTTCTAAATTGTGGGTCACGAAAATTTGGCAACAGTAAAAGGTTAGGTATACCTATTTTATATGTTTACATACCTGGGATTTCTCAGGCAAAAAGGGGTCATCGAAGTGTCATTGAGTGGGAAAAGTTTAAGAAGCCCTGCTTTATGCCACTTTTTTTGTACAGTTACTCATTAGTAACTTGTTACAGACATATGTCTACCATATACTTTGCCCAAGTAACATTCCAAAACCTACAATGCTCTTTGGACGATTAGCAACTTTAATGCAACAGAGACTCTAGTATTCCTTGACTGAGAACCACAATCCTCATTTTAAAAAAATAAAAACAAAGGGGCAGCTAGGTGGTGCAGTGGATAGAGCACCGGCCCTGGATTCAGGAGGACCTGAGTTCAAATCCGGCCCTGGACATGTACTAGCTGTGTGACCCTGGGCAAGTCACTTAACCCCAATTGCTTCACCAAAAACAACAAAACCCACCAAAAAAGCAAAAGACAAAACAAAAAACCCACAGATTTTTAAATTTTCGTGTTTATTATGAACTTGACCAACATGAAAAAATAAACATTTCCACATATGTAAAAGAAAAAGATTGCATATGAAATCATGACTCTATTATGTACAGCTTGTGTTTCAAGTATAAGTGTTACAGTGAAACAAGGAGTCCAAGAGTCCAGGTTCAAATCTCCCCTCTTGAGGATTGCTACCCAGATGATCCTGGGTAAATCACCTAACTTCCCTGGACTTCAGGTGCCTCAAGAGGATGCTGGACATGATTCTAGCTTCATAACCCTACAAATTAAATTTAACATAGTAGTACAAACTTTGCATTGCTTGTCTGTATCTTCTTCTGAACTTTCTTCTACCTTAACCTGAACTTGTCTCATTATTTCACTGAGGCTCTTTTCTTTCTGAAAATAACTATCACGATCCCAGCAATTCCCCTCTCCAAATATAAAAGTCCTCCTGTATAACAAATAACTATAGTAAAAAAAAAAAAAACAAATTCATACATTGTTCAGATCTGAACATCTATGTCTCATTTTATACATATATTTCATCACCTCTACACTAAGTGACAGGAAGTATCATTCTTCTGGAGTCATCAGTGGGTACTGCATTGATGAGCACTCAAGTCTTTCACACTTGTTTTCCTTTAAAATTATTGTAGGCATTAAAAAATTGTTGCAGTTATGCTCACTGCATTCTATACTCATGCAATCTTCCTCATTCCTTCTCAATCCATCCCTTTTGTCATTTCTTATGGCATAATATATCCCATTACATTTATCTACCATAATTTGTTCAGCCATTCCCCAAATAACGGGCACCTGTTTTGTTTTTTAATTTTATTTTTTGGGGTGGGGCAATGGGGGTTAAGTGACTTGCCCAGGGTCACACAGCTAGTAAGTGTCAAGTGTCTGAGGCCAGATTTGAACTCAGGTACTCCTAAATTCAGGGACGGTGCTTTATCCACTGCGCCACCTAGCTGCCCCCTGGGCACCCATTTTGGATCTAGTTCCTTACCACTGCCACTACCACTACAAAAATACTGCTATAAACATGTTTGTGGGTCCTTCCCCGCTTTTTTGATGTAAATGCTTTGAATGCCTTGAAGTGCCTGGTATCAATGGATCAAAACATATGAAATAATTTAATGACTTTTGGGGCAGAGTTCCAAAATGCTTTCCAATAGTGGTAAGAATATGGATGTTAAAAGATGGACCTATAGAAAAGCTAGGAATCATTAAAACCAACGAACAATTTCTCAGAAGCAATCCTGCCAGCTCCCTTCAGCCTGCCCAATTCTGAGTGCATTTTATTTTCCACGTATATTCTCCATGAGCTGTTCATCTGTTTAAGTTCATACAGTAATAATTTCTCATTCACTTGATATTTCCTATGTGGATAATTATCATGAACTTGTATAACTACAGAGCTGTTTTAGAAGGACTTGTAGTATAATCAGTAGAAGCTGAACTCCAGAAAGGAACATCTAAAAGACTTCACCAGTTCTAATAAACTCAGATGCTTTCTATATTTTGTGTTTACTTATGTATATAAATGGTGTTTCAACTGATAAAATGTGTTTTCACTGAAGGGAAAAAACAATTTCATTTTTTTCCTTGTATTCCCAGCACGTGGACAGTGCCAGGTGCAAGATGCTTAATAAATTAGTCTTTTGTTCCACTGATCTCATCCATGACAGTGGCAACCACTTTATTATCACTTGATATTGATAATCCAATTCAACAATCATTTAAGCAATAACTATTATACACTAGGCAGAGGAAACATAAAATGGAGAATAGTCCCTGACCTCAAGAAACTTATATTTTACTAGGAGGGGTCAAAGTTCTCTACAGTAACATCCAAAAAAATCATGAATGATTATGACATATACATGGGCACCACTTGGGACTTACTAAGGAAAGGTTTTGCTCAAATGAATACTTTTTCTACTTAATACTGGAATCTTGTATCCACTGAGTTAATTATATGACCCTAATAATTATATGACCATAATAATTATAAAGATCTGGTTTACCATAGAACACAGCTTATTAAAAAAACCTGCCTGTTTCCTTTTCATAACATCTTCTATGTCAAGAAGCACCTGGGGCAATGAGGGTTAAGTGACTTGCCCAGGGTCACACAGCTAGTAAGTGCAAGGGTCTGAGGCTGGATTTGAACTCAGGTCCTCCTGAATCCAGGGCCATTGCTTTATCTACTGTGCCACCTAGCTGCCCCTCAAACATTTTATAGAAATGAGAAATGAGGTATATGGGTTGGTATTTTTTCTTCAGTCCCCTTTTCTTCCTGCCAACCCTGCCCCCAAGCTACCTGGGTTACCATTATGGTAAGTGATTGAATTTTCCCCAAGGATTTGATATATTCTCTTTTTCTGGGTGCTTTGTTAATTCCTCAGTGTTTTAAAAAATGTGTCACATTCAGCTTGCACTCCTGTGATACTTGGTCTTAGATACTCTTCTTTCTCATCACAGTACAATAGGTTGAGAACTAGGATGATAAAGTGCATAAATAAAGAATGTACTGCCTTTGATAGAGAAAAATAAATTTGTTATTGAAATTCTTACAGACCTTTCCCTTTTCATCTTTTCTCCTCCATCACATTTCATCCTGAACCAGTGAATAACTGAGTGTCTGGGTCTTACCAAGACTTATGCAAACTGAATACTTCCCTACTTCTAAATATTCTCAGTGATATTGTTCATAATCCTCAACCAAATTCCTAAGACTTAAAAAAACCTGATTTCAAAATATGCTTTGAACAGCAGCTAAGTGACCATGGGTAGCCAAGTCACTTATATGAGTCTCAGGTGACCGATTCGCTAAGATTCCTCTGTTAAGTTATATTATAGTGGTACTACTGATCAGCTACTTATTCTAGAAAGTATTAAAGGGACCGTTTGTGAATATTTAGAAAGGAAAGCAGCAATAGTTAAGACTTGCCATGGCATCCAACAGTTACTTAACAATATACTTGAATGCAGTACACAATAATTTACTGAGATTTTGACAAAGTACTAAAAAAGTTTTATTTAAAAATTCTATTGATACAAAAATAAACCCACATAAATCACCAGCATTTCTATATATTAACAAAATCCAGTAACAAGAGATATAATTTCAGAGAAATCTGGAAGGACTTACATGAACTGACGCTGAGTGAGATAAGCAGAACTAGGAGAACACTGTACACAGCATCAACAACATTGTGTTTTGATCAACTGTGATAGACTTGACTCTTCTCAGCAATACAATGGTCCAAAATAGTTCCAAAAGACTCATGATGGAAAATGCTCTCCAAATCAAAAAAACAAAAACAAAAAAACTGTGGAATCTAGATGCAGATTGAACTATACTATTTCTACTTTGTTTTTATTTTTGGAGGTTTTTCCTTTTTGTTCTGATTCTTCTTTCACAACATGACTATACATATATAACCTATATCAGATTGCTTGCTGTCTTGGGGAGGGGGAAGGGAGAGGAAGGAAAAAAATTTGGAACTAGAAATCTTATAAAAACAAATGTTGAAAACTATCTTTACATTTAACTAGAAAATAATAAAATACTTTTATGATTTAAAAAATAAATGCTAATTAACTGACAAAAAATAAAATAACTACAGGCAATATAAAACACTTGGGAGTCTACCTACCAAGACAAACCCAGGAACTATATGAACACAACTACAAAACACTTCACACAAATAAAGTCAGATCTAAACAACTGGAAAAATATTAATTGTTCAGGGGTAGGCCAAACCAATATAATAAAAACTACAATTCTACCCAAACTAATCTATTCAGTCAGTGCCATGCCAAAGTATAAAAAAAAACCTATTTTATAGAGCTAGAAAAAATAACTATTTAGCAGAGCAAAAGGACATGGCTATCAAGGGAATCAATGGAAAATGTGAAGGAAGGTCTAGCTGTACTAGATCTCAAACTATAATATAAAGCAATAATTATCAAAAATTCCATTTATGACAAAAATTTCAATATATAAAAAACCCCAAAGGATTGGATAAAAAATGGTGAGCTTTATTATGTACTTTAAAAAAGCATATTACTGAATTTGCAAGTAATGATCAAAAAAAGTTATAGAAGGACCATCAACCACAATGGACACAATTTTGATGTTCTGACATAAAGATCATAGATTTGGAGCTTTAAAGTACCTAGAAGTCATCTTGATCAATTTCCTAATGTAAAGAATTAATTGTTATTTGAGGTTTTTATGCCTGGGGCGCACTGGCCTGGGGCTCCACAAACTGCACAGTGCTCCACCCACTGGTTGTAGCCAGGGCTCTGGCACTTCACATCATCTCCAGGTCTCAGTTTCTTCATCTGGTAAATTAGTGTGGGGACGATGCCTACATGGGCCTGGCAAAATTATGATTGGAAGCCTAGTGAGGGCAGTCATGTGATTGTCAGAGCGGCCATCCCATTGGCTGGGGCTGTGTGGGGTGTTTCTAGGTTTGGGGGAGGACAATTGGGCATTTGAGGTAGAAGCTGGAAAGAGACAGGCGTTCTGCTGCATATTTTCAGCTGATCCTGGGTGGTGGTATTTTTTCAGGTATTATAATTTCCCTTTCCCCATTTTATTTCCTTTCCCTTGATCCTACTGATCCCGTTTGTGTTTTGTTTTGTTTTTTTAAGTTCGTTCTTGTTAAAATAAATCTTGTTCTGTTTTGAGGGAGGCTGCTGGTCTCCTTCCTTGCCTCAATATTGCTGCGAGCCGCTTAGCTAGCACTTCCAATTAAAAATTGGTCCCCACACTAATTTACCAGATGAAGAAACTGAGACCTGGAGAGATTAAGTGATTTGCCAAAAGCCACAGATAAGTGTTACTTAGAGCATAATCAACTGCATAAATATAAGATGGGGGAGCTATAGCTTGGAAACAGTGTGAATGGGGTGGGTGGGGGTGTTAAATCAGAAATTGAACTGATTTAACACTAATATTAGCTTAAATAAACAAAGATCAGATTAAGTAACAAGGTAGGCAATAACCCTAATATACTCTATCCAGTCTGACCACATGTGAAGTATTACATTCAATTCCAGATGTCATATCTTGGAAAAGGACATTAAACTATATAGCAGGTCCAATAAAGTGACTACGATGGAAAGAAGACTAAAGACCATGCCATATAAGAATTACCTGAAAAAAACCTGAGTTAGAGTTAGCTTGTAAGAAGTGAAGACCTGGGAAGGATGTGAGAGCTATCTTCCAGTATTTGAAGAAGGGCTCAACTTGACCTGGAAAGGCAGAATTAGAATGTTTGTTCTAGCAGAAGTTCTACAGAGGCAGTTCAATAGAAGAGAAAACTGATGAGAAATTTCCAAAAGTGGATTAAGTACATTGGATGACTGCCCACTAATGGAGGTGCTTAAAGAGAGGTTTGACGACTTCCTGAAGATGTTAGAAAAGGTTTTCAAGTAATGGTAAAAACTAGATAACTTTTAAGGCATCTTCTAGTTCTGACGATAATCATTATATAATGATCTATAGCAAAGCCTCAAACTGCAGGTTGAAAACCTATATGGGGTGAATGTGGGGGTCACAAAAAATTTGAGAGTAAATATTTGATTTGTACTCCTATTTTATATACCTATATACCTTTCTTGGGCAAAAAGTTGTTGTGAGTAGAAAAAGCTTAAGAAGCCCCGATCTACAGTGAAGTAAAAATCACTCAAGCTCCCTGGGACTCATTTGTAAAAAAAAAAATGATTAGGTTGGATATGATAGCCTATGAGGAACCTCTAGCCTAGAAATATAATCTTTTTTTTTTTTTTGGTGGGGCAATGGGGGTTAAGTGACTTGCCCAGGGTCACACAGCTAGTAAGTGTCAAGTGGCTGAGGCCGGATTTGAACTCAGGTACTCCTGAATCCAGGGCCGGTGCTTTATCCACTGTGCCACCAAGCCGCCACCCCACCCCGAAATATAATCTTATGATACAAAGATTTGTGTATGAAATGTGTGAAGTTTACATATGTCCAGGGGGGTACCGCTTGCCAAACACTGTTCAATTATATCTTTCAAAGCCCAAACTCAATTATCACCTGCCACAATGAAGCCTTAGGATGGGGTCTCTGTTGTCCTTGGAAGTATTCTCTCCATCTTCTAAAAAGATTGTTAATTCCTATTATTGCAATTTCACATTATTTGCTCTGAAACTGAAAAATCAGTAATTCTAGGGCTGAGCACAACTTTCTTTCAAGTACCAACTCTGCCAGAGAGTCAAATAAATATGTAAGCCCTGCCCCAAAATGGTATTAAGAAACTAAAGTGAGTTTATATGCCTATAGCTCTAAGTTGCAGAGAAAAGTGTTGAGTTTCGTTAGTGGAGGGAGTTTCCTACAGCAATGAAATCACAAATTGTATCTAAAAAAGGGTTGGAAAAATAGGCTGAAGCCAGGTTTTGAAGGGCCTTAAATTTTGGCTTAAGGTTGTCATTGTTTGTCCTTCATTCTCAAAGAGGAGGACCATGATGACATCAGGGTGATGTCATAACTTGCAGTGAACTGGATTTAAGTGAGGGAGGTGATGCAAGGTCACCAACCTCATTCTCTCCTATAGAGCTATCTGGGTCCAGTGGCAGGACAAGCAAGTGGGGTTAAGTGACTTGCAGAGTCACCCAGTTTGTACATGTCTGAGGTCACATTTGAACTCTGATCCTCCCAACTTCTGAGCCAGTGCTCCATCCACTCGCCATCTAGCTGCTACTACAACTACTACCTCTGCTGCTAAGCTATAATAATAAAATAATAATAATAATAGGAAGGGGGAAGAGTCAGTATCCAGATCCTAGGATTAGAAGGGACCTTAGATATTACTAGTCCCAAAGAAATAATGACCAATGAGGTTAAATGAGAGTTAAGATCACATAAGTTGTACACTGCAGAGGCCATCATTTGAACCCATAGCCTGACTCCAAATCCAATACTCTTGCCATTAACTAGTATTTACACAGTATTTTAACATTTGCAAAACACTTTATATAATCTTTTTAACCCATGAGGACATGTGCATAAGTATATGTTCCTTTCAAATGAATTCATCAGTTCCTAAGTTCTAGATCAATCTTGCCACAGTTCCTTTCCTTAAGACTTAAGTGGACTGATAATCAGTGAAGTGAAACAGAACCAGGACAACATCATACAAAGTAACAGCAACATTGTGTGATGATCAGCTGTGATAGAGTAGGCTTTTCTCAGAAATACAATGATCCAAGACAATTCCAAAGGACTCATGATGGAAAATGCTCTCCACATCCAGAAAAAGAACTGTGGAATTAGAATGAATATTGAACAATGTGATTTTCACTTTTTTGTTGGTTCCCCCCCCCTTCTTGAGTTTTTTCCTCTTTTGTTTCAATTCTTTCACAACATGACTAATGTGGAAATATGTTTAACATGACTGCGCATATATAACCTATATCAGATTGGTTGCTGTCTTGTGGAAGGGGGAGGGAAGGGAAGGAGGGAGAACTCAATCTTATAAAAACGAATGTTGAAAACTATTTTTACATAGTCCCTTCTTCTTGAATCCAGTCTCCCATTACCAATTTGCTACTGGATATTTTGAATTTCATTCTTGATAGGCATCTAAAACTCAGTATGTTCAAAACAAATCTGTTTACATTTCTTGAAAAGCACAACGATCTTTAAAACTTCCTATTTATATCCAAAGCACCACAATCTTTCCTGTCACCCAGTCTCACAGCTTTTAAGTCATCCTGGATTCCTTACTCATCACACCAATGGCCGAGTCTTTCAGATTCTACCTCTACAACATCTCTCCATCTGTCCCTCCTCCTTTGTGCTTATACATCACCACAATAAACCCTAGTTCAACCCCTTATCACACTTCCTCTAAACTACAGCCATGTCAAGATTAATGGGAGTTTAAATAATGCAAAATTGAATTTAGTACAAATTATAAAATGATGTTAGGTTGTACTTAATAATAAGCCAAAATTCAATCAATTCAATTAAGTGTTTTGACACACTTATAGCATAGTCTAAATTTACCTATCATTCCATGAGGATATGATATGCTGCAATTGTGGTACTTTTTTTTTAAATTTAATACAGGGCAGCTAGGTGGCACAGTGCATAGAGCAATGGCACTGGATTCAGGAGGACCTGAGTTCAAATGCAGCATCAGACACTTATCACTTACTAGCTGTGTGGCCTAGGCAAGTCACTTCACCCGAACTGCCTCACCAAAAAAAAAAAAAAAATCATTTAATACACTGGACAAAGTTAAGAATAACTCAGATGGAAATATGTCAATGCACAAAAGAATAGCCTTGCTATTACCTTAGGGAAAAAAATGAAAAGGCAAACTAAATCAGCTTTTGGGGAATATGGGGTGGCAAACAATAGAAAAGTTTTACAATGATAGAAATGGAGTCTCTCTTAGCTGTGTGGATTAAAAGCTGCAATTGAAAAAAAGTATTCCTCTGACAAAAGCTTCAAGATTAAGGCAGGGAAAACTGGAAATGACGTGGATAGTAATGAAATGTTTACTAAAAGCAATGGCTTGTTGATGGAATTAAAAAGTGAGTTTGATTACATACATGATATTAAAATTATGATAGGTGAGGAGTGCAGATACATATTCTGATGTTTTGAAGAAAATAATCAAAGGTATTTATATTGATCAAAGACAAAATTTATAATGTGGGAGAGATGTAGCACAGTGTGTAGAATGCTGGGACTTGGAAGTCAGGAAAACCCAAGCTCAAATCCACCCTATTAGGGATGTGACCATTAGGGCAGCTAGGTGGCGCAGTGGATAGAGCACCGGCCCTGGAGTCAGGAGTACCTGAGTTCAAATCTGACCTCAGACACTTAACACTTACTAGCTGTGTGACCCTGGGCAAGTCATTTAGCCTCCCTCAACCTCATCTTTCTTCATCTGTAAAATGGAATAATAAGGGCACCCATCTCCCACAGTTACTGCAAGGATAAAATAAGATAATATTTGTAGACCTTAAAGAAATATATAAATAAATACTATCTCTCTGGTGGTCAAATAAAACATGAGTGACTAAAGTTAATTTTCATGTTATTTTAGCCCAATTATTGAAAATTATCGCAAGGACAATAATATATGTTGAAAGCCATTACTGATTTTATTTATTTATTTTTGTGTGTGTGTGAGGCAATTGGGGTTAAGTGACTTGCCCAGGGTCACACAGCTAGTAAGTGTTAAATGTCTGAGGTCAGATTTGAACTCAGGTCCTCCTGAATCCAGGGCCAGTGCTCTATCCACTGCACCACCTAGCTGCCCCATATTACTGATTTTAGATAATGCCCCAAGTCATGAAATTACACTTGATTCACTGAGTAAGAAAGTAAAGCATGCAAATTAACTGAGAAACAGAAAAGGTTCTCTTTGTACCTATCAGCATAGGAAGATTTAAAGAAAAGACAATTCAGCACATACTGCTAAAAATATATATTAAACAATATAAATGACATTTGCACCATATCACCAGTGTAGGCGTACCTTTAGGTAAAATATTAAGTAAGTTTAAATTTTATAACTTTTTTATGACTTTGTAATAAACATGAATCAGAAATACATCTTAACTTTTGCTGTTACGTTACATTAATAAACACATTTTGTTAAAATCCTATTTCTCCCTTGTTCTGAAACCAATTACCATATTTACGTGTAATTACAACTCTGAATAGGACAAATCCCAATAATGCAATCATTTAGTGGGATTTATTATTTTTTCTAATAGGAACATAGCTTGCAGCAATCACCTGCTAACCCCTTCTTTCTGCTTCAAATCTCTCATTTCTCCTATCCTCCATACAACTGCCCCAGTGTTCTGCCTAAAGTTCATCTCTGACCATGTTACTTCTGAACTCAAACTTCCTAATATCTCTAGGAAAAAGAACACCTGCTCTTTTTAGCATTTAAAGCCCTCCACAGCCTGCATCCAAGCTCCCTTTCCAACCTTATTCTCTATTATTCCCTTTATGTGCCCTCTGTTAAAGAGTCAAACTGACCTCTTCCTTTTGCTCACACATAACATGCTATCCCCTAACTCTATGCCTTAGAATTGGCTATCCTTTTGGAACTGTTACTTTCCTTCAAAGCTCAGCCAAAATGCCACTCTATTAGAGGCTCCTGGGTGCCAATGTATCCATGCACCCCAAAAAATTACTCTAAATTTAATAGATACTTGCATATTTACATGTGTTCTCCCCTGAAAGAATGTACATTTCTAGAGAGTATGGACTATTTCATTTTTTTGTTTGTTTTGGCTTGGTTTTTTGCAGGGCAATGAGGGTTAAGTGACTTGCCCAGGGTCACACAGCTGTTAAGTGTCAAGTGTCTGAGGCCAGTTTTGAACTCAGGTTCTCCTGACTCCAGAGCTGGTGTTTTATCTACTGCGCCACCTAGCTGCCTTGACGATTTCATTTTTGTCTTTAAAGCCCCAGAGTCCAGTTAACTAAATTTTAAGCTTAAATAACTGATTTTTTAAAATGTAAAAATTCAAACCTAGTCTTGGCCTGGAGACATTGTGCCTAGCTCTCATTCTCCTAGTATTTCATAAGTAGATGAAGATGATATGGGTAGAGATCTGATGAACAGTAATAACTAGAGAAAAACCTGGAGGGGAAACAAGCTACTGAAGGGCCATTGAGCTTAAGAGCATGATGGAGGAACTGTGAAGGAGAGACATAAAGGGCAGCTGGGCCTGGAGTTAGGAAGACCAGGTGTCAAATCCGGCCTCAGATACTTACTAGCTGTGTGACCCTGGGCAAGTCATTTCACCCTCTTTACCTAAGTTTATTCCTCTGTAGAATGAACTGGAGAAGGACATGGCAAACCAATTCAATATCTTTGTCAAGAAAATCTCAAATGGGGTCAACAAAGAGTCAGAGTCACCTGAGCAACAACAGAAGGGACCAAAGAGACATAAACGTAGGTTGGGTTGCCTGGGGGCAAGTGGGATGCCCCATTCTGCAAAGTCTTCAACCCAAAACTGTATGAACATTTTTAAGATATGCTATAGAGAGCTGCTCTTTTTGTGGTGGCAAGGAATTAGAAATTATGGGGATGCCCATCAATTGGGGAATGGCTAAACAAGTTGTGGTATATGAATGTAATGGAATACTATTGTGCTGTAAGAAAGGATGAGCAGGTGGATTTCAGAGAAACCTGGAAGGACTTACAGGAACTGATACTGAGTGAAGTAAGCAGAACCAGGAGAACATTGTACACAGTATCAACAACATTGTATGTTGATCAATACAATGGTCCACGATGGTTCCAAAGGACTCATGATGGAAAATGCTCTCCAAATCTAGAAAAAAAAAAGAACTACGGAATTGAGATGCAAATTGAACTATCTCTATCTTTTTTTGTTTTTTTGTTTTTCTTTTTTGAGGTTTTTCCTTTTTGCTCTGATTCTTCTTGCACAGCATGACTAATGCAGAAATACATTTAATGTGATTGTACATATATAACCTATATCAGATTGCTAGCTGTCTTGGGGAGGGGGGAGGGAGGGAGAAAAAATTGAAACTAAAAATCTTATAAAAACAAATGTTGCAAACTATCTCTACACGTACCTGGAAAATAATAAAATACTTTTATGGGGAAAAAAAAGATATGCTATAGACGAGGTTCTTTTTCAAGTAAGTGTTGGACTAGGCCACTTGAGGGGCCTATCCTACTATGAAAGTCAGAAATGTTTTCTCTAAGCACGTTGTAAGATAAGAAAAGAAAGCTAGGGCAGCTAGGTGGTGCAGTGGATAAAGCGCCGGCCCTGAATTCAGGAGTACCTGAGTTCAAATCTGGCCTCAGACACTTGACACTTACCAGCTGTGTGACCCTGGGCAAGTCACTTAACCCTCATTGCCCTACCAAAAATGAATGAATGAATAAAATAAGATGAATTGAGCATAAGTCTATCTCTTACTTCAAGTACAGCACTGCATCCATCATGGCACACTCTTAGTCACTCAACCTAGCTAGGTGTCATCATCAATGCTTCACTCTCATCCCCCATATTCAATCTATTACCAATCCCTGTTGATTCTATCTTTGCACGATCTCTTGTATACACCCCATTCTTTCTTCTGACACTACCACAACCCTGATGTGGGCCCTCTTCACCTCATGCAAATGCCTCTGCTTCCCCTTCTCTCAATCTTTATATAATCTGGCTTCCCACCTCATTTTTCACTCAAAACTGCTCTCCCCAAAGTTAGCAAGAATCACTTATTTGCCAAATTCAAAGGCCTTTTCTCAATTCTCATCCTTCTTCTCATTCTTTAATACTGTCGATCAACCTTTTCTCCTTGAAACTCTAGTTTTTCATAACACTGTTCTCTCTTGATTCTTTCCTAGCAGACCTCTCTCAGTCATCTTTGTTGGATCTTCATCCATGGCACGCCAGCTAACAATGAGTGTCAGTTGACAGTTTCATCAGCTCCGGGGATTCAGTTATCATCTCTGTGATGATGATTTTCAAATCTTCTTATATAGAGGCAGCTAGGTGGCTCAGTGGATAGAGCACCAGCCCTGGAGTCAGGAGCACCTGAGTTCAAATCCGGCCTCAGACACTTAACACTTACTAGCTGTGTGACCCTGGGCAAGTCACTTAACCCCAATTGCCTCACTAAAAAAAAAAAAATCTTCTTATATAGCCCTAATGGGGCAGCTAGGTAGCAAAGTGGATAGTGCACTGAGCCTGGAGTCAGAAAAGACCAAAGATTCAAATATGACCTCCAACATTTACTAGCTGTGTGGTCCTGGGCAAGTCACATACCCCTTTACTGTATGAAAATGGAGAAGGAAATGACAAAGCACTCTAAGTATCTTTACAAGAAAACCCTGCAGGGTCATGAAGAGTCAGAACAATAAGAAACCCTAACCTCCAATCTTGCACCTCCAACTATTAGACATCTCAAACTGGATGGCCCACAGACATTTTAAAACTCAGCTCATTCAAAACTCAACTCATTATCTTTCCTCTCAAATGTTCCCCTCTTCCAAACTTCCTGGTTACTGTTGAGGGTACCAACATTCTTCCCCGGACTCACAACCTAAATGTTATACTCAATTCCTCCCTATCTCTCACCTCCCATATCCAATCTATTACCAAGAACTACCTATTCTACTTTTGTAACATCTCTCAAATATGCCCCTCTCTCTCCTGTCACACTGCCATAACCCTGATACTGTAAGCCCTCATCTCCTCAAGCCTGGACTATTGCAATAACCTGATGGAATAACCCTCCATTCATCTGTCAAAGTGATCTTCCTAATGCCCAGGTCTCACCATGTCACCTCTCTATTCAATAAACTCCAGGGGCTCCCTATTATTTTCAGGATCAAATATATAATCCTATTTGGCATTCAGAACCTTTCATAAACAAACAACCTCCCCGTACCTGTACCGTTCCAGTCTTCTTAT
Source organism: Dromiciops gliroides (assembly GCF_019393635.1). Classification (NCBI taxonomy): domain Eukaryota; kingdom Metazoa; phylum Chordata; class Mammalia; order Microbiotheria; family Microbiotheriidae; genus Dromiciops; species Dromiciops gliroides. The sequence continues at coordinate 58,758,951 of NC_057861.1, read as the reverse complement.
ACTCTATATATCTTTCCATCCCCAACTCTGCTAGACAGCAGAAGACCTTTGGAGAAAAGACCTTCTATCTCTTAAGGCATCCTATTCCATTTTTAGATTACTCTGACATCAAACCTAAAGTTGCAAACCACTCCAGTCTCTCTGGACATTATTGGTGCACTATGGTCCACGGGTCATGAAGAGTAGGCAATGATCGAATGACAGAACAATCAGAAAACTCAGGGAGATAAAACAAACAAAAACTTCCTTTTCCTTTTACTACCTCCTGGCTTGCCATCTTTACTTACTTCAACCCTGCTCTTCTAATGTCTTTTTTTTTACAGCTCTGGCTCCTTGTTTCATTGTAACTACTGCAACCTCTTCTGTTAACAAGCTTTGATTATTTTAGGTTTTTCCTCTCATATAAACTCTTTCCATCTTCTTTCACTCATGGAAATTTGGTTCTTGGTAGTCCCATCCCCTCTCCTGCTCTACATCCTCTCACATTCTCCCCCAGTAAGCCCTCCCAATCTTTGGCTACCCTCTTCTGTAGGGCAGCTAGGTGGCACTGTGGATAGAACACTGGCCCTGGAGTCAGGAGGGCCTGAGTTAAAATCCAGCCTCAGACACTTGACACTTACTAGCTGTGTGACCTTGGGCAAGCCACTAAACCCTAACTACCTTAAAAATCTGGGGCCATCTCCAGTTGTCCTGATTTATATCATACCACTGGACTCAGATGGCTGTGGAGGAAAGAAACCTCAGTTGGTGACCTTGCACAGCTCTCCCTCACTTAAATCCAATCCACTGCAAGTCTTGACATCACCTCCCAATGTCATAGATCTCTTCAAAAACAAAGGACAGGGGCAGCTAGGTGGCGCAGTGGATAGAGCACTGGCCCTGGAGTCAGGAGGACCTGAGTTCAAAGCCAGCCTCAGACATTTAACACTTACTAGCTGTGTGACCTTGGGCAAGTCACTTTACCCCAATTACCTCACCAAAAAAACAACAACAACAACAACAAAAACCCACAAAGGACAGAAGATGGCAGAGGAAAGGCAGTGAAGCTCCTGAACTCATGACACGATCGCTCCAAAAAACATCCAAATAACACCATAGGAAAATGCCTGGAGGAGCAAAACTCACAGAAGAATGTGCTGAAATCATCTTCTAACCAAGAACTGCTTGGAAGGTCAGAAGGAGGGAGCTGCTGTGCTAATACAGGAGTCGAGCCCAACCCCACAGTCACCCTGACACAGATCCAGTCCCAGGAAGGCCTCACCAGAAAAGCAGACCCTCAGAGCCTCTGAATCAGCTGAAGCACCAGTGTTGTCTGGAACTAAGCTCACAGTCTGGTAAGTGGGCTGAGCCCTGGGCAGGGGGGGAAACTACAGGGGTCTATGCTGGTGCTAAGGCAGAACTTGGATTTTACACCCCTGCTGAGAACCAGGAGGTAGGCTTGAGTAGCAGTGGCCCAGGTGGGGGAGGGGCACAGGCTCCTCAGAGCTAACAACCACAACACACAAAGCTGGTTGATTAGCAAGTTGGTCTGGGGTCATCTAGGACCAGGAAAAAGTGAAGAACCTGATTCTCCTTAAATCATACCACCTGGGACTTCTTAAGCTTGTGATACTGCAGCCTGGAAACAGTGCCCCACTTTAAGGAGCAAGTCAAGTAAAAGGAAGGCAAGATGAGCCAACAAAGAAAGGTGAGGACCATAGAAAGTTTCTTCAGTAACAAGGAAGACCAAGGGGCACCCTCAGAGGAAGATGTCAATGCCAGGGCCCCTATATCTAAAGCTTCCAAGAAAAATATGAATTGGTCTCAGGCCACAGAGGTGCTCAAAAAAGACTTTGAAGATAAAGTTAGAGAGGTAGAGGAAAAAATGAAAAGAGAAATGAGGGTGACGCAGGAAAGACATGAGAAAAAAGTCAACAGCTTGAAAAGTCAAATTGGCCAAATGGAAAAGGAGATACAAAAGCTCTCTGATGAAAATAATTGCCTAAAAATTAGGATTGAACAAATGGAAGCCAGTGACTTTATGAGAAACCAAATAAAGCAAATCCAAATGAATAAAAAAATAGAGGGCAATTTGAAATATCTTCTGGGAAAAACTGCTGACCTGGAAAATAGGTCCAGGAGAGATAATTTGAAAATTATTGGTCTACCTGAAAACCATGATCAAGGAAAGAGCTTAGACACCACCTTCCAAGATATTCTCAGGGAAAATTGCCCTGAAATTCTATAAGAGGAAGCTAAAATAGAAATTGAAAGAAGCCACCAATCACCTCCAGAAAGAGATCCCAAAAGGAAAATTCCTAGGAATATTATAACCAAATTCCAGGGTTCTCAGGTCAAGGAGAAAATATTGCAAGCTGCCAAAAAGAAAGAATTCAAGTACTGTGGAGCCCCAGTCAGGATAGCACAAGATCTAAAAGCTTCTACATTAAAGGACCAGAGGGCATGGAATATGATATTCCAAAGGGCAAAGGAAATGGGATTACAACCAAGAATCACCTACCCAGCAAAACTCAGCATGATCTTTCAGCGGAAAAATGGGACTTTAATGAAAAAGAAGACTTTCAGATATTTGTGATGAAAAGACCTGAACTGAATGGCAAATTTGACTTTCAAATACAAGACCCTACAGAACCATAAAAAATTGGAGCTGGGGCACATACCTGGGGTCATACAGTGGGCATCTGTCTTGTGTCTGAGGCTGGGTTTTGGCTGGGATCCCCCTGGGCCCAGGGGTGATGCTTTGTCCACTGTGTCACTTAGCTAGGTGATGACATCTTTAGGGTTAAATTGAGAGGTGAAGGGAATTCTCTGAGGGAGGGGGAAGGGCAGAGGTGAAATCCTACATGAAAGAAACAGGAAATGGCTTATGGAGTGGGGGAAGAGATAGGAGAGGAGCAGGGCAGTAAATTAATTTTACTCTCATCAGAAAAGGCTCAAAGACAGTAAACTCATCAGAGCTGCCTCAAGAAGAGACTAAAAGACACACCCAACTGGGTGGAGTAATCTTTTTAATCTGGGCAGCAAATGAGCCTAACATTCATCAGAATTGGCTCAAAGACCTCAATCTCATTAGAATTGGTTCAAGGAGGGAATAATGTACACACTCAATTGGGTGGAATAATCTCTCTAACCCTGCAGGAAAATAGATGGGGAAGGGGATAAAGAGAGAGGGGTGAAAGAAGGGAGGGCAGAGTGAGGGAGGGGACAGACAGAAGCAAATCCCTTTTGAAGAGTGATAGGATGGGAAAAATTGTACAAAAAATATTTATAGCAACTCTTGGTGGAGGCTAAGAATTGAGAATCAAGGGAATGTCCATCAATTGAGGAATGATAGAAAAAGATGTGCTATATGATTGTAGTGGAATGGTCTTGTGCTACAGAGCAAATGACAAAACAGGATGATCCCTGAAAAACCTGGAAAGACTAATGAACATCAACGTATAGTGAAGTGAGCAGAGCTGGGAGGACATTGTGCATAGTGACAGCAGTATTGTTCAATGAGCAATTGTGAATGACTTAACTACTCTCAGAAATGAAGTGATCCAAGATAATCAAAAGGAACTAATGAGGAAGCTTACTATGCACCCCTATAGAAATAACTGATAAAAAGAACACTTGTGGATTGTACATATATAACCTGGTTGCAATCTTGTGGAGGGGGAGGAAAGGGAGGAAGGGAGAAAAATTTGGAACTCTAAATCTTATGAAAGTGAATGTTGAAAACTACCCTTACATGTAATTGGAAAAAAAAAATAAATGTTTGTTGCTTTAAAAAAAAAAGGGGGGGGGCAGCTAGATGGCGCAGTGGTTAAAGCACCGGCCCTGGATTCAGGAGTACCTGAGTTCAAATCCGACCTCAGACACTTGACACTTACTAGCTGTGTGACTGTGGGCAAGTCACTTAACCCCCATTGCCTTACAAAAAAAAAAAAAAAAAAGGACAAACAACCCTCTTTGGTACTGGCTACAACTTTTGTCATCTCTGCTTTTCCTCCTCCAACCCTGACCACAATAAAGGGGAGGATAGACATCATTGTCACTTCTAGACCTTTTCCTACCATCATCATTCAGCAATTTTATAAAGGTCGATCCTGGTATTAACTATCTTCAGATGAGATCTGACAAGATCATTCTCCCTTATGACTCGGTCTTTTTTTTTTTTATTCCAACCCTTTCCCTTATGCTTATTATGTTGATAGCTACTCAGAACACCGTTGTCGATTTGGTTCTACTTCCATGATCTAGAATACTAAAATTTCTCTACAACCATTATGACTTTCCTTTCCTCCTGTGCTTTTCTCAGTGCAAACTATAGTCATTACACCACTCTCCTTCATGCTTTCCTAGGCCATCACCTGGGTTCTTGCCTCAGTTTGTTACTTTATCAATTTTTATCTTCTGTTGTGATTAGTCTTCACCTTGAAAATTCCTTCTTCTCTTGATGCTTGTGCTTTGCCAAATCACAACAATGGCTTACTCACACGCTGGACACTGAACAGCCTGACAATAGTCACAAAACCGTGTTGACTATGCACACTATACCTTTGTTACCTAATTTCAACTGTGCACTCACTATTGCCAGGCAATTCTTTTATTTCTTCATAACTGACTTTATCATCCAACTTCTTTTGCTTATAAGCTTCCTCCATAACTCCTCTGTGCCCCTGCCCAAGCAGAGCACCATTACCTCATATTTAGAAAAGGAGGCTGTTAATCCTGATCTCCCCTTTTTCAGTTCAGTTCAACAAACATTAGTTAATCACTGATTTGTAAGGTGTTATGATAGGTTTTGAATACAGAGAAAAAAGGGAATCATCTCTGACCAATGAGAACTTACTGGTTGGGTGAGATGGAATAAAAGATAGAATTCTAGGACTGGAAATCAAACTGAGTTCTTGTCTTACCTCTTCCATCATGTGACCTTGGGCACATCATCTCCCTCTTTTGGGGATGACTTATCTGTAAATTAGGGATAGGGTAGGGTCAAACAAAATTATTTTCAAAGTCTCTTTCAGTTCCTGTTAGGCAGACTCTAGGGTTATCTGATCCGTTTGCTCTGCCTGTTCCATCTATATTTGAGACAATTATCCTATTTTATATCTCAAAACCACTTCATTTGCCCTATTCTTTTTCCCTTTATTGCAGTCTCTTTGTTGGTGACAACTACCCTCCACTTGTGATCCTAATCTCTTGATCTAGTATATTTATGTTTCTTCTGGAAGCCAGCCACTTTATTTTTTCTCTCTCTCTAATCTTCTGTCTCTTCCCTATCTATTGGCTCCTTCCCTTTTACCTAAAAATGCAGCCGAGTTTACACCAAAATTATAATACTTCATAGTCAAATAGCTAATTGTTATAAAGTGAGAAGAAAAAGAAAAGGGCTCTTGGGGGGCCCCTCAAAATTAAGGGAGGAGGGGCAGCTAGGTGGCGCAGTGGATAGAGCACCGGCCCTGGAGTCAGGAGTACCTGAGTTCAAATCCGGCCTCAGACACTTAACACTTACTAGCTGTGTGACCCTAGGCAAGTCACAAGTGTGTATGTATATGTATTGTGGGAAAAAGTGGGCTCCTCAAGTTGATAGGAGCTGTCTGAGAAGACAATTGCAGGTGATTTAATGTCTGGGGAGTGGACTCAGGTTCAGCTGAGAGAGTTGATTAGAATTGAAGCAGATGGGGCAGCTGGGTGGCACAGCTGGATAGAACACCAGCCCTGGATTCAGGAGGACCTCAGTTCAAATCCAGCTTCAAACACTTGACACTTACTAGCTGTGTGACTCTGGGCAAGTCACTTAACCCCAATTACCTCACCAAAAAACAAACAAACAAAAAGAATTGAAGCAGGTACTCAAATACTAATATCCGCAAATGGGCGTTAATTCAAATAGAGGGCTTCTCCTCTTCGAGCCTCCAGCTTAGGGATGGCTCCACTAGGGGCCAGTCCATTCTCGAAAGAATGACAATAAATGAGCTTTTGACACATCACGAACAGCGAGTTCCAGAAGTTTTTGGAGTTCTATTTCTCACAACAGCCAATGGCAGAATTCCATCCAGGCATTTCCATTCAACCTATCCCACCAATGACCAGATTGGCCAGAAGCTAGGCCACCTGACTAACCAGCTTCCCTAAAAAGGAAACATTTTACTAAGGGAAGTTGAATCTGGTCAACAACAGGCAAACCACAATGTCTGAAAGGTCCAAATGCATGGGGAGAAAAAAATGACCTAGTACAATAAGTGACATTTATACAAAACTTTAACTTTTGCAAACATTTTTAAAGGCATCATCTCATTTGATCCTCACAACAAATTTGAAATAGTTGCTACTGCCACACTTATTTACAGATGAAGAAATTCCATCTGAACAAGGTTATCTGAACTACCCAGGTTCACACAACTAGTAAACATCTGAGCCCAAATGTGAACCCAGGTGTTGCTTATTCCAAATCTTGGGTTCTAACATTACAACACATTTCCCCACAACTTTGTTCTCCCAACAGCTTCTCAAGACCACAAGGATTGTACATTTTCCCTACTTATTGCAGCCCATTTTTATTGTAGTAATAGCTATTACACATACAAACATACACACACACAATTAGAATGGAAGTTCCTTTCAAGCAGGGATTGTTTTGTTATTTTTATTTTTACTTGTATCCACAGTGATGGATACATAACAGGTGCATGATAAAATACTTGTTGATTAACTGATTAAATGATATCCTGCATTTGTTTCTCTTTTTAGTCCTGTTCTAAACCTCTGCTTTCCATAATTCTTAGTCCCCAATAAGAATATAAGCTTCTTTAGGGGAGGGGCTCCTTATATACTTCCTTCCCCTAAGCACCTCCCTCCCCCACTAACTAGCAGGCAAGCCAATTATTCTAAAAGATAACTGACAGACACCACAGTGGAATGTGGACATACTGCATGTTTAACAAATAAATAGCTAATAATGAAAAATTAATTAGGAACTACAGTTTGAGAAATTATTACATGACCCATCAATTTTATTTAAGGTACCAGGCAGTTTTCACTTTATGTAAATTAGCATTATACAAATTCCACTCCCCAGAAGGCCAGGCTAGTGGTGGTAGTAGTAGCAGCAGAGGCAGTGTGCTAGGGGTCCTCCCCTCTAGGTACTGAAGCTAGCTGGCTGCTATGGCCCCCACAGAGTGGTGTGAGGCTTCCCCCTCACACCACTGGAGGCAGAGGTCTGCAGAAATTTTTTAATTTAAGGAGAATTAAATTAGAAGAATCAGGGGAATAACTTAGACAAGGACAACAGTACTCTAAAGACAAAATAACTGAAAAACTTTAACCACTCTGATCAGTGCAATGACCAACTATTGTTCCTACCTCTTGACAGAAAAGTGATGGACTCAAAATGCAGATTGAGACATTTTCAGGAAATATAGGAATTTGTTTTGTTTGTTTATTTGTCACAAGGGTTTTTTCTATTCAATTTAGGAGGGAAGGGAGAAAGAAAGGTAGCAGAAAAACAAAAAGGAAAAAAGTCATTAAAGCATTTTTTTCCCTCTCTAAATCACAGAAAAGACAGTCAAAAGGAAACAAAATGAGACAGCTTTGGAAGTTACATATTGAATTTATTATATACTTAAAATACTTTTATACAAATGCTCATTTTATGTGAGGCTTGTTAACTTCAACATAATAAAATTGGGAGCAGAAGAATAAGCACTTCTCTATTATTACTAAACATGCTGGCTTTCCAATGCCAAAGTTCTTCAGAGTGAACTAAAAGTGTACTAACATTTATAAAATCATAATTGTGTGAAATGGTGTATTGTTGATTCCTTTATGAAGAAAAACCATTGACACCATGTTAAGAAATTATGTATCCACAGGTCCTGGATTCAGGAGGACCCGAGTTCAAATCTAGCCTTGACACTTACTAGCTGTGTGACCCTAGGCAAGTCACTTAACCCCCACTGCCCCTCAAAAAAAAAAAGGTTCTTTATTTGAATAAAAATGAAACATGAAAACTTTCTGCACATCATTTTATAAAAGAGGGGGCAAAACAATTTTGTTATAAAGGGGACAAGGAGGACAATGCTACATAAAGTTTGGAAACCACTACATTGTTACTATCTTGGAAAGTGTTTCTTCTATGTTACTTCTATGGAGAGTGTTTAAAGTTGGAAAGGGCATTAGAGGTCAATCTAATAGAATCCTTTCTACTATTGAGATTAAGCGATTTGGCAAAGGTCACACAAGTTCTAAGTAGCACAGGTGGAATTCAAAAACAGGTCTTTTGACTCCAAATTTAGGGCACCTTCCACAATACCGCACTACCTAATGACAAATGTAAACCATTTTCTTTCTTCGATGGAATGACTATTAACTGGCCAAAGGAAACTTTAAACCCCATTTTCCTCTAATCCTAGACAAACTAAGTGGGAGAGGAAAGGATATTATTGTAACAGAATTAAGAGGCCCTAACTATACAGTAATTATCATCATCATTATAATACAGTAGCACAGAATTCCTGCAAGGAATGACAGACTTTCATGATATTAGACTTTAATGATATTGTCTAGGATCAGATGTGGACTGAATGATAACACACTTAGATTCAGAGCTAGCTGGTGAACCAAAGCCAAAGATTAGTGATTAAATATACTGATGTCAACTTAGAGAGGAAGGTTCCTAGTATAAAACCCAGAACTCTGTCCTTGACTCAGTTCTATCTATCAGAACAAAGTTGGGTGAAAGCATAGATGCTATGGCTATCAAATTTGAAACTGATAGGAAGCTGAGATAATGAAATTATGAATTATTAAAATGAGTTTATGATGTATTATGTAAAGTATTGAGTTTATAGTTCATTATAATGAATCATTATGAGATTATTTAGGTAAAAGAAAAATGTTAATATAAAGTTTACATTTGGATTCAAAAAACTCAGCTGTACAAGACTTAGCTAAACATAGATGATATGAGAAAATGCCTAGGGCAAAACTCAAAGGGTCAAACATGCAGTATGGCTAATAACAATATTAATAACAACAACATAATTCTAGGCTTCATAGGCAGAGGTGAAACTGGATCCCACTATATTCTCCCCTAATCAGAATATTCTTCAAGTAGTATTAAGTTCTGTTACATTTTAGGAAGGCAAACAACAAGGTAAATTACACTCAGAGCAGGACAACTGGTATAGAGGTGACAATGTAGCAGTGATGTGGCAGCTAGATGGCAAAGTGGAAAGAACCTGAAGACGTCAGTTCCAATGTACCCTTAGCAGAGTCTATCTTTCTGTTTATATTTGTATTCCTAGTGCTTAGTACAGTGGTTGACACAGTCTGAGAAAACCAGTTACATAGAAATAGTTATAGAAATATTTTTTAAAGAAAAAGTTCGAGGACCCCAGGTAAAGAACCCCTGACCTAGAAGAGGTCAAAGGGTTATCACCACTTCTCAGGGATCCAGTGCTGGTCAAGCATTCAGCCTCTGCCATAGTAGTTCCAAAAAGAGGACAACATATCTCCACATGACCACCTATTTAACTACTGGGCATCTCTAACTTTTAGAAAAATTTTTCCATATTGCACTAACATGTACTTCCCAAGAACTAATGTGTGCTAGCCCCTTCTAATCACTGGAACTCTGTAAACACAAAAGGAAAGTAAATGAAAATGAGGGTGCTCTCCCCCATCCAGGTGGAGTAACTATCTGAAATAACAATTTATCAAACCGCATATGTGTATGGCTCCGAATTCCTTTTCAAATAGTGCTTTTTTCTATTTGCCTAAAATAGTGGACATTTATGGATAGCAATAAGAAATATGACTATATCAACCAAGTGTACAGAAATAATCATCTTAAACAATTTAGTTTCTTACTCCAAGCTTATTTTATATATTTCTTCTCTATATTCTATATATGCCAACCACAGCTCAAGGTCCTTGACCCTCATTCCCTTGTTTCTATTCAAACAGTACAGGCATAATAGGTAATGGATCCCTAACTCCCCAAGAACTCTCATCCTCTCCATTCTAAGATGTAGGGGAAAGAAGGTGGGAGTAAACAGTACAAAATAAAACTAGAGATGTAGGCTAATGTCAAGATTAGCGGGGTAATGTCAGGCAAAATATGTGCTGGAGAGCACCTGTGACGTGTTTTAAACAGGAGTAAACTGACTAGATCATGTCCAAGGAAGACAAACGTAAATAGATAAAGATTGGAAGGGAGAAGAAAGACTTTAAGATTTATGAGGCTACTACAATAGTCCCAATGGGTGGTAATAAAGAATCTATATTATTATTGCAGTAGTTGAGTAAAGGAGAAAACAGATGGGAGACTGTTTGGGGACAGTTTTCTTTATGAATGAGAGGGACATAGGGATATGAACCTTCACTGAGATGGAAAGTGCCCCCCCCCTTCAGGCTAGTGATCTGATCTCAAAGTCTTAAAGCCCCGTAGAGTCCCCTATTTCTCTCTGTTTTTTCTCTAGAGAGAGGCAATAATGGGAAGCTACTATCCCCCTTTCTAAATATAGGCATACCAACTTAAAAATTGCTTCATAGGGTCTGCACCGAGGTATTATGTAAATATGATAGATTGTTGCTGAAACAGGAAACTTTGCAAAATAACTAAGGCTGAACCCCTGAGGATGGGGCACTCTGACCCAGGAGAGAGACTTATCAATGAACAGCCCAGGAGAGAAAGTCTTATTGCTGAACATCCCAGGAGAAAGATTTATTGCTGAACATGTAGTATTAATCCAATTACCGCATTTTGCTCAAATTAGATGTCTGTAAAGAGTATAAAAACTGTTTGGTATCCTAACCTCGGTGTGTCACACCTCCTGGTTGTCCCAGTGAGTGTGGTACACCTTTCTTTCCAAAGAAATAAAATCAGTGCTTTGGCCTCCTTTCTCCTCGAGTCTCTATTACAGGGGTCAGTGGGTGTACTTCCCATCCCACTCAGGAAGGCAGCTATGTGGCACAATGAATATCAAGCACCTGATCTAAAGTCAGGAAGATGTGATTTTAAATAAGATTTCAAACACTAGCTGGGACACTGGGCAAGTCATTTTACCTCTAACTCTTTTGTTCAACTGTAAAATGGAGTTATAATAATAGCACGCATCTCCCAGGGTGGTTGTGAAGATCTAATGAGATAATATTTGTAAAAGGCTTACCACTGTACCTAGTACACTGTAAGTACTTAATACTTGTTCTTTCCTCTTTTAAGGGTGGGGAAGGGAGAAAGCTGTCATATAAGGAAATGGCATGTATGCGTATGTATATATGTACATGTATTTTTTAATGAACAATAAAAAACAACACTTAGGCTTCTCTTCACACCCATAGTATTAGCTGCTAAGTTGGAAGACAGGAACTTGAACACACTATTGGTTGGGCAGTGAACTGGTCCAACTATTCTGGAAAAATCTGTATAGTATAAAAGGTTGTCCTCTAACACAGCAATTCCACTACTGGCACATTGTATACCTAAGAGATCAAAGAGAGAAAGAAAAGTCATAGAGATACCAAAATACTAACAATAGCACCTTTTATGGTACCAAAAGTCTAGAAACAAAGTGAATACTCACTGATTTGAGAATGGCTGAACAGACTGTACATTGTGAATTAATAGAGTATTAATGCGAAATAACAATGAATTGAACAAAGCAAGACAAACACAAGATTACTGAGGCAAAAAGTTTGAGTGATAAATCTAGTAAGCATTTGAGGCAAGACTTGAACCCAGGCCTTTTGGACACAAAGCGTACTGCACTATCCACTATGTCATGCTTCACTTCATTCAAAGAGAGCAGAACAAAAAGAACAGGGTCAACAACTACAATAACATAAATAAATGAACATACGAAAAGGGCATATACTGATAAAGAAGTCCAGAGTCCAAAGGTGGAAGCACGATAGAAAACATGTAGGAGAAGATCAGCTTCAGGGAAGAGTAGTCATCTGAGTAAATTATAGACCACATGGACAGAAAGAAAACAAAATAAGAAGTTTAAATCATAAGACTGACATGGAAATAAGCTATATCTGAGAGACCAATTATCCAGGCATCTGCTAGAACTGTCTCTCTACCAAAAGCAGAGCAAATGATCATTTCTTGGCTTGCCTTAATGATTCCATTTTTAAGAAACTGTAGGACTAAGAATTTTCAAGCATGCAAGCACTTCACAAGCATCATATAGGTGTATCACAACTACTCATGAGGTAGACTATTTTAAAGATCAGAAAAGTAAAGTGATTTTCCCATCAGCTTCAGAAACAGGCCTTCTTTCTATACTCAAAACTCCATTCATCAGACAATTCTACTAACAGATACCGATGGGCAGTTAGGTGACGCAGTGGACAGAGTGCCAGGCCTGGAGTCAGGAAGACCCTTCAAATTTGGCCTCAGACACTTAATAGCTTCCTCATCTCTAAAATGAGCTGGAGAAAGAAATGGCAAACCACTCCAGTCTCTTGCCAAGAAAACCCCAGGTGGGGTCACAAAGAGTAGAACACAACTGAAATGATAAAACAACAACAACCAATAAAGAAAACTGATATTCTGAAACTTAATTTTTACTGAAGAACTGAATTATGGAGAACCTTGATGGGAACTTCAGAAAGCAGGAGTGATAATTCAATCATAGACTTTGTGACAGTCAAGAGAAGATAACTGAAAATTTCTCATATGCATCTTATATCTTCAGAGAAAAGATTTTGAAGGTACAAAAATGGACAGGATCTGATCATCTAAAATTCTATAAAGGAATTCAGCCTATGAGGGAGGAAGAAGCATAAGAATGGAATTCCTAAGATACAAAGTAAAACAAATGCAATGAGGAGGAAAAAAGGAAGTTGTTCAAAGAAACTATGTGGCTACACTGGCCAACTTACATCTTGAAAAGATATGTTCAGAAGGTGTAAGCAAGGACAAATAAGGAAGTCTGATAAAGACAAAGAGCACAAGGTCATAGCAGGGTTGCTAAACTTCACAATGAGCCACGGTTGGCAAAAAAACCCCACAAAAACAAAAAAGCTAAGGAAAACAAAACCATTTTGATCACAGTAAAGATAAATAGATAAGCATTTAGTAAGTATCCATTACATGCCAGACAACGATAGATGTTGGAAATACAAAGACAAAACAAAAATCCAGGGAAGAAACAGGTAAATGCATAACTATACAAGACATATATAACTACACAAAATGAATTTTTGGGAAAAAAAAATATAAGTTTTTTGGGAAGAAGGGCACCAGCAGTTCCAGGAATCAAGGCTTTAATATAAGGTGGTGGTTGAACTGAGTCTTAGAAGTAAGAGATTCTAAGAGATGGGGATGAAGAGGGAGTAAGTACATTCCAGGCATGGGTAAAAAGCAGTTTTGTGAGATCAAGGTGTGTATGTGAGGAACACAGAAAAAGCCAGTGTATCTGGACCACATGGAGTGGGAATGGGAGAAATGTACCCAAGGGAGTTGCAGAGTGGAAGAGGTCAAAGTTATTATAAAGGACCTTAAAGAACATGGGGAGAAACTTGCAGCAGAGAAGTCTATTGGGAGGCCATTATAATCAGTCCAGAGGAAAGGTGATTTAGAGAGAAGTGGAGATGTGTAAAGTGCTGTACATATAGAAAATAAAAGATTTCAAAACTGGATAAGTGGGGAGAAAAGGGGGGAGGGAGATAAAGCTAAGGCTATAAACCTGGTGATGAAAGAATGTGTGGTGTCCTAGAAAGAAAAACAGTGATTTGGGAAAAGGTTGGATTCAGGGGAAAAGATGAGTTCCATTCTGGATGCGCTGTGTTCAAGAAGCATCCAAGATGTCCAGTTCAAGTTGGAGATGTACAACCACAACTCAAAAGACTGTACAAAGAGAAGAGGAGAAGTTCTAAGAGAGTTTGGAGTACACCCACGGTTAGGGAAAAGGATATGGTTAATGAAGCAGCAAAGAGACTGAAGAATCATTAGACGAGTAAGAATAAAGAGTAATGTCAAATGCTGCAGAGAAATCAAGAAGGATTAAGACAGATCCATCTGAGGGGCAGCTAGGTGTCGCGGTGGATAGAGCACCGGCCCTGGAGTCAGGAGTACCTGAGTTCAAATCTGGCCTGAGACACCTGACACTTATTAGCTGTGTGACCCTGGGCAAGTCATTTAACCCCAACTGTCTCACAAAGAAAAAAAAAAAGACATATCCATCTAATTTGGGAATTAAGTCATCATTAACTCTGAAGCCAGGACTTCCAGTCCTGAGATAGGGTTAGAAGCCAAACTGTACAAAGAAGAAAGTTGAGATGAGAGCAAGAGAAGGCAAGAAATGAAAACAGCTCTTTTATAGGAGTCTGTCAAATGATGAAGAGATATAGGATAATAGCTTTAGAGGATGGAAGATGCTGCCAAGGGGTTCTGAGCTATAAAACATACAAAAAGATGGAGCTCATGACAAATGGCATTTATTTTCTCAGTATGAGAAAGTATGAGGGGCAAGGTCCTCAGATGAGAGAGCAAGAGGAAATGGTACAGAAAGCCTGAGAAGTGGTTTATCTTTCATCAAAGAAGAGCCATGACATTACAGTTTGAAGGGTCTGTGTAAGAAATGGAATAGACAATTTAGGAGGAGTAAAAGAACTATACTACCTTGCTGCAGTGAGGGGCTAGTTGATGAGGTTAGATAATAAATCTGAAGTGGACAAACCTGAAGTGGAGCGATTTCCTCTAGCTCTCTAGATCTCTTCAGTAGCATGTGATGTGAGTAGGAACAAGAGGAAACAAATGGTGAAAATATTTAGCAAATGGCTAGAGTCAAGGGAACAAGGGGTTCAAGAACAGAGTACAGTATAAAGTTGAAGTAATTAACTAGAATCAAGATTGAGAAAGAAGGAGGCAGCTAGGTGGCGCAGTGGATTAAGCAGGACCTGAGTTCAAATCGGACCTCCAGACACTTGACACTTACTAGCTCTGTGACCCTGGGCAAGTCACTTAACCCTCACTGCCCCTCCACCCCCCCCAAAAAAAAACAAAACCAAAAACCAAAAAACCCCACAAAGATTGAGAAAGGAAAAAAGTGAAATTGGGGCAAGGACAATGGCCTGGAAGAATACTGAAGGATGGAAGGAATGGTAGTGGTAGTGGTAGAGGCACAATGCATACTGAAAGGACTAAGAATATGCTACAATAATGGAATTGAAGAGTTTTGATCACATAAATAGAACTGTGAGGAAGCAATTATTAATAATGGATTTCTTGGGGCAGCTAGGTGGCACAGTGGAGAGAGTATCAGCCCTGGATTCAGGAGGACCTGAGTTCAAATCCTGCCTCAGACACTTGACACTTACTAGCTGTGTGACCCTGGGCAAGTCACTTAACTTAACCCTCATCGCCCAGCCCAAAAAAAAAAAAAAAAAAAAAGGATTTCTTGGGGGGGACAGACCCAGAAATCCATTTCTTAGTCATCTTGCCGGCCGCCCCCCCCCCCCCAGTTCTCCTATATCTAGGACAAATCCAAGGGAACAAAAGAAATGGAGATAGATTCTTTTGTCTAGCTCATCAAAGGACAGATGGGATCAAACTACACCAAGAAAAAGACTTTGTTAAGACTTTGCCTTAAGCAACTAGAGTGAGGATCTTTTGCATACTTTTCTCTGATGTCATCAGTAGAGTTCATTTTAATGTAGACCACCTTCAAATCATGTCAACCAATGGAATTGAATGCCGCTAACCAAATAGCTTTGATCAGTGTATAATGACCTGCCTCTATCAAAAGAAGATAAAAACCCTTGAAAGACACCAAGCTCTTTCCCTTCTAGGTCTTCTGGGTCTTTGAGTGCTTTTCTCCTGCTGGAGCTTACTGGCATGCTTTCTCCCTTGCTTTCTCTACCACGCCTGCCTGAGACAATGAGGGCCCGAGACCAAGAGAAGTTAGGGAGATACACAGTCAATCCTTTACTGGCATTATATTAATAAATTAATATGTATTTACCTAAAATTTGTTTATATAGCAAATAGCAATTTAATTAACCTTTTAAAAAAACACAGAACCCTTGAGTGATAACAGGATAAAAGTACTCAAACAGGGAGTGGTTCGAGGGGGTAATGAGGAAAAGTGCAGGCATTGTTGGAAAGGGTGTCCAACAGAGCAGTATCACACAGAGGAAACCAAATTTCTCAGTCCCAGAAGATGGAAGAAACACAAAAGAAATGAGGAATTGTTGGAATCGTGTCTTATGAACAAATGGAATACTACTATACCATAAGGAGTGATTATTATAAAGAACTAAGCAAGGCAATCGATATACGACTACAATAACATATGACAACTCTAAAAGAGAATCAGATAGATATAATAACTAGGGTTGAGTCTAGTTAACTATATTAAAAACACTTCCTTCAGCTTTATCAAAAAATGGCAAATTCTAATTGCAAAATGTTACATATTCTGTCAACTTCAAATGATGTGCCACACACATGTTCACTTAAATAACCTAACTACAACAGCTTCCTAATTCATCTCCATGCCTCGAATTTTCCTCCTTTCCAATCCATCTCCCTCATAGCTATTCTTCCAAAGTTTTTCTAAAGCAGAGGCCTAATAACTATGCAACCCTTCTGCTTAAGAAGTCCTGTGGCTCCCTATTACTTCTATGGTAAGATATAAACGCCACTATTTGTCACAAGTTTTTCACAATCTAGTTCTAGCCTCCCTTTATACAATCTTATTTTCTATTTTACTTCCCCTTCATACACACTTACTGTCCAATACAATTGTACTTTTTCCCCGTTTCTCATACAGGGTACTCCACTGCCCATCTCCAAGCCTTTTCACAGATTGTCCTTCACAAACTTAGAATGTACATATTCCTTCCTCTTCGAGGTAACCTCCCACACTTGCCAAGCATTTACTTGGATTGTTTTTTATTTCTTTACATGTGTATACAAGCTGTTCCCCACCTCCCACCCCAGTCACAACAAAAGGCAAGATCCCAGTTTCTGAGATGGTTTCAGACAAAGACTTCAAGTTTCCTTCCAGCTCTCAATCTGTATTTGTATGATCTTGTTCTTTTTACATTCACAACATCTTACAGTGCTTCCTTTTCTCTCCACTCACTCAGTCACCACTCTAGTTCAGGCCCTCATCACTGCTCACCTGGACTATTGTAAAAGCCTGTTCTTCCTGCCTCCAGTCTCTACACACTTCACACTCTCATCTTCAGGTCAGCTGCCAAAGTGATTTTCCAAAAGCGCGCGCGCGCACACACACACACACACACACACACACACACACACACCACTTCCTACTAAAAAAATTCAAATGGCTTCCCATTGTCTCTAGAAACAAATATAAAGTCCTCTGCTGGATATATTATAATTATGATTCCTTTCATATTGAAGTTGGACTAAATAGATGATTGTCATTTTTAAAAAAAGCCTAACTATCAAGAAACTACTATTAAATACCAACCTACATGCCTACTTTTTCATGTTTACAAGACCTTTATGAGAATAATCTATAACTACATCAAGACCATGCTGATGAAAAGGGGAATGAATATGCTTTTGCAAACTATATTGTACAGCTGACCACATATTTACAGGCATACAGCTGACAAGTAAAAAAAAAAAAAGAGAACTAACAATGCTTGGTTGACTGTAAAAATAAACACCGATTTTGTTAGTCAAGCAAAACATCACCCTCAAGTCTACCCCCCCCCCCCCCGCCAAAAAGGAGGTGCTTATCATTTATATCCTAATCAATTAATGTTCCTTGAAAAATACATAAAAGATATTTGTTCAATACTTCTCTAAGGGGCAGCTAGGTGGCGCAGTGGATAGAGCACCGGCCCTGGAGTCAGGAGTACCTGAGTTTGATTCTGGCCTCGGACACTTGGCACTTACTAGCTGCGTGACCCTGGGCAAGTCACTTAACCCCAACTGCCTCACTAAAAAACAACAACAACAACAAAAATACTTCTCTGAGACAATACAATAGAAAGATGCATGATTGTGAAAGTTGTTTGCCTTTGTGATAGTTTACTTAGTGCAGAGTCCAAATGGGAAAGCAATTTTCTAATGATTGAGAGGTCCATTTTACCTAGGATCTTCTTTGTATACACTATGCTAATAGCATCAAGCCCCAAAATACTGCAGAACCTCCTGAATGAGATCCATAATGATTTTTTGTTGTTGTTGTTGTTTTTGCGGGCAATGGGGGTTAAGTGACTTGCCCAGGGTCACCACACAGCTAGTAAGTGTCAAGTGTCTGAGACCGGATTTGAACCCAGGTACTCCTGAATCCAGGGCTGGTGCTCTATCCACTGCGCCACCTAGCCGCCCTCCTCCATAATGATTTTTTAAGAAATATGGCCTAACCATCCACATATGGGATGCCCAGACTAAGATATGAACCTGGATGAGAAACCCTTAGAGCTATTCCATCAGCACATATATCTTGAACAGTTTGTGGAAACAAGCAGTGAGCTAGGCTCAACTGCAAAAGAGGAGGAACACTGGCTGAACTGCCTTTGGAAAATAGCATGGCATTCTTAGTGACCACCTATAACTAACTTCTCCTTGAAACATGGGATTAACTTTTGGGGGGGGGGGGGGTAAGGAGGGGGTAAGGGGTGGAAGACATCAGCTGTGTGTCTACAAATCATGAAATAACAAAATCTCAAGAATTAAAGTTGAGAATCATTGAAAGGGTCAAAGAAGAGGTATGTTGACCATATGGTAAACACGAGGAAGAAGCAATGGACAGTCTGTGAGCTACTCCACTGGTAATGCAACCACAAAGAACAAGAGGTAGCCCTAGCACCTAGAAGGACATGGACAACAGTCAGGAATCAGACAGAATAGGAGGGCATGAAAGAGTTTATATTTATTTCCTTTATCAGGAAGATCCACATCAATAAAATCACTGCTTTATCAAAGTATTAAGGCAGAAGTGTTAAAGAGATGGCTAGAGACAACTAGAAAATGAAACTGATCCCAAAAAGTCAGCACAGCTAGAAGGTGAAGGAGGATGAGTAATCTCATTTTAATTCTTACAACAATCCCTATGATATCCCCAGAGTGAATGAAAAATATATACTTTATGCACTGAAAATGAATTTGATACAGCCATTACTGAAAATGAATTTGATACAGCCATTCTCCAATAGATACATGATCAAAGAATATGAACAGGCAGCTATCAAAGGAAAAAAGGCAAGCTAGCAATAATTATATGAAAAGATACTCTAAGTCATTAATAATTAGAGAAATGTAAATTAAAACAAGACTAGGGGCAGCTAGGTGGCACAGTGGATAAAGCACCAAGCCTGGATTCAGGAGGACATGAGTTCAAATCCTGCCCTCAGACACTTAACACTTACTATTTGTGTGAGCCTGGGCAAGTCACTTAACCCTCATTGCCCCACAAAAAAAAAAAAAAGAAAAAGAAAAAAAGGAAAAGGAAAGAAAAGAAAAGAAAAAAAAAGACCCCACAACTGAAGTTCCACCTCTCATCCATCAGCCTGTAAAAGATAGAAGGAAAAAATTATTAGATAGACTTAGGGAAAGTAGGCACATTAGTATATTATTTGTGGATCTGAGAATTATTGATCCAATCACTGTAGAAAGTAACATGAAATTATAACTAAAAAGTTACTAAACCATGCATACTCTTTGACCCAGCTCTATCACTACAAAGTCTATCAAAGCGATCAAGGAAAGAAGAAAAAAACCTAAGTACACAAAAATATTTGTAGCAGCTCTTTTGTGGGAGATGAACTAGGAGAAAATTTTATATAATAACAATAATATTGTACATTAAAACAACTTGTGGTTTTACAAGTCCAGAGGACTGATGATGAAATATGTCATTCATCTCTTGCCAGAAAGGTGAACATTAAAATGCAAAGCAAAAGGGCAGCTAGGTGGTGCAGTGGATAGAGCGCTGCCCCTGGATTCAGGAGGACCTGAGTTCAAATCCAGCTTCAGACTCTTGACACTTACTAGATGTGTGACCCTGGGCAAGTCACCTAACCCTCATTGGCCAGCCCCCCCCCCCCCCCCCGCAGACAAATATTTTTGGCCATGTCCAATTTGTTTTGCTGGTCTATGTGTACTTACAATGGGGATTTTGTTTTTCCTTTTTCTTTTTTGAGAGGGTAGGACCGGTTATAGACACATATAAAATGCATTTTAATAACTTTTAAAAGCTTTAGAAGAAATTTAAATATAGTTACTAATAAAACTGAACTACTGCACTATTCTGTAACTAATATTTATGTCAATGCTAAATGAAATGTTTTATTAAAAAAATTTTAAGTCAGCATGGCTTCACTGAACAAATCATGCCAATACCATTTCCTTTTTTAACAAGATCACTAGGATGAGGAAAATGCTTTAAGATTTTTAGTAAAGCATTTTTAAAAGTCATGTAATTTTTGTGGAAAAGGTAGAAAGATATGGGCTACACAATAGTTCAGTTAGGAGAAATTGTAACTACTTGAATGGCTTAGAGCCAAAGAACACTCATTATTTTTTTTGGTTTTTGGTTTTTTTATTTTTTAGTGAGGCAATTGGGGTTAAGTGACTTGCCCAGGGTCACACAGCTAGTAAGTATTAAGTGTCTGAGGCCGGATTTGAACTCAGGTACTCCTGACTCCAGGGCCGGTGCTCTATCCACTGCGCCACCTAGCTGCCCCAAGAACACTCATTACTAAGTTAAATGTCAACTTGGAAGGTGCAATCCAAGAGAGTAAACCAGGCAGGCATCTCTTCTTCACTCTGTATGATATTTAAGATTTTTGTCAGTAACTTATATAAAAGTATAGATGGTATACTTATCAAATTTGCACATGATATGAAGCTAAGAGATGGCTAACACACTAGATGACAAAAATAGTGCTCTACAAAATTTAACCAGCTAAAAATACTGGGCCAACTTTAATAAGATGAAATTTAATAGGGGGAGATATTTATATTTGAGTTAAAAATCAACTTCACATGTAAAAAAAGGCATAGCTAGCTAGGACGATTTTTTCTGGAAAAAATAATTGTCAGTAAATCCTTGACAAACAGACCCTCAAAAATCTTTCTAGCTTGGTAGGAGCTACTGGCATAATTTTAAAGAGTTCAGTGTCATCTCCGATCCAGAATGAGGATATACAGAAAGAAAAAATGGGGGGGGGGGGAGAAGGTCCGTGGGTGTTTGTGGGAAGGGGTACTGTGGGTAAGAATGGAAAGGGACACTTTTAGGAATAAGGAATGGCATATGCATGGAGGAAGAAAAGCACTAAACATATCCGGAGTCTTCAAATAGTCTAAGTTAGACCTCATGGGGATGTTGAAAAGTAACTGAGTGGAGATACAGAGACATTCAGCTTGACTGTGACCCATAATAAAGCAAATTAAGCATCTTTGAAGGGGGACAAGGGGGAGGGGGGTATAGGGAAAGAAACCAATAGAAAGACAGCAGTTAACCAAAGATAATGAAGACTGAATAGGTTAGCTAAGGGAGTTAAGTCCCACATGAAAGTAGGAAGGCCTGAAGTGTCCTTGCAAAGAAATTATCCTTGGAAATGGGAGTCCCTTGTGCAACTCCAAGCAACTCCAAGTTCAGAAAAATGGCATACATCAATATGCCTCTGAAAATGTTGA
Organism: Dromiciops gliroides; assembly: GCF_019393635.1. NCBI lineage: Eukaryota > Metazoa > Chordata > Mammalia > Microbiotheria > Microbiotheriidae > Dromiciops > Dromiciops gliroides. The sequence continues at coordinate 58,737,323 of NC_057861.1, read as the reverse complement.
TTGCAGAAGGGCTTTCATCCTTTGAGGGTAGGAGATACCTTGTATCTTCCTTAAACCAATCCTCCTCAGAACACATGAAGTGTAGTACAGAGGAAAGAGCACTGGATTTGGAGTCAAAGGATCTGCATTTGAATCCTCACTATTTTCTCTCTCCAGGTCCTTTGGCAAGTCACAACCTCTCTGCTCTTCCATGTCCTTATCTATAAAATTAGGATGCTGGACTAGAACTCTTAGGGCCCTTTACAAACTCAATCTAAATTTAGCTTAACTACACCAGTTAAGTTATTCTAAACCAGTCCTTATCCAACATGGATATGAACAAAGTTCTCAAAAGAAGAACTACACAGTATTCACAAACACACGAAAAAATACTCCAAAACTCATAAAACTCTGAGGTTTCACCTCCCATCTTGCAGATTGGCAAAAGTGACGAAAAATGGCAATAGTCAATGCTGAAGGGGTTATGAAAAGACAGGCATAATACTACATTGTTGGTGAAGCTGTGAAATGGTACAACAATTTTGAAAGGATATTTGGAACTATAACATATCCATACCCTTTGAACCAAAGACTTCATTACTGGGCTTATACACCAAGGAAATCATTGATAAGAAGAAAAATCTCCGTGTATTCCAAAATATTTATAGCAGCACTTTTTTTGTGTGAGAGCTAAGACTTGGAAACAAAGTAGATGTCCACTAAATGCGGGATGGTTAAACAAATTGTGACACATGAACATAATGGAATATGACTGTGCTGTAACAAATGATGTCTGATGATTACTTATAACTAATTTAACTCTTCTCAGTAATACAATGATCCTAGACAATTCCAAAAGACTCATGATGAAAAATACTGTCCAATTCTGAGAAAGAATTGATGGAGTCTAAATATAGACTGAAGCATGCTATTTTCACTTTATTTTTTTTCATGGTTTTTCTTTTGTTCTTTTTATTATTTCACAACATGACAATATGGAAATATTTTATATGATTGAGCATTTATAACCTATATCAAATTACTTACCATCTTAGGGAGGATAAAGGGACAGGAGGGAGAAAAATTTGGAACTCAAAATCTTATTAAAAAATGAATGTTAAGAATACTATTTTAAAAAAGAAACTATTCTAAGAACTGGAATGGTATCTCATAAAGTGACTTGCATACATGTAGCATTTAATAAATTCTGGTGAAAGGGAAAAAAAACCCAGAAATGATGTGTGTGATGACCACAGAGAAGCATGGAAAGATCTATGTGAAATGATGCAGAATAAAGTAAGCAGAGCCAAACCCCTCCCCCCCCCCCCCCGCAAAAGCCAATATATGCAGTGACTGCAACACTGTAAATGGAAAAAAACAACTATACATCAAAAGATTCAAAAGTAAATTAGATCAAACCTTAATTTAGACACTATCTGGACAGATCATTTAACCTCTCTCACCTGCAAAATAAGGAGACTTGATAGATCTGGAAGAGACCTTCAAAACTATCTAATTCAATGACTCTATAACCTCATAGCTCTTTCATCTATCAATAGAAGTAATACTTGGCACTATCAATTTTATAGGGTTGTTTTGAATAACAAGATAGTATATGTAAAAGATTCTGAAGAGATTTTTAAATGTTATGTTATCATAACTATTGTTATTGAAATGACATATGCTTTTGTGGAAAAAAGCAAATCAAAACTTCTAAAAACTGTTTCCATTCAGCCAAGGCAAATTCAACTTTAAGAATGTTCTACTTCCTGTGAATGACTTGATTATTCTCAACAATACAATGATCCAACACAATCCCAAAGGACTATTAATGAAACATACTATCCACCTCCAAAGAAAGAACTGATATTGATGGAACTGAATGAAGCATGCTATTTTTCACTTTCTTTCATTTTTTTCTTTTAATAAAGTTTTCTTGTACAAAATGACAAATATGGTAATGTTTTACATAATCATACGTGTATAACCCATATATGATTGTTTACCCCTTCAGGGAGGAGGGAGGAGAGGGAGGGAAAGAGGGATAAAAGTTGGACCCCAGAATTATAAATAAAAATAAATGAATGACCTTTTTCTCTTCCGCCAGTTTTGAGTTTGCACTCGATTTCCTCAGCTGGTGAGTTCGTGGACCTGGTGCCTCGGAAATGCTCTGCAAACAACAGGATCATTGGGTCCATGGACCACACGTCCATCCAGATGAACGTGGCCAAGGCTGACAAGGTCACAGGCAGATTCAATGGCCAATATAAAACTTATGAAATTTGTGGAGCAATTCATAGAATGGGAGAATCTGATGACTATTCTCCAGCTGGCAAAAAATGATGGTATTGTTTCAAAGAATTTCTAAGTGAAGAAATCTTGTGGAATATGTCTTAATAAATCAGAAAAACAAAACAAAAATGAATAAATGCTTAGTGATTAAAAAAAGAAATATCTCTAAGCTACTTTTTTGATCATGGCTTTTAGGTAATACAATAATTCTTAAACTACCTCTCCTTAATCTATTTTCCAGATCAGTTCTGCCCCCATCAGTTATTTCATAGTTTTTTTTATTTTTACATTCTTTTGACTGTGTTTATATTCTTAACATCTTATGGAATCATTGGCTTCCACTTGCCATTCTCATTTTTAAGGAACTGATTTTCTTCAGTGAGCTTTTGTGCCTCATTTTTCATTTGGCCAATTCTGTCTTTTAAAGACAGAATTCTTCTTCTGTGCTTCTTCTACCATAAGGCCAATTCTGTTTTTTATTGTATTTTCTTCAGTATTTTTTGTGTGTGTGTTTCTTACCAAATTGTTGACTCTCTTCATAATTTTCTTGCCTTACTCTCATTTCTTTTCCCAATTTTTGCTCTACCTCTCATCTGACTTTTCAAATCCTTTTTGAGCGCTTTCAGGAATTCTTGTTGAGCTTCTGTACAAATCACATTTTTTCTCTGAGGCTTTGTTTATACCTGTTTTGACATCTTAGCTTCTGAATTTATGTGTTGATCTTTCCTTTCATGTGACATAATTTATATGATCAGGCTTTTTTTGCTGTTTGCTCATTTCCCCAGCCTATTTCTTGACTTTTAAATTTATGTTAAAGTTGAGGTCGGCTCCCATGGTAGAGGAGGCATTGTCTCAAGCTTCATGCTTTTTGTCCTCCTGGTATCAGAGTTAGTTCTGGGGATCTCTAAGTTTTGGGTGAATGCAAGTCAGTATGATCTAAGGAGAGGGTGTGGTCACTGCCTTTCTGACATGTTCTCTGGTCTTTACACCTTGCTCCCCTGTAGCTGCAAGTATTTGCCCTCCTCTTTGCCCTGAATCTGAATAGGGACCCTACTCTCCTGGAACTAAAAGTGCTAGGGCTCCTGTCCTTTCTTCATTAGAACTGAGACCAGGGCCTCTCTTACAAGCCACAATAAGCACTCTTCTCCACCTTGGAACTGTAACCAGAGCTCCTAGACCACTGTGACCACAAGCACTAGTGCTCCTCTTCACCATGGAACTGCATATATATGGGCAATGAAAAAGATCATACAATTCATGCCAGCAATGGGTACCCTGTAATCTCTTTCTGATCACTTGTCTGATCCTCTTGCCATCTCTGAACTGAGAGTTTCCAAAAGATACTACTGTTATTGCAGCCACCTCCTAAAACACCTCCTGGTGCTGCTTTGTACAATATGATCTGGACTGGCTCCCACTCTGGTATTGCATATCTTGCCCACCAACCTCCTAAGTTGTCTTGGGCTCCAGCCCAATGAAAAATGTCTCACCCCTACCTTTTGTTGGTTCTACTACTCCAGAATTCAATTTGAGATGCTACTTTAAAGTTCTTTGGGGGCGGCTAGGTGGTGCAGTAGATAAAGCACCGGCCCTGGATTCAGGAGTACCTGAGTTCAAATCCGGCCTCGGACACATAACACTTACTAGCCGTGTGACCCTGGGCAAGTCACTTAACCCCAATTGCCTCACTAAAAAACAAAAAACAAAAACAAAAACAAAAGTTCTTTGGAGGTGAAAGTTGGGAGAATTCAGCTGAGTTGCTGCCTGTGCTCAGTCATTTGGAGATTACTTTTAGAAGGGAAACAAAGATCTGAGTTTAAGTCCCAACTCTGACATTAACTTACATTGAAGGATAGACAAAGTTTACATAATCCTGGCCCTTACCAGGCTTAGAGAATGGTCATAAAAATACATATCCCCCACAGCTGTAGTATAAATCACTAAACTTGACATTAACTTTTAACCCTTGTGCCTCTTTTCATGCAGATGAGATTAAAACCTCATTAAGTCTACTTCTTTTTGCATAGTTTTTGCTTTACTGTTACCTTTTTCCTCTTGTTTCTTCCCTCCTTCCCCAGACCCTCTCCTAGTACTTTAATAATGAGTAAAACTGGATTTAAGTTGTTCAGGTTACTTAATGCCAAGAAACAATATTTGCAAAAGAATAGCAGCTTCACAAATTCATCATGAATATACACAAACCTAACCAGTAGCAACCCACCTTCAAAAATAAATTTTCCCCAAAGTAATTTTGAACAATGCCTTGAGATCCAGATCATGACACAGCCTCCTCAATGAAATCTATGATTCAAAGGAAATAAGTATAATCATTCAATGAAAAAATATAAAATCAGATCTAAATAACTGGAAAAATATCAATTGCTCATGGATAGGCCAAGCTAACATAATAAAAATGACAATTCTACCTAAATTAATTTACTTATTCAGTGACATAGCAATCAGACCATCAAAAAATTATGATAGAGCTAGAAAAAATAACAAAATTCATCTGTAAGAACAAAAGGTCAAGAATATCAAGGGAACTAATAAAAAAATGCACAGAAAGGTGGGCTAGCCCTACCAAATTTGAAGCTATACTATAAAGTGACAGTAATCAAAACTATTTGGTACTGGCTAAGAAATAGAGTGGTGAATCAATGGAATAGGTTAGGCACAAGAGACACAATAGTAAATGACTATAGCAATCTACTATTTGAAAAAATGAAAATGAATATTGCCCAGAATCTAAAGTGCAGTTAGTAAAACAGTAGAGATAATTCATCTACATATCTATATGAAGAAGGAGTGGACTTTTGATTTCACTGGCACAAGGAACTCCCTCTACCAAAGCAAATTAATATGTTTTTTGAAACTTACTGGTCTTACTAAAACCTTGTTGGTGGTGGAGTTGTAAACTAATTCAACTATTCTGGAAAGCAATTTGAAACTATACGTTAGTTCATACAAATCTACCCAGGTTTCTCTGAGACCATTCCTTTCATTATTTCTTATGGCCCAATAACATATAATAATATCCTATTACACTTCTATACCCCAATTTGTGTAGCCATTCCCTTAAGATGATCACCACCTTAGTTTTGCTCAGTTATTTCTTTGTAAGGACAAAGAACTAGAAACTAAGGTGGTGAATGGAATGGCTGAACAAATTTGTGGTATAGGAATGTAATAAAACATTATCGAGCCATAAGAAACAACGGAAGGAATGGTTTCAGCGAAACCAGGGTAGATTTGTATGAATCAATGTACAGTCAAGTAAAAAGGAGAAAAAACTAAAGAAAGTGAAAAATAGCATGCTTCAGTCTGTGTTCAATCAATATCACTTCTTTCTTTGGAGGTGGACAGTATACAACACTTTAAAGACTAAATAATTCAGAAAGACAACTCTAATAAACACAGTGATCCACAATTCCAGAAGACTGATCAAGTATGCTACCCCCCACTTCTGACAGAAAGGCAATGGACACAGAAAATAAAGTCACATACAGTTTTTGGACATGGACAAATAAAAAATGTGTTTTGCTTGACTATAAATGTTGGTCACAACAGTTTTTTCTTTTTTCAATGGGAAGTGGAGAAAAAATAGGTTTGTTATAATTGAAAAAGTTAAATTTTTTTAAAATGGTGGACATACTAGTTTATACTTGCTGGAAGTTAGTTACGATTCTTTTTTTAATTGAATCTCTAAGTTTACTGAAGTAAATTATCATATCATCTGCAAAAAAAGTACTTCTTTCTTCTTTGTCCATGTCTAACCTCAATTTTTTTTTCTCTTGTCCTATTGCTATAGCTAGCATTTCCAACATTACCTCAAATACTAGTCATAATGATCCTTCTTGCTTTATCCGTGATCTTATTAGAAAGGTCTGTAGTTTACCTCCATTACATCCTGACTCTTGGATTTAGATAGATACTACGGACGATATTAAGGAAAAGTCCATCTATTCCTATGCTTTTTAGTGTTTTTAATAGATGTGAATTGTATTTTGTCAAGTTTTCTGCACTTTGTAACAACTTATTTTCAACATATTCCCATGGCTTCTATCCTAGTATTTTATTCAATATTTTAGTATCAATATTCATTAGGAACGTAGGTCTGTCTTTTTCCTTTTTCCTTTTGTCTCTTCTCTCTGGTTTAGCAATCAAGACTCTATTTTGTATCATGGTAGAATTTGAAAGAATCCTATCTCTTGGAAATCATTTACAAAAAACTGAAAGTAAATGTTCTTCACATGTAAACTCTAACTGGCCTTTCTTTCCTTTAGGAAAAGCATTTATGGGGGCAGCTAGGTGGCACAGTGGATAGAGCACCGGCCCTGGATTCAGGAGGACCTGAGTTCAAATCTGGCCTCAGACATTTGACACTTACCAGCTGTGTGACCCTGGGCAAGTCACTAAATCCTCATTGCCCCGCAGCAAAAAAAAAAAAAAAAAAAAAAACATTTATAACTCAATTTTCTTTTCTTTTTTTTTTTTTGCAGGGCAATGGGGGTTAAGTGACTTGCCCAGGGTCACACAGCTGGTAAGTGTCAAGTGTCTGAGGCCAGATTTGAACTCAGGTCCTCCTGAATCCAGGGCCGGTGCTCTATCCACTGTGCCACCTAGCCGCCCCCTCAATTTCCTTTTCTAAGACTATATTATGTTTTGTTCTGTTAACTGCATATTTTGCATTTTTGTAAATACTCATATTTATCAGTAATTTACTGGTATATAATTAGGCAAAATAAGTATCATGATTTCCTTTGTTTTCTCATTTATTATGAATTCTCTTTTTTTCTTTTCTTTTTTTTGTAGTGAGGCAATTGGGGTTAAGTGACTTGCCCAGGGTCACACAGCTGGTAAGTGTCAAGTGTCTGAGGCCGAATTTGAACTCAGGTACTCCTGACTCCAGGGCAGGTGCTCTATCCACTGCGCCACCTAGAGGCCCCTCTTTTTCATTTTTAATATTGGAAGCTTTGTTTTCTTCTTTTTTTTAATCGGACAAATTAAGTTTATTTTATTGTTTTTTTTCCAAAACAAAATTCCTAAGATTAGGTATAAATTCGCTTCAAATTTCAGAATTTCTTCAGTGGCATTCTTGAGTTATTCAAAGAACTCTCCAGAATGTGGGTTGAGTGGATCCCTCTATGATAAGGCTTAGTTAACCTGGGGTCCTTGAACTTGTTTTTAAAATATTTTTATAATTATATTTCAGTATGATTGGTTTCCTTTGCAAACCCATATATTTCATTTTATGCGTTTAAAAATATCATTTTAACTGGTCCATAGGCTTCATTAAAGAGCCGAAAGTGTATGTGAAACGAAAAAGATGATGAACCTCTGCTCTACAGATATTTACAGAAAGAGAGATTAAGAATTTACACAAAATGAAAAGACATATAAAGGTTGCAGTCTATACAGGTATGAAGAGTGAAACTACACTGATGCCATCTCAAGATTATTTTATTTTAAAAAGCAGTTAAATGTTTTCTCCCTAACTGAAACAAGAAGTCTTTAAGATAGTAACTGGTCAGTTCACCTCTAAAGTGTCAAAGGTGGGCTAGTATTATAGAGGGGCCTCAGTACTACATAGCCAAGTGTTTAAGTGCCCTGCCCCACCCCAAAACAAGTCAATAAACATTTATTATGCATTTACATATGTCTGGCACCATTGTTATGTTTTGTCCATGGTGATGTCATGACTTTCAATGAACTGGATTCAAGTGAGGCAGGGTTGTGCAAAGTCACCAACCTCACTCCTCCAGAGCCATCTCAATCAGTGGCAAGACATACATCAGGATGACTAGAATTGGCCCTGGATGTTTGAGGCAACCATGGTTAAGTGACTTGCCCAGAGTCACACAGCTACTAAGTGTCAAGCGTCTGAGGCCAGATTTGAACTCAGGTCCTCATGACTCCAGAGCCAGTGCTCTCTCTATCCACTGGCCACCTAGCTGTCCCACATGTCAAGAATGGTGCTAAGTACAAGAAATACAAATACAAGCAGAAATACACAATCTCTGACCTCTAGGTCAATACATTCTAATGAGGGACGACAACACAAAAGGAAACTTGCCAGACCACAGGGACATGGTCCAGAGAGCCAAGATCCAAGCTCAGAGAAAAACAAGACAAGTTCTTTAAAATGGAGGCTATGGGAAAACCAGTCAATTAGAGGAAGGGGTGCCAGGGGCAGAGTGAACTTCCAGGGTGAGGAGACTGCTGTAGCATGGTAGAGGGAGTCAGGAGGGGAATTCAATGTAATGCTATAAACATTCACCCAATGCTTTCTGGGCTGGGCAGAGGACGGTACCAGAAAGAGCGCAGGGAATTTGTATGATATATGATTGGGAAGGAAAGTGGGGAGAGAAACCAGTGGTTTGTGGTTTTTACAGAATACATCATGTATATAGATAAGAAAAGAGAAGCTAATTTTGTTTTTGTTGTTTTTAGTGAGGCAATTGGGGTTAAGTGACTTGCCTAGGGTCACACAGCTAAGTGTCTGAGGCTGGATTTGAACCCAGGTCCTCCTGACTCCAGGGCCAGTGCTCTATCCACTGAACCACCTAGCTGCCCCAAGAGAAGCTAATTTGAGGAGGGAAAGCACCCAATCAGCAAAAGCTTCACAATGGAGTTTACCTGAGCACTATCTAAAGGAAGATAAGGCTTCTAGAAAATAGAGATGAAGAGGAGTGCACTCCAGGCAAGGAGGTCACATCTGCAAATGTTCAGAGACAGGAAAAAAGCTGTAAAGTGAACAATGGGGAGTATATTAAAGAACAATGACATATCCATGGCGACACTGAAAATCAGTTCTATCTCACTTTGTAAATTCCTGTCTTTGGGAAGGGACACAAGGGGTTGGCAAGTTAAGTAAACAATCGTTAACAAAATGCCTACTACGTGCCAACATTCTTGTAAAAGGTGAGACTTCAGTGTAGAAGACGAAGGAAGCCAGGGAAGGTGGGAAATGGAAATGAAGAAAGAATTCCAGGAGTAGAGAACAGTCAATAAACATGCAAGGTGATGAAGTGTTTAGTTTGAACAGCAGGGAGGCCATGGTCACAGGATCACAGAGAAAGTGTAAGGAGTAATATTTAAGAAAAATGGAAAGATTTAAAAGGGTCCAGGGGCAGCTAAGTGGCGCAGTGGATAAAGCACCGGCCATGGATTCAGGAGTACCTGAGTTCAAATCCGAACCTCAGACACTTGACACATATTAGCTGTGTGACCCTGGGCAAGTCACTTAACTCCCATTGCCCCACCACCCCCCAAAAAAAAGGGAAGGAAGAAAAAAAAAGATAAAAGGGTCCAGGTTATAGAAGACTTTAAAAGTCACACAGGGAACTGTCTATTTGATCCTAAGAGCAACAGAAAGCCATTGGAATTTACTAAATCAGAAGTGTGGCATGGTCAGACATGCTTTTTAGGAAGATTCCTTTGACAGCTAACTGGAGAATAGACTGGAATGTCAGTCAATCAACATTTATTTAGAGCCTACCATGTGCCAGACACTCTGGCAAGTAAGCACTGGGGGATGTACAAGAAAAGTAAAACCATCCCAACTCTCAAGGAGCTCACAGTATGATGGAAAAAGCAACTGCAAAAAACTACATGCAAATGAGGGTTAAGTGACTTGCCCAGGGTCACACAGCTAGTAAGTGTCAAGTGTCTGAGGCCATATTTGAACTCAGGTCCTCCTGAATCCAGGCCCTGGTTTTTTTTATTTTTAGATGAATTTATAAGTAAAATTTGTCAGTTTTAATTTCTAATGAAATAAATATAAAAAAATACAGGGGGCAGCTAGGTGGCGAAGTGGATAGAGCACTGCCCTGGATTCAGGAGGACCTGAGTTCAAATCCAGCCACAGACACAACACTAGCTGTGTGACCCTGGGCAAGTCACTTAACCCCAATTGCCTCACCCCCCCCAAAAAAAATTATGTGTTAACTATGCTAATGAAAAATAACTTTTTTCTAAAACAAAAAATTTAGTGAGAAGAGTGCCATTATATCTTTTTGAAAATCTCTTAAATGCTGGTTAAAGACAGTGGGATAGATAGCTGTATTCTCCTATCTGGTTTTGCATTTAATCTGCTGTAATATGTAGTTTCAGCTGAAGGAAGTATATGAAGAATGTATGGTCTCACACAGACATAAAATTGGAAAACAGAGGAGTATTTTAATAAAGAGTATCTCAATATTATAAAAATATCTTTGAACTCACAGACCCCCTTGAAAGGTTCTTAAGGACCCCCAAGGGTCCACTGCTCACTCTGAGAATGGCTCCAACAGATTTTGCCTGGGTAACTCTCCATTTTCCATTAGCATCCCTGCTTGGTATGAATTCCAGGGAATATTATGCCTCCCCAAAGGTAAGCTGATAAAAAGAAATCTAATCACCATGCAGACTGACTCAGTTTTCTGATATTCAATACTCTCAACTCCTTTAACTGTCTCTTCACTCCGACTGGAGGAGTAAAGGATAAAGAAGAAAACTCCTCCCAAAGTCTTCCTATGTAGGGATCAGAACTTTCAGAACTTTCCAGGTAACTCTCCATTTTCCATCAGCAGCTTGGCTTGGTTCAACTCATGCCCCTGAACATCATGCTTTCAAGCTGGGTACCCCCTTCCACCCAGTTTTCAGCAATTTTTTTGCATATTTTCTTCCCCTTTTAGATTGTAAGGCAAAGGACTGTCTTTTCTTATTTGTATCCCCAGCACTTAGCACAGTGTTTTGCACAAAGTAGGCATTTAATAAATCTTTTTAAACGAATTGAATTGAGTAGAATTTTGAGCAAGGGGCTGATGTCACCCAACCTGTGCAGCATTCAAAAGGTGACCCTGGCAGTTTTAAAGTGTTCAACTATAAAATAAGGTGGGAACTATGTGTCGAAGTGGATAGAGTGAGGAGCTTGGAATCATTAAGACTCATCTTCCTAAGTTTAAATCTGGCCTCAGACTAGCTGTGACCCTTTGCAAGTCACTTCACCCTGTTTGCCTCAGTTTTCTTGTTTTGTTTTGTTTTGTTTGTGAAGCAATTGGGGTGAAGTGACTTGCCCAGGGTCACACAGCTAGTAAGTGTTAAGTGTCTGAGGTCAGATTTGAACTCAGGTACTCCTGAATCCAGGGCCGGTGTTCTATCCACTGTGCCACCTAGCTGCCCCTGCCTCAGTTTTCTTAATTTGTAAAATGAGCTGGAGATGGAAATGGCAAACCACACCAGTATCTCTGCCAAGAAAAGCCCATACAGACCACAAAGAATTGGACATGACTAAAAAGCAACTAAAATAAAATGAGGTTAGGTTACATTTTCTAAAATTCAGTTTTGGGTTTTTTCCCCAGTAAATACAAGTACCTACTTAAAACCTCACACAAGGGGCAGGGCATTCAAATCTGACCTCAGACACTTGACACTAGCTGTGTGACCCTGGGCAAGTCACTTAACCCTCATTGCCTCACCCCCCCACCCTCAAAAAAGAAAAGAAAACCTCACACAAGCAGCTCTGATTATGAATATTCACAAGGTGTCTGTCATTTTATATCCCTATGATTAGATCCCCAGCAGCATCTGGACAAAACATAATTCACAAAATATAACCGTATGGGGGGGCAACTAGGTGGCACAGTGGATAAAGCACCAGCCCTGGATTCAGGAATACTTGAGTTCAAATCCAGCCTCAGACACTTGACACTTACTAGCTGTGTGACCCTGGGCAAGTCACTTAACCCTCATTGCCTCATATGTGCAAGGTACTGCACCAAAGTGCTACTGATACTTAAATACACAAAAGGTTCTGAGATTTCATTTATTTGACTGTTACTTCCAATGACGCAGACTGCAACCCACCCAGGCCACTGTTTGTCACTAGTATCCACACAGCATGTGAGAGTGATGTAAGAGGCAAAATAAGGGTTAATAGAAAAACCCAAGACCCAAGCGCTAATTCAGATATGAGCTCCAAAAGGGAGTTAGATCCCAGTTAATGGATAACTTATGTTAGGTTCTCGTACCCATAGTGATCAACATCCATAACGGACCAGAACAGGTCAGGTCAAAATAACAATAAAGGAAAAAGACAACCTATAGAAATTCTAATGAAAAATGATTCTATTTTGAAACTAGCCATGGGAATCAGAAAGAGACATGCACAGAAAAGGCCAAATTTGTCCCCAGATTCACCTTATGACCTGTAAACCCCCAAAACACACCTCCACTGAAAAACGTACCCATCTCGGGGTTTGGCTTAGGACCCCAGGAACTCCAAATTAGGATAAATCCTCTCCTGAAACACCCCTAGATGGAGAATATGATAATGAGTAGGACAGGCCCCCTCCCTTGTACCTCCCCAAGGTGGAGATTATTATAATGAGACTGAATCAATTTATCCATACTATAAATATAACTGTCTTTCCTTTCCTTATTTGAGAGATACCTTTCCACTATTCTGGTTCTCTCCCTGTGGTTACCCACAGTATTGCAATAAAACTTGGGAAACTGAGTCACTGAGTCTTGTAATTCTTTTGGGACGACTCACAATCAATTGGACCCCAAATTCCAGCCCACATCAAGAAGATGGGGATATAAAGACAAAACTTAAAAGATTCCTGCCCTTGAAGAATTTACATGGGGGAGGAAGAAAGGAAGATAAGAAATGCCTTGCATTTCAGTAAATCACACTACTTCTATAATAATTTACTTTCCAAAGTACTTCTACATTGACTTAGAAGGTTAAAGTTTGGAAGAGAACATCTGATCACAGGATTTAAGGGGACAAAGGAACTAAAGGGTTATTTAGTCCTCCTCTCCCAAGGACTGCACAGATGAAAAACTGAGACCCAGAGTCATCAATGCTTTTGGAACCCTTATCACCCCCTACCATGAACTTTTCCCATACTTGTTCAATTTAATGTACAAGATAATAGGTGCAAAATAGAGGTCAGTCGATTTTGTTAAACTGTTTCTTCCTTCCACAGCCATTGGTTTCTTCCCAATCCCAGTCAAACATTCTAAAAGCTTAATACTAATTACCACAGGGAATGGATAAAGGTGGCTCATTTCTGCTACACAGAAAACACTGCAGCACACACTACTGATAAAGTAGAGCACTTAGAAAAAGAAACCAAGCTTCCAGCAAGCAATAAGAGCTGATTAGCAACTTAGAAAAGGGGAATAAACCTACTTATTCAATTTTCCAAGAGGAAAAGCAAGCCCACAGCTATTTTCCAAACCACCTTCTTTAAAGTTCAGATACACCATTTTAGGGGAAAAAGTTGATTTAGACAATGAAAACGTGGTAAAAATTACCTCAGTTCTCCCTCACCTTACACCACTAAGATTTCCAGCCCTGAGGGGCTGTTGATTTTTACAACTGTTCTAATAATATAAACTATAACTTTATCCTTCTCACTTTAGGTCAAAATTTAAGGCTTCTTTTTCCAAACAGATGATCAAGTACTCCTTAAACCTCCATGCCCAAGACAGCTTAGACCATATACATACCACTAGTCTAGAAACTTCATCTATTACAGAATGCTTCTGAGTTTACACCAATCTGCTTCAGCTATACATTAGTTACAACTTGTTTCCAAGTACTATATATTGATATACACTATATACGTCAGTTACATTCAATATTACATCTCTCCCTAGGCTCTCTGGCCACAGAAAGAAGAAAATGAAACTCCTGTACTGAAATTGGAAAATCCCCATTCTTTTCTCCCCTGCCCCAAGTGCAAAAAGTCACCCTGAGGGAAAACAGGAGATAGCTTGTGCCTGTCAAGTCAACCATGACCAGCACTTCAACCACCAACTTTCTTCAGATCCTACTAAACAGAAGAAAAACAGACCAGTCCTGCTTCTAGCCCAGCCCCTGCAGTCATCAATGAGGGAAGAAGCCACTGCTGTTAAGGGACCAACCATCCCCATAAATAACTTCAAGAAAGCCCAAGAGCCCCACTAGAAACAGTGTCCTCTGTCCACCCTTCATCACTGATCCTACTTCCAGCAGAGCTTTTGAAGCCATCATCCTCTCCATCAAGATGGGGCCTGGCAACTGCTTCTGTGGGTGCTTCATTTATAAAGTTCTTGCCACCAAAGTCAGGACTTTGTCAAACAGTTCAACATCAGAAACTGATATGCTCTTTATCAGTGGAATGGCATCTAAAATCATGTATTTCTCCATCAGTTTTATCATTGCACCCTAAGAATGGGCCTTTCTAATTGACTTGACTTGCTGCTGAAATCTTCTGTATATGTTGTCTTCCCCAATAGAATTTGAGCTTTTTGACAGCAGGGACTGTCTTACTTTTCTACCTAAATCCTCAGCATTTAGCACAGTGCTGTGTACATAGTTATGTGTTTAATAAATGCTTTTTCATTCATTCTTTCTTTTTTTAAAATTTCATTTATTTATTTATTTATTTTTAGTGAGGCAATTGGAGTTAAGTGACTTGCCCAGGATCACACAGCTAGTGAGTGTTAAGTGCCTGAGGCTGGATTTGAACTCAGGTACTCCTGACTCCAGGGCTGGTGCTCTATCCACTGCTCCACCTAGCTGCCCCTCATTCATTCATTCTTTCAATTAATTCACTTTCCAATCAGCTTTCATGAGAATTTTTTTTAAAGCACTGGTTTGACCATATTTCACTTCCCTGCTCAATAACCTTCAGCGTTCTCTACTACATCTGTGATAAAATAAAAACTCCGCAACCTGGCATTTTAAGTCCTCCACAGTTTGACTCCAACCTATATGATGAAGTGGAAAACATACTGTATCTGGAGTCAGACAACCTACAGTCAGTCAATCCAATTCAGCAGGCTGTGGATACAAAAATGTAAACAATATAGTCCCCACAACATGAGGAATTCACATTCTAGTGGGGAAAACCACATGAATTTGGACAAGTAAACACAAAATTTACACAAAGTAAATATTAATTTGGAAAGATGGGGGGGGGGGGTCGCGTGAAGATGATGAAAGGCCTCCTGGTAGGAAATGGCACTGAAACTAAGCCTAAAATGAACTAGGGGCTCCAAAAGGTGAAAGTTAAGGAGAAAAAGAATTTCCGGCATGGGAAGATATAGTCTGTACATCAGGACAGAGGCATGAGGTAGAATGTCCTATATCAGGAATAATAAGTATGAGGCAACTATGAAAATCAGTTTAGAAAGATAGGCTAAAATACCCCAAAGAAAGAGAAAGAAGATATATATGTAATTTTTTTCAGGACAGCCAAAAATGGGAAACTAAGGGAATGTCCACTTATTGGGTAATGGCTAAACAAACTGTGGTATATGGATGTAATTGAATACTACTATGCCATAACAAATGATGAAATGGACAACTTCAGTTTCAGAAGTCATTAAAAAGACCTTTATGAATTAATGTAGAGCAAAGTGAACAGAAATAGGAAAAATCTACATGATACGGGGCAACTGGGTGGTGCAGTGGATAAAGCAATGGCCCTGGATGCAGGAGAACCTGAGTTCAAATCTGGCCTCAGACACTTGGCACTTACTAGCTGTATGACCCTGGGCAAGTCACTTAACCTTCATTGCCCCACCCCAAAAAACCATGCTACATGATAGCATGGGGAAGAACTAATTTGAACAATTTTAGAACTCTGATCAATCCAAAAGACTCAACATGAATGACATTTACCTCCTTATAGAAAGCTGATGAATTTAAATGCATGGGGTTTGTTTTGTTGCATTATGTAGATATGTGTTATGGGATACTTTTTTTGTTTTTTAAGTTGCTTAATGGGGGGAGGACCGGTTAATAAAAAAAAATACTTGTTTCTTGAAAAAAAAATTTTAAGATGTAAATTTTAAAAATAGGTTATAGCCAGACTGGGAAGGGCTTTAAATATCAAGCTGAAGATTTTGTTTTTTGGTACTTAGAGGTAATTTGTTGTTGTTGAAGTCCTTTTTCAGTCATGTCTAACTCTTTATTGACCCCATTTGGGGTTTTCTTGGCAGAGATATTGAAGTGCTTTGCCATTTCCTTCTCTAGCTCATTTTACAAATGAGGAAAACTGAGGCAAACAAGATTAAGTGACTTGCCCAGGGTCTCAAAGCTATTAAATGTCTGGTGCCAGATTTTAACTCAGGAAGATGAATCTTCCTGACTCCAGGCCCTAGAGATAATGGGGAGCAACTAAAATTTTTGAGCACAAGAGTGATATAATAAGACCTGTGTATTTGGTATCTATATAGAAGATGACTTAAAGGAGAGAATCCAATTAAAATACTACTACGGGGGCAGCTAGGTGTCCCTGGACTCAGGAGGACCTGAGTTCAATCGCGGCCTCAGACACTTGACACTTACTAGCTGTGTGACCCTGGGCAAGTCACTTAACCCTCACTGTCCCACCAAAAAAAAAAGGCTATTACATAAAGGTTTGGTATCCAAGCTATATATAACTCACATACAGGGTGTCTCAAAAGCGTTAATGCAATTTTATAAGTATAAATGTTACAAACGTACAAAAAACATTTGACAAGTTATTTAAAAATTTTAAAGTGGTTTCCTATTAAAATTCAACTTCACTGCCACTTTGTGTTACATATGACTTTGGTCAATTTTTTAACTTTGTAAAAAACTTTTATCAACTGCTACTCAGTGCATGAAAGAATTGCCTAGCCTTAAAATCAAAACAAACAAGGTTTTGATGCATGACAGTTTTTCATGACCCCACCAAAAAAGTGTAATGAAGATAAAACAAGTGACAAAGGTGTTCCACTTTTTTTTTAAAGGCAATTGGGGTTAAGTGACTTGCCCAGAGTCACACAGCTAGTAAGTGTCAAGTGTCTGAGGTTGGATTTGAACTCAGGTACTCCTGACTCCAGGGCTAGTGCTCTATCTAGTGCTCCACCTAGCTGCCCCTGACAAAGGTGTTCCAACAAGTGGAGTTCCTTTACAGACCCACCAGATTTATCCAGAAACTGTCCCCCACATACGATTTAGAGTCCCCTGTCTTGTTTGTTTGTTTGTTTTTTGCAGGGCAATGAGGGTTAAGTGATTTGCCCAGGGTCACAGCTAGTTAAGTATCAAGTGTCTGAGGCTGAATTTGAACTCAGGTCCTCCTGAATCCAGGGCCAGTGCTTTATCTACTGCGCCACCTAGCTGTCCCTCCTGTCTTCTTAAAATTAAATTTTCAGGACAGCTAAATGGCGCAGTGGATAAAGCACCGGCCCTGGATTCAGGAGTACCTGAGTTCAAATCTGGCCTCAGACACTTAACACTTACTAGCTGTGTGACCCTGGGCAAGTCACTTAACCCCAATTGCCTCACTAAAAAACAAAACAAACAAAAAAAAAAGGATATGAACAAATAGTTCTCAAAAGAATGATAAACTATGAATAACCATATAAAATAATGCTCCACATCACTAATAAGAGAAATGCACAAACAACCCTAAGGTCTCACTTCACTCCCAGAAAATTAGCAAAGATGACAAATGATGGAAGTAGTCAACATTGGAGACGTTATGAGAAGATAAACACAAGTATAAAACTTGAAAAATTACTTAGAAATATGTAAATAAAATGACTATACCCTTTGAACCAGACATTCCACTTCTAGGCATACAGCCCCCAGGAAAGTCAACGATGAAATAGAAAGTCTATATACACCAAAATATTGATAGCAACATTTTTTTGTGGTAGCAAAGAATTAGAAATTAAAAGTAGATGTTCATCAAGGAACAGCTACAGAAACTGTGGTACATTAACATACTAGAATGTTACTGTGCTCTAAGAAACAACACATATACAGAGAAGCACGAAAAGACTTATACAAACTCATGTAGTGAAGTAGAGTCAAGGAAGTAATATGATCAATGATTATGACAATGTAAAATCATAAATTGAAAGTCAATTCTACAAAAAAAAAAAAAAAAAACCAAAGAGGTAAAGAGATTACCCCCCTGCCTACTCTTTTGAAGAGTTAAGAGGTCCACAGATAAGAAACATGGAATATATTTTCTTTTGTTATGTATTAGTCAGTTTTACTGATTTTTTTTCTTTTAGGCAATATAAACAAAAAGATAGCAAAAAAATATTTTTAAGATGAAACTAGTACAATAGTCCAGATAAGAGTTGACAAGGGTCTGAACTAAGATGGTATAGGAGGGATGCAAGTAATGTTGTAGAAAGAAAATCAAGATTTGTCAAATGATTATATAGGGGTAGGGAAGTGTAATGATTGGAATGATGCCACATGCTGGAGATTTACTATAGGAAAGCTCTGCCATGAGAAGGCGCCCGAGGGCAAGATATGTAACTTTTCTTTGTGATGTTTGCTTGTGGGAGGAAGAGGGGGCGAAGCTGGAGCCCCCCCCCCAACAAAGACTCTCGTGGAAAGCAGAGAGCAGAGCAGGATAACTGTAGCTCCCTAAGATAGATAGATGAATCTAGGCCTTTCTCCCTTCACCAAATTCTTATTCTCTTTAATAAATGCTTAAAAGTCTAACTCTTGGTAAAGCTTTTAATTTATTGGCGACCACTCATTTTAGACAGACTAGCTAGAATTTTAGCCCCTTACAGATGGTGACCATGAAGGGATTTCAAATATATTCTCCACTGTTCCCTGACTAAGATCAAAATTGGCAGTAAGTGGACCGTGTCCTCTGGCACCTCCAGGGAAATGCTACCGTCTGGAGAATAAGATATGGTTGCTCTCTGTGATACTGTGACAAGACCTTTGACTGTTGGCTTCCAGGTAGCACCGTGTGGTCATCTAAATGTATGAAATGTTCATCTTATTGACACTTGCCTTAATTTGCTTATGTGAACATTTGAGAGAGATTTAAAAAAAGAAAAACCTAACCTTGTTTTATTGAATAATATTCAACAAATTTAAAAGGGAGAAAAGTGTTCTACTTTTCAGATACAGGAGTCTCGCTTTTCTCATTTTGTATTATAACTAGGTGTGATTGTAGCTCAGCCTGGCTCTGAGGCTGACTTTCTGACCAGTACATCATGGCTGCTGCATTAGGTATAAGTACTGTTTCTATCATTCTATGTTTCTAATCCTACAGAGTGGGGGCCTAAGTGCAGTTTAATCGCCTGGATTAATAGAAAGACAGTTCATGAGGGACTGCCCCTCTGTACAAAATTTCCTCTTTCTTCTTTTCCTATATTGTTATTTACATATTGTTTGGTAGCATAGGGTGTGTTTCATCAAGGAACACTCTGTTCCTGGAAGAAACAAAGGGGGGAATGTGTCGAGATAATGGAATGTGATAGATGAGATTTAGCAGATACTCAGGGGCCCACCTGGAGATTACTAGATTGTAAACACATCTGGCTGATACTTAAGAAGCTAAAAACTTTGAACTTTACATTGAGACCACCTTTGGGTCCAGTGAACCAATGAATCTGAATGACACTAGCCAATCAGCTTGAAGAACCTCCCACTTCTGGGAGGGGAACATAAAGCAGGAAGCAGACGCTGGGTCTTCTTCCTCTTTGGGCTAGAGAGATCAGTGTGGTGGCAGGACTTCACAGGGGAGTTTAGGAAGGCAAGGATTTCAGGCTATAAGAAATCTGTTCTCAATCTTTCTCTTTCTTTTACTATCTTTCAATAAACCCTTAAACCTAAACTCATTTATCAGTGATTTTAGTCAGTTTCCTCCCAAAACTGAGGGGATAGATTAGAACCCACATTTAGAATTTTAAATTACACAGAAGTAAAAAATGACTCTAAGGATTGCAAACCTCATTCCTAGGGTAATTCTGTTGGTGCACTCAACAGAAATAGGGAACGCTCGGGGCAGCTAGGTGGTGCAGTGGCCCTGTAGTCAGGAGGACCTGGGTTTAAATCCAGCCTCAGACACTTAACACTTACTAGCTGTGTGACCTTAAGCAAGTCATTTAACCCCAATTGCCTCACCAAAAGGAGGGGGGTGCAGCTAGGTGGCGCAGTGGATAAAGCACCGCCTTGGATTCAGGAAGACCTAAGTTCAAATACGGCCTCAGACACTTGACACTTACTAGCTGTGTGACCCTGGGCAAGTCACTTAACCCTCACTGCCCCTCAAAACAAAAACAAAAGAAATAGGGAATGCTCAACAATAGATCTGGAATCAGCAAACCCAGGTTTCAATAATGACTTTTGAACTTACTATCCATGTGAACTTATATAGGTCACTTATCTTCTGAAATTGTTTCCTCATCTGCAAAATGAAGGGGTTGGATTCAATAACTTTAAAGGTCCCTTTGAGCTCTAAATAAATGAAACAATACTTGTCCTAGCTAGTATCCTATTATTTCCCTTCACATTCCAGCCAGACTAGCCTAGAAACTACTGCTTGAACTCCCATCTTTATATTTCCACACGTTTCTCTGTCTGAAAGGCTCTTTCCTCACCTAAACCTCTTATAATCTTTGTCTTTCTTCCTGGCTTAGATCAGGTATCACCTCTGTGTTCATTCTAAGCAGAACATAAGGTCCATGTAGTTAAGGATTGCTTTATTTTGTCTTTATCAACTCCAACATCTAGCAAGATGCCTTGCCCATGGCAGACAATTAGTGTTTACTGACTTAGTTAAAAGTCAACGATTTTGGATTTCTCATCTAGTCCCAGTGACAGAATCAAAATCTACATGCTTCTTAGGCAACAATCTGTATTAAGTACTGTTAATTATATTTTGAGGAAAACTAGGCCACAATGGACAGAGCATTGGGCCTGAAGTCAGGAAGTACTGAGTCTAGTTGCATAACCCCGGGCAAGTCACTTAACACCAATTTGCCTCAGTTTCCTCATCTGTTTTTTTTGTTTTGTTTTTACAGGGCAATGAAGGTTGTTGACTTGCCCAGAATCACACAACTAGTAAGTGTCAAGTGTCTGAGGCCAAATTTGAACTCAGGTCCTCCTGAATCCAAGGCCAGTGCTTTATCCACTGCACCACCTAGCTGCCTCCCCCACCCCCACCCCCGCCCCCGCCAAGTTTCCTCATCTGTAAAATGAGCTAGAGAAGGAAATGGCACTCCAGTATCTTTGCTAAGAAAATCCCAAATGGGGTCAAAAAGGGTGGAAAATGACTGCAACAACTGAGTAGCAACAAATGTATATTTATGTTATTGTCTACATTTTAAATTTTGTTCATAAGTTCTGTGCATGTGAAGCACAGTGGAGTCAGAACACCAGATATTTGCTGTCTTTGAAACCTTGGGCAAGTGGCTTAACTTCCCTGGCCCTCTGTTTCCTCATTATAAAGTGAGATAGATCAGAGCAGTGCCATCAAATTCTGCAAGGGGAGCCCTGCAGGCTACATATTCACTTTAAAAACCCTAAATTAACATCTATGTTATATAGTTATTTTGTTCAATATTCACCAATTATATTTTAAACTAGGCTGGGATACCTGTTTGATACCATTGGATTAGACAGTTCCCAAAGTCACCACCACTTCCAGTTCTAGATCTATAATCCTAGTCTTGGTCCTTTTATCAGTGTCCTGTGTAGATTACATGGCCTTCCAATGGTAGGAAAGTACAACAAATGTCTTTAGAGTCCCTTAACATATTATGAATCCATTCTATGTGGTCTTAAACATTTCTTAATTCCATGTTTTCAGTCTCTACCATCTCTTGGGTTGAATCATTTCAAACACATATGTTCCACATACTACCTCCTTTCACTGGTCCTAAAATTACATTTCCCCAGTTATTTTTTATAGTCTGAGATTCAATTCAATGCTAATTCATTGTTAGGCACTTATTTTGTATAGACCTCCACTAAAATTCTATTCCCAAGTGGCTCTCAAACACTATGCCAGCCTAGGGCTATAATTGTCTTCCAGCTATATACTAAGACTTCCCACCACTCTAAAAAAATCTTCCAGGGCAGCTAGGTGGCACAGTAGATAAAGCACCAGCCCTGGATTCAGGAGGACCTGAGTTCAAATCCAGACTCTATTTGACAGTTACTAGCTGTGTGACCCTGGGCAAGTCACTTACTTAACCCCAACTGCCTCACCAAAAAATCTTCCACAAAACTGCCAAAGGGATATTCTATTCCTAAAATGTGGGTCTGATCATATCACCTATTTACTCAATAAAAATCCCAGTGTTTCCTTATACCCTTACAATCAAGCATACACTTTTGTTTGGAATTTAAAGCTCATCACAACCTGAAACCCTCCCTCCCTTTCCAGTCTTCTTAGACTGGTAGAGAGGGATCTCTACCATGCAGTCTCTTGTCCAACCATATTAGCCTACTTGCTGTTTCCCACCAATGATCCTCCATCATCTGTCTATGCCTTTGTACTGATTGTCCTCCAGTGGCCCAGTGGATAGAGCACAGACCCTGAAGTCTGAACAACCTAAGTTCAAATCTCACCTCAGACACTGTGTATCCCTGGGCAAGTCACTTAACCTCAATTGCCTTAAACATCCAGGGCCATCTCCAATCATCTTGATATCTATCTTGCCACTTGTCATGGTCTTCTTCAAGAATGGAGGACAGGCACTTGACACTTACTAGCTGGGTGACCCTGGGCAAGTCACTTAACCCTCATTGCCCCACCCCACCCCCAAAAAGAATGGAGGACAGGGGAAGCCAGGTGCCACAGTGGATAAAGTACCAGCCCTGGATTCAGGAGGACCTGAGTTCAAATCCGGCCTCAGACACTTGACACTTACTAGCTGTGTGACCCTGGGCAAGTCACTTAACCCCCATTGTCCCACCAAAAAAGAGTGAGAGAGGGGGAAAAAAAAGGACAAACAACAACCTCTATGCTTGCAATGATATTCCTCCTAATCTCTGTCTCTTGGAATCACTGCCCTCCTTGAACCCTCAGAGCAACATGAAGCCTTCTTCATGAAGCCCTTCCTTACTCCCCCAAGTGCTAGTGTGCTCTGTCCAAAAACCACTTATTTATTTTGGCTATAGTCTGTATATGCTATATATTCTGTGTGTTTATATGTACATATGTGTGTATTGTGTGTGTAATGTGCGTACGTATGTACGCATGTATTTTTCTCTTTCTCCTTCTTCTCTCCTCAGAGACAGAACTGTTTGACTATTGTCTTTGTATACCTAACACTTAAGCCCTGGGACTGGAGCACAGTAGTTCTTGTTTGTCCTTCATTCTTTTTGTTTTTTTAGTGAGGCAATTGGGGTTAAGTGACTTGCCCAGGGTCACACAGCTAGTAAGTGTTAAGTGTCTGAGGCTGGATTTGAACTCAGGTACTCTTGAGTCCAGGGCCAGTGCTCTATACACTGCACCACCTAGCTGCCCTTGTCCTTCATTCTTGAAGAGGACCATGAAACTGGGGTGATATCATAACTGAATTGGATTTAAGTGAGGAAGGGCAGTGCAAGGTCACCAACCTCACCCTCTCCTCCAGAGACATCTGAGTCCAACAGCAAGATAGCTATCAAGATCACTAGAGATGGTCCGGGATGTTTAAGGCAATTGGGCTTAAGTAACTTGCCCAGGATCACACAGCTAGTGTCTGAGGTGAGATTTTAACTCAGGTCCTCCTAACTTCAGGGCCAGTGTTCTATCCACTGGGCCACCTAGCTGCCCCCCACCCCCCACCCCCTTGCACAGTAGTAGTCCTTGCTTAAAGAATATCTGTTGAATGATTAGTTTGAAAACTCTTATCTGAAAGTTAGTCATGAGGTAATAATGGGGGGGGGATCATAATCATTTAATTAACTATTTAACTAAGATAAATTTAATAAACAATAAAATCATGGATTTTGGAATTTTTCCCTATGTTGTTGGGTTTTGATGATTTGTTTTTCCTCTTCCTCTTTTTCTTTAAAAAATATTTTTTATTTGGAACGGCTCCCTAGGAAGGAGTTTGGGAGAAAGGGGCTGAGAGAAATTTAAGCAATGTAAAAGCAAAAGAAATAAATACTTATTTAAAAAATTGAAATATAGGATGTACTGCAGAATCAAAATTAGTAGGACGTATGATATGTAATAGAAAGTGCTACATTGGGATTAGGAGACCTAGGCTTGAATCCTGGCTCAGATACATTAACTGTGTGAGCAGAGGCAATTCACCTCCCCTCTCTGATGCTCAGTCTTATCATCTGTAACATACCGATAATATCTGCAACACTTACCTTGAAGAACTGTTGAGAAAATAATTTTTCAAATCTCAATGTGCTATAAATTTATTCTTGCACTCATAATTTAAGAGACAAAAAGAATTTAAATAAATGCTAAAAATTAAATTTGAATCTACCATGTTTTCCTTTTTTTTTTTTTTGGTGAGGCAATTGGGGTCAAGCGACTTGCCCAGGGTCACACAGCCAACAAGTGTTAAGCGTCTGAGGCCAGACCCGAACCCGGGTCCCCCTGACTCCAGGGCCAATGCTCTATCCACTGCACCACCCAGCTGCCCCTACCATGTTTTCCTAAAGGAGTAAATAATAAAGCTAATTCCATTAAAATTAAGTTATTGTAACTGTAACTCAGAAAGATTTTTTTGAAGATTTTACTTTAATGTACTAAGATTTTTGAGGCACACAAAGGAAATGCTTAGTATTTATAAACACTCTCAATAAGGTATAGTAGTAAAGTACTGTAGAAGGCAGAAGGTCTGAGTTTGAGTCCTAGCCCTACTATCTACCAGCAAGTCATTTTTCTGAGACTCAAAATCCTCATCTGGAAAATAGGGATAATGTACCTACCTTACAGGGAGCATTGAAGGAAAAGCTCCAAAAATAGTCATGCCTTGATAATCTTCCATTATTCTGCTTACACTCCCCAAGTCCACTATACCCTTAATCTGATACACGCAGGTATTAAGTGCCTACTATGGACAAGGCATTGTGCTATAAAGGAAAAAACGAAGCTGACCAGTTCCGCTATAAATTCATGATATCTAACTTCATCTGAGCCCTTGCAGCTACTTGGCAATTTTTCTATTTAATTCAACAAACATTTATTTATAAGTTTTTTGTGTGAAGGATATAAAGATAGTACCTGCCTTCAAGAAGTTATCTGGGGTAAGAATGGAAGGAAGAAAACTAGGGTAATACAAGTAAATACAAGGTAATGTGAGCAGAGAGAAAATGTTAGCAATTGGGGAGATGCAGCAAAGACCCTGGCACCTGAGCTGAAACTTGAAGGAAGACAAGGTTTCTGAGAAGCATAGCTGGAGACTGCATGTTAAACAGCAATAAGATAGGAGATGGAATGTTAAGTTGGGGAACAGTCTGGATAGAAAGCAGTGTGTATAACAGGGAGTAGTAGTGTAAAAAAAAAGCTTCAAAGGTCGAATGAAATTGTTCTCTCCAAGGTCCCCAAAGATCTCTCAACTGTCTTTTCTCCTTGACCTTTCTGTCGCATAGAACACTACCCCATTCCCTCCTCCAAGATCTGTGTCCTCCCTTCCCTTGGCTATCTCCTGGTTCTGCTTGTCTCCAACCACTCCTCCAGTTCACTGTCCTCCACTAGCAGCCAAATATGAATGTTCCCCTTTGAGTTCCATACTAGCTCCTATAGCAATCTTATCCACTCCCAAGGTTTCATTATCTCTAAATGGACAAATCCGCAAATGCACATATTCTGCCTAACTCTCCTCACGTCACATTTCCAACTGCCAAATGGACATCTCTACCTAGATGTTCTAACACCACTCAAAATTCAACATATCTAAAAGTAGACTAATCTTCCCTCCCAAAAAACCCTGCTCCTTGGGTTGACTTCACTATTTTTTCTGATAACACCACTGTTCTCCTAGTCCCTCTTTCAAAAGTTCTAAATCCTCTTTCATTCTTTACTACTTCTCCCCTCTATTCAGTTAGCATGTCTGCCTCCACAATCATATCTCCTCTCTAGTCCCACCATTCTCTCACATCCTCTCCTACCGGCTATTTTAATAGCCTCCCAAATGGTCTCCCTTCTCCAATGCATTCTTCACACATATGCCAAGATAATCTTCCCAGTACTCAGATCTGACCATATCACATAAAATAATTCAATGGCTCCTCCTTTGACTAGGGCAGGGGTTAGTAAACTGATGGCTGTTTTTGTATTCTTTATTTAAAAACGTACAAACCATTCTTAGTTCACAGATCATTCAAAAACAGGCAGCAATCAAAATTTATCCCGGGGGGCATAGTTTACACACCTAGAGAATGAAATACATGCTCCTTCATTAGAAATTGAAGACCTTCTGCAATCAGGCTCCAACAGACCCCAGTATTCATGAACTCTATGTTATAGCCTAACTAGTCTTGTTTGTTTCCTAGGCTCTCATCCTCCCCAGCACCTGATCATGAGGCTGTCTCTTCTCAAGCCCCTCTACACAATCCTTTACCATATTTCTACCTGGGCAGCTAGGTGGCGCAATGGCTAAACCACCAGCCCTGGATTCTAGAGGACCTGAGTTCAAATCCGACCTCATACAGGACACTTACTAGCTGTGTGACCCTGGGCAAGTCACTTAACCCTCACTGCCCCACAAAAACAAACAAAAAACCCACTCATATTTCTACCTGAAATTCTTTTCTTTCAAGGCTCAGCTTAAGTACAACATATGGACCATGAAGATCCGTCCTTTACCTTTATCACATTCTACCTTACAACATACTTATTTCTATATATGACTGTACCAGTTCACAAAAGGGCCCCCGAAGAAATACAAGCAGAACATTCCATGATTCAAGAGAAGGCCATGGATTATAAAGGGGAAAAGGAGGAAGATTCTCTCACACCCACCCAATGGGTTTCCCATTTCTGATCTCACAGATAGGAAGACATTGGGAACTGAGAAAATGAAACACAGAAACTTCTAGATATGGAAGACTAGGGGAATGCAGGGTGGGCAAGAGAACAGAACCAGTGGCTATGGTTACTGGAAAAAAAAGCTTTTGAACTATTACAACGGTTGATCCCCTTCCACCCTTCACCCCACCAGGTTATAAACTCCTTATATGAGATCTTTTTCTCCATTTTGTGTTCCCACTAACTAAAATTGAGTAGATGCTTAATGTTTGTTGAGTTCAATATACAAATATAAACTATCCAAACTACTGGGGGTGGCAGCCTAGTGTAGTACAAAGAGCACACTAGACTGGAAGTAAGAAGACCTGGGTATGAATTGCAGCTCTGTCACTTCCCTTCTCCAAGTCTCAGTTTTCCCCTCACAAGAGAACAATACTACCTCCCAGAGTTGTAAAGAAAACACTTCTGAATTGTAAAGTGCTATATAAATGTGAGCTATTGTCATTATTATTACAGAGCATAGTTTTATTTGTTTAAATCATTTCAGGTGCCTTTTGAAAAGCAATGTTATGAGAATTTGCCAAATCCTTTATATCCAAGTCTAAAAGAAATACAAAACTCAAGATTCTGGAAACTAAAATTTTTAAAATGAAAGATGCCTGGTACTACAGTCCAGAGCGTAGAAATACTTTTCCCAATACCAATAATATTTTTCTATATAGATTTAACATTAGCAGAAGCAGCAAAGTGACTACCCAAAGTTACAGACTTGTGAATATTAGAGGTCAACTGTCTGACATTAATTTTCAACCAAAAGGTAAATTTAGGCACTAAACTATAATTGCACAGTCATAAAGTTAAGAATTACATGACACCATTTCTTTATTACATCTCTTAGAAGGTTTAATTTTAGTTTTGTCTCTGACAATGTCCCATTTTTTCCTACAAGCATCTTAATTGTGTCAGTTATCCCAAACTTTTAACATTTAACTGGGAAAAGCAAAGCCAATGGAACTTGATCAACCTAATACCCATGTAAATGACCCCCAGTTCACATCTGATCCTAGATCATAGGTTCTTAACCTGTTTTCTGTTATGGATGCCTTTGGCATACAATTTTGTACGGCAGGCTCTCAAACCCAAGTGTCACTCTTCAATCATGCCCAAGAAACATCACAGAAATCTCAGAATTAGAAGTATCAGAGATTACTTAGTTAACCAAGAGTTATTGAAAGGCTCCAGTGTGGTGGGACCCACTTCCAAGGCATTCCACTTTCAGACAGCTCTAGCTTCTTTCTTCCTTGGAAGAAGTCTAAATCTGTCTTTCTGTAACTTCTACTTCAATGCACCTAGATCATTACGTGCCTTTTACATCTAAAGAATTGTGGATACAAAGACGGAAGGAAAAAAAAAAAAGAGTCTAGGCCCACAAAAAGTATATAATCCAAGAAGGGGATAAATTATGAATAGAGGCATGAAAAATTTGATAAGGTAAAGAACACTTTAGCTGAGGAGAATCAAGAGTGAGGAGCAAGGAGGCAATACTTGAGCTGAATCTTTAAGAAAAGGTTTTCGAGAGGGCAGCTAGGTGGTGCAGTGGATAAAGCACCTAGGAGGAACTGAGTTCAAATCCAACTTCAGACACACTTACTAGCTGTGTGACCCTGGGAAAGTCACTTAACCCTCATTGTCCCGTGCAAAAGAAAAAAAAAAGGTTTTCAAAAGACAGAAATAAAAAGGGGAAAACATTCAATACATGGAGGTGGGAGGTTGGAGCAACATGAAAGAAGTCTGGAAAGAACATGATTTTATAAAGGGGAAGGAGTAGTTTGAATTGGGTGGACTACAAAGTTGTTGAAGGAAAGTAATGAGAAAGTACAAAATAACCTGAAGACACATGATGATCCAGCTCATTTCTACACAGAAGACAATACCAAACTCCTATTAATTATAAAAACAAAAACAACAAAATATTGGGTTTCCCATGGAATTAAAAATAATTTTTCCAATTTAATCAGTAAGCAGTTATCACACCATAAAGCTACCTTTAGTAACTGATTCAAGAGAAAATGAAAAAGAATCTGATTATTATAATTTCCTTAACATTTAACTTTGGATGTCTAGAATACAAAAAGGGTAAAGAAAACAAGACAACATAGCCAGAATATCAGAAATTCTGTGCCTACCTAAAAAAATGCCCTTGTCTGAATTAATTTGGTTTAAGAGTTTCCACTGTGTATTTTGTTGATTCTACCTCTACCACATGGTCTTGGATCTATCCAAGTACAAACCTCTCTCCTGGACTATTCCCAAAACCTAAATTTCCCTACCTGTCTCCAATTCATTGTCCACATAAGGTGCCAAGATAATTTTCCTAAAGGAGAAGACTGACCATGTCACTTGGCTAACAAATCTTCAGTGGTTCCCAACTGCCACTAAGATAAAATACAAACAATTCAACTTGACATTAAAACCCTTCAAAATCTGAATCTATCCTGCAGGATTATTACAACATTAATTCTCTTCTTGAATTGTACATTGTAACCAAAATGCCCTACTTGCTTTTCCCTAAACTCAGTAATTCATTTCTACCTCCATACCTTCCAACAGGCTGTGTCTATCCTGGAATGCATTTCTTCCTCCCCTCCATCCTCTTAGAATTCTGAGCTTCCTAGCAGGCTCACCTTTCTCCATGAAACATTTCATGACCCCTCCCCCTCAAATGTTAGTATGAACTCCCTCTTTGAATTAAGGTGTTAACTTATCTCTGTATATGTTTTATATTCCTATTAGAAAGCAAGCTTCTTGGGAGCAGGAACTGTTTTTTCTTTTCTTTTTATCACCAGTACCAAACGCAGTGCCTTACACAAAGCAATTTATTGTTGAACTGAATAGCTTTATGATCACTGAAAATTCATCTCCTTTTTTCTATCCATCTTTTCTACTTCTTCACCTCCAACTCTTAACTGTCCCTTGGAGCACTTTAAGTCATGCAATTTATCTAAGGTTTCTTCCACACCTATGGACAATCAGATTTCTTTCTGAGTCTACTAAGATTACTTACTCAACTGGCATTAATATGTAGTGTTAAGTTTTCAGTATTGAAAGAACCATCTTCTGGTATTGTTGAAAATAAAAAGCCAGGCATGATTTAATGTATTCACTGTCAAGTTTAAATTCAATGTGCTTTAAACTACATCAAAGATTACAGTGTTGCATTAAAAGGGGGGGGAGACTTTCTGGCATTTCTTTTGCAATTCTGCCCTAGAACAATAAAAAATATGCAGAAAATAGTCTTCAAGAACTACCATCACCAACTTTATCATACTGGGCTTTTGAAGTTCTCGGCTCCCAGTGTTAATGACAGAATTCCTTTGATAAATATTTACTTAAATAGGCTGAATGTGTCCAAAACCTCACAAACGTAATCTTCCACTCAATTTTTAGCCAAAAATGTACAAGGAAATGTATTTCAATTAAAGTCATCCAGAATTCTTGATAACATACTACTACTGTCCCAACATACCTTAAAGGAGAAATAAAAAATTTCCCTGTTCAGACAGATAAGACACAATCTGCATTTCTTGCCCAAATATAATGAGAATTTGACTTTGGCCCATGGAATATTAGCTATAGGAACTATCACTTCCTGGTCTTTAAGTAAATGCAATACCTTGTTTCAAACCTTAGGAGCTCACCATCAACTGCTACCCATCTTCCTATTATTGCCCAACACATTAAAGCCACAAG
The DNA here is from genome assembly GCF_019393635.1 of Dromiciops gliroides. NCBI lineage: Eukaryota > Metazoa > Chordata > Mammalia > Microbiotheria > Microbiotheriidae > Dromiciops > Dromiciops gliroides. The sequence goes on along the minus strand of NC_057861.1, from coordinate 58,706,604 downwards.
AATATGTTCTTTCAGTCTGTATGTACAAATGAAAATCCCTCAAGAACTGTGATGATGTAGTGCCCACATCCCCAAAAGGGGGTCCTGAGCTAACACACTGGTTTTGCACCATGAAAGGCCTGAGTAGGCCAACCTCTAGGGTGATTCTGGGTCAGACAGTCAAAATTAGAAATCCAGAATAAATACTGCGTCCCCTCCCCCAAATCTGAGCCTGTTAGTACTAGTGGCAAGACTTTTATTCCGACAGATAGACGATGGAAACAAGAGCACAGAGTTAGAAGTCAAGCGAACAGAGCTCCTACCCCTAAACCACCACTACCGATTCCCAAGGAAAGCCAGGAATGCCCAAACTATCCCCCCTCCCCAACGCCCCGGCCAAAAAAATAAAGAGAAGCAAACAAGATCCTGCAGCCCTGCTCTAGCTCCGAGGGGAAAGCCCTCCAGGGTTTCCTCCCAAAAGACATGGGCTTGAGCACCCCAGACCGGGCTTCCCAGTGAGGCCGAAGGGAGAGTCAGGACAACCGCCTCAGGGGTCAGCAGAAGGGCTCCAGAAAGCATTTCGAGGGCGACCGGAGACACCAGTTGCTCCGCAGCCTCCTCCCATCCCTCGGTGGCGGAGACAGGTTTTCCTGTGTCCCCCCGGAAGAGAAGAGGGCGCAGGGAAGGGAGTAAGGACAGCCGGTTGCCTGAGCCATGCCTCCCCTTCCCCAAACCCTCCTAGGAACGATCACTCAGCCCAAATCCCCAGCGCAGGCCTCACGGCCCAAACGCAAAGCCGCGGTCTCGCGTACACGGCGTAGCCGAGCCACCCCTCGCCGCCTCCGGATAGCACCACTCCGGCGGCGGCCCCGGGCTGGGGTCCGGACGGCCAGGACTGGGTCTGTGCGGGCCGGGGGATGGCCCGAGTAGCGGAGGCTCCGGCGGGGCTCGGGAAGCAAGACGGCGCGGTGCCCGGAGCTAGGGAGCAGGGGAAGAGGAGTTAAGGGGCCCATGCGGCCAGTGCCCCGCCGCCCGCCGCCCGCCACCCGCGCTCCGGCCCTCGCCGCCCCCTCCCCGCCGCGGTGCGCGCAGGGCGGCCCGGCCCCCCGGGACACTTACGTTGCTCTGGGGGTCGATGGCCTGCAGCAGCCGGTCCCTGATCTGCTGCGGGGAGGCCGGAGCCGCTGTCATTGCCTGAGCGAGGCGGGGGGGGCGGCCGGGCCGGCGGGCTGGCGGGCGGGCAGGCTGAGAGGGAACCGGGGACCGGGCGGGGGGTCACTCACTCGCCGGCCTCCGGGAGCGGAGCCGCATGTTCCCCGCGGGGGGACGGGGGGGAGCCGGAGCCACCGCCGCCGCCTGAGCTGCCCGAGCCGCCGCCGCCGCCTGAGGAGCCGCCACCGCCAGGAAGGAGCCTCCTCCACAGCCGCCGCCACAGCCGCCGCCGCCGCCGCCGTCGCCGCTGCCTCGAGAACCAAACTCCAGTGAGCTGCCCCCGCGCCAGGCACTCTGGGTAACCCGCGCCGCACGCAGCGCCGGCGCCACGCTGAGGAGATTGGGAGGTGGGGGGGGGAGACGAAGGAAGGGAGGGAGGGCGGGGAAGGGAGGGGAGAGAGGAGAGCAAGGGCAGGGGGAAACGTGCGCGCCCCCTATGGCCCGGACACGCGCAGGGCGGTGCAGGGCCGCCTGTCCCGGAAGAAGCCTTCTTCGCCCTCCCTCCCCCAAGCTACCCCGCCCCGCGCCGTTCCGGGCCGCAAGAGAAGCCGTACGCATGCGCACGTATAGCACCAAAATTTCCTCCCCCCCCACCCCCACCCCCCCACGTCCCCTCTGTCTTGCCGTCCGAGACTTGAGTGGGACGGTCGTTGAAAGGCGGTTGGACCAGGGAGGAGGCCGTTGGTTGTGGGCCTGAAGAGGGGCGGGGCAACAGCTGGGAAAGGGGTAGAGCCCAGCGGCTGGTGAGGTAACGGGGAGGGGGAGGGGAGTACGGATAAGGACGAGGGGGCGGACCTGCCCCACTAAAAGTGGGCAACCCGGGCCAGAGGCACCCCGACTGGCCCCCGGAGACGTCCTTCCCGCTTCTCATGCCCCGCCCACTGCAGGCCCTTGGACGCATGTGCAGCCGAAGTCGAGGGGGCGGGCGGACCGGGTGGCTGCAATGATGGCGGCGGCGGCGGCGGCAGCAGCTGCTGGGAGGGGGAAGGAAAGAAGGGGGGAAGGAAGATAGCTAGCGGGGAAACCGGCTCTGTCCCTCTGGAGGCCGCCGCCGGGAAGCTGAAGTTCCCCAGCCTGCCCGCTCACCGTGCAGCCCCGGGAGCGCATTCCTGGCAGCCGCCGAGGAGGCCAGGGCGCCCTGGGCTAGGCTGGCCCACGGAGGCGCCTGCTCCCGGCCCTGGCACCCCGAGAAGCCCATCCCCCCTCCCTTGGCCGCTGGCTTTGAACTCCCCCTTATACTCCACCCCCACCCTACTCGGCCGCCCACTCGTGGTGTGAGCCGCCGCCAGTCTCAGGCCCTCCCTGGGCCTCTGAATGGAGGGGGTGAGGCCCCTTTCGAGCCCGACATCCCACTACTCTTTACAAAATATCTTCCTAAGGCGCTAGGGAGCTCCCCAGGCTTCTGTGTTCAGCAGCCTGCCCCTGGGCTAAAAGAGAGGCTCCTGGGCTTGGCCAGCGTTGCCAGCCTGTCCCCGACCTACCTTTGCAGACAGGACTGCCCTTCTCTGCCAGCCAAACTGGGCTGTTAAGTTGTTGCCCATCTCCTCCCACTTCGGTGCATTCTAACAAGCCACTGACTATGCCTGGAGAGCACTTCCTCCTCGACTGTCAAAATCCTCTCCAAAGCTCAGGTCAAGTGCCACCTCATACTTGAAGCCTTTCATGATCTCAAAGCTGAAAGGGCTTCTTCCTCAAACATTTCTAGAGCTGTCAGGATCTACATTGCCATATCCTATTTCACTTTATGCTATACTTATTTCAGTAACCTCTTTTTCCTCTCAGTAAACGATCATTTCTTTACAAGTGAGTAGTGCTCCTTTTCAACTAGTTTACCTAGCACTTTACACATTGTAAGTGCACAGTAGTTTTGTTGAGTCTGAAATTCTGGGAGACTAAATAGTTCATTGCATATTCCCCTCTGCTTCTTAATCTGACAACTCAGAATCCTTCAGTGGCTCCCTGGTTAGCTCTAGGGAAAAAAAATATGAATTCCATACTTGGCACAATCTGATTCCCACCTACCTTTGAAGCTACTATTCACCTTCACTCGTTTCAGCCAAATTGTACTGCTACTAGCTATTATCAACTCCTATCTCCATCTCCTGCTTCCATGTGTTCATTTAGGCCATAGTCCCAATGTTCACTCATCTCTACCTCTTAGAAACCTTATCTCTTTAGGACCCACCTCAGATGCCACCCTAAAAAACCCAATTGTTATGGTTTTCAGAACTAGGAGAACATGGTACACAGTAGCAGTAATGATGATCAACTATGAAAGACTTAGCTACTCTGATCAGTACAATGATCCACAATTCCAAAGGCCTCAATATGAAAAATGTTTCTACTTCCAGAAAACTGATAAATTCTTGGTGCAGATTGAAGCATGTATTCTTTCACTTTTATTATTATTGTTGTTGTTGTTTTGTTATTTCGTAACATGGCTAATGAAATATATTTTGCATGACTTCATATGTATAATGTTCTTCTTGCCTTTCCAATGGTGGGGCAGGAACAGGAGGGAAAGAATTGAAACTGAAAATGAATAATTTTTAAAATGTAATTAAAAAAAGAAATTGTTAGCGATCTCTTCCTCAATTTTCCTTCTTATATGTATTTGTGTTCATGTTGTATCCTGCAAGTAAAGTGCAAACTCTTTAAGGTCAGGGACTTTGATATATGTTATCCCCAAAAACTTAACATAGTACCTTACACATATTAGATGCTTGGTGTTTGTTGAAATTATATTAGGAAGAGAAAAACTAAGAGAAATTATTATCAGTCCATATCAGTGTTGCACTTTAAAGTTTAAAAGCATATTTTTCAAAGGGGTTTCACCCGCCAGTCCTGAAAGCCGTCTTGTAAACTTTAATATCCACCCTAAAAACCAATATGTTGGAGCTGAGACTCTAACATACCCTTCCCCAGCTTTTTTTTTTTTTTTTTTAGTGAGGCAACTGGGGTTAAGTGACTTGCTCAGGGTCACACAGCTAGTAAGTGTTAAGTGTCTGACGCAGGATTTGAACTCAGGTACTCCTGAATCCAGGGCCGGTGCTTTATCCACTGCACCACCTAGCTGCCCCTCCAGCTTTATTTCTAATGCCTCAGCTTTACCCACACCATGCACAACTCACCACTCTCTATCTTATCTGAGTGTTATGCCTTTGTTGTTTGCAAACTCTGCCTATCTTATGGGGAAAATCTCCTTCCACATATCCACTTGTCAAAAAATCCTTCAAGGATATTTGTTTCTTCAAAGGCTGTGTGACTGAATTCATCCATAAATCCTCAGCATTTAGCACAGTAACTAGCACTTAGTATGCACTTTATAAAATGTTGAGATGAATGCCATCATATGGGAGCTCCCTCATATGGGAGAATATGAGACTACTCAATATTGAGGCCAAAGAAATCTCAGCCCTCCTCTCCCAGGGTTTTGTTAGTATGGTGGGAAACAGCTTGATGCATTCTGAACTTCCATTTCTGGAAATATTAATTGAATTTGTTTTTGAAAGCAAAACCTCAGTAAGGAATCCAAAGGAGTCCACTGATGAGAACCATGTGTTTAAAAGGGGATCCCTCTGTTCCATACTCATTAGTTCATAGGCTAGTTGCATTTTTAGCATTTTTAGTTGCAAAAAACCATTTTTTTTCATAGGTCTTTACAGATCTCACCCTTTGATGTTAAAAGTTCCAAAACAATATACAGTTGAATAATATACATGAGTATTAGCATTACTTTTTTCACTGATTATTCCAATTTTCCCATTGGGAAGTATGTTATAGTTGGAAACTAACTCATTTGTAGATAGGAATGATCTAACAAAATAAGTTGGGTTAAACAAGCCCTGCCCCTGTAGTCTCTAAATTTTTTCCTTACCTGTTTGTTTTATTTTTTTTACCTGTTTTTTTGTTTTTTATCATGGGCCCATACACAATTGAAAAGAAACAGGGTTTCCATGTTTTTGTTTTTTAAAAAAGGTAAGTAATGTAAAAGACTGAGTTTTTATCTCAAGATAGAACATTGACATTTTACATATATTTCAGTAATACATTTTACCAGTTTAACATTTTTTAAATGCCACTTGTATGCAGAGCACCTGCTTGGCATGGAGGTTATTGAAATTTACAAGGTATAGTCTTTGGCCTCCTAGGGTAACAACTGAAAGAAAAAAGGGTGAAAAAGAAAGATAAATCATTTGTGGGGAAGGGGGAAAGGTTAGAATAAATAGAAGTAGAAAATTACCAACAATAAAGGAAAAGAAGCAAAATTGTTCTGCTGCAGGTATGTCTGTCACACCCTGTACTTCACTTATACTGTGAGTTTCATAAGTTATTGCTGTCCTTTGACATGTTATCTAAGTACTCTTCACAGCTCCACAGGCTCTATTCTGAATGGGAAGCAAGACTAGACTGGGGTAGAAATTTTCCTAAGGGCCACGGCAATTGTAGGAAACCCATTTCACTTGTCTTCAAGAGGATTTAGTCAAACAATGGGCTGGGGGTCCTCGTCAGGGTTCTAACTCATAATAAATAATAGTAATAATTTGAAGAAACTAGCTAAAGAGCCAACCTTAGAATCAGGTTCTAGTACTGTCTCTGACACACTCTGGTGTCATGGCTTAGGCAATGCCCTCAACTTCTCAGTGCCCCAGGCAACACTTAAAATTATAAATTATGGAAAAGTTGCCAATGACAGAGGGAATTTGCACACTGGAAGATGCCCATACAGAGGAAATCACAGGCCCATAACCAAAAAATAAATAAAATTACATTTTTTTCAAAGTTTATCAAAATTCAAGTTTCCAAAATCTAAATATCTCAGAATTACCTGCTGATGTATTTCATACTTATGTTTCTGGCATTTATCTGAAATCATTTTAGATAAGATTTATTACTCAAAAAACCACACACACACATATGCACATATGTTTCACATTTGATTTTCCAATGCCCTTTGTTACAATGGAAATGTATGTGGAGGCATAGGGCCAGGCCCCTGCTCTTTCTTACCTCCTTGACACTGGACAAGTGACTGAAACCTTCCTGAGCATCAGTTTCCTTATCTATAAATATGGAAGGATTGGACTAAGTTCCTTTCAACACGAAATCCAAGAATGTTTCTAACAGCCAGAACTTAGCTTCTTATATGAGAATAAGGGGGACTAGACCTGTGATTTCACCGCAGGGGGTGCTGGAGCCAGCTCCTACCCCACTCATGTGGTCTAGGGCTTGATTTGTTGTTTATTGATTGGACCCAAAGTGACCAAAAAAATGTTCCTAATGCAGATTAAACTTAAAAGTGTGTCATGTAATTTCAGAGAACCAATTGTTAGGCATTTACCAGTATATCCCTGGGTATAGGGATCTCCTAGGTGAGAAAAGTTCCTCTACCCTTCCCTAGGACTTAGAGTCTTAATTGCTATGAACTTTAAGAGGTTAAGTGACTTGCCCAGGGTCAGAGAGCTTGTATGTGTCAGGTCTTCCGGGCTGTTAGGTCAACTCTATCCATTATACCACACTGCCTCCCTTTGTTTGAAATAGACAAAATAATCCATAAATAAACTCGAAATGTAATCAGAGGAGGGAGAGATCTAGAACATGAACAGAGCACCCCTGGGACAGCCTCTCTCCACATGGAGGACCTGGGAGGCTTACTTCCAGTAGAATCATGATAATAAGTAAAGGACATGTCTGGGAGAGAGAGACTGTGGAGCATGCATAGACATTCTGTAACTGGTTCCAGTTGGCTAACAAGCTCTTAGATTGTCTTAAGAGGGATTCCAAAAGATCTGTCAGCTTCAGTTCTGGTCTCTCTGCCTCAGTGCTCTTAGAAAAGCTCTTTAATCTGTGAAGGGAATTTAACCTTGTGAGTTCAAAAGGTCTAAAAGGCTTCTTTGACATCTCAGCTTTCCAAAATGTGTCTTTGCAGGGGGCAGCTAGGTGGCCCAGTGGATAAAGCACCAGCCCTGGATTCAGGAGGACCTGAGTTCAAATCTGGCCTCAGACACTTGGCACTTACTAGCTGTGTGACCCTGGGAAAGTCACTTAACCCTTAGTGCCCCACCAAAAAACAAACAAAAAACAAAACAAAACCCATGTCTTTGCAGCCAACACAGCATTGATGCCTCCAAGGTATAAAAGGAATGAACTTCCCTGCCCATTCTAGGGTTCTAGCATTGGTGTTTGCAGACAGTTTTAGCATTGATGCCTCAAGAAGCAAACTTTGGATGAAAATTCTACCTGAATTAATTATTTAATGCCATATCAATCAAACGGCCAAAAAATAATTTTATAGAGCTAGAAAAAATAATAACAAAATTCATCTGGAAGAACAAAAGGTCAAGAATATCTAGGGAATTGATTTTTTAAATGCAAAGGAAGTTGGCCTAGCTATACCAAATCTAAAAGTATATTATAAAGCATCAACCATCAAAACTATTTGGTACTGGCTAAGAAATAGAGTGGTAGATTAGTGGAATGGGTTAGGCACACAAGACACAGCAGTAAATGACTATGCAATATGCTGTTTGATAAATCCCAAAACTCCAGCTTCTGGGATAAGAATTCACTATTTGACAAAAACTGCTGGGAAAACTAGAAAATAGTATGGCAGAAACTGGGCACAGACCAACATATTACACTGTAATTACATACCAAAATAAGGTCAAAATGGGTACATGATTTTTTTGTTGTTGTTTTTTTGTTTTCAGGGCAATAGGGATTAAATGACTTGCCCAGGGTCACATAGCTAGTAAGTGTCAAGTGTCCGAGTCCGGATTTGAACTCAGGTACTCCTGAATCCAGGGCCAGTGCTTTATCCACTGCGCCACCTAGCTGCCCCTGGATACATGTTTTAGGCATAAAGGGTGATACCATAGGCAAAGTAGAAGAGGAAGGAATTTACCTGTCAGATCTATGGAGAGGAGGAAAATATGACCAAAGATGAGAGAAAGAACAATATGAAACCTAAAATGTATCATTTTAATTACATTAAATTAAAAAGCATTTGCACAGGGGCAACTAGGTGGTGCAGTGGATAGAGCACCGGCCCTGGAGTCAGGAATATCTGAGTTCAAATCCAGCCTCAGACACTTAACACTTATTAGCTGTGTGACCCTGGGCAAGTCACTTAACCCCAATTGCCTCACTTAAAAAAAAAAAAGCATTTGCACAAACAAAACAAATGCAACCAAGATTAGAAGAAAAGCAGAAAGCTAGGAAACAATTTTTACAGCCAGTGTTTCTGATAAAGGCCTCATTTCTCAAATATATAGAGAATTGAATCAAATTTATAAGACTACAAGCCATTCACCAACTGAGAAACAGTCAAAGGATATGAACAGGCAATTTTCAGATGAAGAAATTAAAGCTATAGTCATATGGAAAAATGTTCTCAATCATGATTGAATAGAGAAAGGCAAAGTAAAACTATCACCTCACATATATCAGATTAGCTAATATAACCAAAAAAAAAAAAAAGAAAATGATAAATGTTGGAGGAAATGTGGGAAAATTGGAACACTAATACACTGTTAGTGGGTGGAGTTGTGAACTGATCCAACCATTTTAGAACTATGCCCAAAGGGCTATAAAACTACGTATACCTTTTGAACCAGCAATACCACCACTAGGTCTATATCCCAAAGAGATCATAAAAAAGGGGAAAGGACCCATATATACAAAAAAAATCAGCTCTTTTTGTGGTAGCAAAGAATTGGAAATTGAGGGGATGCCCATCAATTGGGGAATGGCTGAACAAGTTGTAGTATAGGAATGTAATGGACTACTACTGTGCTATAAGAAATGATAAGCAGGCAGATTTCAGAAAAACCTGGAAATACATGAACTGATACTGAGTGAAGTGAGCAGAACCAGGAGAACTTTGTACAAAATAACAGCAACACTGTGTGATGATCAACTGATAGGCTTAGCTCTTCTCAGCAATGCAATGATCCAAGACAACTGGAAAAGACTCATGATGGAAAATGCTCTCCACATCTCAAAAAAGAACTATGGAGTATGAATGCAGATTGACTCATACTACTTTCACTTTTTTGTCGTTTTGTTTTTTCTTTTTCGTGGTTTTCACCTTTTGCTCTAATTCTTCTTTCACAACATGACTAATGTGAAAATATGTTTAACATGATTATACTATATGACCTATATCAAATAGCTTGCAGTCTTGGGGAGCGGGGAGGGAGGAAAGGGAGGGAGAAAAATTTGGAACCCAAAATCTTAAAAAAATACATGTTACAAACTATCTTTACATGTAATTGGAAAAAAAATAAAACACTATTAAGGAAAAAAAGAGAGACTGAGAAACAAAATAGTAAAAATGAGATGGATGGAAATTCACAAATAGTAATTATAACTTTGAATGTAAATGGGATGTTTGTAATTAATTGCAGGGGTCCCTATCAATTGGGAAATGGCTAAACAAGTTGTGATATATGATTGATGGAATATACTGTGCTATAAGAAATTATGAGCTCATTGATCTTAGAAAGGCATAGAAAGACTCACACAAAATGAAGAGCAAAGTGAGCAGAACCAAGGGAATATTGTATACAGTAATAGCAATATTTTTTAAGAACAACTTTGAACAACTAAGTCATTTTGACTAATATAAATACACAACTTAAAAATAAAGGATATATGAAGACAACATCTGCATCCAAAGAAAGAACTGATAAATAGAAGTATGTGTGTATACCTCCCTACATACATATATACATACATACATACATACATACATTATACATTCATACATTCCTATTTCTGTCTAATGGTTGTTATCTATAGGGCAGGGGGGGAGGGAGGAAAGAAAAAAGGGGGGTAAAGAAATTTACATGATAACTTTGTTGTATATTTGGAGGGAATAGCAAGTTGCATGTGGTAGATTTGCAGTTTCATGTACTTTCATCTTTTTTATTGTACTCTTATGGAAATTCTTATTTTGTTCCCTGAATTGAAAACAAAATAATTTTTTTTTGGTGAGGCAATTGGGGATAAGTGATTTGCCCAGGGTCACACAGCTAGTAAGTGTCAAGTGTCTGAGGCTGGATAAAATAAAAATAATAATAATAATAAATGGGGGTAGCTAGATGGTTCAATGGATAAAGCACCAGCCCTGGATTCAGGAGGACCTGAGTTCAAATCCAGACTCAGACAATTGACAGTTACTAGCTGTGTGACCTTGGGCAAATCACTTAACCCTCATTGTCCTAACAAAACAAATAAAAAATGTTGGAAACTATCTTTACATGTAACTGGAAAAAAAGTAAATTATAATTAAAAAGAACTAAAATTTTAGGGAACAGCTAGGTGGCGCAGTGGATAAAGTACCAGCCCTGGATTCAGGAGTACCTAAGTTCAAATCTGGCCTCAGATACTTGACACTTACTAGCTGTGTGACCCTGGGCAAGTCACTTAACTCCAATTCCTTACAATCAATCAATCAATCAATCAATCAATCAATCAATCAATAAAATAAAATAAAATAAAATAAAATTTTCAAAAAGCAGCTTTGGGGAGTAACCCTTAGCATGCAACCCAATGGTATCAGAGACAAAGGATCATTCAGCAGTCATGCCAAATTTGAACATGTAGTGCAGGAGAAAGGATAACAGAGGTGTATAAGGGGGAAAATGTACATTTATCCTTGCTATCTATTTAAAGTAAATATCCTATTGTGAAAGCTCATATGAATTAGTTAAAATCTAAGTGGTTAAATGAAACTGAGGGTGCTAGTCACTGGCCCCCTAACAAATGGGGGAAACAAGCAGTGTAGGCTCAAGCCAATGGCAGGCAAAAAAAAGATATCACAAGTTCTCAGGGCATTCTAGCACCCTGAGAAGGAGAGGTAGCCAACCTGAGAGAGTGAAGGGCCAAAGCATACATGGTACAGAAGAAGAATCAATCCTGTTCTCAAGAACATTAAAATGTAGTTGACGGGCCAAGAATTTTGTACTAATAAAGAGATCACCAGAAAACAAACAAACAAACAAAAAAAAAAACATTCCCAGTCCCTGGGGGAAGTTAATACAAATAAATTTGGAGCTTCTACCCTGGACCAGGAGTTCCCAGCTGCCTTGATTGGAATGAAAACAAATTCAACTTGTCTACTATAACTAGCCCCAGACCACAGAATTTTGTTGTTGTTTCATCATTAGAGATATGGCTAACTGCATTTGAGTGTTCTTGGCAAAGATACTGGAATGGTTTGCCATTTCCTTCTCCAGCTCATTTGACAGATGAAGAAATGGAGGCAAACAGGAGGAAGTGATTTGTCCATGGTAACACATCTACCAAGTGTCTAAGACCAGATTTGAACTCAGTTCTTCCTAACTCCAGGCCCAGCATTCTATCCACTGCACCACCTAGCTGCCCATACTTTACACCCACACTATCTTGTCAGCCACCCTGCTGAGCTCACAACCCACCCCACCAACTTTCTATTTCTTGTTTTCAGCTCAGTAATCAAAAAAGTACTACCTAACTACCATTATTTCTGGAAAGGATTTGTAAATTGCATGCCCTGTGAATCTACTCACTATTCCTATGATTCCCAGGGCACTCTCTTCCAATTTGAGTTGTTTCCCTAATAGAATGTAAGCTCCTAGAGGGTAGGGATTGTCCCAATCAATCAAGAAGCATCAAGTGCTCTTCACTAGTCACTGTGATAAGTTTTGCCACCTTCCCCCCACCTCCAGCCCCAGGAGCTTACAACAGTTACATAAGTATAGCGATAGGATGTGGGGTTTCATTGATATAGATAATTACCAGGCAAGGAATTCCCTCTTACCAATCCAGGTTGTTACCTTTGAAACTTTTAGTCTTAGTAAGTTGCCAAAGCACTGAGAGCTTAGGTGACTTGCCCGGAGTTACATGGTCAGTATGTTTAAGAGACAGAACTCAAACCCGCATCTTCTTGACCTCCTCTCTATCCACCACACCACACTACTCCTCAGCATATAGTGATGAATTTATAAAGTATATGTATAATAAATAGGTCAGGCCATTTTGGAAGGAAGACACCAGCAGCTAGGGAATTGAAAGGCTTCAAGATAGAAAGGAGCACTTGAAGGAAGCTAGGGATTCCCAGAGGTGGAGATAAAGGGGGCATTCACTGAAACCATTGGCAACAGCCAGTGCAAAGACACAGGGATAGAAGAGGGAATGTTACATGTGCAGAAGAGCATTCAAATGATGGACAGACAGTAGACAGTAGAGTAGGTGGAAAGGTGTAAGAAGATTGGGAAGGTTGTAAAGAACTGTAAATGCCAATAGCTACATTTGATCTTAGAAATAACAGGGAGCCAGTGGAGTTTAGTGAGGAGGAGTGAAAGTTAGGTCTATGCTTTGAGAGAATCATTGGTGGCTGAGTGGAAGATGGATAATGTAAGGAGAGCCTTCAGGCAAGGAAAACAAATATAACACTATTGTAATAATTGGAGCAAGAGATATTGATGATCTATGCTAGTGGTGGGCCCCCTGTGGATAGAGAAGGGTATGCGTGCAAGAGAAACAACTCTGAGGTACCACCTCACATCTATCAGATCAGCTAATATGACAAAAAAGGGAAAATGACAAATTGGAGGAAAGGTGGAAAAATAGGGATACACTGTTAGTGGTGTTATGAACTGATCCAACTATTCTATTTTATTATTATTTATTTTTATATTTTATTTTAAATTTTTTCCAATTACATGTAAAGATTTTTTTTGAGTTCCAAATTTTTCTCCCACCCTCCCTTCCCCCCCTCCAAGGCCAGCAAGCAATATGATATAGGTTATATGTTACAATCATGTTAAACATACTTCCACATTAGTCATGTTGTAAGAGAAGGATCAGAACAAAAAGAAAAAAAATACAAGAAAGAATAAACAAGAACAATAACAAAAAAGCAACAACGAAAGTGAAAATAGCATGCTTCAATCTGCATTCAGATTCCACAGTTCTTTTTCTGGATGTTGAGGGCATTTTCCACCATAAGTCTTTTGGCATTGTCTTATATTGCTGAGAAGAGTTGAGTCTATCACAGTTGTTGATACTGTGGATAATGTTCTCTTGGTTCTGCTCATTTCACTCTGCATCAATTCATGTAAGTCTTTCCAGGTTTCTCTAAAATCCATCTGCTTATCTTTTCTTACAGCACAATAGTATTCCATTACATTCATGTACCACAACTTGTTTAGTCATTCCCCAATTGATGGGCATCCCCTCAATTTCCAATTCCTTGCCACCACAAAAATAGCAGCTATAAATATTTTTATACATGAGGGTCCTTTTCCCTTTTTTATGATCTCTTTGGGATATAGACCTAGTATTTGAACTAGTATTGTTCTAGAGAACAATTTGAAACTATGTCCAAAGGGCTATAAAACCGAGCATACCCTTTGACCCAGCAATAACACTCACTACTAGGTTTGTACCCCAAAGAGATTTTTTTAAAAAGGAAAATGACCTATATGTACAAAAATTTTTATAGCAGCTCTTTTTGTACTAGTAAAGAATTGGAAATTGGAGGGTTGTCCATCAATTGGGGAATGGATGAACAAGTTGTGACTATGATTGTGACAGAATACTGTTGTGCAATAAAAAATGATGAGCAGGATGGCTTCAGAAAAACCTGGGAAGACTTATATGAATTGATGTGAAGTGAGGAGAACCAGGAGAATGTTGCACACATTAACAGCAATACTGTACAATGATCAACTGTGAATGACTTAGTTATTCTCAACAATGCAATGATCCAAGACAATTCCAAAGGACTTATGAAGACGTCATCATATAAGAACTTATCTACCTTCTGAAAAAGAACTGATAGAGTCTGAATACAGATCGAAGCATACCTTTTTTACTTAATTAATTTTTCTTGGGGTTTTTTTCTGTTTTCTTTTGCAACATGGTTAATATGGAAATGTTTTATATGAATGCACATGTATAATCTACACCAAATTGCTTGACCAAGATTGTGTCGGAGCAAGGATTTGAATCCAGGTCAAAATCAGCATTATATAATTTTTTTTAAATGCATATTTGCCAAGACTAAGTAGGCATCATTTAATGGAAAGAGTGTCAGCCTCAGACTCAGGAAGACTTTTGGATCAAGTCTTACCTCTGACACAAACTGACTTTTTGACCCTACACAAAACATTCAAACTTTCAGTGCCCTGGGCAATTTTTTAAATCTGTAAATTGCAGGAAAGGCAGTGAGTTGCAATGGCAGAGGGAGTTTTCTTCACCAATGAAATCATAGTTCCAGCCCCAAAGAAAACATACAAACTACCCAATGGGCTATAGGCCCTCTTGTTCTTTTAATATCTAGGGGTTTAGGGTGTACATGTTCCTGTTGTTCCTCACGCTTGCTGTATGACTGGTCCACTTCCCTTTCCTGTCATATACATCCTTGATCCTTTTAACATCCCTTCACTATTGTTAATATGCTACAGTCCACAGGTGTCAAACTCAAATAGAAATGAGGGGGCTATTAATCCATACTTAAGGATCCCTGTGAGCCACATATTGACTTAGTTTTAAAATGTAATGTTAGCTGATTGCATATCAACCTACATCAAATTGCTTACCATTTTAGGGAAAGGGGAAGGCAGGGAAGGATGGAGAAAGTTTGAAACTCGAATTTTTTAAAAAGTGAAACTTTAATGTTGGAGAGGCTGTGGGAAAATTGGAACACTAATGCATTGTTGGTGGAGCTGTGAGCTGATCCAACCATTCTGGAGAGCAATTTGGAATTATACCCAAAGGGCGATAAAGCTGTGCATACCCTTTGACCCAGCAATTCCACTTTTAGGTCTTTTTCCCAAAGAAATCATGGAAGGGGGAAAGGGACCCACATGTACAAAAATATTTATAGCTGCTCTTTACGCGGTAGCAAGGAATTGGAAGTTGAGGGGGTGCCCATCAATTGGGGAATGGCTGGACAAGTTGTGGTATATGAATACAATGGAATACTATTGTGCTGTAAGAAATGATGAGCAGGAAGAGTTCAGAGAAACCTGGAGGGTCTTACGTGAGCTGATGATGAGTGAGATGAGCAGAACCAGAAGAACATTGTACACAGTATCATCAACATTGAGTGTTGACCTACTGTGATGGACTATATTCTTCTCACCAATGCAATGGTACAGAAGAGTTCCAGGGAAGTCATGATAGAAGAGGATCTCCAAATCCAAGAAAAAAAAAAGAAAGAAAGAACTGTGGAGTATAGATGCTGATTGAACCATATTATTTCTTTTGTTTTGGGTGCTGTTGGTTTTTTTTTCTATTTTGAGGTTTTGCATCACTGCTCTGATTTTTTCTCTTGTAACAGGATTAATGCAGAAATAGGATTAATGTTATTATGTGTATATATATATGTGTGTGTATATATCTATATCTATATGTATATGTATAGAGATATATAGATATAACCTATATCAGATTACCTGCTGTCTAGGGGAGGGGGGAGGGAGGGGAGGGAGGGGAGGGAGGGAGAAAAATCTGAAATTGTAAAGCTTGTATAAACAAAAGTTGAGAACTATCTTTACATGTAACGGAAAAAATAAAATACCTTATACATAAAAAAAAACCACAAAAAAAACAACAAAAAGTGAAATTTTATCTTAACATGTCATTGAAAAAATTTTATTTACATGTAATTGAAAAATACTATAAAAAGTAATGTTACCTATGTTTTATTGCATTTTTGTTTACTTTGTTAAATATTTCCCAATTAAATATTAATCTGGTTCCAGCACAGTGTAGCCCCTGCCTTAGTATCTAATAACCTACCTTACTTCCATCATTCCTTGTTCCATTAATTTTTAGGTTACTTGTAATTTTAATTCTTTCAAAATCATAATATTAGAAAATTAGCAACCAAGGAGGAGATAAAACCATTCCTATTTGCTAATGATATGATGATATGCTTGGAAAATACTAGAGAATCAACAAAGATATTAATCAAGACAATAGCTTGAGCAAAGTTTCAGGCTACAGAATAAATCACCAAAAATATTTATATGGTTCTCTTGGCTCCTCAGTCAGGCAAAAGACCACAAAGTGAAGCTACTAGCCATCATATAGTTATGGGAAGTACAAGAGAACAAAGAACAGGAAGCATCACACGTGGAAAACAATATGATTGGTTGCAAAGTCTGAAGTGTCGTAGATAACAGAAAACAATATGGTTGGATGGAATTCTCAAATGCAGGGCTAGCAACAGCCCCTTCTTCTATCTTGTTGCTATGGAAATTCCATTCATGGTGTCCACCTACAACTAGTTAGTGTCATGGTGATAACATACCAGACTTTCTTGAAGGACAGCCAATGTTACAAAGATAACAGATGACACTCCCTGGCATCCACCTGAATCCTTCAAGGATAACAAATGTCTTCTAATTGTATAAGGGTAGCTAGTGGTATAGAGATAACAGCTTTCTTTCAGTTAAAGCGATTTATAAAAAAAAATAACTTTAAACTTAACTCAGAGAGGAAAACTGAACACTGGGATTCATAAACTTCTGAACTTAACTCAGAGACAAAGAAACATGGTTCAGGCAGTTACAGAATAGAATCAATTACATAATGGAATCAAATATAAAATATTAAATAAATATTTGGTTTTCTCATGTCCAAGAACTAGCCTAAATTCACAGAAGCTAATTACTAGCTTAGCCACCTAATGATGAATGTTCAACTATAGCAACTTTCCATCTAACATTTTCTACTTTTATAATCTTAGGCAAATCCCTTAACTTTTCTGGGCCTGAGGTTCCTCATCTCTAAAATAAAGGGACTGAACTAGATGAATAAAATCCCTTCTAGCTACAGTTCTATGATCCTGAGTTGCAGAAGGGTTTTGACTAGTATCAGTATAGGGAATAACCACACTGACAAAATTACCCAGAATTCAAATTTATTAACCCAATTGGCTACCCAGCTACATGTCACAAAGCACCATTTTTCATGCATTCCACTTTTCACTGCTATAGATTTAACTAGGGAGTGTCTAGAATATTCCAAAGCTCAATGCAATTATGACAATATCATCTACAAATAGGAACACTTGGAGAACATTGCTATCAATAAAGAATTCTTCTAATAGCCATAATATTTAAAGAAATTCATAAAAGCTATTATTCCTACATGCTTATTAATGAAATATAAATAATCAGGAGAGAGGAATAATAATGACCCAGATTTTGAGAGCACTTTGAGATTTACAAAGTTGTCTCTTCAAAAACCCTGAGAAGTAGATAGTGCAAGTATTACTACCCTCATTTAGGATATGAGGAAACTTCAGCTCAAAGAAATTAAGAGACATCCAGGGTCACAAGACAAATAAGTGCCAACCCAAGTGTGTGGGAGGCATTGTGCAAGGAGGGCCATACCACAGACCCTGATAAGGTACGAAGAATGTAATGAAGGACAATTATATGAATAATTATGGCAGGACAGTGAAATCAGTGCAAAGGAGAGATCTAGGCAAAGGTCTATGAGAAATTCTAAGAAAGATCATTTTCACCTTGAAGTAAGGAGCCAGAGAGCTTCATGGAGTTGTTGGCATCTGAGTTTGATCTTTTTGGGAGTTTTAGTGAACAATAAGCTCAATCAGTTAACAATATGACATGGGGGGGGGAGCTAATATAAGTTAGGCTAATACAGTTTTAGTAAGCTTCAGAGAAGCTAATTTCAGCTCAATATAAGGAAAAACTTCCTAATGAATTTGTCTGAAAGTGGAATGAGCCAACTCGAGAGGTAGTGGTTTCCCTGCACAATCAACAAGTATTTAGTAAGCACCCGCTAAGTACTGGTCCCTATGCTAAGTAGTGAGGATACAAATACAAAGAATGAAATAATCCTTACCTAAAACGAGTTTATATCCTAATGGAGAAGAAAAAAACACATAAAAGTACATGTAGTATAAACAGAAAGAA
The DNA here is from genome assembly GCF_019393635.1 of Dromiciops gliroides. Classification (NCBI taxonomy): domain Eukaryota; kingdom Metazoa; phylum Chordata; class Mammalia; order Microbiotheria; family Microbiotheriidae; genus Dromiciops; species Dromiciops gliroides. The sequence goes on along the minus strand of NC_057861.1, from coordinate 58,688,473 downwards.
AGACATAGAAATATATAAAAGTTGGGTTGGGAAATAGGCCACTAGTGGTTGGGGGGATGAGGTGCCTAAGTTGAGTCTAAAATGAAGAAAGAGACTCTAAGGCAGAGGTAAGGAAGAAATACATTCCAGAAATAGGGTGTGGCCTGTACAAAGACTGGAAGTGAAATATGGAGCGTTGTCTGCAAGGAAGAGAGAAATAAATTTGGCTAGATCAAAGAGTAGAGGAACAACATCCAATAAGGCTGGAAAGATAGGCACACTAATATATTGTTGGTGGAGCTGTGAAATGGTAAGTCATCTTGGAAAGCAATTTGGAATTGTGTAAATAAAGCAAATAAATTGACCAAACCCTTTAAACCAGAGATTTTATTACTGGGCTTATACACTAAAGAAGCCATTCATGGGGAAAAATGTCCCCACCCACATATTCAAAAATATGTCAAATAGCAATTTTGTGATAACTAAGAATTGAAAACAATGTAGATACCTGTCAATTGGGGGATGGCTAAATAAGTTGTGGTACATGAATGTAATGGAATTTTACTGTGATGTAAGAACTGATGGGTAGGGGCAGCTAGGTGGCACAGTGGATAGAGCATTGGTCCTGTATTCAGGAGGACCTGACTTCAAATCAGGCCTCAGGCACTTGACACTTAACTAGCTGTGTGACCTTCGGCAAGTCATTTAACCCCAATTGCCTCACCAAAAGAAGAAGAAGAAGAAGAAGAAGAAGAAGAAGAAGAAGAAGAAGAAGAAGAAGAAGAAGAAGAAGAAGAAGAAGAAGAAGAAGAAGAAGAAGAAGAAGAAGAAAAAGAAATGCTGGGTATGATGAATACAGAGAAGCATGGAGAGATCTATATAAACTGATACAGGATGAAGTCAGCAGAACCAAGAAAACAATATACACAGTAACTACAATGTAAATGGAAAAAACAATACACTAAACAATCAAAAACAAACATAACAAAATTACAAAGCTCAAGTGGGACTTAAATGAAGTGTGGTAAAATAATAGAATTTCAGAGATGCTGGGGTGGGGTCCAACTTGATTGATTTGGTAGTGTTTGAATTGGATGTGAATGAGAAACTACTAAGTACCCACTTAAGATGATTAGATCTTGAGCCACACTTGGCCTGTTAAACCTAGTCTAACTTGGCCAACCCTGAGAAGGAGTATCCTCAGAGGCTGTGGACTGCATCATCAACAGAGGACCAGTCTCAGCCACACACCTTGAAGGACCTCCCCTTTTGGGGGAGGGAGAAAAAAGTAGAAAAAGGGACCCCAACAGGAAGTAGCTGTCTCTCTCTGGCCTTGGAGGAGCTTTTGGGATGGACTGGAGACTGGCTGCCATAGAAATTACAGACCCCTGGTGGTGAGTTAATCCCCCTCTTTGAATTAGCTGAGCTGAAAGCGAGTTTGGGTTTTGAGACAGCCTTTGCTAGAGCCAGGGAGATTATCCATTTTCCTCTTTCCCTATTCCCTTGTGATTGGCTTCATTAATTTCACCTTTGCTGTGTATTTTATTCCCATTAATAAAACCTGATTTGTTTGTGGAAAAGAGGCTGTTAAGCTCCTTTCTTATTGGCCTGGGAGAAATAACTAAAAAGGGCAATTTGGAGGGGAGGAAACTTTGGACCTAGAGGTCCCTCATTATATTCTGAACCCCAATATTATGGCAAGCCACCCAATTAACTCTCCCCATATTAAATTTGGCCCCAACAGTTAAGATATGAGAAGATTACCGCCCCCCTCCACCACCAACCTACCCCTTCATGGAGGTGGGAGGACCACAGGAGTTACACATTCCACATGTTTTCCAATTTCCAACTTCCCAACTTTTTCAATGTGGTGATGAGTTGTGCCGACTTCTTCCCCCTCCTTTTCTGATGGGGCCGGGGTGGGGGTGGGGCAGTGGGATACATAAAATACTATGCAGGTATGCTGTAGAAATGATGCTTGTTCAAGTATGGTTTGGCTGTGATGCCCACCGAGGATTGTTCCAACTCAGATTGTATGTGTCTATACTTTATTTTCATGATATACCTTAAAGTTTACAAAATTCTTCATAGTTTACTTTCAAATACATTATCTCATTCAATAAAAAGAAAAGAAAAATGAAATACTATGGTGATATAAGAAACAGAAAATATCAACAAACTTTTTTTAAAAGTAGATAATCACTTATTGGCTTCTCAGTTATGGGTTGGACTAGGTATTCTCTGAGGTCCCTTCCACCTTTAAAAGTGTCTCTCTCCTGACTCCATGTGCAGTGCTCTTTCCAGGAATGTCAGAGGCCAATTGAATTTTAAAATGGATTTGTTGAGTATTTTTTATCCATTCAACAAGCATTTATTAAGTACTCTATATGTGCAAGACACTGGAAATACAAAGATAAAAATGAAATAGTCCCCCCTACCTTCAAGGAGCCTACTGAGTATGAAACCTCCCATTTATTTAAAATATATTGATTCCTGTTTCAACAAAATATTTCAGGGAACTTTGAGACCATTCCTGAGTATGCAACTTTGCTGACAGTGACTTCTCTTTGTAACGATTGGAATAACGCCACCTGCTGGATACTTACTGTAGAAGAGTTCTGCCCATGAAGCGAAGGTCTTTGAGGGCAAGACCAGGAGTCTTTTCTTTGGTATCAGGAAGTGACGCGGAGTAGTGGGAGGAGGAAGGAGGAGACTGGCGCTCTTTCCTCTGGACTCTGGTGGAGAAGGGAGCTAGAAATGTGCTCTCCCTTTAATAGATAGGAATCTAGGCCTTTCTCTCTCTCTTTACCAAATTCTTATTCTCCTTAATAAATGCTTAAAAGTCTAACTCTTGCTAAAGCTTATAATTTATTGGCGACCACTCATTAGATATTTTAGACAAACGAGCTAGAATTTTACCCCTTAACATCTTATTTCTTAGGAACACAATCTTTTAAATTAGGTGGTAATCTGTAATGGGACCAACATTTCCCAAACTAGGAGAGTTTCTTTTAAAAGTTTACTTAATATTATGTGTGTGTATATATATATATATACATATATATATATATATATATACATATTATGTATATTATGTATAATATTGTGTGTGTATATATATGTATGTATGTGTGTGTGTATATATATATATATATAAAAACCTATATCAGATTACCTGCTGTCTAGGGGACGGGGGAAGGAGGGGAGGGAGGGAGAAAAATCTGAAATTGTAAAGCTTGTATAAACAAAGGTTGAGAACTATCTTTACATGTAACAGGAAAAAAATAAAATACTTTATTTTTAAAAAGTTTACTTTAAAAAAAAGCAAACATAGAACAACCCTACCTTTTCACATCCATCTCTTGAAGACTGAAGTGTACTTTTCCTAAAACATCTCAAAAAATTGTACTTTTCCTTCAAGGACAAACAGTTTAGTCTAGATTCTCTTATCTCTGTTTCATAACAGGAGGGTTTAGACTATATTTCCTTATCTCAGTAAGTCTCACAAGTGGAATTTGGGAAAAAGAAACAGTTTTCCCATTAAAACTCAGACAATAGTTCACAGATACAGATGATCTTTGCCAAAAGACAACCTAGCGATTGTTGTCCCAAGGAAACATAAGTGGGGGCAGCTAGGTGGCGCAGTGAATAGAGCACTGGCCCTGGATTCAGGAGGACCTGAGTTCAAATCTGATCTCAGACACTTAACACTTACTAGCTGTGTGACCCTGGGCAAGTCACTTAATCCCAATTGCCCAGCAAAAAAAAAGAAAAAGAAAAAAAGAGAAAACATAAGTGAATAAACCAAAGTGGGGTTCAGATATCTGAGATCACACAGCAAGAAGTATCTGAGCCATAATTTGAACCCAGACCTCTTCTGAGTCCAAGTCCAGTCCCTTCTGACAGATTCAATGATGATAAAAGGTGAATAGGTCGTCTGATACAGATGTGGTAGCAATTTTACTATTTGTGACCCTTGAGACAATCCCCCCCCAAAATAAAGGCAACCAAATAGCTTGGACCCAAAGAATGTAAACTCCTTTAAAGAAGGCACTATTTTTGTTTTTCCTTGTATCTCCAGAGTTAGCCCAATGATTGGCACATGCATAATAACGCTTAATTAATGCTTGTTAGTTGATAGAATGCTGAAACAGGTCTATAAAGACACACTCATAACCAAGAAAATCAGTAACTGCTTCCTCCCTATACATTTATATGATATGAAACTATGCAAAGTGAACTTCATCTCTTCAGTCTCTAAGGGGAGGGGAAGCCTGGAGGGAGATGAGAAAGTTGTGATTTCCTGTTTTTTGTTTGTTTACCAGTTTTCCACAGAAATCATGTTTTAATTTGGGAAACACTGGCCCCAGTTATATCAGAGAAGAGGCCAACTATGATATGGTAGAAAGAACATGGGATCTAAAATTAGTTAAAAGAAACTGAGGTTTAGGGGTAGCTAGGTGGCAAAGCCCTGAGTTCAAATCCAGCCTCAGACACTTGACACTTACTAGCTGTGTGACCCTGGGCAAGTCACTTAACACCAATTGCCTCACCAAAAACAACAAAAAAAGAAAGAAACTGAGGTTTGAATCTTGGCTCCAACACTTGCCAGATACTCTGTGTGACAGTGGGCAAATCACCTTCTCTCTTAGACCCCTAGTTTCCTAATTGGGATTGGACACAGATAATACTTGCATTGCTGACTTCCCAGGGTGGTCAAACTTAGAGCATGATATAAAACATGAGTTATTAAAGTAAGTGTTGATAGAATATTTATATTTTGAAAGCCATATTGGGCACATAGTATAGCAAACATTAAAGTGATTTCTTTTTGAATCAAAATCACCATTCTCTTGTAAGGAATTAATTGTGATTTGGGTTTCTATGACCTCATCTTTGCTTCATTATGGTCAGACTGAAAAGATGTAATCTTGAAAAGTCACGTGGCTTCGGTGTCAGGAAGTGATGCTTGCTCATGGGTCCTGTTGATCAAAGTTGCCAGCCAATTAGCTTGGAGGGGTGTGTGTGTGTGTGTGTGTGTGTGTGTGTGTGTGTGTGTGGACAGCCCTGTTTCCATTTTCACGGGAAGCTTCTGGGAGGAAGAAGGAGCGAGGGGTGAGCTTTTTTGCCTGGGGAGAGAGAGGAAAAGAGAGGGAGAGAGGAAAAGAGAGGGAGAGAGGGGGAGAGAGAGGGAGAGAGAGAGAGAGAGAGTGAGCGAGTGCACAAGCAAGCTGGTGGTGGCCCTTTGGACCGAGCCAGGGGACTCTGCACAGCTGATTCTCCTTGGAGCTGCAGATCCCAGGTGGTGTTGACTTAGTAATCTTCCCCTCCCCCCCACTCCCCGGGGCATTGGGGGTTAAGTGACTTGCCCAGGATCACACAGCTAGTAAGTGTCAAGTGTCTGAGGCCAAATTTGAACTCAGGTCCTCTGAATACAGGGCTGGTGCTTTATCCACTGCACCACCTAGCTGCCCTCGGTGGTGAGTTTGTGTTGTTGAAGTGAGGCTGGCTTTCTGGGCCAGCTGGGCTGGAGGCAGGTTTAGGGTTTGAGTCAGTTTTCAAGCCAGGGTTTTTTTACCCTGGAGATTTGGATTCTAACCATCTGGGAAGTGGGACATATTTTTTCCCTTTCTCTATCCCCTTTCTCATTGTCCCTTGCTCTATTAACTTCACTTGTGTTGTAAACTTCATTCTAATTAATAAAACCTTATTTGTTTGTGGAAAAGAAGTTGTTAATCTCCTTTCTTATCAGTCTGAGAGAAATTAACTAAAGAAAAGATAGTTTGGAAGAGAGGAAACTCTGGACCTATAAGGTCTCCCATTATTTTCTGAACCCCAATATTATGGCAAGCCACCCAATTAACTATCCCCATACTGAATTTGGCCCATACACTCTGTTATAACCCAAGGGGAAAAAATCAGTAATATTTTAATAAGTTTCAAAAAGATCATATGCCTGGATGGATCACTGCTTTAATTAGCCAAAAAAGCTAACATTGATATTTAAATGGTTATATTGATAAAAACCTACTAACAAAAACCCACTGTGAGATGTAGTTTTTTGATCCAAATCTATGACTGCATCAGCATAAGAAACTATAACTCATTTGTTACTTAAGAGTTTTAAGAATTGCCTGAAGCCAGTTTTCAGATGAAGAAATCAAAGTTATCTACTGCCATATGAAAAAAAATGCTCTAAATCACTACAGATTAGAGAAAGGCAAATTAAAACAGCTTTGAGGTACCGTCTCACACCTATCAGATTGGCTAATATGACAAAAAAAAGGAAAATAATAAATGTTAGAGAAGCTGTGGAAAAATCAGAACACTAATGCATTGTTGGTGGAGCTGTGAACTGATCCAATCAATCTGGAGAGCAATTTGGAATTATGTCCAAAGAGCTATAAAGCTGTGCACACCCAGTAATACCACTACTGTGGTCTATATCCCAAAGAGATCATAAAAAGGGGGAAAGGACCCACATATACAAAAATATTTATAGCAGCTCTCTTTGTGATGGCAAAGCACTGGAAATTGAGGAAATGTCCATCAGTTGGGGAATGACTGAACAAGTTGTGATCTATGAATGTAATGGAATACTATTGTGCTATAAGAAATGATGAGGAGGCAGATTTCAGAAAATCCTGGAAAGATTTAAGTGGACTGATGCTGAGTGAAGTAAGCAGAACCAGGAGAATACTGTACACAGTGACAGAAGCACTGTGTGATGATCAACTGTGATAGACTTGCCATCCTAGTTCTAACTTCATCTTGCCCTCAGATCAAGGTTATTCAGGACTTTAAAAAAACCAGAATCTCCTAAGTTTAGAAATTGTAAGGAAGCTGATCATGAATCCTTCCTGATCCCAAAGAATTCCAGTAATATACTGACTCTACCACTAACTTCCACTGACTCACTGGAGAACTTTGGGGAGGTCACTTTACTCTATGAGCTGTCCTTGATCATGTGCAGACTGGACTTGATGATGTCAATGGCATTAGCCTCAATAACTAGGTATGACTCTATGACTCTACACTCTTGGGTGTGTTGAGTTTGACTTCCAACTAACAAGCTGATTTCAATTTCCTCTTCCTCCTTGAGCTTCCAGTACCATCTAGTTGAAATAAAAAGGTGGCTAGTACTTAAGGGGCTTTTTGTTTATAAATGTACCTGGATGACCTTTGGTGGCAAGATGAACCCTTGAGTAGTTGGAGACAAGATCCATTGTTTACTACTTAACATGGCAGTTCTGGCTTTGTGAGAGTTTTAAGGAGGGAAGGGGTAGATAGGAGGAAACTGTGATAGCAATTAACCATCTTCATTTCTTTCGAGTCCAGGCTCTGCCACTTACTAGGAATGTAACCCCACATAGCCAAATGTATTAACTATTCTATAAGACATACCTTTTAGGGGGAGGGAGAACTAGTCATATAGATTAACAATTTAGCATACTTGGGGGCAGCTAGGTGGCACAGTGGATAAAGCACCGGCCCTGAATTCAGGAGGACCTGAGTTCAAATCCAGACTCAGACAATTGACAGTTACTAGCTGTGTGACCCTGGGCAAGTCACTTAACTCTCATTGCCCCACCAAAAAAACCCCCACCAAACCAATTTAGCCTACCAAATTCCTTATGTGAAAACTGCCCCCCCCCCTCCCATGCAGACTGCCAACTTGTAATCTTAAAAAGTTGCCTGGGATACTGGGAAACTGGGTCTTAAATGAATGAAGTAGCATTTATGAAATACTTAACTATGTGCCATGTGCTGTGCTAACCAATGAGGCTATAAATAGGAACGCCAGACAATCTCTGCTGTCAAGGAATGTATATTCCAAATGGGGAAAGCAACACATATAGGAGGGATTGGATGGATGGAAAGTCCAGTATTACTTGGGGTACTTTGGCAAAGTTAGGGGATTCTGGAGGGTACAGTGGCAGGATAAATAGTAGGATATGGTAGTCCTTAGGGTACAATGAGGAAGGAGGCAGCTGATAAGGCCTGATGGTTTTCTACCTTACAATGAGTATAGTATGTGATTCACCATTCATCAAAGTAGTTGGTTCAAGGTTCATCTGGCCACTGAATAAAGGGATGGGTAATCAGGACCCAGGAGGGGAAAAGGGGAAGGGGGAATTGCCTCAAAGGTTGGGACAAAGGGGAAGGGTGTGGGCTGGATCAGGAGGTCCTCCCTCCCCTAAGGCCTGGTGACTCTGTCCCCTACCTCCCTAGTATCTTCCCATAATCACAAAGCCAATAGGTATCAGAGCCAGAACCTGAACCCAGGTCTTCCTGCAATAAGGTAGACATTCCATGCTGCCCCTCCAGGTATTTCTTAGGAATTTAAATTTACTTCAAGAATCCACAATCTTATCAGTATGAGTGTTCACTCCATTGTTATACAATATAAATCCTCCTTATCTTAGAAAATAGTTATTTGTGAATTGTTATGGCCAAAATGATCATCCTTTGGTGGCCAATCTTTGGGTGATGAGAACCTTCATGCCTCAAGGAATCACTTGAAGGAGGACATTAGCAGACAACCTTAGAAATGTCAGAGTGGAGTTCATTGTGATAGAGGATTTACTATAGTGTTAAATAAATTAATGGATAGCATTTAAATTCAACAAGCATTTATTAAGAACAGAGTGTTCGCATAGCACTATAAACTGGGTATAAAAGCATGCATAAGACACAGTCCTTGCCCTAATTGGGCTTAGAATATAACACATATATAATGAAATAGAAAACAAATGATACATGCTGAGTAGACAAGGGAAAGAACATACAAAATACTCTGAAAGGTCATTGCCAATTGGGATCAGGGTAGACTTTCCTAGTAAGAGGCCTTTGTATTGGTCTTTAAACAGGCCTCAAAGAGCAATGGAAAGATGCAAGGTGAGTATGAGTGGGCTATGGCATGTTACAAACAACAACTGGTGCACAAAAAATGGGATAAAAGATATGATTGAAGATAGATTTAACCAAAAGAGGAAGTAGCCAAAATGAGAGACATCTGTGATGTTTAAAAAGTTCGTGATGTTTAAAAAGTTCAAGAGACATAATTTCTGGATAATTTAATAATTTTATTAATAAGGCTATCATATTTATTAATAAAAAGATGGCCATTTGGCCATCTTTCTTGGACCAAAGACCTCTTGTGGCAGTGGGCTCACAGTTTATATGCTATTAGAAGAATAAGGAGGGCAGCTAGGTGGCACAGTGGATAGAGCACCGGCCCTGGATTCAGGAGGACCTGAGTTCAAAGCAGGCCTCAGACACTTGACACTTACTAGCTGTGTGACCCTGGGCAAGTCACTTAACCCCCATTGCCCCACAAAAACAAAAAAAAAACAAAACAAGTAATAAGACAGAATGAATAGTATAATGGAAATTGGGCTATATTAAAATAAGGGTCTTGACAGAAAGCTGGGAAACAATTTTTACAGCCACTATTTCTGATAAAGGTCTCATTTCTAAAATATATAGGGAACTAAATCAAATTTATAAGAATGAAAGTCATTTCCCAATTGAGAAATAGTCAAAGGATATGAACAGACAGTTTTCAGATGAAGAAATCAAAGCTATTCTATTGCCATGTTAAAAATGCTCTAAATCACTATTGATTAGAGAAATGCAAATTAAAACAACTCTGTACCACCTCATACCTATCAGATTGGCTAATATGACAAAAAAAGGAAAATAATAAATGTTGGAGAAACTGTGGAAAAATTAGAACACTGATGCATTGTTGGTGGAGTTGTGAACTGATCCAACCATTCTGAGAGCAATTTGGAACTATGCCCAAAGGGCTATAAAACGGTGAAGACCCTGTGACCTGGAAATACCACTATTAGGTCTTTAACATAAAAAAGGGGAAAGGACCCATATGTACAAAAACATTTATAGCTGCTCTTTTTGTGGTGGCAAAGAAATAGAAATTGAGGGGATGCCCATCAATTGGGGAATGACTAAACAAGTTGTGGTACATGAATGTAATGGAATACTACTGTGCTATAAGAAACAATAAGCAGGCAGATTTTAGAAAAACCTGGAAAGACTTAGGTGAACCGATGCTGAGTGAAGTGAGCAGACCAGGAGAACATTGTTCACAGTATCAACAATATTATGTGATGATCAACTGTGATAGATTTAACTCTTCTCAGCAATACAGTGATCCAAGATAATTCCACAGGACTCATGATGGAAAATGCTCTCCACATCCAGAAGAAGTGTGAGCGTTCCTCGAGCTAGTCAGAGAGGAAAGCGTTTTGTTCAGGCAAAACCTTCTTCCCGGCCAGTTTCTCTTGTACCCCAATAAACCTGTCTCCTATTAGGTGAGGGGCTGGTGGTCTTCCCGCATTGCGCTGGGGTAGGAGGAATCCCTCATGAGCGATCTGGTGGTGGGTGTCAACTTTGTCCTGATGGGTCTAAGCAGTCTGCTGATGGGTGGTTCCAGGTGGTCTTCTCCTGGATTACCTCATCCAGGTGTTTAGGAGGACTGGAATGTAGGGTGGTGGTCCTAGAGCATGCTCAGTTCGATCTGGTGCCCCTTATCTCCGTTGGGTGTGTGTATGTGTCCTTGATTGAGTTCAAGAAGAGGCCTACTTGATTTCAAGGGAAAACCCCTGAGGTTTCAAGGAGAAAGTTCCTTGAACTCCCCAGAGAACTGTTGGAGTAACCGGGGCCCATAATCCTCCCATGACAAAAGCTATCTCTACATGTAACTAGAAAATAATAAAATAATTGTATGATAAAATAAAAATAAGGGTCTTGAGGTATGAGACTTAGATCACCCAAGTCTTGGTCAAAGAGATTTATCAATGTTTATATCACCTGTCTGACTTTCCCAGACCAGTCTGAGTAAACACAATGAACAGGAATCCCCCCATTAGCCCAAACTTAGAATTTCCTTTACTGTCAGATTAGATCTTGGCCTGAGTGAATCTTTGCCTAATTAGGATTTCCCACACTGATTTCTGAAAGAGGAAGTAGGAAAGGGGAAAAACCTTGGTTCTGATGCAATAATTAGTTATTAATACAAGAAAGAAATCATGCTTTCTCTCACAACAAATGAACCACCGGAGTGCTGCACTATGGTACCCCTGATATATTGAAAAATAGAAGAGCATCCAATAAGTACATTGAGCCAGTCCTTTAGGACGGATTTCCTAAGCGATACAGACAAGAAACACATCTAATGGCCTTTTTTGCTTCCTCATCCTTTTTTTTTTTTCTGGAACAATGAGGGTTAAGTGACTTGCCCCGGGTCACACAGCTATTAAGTATCAAGTGTCTGAGTCCGGATTTGAACTCAGGTCCTCCTGAATCCAGGGCCTGTGCTTTATCCACTGCACCACGTAGCTGCCCCCTCCTCATCCTTCTTGACTTCTCTGAAGCTTATGCCATTGTTGATGGTCCCCTCTCCAGGATACGTTATCCCCTCTGAGTTTTCATGACACTGTTCTCTCCTGGTTTTCTTTCTGTCTGACTGGCTCTAGACTCCTTTGCTGGATTTTCATCTATATCACACTAAGCACCTTAACCATGGATATCTCCCAAGGCTCTCTCCGGGGTTCTTTTCTTCCTTTGTATTATCTCACTTGTTGATCTCACCAGCCCCCACGGGTTTAATTATCATCAAAATGCAGGTGATTCCTAGATCTATATATCTAGCCCTAGCTTTTTTCCAGAGCTACAGTCTACATCACCACCTGCCTTTTGAACATATTGAACTGGATGCCGCATAAACATCTCAAATGCAACATGTACAAAACAGAACTCATTATTCTTCCCATCCTCAGCCTCAATCCTCTCCTCTTCCAAACTTCCTTGTTAACATTAAGAGTACCAACCAGCTTCTGGGGCACCCCTGGTCTCCACCTAGGTGTCACCCTCACTCCTCACCCTTACCACCCCACATGTACAGTCTTGTCCAATTGTGCCATTTTGGCTTCACAATATCTCCTGCACATATCCCCTTTCTATTCACTCACATTGCCACCACCCTGGCACAGGACTTCATCACCTCCTACCTGGACTATTGCAATAGCCTGAGTGTGGGTCTCCCTGCCTCAGTCTCTTGTGAGTGAGATTTTCCCCATCCCTTAGTTATAAGAGATTTACCATAGTTATAAGTGATTGGATTAAGATAATAATCAATATATTAACTAAACAATTGTGATTTATTATATTTAGATATTATTCTATATAGATTACATAAGGTCAAAAGGTTAAGTCTTTTCTCATATTTCCTAATTTTCCAATGTCAAGCATTAGGTAATATCACAAGATCTAGTAGTCAGTAATGCTATATTTTAATAATCACAAGTGACATACTTTTCTATAAAGAGTTCACGCTACTGACCACTGGCCTGACAATGACCCACCCTATTGTCATCATAATGCTGACATTTATGGTCATTTAGGTAGTTCCTCATATTTCCTAAGAATATGTTTTAATTTTAGAAGTACAACTAATGATATAATACTGTACAAGTATAACTTTGGAAGAGTATATAAACCCATGGATTGTATAATTCTGGGTCTTTCAGGCCCAATGCCTGGATGACCGGATTTATTGGGAGGCTAAAACCCTCTCAATAAACCTATTGGCTTTGTTGGGGGACTAACCCTCTCTCAATAAACCTATTTGCTTCAGCCTGGAAACTTTGTTGTTTTTGTTCTTCCATGGGACTTAAAAATTTTCCCGACACTCTCCCCACTCCAAATAATCCTCAGTTTAGCTGTCAAATGGCTCTTCCTAAAGCACAGGTCTACTCCCTTGCCCCCAGAAACAAATATCCAATGTGTTTGGCACTGGAAGCTGATCTCTCCCAATCTTTCGTCTTCTTACATTGTCCTCCCCCAGCACTCGAGACTGACCTGCATGCTTTTGTTCACAGCAGGTCACTTGTGAGTTCTATGCCCTGTACAAGGCCACTCCTGTGCCTACCTGAGGGCTTTGCCTTTTCATCAACTCCAAGCACCCCCCCACACTTGGGCTCAAATGGGACTTACTTAAGGAGATCTTTCCTGATCCCTCCCTTCCCTTTATACTGTAGAGATCTCATAGATTATGTGTAGGTTGTCTCACCCACTAAAATGTGAACACCTTAAGGGCAAGGACCATGTTTTTCCCTTTGTATTCCTGTGCTTAAACACAGTGCCTGTCATAGGGTAAAAACTTAATGCTTGTTGACTAACTAAAACGTAAACTCCTTGGGACCCAGGATTGCTTTATATTCTTTGCCTTGTACCCATTAGGTACTTAACAAGTGTTCCTGACTTGACTAAGAAGGAAAGGTTGTATAATGCACATCATTGGAGGGAGTATCCACAGCAATAAACTAATGGATCTATCAAAGAAAGTGGCAAATAGAGAGGAAGGAGCAGTGGATTTGAAGTCTCAAGTCTTGGGTTTAAATTCTAACTTTTCTAATTTACTATCATGTCATGTAGGCATGGATAAATCACTTAATCTGAGTTTGCTCATCTGTGAATTGGAGATACTAATACTTGTACCACCTACCTCCCAGGGTGGTTCCAAAGATCAAATGCACCATAAGGCATTCCTATTGTTATTTGCTCACAATAGATGAAAAGAGTCTCTCAATTTTTGAATGGATGTGATCACAGTGATTCCTCTTCTGATGCCTCCTCCTGTTGTAAAGGTGTTCGTGAAGGTTATGCCTGTAAATTCTAAGCTGTTTCAGGTTTTGTTAAGCTAGAATATCTGTTCTAGATTTAGTCATTTCAGTAATGTCTGACTCTATGATCCCATTTGGAGTTTTCTTGGCAAAGATACTGGAGAGGTTTGCCATTTCCTTCTCCAACTTATTTGACAGCTGAGGAAACTGAGGCAAACAGGGTTAAATGACTTGCCCAGAGTCACACAAGTACTAAGTGTCTGAGACTGCATTTTAACTCAGATCTTCCTGATTCCAGGCCTAAAGCTCTATTCACTGCATTACCCAGTTGCCCTATAAGCTAGAATACGGACCTGGACAACAGTCTAAGTATTTTCTGAAAGACTGATCTCAATAACTATGGTAAGGCATATACCAAGTAGGGATATGCCACCTCATGATGAACTTCTTTGGTCATGACAACCCATGAAACAAAGACAATGAGTCTCACTCAGGAAAAATTTCCTTTTGGAAAACACTGTTGTATAGAAGGAATGTTTCATTCCTAATTGAACATGAAAAAGAGGAACGATATTCTTCATGAGTGCCTGGCACACAGGAAGCAGTTAATAAACGTTTTTTTTTCATTCATTCATGAGCAATTTGGCTTTACTAGATAACTGAGGTTGAAATTGTGTTTTATGACCCAGACAATGAATCTGAAGAACGAAACAAAATCTTTTTTTCATCTGAGGAATCTGAGGCTTCTAAGCATTTTTTCACTTTTTCACACACCTTTTATTCCATCATCTCCTCCTAGATAACATGAAATATTTGACAAACTTGTAGATGTAATTTAGTTCTGTTGATGAAATTTCACAGGTTATAAAGAACACAAGAGCCATCCTTTAACAAATGAATGGAAATTCTGTTTGACATCTCCAGGTTCTAATTCTCCTGGTTTTCATTATTACTGTAGAGAAAAGCACTTGATCTTTCTTTGGGACTATTACTGGCAATAATAGGACTCATCTTCCCTTTGAGAATTCTTGGAAGTCAGGTTTTTGTAGTAAGACATCATGCTGAAGTATAAATTATTGAGTTCTTCCCACAGAGGCAAGAGTTTCTTTTTCATATTTATTTATAGCTGTGTGCCTTACTTAACAAAAGGAGAGAGAGGAATCTTGCAGATTTACATTTTGGAAATTGAAAACTGAAAATCCAAAATGCATTTTTTCCCAACAAGAAAACCACAGGGATTAGTTTAGCATATAGTCCCATTGTTAGCACTTCAGGCCTAAGGGATGGTTTTGGATTATAAACTTAACCTATGTAACATCCTCCTGATAAATGTAAATTCACAAAAACATCATTAATATACCATAGCGAAGCTTTTCCTGAGAATCGTGAAATCTCACTGTAATGCTGTTCGGCTGATGTACCAAAGGTGTACATCAAGGGGGGTTGGGGGGGGGGGAGTCTGTACCCTTCTGGACAAGTTTAAGCATCAATCTGCTTTCAAGCAGAGCCCTGACTAACACCATTAATTCCTCCTGAGAAAAACATCCTATTAGGCAAAAATATTACAGGGGACAATTAGTTCTTTAGAAACAAGTTTATATACAAGAGTGATAGACTTAATAGTATCACAGCAGGCTTTATTCTAAAAGAGTTTTGTTGGAATGTATAAACAGCCTTCTTGAGAAACAACATTGAATGGGGAAATCTTATATAGGGTATGTCTATTTGATGTTGTTCCTATGGAATGACCAGTAACATTGTCTTCTCAAGTTTTCAAAGAACCAACTAATGATGTGAGGCAAAATATGCCTGTAGTTACTTTTTTTTTTTTTTTGCGGGGCAATGGGGGTTAAGTGACTTGCCCAGGGTCACACAGCTAGTAAGTGTCAAGTGTCTGAGGCCAGATTTGAACTCAGGTATTCCTGAATCCAGGGCCAGTGCTTTATCCACTGTGCCACCTAGCTGCCCCTGTAGTTACTTTTGAAACCTGACAGTAAGGCTTCACTCATTTGTCTTTAGCCCAACAGTGTTCTTGACTAAGATTGATATGTGTAGAATGGGCATGGAGGTTTTCATTTATTAATGACTCCTTTACATATAAGAAAAAAAAAGATAACCAACTTAAGGAGATACCATGTAAATAACTTCTCTTTGGGGGAGAAAAAAGAAACTAAGCATTATCAGATCTGATTATATTCCTTGGACATTACAGTATGTAGAAAAAGATTTCTCTTCTGTGTAGGTTTTGAAGTTCTAATAACCTTACCAGATTAGCACCACAAAAATAGATCAATGCTATAGGAAGACAAGCATACTGTAAGGTCTAAAATTTTAGCTGTGTTGTCTAAAATCTAATGAGTGGTCGCCTTAAATTAGAAAATGTATAAGCACTGTTAGAAACACAGCTAACCATTCATAGTGTTGCACAGCTCAAGTATTAGCAGCTCTAGTGTTGACAGCCCTAGTGTTACTAGCAGGTCGCTGTTCAAAAATTCCAAGCAGGCAGCAGTTGGTAAGTGAAGGCTTTATTCATCTTCATGAAAATGGGCACTCTTCTGAATGTGCTGGAGAGTGCACTGAAGTGAGGTCTTTCACCTCTATTTATACCCCTCAAGGGGTCCCCTCCTACCAATCACATTAAGGCATTTCAATACCCCTCATTTACATACTCGTCCATTAATATACAGCATAACAATAACAACCAATCAGATTGTACCAAGTGGACCAATCACAGTGCTAGGAACTAGTCAGGTGGTACCAGTTGACCAATCAGAGTTTACAAACTAGGATACCAGGCAAGAGTGTCAGCTCCTCCTCAGAACAATACTGTGTTGGGGCAGCTAGGTGGCGCAGTGGATAAAGCACTGGCCTTGGATTCAAGAGAACCTAAGTTCAAATCCATCCTCAGACACTTGACCTGTACTAGCTGTGTGACCCTGGGCAAGTCACTTAACTTCCATTGCCACACCAAAAAAAAAGAAAAAAAGATAAAAGAATAATACTGTGTTAACTACATAACACTTCAAGAAAGAAAACCTGTCTTGGGGTTTGACCAATTAGATTGCTCTGTTTACCAACCAATCAGATTGCAGCCTTAGGCCTCAACCCTATGCTGGAGTAAGAATGTCCCTATTCCCCACTAAACAGTGTTTGTGTAAACATAACCTTTCAAAACAAAACTCAAGTCAGGGTTTAAGTTCCGAGTCACATGGAGATCACCTCGGGCACCTCAAGGTGAACTCCTAGACCAGCCGAACTGCCACAAAACCCAGGCCCTTCTTCAGGTCCTACTCAGGCCTAAGGCCCAGGAGCCTCGGCTTCCTCAGAGCCTTGTGTGCTGAGCGGCTCCCAACTGGGAGCTTTGGGCCACAAAGCTGTAGGGCCTGAAACCAGACTCATTCTTTGCCTTTTAGGGCTCTGAGAAGAGTCCAAATATAGTCTTTTCTCTCAGCACCAATCTTTGGGCATTAAGTATTTATTAAAGTATATTGGGGGGGTGGCTAGGTGGCGCAGTGGATAAAGCACCGGCCCTGGATTCAGGAGTACCTGAGTTCAAATCCTGCCTCAGACACTTGACACTTACTAGCTGTGTGACCCTAGGCAAGTCACTTAACCCCCATTGCCCTGCAAAAATAAATAAATAAATAAAATAAAGTATATTAGGGTTTAGTAAAGAGAAACAGGTGGATAAAGTATGAGATTTGTCTAATCTTCCTATTCTGCCTGTCCCTGCTGCCTCTGCCACCAAGCCGCCATCCAAAAACCCAAAAGAGCTCGCTCCTCCGCAGCTTCTCTGTGAAACAGGAAACAGGGCCATTCTCACACACAGCTCCAAGCTAATTGCTTGGTAGCACTGATAGACAGGACCCATGGGCAACAGACATCACTTCCTGATTCCGATCTGACCTTCAAAATCCCAGAAAAGGTCACTTCCGGATGCTAACTCACATGCTTTCTTTTCATGTTGGAGCTTCCCTGTAATATCTTTCTCAACAGGTTAGTAGCACTCTAATTCTCACAATACTTTTATACTGCTGGTAGAGTTGCAAAATGGTCTAACCATTTCAGAAAACAATCTGGAATTATTCAAGAAAAGTCACTATACTTGCATCCCCTTTGACTCAAGAATCTCACTTCTCACTACTGAATATATACCTCAAGGAAGTCAATGATAGAAGTTTCATTTACATACATATTCAAAATACTAATATTTATGATGAATGCAAAATATTTATAGCAGTACTTTTGTGATATCAAAAAATTGAAGACAAAATGGGTACCAATTGATTGTGGAATGGAGATAGAACATTGGACTTAGAATCAGGAAGACCAAGTTTGAAACCTGCCTCAGTTACTTTCCAGCTGTGATTATGAGCAAGTCACCTCTCAACCTCAGTTTCTTCATCTATAAAATGGGGGTAATAATAGCACCTTTCTCACAGAGGTTGAGGATCAAATAATATATGTAAAATGCTTTACAAACCTTAACATACTATATATTGTTGCTGTTGTTAGTATAATGTTGTTAGTAAACAAAAGACATAAATAATCAATTTTGGGGAGGGCATATATTATTGGTAGGCCTGGGAACTGGTCCAATAATTCTGGAAAACATTTTGGAATTATGCAAACAGAGTTCGAAAAATGCCTATACCTTTTGATACAAACATTATTGTTAGGCATATACCCTAAGAAGGTCAATGACAATAAGAACCAAAATATTTGTACTAGCACTAATTTTCTAGTAACAAAGAACTATTAACAAGGTAAATGACCAGTGACTAGAGAAAGGCTAAACAAAATGAGGCCCATGAATGTAATATTGTAAAAAATGAATACAGAAGCACAGAAAAACATATGAACTGATACAAAATGAAGCAGAATTTGGAAAAAAATATTCACAAATGATCACAACAGGTAGTTGTCTGCTTTTTCTACAAAACAGCAGGAATCAAATGATGCAAAATTACAATGATCAAGACATTTTTGCTCTGTCAATTAGTTTTGCTGACTTTTTCTTTCTTATTCTTTTTTTTTTAAGTGAGGCAATTGGGGTTAAGTGACTTGCCCAGGGTCACACAGCTAGTAAGTGTTAAGTGTCTGAGGCAGGATTTGAACTCAGATACTCCTGACTCCAGGACCAGTGCTCCATCCACTGAGCCACCTAGCTGCCCCTTCTTTCTTATTCTTTAAGGGATGGCTATTTGGGAAGGGGTTAGGATAGTGATACAATGGGAAATGTAGATAATGTAAAACCAAAAGAAAGAAATAACAATTTAAAAAATATTCAGTGGCTTGAACTGAATTTTGACAGCATTCCAAAACAAATCACTCTAAGTAAAGAAAGTATAAACCATAGACCCCTTTTACAGATGAGTTTTATTTTCAATAAATTGTTTCTGTAAATCTCCATATTTACTTTTCCTGCCTGGGATTCTTTACAAAGAATTTTAAAAAACCAAATAATAACAAAAGCCTCTTGAATGAAGTGATCTGACCCCCAGAGTTTCCTTTTGGCAATCTCATTTCTTATTTCATTGCTTTTTAAACTGAGAAGTACAGAAATCATTGGGTTACATTAGTAGTGCCGATTTCTTTGCCCTATAAATTACGAGCTAAAAAGGCAGTCCCAGGGGGTCAAACACTTACAATGTAGCCTTAAAATCACAACTAAACAATACCCTGGCTCTTCCTTACTAAAATGCCTTGAGTAAAAGGGCTTTGAAGTGAAGAGAGAGCTTTCATAATGTGTTCCCTAAAAGTTGTTGGTACCAAACACTAAGAGTTGAGCTTTAAATCTTTAAGTGTTTCACTGAACTCATAAAAGTTCCCTTTCTCCTTCCGTTGAGGTGTTAAAATTAGCCTCTCCTATGAAGGAGCACCTGTTCCTTAAAGCAATGTAGGAAATTAGCACACTAACCAGTGGGCCTGAACATCTATCCTGAATCAGGGATGCCGGTCCAAGGGCTCTGATAGATGAGCACAGTGCAATCATACTGTTCTGGTCCAGCAAAGGATCTACCTCATCGCTTAGAAACTCTAGAGAGAAAAAGACCACACTGGAGTTTAAAAGCTGACCAGCCACCAAGGCGTGCACAGGTACTAGGAGAAGTACAAAAATACCAGCTTTGCTTTGTTTTCAAATCAAAAATAGGGTCCACAAAAAAATAAACTTTAAACTCAGATCTTCTGGAGCAACCGTCTAGAGATTAGTTTGTTTCCATGCCAGATCTAGACATATTTCTTTATCTGGAGGGAATGAACATTTACCATGGCACCTTTGATACCTTTCAAAATACCAAATACCAAGTGAATTGAGCTGAATTTCAGAGGCTGCATTAAAGTGTCCTTTGAAAATTAAAAAACTGTGGCTGGAGGACCTATGTGAGCTTTGCATACATCTTTTCCCCACCCCACCCCTGGTCCCACAAACTTTTACTCTGCAGGAAGGTCAACAGTTTCTGGTCAAACACATTCTCAAAGTTGTCAGGAACAGAGAAATAACATCCTATAAGGTTGGCTCCTGGTTCTCAAGCCATGACTTTCAAGAGCCAAATAACCTGTAGGAAATGAAGGCCAGAAATATCAGTGAGAGAAAGAAAAAAATCCTTGGTGAGTATTTAAAAAAATTTTTTAAATTATTTTTCCCCATTTATTTAGAATTCCCCCCCCCAAATTACATGTAAAAACAAATTTTACCATTGATTTTTAAAATTTTGTGTTCCAAATTCTCTTCTTCCCTCCCTCCCCAACCCTCCTTAAAAACTCAAGCAATTCAATGTTATACATGTATAGTCATGCCAAACATTTCCACTTTAGGTTATGAAAGAAAACAAAAAAACTTTAGATAAAGGAGCTAAAAAAAATTAAACTTCAATCTGTATTTAGATACCATCAGTTCTTTCTCTGGAGTATTTTTGTTAAGAAAACTGTTGACTACTCCTGGCCCTCCTCTCCCCACACCCTGACCTGAGGAAGTTGACCCAAAGTATAGATAGATAGCAGGAGACAACAGCCCTACAGGAAGAGCACAGTAGTTCTGAGGTCCAAGAGGGGTCAAGTGGAGCAGCCACATGGGCCAAAAATCCTTTAATCCTCTGCCCTTCCCATGCCCAGAAAAAGATGCACAAGCCTAGAAGAGAAATGACTGCTTATTTCTTCTACATGCCCTCTCATAGCCTTTAGGCTTATTGACATAACTGTCTAAAATAGAACCAACTTGTTTATTTTATTTATTTTTTTTGCTATAGGAAAACACATTGGAAAACTTAGCCATGGGGCAGCTAGGTGGCACAGTGGATAAAGCACTGGTCTTGGATTGAGGAGGACCTGAGTTCAAATTCAGCCTCAGACATTTGACACTTAACTAGCTATGTGACCCTGGGCAAGTCACTTAACCTTCATTGCCCTGCAAAAAAACCCAAAAAACAAAACAAAACAAAAACTTAGCCATGTTCCAGCCACACTGAAGAGAGAAGGAGCTACTGATTCAAGACATATTTTTCCATGTCGGCAGAAACCCAACAAATGCTAAGGATCTTAATGCAGCAATATGAGACAAGGCCAAAGTGTCGGGAACAAAGCCAACGCTCAGGTCTGGTAGTTGCTCTACTGGTCCAAAGCCTACTGTCTCTACATGGTTAGAGAATAAAGGCCCAGGGGGCAGCTAGGTGGCACAGTGGATAGAGCACTGGCCCTGGAGTCAGGAGGACCTGAGTTCAAATCCAGCCTCAGACACTTGACACTTACTAGCTGTGACCCTGGGCAAGTCACTTAACCCCAATTGCCTCATCAAAAAAAAAAAAAGAGAGAGAGAGAATAAAGGCCAACAGAGTGAATCTAGTGGTCAGGTCTCTCCCCAGTATGGCCTGTCTAATCTTATTCCATATTCCTCACCCTAACGTATTCTAGGCTCCAGCCAAACAGGATGATTCATGCCCTCCTGAACACACCCTATGCTTTCTCACCTGCACACCTTGCTTACCCCATTCCCTATTCCCCAATGACCCTTTTATTCCCACAACTGCCTGACAGTTGACATTATATTGTACATTTTATGTGGACAAAGCATTTTTCTCATGACAACCGTGTGTGGTTAGCAGTACCCCCACTTTTCTTTTAGAGGCAATCCAGGGTCACACAGCTAATGTGTCTGAAACCAGATTTGAAATCAGGTCCTCCTACTGTGCATACCCTTTGACCCAGTAATACCACTACTAGGTCTGTATCCCAAAGAGATCATAGAAAAGGGAAAAGGACCCACACGTACAAAAATATTTATAGCAGCTCTCTTTGTGCTAGCAAAGAATTGGAAATTGGGGGAATGCTAATCAGTTGGGGAATGACTGAACAAGTTGTGGTCTCTAAATGTAATGGAATACTATTGTGCTGTAAGAAATGATGAGCAGGCAGATTTCAGAAAATCCTGGAAAGATTTAAGTGGACTGATGCTGAGTGAAGTAAGCAGAACCAGGAGAATACTGTACACAGTAACAGAAACATTGTGTGATGATCAACTGTGATAGACTTGCCATCCTAGTTCTAACTTCATCTTGCCCTCAGATCAAGGTTATTCAGGAATTTAAAAAAACCAGAATCTCCTAAGTTTAGAAATTGTAAGGAAGCTGATCATGAATGACAAAGACCAAGCCTTACGTATCCTTAGATCTGCTCTGTCTAGTGTCTAGGACAGAGTCAGTATCTAACAAATGTTTGTTCCTGTTGGCAGACCCAAATCAAAAATGACAGCCAATGAGCTCATGATGAGTGAGATGAGCAGAACCAGGAGAACACTGTACACAGTATCATCAACATTATGTGTCGATCAACTGTGATAGACTTGATTCTTCTCGGCAATACAAGATAGTTCCAAAGGACTATTGATGGAAAAGGCTCTCCAAATCCAGAAAAAAAAAAAAAAGAACTGTGGAATATAGATGCAAACTGAACCATACTATTTTTTTTGGTTTTGGTGCTGTTGTTTTTCTTTTTTGAGGTTTTTCCCCTATATCAGATTACTTGCTGTCTTGGGGAGGGGGGGAGGGAGGGAGAAAAATTCGAAACTAGAAATCTTATAAAAACAAATTGTCCAGATTGGCTAAAATGACAAAAAAGGAAAATAATAAATGTTGGAGAAGCTGTGGGAAAATTGGAACACTAATCCATTGTTGGTGGAGCTGTGAACTGATCCAACCATTCTGGAGAGCAATTTGGAATTATGCCCAAAGGGTGATAAAGCTGTGCATACCCTTTGACCCAGCAATACCACTTTTTCCCAAAGAAATCATGGAAAGGGGAAAGGGACCCACATGTACAAAAATATTTATAGCTGCTCTTTACATGGTGGCAAGGAATTGGAAGTTGAGGGGGTGCCCATCAATTGGGGAATGGCTGGACAAGTTGTGGTATATGAATACAATGGAATACTATTGTGCTGTAAGAAATGATGAGCAGGAGGAGTTCAGAGAAACCTGGAGGGTCTTGCATGAGCTGATGATGAGTGAGATGAGCAGAACCAGAAAAACATTGTACACAGTATCATCAACATTGAGTGTTGACCTACTGTGATGGACTATATTCTTCTCACCAATGCAATGGCACAGAAGAGTTCCAGGGAACTCGTGATGGAAGAGGATCTCCAAATCCAAGAAAAAAAAAAAAAAAGAACTGTGGAGTATAGATGCTCATTGAACCATACTATTTCTTTTGTTTTTGATGCTGTTGTTTTTTTCTATTTTGAGGCTTTTCATCATTGCTCTGATTTTTTCTCTTATAACAAGACTAATGCAGAAATATGTTTAATGTTATTATGTGTATATATATATAACCTATATCAGATTACCTGCTGTCTAGGGGAGGGGGGGAGGGAGGGGAGGGAGGGAGAAAAATCTGAAATTGTAAAGCTTGTATAAACAAAAGTTGAGAACTATCTTTACATGTAACGAAAAAAAAATACTTTATTAATTAAAAAAAAAAAACAAATTGTTGAAAACTATCTCTATGTAGAGATACTCTATCTAGAGAAAACTATATGTAACTGGAAAATAGTAAAATATTTTTATAATTAAAAAAAAAATGACAGCCAAAGCTCTAGTACACAGCTGAGAACTGGAAACCATTTAGTTCAATGAACTAAACTGCACACCAAGAGAGGCAAAAAAATATAAAAAGTCATGTTTACGGGTTATAAAATGTTTTTAATGATAACTTCAACACAAATCTATAAAGAAAATGTCCCTGGAAAGCCAGGACAATATCCCCAAATCTCTTTTTTTTTCCTTAGATGCCACCAGATTTCACCTGGCCTCTAGAAGAATTTATTTATTAGCAATGAGTTTTACGGATGATTTTTTTTTAAATCACCATTAACTCCAGATGTACTCACCCCATTCTCAGACTCTGAATCAAAGGGTATGAGCAGTTTGGTCACTTTTCTATGATATTTGACCAATTCACAATTCTATCAATTTGATTAATGTTCCTGTCTTCCTACAAAAGAATATTAAAGCCGTTTCCCATTACTCGTCCACTTAGGAGTCTTGTAGCTTTTTGTGAAAGATCAGCTTTACAGTGCATAGAGAACCTCAGTTTAACCACCCGATTCTGCCTCAGACTACGTTAGGGAGCTCTATTCTTTACTTGTTCCCCTCTTTAGATCCAAGTCAGTGGTCACTGAAGTAAGAAGCCAGGAGGATTGCTCAAAATCCAGGCTCTCAAACCTCACAAATAACCTTTAAGACTTTTGGAGATGGAATGTACCACAGTAATTCACAGAGTATAAAGTGCTATCACATATATGATGTCATCTGATCTCCAAAATGCTTCTGTGAGGTAGGTAGTGCAAAGAGTATTGTTCATTTCTTACAGATGAAACTTTTTTTCTTTTTGAAAAGGAGGAATATGATTTGCTCAAGATCACGAAGCGAGCTAATAAAGCTAGGACTCAACCCTGGGTTTCCTGACTCCAAACATAGCATCAAAACACTATACCAAGCTGGTTCAATACACAAACTGACCTACATACAAGCCTTGCCTGGGAAAGGAAGGTGTGTGCTGTAGGATTTTTTTCAGTTCAATCAATCTTTATGAAGCATGTGTAATATACCATGCCTTCAGATACAGTGATGGAAGAGAAATACACTGACAGGAGGCAGTGAAGTCAGAAGTTCAGGGCTTGAATCTTTCTTAGTTTTGACCCTTATTCTTTATATGAACTTACATGGCGTTTCCTTACCATCACAATAAAGGGGATGTATCTTTCTTAAGCTGTTCTGCTTATTCAACTCTCCAAATAGTTAAAGGCTAACCCAGTGGACCCAGTTCAACATTGCTGGCTCCCTAGGTATGGTTCCATCTCCTGGTCTCAGGTTATCATCTCCCATATTCTCCTATAGATAATTTTTATTTATTTTGTAGGGCAATGAGGGTTAAGTGACTTGCCCAGGGTCACACAGCTAGTAAGTGTCAATCTGAGGCTGGATTTGAACTCAGGTCCTCCTGAATCCAAGGCCGGTGCTTTATCCACTGTGCCACCTAGCTGTCCCCCATATTCTCCTATAGATAATTTAAGCTGAGGTGGCTCCCCATCCCCAGGGAAGGGCTGCAAAGTACTTTATGCAAATTCTCTTACTAAGGCCTAATAGCAACTACTTGATATCAGTGCTATTATTATTAAGCCCTTTTAAGTTTAGAGGTAAATTCCCCATTTTACAGATGAGATTAAGTGACTTGCCCGGGGTCACAAAGCTAGAAAGTTAGAAACTTGGTATTCAAAACCAAGTTTCTCCTGAAGCCAAATCCAGGAATTTTTCTATTACACCTGACTACCCCTCCAACAGGCTTAGAATCCCACTTTTAAAAGTTCAAGAATGGGGCAGCTAGGTGGCGCAGTGGATAGAGCGCTGGCCCTGGAGTCAGGAGTACCTGAGTTCAAATCTGGCCTCAGACATTTAACACTTACTAGCTGTGTGACCCTGGGCAGGTCACTTAACCCCAATTGCCTCACTAAAAAAAAAGCTCAAGAACACAGCTAATTTTCATATACGATAAGAAAAGGGCCCAAGTTATTCTAGCAAAAAGATATTTATGTAAAATTAAAAGGCAAATAACTATACTTACACAATCATACAAAACATCATGAAAACATTCCACAAGGCAATGAAGATTCGAAAGTATCTGAGACTCAGTAAGAATTCCCTAATGTTGTCACCTGAAAAGTCAAGACAGACCATGTAAATGACATTTGCATTTAGCATAGGGTACCACAGTGCAGTGGAAAGAGCCCTTGGTCTTGAGGATCCAGAGGACCTTAGACCAAGTCCCACCTTTGACATTCATCCCTGTAAAACAGTAGCGGGGTTGGGGTGGGTAAAGGACTACACAGCCCTTAGAGTCCTTTCCAGCTTGAAGCCTGTGAAGCTCCCTTCGAACATTTGCCTGGTGATAATTTACATTGAAAATTCAGACTTCTGCATGCTTTCTTTAATAACTAACATTTATATATCACTTAAAGGTTGGAAAAATATTGTATCTACCTTATCTCATTTGAGCTTCATGCCAGCCTGGTGATGTAAGTCCTCTATGTATTACTGTCAATGTTTTCATTTGGGGAAAGTAACTCTTTCAGGAAAGTAACACTTAGAGAGACTGTGTGACTCACCATGAATCCCATGGGATTCATAGACAATAACTGCAGGATCTGAACCAAATTCATCCTTATTCCCACTACACCCAAATCACTCACTTGGGTATCAAAGGAATCCCATTTGTAGCTTTCAGCTTAGTCCCTGTGGTCTGACTCGAGAGGGAAGGCCTGGAAGGTAAGTAAGCCAAGTTCTTCCCTCCAAAGACGGCATGGTCACAACACGAGGGCTCTCAATGGAAAGAACACTAGACCTGAGTCAGGAAATCTGGGTTCTAGGCAGAACCCACTACTCTGAGACCCTCAGCAAGAGACTTACCCATGTGGGGCCAATCTCCTCACCTATAAGACGAACTGTTGGGACTAGATGGACTCCATCTTCCCTTCCAGCTCCAAGACTGGATCAGGCTACAATTCTATCTTGGTTAAGATAGAGCTTATCTCCACTAGCAGATCCCTGAAGAAAAGTCTTTGAGTCCAGGGCTTGAGAGAGAATGAGAGGCCTTAACAAGGATACCAAACAAGGGGCAGCTAGGTGAAGCAGTGGATAAAGCACTGGCCCTGGATTCAGGAGGTCCTGAGTTCAAATCCAGCCTCAGACACTTGACACCTACTAGCTGTGTGACCTTGGACAAGCCACTTAACCCTCACTGCCAAGAAGAAGAAGAAAGAAAAGAAAACAAGAATACCAAACAAAAGCACTGAAAATAAAACAATATGCTTGGAAAGGCAGGCCAAGTGCTTGGGTATTTTTTGTTCAAGGCACAGACATCACTCCCAGTCAGTGAACCAGCCCAGTTAACTGTCTTGGCCTCAATTCAATGTTCCCACTGTTTCTGATTATATATGCCCATAATTATTCTGGTTGCTGACAAATGAAGCCCAGCAACAGCATTTAGAGGAAGCACAATCAGGACACAAAGAAGTGTTGTCAACAACCAACCCAACTGAATCTCCCTACATGCAACATGAGGTTCGGTGATATTGCCTCTTCCTAATCATACTCATGTTTGGTATCCTTGTTAAGGCCTCTCATTCTCTTTCCATGCCTGCTGCCACCTGTACTGCCCCATGGGAAATACTAAGTCAGAAGGAACTCTCATCTAAATGCTGCCAGGGAAGGGTCCCTGTAGTGAAAAAGAAAAGGCTAAGATGGGCATAACCCAACATCCATGCCACACATAATTCCAGCCTCAAGATCACCCTGGGGCTGTCACCCCCTACTCTGAGAGAGACTATGAGCCAGTGAAACAAGTGCTAGAGCTGAATTCATATCCTTGGATCTAGAAGGAACCTTCCATCAAGGTCAACCCTCTCATTTTACAGATGAAAGAACTGAGGCACAAGAAAGAGAAACAACTTTCTCAGGGTCAATCAGTCAATAAGCATCTTCTCTGGGCTCAGAGCTAGGAATACAAAGAGTCCCAGCCCTCAAGGAGTATACATTTTACCAGGGGAGAGGGCAGGGGGGAGGGAATGTAACAACCCAGCTGCATACAAGATATATAGAGAGTAGAAGGAAAGAGATACAGGAGAAGGCAGGAGACGGTCCTGAGTTGAGTCTTGAAGAAAACCCAGGACACTGTGGCTGAGCTGAGGGGGAAGCCGTGGAAGGAAAGAGCAGAGCTGGATTGTGAATTAGGTGTGAGCTCCAGGGGCTCCCTATGACCTCCAGATCAAACATAAAACCTGTTTAGCACTGAAGCCCTTTACAACCTGGACTTTCTCAGCCTTCCCACCCTTTACTCCTTGGCCAGTGTACTGGCTTGATTTCTGGCTCATCATCTTACTCTAGACCACAGACTGTAGACGCTTCCCCAGGCTCCATTCCTACTCATTCTCCCACACTGATCTAAGACAAGCCTGGGGCATCAAGTATCATCTCTGCAGATGCCTTCAAGCTCTCTCACCTCGGCTTCAAGCCAACCTTTCTAACTCCATCCTGGACACATCTGCCTGAAAAGACAAGTGGGCTAAACTGCAGCGTGCCTGAAACTCAACTCATCACCTTTCTCCCAAGTCAACAACTCCTCCCAACTCCCCTGATTCTTATACTACCATCCAGCCAGGTAGCCCGGCTGGGGAGCTTAAGTGCGGCCTGGACTCTTCCCTTCCATTTGCCACCGATACAAGGAGCTGCCAAGACATAATGATTCCATCTTGGGAATACCTTTTGCATCTATCTCTTCTTTTCCCTTACAATGCCACTCTGCTTAGGCCCTCCTTACCTCTTGCTTGGACCATTATCCTAGCTTCTCACTCCTCTTCCTGCCTCCAATCTCTGTCCCGTCTAATCTAGTCTTCACACTGTTGCCAAAGCAATCTCTCTCAACACAGACACTGACCACAACCCTTCTCTGTTCCAAAGCCTTCTATGGCTCCCTACCCCCTCTGGCATCCATTACAAACCCCTTTGTTTAGGGTCTTCCACAATAGAGCTCCAACCTATCTTTGCAGCCTTATTCTCCTGTGCTTTCATTCACTCTAAGCTCCAAACAAACTGGACTACGAGCTTTTCTCCAAATGCAACCTGCTTTCTTTTGACTTTTATTCATTTGTGGTGACCATTCCTTGCTTTCCCCACACTTCTTCCCAACAAAATGCTTTTTTTCCCTTTGAGTCTCAGCTTAAGTACCACCTTCTCTCTGAAGCTTTCCCTCATCCTCCCCAAGTGAAAGCAGTCTCTCTTTTGCCTTCATCATTCTACTTTACATCCTACTTAACTATGTACATTTCTCATTCCCTACTATCAGAGCAGGGTTAAGTCCCTAAGAATGGCGTCTGTGTTGTTTTACACCCTCACATCTTTAGTATATGATCTCTTCATTTTACATATGAGGAAATGGAGGGTGAGGGAGGTTAGGTGACTTGTCCAAGGTCATATAGGGAAGCATCAAAAGTGGAATCTGAACTCAGATTTTCTGACTCCAGAGCTGGTGCTCTCCCCACTATACCATGATGCCCCTGCATGTGCAAACACAGTGCCTGTAATATGGATAGCTGCTTAATAAATGTTTGCTGAATTTGAATTTTGTTTACTTTCCTAACACAAATGAATATTTGAGTACCCCATATGTGTACATCCTGAGGATGTACAATCATGACTTCAGATTAACCAGTTAGTAAGTAGAAGTGTCTAAAAGAGAACAGGTAGCTGCTTCATGAGATAAATGAACTCTGTCATTGAAGATGTGTCAGATGCTCGGGAGGGAATTCCCACACTCCTTGGGAGGCTGGATCAGAAAAGAACAAAGGTCGTACCCAACATTAACATCCTATGACTCATCTGGAGCAAATAGGTGTCAATAAACTTGCAAGTATCATAGAATCAGAAAAACGTCAGAACTGGAAAGGGGCCACAGAGGTCATCAAGGTACAACCCACTCATTTTATCAATGAGGAAAGGGAGGCCCAGAAAGAGGAAGTTGTTTGTTGAAACAGCAAGACACATTCATTACAATTCTGTTAATGAGAAGAATGGGACCAGTGTATCTACATTTGTTTACATCATTCAACATTATAGGCTGCTGGAGCTACTTGGGACTCACCTGTACTTGGTTCCTTTGACTCCTCCCCAAACCCCTGGGTGTCTTTCTTTTTCCTGTAAAGTAGGGAACAGTATGACATTTCAGTACAACATAAAGAGAGCTAAAACTGATGCATGCAAGTAAATCCAAAGAATAAGGAACTTGTATATAGTGATAAAACTCTACATCTGACAGGGCCTCTGTGACTAATACAGATGCCAAGGATGACCACAGTTCTATATAGGGACAAAATGCAAAGGTAAAGTGGGTTCTTTGGATGCCATGGGAGGTAAGGATGTCATGAAGGCAATTGGGGAGAGGTCTCCAAACCTGATGGGGAGTCCTATGTGCTTAATAGATGAGAGGGCTCTATGTGAATGATAAGTTCATCCATAGGTGAGGGAGCTCTATATACAAGATTATAGATAGAGAGCTGAAAAGGAACTTGGAGGCTATCTTGTCTAATGCCTTCATTTTGCATATGAGGAAATGGATGGTGAGGGAGGTTTACAGTGGCTTGTCCAAGATCATATATGGAAGCATCAAAAGTGAAATTTGAATTCAGACCTTCTGACTCCAAAGCCAGTGCTCTCTCCACTCTACCAGGATGCCTCTAAATGCTCAAATTCTAAGTGCTTATAAGTAATGGTGGGTAATTTTAAAAGGCTAACAAGAAACTACAGGAGAGGATTATCTATGGGTTAGGAGGCTCCAAACAAAGCAGAGGGTTCTATGTGGGTGACTGGCTGTTTATAAGTAAGGGGGCTCTACATATGAATAATGTATAATGTATATGCGATTACTATGGGGTAACGGGGGGGGGTCTATGAATAAAGGGGCCCTACAGATGGCAGGGGGTTCTAGGTGTGTGAGCAGTTTCTAGAGATGAGGAGGCTCTGCGGGGGTATAAGCAGGTAGAAAGGTGTCTGTGGTTCGGGGGCTCTAAAGGAGCCAAAGGTTCTTTGTCAGTGACAAGTACCTAGAGGAGAGGGGCTCTGCACGGGGCAGGCTGACCGAGAAAGAGAAGACCAGAGGAGACAGGGGCTTCAAAGCGGGAGAAGGGTACCTAGAGTGGAGGGGTTCTGTGGGACGTGCGCGGGGTCTCTGCGCCAGGTCAGGGGACTGTGCCAACTCGGGGCTTTCTCCCCAGGAGGCAAGCAGAGGGGCGGGGCAGCGGGTCTTGGGGGCGGGGCAGAGTTGGGAGGCGGGGAAAGGGGCCAGACTCGGGGGCCGCCGCGTCACTCACAGCTTGAAGTTGAGCACTGCTCCCGCGTTCATCAACAGCGTCCTGAAAGGGGTCAAAGCGAGGTCAGGCCGGGTGTGGCCCCCAAACACCCTCGCCTCCCCCGCCCCCAACCGTCTCAGGGTTACCGCCCGCCCCCAAACAAACCCCAGACCCCTTACCCGAACAGCAAGATGTCCCCGATCATGGTGACTGCCGAACAGTCACCAGAACCGGAACCGGAACAGGAACAACCCACGAGTCCGGGGAGCCGGGACCAACCAATCAAAACAAGCGACTACAGCAGGGCCGGCCCACTCCCTTGTACAGAGCCCGAGAAGTCCACCTCATTGGAGGGCGGCCTCAGCACACATAGGCTCCACCTCCTGTCAGTCGGGGGCGGGGATCGGCGACGTCACTACCCCGGCGGCGAGAGGGGGCGGGGCACGGATAGAGGGAGGAGATTCTGTGTGTATGTGTGCGTGTGTGTGCGTGTGTGTGTTTTTGTGTGTGTGCGTGTGTGTTCCTCCGGCTGTCTCTTTATCCATCAGTCTCTCTGTGTTTGTGTCGGGCCTGTGTTGATATGACACAGGGATGATGTTCGAGACCCAGCCTGTGGCCCGGCAGCAGGAGTTCTGTGACTGACCGGGGACTTTAGGTGACCGACACTATGAGTTGACCGAGACTCTTTGAATGACAAAGAATTGAATGGGGGAGGAGGGCAGGGAACTTCTGGATAACAATCAATCAGCAAGCCCTTTAATTAACCACCATTAGATATACTGGGCTCTGTACTGGGCGTGTATCGTTCTATACCAAATAAACACCAGGTGATTTGGGTAGAAGGAAGGCACTAGTAGCTGGGAGATTAGGAAAAGTCTCATGTAGACAGAAGACAAGAAATTTTACTAGGAGGAGGTTGGGGGGGGGCGGGTAGAACATACCTGGCATGGGGAACAGGGAGATGGGCAGCGGAGTGCCATGTTTGAGGGACAGTAGGAAGGGTGGTTTGATACACAGTAGGGTACAGGAAAGAAAGTAACATGTACTAACTGAGGCCAGGTTGTGAAGAATTTCAATCAAGTATTGAGTGCTAGGCATTTAAAATGTCAAATAGTGGTTTTATTTAATCCTAGAGTTAATAGGGAGCTACTGGAGCTTTTTTTCTGCAACAAACATTTATTTTATTTTTTCCAGTTACATGTAAGAGTAGTTTTCAACATTCATTTTCATAAGATTTAGAGTTCCAAATTTTTCTCCCTCCCTCCCTTTACTCCCCCCTCCACAAAACAGCAACCAATCTGATATAGGTTATATATGTATGACCCACAAGTGCTCTTTTTATCAGTTCTATCTATGGGCACTGTAGCTTTTTTTTTTTTGGTAGGGCAATAAGGGTTAAGTGACTTGCCCAGGGTCACACAGCCAGTATGTGTCAAGTGTCTGAGGCCTGATTTGAACTCAGGTACTCCTGAAACCAGGGCCAGTGCTTTATCCACTGTAGTTGCCCTGGGCACCATAGCCTTTTTTTTTTTTTTTTAGGCAATGGGGGTTAAGTGACTTGCCCAGGGTCACACAGCTAGTAAGTGTCAAGTGTCTGAGGCTGGATTTGAACCCAGATACTCCTGAATCCAGGGCAGGTGCTTTAACCACTGCACCATCTAGCTGCCCCACCATAGCCTTTTGAGAAGAACGTTCATACCAGGGCTACCAGAAAATTCACTTTGGCAGCTGAGTGGATCTGATGTATTGGAATAGGGAGAGACTTGAAACAGGGCATCCTATTGGGGAGATCATTGCAGTAGTCCAGGTGAAAGGTGATGAGGGCCTGGACTTGGGTAATGATTGTGTGGGTAGAGGGAAGCAAATGGATGTGAGAGATGTGGAGATAGAGACAAGATTTGGCAACTGATGAGTAATATGGGGTGATTAAGAGTGAGATGTCAAAGAAGACAGTAAGGTTCTAAACCTGCCCTTGAAAGAAATAAGGAAATTGGAAGGATGGCTTGAAAAAAATAGTTAATTCCATTTTGTTTTGTTTTGTTTTTGCAGGGCAATGAGGGTTAAGTGACTTGCCCAGGGTCACACAGCTAGTAAGTGTCAAGTGTCTAAGGCCAAATTTGAACTCAGGTCCTCCTGAATCCAAGGCTGGTGCTTTATCCACTGGGCCATCTAGTTGCCCCAGTTAATTCCATTTTGGACATGTCAGGTTTGAAATGGACATGTAGCTCAAAATATTGAATGCAGATCTGGAGCTCAGGAGAGAGACTAAATCTGGGTATATCTTCAAGTCATCTATATATGCAAATAATAATTACAAGGATGGGAGCTGATAAGATCACCATCTGGGAGAATATAGAGAAAAAATGACCAAGTGGGAAAATGTAGAGAAAAAAAGAGAAGGTCCAGTAAAGAGCCTTAGAATATATCCACAGTTAGGGTGTTTGATATGAATGATTTATCTGACAAAAGAGAAAGGGAAGGAGATATAAAATAATAGGAGGAGAGCCAGAACAGTATCACAAAAATCCCAAGGAAGAGACAGTTTTGGAGAGAGGAAAGGGCATTGAATTTGGAAATGAAAAGAAGTCATTGGCAAGTGGAGAGAACAGTATCAGTTGAGAAATTAGGATAGAAGCCATGCTATAAAGGGCTGAGAAAGCAATACAAAGATCCAAAACAATTCCAAAGAACTCATGATGGAAAATGTTCTCCACATCCAGAAAAAGAACTGTGGGATCTGAATGAAGATTGAACCATACCATTTTTACTTTTTGCTTGTTGGGTTCTTTTTCCTTTTTTGAGGTTTTTCCCTTTTGTTCTGATTCGTCTTTCATGACATGACTAATGTGGAAATATGTTTAATGTGATTGCACATATATAATCGATATCAGATTGCTTGCTGTCTTGGGCAGGAGGAAAGGGAAGGAGGGAGAAAAATTTGGAACTCAAATTCTTATAAAAATGAATGTTATGTACAAAAATATTTATAACTGCTCTTTATGTGGTGGCAAGGAATTGGAAGTTGAGGGGATGCCCATCAATTGGGGAATGGCTGGACAAGTTGTGGTACATGAATGTAATGGAATACTATTGTGCTGTAAGAAACAATGAGCAGGAGGAGTTCAGAGAAACCTAGAGGGTCTTGCATGGGCTGATGATGAGTGAGATGAGCAGAACCAGAAGAACATTGTACACAGTATCATCAACATTGAGTGTTGATTTACTGTGATGGACTATATTTTTCTCACCAATGCAATGGTACAGAAGAGTTCCAGGGGACTCATGATGGAAGAGGATCTCCAAATCCAGGGAAAAAAAAAGAACTGTGGAGTATAGATGCTGATTGAACCATACTATTTCTTTTGTTTTTGGTGCTATTGTTTTTCTCTTTTGAGGTTTTTCCTCATTGCTCTGATTTTTCTCTTATAACATGACTAATGCACAAATATGTTAATGTCATTATATATATATGACCTATATCAGATTACCTGCTGTCTAGGGGAGGGGGGAGGGAGGGGAGGAAGGGAGAAAAAATCTGAAATTGGAAAGCTTGTATAAACAAATGTTGAGAACTATCTTTACATGTAACTGGAAAAAAAAATACTTTTATCAGAACAAAAATGAATGTTAAAAACTATATTTGGGGGCAGCTAGGTGGCACAGAGGATAGAATGCCTGCCCTGGATTCAGAAGGACCTGAGTTCAAATCTGGCCTCAGACACTTGACACTTATTAGTTGTGTGACCCTGGTCAAGTCACTTAACCCTCATTGCCCTGCAAAAAAAAGAAAAAGAAAGAAAGAAAAACTATATTTACATGTAACTGGAAAAAATAAAATACTATTAAGATAAAAAAAAATAAAGGGCTGAGAAATGAGTAAGAGAAAAGGGAGGGAAAGCAAAGAGTATAGACAGTTTTTTCTGAGAATTTGTCAAAAAAGGAAGGAGAGTTACAGTACAATATAGCTAGAAAGAATGCTAACTGTTATGGGGGAAATAGATGGGTAACATTTAATTTAAAAAAATTTTTTTAAGTACTGTATAGAAGAGATACTGCTGTGTTGTTACAGAAGAAACCAGTAGTTAGGGAGAAATTTAAGACTAGAGAGAAACAGAGAAAGGGAGGGCATGATCATGGGGATAATCTGCTGACAAACAAAGGAAGAAATATGATCAAGGGCATATAGGAAAGGTTTAACTTTAGCAAGGAAGACAAGCTCTTCATCAAAGGCTAGAAGGGAGGAATGAGCAATGGTGGCAAGGGGTTATGAGAGGGAATTCATAATAAATAATTTCTTTGGTTTCTATTTTCTCAGTAAAGGATGAGGTGAGGTCCCTCAGTTGAGAGCCTGTTGGGAGGACAAGGGACTTTATGGTCAACAGAGGAATATATGAGTGACAAGGCATTCTGAAAAGAACTGGGGATTTATACAGCCCTTCTCCAATCCAGTACCTCTCCACATCTCCATTTGATTTTTTTTTTGGGGGGGGGGCAATGAGGGTTAAGTGACTTGTCCAGGGTCACACAGCTAGTGTCAAGTGTCTGAGGCTGGATTTGAACTCAGGTCCTCCTGAATCCAGGGCCGGTGCTCTATCCACTGTGCCACCTAGCTGCCCCTAGAACTGTTCAATTTTTGACTTTTGCTTTTTTTTTCCCCTCTATAGACTGGACATGACAGTACAAAAATGGCTGAGAGAGTTGATAACCTAGATAAAAAGTAGTATGCTAAGTAAAAGACAATGTAGTGGCTCTTGATGATTTCAGGAGATTTCATATGAGCTACATCCCAGTATCCTGAAAGTAGCTAAATGTGGTTGTTGAACCACAGTCAGAGATATTTGGAAGATCAAATGGAAGGGCTGCTCGATTGGCACAGTGTATAAAGCACTGGCCCTGGATTCAGGAGGACCTGAGTTCAAATCTGGCCTCAGACACTCTACACACTTACTAGCTGTGTGACCCCGGGCAAGTCACTTAACCCTAATTGCCTCACCAAAAAAAAAAAAAATTGAACAGTTCTGCCATGTTTTTGTCTTTTATTACTATCAGTCCATTTGCCCAAAGTTTCAGTCCAGTTCCTTCTTGATTATTCCTCTATTCCAATATAGAGATAGGGGCTGAACCTATGGTTTCATTGGGATGGGGAATTCCCATGTGAGCAAAGTCTCTCTCTCCATTCAGGTCGGCACCTGTGAGAAAAATGACTCAATAATTTTCTGGAACTCAGCGGTGGTGATGTGTCAAAGGCTCGTTTATTGTTATTCTTGTGAGAATGGGCCACCCTATGTGCAGCTGGTGGGTGACAAAAAAATGGAGGCTCACAGACCCATTTTATCCCCTAGTCCCTGATTTGAATGAACCCTCCCCTTTTTCATCACTGGTCTGATTACTCAAGTGTTACAATCTACAGGCAAAAACTAGCTAATATGAATGCAGTATTTCTTAGCTAATGGGGGAGGTGATACAAGGATAAGTCTTCAATTCCTCCTTTATATGGACACAGCTCAGGAGCAGACCTAATTGTGACCAGCTCAGGGTTTCCCTGAACCATGTGATTTTGTTTGCCAGAGCGGGGTAGGGGAGGAGAAGGAGACCTTTTTCCTCAAACAAGTCTGGATTAAGAGGAGACTAAAACCTATTTCCTCACAGCACCTTTTCTGCATCTGATAGTCTTAGAACTTGGAGAGCTGTATAGAACACTGAGGGGTTAACTGACTTCCCCAGTCACATAGTTTGTATTAGAGATTGATTTGACCTGAACTAATTTCTTCTTAGTTTTTTTTTTTTTAGGCAATGGGGGGTTAAGTGACTTGCCCAGGGTCACACAGCTAGTAAGTATCAAGTGTCTGAGGCCGGATTTGAACTCAGGTCCTCCTAAATCCAGGGCTGGTGCTTTAACCACTGCACCATCTAGCTGTCCTCTTCTTAGTTTTGAAGTCCCCTTTCTATCATTTTATTCCCTATCACTCTATCATCCTTCCCCCTCATTCTCAATATAGCTTTAGAAACAAATTCTACCTCCCTGCAGCATACTCTGGGATTTATTGCTCCCAACACTATTCATATAGGTGAGAGGTGGTATGTGATAGTGTTTTGAACTTTGGACTTGGAATCAAGGCCCAAGACTTAAATCCTTCTCTGACATTTTCATTGTGACCCTTGAATAATCAATCACAACTTCTCTGCATCTGTATGATGGGGATGGTGGTAATGAAGATAAAATGAGAAGGTATTTAAAGCACTTTGCAAACCTTATAGCACTATATAAATGTCACCTATTAAGCCATAGTGGATGGAGAACTGGCTTCAAGGCCAGAAAGACCTGGATTCAAGTCCTGCCTCTGAAACATTCTGGCTATGTGACCCTAAGCAGCTCTCTAATACTATAAATTGCAGAGAAAGTGCTGGCCTAAATGGATGGTAGAGAGGAATTTGCTCATCTGGGAGTTCTCCATGCCAATGAAAGCAAAGGTCCAGTTCCTACCTTCTACTTGCTCTTTTCCCCAAAATGCTTCCCTAGTTATCACTCCCCAAGCAGAGGTGTGCTGGAGTCAGCTCAAACTGGCTGGAGTTAATTTTAAAATTTTCTGAATGATGGGGGGTGGCTAGGTGGCGCGGTGGATAAAGCACTGGCCCTGAATTCAGGAGTACTTGAGTTCAAATCCGGCCTCAGACACTTGACACTTTCTAGCTGTGTGACCCTGGGCAAGTCACTTAACCCCCATTGCTTGCAAAAAAAAAACCCCTTTTTTTTCTGAATGAGCATTTAAACCTAGAAAATCAGCAAATGCTACAACTCAGGGCTTGATTTATTGTTTTCATGATTGTTTAGACTTAAAGTGATGGAGAAAAATGTTAATAGTGAAGATAAAACTTAAAAATGCATCAGTACAGGTTTTTTTCCTATATGTAAAGTCTCCCCAACTTGAATGTAATGTCTGTGAGAGGAGAGGAATTCTCATGTTTCAATCTGTATCCCAACAATTAACATGGTACTTACTCCATAGTAAGACTTAATAAATGTTTTTCATTCGTTTTCATTCACAAAATTTGACAGAGATTTTATGGGGTTAGGATTAGAATTATAGAGATGGGGCAGCTAGGTGGTGCAGTGGATAGAGCACCGGCCCTGGAGTCAGGAGTACCTGAGTTCAAATCCAGCCTCAGACACTTAACACTTACTAGCTGTGTGACCCTGGGCAAGTCACTTAACCCCAATTGCCTCACTAAAAAAAAAAAAATAAAAAAAAAAAAGAATTATAGAGATGAAGTGGCCATTGAATCCCCTTTACAACATATCCAACAAATGGTCACCAGCCTCTCAGTGGGAAGATCTCTAATTCAAGTGGGGGTGGGGTACAGACATACTTTTGGAGAAAAGCATTTCTGCATAACTGATTGTTAGGAAGTTGTTTGTTTTTTTTAACCTCAAGCCTGAATTTGCCTCTTTGTGACTTCCCCTCACTCTTCCTAGTCTTTTACCCCGGAGCCAACCAAGCAAAACAAATATAAATCCCCCTTCCACAAGAAAGTCCTACAAATACTTGAATATTGCTATTATCTCCTTGCTAAGGCTTCTTTTCTGCAAGGTAAACATTTCCAATTCCTTCTGTGGAGCCTCATGTGGTTTGAATTCTATGCCCTTCAATACTTTGTTTTCTCCTGAAAAACTCCATTTTATCCACGTTCCTCCTAAAATGTGACAACTAGATATTACAGGGGTGATCTGGAGGGATCAGACGGTGCCTGCTGTCTGGCAGCATGTCTCTCCTGTCTTGTACTTGGGAAGTTGATTTATTGAACCCAAGGGTAAGACTTTACATTTATCCCTGTGAAATGTCATCCTGTGTAATTCAAAACAATGTTGTAGCCTGGTCCAGTTGGGATCATTTTGGTTCTTACCTCAAACAAATAGTCTTAGTATCCCCATCTTTATGGCTTCTGTGCATTTTATAAGCATGTCACTTTTGTATTTATCCAAATCATTGATAAATAAAGTTAAAATAGGACAGAGACAAGTCACCTGAAGGACTTCATCCAGCCTGTCCTTACCTTCTTGATCTGAGAGGAGAAGTAAGAAACACATAGGGCTTCAAGGGTGATTGACATAGAACTGGAAGGGACCGTAGAAAGTTATCTAGTCCAACACTATCATTTTACAGATGAGTAAACTGAGGTCCAGGGAAGTTAGATGACTATCTCTGAGTCAAGTAGGATAACTGTCTTTAAGTATCTGAAGGTTTGTCCTGGGGGGAAAAGAATTAGACTTGTTTTGCTAACAATTGAGGTCCAATCTCAGAGTATAGGGTAGAAGTTGTAGCCATAGAGAAAAACTTCCAACCATGAAACCTTTCCCAAAGGGGAGTGAGCCTTCTCCGCTGGTTAGCGATTCCCCCCTCCCACGCCTTTCCCATTGGATATCTTCAAGCAGAGGTCACTAGCGGGCGGGTCAGAGAGGGATCCTTGGGCAGTTCTGAATTGGACCTGATGGTTCCTGAGATCCCTCCCTCCTAGCCGGGCCGAGGTGGGGGGAATTTGGGGATTCTTTGACCCGAGAAAACCCCAAACCTGGCAGCTGATTAACTGCAGGGGCGGGCCCTGGATAAGCGGAGGAAGATAGCCTCCGGCAGACTGCCTGGAGCGCTCTCCACGTGTGAGCTGGGGTTCTTAGAAGCTGTAGGGGAAGCTGGGGACACTGGACTGAGTTCCACCGCCAGCAGCACCACTGCCAGAGGCAGCTCCCTGCCGGACCTAGAGTGGGCCGGTTGCCCAGCCCAGAGGGAGGAGCTGGGGGCTCCGAGGAGCTTCTGCACCTGTCGGCGGGCAGGGGAGGAGGAGGAGGAGGAGATCGAGGTGGGGGCGGGGGCACCGCTAGGCTCGGGCACAGCCCGCCTCTGCCCCATTCGGCGGGCAGCCTGGGCGCCGGGGCTCTCAGGGGCCACTGCTGGGCTTCATGGAGCTGCTGTCGGCCCTGAGCCTGGGCGAGCTGGCGCTCAGCTTCTCCCGGGTGCCCCTCTTCCCGGTCTTTGATCTCAGCTACTTCATCGTTTCCATCCTGTATCTCAAGTACGAGCCAGGTCAGTCCCCGCCGGGCGGGACTGGGGGCTGGGGGCTCCTGGGGGCCCGGGGAGGAGGAACCTTGCGGGGCCGGGTCAGGCTCCCACCTGCCCCAGTCTTCGGACCTCTCCGCCGCCCCCTCCCCACCTCCCTAGCTGCCCTCTACCCCCACTTCAGCCCTCGGGTGCCCTTGGCGAGGTGAAACTGCAGCTGTTATGTCTATATAAGGCCGCCGAAGGAGAAGGGCTGCCGGAAAATTGACACCGCACCCCTCCCCCAACCTTCTCCCGGGGCTAGGTTTTCTGGAGACCCTCTGCTGTGGCCTGCTGAGTCAGGGCCACCGAAATCGTCCCTGTCCTGTCTCGCTTGGCCCTCGCTTAGGGGAAGGGTCCCTTTCCTCCTGCAGGCAGTCCAGGTTTCTGCCTCCGTGGGAGGCAGGTATTCTCTCCCCCATAGCTAACACCCCTGTTAAAGAATACGGGACCCAGAGCCATCAGACCTGAATTCTAGTTGGGGCTCTGAAACTAGCTAGCTGGGAGGCCCTGGGGAAATCACTTCAAACCCTATTTGAGTTTCTTCTGCAAAATGGGGCCACGATTATGCCTAACCTATTTCTTGCGGATCTGGGAGGATCAGATGAAATAATGGAGTTGAGGATTTTTGATTAGGATTTTGATCATCTAGGCCAGTCCTCAGCTTACAGAGGAGGAAACTGAGGCCCGGGGAGGGGAAGTGACTTGTCCAGCGTCACACCAGTAGTAAATAAAAGAGCTGGAATTTTAACCTAGGCCTTTTTGCCTCCAAATTCAATGTTCTTTATTTTGGGGGGGAGGGTTGTGAGGCAACTGGGGTTAAGTGACTTGCCCAGAGTCACACAGCTAGTAATTGTTAAGTGTCTGAGGTCGGATTTGAACTCAGGTCCTTCTGAATCCAGGGCCGGTGCTCTATCCACTGCACCACCTAGCTGCTCCCAATGTTCTTTATAACAGGGATCGAACCAGAATGCTGCCTCCCCCATCGACCCAAAGAACAGGGAACCATTTCATTCATCTGGTGTTGTGGCTTGTAAGGTGTTATTTTTATCGGTGTTGATTATTCTCTCAGCAGCATTACTCCTGTACAGGACTGAATTTTTCATTTACAGACAAGGAAATGGAACTTCTGGAGACTCTAAGGCTATATTACTGGGCAGGGACCACCTGAATTCTATCCCTGTGCTTTCCACCCTGTTTTCTTATGCTGAGCGCCAGAAAACTGCTTTTAAAACCTGGAAGAGTTGAGGGGGGGGAGGGGAGGGGAAAAGGATGCTTTTAAAAGCTGTTACCAAGGGAACACTTATTTTGCAAAGCAAAATAGGAGTAGCTTTGTACTCGGATTGGAGCATTTGTTTCCTGTTTCAAAATGCTGGTAGCTTGGTTGCCTGCCTACAACGTTGCTGAAGCCCTACCCTACCCTTCTGTGAGAAAAAAGGGAACAAGGAGAAAAAGGAAGGCTTCTCTAGAAACTGATAAGTTTTAGACTAGGTGATCTCTGAGGTGCTTCTCATTTTGCTAGTCTAAATTACTGGTCTCAGAGTTCCTTTGAGTTCTTAATTCCCTCCCAGTTTCTATATTATATGTTCCATCCGACCCTAAAGTCTCCCTTCTACTTTCCTGCCCCTTCCAGCTCTGAAAATTTGTGGATTTCTATTTTCTAAAAAGTTCTATTTAAAAAATGAGCCATCAGGAGGTAATGGACATATGTTCTGGAAGGACTTGGATTTTGAGTAGAAGCTTTGGATAGAATGCTTCACCTTACAGTAATGAGGGAACCGTGTTGCTGGCCTGCCTTGAATTTGGACACAGCCTGATTTTTATTGAGTTTTCTGCTCCTCTTGGAGACAGATGGTCTCAAGTCTGTATAAATTCAAGGTACAACCTGAGAACTTTGAAAAAACTGTCAGGGGGACCCAGCCTAGCTAGAGAGAAACTAGCCAGTTAGTAGCCAATCTGCAGCTCTGGGAGCTATTTTAGATGTATGCTATCATAAGTGGCATGAGAAAGCTTAGTTGGTTAGAGTCAGGGGAACTGTAGGATTTAATCCTTTCTTTGACCTTTATTAGCTTGTGCCTCAGTTTCCTACTCTGGAGATTGCAATACCTGTTAGGTTGGTTGTCATGGAGACCAAATTAGATCATAGCTGGCATGCATTTTGTGTAACTCTAAATGTGCTCTATATCTGTATTTAATTGTC
Source organism: Dromiciops gliroides (assembly GCF_019393635.1). Taxonomy (NCBI): domain Eukaryota; kingdom Metazoa; phylum Chordata; class Mammalia; order Microbiotheria; family Microbiotheriidae; genus Dromiciops; species Dromiciops gliroides. The sequence goes on along the minus strand of NC_057861.1, from coordinate 58,646,164 downwards.
AGCATCAGTGCCTGGAAGTAGCAAAGTGCCTTGCAACATTTTATAGAGTTGTCCAGAATTCTTTGGTTGCTTACATTTTTTGAAATTCTGATTACTTGATAATTCTGATTTCAAGTCAAGAAAACCTGAGTCTGAGTCTTGGCTTTGTCACTATGTGATCTTTAAGCAAGTCACTAAGCTACTTTAAGCCTCAGTTTCCTCATTTGTACAATGAGCCTGCTAATATTTGTTCTCCCTTTATAGGGATAAAAACACTTTGGAACCATATGTTATTATAGAGATGAGAGCAACTGAATTTCTAGGTCCTTAATAGCTCCAGCCTGAGTTGGAGACTGATTCTGAGCTCTATATATTCCCAAAATACAACAGGGTGGGTTTTTTTAAAACAAAACAAAACAACAAAGTACATAAATCATAAATGAAGTAGAATTCTTAATATCTCTATTCAAGAGATTCACTTTTCCCCCAATCTTTTTTGTTGTTGTTGTTGTCAGGCAATGAGGGTTAAGTGACTTGCCCAGGGTCACACAGCCAGTATGTGTCAAGTGTCTGAGGCCTGATTTGAACTCAGGTACTCCTGAATCCAGGGCAGGTACTCTATCCACTATGCCATCTAGCTGCCCCCTCCCCAAACTTAATAGTATGTTTTCCAGTTACATGTAAAGATAGTTTTCAACATGCATTTTTTATAAGATTTGACTTCCAAATTACTTCTCTCTCCTACCCCCTCCATAAGACAGCAACCAATCTGATATCAGTTAAATATATACAATCACATTAAACATATTTCCACATTAGTCATGTTGTGAAAGAAGAATCAGAACAAAAGAGAAAAATCTCAAGAAAGAAAAAAAATTTTAAATAGTATGGTTCAATCTGCATTCGGATTCCATAGTTCTTTTTCTGGATGTGGAGAGTTTTTCATCATGAGTCCTTTGGAATTGACTTGGATCATTGTCCCTTGGTGTTTCCTATCAAAGGTAGCTTCCTGGGTTTGACCCAGAATGGGAAATCTTAGGTTTTAAGAACTGCCTATCATGTAACTGAGAATGTGGTTTTTCTGTGAATGTTTTGAGTATTAGAGACAGTCAAGACATACCATTATTAGGACAGGATGCATAAAGATTTCCAGAGGAATGTCTGGGGGAATCACTAGCTACTCAGTAAACACATTTCAGTATGCTTGTATGCCCTTGCATTACTTTGCATTATTTTTTAAAAATTAATAAAGTATTTTATTTTTTTCCATTACATGTAAAGATAGTTCTCAACCTTTGTTTATACAAGCTTTACAATTTCAGATTTTTCTCCCTCCCTCCCCTCCCTCCCCCCTCCCCTAAACAGCAGGTAAACTTTGCATTATTATTAATAATAATCATAGCCTGCCTTTATATAGCCCTTTAAGGTTTGCAAAGCCTTTTATAAGAATGATCTCACTTGATCTTCACAATAACCCTGGGTGCTATCATAATCTCTTTTACAGATGAGATAGCGGTAAATTACTTTCAGGATCATACAACTAGTTAGGTGACTGAGTCCAAATTTGAACTTAGGTCTTATTGACCCTAGATCCAGGGTTCTGTCCATTTAAGGTTTACAAAGTTCTCTCTTCTCATAGCCTACCTGCCTGCCCACAGTCCTGTCTGCCTGTGGTCAGGACAAGTGGTGTGAAGACCCCCCCTCCCAGCCTGGGATTTAGGACAACAGACCTCACATCTGAGCTCTGCTCCTTATAGCCCTTGTCACCACTCAAGTTATATTAATAGTTTCTCCAAACCTCAGTTTCCTCATCTGTAAAATCAGGGGGTTTGACCTGGATGTCCTCTGGGACTTCTTTGCAGCTCTGAATCTGAATCTGAGCTCTGAATTCTATAAGCTCAAAAAATGGGTGGACATAGGGAATTTGGGGTGTGCGAAGTCCCTCCACTAGTACAGATGGCATCCTGTCTATGACTTTGTAGATAAATCCTAGCTTGTTACCAGAGGCACAGGGAAGTTAAATTTAGACCCATAGCTTCTGGACTTGCTCCATCCATGATGCCTTCATGTCCTTAAGCCTCTGGAAATGGGGGTAATAATTCCAACTACTACTGCCAAGGATGGGAGTGGGCTGCACTTCCCTAGAGGTCTTCAAGCCTGTGCTGGATGATCGCTTGTCTGGGATGTTGCAGACAGGGATTCCTAGACAGGTATAGAATAGACCAGTGACTTCTGAGTCCCCCATCCCTGCTGCTCCAAGACTGGAATTCTGGGAAGCACTATGGGAATGTAAGTTATGATAACTCACAAGACTCTGGTTCTTTGGACTCTAGGTATTTCATTCCCAGCACCCTTTTCTCTTCTCTGTTGCTGCCCCCACCCTGGGACAGGTCCTTATTACCTCACTTCTGCATTACTGCAATAGCCTGTTGGTGGGTATGCCTACCTCAAATCTTTCCCCACTTCAGTCCATCCTCCATTCAACCACTAACATGATTTTCCTAATGGACAGATCTGACTATGTCGCCCTACCCCTACTCAGTAAACTCCAGTGGCTCCCTATTGCCTTGGATCAAATAGAAAATCCTCTGCTTGGCATTCAAATCCTTTCATAACCTGCCCCTCCTAGTCTTTTTATGCGTTACCCCTACATACTCTTGGGCTTCATACAACACTCCTCCAAACGCCAGGTGTTTTCACTGACTGGCTGTCCCTCATGCCTGGAATTGTTTCTTCTTCCTCATCTCTGTCTCCTGGCTTCCCTGGTTTCCTTCCAATCCCAGATAAAATCCCATCTTCCACCAGAAGTCTTTCCCCATCCCCCTTCATGCTAGCTCCTTCTCTCTGGGATGATCTCCAATTTATCCTCCATATAGTTTATTTGCACACAGTTGTCTTCACCGTTAGACTGAACCCCTTGAGACTAATGCCTTTCTTAGGACAATGTCTGGCACATAGGAGGTGGGTAATGTTTGCTGATGACTGACATTATGACATCATAATGTCCTAATAATAATAAGCTAACTTTATATGGGCACTTTAAAGTTTGTAAAGCCCTTTCCATATGTTATCTCATTTGATCTCACAATGACCTTGTGAGGTAGGTGCTATTATCATCTCCATTTTACAGATGAAAACATGGGGACGGAGAAAGTTATGTGGACTTGTTCAGCGTCATACAGTTACTAAATGTCTAGTGCAGGATTTGAACTTGTCTTTCTGACTCCAGTGTTCCATTTATATCATTTAGCTGTCTTGATGAGAGGGGAAGTAAGGAGAGAGAACATTCCAGGCATGGGAGATGGCGGCCAGCTCCACAGCACAGAAATAGAGCCCCGTAGTCTATGATGTGGAGAGGAATTTCTTTTTGGAGGCAGCATAGTAGAGTGGGAAGAATATTAGATTGGAAGTCAGAGGATATGAATTTGAATCCCAGCTCTACCCTGAAGTCCTGTGTGACTTTGGGTAAGTAACTTGACTTCTTCATCTGTAAACAAAACAAAATCGATGGGAGTAAATTAGATGATCAAGGTAGTGTGGTATAGTGGATAGAACACTTGCTTGGGAGTAGGATGGCCTGAGTTCAAATCCTACCTCTGATGTATGACCTTGGACAAGTTACTGATCACTTTTGGTCTCAGTTTCCTCATCTGTATAATAAGTACTGGGGGAGAGTGGGGGTGGTATTGATGGCGGGAGTGGAGCATGATGTAGATTGCTTATAATTTCTCTTTCAGTGATAAACCTATGATTCTCCAAGGGCCCTCCCAGCTCTAAATCTATGGTCCATTTTAATCAGAAAATTTTCTTTAAAAAAAAATCATTATTTTTTTATTTTTAAGAATGACATTATTATTATTGTGCTATGAGAAATGACAAGCAGGATGATTTCAGAAAGGCCCAGAAAGACTTGTAGGAAGTGATGTATAGTGAAGAGAGCAGAACCAAGAGAATGTTGTACACAGAGACAGCGATATTTGATGAAGAACTGTGAAAGACTTGACTATTCTCAGGAATACAATGATCCAAGACAATCCCAAAAGACTATCAATGAAACATGCTCTCTACCTCCAAAGAAAGAACTGATATTAATGAAACACAGACTGAAGCATGCTATTTTTCATTTTCTTTCATTTTTTTCTCTTATTCAAGTTTTCTTATACAAAATGACTAATATGGTAATGTTTTACACAATTGCACGTGTATAACCTTTATCTGATTGCTTACCACCTCGGGGAGGGGATAGTGGAGAGAGGGAAAAAAATTGGAACTAAAAACTATAAATAAAAATGTTTATTATTAAAAAACAAAAACAATTTGAAGAATTATTTTGTTTTTTTCTCAATTACATGTAAAAACAATTTTTAACATTCATTTTTAAAAAATCATTTTTGAAGGGGCAGCTAGGTGGCACAGTGTATGGAGCACCGGCCCTGGATTCAGGAGGACCTGAGTTTGGATCTGGCCTCAGACACTTAACACTTACTGGCTGTATGATCCTGGGCAAGTCACTTGACCCCAATTGTCCCACAAAAAAACCTAACCCCCCCCAAAAAAAATCATTTTTGAGTTCCAAATTTCCTCCCTCCCTTTCCCTTGCTCCCTCCTTGAGAAGGCAAGCACTTTGATATAGATTATACATGTGCAGTCATGCAAAAAAGAGAACACAGACCGCCCCCCAAATCAAGAAAAATAAAGTTTAAAAAAAAGTTTGCTTTTATTTGCATTCAGACTCCATCAGTTCTTTCTCTGGAGGTGGATAGCATTTTCCACAAGACCTTTGGAATTGTCTTGTATCATTGTACTACTGAGAATAGCTAAGTCATTTGAAGTGAATCATTGTATAATATTGCTGTTGCTGTCTACAAGGATCTTCTGACTACCAGATAAATTTCTGGTTTTTTGTTTTGTTTTTGTGGGGCAATGAGGGTCAAGTGGCTTGCCTAGGGTCACACAGCTAGTAAGTGTTAAGTGTCTGAGATCAAATTTGAACTCAGGTCCTCCTGAATCCAGGGCTGGTACTTTATCCACTGTGCCACCTAACTGCCCCTCAGATAAATTTCTTTTTTTTTTTTTTTTTTTTTTTTGCAGGGCAATGGGGGTTAAGTGACTAGTAAGTGTCAAGTGTCTGAGGCCGGATTTGAACTCAGGTCCTCCTGAATCCAAGGCCAGTGCTTTATCCACTGCGCCACCTAGCTGCCCCCTCAGATAAATTTCTAATGGCTATTTTAACCCATTCCTTTTGGCCTTCAGTATCCAAGCCAAACCGCTGTTTTTCCAGACCCTCACATCCCCATTGTTCTTCCTGTTGCCTCCATCTGGGATCATAGGCCCACTGATCTGCCTGAGGACCATGGGGCTAATCTGAAAAGCTGTGCAACCTCTGCCAACGCTTGGCAGATCTCATTTCAGGCCTTCCTCCCTGGGACACTGCAAGAAAATAAAGAAAAAAGAAGAGAATTTGAATGTTCTTTCTGCTAAGACAAAAACCACTAACCCCCAGGCTCAAGATTGTGGGCTTTCCCTTCTGAGGGAGGGCGGTTGAAAATGTACTGAGTTAAGACACTGGAAAGAATGGCATACCATAAAGTTATTTTTAGATGGGTCTGGATGCTATGGGGAAGGGGTAAGGGAGAAGGTATCAATTTCTGAAAAACATGGGCTTGTAACTCCTCCCAGACTGACTGCCACCAGCTGTTGCAAAGGAGATTTAATGCTTGGCTGCTGGGGGGATTTGAAGAAATCCCCAGGGAGTGGAAAGAGCTTAGGTACATGAGATGGTGAGAACATTTTCAAGGAGGAAGAGGCCCTTTATAATCTTTACAGGCTACAATATCAGACACTTGACACTTACTAGCTGTATGACCCTGGGCAAGTCACTTAACCCTCATTGCCCAGCAAAAAAAAAGGGGGGGGTGTTAGGCTGCCACTGGATTTTATTTGAGTAGGAGGGTGACATGGTCAGACCTATGAGTTAGGAAAATCACTGGGGCTGAATGAAGAGTGATGAGAACCCCCCAGGGCCTTCCCAGGCAATATCAGACCAAAGTTTATTTGAGAGATGCTGCAAAAGTAAAATCGACTGGCCTTGACAACAGACTGTCTTAGTTTCTTCATCTGTAAAATGGGAATGATAACATCTATCTTACCAAGTTGTTGTAAAGATCAAATGAGATAATATTTGTGAAGTCCTTTGCAAACCTTGAAATGCTATGTATTAGCATGGTCACCCGATTTCAAGTTTATTAAACCAGGCTATCTCTGAAAGGAGTATGTTAATACTAATCATCATCTCTTGTGCTTGTATAGTATGTTGTCTATTGTCACCATACTGTACTTGTGAAACAGATTTTTTTTTTTAGCAAAAGTATAATTAGGGGGCAGCTAGGTGTCGCAGTGGATAAAGCACCAGCCCTGGATTTAGGAGTACCTGAGTTCAAATCCGGCCTCAGACACTTGAAACTTACTAGCTCTGTGACCCTGGGCAAGTCACTTAACCCCATTGCCCTGCCCCCCCAAAAAAGTATAATTAGACATACCTGTATTAAATTCCATCTTACTAGATGCAGCCTAGATTTCTAAACTATTGAGGACTTTTGAGAGCCTTGACTCTGTCATTCAGTATGTTAACTATCCTCAGCTAGGAGATACAGTGAATAGAGCACTGGCCCTGAAGTTGGGAGGACCTGAGTTCAAATCTCACCTCAGACACTCACTAACTGTGTGACCCTGGGCAAGTCACTTAGCCCTAATTGCCTTAAAAAAAAATCTGGGGTCACCTCCAGTTGTCCCAATGTACATCTTGCTACTGGACCCAGATGACTGTGGAAGAAAGAGTGAGGTTGGTGACCTTTGCACAGTCCTCCCTCATTTAAATCCAATTCAGTGCAAGTCATGACATCACCCTGATGTCATTCATGGTCCTCTTAGGAAATGAAGGACAAACAACAACAACAACATCGTCAGTGACAGCGGATTACAGATCTCATGCAGATTTGACAAATGTGTTTAGTTAAATAGCCCAGGACCAAAGAGAGATTCATTGGGCACTCCACTGGAGAGCTTCTTATACGATGATGTCAAACCATTAGTTAATAATCTTTGGATCTGCTCATTCAACCAGTTCTAAGTCCATCTAAGATTTTCCTTATCTAATCCACCTCTCTCCACCTTCTCCACAAGAAGAATATGAGCTACTTTATCAAATACTTTGCAAAATCTAGGCAAACTCTATCTACTTTATTATTACTGTCAATAATGTAGATTAAAGTTAATCTGGCATCACCTATATTTTTAAAAAACTTTTTCCCCCCATTATGAACTTAACATCAATGAACACAAATATTTTCATTGTCAAAGAAGAACAGAAAATGAGTTGTATATGAAACCATGAATCTCTATTTTTAAAATATATATTAAATTTAGAGTGAAACACTGTCCACTTTGTCTGTGTCCCCCAGCGAAACTCCTGCTCTCTTCTTTGTATTTTCTGAACATTTTTGGGTTGCTTTTTCCTTCCTTCCTTCCTTCCTTCCTTCCTTCCTTCCTTCCTTCCTTCCTTCCTTCCTTCCTTCCTCCCTTCCTGCCTACCTTCCTCCTTCCTTCCTTCCTTCCTTCCTTCCTTCCTTCCTTCCCTCCCTCCCTCCCTCCCTTCTTCCTTCCTTCCTTCCTTCCTTCCTTCCTTCCTTCCTTCCTTCCTTCCTTCCTTCCTTCCTTCCTTCCTTCCTTCCTTCCCTTCCTTCCTTCCTTCCTTCCTTCCTTCCTTCCTTCCTTCCTTCCTTCCCTCCCTCCCTCCCTCCCTCCCTCCTTCCTTCCTTCCTTCCTTCCTTCCTTCCTTCCTTCCTTCCTTCCTTCCTCCCTTCCTTCCTTCCTTCCCTCCCTCCTTTCTTCCTTCCTTCCTTCCCTCCCTCCCTCCTTCATTCCTTTTTTCCCTCCCTCCTTCCTTCTTTCCTTTTTTCCCTCCCTCCCTCCTTCTTTCCTTCTTTCATTTTTTGCATCATTATCACTACGTACCAGTTCTTCCCCCTCCCAAAATAAAAGCTCTCTCTTGTATAGTCAGACAAAACAAATTCATACACTGGTCATGTGTGAAAATGTGTGTCTCAATCAGTACCTCTAGTCTATGACTTCTTAGCCAAGAGCTGGGAAACATGCACCATTATCAGTCATCTGGACCTGCAATTGGTCCTTATGCTGATTAAGAGTTTTTCAGTCTTTAAGAGTTGTTTTCCCTTGTGTTATTATAATTTTTGTTTTCCTGGTTCTACTCTTGCCCCTCTGCATCAGCTTGTTCAAGTCTTCCCAGGTTCCAGTGAAATCATCTCTTTTGTCATTTTTTAAGGCCCCATGATATTTCATTATATTCATATGCCATAATTTGTTCAGTCATTCCCGAATTGATGGGCACCCCTTAGTTTCCACATTTTTGTTACCAGAAAAAGAACGGCTATAAATATTTGCATACACGGGGCAGCTAGGTGGTGCAGTGGATAAGGTACCAGCTCTGGATTCAGGAGGACCTGAGTTCAAATCTGGCCTCAAACACTTGACACTTACTAGCTGTGTGACCCTGGGCAAGTCACAACCCTCATTGCCCTGCAAAAAACAAAGAAACAAACAAACAATAAATATTTGCATACATATAAGTCCTTTCCCTCTGTCCCTGACCTAATTGGAGCTATGTGCTTAGTAATATTAGTAATATTTGTAAATATTAGTAATATTTGTAAAAGTGCTTACCTGGCACCTTGTAGGCACATATATAAATGCTTATTCTCTCCCCTTTCCCCCAAGGGCATCATTGGATCAAAAGTATTTATACAGTTTAATGACTTGGCTGTATGAAGTTCTATATTGCTTTCAGGAATGGTGGGACTCCACAACTGAGCTTTGGGAAGTTTTTCCTTCTATCAAGCCTCAGTTTGTGTCTTCACAACATTCACCTATTGCTCCTAGTTCCACCCTCTGGGGCCAAACGGGAGGACACTGAGTTATCAGCCAAGGCCTCTTGAAAACTAGTCCACGCTGAACCAAAAGATCCTTATTTCTTCTGTTATATTTTGCTTTCTCTTTCCAACATCTCACTATAATTAACCCATTACATTCCCTGAAGACACAGCAAATCAGGAAAAAATAGTGATTATCTGCCATTCAAAGCCTCCACCTGTCTCCACCCCTGGCTAAATTTAACTTCTCTCTGGACTCCCTGCCAAGCCCTGAAGCCTCTTGCATACTTCTTGGCTCACCTCCTCTTGCCTAACTTGATTCTTCCCGATCAGGTAATTAACCTGCCATTCCTTAAAATTGGAACGCCCCTTTCTGCACCTCCCCTTGAGCCTTCCCATCCATCCAAAGGCTTCTGTCGTTGTCAGTTCATTTTCTTCACCACTTGCAAAATCTGCTTCTAAATTTTCCTTCTTCAGGAAGTTCTCCTGGATCGGTCCTACCTGACTCTCATTTTTCTTTATTCCATACCCTCTGGACGTCTAGGTCCTTGACTTGTTCTGTCAGAAACACTGAGGCTACTTTTCTCCAGTGATTTCCTCTTTCATTTCCCCAGGAGCAGGAACTGTGCTTTTTCATAAATTTGTAGACTGTCGAGAGTTGGGATGTGCCCTAGAGGTGAATTAGTCCAACCATGACCTATTTTTAAAAAGAGGAAACTGAGGTCCAGGGAGGGAAGTGATTTGATCCAAGTCACAAAGCTAGTGAAAGAGACAAGATTTAAAAAAAAATTTTTTTAAACATTTTTATTTATTTTGGACATTCCTTTATTTTTAAATTTTGAGTTCTAAATTCTCTCCCTCTTTCCCACCCCTCCCCCACCCACTGAGAAGGCAAGCAATATGATACATGTGAAATTATGCAAAACATTTCCATATTAGCCATATTTTTTTTTTTTTAGTGAGGCAATTGGGGTGAAGTTACTTGCCCAGGGTCACACAGCTAGTAAGTGTTAAGTGTCTGATGCCGGATTTGAACTCAGGTACTCCTGACTCCAGGGCTGGTGCTCTATCCACTGTGCCACCTAGCTGCCCATAGTCATATTTTTTGAAAAGCAAGAGAAACAAAGCGAGAAAATTAAAGATTCAATTTGCACCCAGAGTTCTCTCTCTGGAGGTAGCTAGCATTTTTTCATCATAAGTCCTTTGGAATTAAAGAGACAAGATTTAAACTCAGGTTTTTTCCCATTATATCAAACTGCCTTCAACCTCCTTTCCAGGTGCCTAGTACAGTGTTCTGTTAGTAGTAAACTCTGACTTGCTGATGAATGAATGAAACAGTAAAGGAATGAGTGAATGAGAATGGGAATGGATTCTTGTAGGAAAGAATAAATGAGGGAATGGGGCAGCTAGGTGGCACAGTGGATAGAGCACCGGCCCTGAAGTCAGGAGTACCTGAGTTCAAATCCAGCCTCAGACACTTAACACTTATTAGCTGTGTGCCCCTGGGCAAGTCACTTAACCCCAATTGCCTCACTAAAAAAAAGGGGGGGGGCAGCTAGATGGTGCAGTGGTAAAGCACCAGCCCTGGATTCAGGAGTACCTGAGTTCAAATCCGGCCTCAGACACTTGACACTTACTAGCTGTGTGACCCTGGGCAAGTCACTTAACCCTCATTGCCCTGCAAAAAAACCCAAACAAAAACAAACAAACAAAAAAGAATAAATGAGGGAGTTAATGAATAAATCAAGTTAACAAGCATTTAGTAAGCACTTACTAAGTCTAGGCACTGTACTAAGTGCTGGGGATGCAAAACAGAACAAGCATAAAAACAATCCCTGCCTTCAAGGAGCTCACAGTCTAATGGGGAGAGACTACTTGCAAACAGCTCTGGACAAACCAGCTAAAGAGGGATAAACTGGAGATAATCTCAGAGGGAAGACTCAGAGATTAAGGAAAGCTGAGATGGGCTTTTTGCAAAGGGTAGCACTTTAGCCTGGAGGTGACAGGAGACAGAGAAATGGAGAAAGAGAATTCCAGACATGGGGGACAGCCAGTGAAAATGCCCAGAGTGGAGAGATGGAATATGGGAGGAATGGCAAAGGAGGCCAGTGTCCCTGGCTTGCAGAACATGTTCAGGCCATAAGGTATAAGAAGATTGGAAAGGTAGGAAAGGGCTGGACTTTGCAACACCTCCAAAGCCCAAGAGAAGATTTGATATTTAATTATGATGGGAATGGACAGTTGGGGTTTGGGGGGGGGGAGCGGGATGACTGCTGTTTATTGAGTAGAGAGATCACATGGTCAGACCTGCTCTTTAGGAAAACCATTTGGACAGCTGAGTGGAAGATGGACTGGAGGAGGGAGACAATTGAGGCAGGGAATCCATCCGGCAGGATCTAAAGCAGCAGATGAACGAAAAGATAAATGAATGATTGAAAGAATGAATGAGTATGGGGCAGCTAGGTGGCACAGTGGATAAAGCACCAGCTCTGGATTCAGGAGGACCCCAGTTCAAAGCCAGCCTCAGACACTTGACATTTACTAGCTGTGTGACCCTGGGCAAGTCACTTAACCCTCATTGCCCCACAAAAAAAAAAAAAAAGAATGAATGAATGAGTAGATAGAAGGATAAATTAAATTTGGAATGGAGGGATAGATGGATGATATCCCTTTCTGGTAAATGAGGAAGTTCTTTGGGGATTGTTTGTACCACCAAGAGAAAAGATTGAGTTGGGCATCTGAGCTCCCCAGCCTCTCTGGGGCCATCAGACCCAGATAACCACCATAAGGATGCTTTTGCAGGTGCGGTGGAACTGTCCCGGCGGAGCCCTGTGGCCTCATGGATCTGTGCCATGCTCTATTGCTTTGGGAGCTACATCCTGGCTGATCTTCTGCTCGGGGAAGCACCGATCGATTATTTCAGCAATAACTCCAGTGTACTCTTGGCCTCAGCAGTCTGGTAAGCCTTCCTTGGGAAACAGACCCTGCCTTTTGTTTGTATAATGGGAAAGGCTGGTCATACAGGCCATGTGGCTCCTCCCAGGGCTATTACCCAGAAGGTCCTTGAAAGTTAACTAACAAAGGATGGCAGAGATAGGAGAGGCCTCACACCATACATGATAAGCAGAGAGTGGTAAGGTACAGAGAGTCAAGAGGTGCTCCTTGGAAGAGGAGATGTTTGATCTGGGCCCTGGAGGAAGGCTTTGTTGTAGTTGTTCAGTCATTTTTCAGTTGTGTCTGATTCTTTGTGACCCCATTTGGGGTTTTCTTGGCAAAGACATTGAAGTGGTTTGCCATTTCCTTCTTCAGCTCATTTTAGAGATGAGGAAACTGAGGCAAACAGAGGTAAGTAAATTGCCCAGGGTCTCCTAGCTAATAAGCATCTGAATCCAGATTTGAATTTATGAAGATGAGTTTTCAGGTCAGGCACTCTACCCACTGCATCACCTAGCTAAAGAAGGGCTAGGTTTTGGATAAGTGAGGAAACCGATAGGAGGCATTACAGTTGGAAGAAGCAGAATGAGCAAAGGTATGGAAGTAGGAAAACACGAGGGGCATCTATGCAAGTTGACCAGTTCACCCAGAGAAGGGTTCGTGTTGAATAATAATGAGAGAAAAGGTTAGAAATGATGACAGGGGCAGCTAGGTGGCACAGTGGATAAAGCACCAGCCCTGGATTCAGGAGGACCTGAGTTCAAATCTGGCCTTAGACACTTGTCACTTATTAACTGTGTGATCCTGGGCAAGTCACTTAACCCACATTGCCCTGCAAAAAAATAATAGTAAAAGAAGAAAGAAAGAAAAGAAAGGATGACAAAGGGCTATGCTTGGATGGTGGGGAATTGTCCAGTCTGGTCAGAGTGGAAGGTGAGTTGTAGGGAAGAAGAGAAGACAGCTGAACAAGGACATCGGGACTAGATTGGACCTTGACTGTTAGGCTAAAAAAACTGGACATGATAGAAGGCATTGAACACCTATTGTAAGCTCTTGCACAAAGGAGTAGCTTTATCAGGAAGATGAATTTGTTTGTGGGGAGCGTGCAAGGTGGGTTGAAGGGAAAGATGTTGGAAACAAGAGGATGTCTTCTCTTTCTCTTTTAGCTCTCATATTACTTTAATAAACTGACCTAGTCAGACTTAAAGCTAATCATATTCTTTACTGTTCAGGCCACCACTGGAGTGAGGGGCTGGGGGATGAGGGGGGATGGCTTGGTTTCTCCTAAATGTTGGATATTGGCTTCCTTGCAGGTACATGATTTTCTTCTGTCCCATGAACCTCTTTTATAAGTGTGTCAGTTTCCTGCCCGTGAAGCTCATTTTTGTGGCAATGAAGGAGGTAGTGAGAGTTCGAAAGATTGCCGTTGGGATCCATCATGCCCATCACCACTACCACCATGGGTGGTTCATCATGATTGCCACAGGCTGGGTCAAAGGTAAGTCATGCCATGGAGCTCCTGCCTACCAGACTTAAAACTATAAGTGGGGAACTGCAAGGAGGACCATCACACTCAGAACAGCCAATCATTCCATAGAATGATAAAAGGATGCTCTTACCTTTTAAAAAATGAAGTAGATGCTTTATTGATACTTTTAAAAAAATGGGGGCAGCTAGGTGGTGCAGTGGATAGAGCACCGTCCCTGGAGTCAGGAGTACCTGAGTTCAAATCCGGCCTCAGACACTTAACACTTACTAGCTGTGTGACCCTGGGCAAGTCACTTAACCCCAATTGCCTCACTAAAAAAAAAAAAATGGTAGCCAAGTCACTTTCTGGTGATTCTCCCTATCATAGAACCCTCTCTTATGACAAACAAGTACAACTAGGCAAATAGGCAAAACAAATTGGCACCTCAGTGGCCATATCTGATTGTGTGTGCCTCATTCAGTGCCTATAGTTCACCACCTCTCTGCTGAGAGAAAGAAGGTATGCTTCTCCATTAGTCTTCTGAAGTCCTGATTGATCACTAACTGCATCAGTCAGAATTCTCATGTCTTTCAGTGTTGTTTTTCTTTTACATTATTATAGTTATTGTATAAATAATATTCTTCAAAAAGATGCATGATTCTGTTGGTGTGTTTTCTTTCCACTAATGTAGAGGGCAAACCCTTCCACACTGGAAAGTTTTATGAGTTCCTTAAAAAAACTGCCTCATCAAAAAACCAAAACCAAAACCAAACAAAAAAACCAAACAAAAAAAACCCTGCCTCACTTTGTAGCCAACGTTCTGGTGATTCATTCATTCACCAACCACTTAAGCACCTACTGTGTACCAGGTGTTATGCTAGGTACTGGGGATACAATGATAGAAATTAAACAATCCCTGTCTTCAAGGAGCTTATATTCTGCTGGGACAAAGCAAACTACATACAAAATATATACAATGTGACAAGCTTCTTTGTACTGATTTAGGTTGGGTGACAGACATATTGTTCATGGCTATATATGAAACCTCTCCCATCATGGAGGTCTTTCCACAGCTTTGGTTTCATCAATATAGTCTTTTTAAAAATTTGTGTTTTTTTTCAATTAACAAAAATAAATTATCTACCTTCAATCTATTCCAATTCCTCCCTACCGTACATATACATTAGGAAAAAAAAAAAGAAAAGCAAAACTCTTGTCACAAATATGCATAGTTGAGCAAAATATGTCTTATTCTGCACCCTGAGTCCATCACCTCTCTTTCAGGAGGTTGGTAGCATGATTCATCATCAGTCCTTTGGAATTGTGGCTGGTCCTTGCTTTTATCAAAGTTTTAAAGTCTTTCAAAGTGGTCATCTGTCTTGACAGTTATTGTTATCATCTAAATTGTTTCCCTGATTCTTCTCTCTTTATTCTGCATCAGTTCATATAAGTCTTCCCAAGTTTCTCGGAAATTATCCCTTTCCTTATCTCCCTGGAATAATATTGAAGAACTTTGGGTAACCCCCAGGAAATGATGAAGCATTGAAGAAGAGCCTTGATAAAGGAACAATATCCAAATGCCTCACGTTTGTATTGTGGTGGCTAGGGAGAGGAGGGGATTTTGGTTTGGGAAGTCCCCAAGATGGTGACTGGAACAATAGAACGGTTGATTATTCATCTATTTCCCCCAAAATGCACGAATTGAGATGCTCAGATTTAGAGACATCTCTCCATTCCAAATGCTCCTGTGGACTAATTGTGCCTGTTCTATAGAGCCTTCCAAGCTCATATTGGTCTGATCATTCACAGTTGAACGCACTGTACATTGACAGTACATTGACAGGATGTGGTCTCACTGTCTTACTGGTACACAGGTTCAGGGGTGGCACTGATGTCCAACTTCGAGCAGCTGCTCCGTGGAGTCTGGAAGCCTGAGACAAATGAGATTCTCCACATGTCCTTGTAAGTCATTGTTATTGTTTGGAAAGGAACTTCCTCTTTCACAGTCAGAGTGTTAGGAAATCAAAATTATTAACATTTTGATGAATGAAGAAACCAAATTCAAATAAATCAGCCACTTGGCCTGAGGCCATCCTCAGAGTCTTGGGGTCTCCGAGTCTTTAAGCCACAGTCAGGGTCTCTCTCTGCCTAAATTAGACATCTGTGTATGGAAATGGAGAGAGATTCTGAAATGAAGTAGGGACCAGTTCTTAGCACAGTTACTGACACATCTTAGGCACTTACTAAATGCTTATTGAATTGAATTGGGGGAAAGGGCTGGCCCAGGTACAGCCCTGTATACTATTTATTTATTTATTTATTTATTTACTTATTTACTCACTTATTGATTGATTGATTTATTCATTCATTCATTTATCCATTTATTTATTCATTCATTCATTCATTCATTCATTCATTCATTTATTGATTGATTGAGTGAGGCAATTGGGGTTAAGTGACTTGCCCAGGGTCTCAGAGCTAGTAAGTGTTAAGTGTCTGAGGCCGGATTTGAACTCAGGTCCTCCTGACTCCAGGGCCGGTGCTCTATCCACTGCACCACCTAGCTGCCCCCAGCCCTGTATACTGACACACTGACCTCAGGACCATAGGTAGCTGGCTGGCACTGTGCATAGAGTTCTGGATTTGGAGTCAGAAAGACCTGAATTTGAATCCTGCCTCTGACACTAGCTGTATGACCCCAGGTGCAAGTCACTTAACCTTCTGTGTCTCAGTTTTTCTCCCTGTAAAATGGGGGTGATAATAATAGTACCTACCTCCCAGGGTCTTTGTAAGGGTCAACTGAGATAACATCTATGAAGCTTTGCAAACTTTTAAGTGCTGCATAAATACTAGTTAGCCATTAGAATTGGAGGCTGTCCCAGGTGAAAGAAATCCGAGAATTCTAGTATCTTCATTTTAGAGAGTGATGAAATGACTTGTTTATGTTGGTGATAAAGCCTAGACCAGAGAGTGTCATCTGGTTACACAGAAAGTGCCAAAGGGAATGTGATTTGACTAAGTGTAATTCTATCAGCTTACTATCCAGGGCCCAACTCCAAGTACATAAGATGAAATGCAGTCATTTCCAATTGCATCCCAGCTGAAGGAGGACACAGGGGGCACTCATCTATCTCCAAGGCTGGAAAGGAACTTAGAAAATAGAACACAGAATGTCAGAGCTGAGAGGGACCTTAGGGGAAATATGCCTACTATTTGCCAGGCATTGTGCCAAGGGCTTTACAGAGATCTCATTCGATCTCCACAACAACTCTAGGAGGTAGGTACTATTATTATCCCTATTTTGCAGTTGAGGAAACTGAGGCAGACAGAAGTTAAGTGGCTTCTCCAGGGTCACAGAACTAGAAAGTGTTTGAGGCTGGATTTTAAATCGGGTTTTGCTGACTCTAGGCCCAGCATTCTATTTACTGTGCTACCTAGCTGTCTAGAGCACAGTGTATCAGAGCTAGGGAGGGCCCTTAGCACATGGAATATCAGAGCTTGGCAGGTTCTTAGGACACAGGATATATAGAGGGTTCTTAGAACAGAATATTAGAGCTAGGATAGACCCTGGGGAACATCTGGTACAGCCCTTTCATTTTACCAATGTAGCACTGATATTCTATGTTCTAAGTTACCTTCTACTTCCAACTTTCAATGCTCTATGTCTTCTGTGTTCTAGCTCCAACGTTCTTTTTGTCTTACCTTGAAGTGGTCTAGATGGCTGGGGGCAAAGGTCATGATGGGCAGGCAGGGGAAGGGGTGCATCAGCACACTGGGACCTTCCTGAATGACACTGTGGGTGTTGGGATGCTATCCTGTCCTCACTACAGCTGGACTCTCATTTCCTTTCCAGTCCAACCAAAGCCAGTTTATATGGAGCCATTCTCTTTACACTTCAGCAGACCCGCTGGCTTCCCATTTCTAAAGCCAACCTCATCTTCTTCTGTACCCTGTTCATGGTGTCTTGTAAGGTAAGAGGCTGGTGGGGATGCTAGAAGGTGACTGTGATGGGACTACACAAATCCTTCCCCACCATTAGCAAGAGTCCTAATCTGAACAGCAAATAGGAATTCTGGAGGAGATTCAATCTCCTTCAGAGCACTGAGCACTGAGAACCAGAGGCAGGACCTTTTGTCCTATTGGGAAGGCAGCTTAGCAGACAGAATACTGGGGCTGAGGGGCAGCTTAGGTGGCGCAGTGGATAAAGCACTGTCCCTGGATTCAGGAGGACCTGAGTTCAAATGCGGCCTCAGACACTTAACAATTACTAGCTGTGTGACCCTGGGCAAGTCACTTAACCCCAATTGCCTCACTAAAAATTAAAAAATAAATTTAAAAATATGTGTTTGGGGCAGCTAGATGGTGCAGTGGATAGATCACCAGCCCTGGATTCAGGAGTTCAAATCCAGCCTCAGACACTTGACACTTACTAGCTGTGTGACCCTGGGCAAGTCACTTAACCCCAATTGCCTCACAAAAAAAAAAAAAAAAAGAATACCGGGTCCGGAATCAAGAAGACCTGAGTTCAAAGCTGCCTCATGCACTTAATAGCTGTGTGACTTTGGGCAAGTGACATAACCTCTGCTGGCCCCAGTTTCCTCATCTATAAAATGAGGATAATCATAGCACCTACCTCCAAGGGTTGTTGGGAGGATAAAATGAGATAAAACTTGCTTTGTAAATCTTAAGGCACTATATAATTCACACAAGCTGTTATTATTATTGTTGTTGTCATTGTCATCGTCATCATCAGACATGTCTTTGCCTTCAAGGAACCAATATTTTAGCAGATGACACAACACACATGTGAAATTGATTCTACAAATAGGGATATATTACATAAGTGTTTAGAAATGCTTTTCGATTGGTAAACTATGGCAGGAAGCCAAAAAGAGGGAGCAATCACTCAGTAACTTATTTAGTATTATTTTAGTATTAATTAGTCAATTAATATTAATATTATTTAAAGTGAATGCATATGGGGGCGGCTAGGTGGCACAGTGGATAAAGCACTGGCCCTGGATTCAGGAGTTCCTGAGTTCAAATCTGGCCTCAGACACTTGACACTTACTAGCTGTGTGACCCTGGGCAAGTCACTTAACCCCCATTGCCCCACAAAAAAACAAAAACAAACAAAAATAAAGTGAATGCATAAACCATTGAAACAATTTTTTAGCCCTTCCTATCCGGATCAAGATTCTTTGTTCTTCAGGGGGCAGCTAGGTGGCACAGTGAATAAAGCACCATCCCTGGATTCAGGAGTACTTGAGTTCAAATCCGGCCTCAGACACTTGACACTTACTAGCTGTGTGACCCTGGGCAAGTCACTTAACCCCCACTGCCCCGCAAAAAACCCAAAAAACCCCACTCCCCCCAAAACAAACAAACAAACAAAAGATTGTTCTTCATTTTCATTCACATTTCCTTTTATGTAGTCAGTCAGAGTGTGCCAGGCACTGTTATAGGCATGGCATGGGGACTACAAAGACAAAAATGAAATAGTCTCTGCCCTCAAGGAACAGAAATGATGATGACGACGACAGAAGTTAAACAATAAGCATTTAGATCCACCAATCCCTTAACTAAGCTTGATAGTTCGGTATGGATGACTGCTCTGCTCAGAGGAAGGTGTTTTTGTTTTAAATCTTCAAAGCATACAGCAAAAAGAGGCTCCATTTCTTTCATTGTAACCCTTCTATTCCTTTCCTTGTTTGCAAATCACAAAAAAGGATACAATTTTGCCCCTTTCTTTTTTTCCCCTGTGTTTCGTATTATTCCTCTGTCGTAGATTCAGACATCTTAACCTCTGAGTTACCATGACCAAGTTCATGCTGATCAATTCCTTCAAATTTCTGTTCTAATGTAATTAGACGTCTCTTCTTTTGGGGGCTGTCAGTGTTTCCATCTGAAGTATTTTTCCTTTTGCCCATTTTGTTAAGGGCTCATCAAGAAAATGAACAGAATTGTAGGTATTATGATATATAACAGTTTATCACATCCACACTTGATGTGGCAAGGTAATATCATGTTAAAGTTCTCATATGTTGCGTTATTTGAATTTAGAGGCACATCTAACGTCCCCTGGTATTATTTTATAATTTACACTAAATTGAATTTTGCGTTATTCAAACCTGCATTTATTGTAATCTGGTTTTATTTATTTACATATATTCATATTATATATTTATATGTCTATGTATATGTGTGATAAATGTTGGGGGTTGGCAGCTTTAGCTTGGGGAACGTGTTGGGGATTAGGATAAACTTCATCTACAAGGTGGTACCAGAACAGATCTTTGAAGGAATTGAGGAACCTTGTGAAGGGCAGGGATGAGGAAGAGCTTTGAAGGCATGGAGGACAGCCAGGCATGGAGACAGTGTCATGTGTGAAGAACAGTGATAAGGCCAGTTTGGATGAATCATAGGGTTAGTCAGTGTGTTCTTCAATCTTCTCTTTCTGCTTTTTCTTCTTCTTCATACAGCTCTTCTCAGATTTCTTTTTCTACTTCACATCCATAAGTCTTTTTTTTTTCTTTTTTTTTTTTTGAGGGGGGAAGGGGGGAGGCAATGAGGGTTAAGTGACTTGCCCAGGATCACACAGCTAGTAAGTGTCAGGTCCTCCTGACTCCAGGGCTGGTGCTCTATCCACTGCGCAACCTAGCTGCCCCCACATCCATAAGTCTTAATTGCTTTACAGCATTTCATGACATCAGGGATTCTGAACCTTTTGGGGAGGGTCCTAGACCTCTTCTGGCAGTCAGTCTTTTGAAGCCTATGGCTTTCTTCTAAGAACTGTATCTTTAAATACATACAGTAAGGTACAGAGGATCACAAAGGAAACCCATAATGTTGAAATACAGTTATGAAAATATATATTTTTAAAACTTCTTGGGCTCCAGGTTAAGAATCCCTACATTACATTAATGGACCACAATTTATTTTATTTTATTCTATTGTTGGATATTTAGAATATTTCTTTTTTTTTGCAGTTGCCTATAATGCTGATATGAAAATCTTTGTGTGGACAGAAAACTTTTTTTTTGCGGGGGTGATGAGGGTTAAGTGACTTGCCGAGGGCCACACAACTACTAAGTGTCAAGTGTCTGAGGTCACATTTGATTTTTTTTGTTGGTTTTTTGGTTTTTTTGCAGGGCAATGAGGGTTAACTGACTTGCCTAGGGTCACATAGCTAGTAAGTGTCAAGTGTCTGAGGCTGGATTTGAACTCAGGTCCTCTTGAATCCAGGGCCAGTGCTTTATCCACTGCACCATCTAGCTGCCCCTAAGAAAACTTTTTTTTTTTTTTAAATAAAGGGGAAGGGAGTATGTGTCAGGGGAAGGGGTTATGAGGAGAAGAGGGTTCTTGTGGATCCCATTCAATAGAGGATTCTGGGGCAGGGAATGTGATATTAACTAGGGGCAGGGCTCTGAATTCTAAACAGTAAGAGAAAAGCATGGAAGGATGTCCCATGTGATTGGCTGCCTAGAGATTTCCTGTTATGGCTTATTCCACAGTTGCTGTAACCTAGAATGACCTCCAAATCATATTCCCCTCTCTCTTTGTCTCTCCTTCTCTTCCTCCTCCTCCTCCTCCTCCTCCTCCTCCTCTTCCCTTTCCTATCACAGGTTTTCTTGACAGCTACCCACTCCCATGCGTCTCCATTTGACACTATCGAGGGCTTCATCTGTCCTGTGCTCTTTGGTTCCGCCTCAGGGGGCCATGGGGACCATCACCATGATGACCACGGATCTTCCCACCATGATGGCCACGGGGGGCCATCTTCTCTTCATGCCCCGCAGCATCCAGTCAAATCGAAGGAGGAGCTGAATGAAGGCTCAAGAAAGAGAAAGGCCAAGAAGGCAGAGTAAATGAAAAATCTGACCCAGTAACTGGTGGCCAAAGAGAGAGTCACTTCTGAGCTGCATGAGAACTATACCCACGTCACCCGAGCCCTCACAGGCTCCACCCTAAGACTTGTACAAGGGGGAGGGAATCTAGGCGACTGCCCAGTGTGCCTCTATTATTTCCATCAGGGACCCCTATTTTCAGGGGCTTACAGTTGAGGTATGGAAATCCCTAAAGGCCCAAAGGGCGAGTTCTAGCCCAAAGCCTGGCATCTTGGTGGTAGGTTTTCTCCTTTTGTTTTTTTTCTCCCTTTAAACAAAAGCTATTTTGGGAAACAGTTTTAAGTTGCTGTGGGAGTCCAGGAACATTGGTTCTGCCTGTCTCTTTAGGATTCCTACTATCTGAAAACTACTTTGTATTTTAGACTAGTTTATTTTGAATCCAAGAATGAAAGTGCAAGTGGGGAAGGAACCCCTCCCCAAAATAATTGGGCTCTTAATAGTGTCTTTTTGAATTGGCTTATGAGAAAGAAAAATAACTTGAATTTTGAGAAGGGACCTCAATGGCTTAAGTAACCCACCCAAGCTGGGGGGATGGATACCTGTGGCCTGTTACCTCTGAGCCAGACCTGGAGCTGCCCATTCACTTCAGACCCTGGTCAGTTTTCAGAGAATTCATCTTTTTGGAATATCTGGGGGACTCTGAGTTTTCCCAGAGGGCCATTGGTAATGCTAGTGACTTTTGATGACTTCCCTGAATCCTTAGGATCAGAATGGAAATTGAACCAATGTTTAATTGAAATTTTAAATTGAGCTTTTTGATTAACCAAGAAGCTTGGCATCCACTCAGCTCAAAGATACTCAATGTCTCTTGGGTCACTAGCATAGGTGAGAGGAAAGGCACAACCAGGGAGGTGGGATCTTAGCACATCATGTCTCTCTGGTCCCCCTCACTAACCTTTGGCTAGCTTGGCTAGATCTGCACTTAAGTTCTGATATTGGCTTTGACGACCTAGGGGGGCTTTTTCAAGTTGGGATCTAAAGCTGTGTGGATAATGTTAAAATCCAAACTCCCTGAGCCACCTGAAACTGAGAACCAAAGGGATAATAGGCAAGCAGAGGCTGCGGGGGCCTTTGGCTGCTCACCTGGAACTGGAACCTGGAACTGAGGGGGATACACTATGCCTTCCTCTGCCATTTAAACTGAAGGTTTTCGGGCTCAACACCATGGATGTTATTACAAGACCCAACATTGGGAGAAATCCTAGGATTTATCCCACCAAGGAAGTGGGTCAGTTGCACTGAGTTTGGGAAGTGCCTTATCCCAGGTGAATTGCCTCCCCCTATTCCCCACCACAAAATCAGGCAGCAGGGTCTGATGTTGCCTCTTTTAATAGCATCTTGTTTTGACAAACCTGTTCCTGGATGACTATAAAGGGCTCCATGTAAGGGGGTGATGTTTTATAGATGAGCCACAGAATAAAAGCATTGTGAGGTGAATTTAGAGGCCTCCCCCCCTTCTTCCCAGCTCTTTTCACATTTCAGATCCAAGGAAGTCAGAAGACAAGAAGATGACATCACCTTGGGCTTATTTTTATTTCTTTTCTCGGGGGTGTGTGTGTGTGTGTGTGTGTGTGTGTGTATAACAAACCTTACAGATTTCCCACTAACTTCCATCACCACTGAACCTGGGAACTATCTGACCATTCAAGAGGAATCTGAAGAGTCTTTGACATCCCCTATTAAGGCTCTCACTGTGTCTTATCTGTCTAAAGCCCCCCACCCTGCCCCCCCAAGAACAAAGCATGCACTCTCAGTTTCATTTGTTTAAAAAAAAAATTTGAGGGGGTTGGACTGTATGACCTCCACAGTCTCTTGCGGAACTCTCTGTAAATCTGCAGATCTTGTGATCCCAGCGTTTGCCCACCCCTGCAAATACTGATGTGCCAGGGTAGTTTTTTTTCTATAGTCATGGACTCTTAGAATTAAAAATTACCTTAGAGGGGGCAGCTAGGTGGCGCAGTGAATAGAGCACCGGCCCTGGATTTAGGAGGACCGGAATTCAAATTTGGCCTCAGACACTTAAACACTTACTAGCTGTGTGACCCTGGGTAAGTCACTTAACCCTAATTGCCTCACCAAAAAAAAAAAAAAATTACCTTAGGAAGCTCCCAAGAGCAATCCCCTTATCCTGGTTGCATGAGTCCCTTAAGTAAAGGACCAGAGAAAAATGTCAACACTGGAATCCCATCAAATCCAATCCAGTGAGCAGTTATTAAGTGCCTACTAGGTTCCAGGCCTTCTGTTAGGTGCTGGGCAGAGACAAAAAGAGAAAAAGGCCTTGCCCACAGACCTTACATTCCTCAGGGAGCATTAATGAGCCAGTACTATCTATCAAGCTTTTATTACCTTCTTACTATATGCAAGGTCCTGGAGATGTAAATGAAAAACAGTCCCTGACCTCCAAGAGCTTACATTCTATAATCAATTCAGACATTTTCAATTTAGCTAGCTTTCCTTAAGTACCTACTATGCTCCAGGCACAGTGCTGGGCTCTTGGATGAAAGAAACTTTGGCTGCCCCTAAGGATCAAGAATTTACACTTTACCATAAATTCTATTGGGAGGCCTGGGCCAACCTGTAATCAGATTTTGATAAGGACGGAATGCTGACAACACCCACTGCGGGTGGAGCTGAGGGAGGTATATATTCCTGGCCTAGGAGATAAAGGGTATATAGCCCTGGAGACCAAGGATCAGATATCTTTTTTGTTTTCCTTTTTTTAGTGAGGCAATTGGGGTTAAGTGACTTGCCCAAGGTCACACAGCTAGTAAGTGTTAAGTGTCTGAGGCCGGATTTGAACTCAGGTACTCCTGACTCCAGGGCTGGTGCTCTATCCACTGCGCCACCTAGCTGCCCCTGGATCAGATATCTTTTTGAGGGGAACTGCAAAGTCCTGGTTGGTCTGGCCTCTTCCCACCTTTCCAGTCTTCTGCTCCAATACCCTCCCACATACTCTTCAATTCAGTGACATTGGCCCCCTTGTCATTCCTAGAACTAGACCCTTCCCTCCCAACTCCAGGCATTTTCTGTTATCTTGCCAACTTGAAACATTCTTCCTCTTCATCTTGGCCTCCCAACTTCCTTCAAGTCTTAGCTAAAGTCCTACCTTTTGTAAGAAGCCTTTCCAGGTTCCCCTTAGTGTTAATTCCTTTCCTCTGTTTATTGTCTTCAACTTATCCTCTGTGTGTGTGTGTATGTATTTGTATGTTGCCTCCCTTTTCCTGAGAACTTGTTCACTCATTTTAGTCCTATCCAACTCTTCATGACCCTACTTGGGGTTTTCTTGGCAAAGATACTGGAGTGGTTTGTCACTTCCTTCTCCAGCTCATTTGACAGACGAGGAAACGGAGGCAAACAGAGCAAAGTGACTTGCCCAGGGTCACACAGCTAGCAAGTGTGTGAGGCTGGATTTGAACCAGTCTTCCTGACTCCAAGCCCAGCTCTCTATCCACTGCACCACCAAGCTTTCCGGTTCTTGGTTGGCAGAAACCGTCTTTTGCCTTTCTTTGCATCCCTAATAGTTAGCACAGTAACTGGCACTGTGGAGAGAAATGTACAGAGACCCTAAAAAGGTGGGCTGGAGCATAGTAGGTGCCTAATAAAGGCCTGTCTGGAGAGTTTTTAAATGCCAAAATGGTTCGATAGTTTATCATAAAAAAACCAGAATCTAAAGAAGGCACCTTAGAGATTGAGTTCAGCTTCTCCATTTTGCAGACGAGGAAACCAAGGCCTGGCTAGGGAAGGGAAGTGATCTGCTCAAGGTTATGGAGAGCGGAATCATTACTCAACATGGGCTCAAACACTGACTCGGGATTTTGTATAGTTTCAACTAGTTTCCGGCCCCTCTTGGACCTTGGAAGGTGGAACTGGTCTAATGATTGATGCTGACATTTACTTGGGGCTTTTTGCAGGAGCATAGAATGTTGAGAGAAGCCTGGTATAGTGGATATAGGGCCAGCTTTGGAGGCTTGGGCCCTCCCTCTGGCTTGGTTCCATTCTAGCTGTGTGACTATAGGTCATTTACTTAACCTCTCCTTACCTTACATGACTTTAAAACTCCTAATTTCAAGGGGCAGCACCGGCCCTGGAGTCAGGAGAACCTGAGTTCAAATGCGGCCTCAGACACTCAACACTTACTAGCTGTGTGACCCTGGGCAAGTCACTCAACCCCAATTGCCTCACTAAAAACAAACAAACAAAAAACCAAACAAAACCTCCTAATTTCAAGTTGCTGTGGAATCTGGGGAGGGCGTCTCCACACTAGGA
Organism: Dromiciops gliroides; assembly: GCF_019393635.1. Lineage (NCBI taxonomy): Eukaryota > Metazoa > Chordata > Mammalia > Microbiotheria > Microbiotheriidae > Dromiciops > Dromiciops gliroides. The sequence goes on along the minus strand of NC_057861.1, from coordinate 58,620,665 downwards.
TTCCCCGCACTGAGTTCCGGACTCCTTTTCCTCCCCACAAAAATCTAAACTGAAACAGTCTAGAATGGACATTGGAGTTTATCTCCATTTGACAGTTGAGACAGATTCAGGGAAAGAAAAGGACTTGGCCAAGATTGTCTTCTTTTAATTGGTCCTATATTTACCTTAAGTTTTCAGGGACCGGGCTGGTTATGATAATTTAAATGTACAAGAAACAGACAAATGAGTGTTGAAATCTGACCCCTGGCTCAAACAGAATTAGAAGCCCATGAGATCAGACTGTAGAGAGTACTCAGAGCCCACAAAGTCTAACCCCCTCGTTTTGCAGATGAACCAACCCAGGCGAATCCATGCCTTTAACATGGTCTGAAAAGCCTTCCTTGCTGCGGGTGTTGTTGTTTAAAATGAGCACTCAGTCCCAGAATAGTTTCCTAGTGTGCTCTGGGGTCAGTCACCTTGTGCAACCTAGCTGACATACATGCCTGCCGTGTTCTGGGTCTTGCTGTACTGAGAATGTTCCCAGTCTTCAGCCACGGAGGATGAGGAGAGGACAGGGAGGGGGAGGAGAAGCCAGCACAGCTTTGAGATCCCCTGCTTATGTGTGAGAAATCTGAAGGCAGTTCTGGGTCTAATTTTAGCCCAAGGCTTAATCTCCAGGGGGCCCCTCAGGGCTCCTGGAATCAAGGAATGTGACTATGGCAGAGAGATAGTCAGCCTAATTCTTAGTGGCTGCTACTATATGGGAAAGAGCTGGGCAGGAGATCTGGGTTCGAATTCTGGGCCTGGGTACTGACCTTAGGCAAGTTTGTTTTCTTTATTATCATCTCTTCGAGTTCCAATTAAATCCCACCTTCTACAGGAATCCTTTCCCAACTCCTCTTAATTATGTTGACTTCCTTCTGTTAATTATTTCCTATTTATCCTGTATATAACTTGCTTTTTACAAATATATGAGTGTATATATGTATGTGTGCATTTTGTGAGTTAACATTCATATGAAACCATATTTCTTGAGCCCCCACTAATGTGTTTACTTTTATTAGGTCAGTGGTTTGTTTGTTTGTTTTTGAGGCAATTGGGGTTAAGTGACTTACCCAGGGTCACACAGCTAGTAAGTGTGTAAAGTGTCTGAGGTCAGATTTGAACTCAGGTCCTCCCGAATCCAGGGCCAGTGCTCTATCCACTGTGTCACCTAGCTGCCCCCTAGGTCAGTGGTTTTAAAGCAAAAGATATTTAATCAAATAATTAAGCAAAATGTGACAAGATTTCTCCCATACACAATATGGGTATACTTTCCCGCAGGTTATCACTCTACCAATGTGTATGTGACATATGAAGGGAATACACTTCACTAGAAACATGTGGAAGGCACATTTGGCCACACATATATGTAGAGAACATTATGACTAGGGCAATTCCTGCTTCTAAATGCTGCTGATATACTTTGAGATGTCATTGTGATGGTCATCTGCTGTGGTGTGGCTGCTTTCTATTGCCATCTACTGGTCTTCTTTGGAGTTGTATCTTTCCATTAGGGCAGGGGTTCTCAAATCTTTTTGTATTGTGAACCCATTCAGCACTCTGATGAAGTCTTTTTCAGAGAATGTTTTTAAATTCAGAAAATAGAATACATGGAATTTCAGAGGGAATCAATTCTTTTGGCACGCAGTTATCAAAACATTTTTAAAAAGTTAATAAGGGCGACACAGCTAGGTGGCACAATGGATAAAGCACTGGCCTTGGATTCAGGAAGACCTGAGTTCAGATCCAGCCTCAGACACTTAACACTAGCTGTGTGACCCTAGGCAAGTCACTTAACCCTCATTGTCCCATGCAAAAAAAAAGAAATAAAGTTAATAAGGGGCTTACTACTTGTATGACCCTGGGCAAGTCACTTAACCCTCATTGCCCTGCCAAAAAAAAAACCAAGTTAATGAACCCCAGGTTAAGAACCCTTGCCTTCAGGCACCAGGTAGGCCACAAGCTCTCACTGTGTGCCAGGCATTGTGCCAAGAGTTGGGAATACAAAAAAAAGCAAAAAGAAAGAGAATCTGCCCTCAGAGAACTTACATTCTATTGGGGGAAGACAATACATAAAAAGGGATGGTGTGCGAGAAAGGAAGATACTGGTTTGGGGGCCCTGGCTGTAAAGTCAGAAGAGTCAGAGGAACAGTCTAGAGGGGAATGAAGCATGTCTGGCCTGGGCCCAACCCGAAAATGGAGGCTCTGGAAGGAACTCACCAATGAGAGAAAGGAGCCATCATGATGAAAAGATGTTGGGGTGAGAGTGGGGAAAGGCCTGAAAATTTGATAGCAATCAATATAGGAGAAAGAAATAAGGCCTTTAATTGGGGCAGAGGAACCATAACTAGTGGTATCACAAACCTCAGAAGCTAGGAATACCCAAAGATGGGAACGGAGGACAGGGTTTTTATGGGGTAACAGAACAGAAAGGAACCAAAAGATTGCTCCAGAGTCACATACAACTACACAGTGAATCTTTAACAAAAGAAACAATAGAACTCCTCCTGAGTTAAGCATAGACACAACTAACTCTAAATAGAAACTACTTAATGTAGGTGGACCCTTTTTACATAATAACATAAAGTCCAGGGATGCTAAGTTCTCTTACCCACAGAAATCAGTACCCATAATGGGAACAGAGGGAGCTAGGCTATGAAGACCTTAAATAAAATGACAGGCTATAGAAATTCAGACTAGAAATAAATGATAAATGAAGATGTTTTGAAAGTAAGCATGGAACCAGAGACATGTGCAGAAAAGGCCAAATTTGTCCCCAGATTCACCTTAAATAAAATGACAGGCTATAGAAATTCAGACTAGAAATAAATGATAAATGAAGATGTTTTGAAAGTAAGCATGGAACCAGAGACATGTGCAGAAAAGGCCAAATTTGTCCCCAGATTCACCTTATGACCTGTAAACCCCCAAAATACACCTCCACAGAAAAAGGTACCTGCCTCAGGGGTTGGCTTAGGACCCCAGGAACCCCAAATTAGGATAGGCCCTCCCCCATACCTCCCTTACATTGAGATTATTATAATGAGACTGATAATCAATTTATCCATACTATAAATATAACTATCTTTTCTTTCCCTATTCGAGAGACACCTTCCACTATCCTGGTTCTCTCCCTGTGGTCATAGTATTGCAATAAAACTTGGGAAACTGAGTCACTGAGTCTTGTAATTCTTTTGGGACGACTCATGATCAATTTGACCCCTAATTCCATCCCACATCAGATGGATCCAGACAGCTAGGTGGAAGAGTGGATAGAGCTCCTAGCAACCTAGAGTCAGGAAGACCTGAGCTCAAATCTGGCCTCAGACACATACTAGCTGTGTGACCCTGGGCAAGTCACTTCACCCTTTTTGCCTTGGTTTCCTCATTTGTCAAATGAGCTAGAGAAAGAAATGGCATCTTTGCCAAGAAAATGCCAATGAAGAGTCAGACACAACTGAACAACAACAGGTCCTTTGCCCAGAACGTTTAATTATAAACTATCTTACATCTTTCTCCAATTGTTTTAATCAGCCAGTCAATATGCATATATCAGGTATTAGAGCTGTATCAATATGACCTCATTTCATCCTTACAACAACCTTATGAGATAGGTGCTGTTGTTATCCCCATTTTACAGATGAGGAAACTGAGATGACAGAGGTTAAATGACTTGCCCACGGTCACACAGCTAGTAAGTATCACATGTATGAGGTCAAATTTGAACTCAGGTACTCCTGAATCTAGGGCTGGTGCTTTATCCACTGCGCCACCTAGCTGCCCCTGAGGTTGGATTTTAACTCAAGTTAACTCTAGGACCAACGTATCCACCCAAACCACCAGCTGCCTGGTTTGGAGAGAGATAACAAGCAAACAAATATGGGACTTGAAGGAAGTTAGGAAATCATGAAGCAGAGATGAGATGGTTGAGAATTCCAGGCATTAATCAATCAATCAACAAGCATTTCTTTTTTAAAAAATTATTATTTTAATGGTATTTTGTTTTTCCCCCAATTACATGTCAAGACAATTTTTAGCATTCATTTTTACTCCTTTTTTTTTTTTAGGGAAATGGGGGTTAAGTGACTTGCCCATAGTCACACAGGTAGTAAGTGTCAAGTGTCTGAGGTTGGATTTGAACTCAGGTACTCCTGAATCCAGGGCCAGTGCTCTATCTACTATACCACCTAGCTGCCCCGCCAGCATTCATTTTTAATAGATTTTGAGCTGCCCCAGCATTCATTTTTTTTTTTTTTGGTGAGGCAGTTGGAGTTAAGTGACTTGCCCAGGGTCACACAGCTGGTAACTAACTGTTAAGTGTCTGAGGCTGGATTTGAACTGCGCCACCTAGCTGCCCCCAGCATTCTTTTTTTTTTTTTTTTTTTTAGTGAGGCAATTGGGGTTAAGTGACTTGCCCAGGGTCACACAGCTGGTAACTAACTGTTAAGTGTCTGAGGCTGGATTTGAACTGCGCCACCTAGCTGCCCCCAGCATTCTTTTTTTTTTTTTTTTTAGTGAGGCAATTGGGGTTAAGTGACTTGCCCAGGGTCACACAGCTAGTAAGTGTTAAGTGTCTGAGGCTGGATTTGAACTCAGGTACTCCTGACTCCAGGGCCGGTGCTCTATCCACTGCGCCACCTAGCTGCCCCAGCATTCATTTTTAATAGATTTTGAGTTCCAAATTTTTCTTCCTCCCTCCCTCCCTCCCCTTCCCTTTTCCTAAGATGGTAGGCAATTTGATATTGGTTATATATACATGTGCTATATTGTTGATGGAGTTGTGAACTGATCTAACCATTCTGGAGAGCAGTTTGAAACTATGCCCTAAGGACTATAAAGCTGTGCATACCCTTTGACCCAGCAATACCACTATTAGGTCTTTTTCCCAAAGAGATCATAAAAAAGGGAAAAAGACCCACATGTACAAATATATTTAAAGCTGCTCTTTTTGTGGTGGCAAGTAATTGGAAATGGAGGAGTTGCCTACCAACTGGGGAATGACTGAACAAGTTGTGGTGTATGAATGTAATGGAATACTATTGTGTTGTAAGAAACGATGAGCAGGCAGATGTCAGAGAAACCTGGAAGGACTGGCTGAGAGGAGCAGAACCAGGAGAACATTGTACACAGTATCAACAACATTATGTGTTGATTAACTGTGATAGACTTAATTTTTCTCAGCAATACAATGGTCCAAGATAGTTCAAGATAGTTTCAAAGGACTCATGATGGAAAATGCTCTCCAAATCCAGGAAAAAAATAAGAACTGTGGAATCTAGATGCAGATCGAACCATACTGATGTAGGAGGCAAAAAGGGGTTAATAGAAAAATATAAGATCCAAGTTTTAATTTGGTTATGAGCTCTAAAAGGGAGTTAGACCCCAGTTAATGGATAACTTATTCTAGGTTCTTATACCCACAGAAATCAGTACCCATAACAGGAACAGAGGGAGAGAGGCCATGATGACCTCAGACTAAATGACAAAGGTATAGAAATTCTAATGAAAAATGGAGATATTTTGAAACTAGTCATGGGAACCAGAAAGAGACATGTGCAGAAAAGGCCAAATTTGTCCCCAGATTCACCTTATGACATGTAAACCCCCAAAACACACCTCCACTGAAAAAGGTACCCACCTTGGGGGTTGGCTTAGGACCCTAGGAACTCCAAATTAGGATAAGCCCTCCCCTGAAATACCCCTATGTGGAGAATATTATAATGAGGACAGGCCCTCTCCTGTACCTCCCCAAGGTGGAGATTATTATAATGAGACTGATAATCAATTTATCCAGACTATAAATATAACTGTTTTTCCTTTCACTATTTGAGAGATACCTTTCCACTATTCTGGTTCTCTCCCTGTGGTCACCCACAGTATTGAAGTAAAACTTGGGAAACTGAGTCACTGAGTCTTGTAATTCTTTTGGGATGACTGACAATCAATTTGACCCTAAATTCCATCCCGCATCAATACTATTTCTATTGTTTTTATTATTGTTTTTCTTTTTTGAGGTTTTTCCTTTTTGCTTTGATTCTTCTTTCATAACATGACTAATGCAGAAATATGTTTAATGTGATTGCACATATATAACCTATATCAGATTACTTGCTGTCTTGGGGAAGGGGGAGGGAAGGGAGAGAGAGAGAAAAATCTGGAACTAAAAATCTTATGAAAACAAATGTTGAAAACTATCTCTAAATGTAACTGGAAAACAATAAAATTTTTATATGGAAAAAAATAAAAAATATATACATGTGCTATAATATAAAACTCATTTCCATATTAGTCACAATTATGAAAGAAGGGACAGATCAAAAGGAAAAAAATACTACAAAAAATAGTAAAGTAGGGGCGGCTAGGTGGCACAGTGGATAAAGCACTGGCCCTGGAGTCAGGAGTACCTGAGTTCAAATCTGGCCTCAGACACTTAACACTTACTAGCTGTGTGACCCTGGGCAAGTCACTTAACCCTCATTGCTCTGCCAAAAAAAAAAAAAAGAAGTGATATAGGAGGCAAAAAGGGGGTTAACACTGACCCCAGTTAATGGATAACTTAAGACTTGAGTCTTCATTAACACAAGTCAGGACCTAGGTTCTTGTTACCCACATTAATCAGCACTCATAACAAGAACATAAAGAGGCAGGTCTTAGAGACCTTAACTGTAACAATGATACACAGGGGGCAGCTAGGTGGCGCAGTGGATAAAGCACAGGCCCTGGATTCAGGAGGACCTGAGTTCAAATCCAGCCTCAGACACTTAACACTTACTAGCTGTGTGACCCTGGGCAAGTCACTTAACCCCAACTACCTTACCAAAAAACAAAAACAAACAAAAAAACAAAAACAATGATACACAGACAGGGTATAGAAATTCTAACTGATAAATGAAAATATTTTGAAACTAGGCATGGGAATGAAAAGGTGACATGTGCAGAAAAGGCCAAATTTGTCTCCAGATTCACCTTATGACATGTAAACCCTAAAAACACACCTCCATGGAAAAAGGTACCTGCCTCAGAGGTTGGCTTAGGACCCCAGGAACTCCAAATTGGGATAAGTCCTTCCCTGTGCCTCCCTAAGGAGGAGATTATTATAATGAGACTGATTATCAATTTATCCATACTATACATATAACTGTCTTTCCTTTCCCTATTCAAGAGATACCTTTCCACTTTTTGGGTTCTCTCCTTGTGTTCACTCACAGTATTGCAATAAAACTTGGGAAACTGAGTCACCAGGTCTGGTGATTCTTTTGGGACAACTCACAATCAATTTAACACTAATTCTATCCCACATCAGAAGCAGAGAAGGTAGGTGAGAATTTATCTGGGGTTTTATTGAGAGGGGATGGTGGGGGAAAGGGACAGATGAGAGAGGGGAGAGGATTGTATAGGGTTGAGTTAATTGTAGGTTAGATATAGGGAAGAGAGGAAGGTGAGGCTGAGCTTGGGTGGGGCTGGGAGAGAAGGAAGGGGTGGAGGGATAAAAGATTTCAGTCTTGGGAGTCCTGTCTCTACAAGAAGATCTTCCCCACTGTGAGTACTGAGCACAGACCAAGGCACACAAAAGTAGCTCTGGGGATTTGGGATTGCATGTACAAGGCTTGGAGTTTGCCTACACTTCCTGATTTGTGCCCTGGGACACACAGCTGGGGAATGTTTGGGAGCCCACTCTCCAAGGAGCTTTCTGAATTTTTACCGAAACACAAGGAGCTTTTTCAGGCAGATGGTGGGAGGGGTGGGGCGAGGGGTATGAACTGGAGATTCTATCCACTTCAGCCACCTTAGGCTCACCCACAGGAAGCCTTGGCAGTGGCCCAGGGAGAACCAGTGTTTAAACTTGCTCCCTTAAGGTCATTTGATGAGTGCAACTTAAAAGGTCCTTCCCCTAGGCAGCAGATTTATACTGTACTGCATTTATTCGCATAATTCCCCTTTGTCCATTTTTTTCCCAAGGTATTTTGCCTACCATACCTCTTGAGGATGGTGAGAGAAAAGGCCTTTGTAAACCATGAAGCGTGCCAGAAATGTCAGTCTGACAGTTACAGACCACTGCTGGGTCCAACAATTAGAAACCACTGAAGAACTTCTTTTGCTCTGGACCCACACATAGGGTTACTGACTGAATTTAATTCTGGATTAAATTCTAGGATCTCCCCAGAAGTGGGAGTCAAAAGGCATACAACATAAATCAGGTATGGGATGGGTATTTATTTCCTACACACAAAAGAAATACTAAATACAAAACACAAGTATGCCTTGGTAGAACTTAAAACAGGATTTGATTCAATAACTTGTAAGTACTGTTATCATTTCCCTAGAGGCTGAAATCTAAACCTCATCAGAACATAAAGCAATCTGTGGAACCACTGAGTAGACATTGTTCTATTTCACCATTGCTCTTCACTGGTCCCTTCATGTTAGAAGTCTTTCAGCAAACCAGGCCAGGGACTGGGCTCATCCTCCTACTGGTGGTCATTTTCTCCAAGAGCTCTGAAGTAGTTTCCATTTTCAATGTGCAGCGGGCATCATTTGAAGACCCAGGACCTTTTGAGATCAACTCCAAGCCTGGGCACATCCATCTTGAGATCCATATTCAGTCATGTAAGATCAGAGAAGCCAGACAGGGAAAGGCTCAGGCTCAAACTTCCCTTGCTGGTTTCCCCATCCATCCCTAATATGGGAACAGTCAATTTCCTATTCACAAGATGTCTCAGAATAACATGGTGCCTCCTGGAATAATGAAGGGAGGTGGAAGCAGGGATGGAGACTCTTCTCTTTTCAAAGGCTCACCGAATCATCGACTTCCTGCTCAGTGGCTGATGGATTGCTTCATTATGCCCAAAGCACCTGCATGCTGAACTGGTACATGGGGTTGGCTGGAAGCAGATATGGAAGTTCTGCTTGTTTTTCTTATTATCATCCTCACTGTTATTGTTGTTGTCAAAAGGAAGGCAATGGGATATAAGGTAGAAACAGCTCCCTGTCAAGGTTTGGGGTCCCAACCCTAACTCGTTGTGTGATTTTGAGGATGTCAATTCCCCTCTTAGCCTCAGTTTCTACAACTGTAATAATCAAAACACTCTTCTATAATGTTGTAAGGTTTATAAAGCACTTGACTCACAACAATATTATAATAGGGAGTGTTATTAGTCCCATTTCAAAGAAAGGATGAATGATTTCGTCCTGGTCACACAGCTAAGGAGGTAAGTAGGGTGTAAACTTAGCTGATCTGCCTCCACTTTCAGTATACTTACCAGAGCCCTTAGGTTCTGTGTCCTGAGATCCTGTCTAGTTCAGTCTCTGTCCCTCTATGGTTATGCTATTATTTTTAGCTTTAATGCTTACTCTGAAGTAGTTCTTTAAGGAAAGACCCCTGACTTCTGCTTTCCTTTCTGTCTGTCTTGGATGTAATCCTAAGCAGAAACAGTATTGGATCTTGGAATTATAAGACTTGAATTTGAATCCTAGCTCCATCACTAATTCGCTATGTGACTTTAGATAAATCACAGAACCTCTCTGGGCCTCTCTCATGTGTATAATGACGGAGGGAACTGGACTAGATGACCAGCTCTAAAACTGTGTCTATGTCTCTGGTGTCTAATCAATGTCTACCTCTAAAAGGGAGTCAGACCTCAGTTAATGGATAACTTACAAGTCAGGATGCTAGGTTCTCTTACCCACAGAAACCAGTACCCATAACGGGAACATAAAAGGGGCAGGTCATATAACAATGATAAAATTGACAGGCTATAGATATTTAGACTAGAAATAAATGATAAATGAAGATGTTTTGAAACTAAGCATGGGAACCAGAAAGAGACATGCAAAGAAAAGGCCAAATTTGTCCCCAGATTCACCTTATGACCTGTAAACCCCCAAAACACACCTCCACTGAAAAAGGTACCACTTCAGGGGTTGGCCTAGGACACCAGGAACTCCAAATTAGGATAAGCCCAAAGGTTGAGATGATTATATTGAGACTGATAATCAATTTATCTATACTAAAAATATAACTGTCTTTTCTTTCCCTATTCGAGAGATACCTTTCCACTTTTCTGGTTCTCTCCCTGTGGTCACTCATGGTACTGCAGTAAAACTTGGGAAACTGAGTCACTGAGTCTTGTAATTCTTTTGGGACGACTCCCGATTGATTTGACCCTTAATTCCATCCCACATCAAGTCTACTTCTAAATACTGAGATCTCCGTTCCCTGCTGTGAGAAAATGGGTAGTTGTCTCCTCTCAATGTGGATATAACAGTCAGTCATACTCCTCCTGACCTGTTTGCAGGACAAAGATCTCAGATCCCCTTCTCCCCCTCAGGTTAGCAAGGTCACATGGTTCAAGGAGCCCTGGTCTCAATAAGGTTCCCTCCAGAGTTGTGTCCACATAAGGAAGTATAAGGTCCACTCCTGAGTTATGCCCATACAAGGAAGAAGGGTGGGAATACTGCGTTCAGTTAGCTAGTTTTTGCTCGTAGATTGTAACCCTTGAGTAATCGGACCAGTGATGAAAAAGGGGAGGGTCCATTCGCATTAGGGACTAGGGTATAAAACAGGACCTGCGATCCCCCTTTCGGGGCACCCACTAGCTGCACACTAGGGTGCTTCCTTCTCATGAGAAGAAAATAAAGAGCCTTTGTCATTTCCTGCTGAGTTCCTGAGAATTATTGAGAAGAGGATGAATTTTTCCCTCACACCCCCCTTCCTTCATATGCAGCAGACTTTCTGTTCACAGAGTTTTAGTGAGGCAATTGGGGTTAAGTGACTTGCCCAGGGTCACACAGCTAGTAAGTGTTAAGTGTCTGAGGTTAGATTTGAACTCAGGTACTCCTGACTCCAGAGCCAGTGCTCTATCCACTGCGCCACCTAGCTGCCCCTCCAGTGTTTTTTAACCTGTCTCAGATAGAGGTGGGTCACTCCACCTTGATCCAAGATAATTGGCTGGTAACATTCAAGTCCATTGATTGACATGACTTGAAGGTGGTCTTAAATTAGTTAACTTCCTTTAGTTAGTTAGGAAGGTTGATCTGCATTTCCTTTGAAATTCTCCTGACTCTTGGCTGGCCCTGCAAAACCAGCCGGAGTTCCTGTGTGTGTGTATGTGTGTGTGTGTGTGTGTGTGTGTGTGTGTGTGTGTGTGTGTGTGGTGGGGGGAGGTCTCTGAGTCCCCAAAACCCCATTATTTTCTCATAACATATTTGTTTGCTTGTTGTCTTCTCCATTAGATTGTAAACTCCTTGAGGGCATGGTGCCTGGCATACATACAGTAAGAGTTTAAGAAAAGCTTATTGGCTGACCGATCTAGTCTAACCCATAGCTGAAGCATGGACACCCTCTACCACATTGCTGACAAGTTTCTGCTTGATAACCTTTAGTGAAGGGGAACTCATCACTTAGTGGCTTCCCTCTAAGATTATCTCCTTCTCCTCTTCATATGTCTTGTATGTATATATGCATAGTTGTTTGCATGTTGCCTCCCCCATTAGACTGTAAGCTCCTTGAAAGCACAGACTGTTTTTGCCTTTCTTGGCATCCCCAGAATTTAGCATTGTGCCTGGCACATAGTGGGCACTGAAATTCTTGTTGATGTATTCTCCATGGAGGCTCATCAGATTCCTGGATAGCTCTGGTCCCTCCTTGTTATTGCACTACATTTTCCTCCAAGTAACATCATCTCCTTCCTATCTTCTATTTTGCTCTTCAAGGTTAATCTGAACAAGTCCAATCACTCACAGGCAGTAGAAATTCTTTCATGCAGGTTAAGAACCCCTTTCAAATCCATGTCTTGAGTAGACCTGTTTAAAGTAACTAGACTGAAGGCAAGGGTGGGGCAAGCCTTGAATACCAGGCCATGGGGAGGATGGGACCATGCATGTTCAAATCTGCTCCTGTGCCTGAAGAGAAGGCGGGCTAGGTGTGATGCAGAGAGATAACCCAGAAGCCCAGGGTGTAGACGTGGCCAGAGCAATGCGAACCAACCAACTTGTGAAATATATCTTGTTTATTTCTTGTTACCTCTTCTGGGTAAGTGGGGCTTGGGGGTCCAGGGGATGAGACTCTTTGGGAAAGGGCTTTTAGGACAGGGCTGGATCATCTGTGAGAGGAAGCATCGAAGAAACCGGTGATGTTGGGACAGACTTTCAGCGGATCCCCAACACTCCCCCTCCCCCATGAGATGAGTGGTGTGCAATACAGGAAATCCACAGCCCCTCCCATTGGCTCATGCTTTCTCCCTTCTCAAATTCCCTCGAATTTACTTATTTTCCTCTGGGAAAATGTAAATTAATTGAGGGAAGGATAGTTTGTTTTTGTCTCTGTTCCAGTGCCTAACACCAAGCCTGACAAAGAGTAGGTCCTTAATAAATGCTTTTTGGATTGAATTGAATTGAAACCTTCCAGCCTTGAAGTCAGTATCACTCACTAGCCAGTAAGTAATACCTGTCAATGGCTTATTGCAACCACTTCTTGGAAAGTGAAAGCTAGATGTAGCCTTAGGTCATAGGACAAAGAGAGTTGTAGGTGGAAGGGACTTTAGAGTCAGAGCCCAAAGGGACCCTTAGACTAGAGAATGTCAGAACTGGGAGGGCCCTCAGGATGTGGAATATCAGAGCACAATGTTTGGTACATTGGTCTCTTTGATTGACTGGGAGTGACTTTTTTTTTTTTAATTAATTAATTTTTTTTTTAGTGAGGCAATTGGGGTTAAGTGACTTGCCCAGGGTCACACAGCTAGTAAGTGTTAAGTGTCTGAGGCCAGATTTGAACTCAGGAACTCTTGACTCCAGGGCCAGTGCTCTATCCACTGTGCCACCTAGCTGCCCCTTCTGGGAGTGACTTTAAAAAAGAGGATGCTATGACTACACATGTATAACTTATGTTGAATTGCTTTCATTCTTAAGGGGGCGGTGGGGAGGGAAGGAGGGAGGAAGAGAATTTGGAACACAAAGTTTTAAAAATGTATGTTGAAATTGTTCTTACATGTAGTTGGGGGAAAATAAAATTCTAAATTAAAAAAAGAGGATGCTAGGTCTGGGAGGGATCTTAGGACATAGCTGGGAGGAACTTTAGAAATCATGGAGTTCATTCACTTTGTTTTATTTTTTCAAGAAAATTTCATTTTGGGGCAGCTAGGTGGCTCAGTGGATAAAGCACTGGCCTCGGATTTAGGAGGCCCTGAGTTCAAATTCAGCCTCAGATACTTGTTGCTAGCTGTGTGACCATGGGCAAGTCACTTAACCCTCATTGCCCTGCAAAAAAAGAAAGAAAGAAAATTTCATTTCATAAACTCAATAGCAAACAAAAAAAATCAGTAAACAAAATGAGAAATAAAACCCAAAGGCTCAAATTTCAAACTATTTACATATAAATAAAACTAAAAAAAATAACAATTGGTTTTGTGTGTCCTTCTGATAAACTTTCTGATGTACTCATACAATTTTTTTAAATCGTAAAAGTATTTTGATATTTTCTAGTTACATATAGAAATTGTTTTCAACATTTATTTTTATAAGATTTCTAGTTCCAAATTTTTCTCCCTCCTTCTCCTCCCTCCTCCCCAAGACAGCAAGTAAACTGATATAGGTCATATATGTAAAATCATATTAAACATATTTCTGCATTAGTCATATTGTGAGTCAGAACAAAAGGGAAAACCTCCAAAAAAAAAAAAAAAGGAAAAAAAACAGTCCCAAAGTAGAAACAGTATGGTTCAAACTGCATCTAGATTCCACAGTTCTTTTTTCTGGATGTGGAGAACATTTTCATCATGAGTCCTTTGGAATTGTCTTGGACCATTGTATTGCTGAGAAGAGTTAAGTCTATCACAGTTGATCATCATACAATGTTGTTGATACTGTGTACAATGTTCTCCTGGTTCTGCTCATCTCATTCACCATCAGTTCATGTAAGTCCTTCCAGGTTTCTCTGAAATCCACCTGCTCATCATTTCTTACAGCACAGTAGTAGTCCATTACATTCCTATACCACAACTTGTTCAGCCATTCCCCAATTGATGGGCATTCCCTCAATTTCTAATTCTTTGCTATACTTATACAATTTTAGCAGCTGTTTTTTAATATGATTGTAGTCTGTGGAATACTTTCCTCCAATGGCACTTTTTATGCCCTTCTTTTTTGTTATTGTTCATATTTTTGTAATTCCAGGCTATCATATTCTATTATATTAATATGCCACAATTTATTCAGCCATTCACTAACCATTGCACGTAGAATATATACTTTTGTTTTTGTTTTTTTTTCAGTGAGGCAATTGGGGTTAAGTGACTTGCCCAGGGTCACACAGCTAGTAAGAGTTAAGTGTCTGAGGCTGGATTTGAACTCAGGTACTCCTGACTCCAGGGCTGGTGCTCTAACCACTGCGCCACCTAGCCGCCCCTAGAATATATACTTTTTAAAAAGATAAGATCTTTTTTCTTCTTTTTAGCAACAACTTGAGGATATAGTCATAGCAGTAGGACTGCTGGATCAGACAAAGGGTTCATGACTCTTATTGTATGTTGCTAAATTACTCTCAAATTGTTAACTGCACTAATCCAAAACTCAACCAACAATTTAGCAGGAGGCCTGTTTTTCCACAGCCCTGCCAACAATGAATTTTAACATTTTAACTATGTTTGCTGATTCAAAGGGTCATTTCCACTAATGTCCTAATCTGATGCCTCTGGAGGTGACTCTGGCTTTCAGAAGACTATGCTATAAAATCTGTCAGGTCTGACCTGGAAAAGCTTTGAGGAGTTGGCCTTATTCTGTTTGTAATCTAAGGATCAATCTACTTAAATTCTCACCAGATTGGCTGTAGGGTGGTGAAGTTTTTGACTACCACTCTTGTCAATGATCCACTAAGTTGTAGAGAGGTTGGAATCTACATTCAGGGTCCCCCACACATGGAACCAGCATTTATTAAATGCCTATTATGTGCTATTATTATGTGCTAAAGCACTTAACAAATACTATCTTATTTGAGACTCAGAACCACCTTCGGGAGGTGGGTGTTATTATTATGCCCCCCCTTTTATTTGCGGGGCAATGGGGGCTAAGTGACTTGCCCAGGGTCACACAGCTAGTAAGTGTCAAGTGTCTGAGACTGGATTTGAACTCAGGTCCTCCTGAATCCAGGGCTGATGCTTTATCCACTGTGCCACCTAGCTGCCCCTATTATGCCCTTTTTACAGATGAAGAAACTGAGGCAGGCAGTGATTAAGTGACTTGCCCAGGGTCATACAGTTGCTAAGTGACTAAGGTTGAATTTGAATTTGGGTCAGGTCAGAGTGTTCCTTCCACAGTTCAGATTGTGACACCTCCCCCTCCTTGTAACTTAGTTCTTCAAGAATTCATAGGACAAAGCTGGGGCTTTGACTCATTGGCTGTTGACATCTGGGAGGGTCATACGTCCTTGAGGGGTACTTTCCCCCCTTGTTGGTATGGAGAATGCTCCGTCTGTTCCTAATTGTCCTCCACTAGCTCTGTCCCCATAGGGCTTGGAGGGAAAGGGGGAAAGAGAGTATGGTGGCAGTGCTTTGCTAGTAGATAGTCTCAGCCAATTCCCTGGAATTGGGCTGGGGGAGCTGTCAAAGTGCCTTGTCTCTTCATATAACCCTCCTGGTTGGAGAAACAGTTCTTGCTCTCTGGAGGAAGAGTCTGACCCCTAAATCCAAAGACCTGAGATCTCCCTTTCCTAGGGAACAATGTACCCAGAAATGCATTCCATCCCTAGAGCAGTTCAACCTCTGTTACCAGAATTTGAACCAATTGTCAGCTGTAGGCAGCTGCTGGTCTATGGAAGCCATTTAGCCTCCCAGGGTCAGTCTGGTACCATGAAGTTCCCTCCCCCCCCCCCCCATCTTCTCCTCACTAAGACAAGGGGTGGGGCTCAACTGTTTGCCTTCAGTGAACAAATTCCTTCTTAAGACTTTTTAAACCTGCAGGTTTATGCTTCCACTGACCTAGCCCAAACTATACCCACCTGTGTTTATCCATCATATTTGACACTGGAATAAGTCTAGGAGGAAGCCCAGAAGTCAGCTCTTCTAGGAGAGTTTTTTGCTTTATCAGATGGGACTCCTCCATGTTTCTCTTTCATTGCCAGGTGGCCAGTGGTCTCATGATAGCTGTGGGTCTATATGCAAAGCTCTCCAAAGAATCAGGTAAGTGTGACTGCCTCAGTAGGAGAGCTTCTGGAACCAGACCTGGGGCACATGGGGGAGTGGGGCACCCTCCCCCTACTCCCTTCTTATAAACACAATCAGAAAGGCAGGTGGCTGGAGCCCAGGATGCTGCAGAGCTGGGAGAGGAGGAAAGAAACAGCTGCATCCTGTAAGGGGAACCATCTAGGTCAGGGGTTCTTAACCCTGTTTGTGTCATGGACCCCTTTGGCAGTCATTTTGGGGAAGCCTATAGATCTCTCCCCGGAATAACATTTTTTTTTTTTTTTTTGGTGAGGCAATTGGGGTTAAGTGACTTGCCCAGGTCACACAACTAGTAAGTGTTAAGTGTCTGAGGTCAGATTTGAACTCAGGTCCTCCTGAATCCAGGGCCAGTGCTCTATCCACTGTGCCACCTAGCTTCCCCCCTGGAATAACATTTTAAATACATAAATAAAATATGTACAATTACGAAGGAAACCAGTGAATGTTAAACTGTCACCAAAATAATATTTCTTTTTTTTAAAATAGTATTTAATTTTTTCCAATTACATGTAAAAACATTTTGTGACATTAATTTTTAAAATAACCAATTTTAAGTTCCAAATATTCTCCCTCAATCCCTTCCCTCCCCGCTCCCTAAGACAAAAATATTTTTCTTTTTTATTTAATGTATAAGGTATTTTATTTTTTCTGTTACATGTAAAGATAGTTCTCAACTTTTGTTTATACAAGCTTTACAATTTCAGATTTTTCTCCCTCCCTCCCCACCCACCCCCCCTCCCCTAGACAGCAGGTAATCATGATATAGGTTATATCTCTATATCTCTATACATATACATATAGATATAGTATATACACACACATATATATATACACATAATAACATTAATCCTATTTCTGCATTAATCCTGTTACAAGAGAAAGAATCAGAGCAGTGAATGCAAAACCTCAAAATAGAAAAAAAAAAACAGCACCCACAACAAAAGAAATAATATGGTTCATCAGCATCTATACTCCAAGTTCTTTCTTTCTCAAAAATATTTTTCAAAAACAAATTGTGACCCCAGGTTGAGAAGCCTGGATCCAGTTCAACCCATTGCCCCACAAAGGATCCTCCCTATGGGACACACCTGACAAGTACTCAGCCAGAATCTGCTTGAAGACAAAGAAGGGGGAAGCCACCCCCCTCTGGAGGCAGCCCCTTCTACTTTGGGACCTCTCTTCTCAAAGCCTTTCCCTCTAGGGGCTAATTCCCTTTCCATGTAACAGTCTTCAAACAACTTGACGACAGCCTAAGTGTATGTAGCCTAAAGTCTTCATCAGGCTAAACATCCCCTGTTGGTTTACCTCCTATTCACTGAGCACGGGACCTGCAGGCCTTTCACCATCTGTGGCTGACTTCCTCTGGGACACTCCATCTAGAGTCCAGCCCTAGAACTGAAGACAATATTCCAGACAAATTCTGATGAATGCAGAGTACAACGAGGACTATCAACTACTTACTCCTTGAAGCTCCAACTCTCTTTTTTGTTTTTTTTGGGGGGCAGGGCAATGGGGGTTAAGTGACTTGCCCAGGGTCACACAGCTAGTAAGTGTCTGAGGCTGGGTTTGAACTCAGGTCCTCCTGAATCCAAGGCTGGTGCCTTATCCACTGCGCCACCTAGCTGCCCCTGAAGCTCCATCTCTCTTAATTTAGTCCAGGACTGCATGGCCTTTTTGGCTAATACGTTGATTCAGTTTGATTGACTGAGCTTGTAGCATACTATAACCTTCTGATCTTTTCAGATGACCCATTGACTTACTCTGCTGTGACTATCTTGGATGTGTGACATTGATTTTTAAAAATTTTATTTTATTTTTTTCAATCAGCAAAGAGCTGCTTTTTTTCCCCCTCTCCCCACTCCCATTGAGAATGAAGGAAAAACAAAATCTTTGTTACAAACATGTTGTCAAGCAAAACAAATTTGCTCACTGGCCATGTCCAGAAACAATTTATGTTTCTTTGTGAGCTCTGGGTCCTGGCCTCTCTATCAGGAGGTGGGCAGCATGTCTTTGTATCCCTACCACTTAGCACAGTGTTTAGCACATAGTTAATGCTTAATAAATATTTATTGACCAACGGTATACAAACAACTTGTCAAAGAAGTTCTGAGAATGAAGAGGACTTACCTGTTTGAGGGAATTACTGCTGGCTTCATGGAGGAGGTGGCATTTGAGTTGGGCCTTGAAGACTGGTCAGGGAGTGGGGACAGTGGGAAAGGTTGGGGGAGGAAGATATGTTAGACATGGAAAGCAACAAGACAGGGACTGTCTTTTATTTATTTTTTGGTTTTTTGGTGAGCACAGTGCCTGGAACAGAAGAGGGGCTTACTACATGTTTATTGACTGGCTACACAGATAACTGCATAAAGAAACTATACCTATGTTAGCAAGCCAGTATTTCCCATCTGCCTTTTAAGAAAGATTCAAATTCAGGGATAGAGAGGGGAAAATCATGTCTTCTGGGAATAGCAAGTCTTGTGCCTAGGGGTACATGAAGAGGAATACTAGGAGATAAGTGTAGACAGGTATGTTGGAGTCGATTGGAGAAGGGCCTGAATTGGGCTTTTATTTGGGCAATAGAAGGCCACTGTGGGGCAGCTTGGTGGCCTAGTAGATATAGCACTGACCCTGAAGTTAGGCAAATCTCACCTCAGATACTTACTAGCTGTGTGACCCTGGGCAAGTCACTTAACCCCCATTGCCTTAACATCTGGGGCCATCTCTGGTTGGATCGATGAATATCTTGCCACTGGACCTAGATGGCTTTGGAGGAGAGAGTGAGATTGGTGACCTTGCACAGCTCTACCTCACTTAAATCCAATTCAGTGCAAGTCATGACATCACCGTGATGTCACCGTCCTGTTTGAGAACAAAGGACAAAGAACAAAACAACAGAAGGCCACTGAAAGCATGGAAATAGGAGAGACCGGTTTAGAACAACAGCCTGACTGCTCATAAAGGAGCAACCCGAGGCAGGGAGATTGGCTAGGAAGTCATTGTGGTCCAAGACAGAGATGATAAGGACTTCCTACTGGCAGCTTGGGGTGCCATTGCCTCAAACTTTGGACTCACTTTCCCTTCTATCTATTCTTTTTTTTTTTTTTTTTAGTGAGGCAATTGAGGTTAAGTGACTTGCCCAGGGTCACACAGCTAGTAAGTGTTAAGTGTCTGAGGCCGGATTTGAACTGGGGTCCTCCTGACTCCAGGGCTGGTGCTCTATCCACTTCACCACCTAGATGCCCTTCTTCTATCTATTCTATCAAAATTGTTCTGTATCCTCTTCCCTGAAGATTTTGCTCTGGGATGTCCAAGGAAATTGATACAGAATAATGTTGCCCAGGACAATGGTATTAGGCAAGAAGGTCACTAAAACAATATAGCCAAATGCAGTCATTAATATCTGGAAATTTGATATAATGAAGTTTCAACAACAGCCTATTTCTAGCATTGTTGTCATGGACTTGAGAGCTCTGTGGGATGGCAGAACTGCCCACTCAATTCACACACCTCTTGGGTTTTATTTAGTCTCGGTGTCTCAGACAACTATCTCTTTTCTAAAATTTTATTTTATTTTATTTTTATTTTTGTGGGGCAATGAGGGTTAAGTGACTTGCTCAAGGTCACATAGCTAGTAGGTGTCAAGTGTCTGAGGTCAGGATTTGAACTCAGGTCCTCCTGACATCCAGGGCTTTATCTACTACTCCCACCTAGCTGCTTCCCCATATTTTTCTCCAATTATATGTAAAGACAATTTTATAGCATTTATTTTTTCACTTAATAGTATTTCATTCCCCCCAATTACATGTAAAGATAGTTTTCCATTTGAATAGCAGTTAATTTTTTCCAATTACATGTAAAGATAGTCTTTGATATTATTATTTTTTTTAAGTGAGGTGACTTGGGGTTAAGTGACTTGTCCAGGGTCACACAGCTAGTAAGTGTTTAAATGTCTGAGGCTAGATTATTTGAACTCAGGGTACTCCTGATTCAGGGCTGGTGCTCTCCTCCACTGCTCCACCTAGCTGCCCTGATAATCATTTTTATGAGATTTTGAGTTCTGAATTTTTCCTCCTTCCCTCTCTCCCACCCCTTCTCTCTCCCCCTCCCCAAGACAGCAAGCAATATGATGTTATATATGGGCAATCATGTTAAACGTATTTCCACATTAGTCATGTTTTAAAGAAGAATTAGAACAAAGGGGAAGAAAAACTACAAGAAAGAAAAAAACAAACAAAAACAAAAGAATTAGTGAAAATAGTATGCATTCAGACTCCACACGTCTTTCTCTGGGTGTGGAGAGCATTTTCCATCATGAGTGTTTTGGAATTGTCTTGGATCATTGTTTATTCAGCATAGTTTTTTTTTTTTTTTAAAGAGGCACTTTATTTTTTGCAGGGCAAGGAGGGTTAAGTGACTTGCCCAGGGTCACCCCAGCTAGTAAGTGTCAAGTTTCTGAAGCAGGATTTGAACTCAGGTACTCCAGAATCCAGGCCGGTGCTTTACCACCTGTGCCATCTAGCTGCCCCTAGCATTAATTTTTCTTTTTTTTTAGTGAGGCAATTGGGGTTAAGTGACTTGCCCATGGTCACACAGCTAGTAAGTGTTAAGTGTCTGAGCTGGATTTGAGCTCAGGTACTCCTGACTCCAGGGCCGGTGCTCTATCCACTGTGCCACTAGCTGCCCCGCCCTAGCATTAAATTTTTGTTAAAATTTGAGTTCCAAATTTTTTTCTCTTCTTCCCTCCCCTTCCCCCTTTCTTAAAATGGTAAGCAATTTGATATGGGTTATTTATGTGCAATCATGTAAAACATATTTTCATATTAGTCACAGTTATGAGAGAAGAAACAAGACCAAAAGGAAAAAAAAAACATGAAAAAAATAAAGTGAAAATAGTATGCTTCAATCTGCATTGAGTCCATCAGTTTTGTTCCTCTGGATGTGGAGAGCATTTTCATCATGAATCCTTTGTAATTTTCCTTGGATCACTCATATTGCTGAGAAGAGTTAAGTCTTCATGGCTGATCATGACACAGTGTTGCTGTTACTGTGTACAATGCTTTTCTGGTTTTGTTCATTTCACTCTGCATCAGTTCATACAAGTAGATAACTCTTTAAGAGTATAGATTGTAGGCGAGTTGCTAATCTGACTCAGGGGAGTGACTTCCACCACTGGGAGATGCCTATGCTTATAAATTGCATTTCTGAGCCAACACATATTCATTCCCTTTATCTACTGGCCAGGTAGAAAAATTCTCTCTGCCGATCCAGGTGTACATGCTCTGAAGCTTAAAGGGTTTTGCTTTTTGTTTGTTTGTTTTTTTTTTAATTCAGCCAGCATTTATTAAATGTAAGCTACTCTGCTAGGTGCAGAGTACAAGGGTAGAAATAATGAGGTCTGTCTTCACTGAGTTTACAATCTAATGTGGAGATAAGTACACAAAAAACTGATATAAAATAGAATTCAAGAGCAGAAAAGAAGTGCAAAGGATAAAGACAAATTAGAGAAGGAAGAAAACACTTTCAGGTACTAACAACAACATTTATATAGTTCTTACTATTGTGCTAAGCACTGTGCTACGTGTTCTACAATCATTATCTCATTTGGTACTCATAAACACACCTAGGAGGTGGGTGCTATCATTATCCTCCAGTTTACAGTTCTCAGGGTCATATGGCTAGAAGGGTCCAAGGATAGATTTGAACACAGGTCCTGCCCAATACTCCATCCACAACTGTTCCATCTAAGCTGGCCTTTATCCCCCAGATTGAGGGAAAGAGGAAACATGCTAGAAGAAGTGGCTACCTGACGTAGGCTTTCAAGAAAGAGAAGGTTTTCAGTAGGTATGGATTGGAGGTGGAAGAGAAAGGTCATTAAAAGCATGGCATGAGCAAAGGTATGACGACAAAGGGAGAGCAAATGTGATCGATTAAAGAGTCTAATTTGTCTGAAAGAGAGAGCATGGAGGGGAATAATATTGTGAAATAAGGCTGGAAGGTAGGCTGTGGAGGACCTTGGATGCCAGATTAAGGATTTTTATACTTTTAATCCATAGGAAATTTGAGCATTATGGTGTGATGTGGACACAGTGGCAAAGTAAAAAAAAAATTATATAAGTTGTAATGTAAAAAAGTAGACTGGAGTTCTAATTTAAAACGATAGCCAACCACAATCTCAGAGGATGCTGCATACCTCCTTACGAGATAGATGAAGCTTAAAGTTCCTTAGAGAATTGCTTAGGGTTGTTGTTATTTGTCCTTTGTTCTTCTTTTTTTTTTTTGGTTGAGGCAATTGGGGTTTAAGTGACTTGCCCCGGGTCACCACAGCTAGTAAGTGTCAAGTGTCTGACGTCTGGATTGAACTCAGGTCCTCCTGACTCCAGGGCCGGTGCTTTATCCACCTGCGCCACCTAGCTGACCCATTTGTCCTCTTGTTCTTGAAGAGGACCATGGCAACAGAGTGATGTCATGACTTGCAGTGAATTAGATTTAAGTAAGACAGGGTTGTTCAAAGGTCACCAAGATCACTCATATCAGGATTACTGTAGATGGCCCCAGATGTTCAAAGCAATTGGGATTAAGTGACTTGCCCAGGGTCATACAGGTAGTAAATGTCTGAGGTGAGATTTGAACTCAGATTCTCCTAACTTCAGGGCCAAGTACTCTATCTATTGCACTACCTAACTGCCCCCTGCTTAGAAAATATAAGCACAAAGTACAATCATTCCAATACTTCAGGGTTATACTCTCTCCTGGAAGCTAGGTTGTATACCAGGTCTAGAGTCATCAAGACTCATCTTTCTGAGTTCAAATCTGGACTCAGACTCTTTCTAGTTGTGTGAACCTGGGCAAAATAACTTCACCCTGTTTGCCTCAGTTCTCCTCATCTGTAAAATGAGCTGGAGAAGGCAAAGGGCAAACCACTCCAGTATCTTTGCCAAGAAATTACCAAATGGGCTCATGAAGAGTTGTACATGTCTGAATTGATTGAACCACCACCACCCACAATAACATCATTCTCCCCTACACCCATAGTCTCTAAGGAGAGTAATCACTCCAAGCTCAGTTATATATAACATGGATGAGTCCTTGACTTGGCTTACCAATTAGACTGGGTCTCAGAGGTTACTTGCGGAAGGTCACTCCTTGCCACTTCTGGGCATTGATTCTAGACAAACTGTCATAACAACCTGGATTGGGGAAATCCCATCTCCTATCCCTTCTGAAAGGGAAAAGAAAAACTAAGAGGCCAAGGACGAAGGTTCATTTTTCATGGGCCATATGGCTTACAGAGGTGAGAAGACCCAAGGTCTTCCCATTATAGCACTGTCTCCCACTGGACACTACCAGTGAAGGAGTCCAGTCACCAGCAGCTAAAGGAGGAGGTGGTAGAAAGATGGGTGAAGCTCACTAGGCCCTTTTTGAATGCTTCTTCAGCCTTTCAAAGAGCTTTTCATTACCACATCTTTAGCCAAAAAGAACCCGTCATAGAATGTCTACAAATGTTCCCATAGTCTCTGCAACACTCTTCCATTGCATGTCATCAGGGACTCTCCTTGGAAGAAGGCTCCCTAACCTTCCCACTTGGGGAGATGCCATCAGAGGTTGTTCTGTATATATGCAGACCCCCACTGTATATGCAAAGGATTTAATCTCTACTGGAGAAATGTTAGGCATCAGTTCAGCACTGGTGGATGTTTGTAGGGAACACACAAGTCAGAACTTCACTTCACCCTAACTGATCAGCCCTATACTTTGTGCACAAGGCAGGAACCGATAATAGGAAAGCAGAAATCGTCAACATTTGTATCAGTCCTTCCCACTGTGCTCCTCTTAGCCTAATTATCTTTCTTCTGGATTATTGCAATAACCTCCTTACCTGGCTTCCCTGATGCATCTCTTTCCTCCCAATCCACCATATATAGGCTGGACAGTCACCTTCTTAAACCCAGCTTTGATTGGGGATCCAGTGTGGTATAATGGAAAGAACACTTGATCTTGAGTCAGTAGACCTGAATTCTAATTCTGACAACAATATTTACTTGCTATGTGATTCTAGGCAAGTCCCTCACACTCACACTTTACTGGAGGCTCAGATACCTCTTCTATTAAAATGTGGAAAATAATATTTACACTCTCAACTTCATGCAGTTATAAGAAAATCTTCTGAATAAACTAATAATAAGTATTATAAATTGATCGCATCAATGATTAGCAGTCCTTAATATTGTTACTAAGTTACAATGCTAATCACTTACTGATGGTGCATTTTATGCCTCACAGGTGTTGTGGATTCTCTTCTGGCAGAGCCCTCTCTCATCGTCATCATCGTTGGGGTCTTCACATTCACTATTACCCTTTGTCGGTTGCATGGAGCCCTCAGGGCATACTCCCCTGCTGCTGGAAAATGGTAAGACATTGCATATTTACAGATTACAGGGAGCCAGAGATACCTAAGGAAACCCCTCCCCCTGGTACACTATGACCAAAGGCTTTACCATTCTCCCTACATGTAGGTCTCACCTGGATCACTTTCTCTCCCTCTAAGACAATCAGAAGAACAGATCAGTCTAATAAATCCCAGCTGAGAGGTTCAGGCTCTCCCTGCTTTTATCTACCGCTTATAGGCAGGCTCAGAGTTGGGGAGAAGATGGTACCTTCCTTGGGGGGCACCTGCCTCCCCTGCAGTCCAGCTGCTGGGCCTCCTTCACTATTGCAAAATGTTGGGAAACCACCATTTAAATGCTGTTGAACATACTGACTTCAGTTTGAGATGTAAAAAGCTGAATTGCTAAGTTTACTTGTGCTTGCACTTTCAACTTAATAATAGACTTGTTTTTTTTTTTCCTCCTCAGAAAGGTGTAAGAAGAATTTCCATCTATTTATTTAGAATCTAGTTGGTGTTACTGTGCAGTACCAATTATTAGCCATAAGAGGGAGACCTCCCTTACTTCACGGTCAGGCTTTATACTGAGAAGCCACTAATTTGCTTGGAAATGGTTTTTAGCCACAGCCTTGGCAATCGCTCGTGTTCCTCCCCCCCCCCCCCCTCCTTTTTTTTTTTGCAGGGCAATGAGGGTTAAGCGACTTGCCCAGGGTCACACAGATAGTGTCAAGTGTCTGAGGCCGGATTTGAATTCAGGTCCTCCTGAATCCAGGGCCAGTGCTTTATCCACTGTGCCACCTAGCTGCCCCCTATCCCTCTTGTTTTGTAAGGGGCTTCATAGGTTTCAGAGCATTTTCATGTCCTGTGAGTGCAGATGCTCACAAACAGCTCCTCCTCCCTGAGGAAGGCAGGGGAAGAATTATGATCCTATTTTACAGATGGGAAAACTGAGGCTCAGGAAGACATAAAGTGAGTGACTTCTCTCTGGCCACATGTCAATCCAGTTAACGGTGAACCTAGATTTGAAACTTGGATTTCCTGAGTTGGGGATTATTACTATTTCAGCCCTGCCTTACGTCAGGCACGAGCCCCTGGCTGAGAGCAGGCTGTTTCCCAAGGTGCTGCTTTCTTCCTTTAGTTTGCTGTGATGTTGCTGCTGATCTTCGTGCTCCAGATCGTGGCTGTGGGAGTGGCCTTTCTCTTCTCTGTCTGGTAACAAGAACCAAGCGGGTTCTGGATTCTGATGGGCACTGGAACACCCTTAAGGCTTACCCTCATGTCAAGCCTTTTTCATTGGACGTGAACTTAATCACAGACCTCTCCAGGAGGAAAGAAATAGGGGAGAATCTGAATCTGTTTTTTCCTCCAGTTGTGCCTGGTTCATTCAAATAACTGACTTGGAGGTGACCTCAAAACCTAGAACTTCAGAGCTGAAAGGGACTTTAGAACAAAGAATATCAGACTGGGAAGAGAATGTAGAACATTAGAACTAGAAGGGAATTTAGAACAGAGAATGTCAGAGCTGGGAAGACCCTTAGAACAGAGAATGTCTTTGCTGAGAGAGTACTTAGAACAGAGAATGTCAGAGCTGGGAGGGCCCTTAGAAACACAGGATGTCAGGGCTAGGGTCTTAGGATATATTGGGAAGGCTAATTCTCTTCCTTCCACCCCCACCTCCCTTCCCACCAATTTTACAGATGAGTAACTAGAGAGTGGAAGTGGATTATTGATCCAGGTTACCCAGCCAGTTAGTGGCAGAGTTTTGTCTAGTCGTTTCACAGTAATGTCATTAAGGCAGCTTTTGACTCTCTGTCCAGAGCTTTTTCTATCCTACTGTGAAACTTTCCTTGTTAGGTGTAGAATTATTGGAAGGAGTAGTCAGGAGTTCAAATGCTGCCTTAGGCACGTAGCTATACGACACTAGGCAAACCACCCAACCCTTCTGCCTCAGTTTCCTCATCTGTAAAAAGGGAATAATAAATAGCCCCCTATTCCAAAGAGCCATTTTGAGGATCAAATGAGATAATCTATGTAAAGCACTTTGTCAATCATGAAGCACTCTTATGGTAAGGGGATAGGAAGGATATCCTTGAGAGTTTTTGGATTAAGTTCCATTTTCTGACCAAGCGGAATAGAATCTGGATAGAGGAATCCTCAACAGGGAGGTGGGGTAATGACAGTCTGGAGAGCTGAGTCCATCAACTACGTTCTCTTGGTTTTGAGCTGCAGGTGATGGATAAGGCTGCATTCTTCATGGGAAAAGCCGTAGCCAGCTACCGGGATGATCTGGATTTACAAAATCTCATTGACTACATACAGAAGAAGGTAAGAAACAGGTGGGGTATTGTAGTGGCAAGAAGCCCTGGGCTGGGAGTCAGGAGACCAGTCGTTGCCTGGTTGGGCAACCTGAGATCCAGTTTCCTCATCTGTAGAATTAGGAATTGGGAAGAAGTAATTTCTAAGGTTCTCCCAGTTCTACTTCAAGGGAATTCTCCCATATTTTGGGGGACTAAGGATCAATAAGTCACAGAATCTCTGGGGTGGAAGGGGAGACCATAGGGCATTGAGTGTAACCCAAGCCTGAAAAAGAATCCCTGGTATTCATGTGTTCATTCAACCTTTGCTTGAAGTCTGCCAACCATGGGGAACCCACTACCTTCTGAAAGAGCCTAATCCAGCTTGAGATAGCTCTAATTGCTGAGTCTAATAATTGGTAGTATTTCTATATCATTTACTATGTGCCAGGCACTATGCTAAATGCTTTCTAAATATCATCTTATTTGATCCTCCTAGGAGTCAGGTGCTGTCATTATTCCCATTTTCCATTGAGAAATCTGAGGCAGGCAGGGGTTAAGTGATTTGTCCAGGGTCATACAGTAAGGTTTACAAGACAGTTTTGGGTAAGATCCTGTAGGCCATAGAAGTAGGTACATTTTAGCAAAAGGGAAAGGATGCTTAAACTGTTGCTAGAGCCTTTGGCATAGCCTCTTACATCCATCCAAACAAAAGAGCTCCTTCTCAGTTAATTAGCGTTTGTTTAGTTCCTTGTGATTGTTCAGTCCTTTCTAGTCACTTCCAACTCTTTGTGACACCATTTGGGGTTTTCTTAGCAGAGATACCAGAGTGGTTTGCCATTTCCTCCTTCCAGGTCATTTTACAGATGAGGAAACTGAGGCAAACAGGGTTAAGTGACTTGCCCAGAGTCATACAGCTAAGTAAGTGTCTGAGGCCAGATTTGAACTCAGGAAGAGGAGTCTTCTTGACTCTGGGCCAGGCACTCTATCCACTGAGCCACCTCACTCCCCTGTTAAACTTCTACTATGTGCCTTATTAGATAAGAATAAAGAGATGTGGGTAAGTTCCTGGAACTCTTGGATGTCTGTGAGTTTTCTTTTCTAACTGTAAAGTGACTGAGAGAAAGGGGGTTGCAGAAGGAGACAGCTGTATGTTCAGTGTCACCCAGAAAAATTAAAAATGAAATGAAACAGCAAAGAGCACGAGATGAAGTCAGTTATGTCCTCTCAAAAATCCACTTTCAACACGCAGCCTCCTACCATCCTGGCTGGACACTGGCTTATCAGAATACTTCCTGTCTGTAGTTCCCAGAAGTGAGCATGATCTTCTGCATGTTAATATATACAGCAGAGTATGGTGCGCTAGACTCTATTTAGGTTTCATATGAACCAGACAGGAGGGGAGAAGTGGGGTTTATGACCAGCCCAGTAATTTGATACACAAATAAATGCCTGACCCTCATACCTTTCTGAGGATAACTAGGTACATTTACATTTGACTTGGCAGGTGAGACATTCAGGGGTTTAGGCCAGGTTTTGGATAAAGAGATCAGGCTTTGGTGCCAGATATTTGAGCCCTACGTCCCCCACTTTGCTAAGGAATGTACCTTAGAAAAACTCGGCATTTAAAGCCTCCACAATTGAACTCCCTCTCACCTTGCCAATCGTCACTGCCTATTACTTCCTTTCATGCACTTTCCGTTCCACAACAATTGGGCAGTTAACTGTCTCCTACACTCGACATCCCAATCTCCTGCCTCTGTGCCTTTGCACAGATGGTCCTGTGTCTGCAATGCCCTCTCTCCTCATCTACCTCTGGTAGAATCCTGGCTTCTTAAGGGTTTTTTTGTTTTGTTTTGTTGTTTTTTGGTGGGGCAATGGGGGTTAAGTGACTTGCCAAGGGTCACACAGCTAGTGTCAAGTGTCTGAGGCCAGATTTGAACTCAGGTCCTCCTGAATGCAGGGCCAGTGCTTTATCCACTGTACCACCTAGCTGCCCCCTTATCCTGGCTTCTTTAAACTACAACTTGGGTGCCACCTACTACACAAGCCTTTCCTGATCCCTCCCCCAGTTATTAGAACTTTCTCCCTCTTGAAATCACTTTGTATATTCTTTGGACTCAATTATTAGTGCGTGTGTATCGTATCTCCCAATAGGACGATTTTATTAATGTCTTTGTATATCGAATGCTTAGTGTCAAGCCTGGCAATTGCAGGCACTTAAGAAACGCTTGTGGAGTCAGCCAAGGTTTTTAAAGTAGCTACCCATGTCAAAACAGTCCTTTCCTTCAAGGAGGCCACATTCTCATGTGAATCTGTCAGAGCTCATGACCTTAACCACAGCTTTTGAGAGGCTGGGGCCACCTGTAGTGCAGGAATCAAAACACACTATTGATTAAGGCTGCATAATTAAGTCTCTGCTCTTCTTCTGGGTGATAGAAAACTCCCTTCTGGGACCTCGCCTCCAGCTGGGCTAATTCAGCATCAGATCTATGGTACCAAAGGTCAGCCAGACATTCTGTTCTAATGCTGCCTTTTCTCTCCAGTTTGAGTGCTGTGGAGTGCGTTCCTACACAGACTGGGCCCAGAATGAATATTTTGACTGTAGCATCTCCAATCCAAGCCTGGAACGTTGTGCCGTCCCTTTCTCCTGCTGCGTCCCAGAGAAGGAACAGGTGAGCCCTTGCTACGGGCAGGGTCCTTTTTCTGTTCCTTTTCTCCACTGCATGATTTAAAAGGCAGTGATGGGAAAAGCAACTTTAATATTGCTAATATAAAATACAATATTCCCTTCTCTGTCAAAAGTCTGTCCTGACCATAGCTTGAAGAGAAGCCCCTCCCTCTAGAGAATTCTAGCAATGTCGCAGCATTTCTGCTCTTAAGGCACTTACTTCACTCATTTGATTTCTGCAAGAGGGTCATGACATTGGGGTGATGTCATGACTTGCATTTAATTTGAATTGGATTTAAGTGAGGGAGGGTTGTATAAGGTTGTCAACATCACTCTGTCCTCCAGAGTCATCTAGATCCAGTGGCAAGATATACATCAGGATGATTGGAGATGGCTTTGGATGTTTGAGGCAGTTGTGCCCAGGGTCACACAGCTAGTAAGTGTCTGAGGTGAGATTTGAACACAGGGCCTCCTGACTGCAGGGCTAGTGCTCTATCCACTGTGCCACCTAGATGGATTAGTTGGACTGTACTCCACCCTGGGAATCTAAATTCTGTTTATCTAATAAACAGAGACTAAGTAGGGCTAGCCACAGTTCCAAAAAGTGACTCAAGTGTCCTTGCCCCCTCATTAAGGTTTGGGGCAAGTTGGATCATGAAGAGTAAAAACAACTAGAATGAAGTAGGTTCTCTGGAACCTCATGACCAAGCCTCTCTCCTCAGGGGACCCTCCCCTTTTTCCTCCTGAATGTACAAAAACCTTTCTGTAAGTTTTCTTGGTGAATACCCATGTCCTCAGATGTATGGATGTGCCAGGCTTGAAACCTTCTTTGTCTCAATTAAAGAAGCCTTTTCCTCTGCTTGATTCAGTGGATAGAATGTCGGGTCTGGAATCAGGAAGACCTGAGTTCAAATTTGAGCTCAGACACTAGCTATGTAACATTGGGCAAGTCACTTAATCCTCTTTGCCTCGGTTTCTTCATTTGTAAAATGAGCTAGAGAAGGAAATGGCAAACCGCTCCAGTATATATTTGCCAAGAAAACCCCAAATGGGGTCATGAAGAATCACACAGGATTGAACAAAAACAAGAAGAAAGTTTTACACTGTCTCTCCTAGCTCCCAGTACAGACATTTCTCTGCTTATAGGAAGTACTTAACTTTTTTCTTGAATTGAATTTTTTGAATAGTTATTTCTAGGGGGCTTTATAAGCTATTATGTGGAAGGCATTTGTTCACTTAAGCAGGAAATTATTAAGCACCTTCTTTGTGCGAGGCACTCATTAAATTCTAGGAAAAATAGTCCCTGCTCTCACGGATTTTATATTCTTGGGGTTGGGGGTGGTAGAGATGAGGAAAATAAAATTTACACAGATAAAAATGTAAAATAATTTGAAGAAGGGCAATAGAAATGGGGAATTAACAAAGGAGGTGGTATCTGCCTTAAGCCTTGAAGGAAGTTAAGGATCCTAGGAGGCAGAGATAAGGAGGTGGAGTGTTCTAGTCACCCAAGGCCAGACAGTGCAAAGACAGAGGATGGAGATGGAGGGGCATGTATATAGCAGAGTGGGAAGATCACTTTGGCTGGAGTCATGTATAAGGAGGTAGGAAAAGGTTGAGGTCACATTGTAAAGGGCTTTACAAGCCACATGGAGGATGATCCTAGATGTAATAGGGAGCCACTGGAGTTTATTAGATAGTGATTTCTTTCAGACCTTTGTCTAAGGAAAATTTCTTTGGCTGCTGTGTATAGGATGGGCTGGAGATGGGAAAGACTTGGGGCAAGGACACCAATTAGGAAACCATTGAAAGAGTATAGGTGAGAGGGATGAGGGCCTGGAATGAAGGATGGTTATGGCAGTAGAGGTAGAAATGGAAAAATTGCTTAACCGACTGGATATTTAGGGTAGAGGAGAAGGAAGTCAAGGATAATGCCAAATTTATGAACCTGGAAGACTGGAAGGATGGTGCTGTTTTAAAGTTTGCATAGCATCTTACAAATATTATCTTACTTGATACTCACAACAACTCTGGAAGGTAGGTGCTGTTATTATTCTCTTATATAGATGAGAAAAATGAGGCAGACAGAGGGTAAGTGACTTGCCCAGGGTAATGTCTTCATATATAATGAATGTATTTTTGGGAAAAAGTAAATTAGGCTCTTAGGAGAATGTATTAACTATCTTCACCATGTTATCTGAGTAGTAATAGCCCAACATGTCAATTTGAGCAGAAGTTGGGAAATGTGGCTGCTTCTTCTTCTTCTTCTTCTTCTTCTTCTTCTTCTTCTTCTTCTTCTTCTTCTTCTTCTTCTTCTTCTTCTCCTCCTCCTCCTCCTTCTTCTTCTCCTTCTCCTTCTTCTTCTTCTTCTCCTCCTTCTCCTCCTTCTTCTCCTTCTTCTTCTCCTTCTCCTCTTCCTCCTCCTCCTCTTCCTCCTCCTCCTCCTCCTCTTCCTCCTCCTCCTCCTCCTCTTCCTCCTCCTCCTCCTCTTCCTCCTCCTCCTCCTCTTCCTCCTCCTCCTCCTCCTCCTCCTCTTCCTCTTCTTCCTTCTCCTCTTCCTTCTCTTCCTCTTCTTTTTCCTCCTCCTTTTCCTCCTTCTCCTCTTCCTCCTTCCAAAAAGCTTGGACAATTTACTTTTTGTCCTGCACAGTTTTAATTTATTTTTTGATGTAATTGGTCTTCTTTGAGAACAAAGGATGAACAACAATAACAAATGCATCAACAAAGGAATAAATGAAAAAGCTTATATTAAGTGCTTACTATGTGCCATAGGCACTGAGGATACAAATATCAAAGGGAGACAGGTCTTGTCCTCAGAGAGCTTATATTTTATTTCATTTTTTAAGTATTTTATTATTTCCAGTTACATATAAGGATAGTTTTCAACATTTGTTTTCATAGGATTTTTAGTTCTGATTTTTTCTCCCTCCCTCCTCCCCAAGATGGAAAGTAGTCTGATATAGGTTATATATGTACAATCACATTAAACATATTTCTTCATTAGTCATGTTGTGAAAGAAGAATCAGAACACAAGCGAAAAACCTCAAAAAAGAAGGAAAAAAACAGTCCAAAAGTAGAAACAGTATGGGTCAATCTGAATTCATAATCCATAGTTCTTTTTTCTGGGTGTTGAGAACATTTTCTATCATGAGTTCTTTGAAACTGTTTTGGATCATTGCACTGCTAAGAAGAGCCAAGTCTATCACCATTGTTCATCACACAATGTTGTTACTGTGTACAATGTTCTCCTGGTTCTGCTACTCTCAGTCAGCATCAGTTCATATAAGTCCTTCCAGGTTTCTCTGAACTCCTCCTGGTCATCATTTCTTACAGCACAATAGTATTCCATTACATTCATACGCCACAACTTGTTTAGCCATTCCCCTAGAGAGCTTATATTTTATTTGTTTTGTTTTTTTTTGTTGTTTTTTTTTGCAGGGCAACGAGGGTTAAGTGACTTGCCCAGGGTCACACAGCTAGTAAGTGTCAAGTGTCTGAGGCCAGATTTGAACTCAGGTACTCCTGAATCCAGGGCCGGTGCTTTACCACTGCGCTATCTAGCTGCCCCCGAGAGCTTATATTTTAAATAGGGGAAGAAAACATGTTGTATAAGAGTGGTGTCTAGGAAAGGGAATATTGGCCAGGATTGTTGACAAGAATGGTTATTGGAGGTATAGGGCCCCAGAAACAGATTGATTATGGTTCACAGACGGAATGTTAGGGGTGGAGGAATATAGGACAAATACAGTCACAGGGCAAGTGGCAAGATGCCTGTGTTGGAGCCCAGGATGGGATGTGAAGCCTGCTTTGGGGACAACTCGATAGAGTAGCTAGACAGAGATAGTTTCTTTTAGGCTCCAGGGCTGAAAATCTTCATCCTCTGGAGGCCAAGGCTCTCAGGATGATCCCTTTGAACTTTGACCACATTGTTCCTTGGATGACAAGCACACGTACAGCCAAGCCTGGACTCAAAGCCTTCCCAGCCTGGATGAAGCCGTCAGAAAGATACAGCATTTGTGCCCTGCTGCCATAACATTCAAGAACCCAGGATCAGGGGTGGCTAGGTGGCACAGTGGATAAAGCACTGGCCCTGGATTCAGGAGTACCTGAGTTCAAATCTGGCCTCAGACACTTGAAACTTACTAGCTGTGTGACCCTGGGCAAGTTACTTAACCCCCATTGCCCCGCAAAAAAAAAAAAAATAAAGAACCCAGGATCAGCTCTGAGAAGCATCAGAGTAGAATTTCTGGGCAGGCCTAATTATAATACTAAGGCTACCCAAGTATAGCTAATTATATTCACTCCAATTCTACTGAAGAGCTATGACTGATTTCACTGGTGTGGGGGCTCCCTCTGCTGGTATACATCATAATTCCTTCATCCTCCAGGAGTCCATCTTCCTGAATTGTTGAGATCCAAGTAATTTCATCCCGTTGTGTCCAGTCTTCTGTCAATAGGCTTCCCTGCATTTATCTAGACTGGCCCTCAGGTGGAAGGTACACACCCTTCACTAGATCTGAAGTCATACCTTTTCTAGTTTGGTCATAGACTAATTATAAAAAATAGCTCTTTTCTCTCACAAGTTTATCAACCATTTAAAAAAATCAACCATTCTGATACATCTTTCAGAGAACTATGGACTAGCATGATGTAGACATTTTTAGAGAGAAATCTACAATAAAATCATAGATATGAGAAACAGTGGGGTATGATATAGAGAGAGCTGGTCTTGGAGCTAGGAAGACCTGGGTTCAAGTCTCACCTTTGACACTTCTTAGCTGTGTGACCCTGGAAAAATCACTTGATCTCTCAGTGGCCTCTAAGGCAATTTTCTATGACTATAAGCTGCAGTGAAGGTGCTGACCTACATTAGTAGAGAGATTTTCCACATTTGGAGGTGCCCTATTAGAGATCTATTGAAGCTTTGACATTTCTACCTAATGCTACTGGTTCTATCTTCTGGATCCAAATAGAAATCCCTGTCCTTTAGCTCTGAATCTATGAGAGACCTTAGGGGATCATCTATTCTTTTTTCTTTTAAAAATTTTTTAATTTTTCATTTTTCTCAACTACATGTAAAGACATTTTTTTGAATTCTAAATTTTCTCCCACCCTCCCTTCTCTCCCCCCTCCTGAGACCATCAAGCAAGTTGATATAAGTTATACATTACTATCATGTTAAACATATTTCCACATTAATAATAACAAAAGGAAAAAATGCAAGAAAGAACAAACAAGAACAATAACAATAACAAAAAAGCAACAGTGAAAATAGTAAGGGATCATCTGTTGAGGAAACTGAGACCCAAAGAAGTTAAGATTTGTCCCCAAGTCCTTTAACTCCAGCATCCTTTTCACTAGACTACATGGCCTCACTGTATTTTTCTGGCATTTCAAGGAAGAGAAATGTAATCCCATTTGTTTAGTCTAATTCTGGGGTTTATTAATAGAAATAATATAAATCACCAGGGGCAGACTCACAAACATAAAAGGAAAAAGAGACATATACTTTGCTCTATTACTACCCCAGGTCTCTATCTTGTTCTTGTTCAGAGAAATGAAGCTGTCCAAATAATGCCAACTGGAAGAACCAAACAGAGAAAGGAAATTATAGACCAATTTCCCGATCAATAATGAAAAATTTTGGGGGCAGCTAGGTGGCGCAGTGGATAAAGCACCGGCCCTGGATTCAGGAGGACCTGAGTTCAAATCCGGACCTCAGACACTTGACACTTACTAGCTGTGTGACCCTGGGCAAGTCACTTAACCCCCATTGCCCCGCCAAAAAGAAAAAAAAAAGAAAAATTTTAGATAAAATACTAGCAAAAAAGATTACAGCAATACAGCACAAGGATCATACACTATGACCAGATGGGATTTATACCAGGAATGCAGGTCTGGTTCAATATTAGGGAAACTATCAGCATAACTGACCATATCAATAACAAAACCATGTAATGCCAACACTACCAAGAAATTCAGGCTGATTCTGAGGATCCAGGGGGTGTAGAGCTACTTGAAGTTCCAAGTTTCTAAGAAAACTTGATGTTTCCTACCTCCAAATGCTTATACAGGCTGTGTCCCATGTCTGGATTGCATTTCCTCCTCAGAATTCCTATTTTTATTCAAGGCTTACAGTCTGCCTCCTCCAGTGAATCTTTTCCTGTTGTCAATATGCTCTCCTTTCTCAAATTATCTTTTATTTTGTTTTTGTTCAGTCGTTTTTCAGTCATATCTGATTCTTTGTGACACCATTTGGGGTTTTTTTCTTTGGCAAGATACTGGAGTTGTTGCCATTTCCTTCTCTAGCTCATTTGACAGATGAGGAAAATGAGGCAAACAGGGTTAAGTAAATGTAAAGTATATGAACAGGCTGTTTTCAGATAAAGTAATCAAAGCTATTTTTAGTCATATGAAAAAATTCTCTAAATCACTATTGGTTAGAGAAATGCAAATTAAAACAACTCTGAGGTACCACTCCACACCTATCAAATTGGCAGAAAAGGAAAATGACAAATTTTGGAGGGGATGAAGGAAAATCGAGATACTTATTCAACGTTTGTAGAATTGTGAATTTATCCAACCATTTTGGAGAGCATTTTGGATCTATGCCTAAAGTGATATAAAACTATGCATGCCCTTTGACCCAGCAATACCAATACTAGTTGTGTATCCCAAAGAGACAAAAAACAAAAAGGAAAAGGACCTATAGGTACAAAAAAATTTATAGCAGCTCTTTTTGTGGTGGCAAAGAATTAGAGATGGAGGGGATGCCCATCAACTGGAGAATGGCTGAACAAGTTGTGGTATATGAGTGTGATGGAATACTATTATATTATAAGAAATGACAAATAGGATGCTCTCAGAAAAACCTGGAAAGACTTATATGAACTGATGCAAAGTGAAATGGGCAGAACCAGGAGAATATTGTACACAGTAACAGCAATATTGTATGATGATCAACTGTGAATGACTTAGCTATTCTCAGCAATACAATGATCTAAGACAATTTTAAAGGATTTATGATTAAAGGTGCTGTCCATCTCTAGAGAAAGAACTAATGGTATCTGAATACAGACTGATCTCTTTCTTTCACAATATGATTAATATAGAAATATGTTTTGTATGACCATTCATGTATAACCTATATAAAATTGCTTGCCTTCTCAAAGAGAGGAGAGGGGAGAGAGAGAAGGAAAAAAATTGGAACTTGCAATTAAAAAAATCCAAGTGTTAAAAATGGTTTTTACATGTAATTGGGAAAAATAAGATATTAAAATTAATGGGAACATAGAGTATACAAAGTGAAGTAATGGTGAAATGATCCTGGAGAGATATTGACCCAGGAGAAGAGATAAGGAAAAATACCACCTTCTTTTTGTGGGATACAGGATAAGTTGATGGGGGTCACTATTTTGGTAGCATTTACCTACCTGTTTTTCTTGGTCTTGAAGGAAGACTCTCTGGGCATGGGAAAAGGAATAAATCTGTTAATGACTATGTTGTTAGGATAAAAGCCATTAATGAGACTTAAAAGAAAAACAAAGAATATACCAAGACAGCCTCCAAAGCCTTACTCTGGATGCTGAGAGTTCTGAAGAACAAAAGGTAAGGTTTTTGGACCATGTGTCCCAACTACTTTGACTGGTTCCCAGTGCTGGGCTTTGTACACAGTAGGTACTAAATAAATGTATGTAAAATTGTATCAAACCTAATGTACACTGATTTATTATTTTTTGGGGGGGGGGCGGGGCTTTGGTTCCTTTTCTCCTGTAGAATGTTCTTAACACCATGTGTGGCTATGGAGTCCAGAATCTGAAAGCCTGGAAGGCAGAAAGCTTGATCCACACAGAAGGCTGTTTGGAGAAGATAGTCTCTTGGGGACGGAATAACCTATATCTGATTGCTGGATTGGCCCTGGGCCTTTTGGCAATGGAGGTAAAGAGAATGATCATTATAAAATAACAACAACACATTTAAGTAGGATTTTGAAGTTTGCAAAATGCCTTTCATTTATTTTCTTTTTTTCCCCCAAATTACATGTAAAAACATATTTTAATGTTGATTTTTAAAACTTTGTGTTCCAAATTCTCTTTCTCTCTTCCTTCCCCCCCCTTAAGAACTCAAGTAATTCAATATAAGTTATGCATCTATTTTCTCATTTGAACCTCACGACCACCCTGTGGAGGAGAGTGGCTATTATCGCCATTTTACAGATGTAGAAACTGATGGTGACATAGGTTAAGGAGCTGGTCTGGAATTACACAGCCAGAAGTGTCTGGAGGCAGGATTTGTGATCAGGTCTTTCTGGCCAAGCCTGGCACTTTACCCGCTGTGGAGGGATGATGAAAAGAGGCTGGAGAAATAGGAATGTCTCAGTATGTGTGCAAAACCCCTTTGCTAATTTCCTCATGTGATTCTCATAACAGCCCTGTATAGTAGAAAAAATATTGGATTCAGGAAGACCTGGATTCCAATCCTGCTTCTGACATTTGCCAGTTGGGTGACCCTGAATGTAGCCTAGTATTTTCTCCTCTATGCAGCTTCTGTAATGCTATGTGTTAAAAAATAATAATAAAGATACTATGTTGTGATCATTCGTCAGCCCTCCACAGTAGATAACCTCTCCGGGCCTAAAGCAAGTTCTTAGGTCTTATGTAGTAAGCCATAGATGAGCTGAGATCAAAATCCACACGGGCAGTTTTGCCACACAGACAAAATATCAAATCCTTTCCATTTTCTCACATGACATTCACACACATATGTATGTATACATATACATGTACTTGTACATATGCCACTAATGTTTATAAAGGGCTTTCCTGCCTACCACCCTAGGCAGCCAGGAGTACAAATACCATTTCCCCCATTTTACAGAAGAGCAAACAGACCAGAGTTAGGTGACTTGCCCAAGGTCACAAAGTGA
The DNA here is from genome assembly GCF_019393635.1 of Dromiciops gliroides. Classification (NCBI taxonomy): domain Eukaryota; kingdom Metazoa; phylum Chordata; class Mammalia; order Microbiotheria; family Microbiotheriidae; genus Dromiciops; species Dromiciops gliroides. The sequence continues at coordinate 58,582,161 of NC_057861.1, read as the reverse complement.
GCTGGGGTTCCTGACTCCAGGCATCCTTTGCACTCCTCTCCACTGCCTTGGGATTTGTAGTGGGTGTAGTGGGAAAAGTCTTGGATTTGGAGACCAGGCTTCAAATTCTGCCTCTGCAAGGTATAAAGTAATTTAGCATTTCTCACTCACAAAATGCTGTCATTATTATTTACAGATGGGGAAGACAAGGCTCAGAGAGGTGAGGCGACATGCCTGTGTCAGGCACTGAACAAGTAGCTGAGTTGACCTTGAACCCAGCTCACTGCTTCTTTGTGTCTGTGTCCTATCCCTCCTGCAGGAATCACTGCCCATTTCCTTACACCAGTTCCCTGTACTCCCTCCCAGGGCTTCCAGGCCTGCAACGGTTTCTGGTTTTCTGGCTCTTTCCAATTTATAAGGCAATATCCTCACCCCAACCTGGTGTGATAGATAGTGTGACTTTTTTTTTTTTTAAATCTCCAAAGGGCTTTGAATGTGGAATCTGGAGAGTCAGCAGATTGTAATCTTACCTCTGGCACTTACTAGCTCTGTGACTTTAGGGGTACTGTGACTTCAGCTGTCTGAACCTCAGTTTCCTCTTCAGTAAAATTCAGTTAATGCCACCTACCTCTCAGAGTTATTATGTGGAGAATGCTTTATAAATCTTAAAGCACCATAGAAACATGAATTGTTTCCATGGTTGATGGGTGCTATATCTCATTCATTGGTCTCCCCTGAGCTGTGGGTCCTAGCATAGGGTCAGGGACACACTGTTGCTGTTTTGGTTGTTCAGCAATTTTTCAGTTGTGTTCTACTCTTTATGACCTCATTTACGGTTTCCTTGGCAGAAGTAACGGAGTGGTTTTGTTATTTCTTTCTCCAGCTCATTCTACAGATGAGGAAACTGAGGCAAACAGGGTTAAGTGACTTGCCCAGAGTCATACAGCTAGTAAGTGTCTGAGGCCAGGTTTGAACTCAGGAAGATAAGTCTTCTTGACTTCAGGTCTGGCACTCTATGCACTATGGCGCCACCTAGCTGCCCAGACACACAGGAGGTGCCCAGCAAACACTTCTGAATGAATGAATGAGTAAGTGAGTGAATATCTCTTCTTTCCCTCCAGGTTGTTGTCTTCTCTTTGGCTGTGACACTGATTTACCAGATCAGTTTTATAATTCAGAAGAGAACCAACACGAAGAGAGAATTGGGCCAGAAAGAGGAGAACTCAGGGCTCGATTCAGGCCTGGTTAGGGAGGACTGTAGATGAAGAACAGGAGAGGCAGCTGATCAAACAGAAACTCCTTGGGAAATCTGAGGAGCCACACTGAACTAGGACCATCACCCAGGAATGACTCACGGACATCTGGAATGCAACAGATGTTCCTCCCAGTCAGTCCTCGTGCATCTTGAGGAGAAAGAATTAAGAATGAGAAAACCTGGGTTTGAGTCTGGGGTCAGCCACTAACTTATAAATCACATCCCCTCTTTGGGCCTCAGGTTTTCTTTCTAAAATTCAATTTGATTTCATTTTTCCATCCCCTGTTCTCTCCCCTACTTTCCAGCCCCCCACTTGGAGGAAGCAAGGCAAAAAAAAAAACTCATGACAAACATACATAGTCATACAAAACAAATTGCTGTGTTACAGGCTTTGGTTTGTGTTGGACATGGGTCTCTCCAAGGTCTTTTTTAGCTCTAACAGTCAGTGTTCTGTTTCTGTAGGTGTCTTAGCTTTCACATTTGGTCTAAAGGCCCTTTCTGTGCTAACATTCTGTGTTTTATGCTTAAGTCCCTCCCAGCTCTGACTTTCCTCCTGGCACTGACACTACGGGAGTCTTTAAATTTGGGGTTGGTCCTGGGCCTGTGATTTCCCTGGCATAGGAAACTCCTCCACTCATATTGATTGGTACTTCCCCTTCAACTTAAAGCCTTAGAGAGAGGGAGGAAGTTGCCTGAAGTTTAGGGATTTTTGCCCTGGGTTCCACAGTCAGTATGTGTCAGGGGTGGGGCTACAACACAGGTTTTCCTGTTTCCAAGGCTGGTTGGCTATCTACTACACTGTAATGCTTTACATGACTCTATATTCCAATGAAAAGAAATGCTTTCCTTGTGAGCTTTCTGATGTTTTTGTTGGTCACACTCAGAGTAGTTTCCATGGAGATCATTTATCACAGAGGATCTGGGTCCAGGAGGCAGTCAAGAAGGCCTTGAAGATGCAACTCTGCAGGCCTAGAGGTTCTGTTTCTGTCCCCCATTTAAAGGTTTAGGATCCATGAATAAAATTCAAAGTGACAAAAATAATGAACTCCTGCAATAAAAATGAATATTGTTTGTGTGTTTTTTAAAGGAATGTAAAATACCAGGGGGGTTGGGAGGTGGGGAAAGAACTGAAATCTATAACCCAAGAGCCAAGCAGCTCCTGAGTAAATTGTTCCAGGTTAAGTGTGACATACAAATTGTCGAGCTAAGAACCAATGACTCAAGCATTTATTATAAACCACAGGCAAGAACTTGGCCAAGCCTTGATGTAAGTCTAATTTACAGTGGCCTCACAGGTTTTTTTCAAGCTTTCAAATTTATTTCTCTAAAGAATGTTGTTAGTCAATAAGTCAGTTAATAAATTATATGGGCAGCACCATCTGACAGCTGTAGAGACAGAATAACGGGTCATGTAGTTAGGAAACCTTAAATTCAAATGCTGCCTCAGAAATAGTTGCGTGATTCTGCCACCTTCTATATGAAGCATCCCCAGTGAGTGGTACACTCCCATCCCAAACCACTTTCTAGTAATTCTGTGCCTCTCATGTATGTACTTATGTAATGGGGGACTGACCAGTTGAAAGCCAAGTCCTGAGACCATATCTGGGGGACCCACATAGATGTTCTGGTGAGTCTGATTCTGAGCATGTGTGATGGAGGGTTCTCCTCTTGAGAGCCTGTGGTCTACTTACTGTGTGTCTTTTTGACTGGCCCATGAACTAGAACTGGGCCTCTACACAAATGATCCTGCATAGGCAACTCAGTATCTTTCCTATTTGGCTGCTGGGGACTTCTGGGTCAGGGAGTGATATGGCCCATTTTTCATCTGGACCATAGCCTGTGAACATGACTGTGCTGTTGCTTCTTTCTTTTAAAATCTTTCCTTTTATTTATTTTTTTATGAAAAAGTATTTATTTTCTCTCCCTCCCACTCCACTTCCCAATTTAAAAGGAAAAAAAAAAAAACCAAACTTTTTTTTTTTGTGAGGCAATCAGGGTTAAGTGACTTGCCCAGGGTCACACAGCTAGTAAGTGTCAAGTGTCTGAGGCTGTATTTGAACTCAGGTCCTCCTGACTCCAAGCCAGTACTCTATCCACTGTGCCACCTAGCTGCCCCCCCAAACTTCTTATAACAAATATGCATTATCAAAAAAACCCAAATTCACAGATTGTCCATGTCCAAAAAATGCACCTCCCATCTTGTATCCTGAATCTATCACTTGCCTGTCAGGAGGTAAGGTAGTATAGTTCATCATCATTTTTTTGTTTGTTTGTTTGTTTGTTTTTTGCGGGGCAATGAGGGTTAAGTGACTTCCCCAGGGTCACACAGTACGTGTCTGAGACTGGATTTGAACTCAGGTCCTCCTGAATCCAGGGCCAGAGCTTTATCCACCATGCCACCTAGCTGCTCCTATCATCAATTTTTTTGGAATCATAGTTTCTCATTGCATTGGTAAGATTTGGTAGATCTTTAAAAATTGTTTCAACAGTATTGTTCTTGTATAAATTGTTCTCCTAGTTCCCCCATTAGATTGTAAGTTCCTTGAGGGCAGGGACTTTTCCTCTTTTTGTGTTCCCACACTTGGCACAGTCCCTGAAATGTAGCAGATGTTTAATTTATTCATTGATTCACTTAGCATCAGTTTATGCCATAGAGTAGGTGGCAATGCCTTAATCATATATGTGTTGTAAAGGCCACTAGGACCTCTTCCATCCTTCTCCTTTCATACAACACTTAGCATCAGTTTATACAAGTCTTCACGGGTTTCTCTGAAACTCCTTTTTATAATTTCTTTTAAGGAGTTCTTTTCCTCAGTGAGGTTTTATATCTTTTTAAAAAAAATTTAATTTATTTTATTTATTTTGGTGGGGCAATGAGGGTTAAATGACTTGCCCAGGGTCACACAGCTAGTAAGTGTCAAGTGTCTGAGGTCAGATTTGAACTCAGGTCCTCCTGAATCCCAGGCCAGTGCTTTATCCACTGCACCACCTAGATGCCCCCTATACCTTTTTTTTTTTTTGCGGGGCAATGGGGGTTAAGTGACTTGCCCAGGATCACACAGCTAGTAAGTGTTAAGTGTCTGAGGCCGGATTTGAACTCAGGTCCTCCTGAATCCAGGGCCAGTGCTCTATCCACTGCGCCACCTAGTTGCCCCTAAATTACATTTTTTAAAAAACTCTATTGCCTTTGTGAAATTCCCAGCTTCTTTAATGACTTCTACCTAAAACAAAGATCCAGCAAAACTATCCATGTTCCCCCAACATTTGTGATGGCAGGTCCTAGAGCACGCCAGTTTCTGAGGAGTTAAACATAAATGATGGCTCAAAGAGCATCAAACCTGGAAAGGCCCATGGTGGGTGTGAGCACAAAGAAGAATCAGAGTAAAGAATATCATTAAAGAAATGCAGGATTGAAAAGAGAAGAGGAGCTGATCATGTGATGAGAGCAAAGACCCCTGGGGCCTGCCGTCCTGATTGGGGAGTTGTTGGCTGTCGTTGCCATTTCTTGAGTCGTCCAGCTGTGCTTGATTTACCCTCAGATCTACTCCCTCTCCAGACTGCTCTGCCTCCTCACCAGCAGGGATGGGGCTCCCCCACTTCCCCTCCCCCTTACCAGCTTCCCTTTCTAGTTTGTCTTACCCATTAGAATGTAAGCTCCTTGAGGGGAGGGACCTTCTTGTGTTCTTTCTCTTTACATCCCTAGTGCTCAGGGCAGTACTTGGCACATAAGTAAATGCTCTATCTTTATCTTCTTACTTTCTATTTGTGTATTTATGTATCTATCTGTGTATCTATGTATGTATCTGTCTGTCTATCTATCTATCTATTTATCATCATCATCTTCTTCTTTTTTAGTCATTTCAGTGGTGTCTGACTCTCCATGACACCATTTGGTGTTTTCTTGGCAAAGATACTGGAGTGGTTTGCCATTCCTTCTGCAGCTCATTTTACAGATGAGGAAACTGAGTCAAACAGGGTTAAATGACTTGCCCAGGGTCATACAGCTAGTAAATAACTGAGGCTAGATTTGAACTCAGAAAGAGAAGTCTTCCTGACTCCAGATCTAGCACTCTATCTACAGCATCACTGATCTAATCTACCGACCTACCTACCCACTCCACCCATCCATCCATCCATCCATCCATCCATCCATCCATCCATCCATCCATCCATCCATCCATCCATCCATCCATCCATCCATCCATCCATCTATCCATCCATCCATCTCTACCTTTTCTACCACCTATCTTATCATCTCTTTCTCTATTACTTCTGCTTCTATCTCATCTATCTATCTCTATCATATCTATCTCTTTCCATTACCTATCTTGGTCTGCTTCCATCTCTGTCTCTTACTCATGTACAGCCTGTCTGCTTCACTGGTGTCTTCTAGATGCTCTAAATCAGTAAGGATCTTCTCTATCCTGTTAGGTAGAGCCAATGAGTGAACTTATGAATCAGAGTTGATCAGGACGTCCAGGCATAGAAGGCTTGTAAACAGCATCACTGGAGAGTACCAGACTCGGCAGATCCATCTGAGTATTTGAGTTTATAACAGCTCGGTGAGTTGGGTAGTGCAAACTTTATTATCCTTGCTTTACAGATGGGGAAAGCCAGAGAAGTGCCTTAGACAACATCACACAACTAGTGAGGGGTCTCCTCACACCGAGTTCAGGGCTGTTTTCCCTGTATTAGCCTGCCCTTGGATCTCAAAAGCACAAGCATTCACTGTTTGATTAGAAAACAGAAAAGACCGGGGTGTCTTCAGTGCCATAAGAAGAAACACCTGGGAGTTCAGCTTAAATGATAAACACTGGTTGCCATAGTGATCCCTGCTCTCCTTAGAGATTTGGGAGTTGTGGGAAGGTACCATTCCAGCCATCTCTGCTTAGACACAATTTTTAGCTTTCCTATTTACTGTTGCTTTCTTGGCAGAAGAGGGGATAACTTTTGTTTGAAAATGTTAGGAGAACATATTGGTTCTCAGGTACCTACTGGTGGGCTGAGGGAGGATGCTGAGCACTCTAGGAGCAGCTAGTGGTGTGCCAGGCTTCAGGGCAGGAAGTGCTGTGCCTTCACCAATGTGCTTGGGCTGCTTTTAAGTATAACCAAATTGTGGGAAGGAGCCTCAAAGTTTCCCTCAATTCACTCATGGGCATTAGGGAACTGATTTTCCAGGAGAAATCTCAAAGAACACAGTCAGTGTGGGCAACAGCATGAGTCTTAGCCCCAGGACCCGGCAGAAATTTCTCCAGGGGAGGATGGGATTACTCCCTGCCCAGCCATCCAGAGTGGTTAGAATTTTTATCAGCTCAACTTTCTCAGGTGAGTGACCTAGAATCTGAAGTAACAGTTCTTAGGGATAGAATGTGTATAATAGACTCACAAATGACAATCCCAGAATTGACAGAGTAGAGAAAGCATTGTCCCAGGACTCCAGAGATATGGGCTTTGGGCCCACCTCTCTCTTTCTTTACCAGTTGTAGGAAATCTCTTCCCCTCTCTGACACCAGTTTTCTCAAATGTAATGTGAGAAGGCTGGACTCTCATGTTCTGTGTTCTATGTTCAGAAGTCTCTCTCGACTTTGGCATTCTTTGTTTTAATGTCTCTTCAAGTTGACATGTTCTGTTTTTATACTGTAAGGAACATTCTGGCTCTGACTCCCCCTCCCATGTTCTGAGGTCCTTTGAAGATTAGACAGTCTGTGTTCTATGTCATAAGGTCCCTCCCAGCTCTGATAGTCTATGTTCCCAGACATTTTATGTTCTATGTTCTAATGATCTTACCAGCTCTGAGTTCCTGTCTAAGGTCCATAAGCTAAGGTCCCTTCAAACCCTGATATGGTTTCTAAGGTCGCTCTCAGCTTTGACATTCTGTAGTTTAAGACTCCTCAGCATTGACATTTTCCTTTCCAAGGGCCTTCCCAGATTAGGCTATATGTGTTTCAAGTGCTTTTGGTGGCTGTGGATGTGATAGTTTTTTCTGGGTTCTTAAAACTCTTAAATGTAAACTATTGCTTGGTTTTGGTCAGTTCTAGGTATAACTAGTTTACTTTGAGACAGACATAAAATTTGGTTAAAGACTAAGATGAATGGGGGGCAGCTAGGTGGCATAGTGGATAAAGGACCTGAGTTCAAATCCAGCCTCAGACATTTGACACTTACCAGCTGCGTGACCCCGGGCAAATCACTTAACCCTCATTGCCTAGCCCTCCCCCCTCCCCCCAAAAATAAGATTAATGAATGAGTAAATGGATGAAATCCATTTATGAAACACATTATACGTCAAGCACTGTGCTAAATCTGAGGATACACATATAAGAGCATGACGGTCCCTGCCCACAAAGAGTTTACCTTCTTATAGGAGGAGATAGCACCTATACATTCCCAGGAAGTCCACTTGAAAACTAGAATTTGCCTAGAAAGAGCCAATATGAAAAGGAAATAGGTTTTACAAATACAACCATGCTGTTGGTTTAGTAATGACCTTTCAGAACTTCACTTTCCTCATCTGTAAAATGAGATAATCATAGTTATAAAATTGTAGCATTGGAAGGGACCCTGTCATGTCTGAAATTCTATGGTTTTATGACTTGCAAGTGCTATCAGTGCCCTGGGAATTTTGGCATCCTTGGGTAAAGCACTGTTTGCCATGCCGTGGTTACAACTCTGCTGGTCCCAGAGGGCAGACTTAGAAGCTATGGTTGGAAATTGCATAGAGGCAGATTTAGGTTCAGTGTAGTAGATGAGTCATGAAGAATTAAAGCTGCCTCAGTAACTAGTGAGCACCCTATCACTTGTCACCAGATATCTTCCAGTCAGACTCAGTGGCCTCTTGTGGGTATTTTGTAGATGGAATTCTTGATCAGCACAAGTTGAATGACTATATGGCTTCTTCAGTGGCTTTTCAGCTCCAAATTTCTGCCAGGTCCAAGATTCTATTTGTGCCCTTCTTTCTTGCTTGGGGGAAATAACTTTGCATTGCTCACCTTTTCCATGGCTTGCTGAGGCTACATAAAATCATAGCTACATTTGGGGTCAGAAATTAAGCAAAGTGTTTCAGCTCCTCCCAAAATCATCAATCACAGATTGTCAGAGCTGGGAAGAACCTTAGGACATATAAGGTCATTGTAGGAAGAGCCCTTGGAACAGAGGATAACATATTTATTCCTGGGAGGGACTTAAAAGCCTAGTCTAGCCCTATACAGATTAAGAAACAGAGGCCTAGAGGAGTTAAGTGACTTACCCAGGTCACACAAGTAGTAAACATTGGAAGTGGGATTTGAACCCAGGTCATCTGACCCAAGAGACAACATTCTTTTTACTGTGCCATATTACCTCATGTCAGAGGTGGCAGGGTTCTTAGAACATAAGTATAGGATATCAGATTTGGGAGGGGCTTCATAACAGAGGATTGTATCCAGAAGAGGTTTTACAACATAAAAGTGTTAGCAATGAAAGAAACCTTAGAATCCAACTTCATTTTTTTTTTTTAATTTTTGGTTGTGCAATGAGGGTTAAGTGACTTGCCCAAGGTCACACAGCTAGTAAGTATCAAGCGTCTGAGACCAGGTTTGAACTCAGGTCCTCCTGACTCCAGGGCCGGTGCTCTAGCCACTGCACCACATAACAGCCCCCCCCCCCCCCCACTTCATTTTATAGAGGGAAAATCTGGGGCTTACACGTGAAAATTATTTGTGCAAGACTACATAGTAAATTAATGGGACAACCAGGCCTGGAGACCAAGTCTACTGACTTTTGGTCTAATGGGACCAGCATCATTCAATACTGTCACATTCCATTCAGGCCCCTGACCCTGATCCTAACCTTTCCTTTTTTTGCTCCTGCACCTCCTGGCCAGTGTCACGTCCTTATTTTGCCTACATGATTTGTGATGGTTAGTTCAGCTAAAGTGTGGTGCTGGTGAGGCCCCAAACAGAATGTGATAATGATACTACCTCCAGGTTCTGTATCCTTGCAGTGGGAGCTGGTGGGGTATGTGAGTGCTTTAGGTTTCTCTGTTCATGGGTTTTATGAGCCTTTCATTTCTTAAGCATTTTCTATGGGGTGAAATAAGGTTTTTTTCATACAGAAGACTACATCTACAATGAGTGCTTATTTAGGATTTGGTCGGTCAACAAGCATTTATGAAGTACCTACTATACGCCAGAGAGACCTTGTTATTCACTTTTAGGAAAGCATAAACAAAAGATAAAAAGCTTTATTTTGGAGATTTTCATAGATTAACTCCAGGTGACAGCAAAAAGCCAAAAAGAGAAAATATTCTTTGGGTTTAGCCCCCAAGATTCTAGCTGGACTGGGTGAACCCAGAGTCCTTTGAGAGTTACATTTCTTTGTCAGTTCTTCACTTGGAGTTTTCAAAGCATTTATTTCTACCTTCATTTTTTTCATTAAGTCTTTTCCATTCGTCTGTGAGGTAGGCTTGCAAGCAGGAATGTGCTGGTAAAAAATGTATAACAGACATGCTCTTAAGTTTAATCTCAGTTATTAACATTTTCTTCATTGCTTTTTTTGGTCTATAAATGAACAAAACAGTAACTCAAGCCCTGATTTGTAGCATTTGTTGATTTCCAAGGTATAAACAGTCACTTTGAACATTTAACCATTGACTCTCATGAGCAAGTATGAGCTGGTTCCAGCACATCCCTTCTTGCCAGGGAAGATGATTATGATTTTGTCAGGAATTACAGATGACAAAAAAGGAAGCTCAGAGAAGGTAAGCTTCTTGCCCAAGGCCATACAACAAGTCAATAGCTGAATCAGGAATCCAGTTTGACTCTACATTCAGTGCTCTCCCCACCTCACTAAGGACTCTCTACCATCAGCCCCACTTCAGCTATTTAAAAGCACCTCTTCCACAGATATTGGCTGCTCCTGTTAACCAGGGCAGGCCGGGCACTCTTGCTTGCCAGTGGTCACAGGGGAAGCCTGGTAGGAGAATGTGGGTGGTTAACACAAACCTAGGAGTTTAAACCCCAAACACACTCTTGCTGACAGGAAATGAATGGGATCATCTTTCAAACAGAGAGAACACCCTGTTTCACAATGCCCCAAGTAAGGACAGGAAGGGCAGCTGCTCCTGTTCCAAAGGATGAGTCCTGAAGTAGATTAATTTCCATATGGATTCTCTCTTATTTACTTCAGACTAAATGGACACTTCCCTGCTGATATCTTTCAGATATGGATGCAGAGAGAGAAGCTCTGCTGGGAGCTGCCTACCCTGAAGTACAGACTTTTTGTCAGAAGCATGGGTTAATGTTGGAGGTAACATCTGCTTTTCTGGTTCTGTCATTGGGACTAGTTCCTTGTGGGCAAACTGAATAATCATGGAGGTCATAGGGTCTTTGAAAATCATTGTCTATCTCCTACTTTAAGACAATAGAATGGCTTTGTGTTTCGGAGGCCTAAGTCAAAGGTAATAATTAAACAAGGTAATAATTGCTCAGTTTTGTATGGCCTTTACAGATTTCAAAGCATTCCTTTTATGAATGGGATCCCCTAAAGGAGGATGCTGGAATTATGCCCTGCTGCCTCCATTAAAAATTATCATTCCTAGAAATAGATTTTAGAGAATACTAGAAGGGACAAGAAATAAGAAATAGGTTAGAAGGAAAACAACATTTCTTAGAAAAAGAACATTACAAATTAATATAACATAAATTTTTTAAATGGATGAGGTAGGGGGGCAGCTAGGTAGTGCAGTGGATAAAGTACTGGCCCTGGATTCAGGAGGACCTGAGTTCAAATGTGGACTCAGACACTTGACACCTACTAGCTGTGAGACCCTGGGCAAATCACTTAACCCTTATTGCCCTGCAACAAAACAAAACAAAACAAAAATGGATGAGGTAGGAAGAAGAGGGTGAATTTGCACACTCTTATCTAAATTGGGAAATCAAATAAGTAAATACTAGGAATTGGGGATTGGCCAGCAATAGTCGGAGTGATAGGACCAAGTTTAGATTTGGAAAAGCAAAATAAATGGCAATGACTAAGTGCTGATTTAAAAGATAATTTATATCATACACACATATATACACACACATCAGTAGTCAGTGGAAGAAAACATAAACTTAACAATTATACACTTAAATGTGAATGGATTATATTTTCCAATAAAAAGAAAAAAAATAAAGGAATGGATAAGTAAGCAAAACTCAACAATTTGCCGCATACAAGAAATATTTAAAATATACAACCCCCTGCAGAATTAAAAACGAGGGCTGAAACAAAATTTCTTACTCTTTAAAAGACTCTAGAAAAAAAGCATTGTTATCTCAGACAAAACAATAAAACTTTACAAAGCCAAGAAAAACAAACAAGGAAATTGCGTTATGCTCAGAGGTAGAATATGAAAAATTAACTACTAAATTTATATGCATTAAGTATCATGGCCACTAAATTCTTTTTTTTGGTGAGGTGATTGGGGTTAAGTGACTTGCCCAGGGTCACACAGCTAGTAAGTGTTAAGTGTCTGAGGCTGGATTTGAACTCAGGTACTCCTGAATCCAGGGCCAGTGCTTTATCCACTGCACCACCTAGCTGCCCCTCACTAAATTCTTAAAAGAAAAGCTAAGTGATTTTAAAGAAGACATTGGCAATAATACCATTACAATAGGTTTTAATATTCCTTTTTCAGAACTGGATAAAGGTAACAAAAGATAGCGAAAATATAGACCCTGAGCAAACTGTTGGATAAGTTGAATTTGACTGACCTATGGAAACTTCTGAATGAGACCGTTAATATTTACAAAATATTTTTACAAAAGCTGATTGTGTGCTAGCGCAAAAAGATATCATAGAAAATGTAAAAAGGATGATTTTATAATGTAATTTATGGAACATAAAATAATACATTAATACATGAATGATATAGACCTGGGACAGCTAGGTGGTGCAGTGGATAAAACACTGGCCCTGGATTCAGGATCACCTGAGTTCAAATCCAGCCTCAGATACTTGACACTTACTAGCCGTGTGACCCTGGGCAAGTCGCTTAACCCCCATTGCCTGCCAAAAAAAAAAAATTATATAGACCTAAATAGAGACTAAGCAATGGCATCCTAAAAAATATTATTGGCCAAAAGAACAAATGAATATCAATACAAAATTTTTAGATAAACTCTTTGGGAAGAGGCTACAGAAATATATCCAAAAAAGAATTCACTGTGATCAAGTTAGATTCATCAAAGGGATTAAGGATGGTTCAATATTAGGAAAACAGTGATCATAATTAATCATAAAAACAAAAAAGATAACAAAAATCACGATTACTTCAATAGATACGGAAAAAACCTTTAACAAAAGCCAGCACTCCTTTATGTTAAAAACCCTAAAAAGCATAGGTGTGAAAGGACTTTCTTTAATATGATCAAAATCATATACTTAGAGCCAAGAGCCAGAATTGTTTACAACAGAGAAATACCAAAAATGTTCCCAGTATAAAGAGAGGCAAAAAAAAGATTGCCTCTCTCCTCATGATTATTTGACATGGTTCTAGAAAGTCTAGTAGCAGTAAGAAAAGAGAACAAAATCAAAGGATAAACATTGGCAACAAGGAGACAAAACCATTCCTACTTATAGATGACATAGTATTGTACTTAGAATTCTAAGGATCTAAGGATCATTGAAGAAACTAATTGAGACAATTAATAGCTGTAGCCGGATTGTAGGAAAAAAATAATTCCACAAAATAATCAGTATTTTTATAAGTACTAATGAGAAAAAGAGAACAAAAGTGAGAGCAAACTCAAGAGTGAGCCCAAGAGCAGTTCAGTCATTTAACTTAGACCTCTAGAAAATTCTCTGACTTTAAGTTTTAGAAAAGGTGCTAACTTGCACCTTTTCTCATCTGGCTGTTCCTTATAACAATAAATTCATAGGTTCAGTCCCTAGCCTTATCTCTACTAACATTAACAATAGCATAAACCCCCTCCAGATAAATATAGAAATGCCATTCAAAATAATGATGAAATGCATAAAATATCTGGGACTAAAACACATGTGGATTTGTATAAATGTTACTACAAATAAAGGGAGGCTTAAATAATTCCAGAGATAGCAACTGATGATAGTTTCTGCTAATCTAATAAAAATTGCAATATACCAATTTAGGTATATTTAATTAATTTAAATTAAAAATGTAATAGTAGACACATGAAACTACTGAGAGAATACGTCTTAGAACTAAACAAAAAAATAAAATTCATTTGGAAAAACAAAAGGTGTAGAATCTCAAGGAATACAATGAGGAAAAGCACAAATCAAGGGAGCACAGCATTACCAGATGTTATACAACAGTATACTACAGAGCAGTATTCATCAAATTATTTTATATTGATTAAAAAACTCCAGGAAAATAGGCAAAAATCCATAGTACCATATTTGGTAAATCCTAGACCAAAAATTACTAGGGGAAGAGTAGTTTTTTAAAAGGAGCTGCTGGGTAAACTGGAAAATAGTTTAGTAGAGACTAGGATCAGACCAACATTTTATACTATATACCACATTAATCAAAAAATGAGTTTATTACCTGAATATCAAAGTTCATATCATAAAAAAAAATCAGAAGAGAGTAAGATCAGGTACCTTTTGCAAATATGACTAAGGGGTGAATTAACCAAGAAGAAGATAATAGATTATAAAAGAAAATACATTATTTTGACTGCATAAAATTGAAAAAAGAATGGATAAAATTAATGAAGACAGAATTAAGGGAGAAATAGTAGAATGAAAAAAATTTGCAGTAAGCAGAAATCATAAAAGTCTAATGCTCCAAGTATGCAAGGAATTGACACAAATATATGACACCAAGAGTTATTTTCTAATAGATAAGTGGTTCAAGGATATAGAGTTTTAAAAAGAAAATTTGTAAATAATAAATAACAACATGAGAATGCTCCACAATATAATAGAGAAATGAGCATTAAAACAACTCTGAGGGTTTACCTCATTCCACACAAACTTGTAAAGGTGACAAAAGATGAGAATAATGAATTTTTGAGGGACTGTGGGAAAATAAGCCTTCTAATTTACTGTTGGTGGAGCTGTGAAATAGTGCTACTACTTTGCATTTTAATGTAAGAAAAATTGCTAAGATATCCATATTGTCCCTACAATTTGACTTAGCAATTGACTCTGGGTTTTGGTTTTTTTGTTGTTGTTTTGTTTGTTTTTTGGCAGGGCAATGAGGGTTAAGTAACTTGCCCAGGGTCACACAGCTAGCAAGTGTCAAGTGTCTGAGGCTGGATTTGAACTCAGGTTCTCCTGAACCCAGGGCCAGTGTTTTATCCACTGTGCCACCTAGCTGCCCCAGCAATTGACTCCTAAATATATTGCATCTAGGTGGCACAGTGGATAGAATGATGTCCCTAGAATCATGAGGATCTGAGTTCAAATTCGTCCTCAGATACTTAATAGCTGAGTGATCCTGGGCAAGTTTCATAACTCAGTTTGCCTCAGTTCCTCATTTGTAATAATGAAGGGAATGGCAAACCATGCCAAGAAAACCCCAAATGGGGTCACAGAGTCAGACACGATTCAACAACAATAACTTAAACATATATTACCCCAAGGAAGTCAAAGACCAAAACAAAGGTCCAAAACATACTAAAATATGTATAGCAATACTTTTCATGGTAATAAAGAACTGGAAACACAATACATTAGTTATTTATCATTGGGGCAATGGTTGAAAAAACTATGGTCAAGTCAACAAACATTTATTAAGAGTTTATTATATATCAGACACTGTGCTAAGTGCTACATGTGCTGGATAGTTTTTGTCATTATTTTTTATTCAGTCTAGAATTTGGGGTGGACTGCATTGTGGTAAAATGATTGTAAAAACAAAAGGTATCAATAAAACCCTTTAAAAAAAAGTTTTAGGTAAATCATCCCATAGATTTAAAGAATTGTTAGAGTAGGAAAGAATAATAGAATATACAACATAGAAATATCAGAATTGGGAGGGACCTTAATAATAATTGCTGACACACAGCAAAGCATTAGTTTTTGCAAAACATTTTCTAAAAATTATGTTATTTGATCCTCTTGATGACTCTGTGAGATATTATTATTATTTTGAAGTTTTATTGATGCTTTTTAAAATACCACACTCACTTCCTCTACCCAAAAGAACCCTCTCCTGTATTTAAGAAAAATAGTTCAACAAAACTAACCATTACCAAATTCAGATTGTATCTGATAGCATAAGCAACATTGTGTATATGTAGTCTCTCACCTTTCTACTAAGAATAAGGACTTATGTTTTATCAACTGTCCTATGGAACCAAGATTGATCTTTGTAATTGAATGTAGATGCCTGTAAGTGTTACCATAGGTACTATTCTTCCTAAGTCTCTCCTGATTCTGAGTTTAGGTTTCTTATCACTATGCCATACTGTCTCTAGAAACCTGAGGACAAAAAACATGGAATCTGTTAGTTACATTTTGACATACCGTGTGTCCATTAATCAGAATAGACTTATGGAGCAGTCACCCCCTTCTCTCATCTGGACGCACAGAACTCTCTATAGCTGGCCTTTTCCCAACTCATTGTCTAATTATTGTCTTAACCAGGTGGTAGATCTGAGGTGGGGTCTCCCTACCTTGGAGGCTGTGGACCACACAACCACTGACCTGTGCTTGGAGGAGATTGCAGTGTGTCAGAAACTCTCCGCAGGACCCACTTTTATAGTAAGCAATCAATCAATCAAGAGGAATTCATAAATTACCTGCTATATGCCAGGCACTGTGCCTGGCGCTGGAGATGCAAAGACAAAAGGGAAAACAGTCTTTGCTCTCACTGAGTTTATAATTGAGCAGGAGGACAACATGAGCGTAGCCTTATACAATCTAGCTACATAAAAAGGCATAACAGGACAATTTCTGCTTGCAGAGCTCTTCAGGCCTGGCTGACTCATATCACAGTAATGGCCAACCACCTCATGGGCTGAATGATAGCCCCTTGTCTAGGGGCTATGGGGAGCTTAGGGAACTACCTGGGCAGAGACTTCGGGCAAGAACCCCAGCTGAGAGGTGGGGACAAAACTAAACTGATATAGAAAAAAGCTATTTGAAAAGAAGATCAAATAGGTAGATGTAG
The DNA here is from genome assembly GCF_019393635.1 of Dromiciops gliroides. Taxonomy (NCBI): domain Eukaryota; kingdom Metazoa; phylum Chordata; class Mammalia; order Microbiotheria; family Microbiotheriidae; genus Dromiciops; species Dromiciops gliroides. The sequence continues at coordinate 58,565,800 of NC_057861.1, read as the reverse complement.
ATGTAGATATAGATATAGATATAGATATAGATATAGATATAGATATAGATATAGATATAGATATAGCATTTATTAAGTACTTATTATGTGCCAGGCACTGCGGATACAAGTATAAGCAAACAAGACAATTCCTGCCCAAAAGAAGCTTATAATATAATAAAGGGGAACTGGAAAGAGAGGAGGGAAACAGAGGCATGGTATGAAGCAGTTCCTAAAGTAGTGTAGAATTCTGGTTCTAGGAAATTTAAGGCAAAAAGCTCACATCTTAGAGCTCACCTAGACTTCCATGCTTTCCCTCTGGTTGCTCTCATTTACACACACTTTAATGGACATCCCTGTACAAAATAATTTGACACACTCTGATCAAGGTGGTTGAATCATATTGCCTACCCATAGGAGTGCTAACTGACAAATCTATTCCTTTAGAAATATTTATTATGCAAAGCCTTGTGATGGAAACTGTGGAAGGGATAAAAAGGAATGAGACCTTTCCTGACCTCAAGGAGGGGCAGCCTTGGGTAGGTGGAAGAACCCGGACCAAGATTTAAGTTTTTACCCTGCCATATATTAACTGTATAACTTTGGGCAAGCCATTTGCCCTCTATGGGCTTTGGTCTTCTTATTTATGAAATGGGCACATTGACCTTATCATGAAAAAGCACCTTATAAACTATAATATACTATGGAAATATGAGTTATTAATAGTACAGATATTAAGGCACTCATCATGAAATACTTCACTGTATTTAAATAAGATCTTTGATCTTATGGATGTAAAAAAGTTCAGATGGCAAACACATCAATATCTTTTTCTTTTGAATGATTCCATGTCTTTATCTTTTTATGTCTTTTCATCAGTCCTGCAGAGAGGTTTTACCCAATAGACTGGAAGTCTTCTGTCTAGGTCTTTTAATACCAGTGGATACCAATGTAATACTTAGATACAGCCATGAAAAGGATTTTCAAAAATCACTATACAAATGTTGGATATTATTCTTAAGACATTTAGTAGTGAATTTATGCAACATACCTAATCCCAAATCAATACTGTATTGATCCACATAGAAGCTGCTCTCTAAATCTGGTTTAAAATCTTAGTGCAGCCTATAATCCAGGTTATTTTTTCTATTTATCCTTGGGTATTTTTTTCTTTCAAGAGATCACATTTTGGGATGAGGGTAGAGAGGTAGATAGTGTCATATTTTGGGACAGCTTATTTTTAGACAAGAACTGCAATTTAACTAAATTACTGAGAATTTGTTGGGAAGAGCTAATATGGATGATGCTGATGCCCAGTCTATAGTGAAGACTTAAAATATAAGGGATTTAGGAGACCTTGCAAGAAGATTGGAAATGACAATTGGGAATACTCCCCCTTTTTGCCCTCCTACTCCCTCCTCCTCCATCCTCCACTGAGAGACCTTTAGGCCAGACCTCACTTCATCCCTTTTATTTGAAATAACTCTATTCTTTATAAGACAAGGTTAGGAAACACAGTGAAAAGAGTACTGGCTTTAAGTTCAGAAGATCTGGGTTCAAATCCCACTTTTAATACTACCTGTATGATCTTGGGCAAATCACTTCAACTCCCCAGGCTTCAGTTTTTTTTATTGTAAAATAAGAGGGTTGAACGAGGTGGCCTCTTAAGTCCTTTACAATTTTGGAATTATGATCCCATGATAAATGAACCTAAGTGGAAACAAATCTCAATGTCCTTTGAAAGGCTGAGGAATCTTGAGTGACTTTCCATGAAAATCCAAATTGACCTCGAAGTCCTTAGGGAACCATCTCTCTAGTAAATAAGTCATTAGGCTGTTGTATAAACCTACATTTTCCCCAAAGGCTTCTCCATTAGGGGGTTTTGGGCCTTTAGGGGAAATAAGCAATCAGAATGTCTTTCAAAACACGTGTTGTGGGCCAAGCTGGCTTGGTTGGGTTTGGGTTTCTTTCTTTCTTTCTTTCCTTCTTTCTTTCTTCCTTCCTTCCTTTCTTTCTTTCTTTCTTTCTTTCTTTCTTTCTTTCTTTCTTTCTTTCTTTCTTTCTTTCTTTCTTTCTTTCTTTCTTTCTTTCTTTCTTTCTTTCTTTCTTTCTGTCTGTCTTTCTGTCTGTCTTTCTGTCTTTCTGTCTGTCTTTCTTTTTCTTTTCAATGGCTTTCCAAAAAGCTTGTGTGACTACAATTAAACAGTTGACCAGTGACCCAGAATGTCAGAAGTTGGAGGGACCTTAGAAAGGAAAATTTCAGAGCTGAGAAGGCATCTAGAACAGGGCTTCTTAAACTTTTTCCATTCATGAACTCTTTTTGCCCAAGATTTTTACACGACTCTGGGTAAATAGGCATTTTAAAAAGGCATACATAACCTTTTACTGTTGCCAAATTTCTCATAAGCCCCACATTCAGTTACATGATCTATGTGGGGTCACTGTCTGAGCTGGGAAGAAATTGAGAGCATAGAAGATCAGGACCTAAAGGCACCTTAGAACATAGAACTCTGAAATGAGGGAAACAGAGAGGATAGGATGTTGGAGAGTAGGAAGAGCTCTTAGATTTGATTTCCTTCATTTTAGGAATGAGGAACTTCTGGCCCAGAAAGGTCAAATATCTCTGAAGGTCAAAAAAAAGTTAGTAGCTTTGGTCTGGGAATGAGAAGACCCAGGCTCTTGGATCTGTGACTGATTCCCTGTAGGATGTTGGGAAAAATACTTTCCCTTCTATGGGACCCAGCTTCCTCATCTGTAAAATGAGGGGTTAGGTGACTGGTTCCCTCTCACCTCTGACATTCTCCTAGCTCCATTACCCCAGTAACACTAATTCTCAATTACCACCCATGTGACCTGTATTATAAATCAGTAAAACCTGACTAATGACTATGAAAATATTACATTTATTATGTACTCTCTGGGATGCCTAAAGCTGAAAGCTTTAAGGCATGAGGCCCCATTGGCAGGAGTGGGGGTAGAAACCCCTCAGATCTCAGTTCTTTGTATAGGTGTTATCTAGATTATTGTGTATACGACAGTGTCTCTCTATACCCTCTGTGGCAGGCACTTGTGGGTGATCAATATGGACACTGCCCTATACCCCGACTGATTGAAGAGAAGGAGTTCCAGGCCTTGTGTGCCCAGCTCACAAAAAACCCGAATGGCTTGACTCTCCTGGCCCAGTGGTTTTGGAAGGATGAGAACGCAGTCCCTCCTGTCTACATCCTGCAGCCTATCACCACACACTTGCCCCAGTACCAGAAGCAGCACCATGGAGACTGTGCAGCCTGGAAGAAGGCAGAAAGCAGCTTGGCCACAGCCCTGCGATCGGCAGCCCAGGAGGCAGAGAGGCAAGGCTTGATCAGCCGGGAGCAGAAGCTTCGATATCACAAATCAGGTGCAACCCTTTACAGAGCAGAGATGGACTAAAGCATTTTTTCCGCAGTTAATAATAGTTCCCAGTTCTATAGCATTTTAGAGTTTACAGAATACTTTCTTTACAACTCTCCTGTGAGGAAACTAGTATGAAGATTATCACCCTCATTTTACAGATGAGGAAACTGACTTTCAGTCAAGTGACTACTGTTAAGGTCATACAGCTAGAAAATTGCAGAGGTGGGCAAACTCCCAGTCCTGCACTTTTTCCAAAGTACTACCTAGATCTCTAATCATTAGGAAAAAGGATAAGGAAGTAGTTTAGATATATCCTCTTGGCCACTGACCAGTCATTATCCTAACCGACTTAAAAAACTTTCATATTTTTTTTTAACCACACAAGAAAAGCAAAATATTCACTGTGATAGAATGGGAAGAGATTGGTCTGAGAGTAAGAAGATCTGAGTTCAAGTTTTAGTGATGATGATTTCTAGCTGTATGGCTGCAGATTTTCAGTTTCTTGATGTGTAAAATGGGATAATTATACCTTAACTATTTGTTGTGAAGAAAGTGATTATAAACCTTAAAATGCCATTAAAGTTTTTGCTAATTTCATCAGTGCTAGTACTTTTTCTACCTATACAGATCACCACCTTGGTAAACAGTCTTTCAGGGATTTGTGGCAAAGATCCATTTTTCCTCTAGTTGGCTAAATCTTCAATGACAATGCTTTCCACATTTAGCTAGGCTGGTCCTTGTATAACAGGTCCACAGTTAGGAGACTATCCAGAGCATATTATTAAGTGGTCTAGAGGAAAAAAAGCAACAGGATTTAGAACCAGGTGATATGGTTTAGAATCCTAGCTTTGCTCCATATAACCTTGAGGAAATCACTTAACCTCTCTGGGCCTTTGTTTGCTAATCTGCAAAATGGACTCATAGATCATAGATATTGGAGTAAGAAGCCACCTTAGAGATCTACTAGCACTCTAGGATCCTTTTAAGTTCTAGATCTTGTCCTACTTAAAGAAGAAAGGAAGCTATAAGTGGAATGTGATCATTGTCTTCTAATATCTGAAGAGTTGTCATGTGGAAAACAGGTGTGTTTTCCCCCACCTCTATGTACAGGAAAAGGAGAACTAGGACCAATGAATAGAACTTATAGGGAGGTAGATTCTGATCATTTCAATATAAGGAAGAACTTTCTAATCATTAGAGTTATCCAAAAATGGAATGCACTCCCTTGAGAGGTAGTAAGCTCTCTGTCACTGGAGGTGTTCAAGCAGAGAATGGATAATAATAGGTCACACTTATATACTACTTTACAAAGTGCTGTCCTCCCAACATATCCGAGAGGTACATGTTATTCTCTCACTTAGTAGATGAGAAAATTGAAGCTTAGGGTGGTGAGATGATTTGCCCCAAATCAGTAAGAGGTCAATAAGGTGAATAAATTTGAGAACCTGAACTTTCTCTTAGATCTTATGTCTCCAGATCCAGAATGAATTCCATTAAACCACATTGCGTGTTTTGAAACAAGATGAGTACTTATTTGGGATACTGGAGAGAGAAGGGATTCTTGCATTGGCCTTGGATTTTATGAACTTGGAGAGCTCTTCTAACTCTGAAATTCTAGGATAATATGAGAGCTTTGGTAGAAGTAGTTCTTTTGGTGAGAGTTGGGGGTTGGGGAGGGAATGGTGACTTGTGGTGGAGGTTGGGGTAAAAAAAATCAATGCTGTTGAGTAATAGGAAGTTGTTGTTTATCCCTCATTCTTTTTTTTGTTTTGTTTTGTTTTGCGGTGCAATGGGGGTTAAGTGACTTGCCCAGGGTCACACAGCTAGTAAGTGTCAAGTGTCTGAGGCTGGATTTGAACTCAGGTACTCCTGAATCCAGGGCCGGTGCTTTATCCACTGTGCCACCTAGCCGCCCCCTATCCTTCATTCTTGAAGAGGACCATGACATTACCCCGATGTCATAACTTGTAGTAAATTGGATTTAAGTGAGGGAAGGCTGTGTAAAGTCACCAACCTCACTCCAGTGGTAAGATGTGTGTACGCATGCATGCATGCATGCATGCATAAATAAATAAACATATAAACACATGTTATTTATAAATATATACACACAACACATACATACATACATACAATCTCAGGATGACTGTAGATGGCCCTGGATGTTCAAGGCAATTAGGGTTAAGTGACTTGTCCAGGGTCACACAGCTAATGTCTGGAGGTTACATTTGAACCCAGGTCCTTCCAACTTCTATCCACTTTGCCACCTAGCTATCCCAAGTAATATGAAGTGTGGTATAGTGGAAAGAGTGCTGCTCCTAAAGTTAAGAGACCTGAGTTTAAGTCCAGGTCTATCACTTCCTGGTTGTAGTCTGAGCCTCACCTTTCTCATTTGTAGAATATGAAAGGAGGTAATCAGATATATGCTATCTACTTTCTAGGGTTGTTATAAGGAAAGCATTATTTCAAATAGGGAGGGAAAGAATGGCTTTGCTGTCATTTTAGAGGTTTGGTCAGCCTCATCGATTCAGAGAAGAATCTTGGACCTAACTGCTGACTTCCTCCCTCCTCCCTCCTCATTCCCCTTCCTCCCCAATTTCTCCCTCCCTCCCACCCTCCCTCTCTCCCTTCCTTCCTTCCTTCCTTCCTTCCTTCCTTCCTTCCTTCCTTCCTTCCTTCCTTCCTTCCTTCCTTCCTTCCTTCCTTCCTTCCTTCCTTCCTTCCTTCCTTCCTTCCTTCCTTCCTTCCTTCCTTCCTCCCTTTCTTCCTTTTATAACTTTGCCATTTACATAGTAAACATTAAAGACTTTTGGTTCTTGGGTCAGAAGGCCCATGCTGGTGAGGTATCTGAGTGAGCTGGGATCTAGGCTTGTCTCTGAGGAACTGTCGCCATGCTCCTGTGATTGGGAGTTTCCCACTGAGGTTAAGGCATCTTCAAAAATAACTTCTCTCATCAGAGGTTAATTTCAAAACAAATTATCTCTTTGGAGAAAGCTGTAAGGTGTATCTGGCAATTAGAACCAGGTTTACATGGCAGTAAGCAAATATTTTAGGGAGAAATTACCTGATATTTGTGGTTATGGATATTAGCTTTTAATTGCTAATTTAAATATAATTTTAATTAACTGGGCAATTCCTTTCCTCTCTCTTGACCTCAGTTTCCTCATCTTTATATAAAATGGGAGAGGGGTTCCCTTTAGTGCTAATGTTCCTTGTTACATGTTCCTTATACAGGGTTTTACGGGTAATAAAACACTTTGAAGACAGTTTCTCATATGATCTTTACAACAATCCTTTTAGGCAGGTAGTGCAAGTACTATTATTGTTATTTTATAGAAGAAGAAATTGAAGCCTATAGAATTAAAGTGACTTGCCCAAGGTCACACAACTAGTAAGTGTCTAAGATGGGACTTGAACCCAAGTCCTTTGCCTCTAAGTCTATTAGTGTTTATCTCACAAAACTGCACTGATTTGGGAAAGGAAAGAGACACAAGCTTTGGGAATACCTTTAGTTAAAATAAACAAAGTGATTGAAAGTGAGAGTCTAGTTGATTGAATAGGAGTCATGAGTCCTTGATTTTAATTCTTACTCACTAATTTTGTGTGATGTGAAGCCATTTATTTCCCCTCTCTATTGTAGCCTGATTCTATCTGACAAAACAAACAAAAACAATAGAGTGGGTACTTGAAAGTGTCTTGAACCTTCTACTCCAAGTACAATTTCTTTCATATAATGTACCATTATTGTCTGAGCATCTTCCAAAATTTCTACTGAATTTGTTTACCTTAGCTATAAAAAGTTAGGGCTATAATGAAGCAACTTTAGCCTCCTTACTATGTGACCTTGGTCCTTCCCTTGTGTGGGAGTCAGCTTCCTTATCTGTAAAATGAGGGGGTTGAACTTCCCTTCCAGCTCTGACACCGTATGTTCTAGATTCCAGGTTCCATTTCAGACTGTGGCATTTTGTGTTCTGGGTTTTATATTTAAAGCTCCTTTTCTGTTTTGACATGCTATAATCCAAGGGCCCTTCCAGCTCTGAAATTCTGTCTAATGTTATGTAATGCCCCCACTGTTGACATTCTTTGTTCTTGATATTCTACTCAGCTTTGACATTCCATGTTCTATGATCCCTGGAAACTGACAGGTCCTTTTCAACTGTTTTTAAGTCCTATCAGTCCTGACACTTTATGTTCTAAGGTCCCTAGAAGCTCTAACCTTCTTTTCTAAGGTCTCTCCTAGTTTTGGCAGTCTAGAAAAATCTATAAATTCAAAGAAATGAGAATTACTGCCCTAACAGGATATCCTGCTGAACTAAAACAAAGGTGTGGAAATGTGGCACCCAATACCCTGCAGTGCATAAATATAGGCTATTCCTTATTAAACAGTGGTAGAGGATACTAAATATATATATATATATATATATTTTAAGGTATAGCACAAAAATAAACCCTTTAGAAGGACACCAGATAAGTGTGGGATTTTAAAAGGGCATATTTATGGTAGGCTAGAAAAATAGTTTTGAGTATATGTGAGGTTTCTATAAACTATTTGTACCTTGGGACCACTGAGTATTGTTTAGACCAAACCTTCTTAAACTTTGGGTCAAGATCCCATATGGGGTCACATGAATGAATGTGGGGGTCTTTAAAAATCTTGCAACAGTAAAAGGTTATGTATGCCTATTTTATATACCTATATAGGTAATATACTCTATAGAGTCCGCGTAAAAATTTCTCAGGCGAAAAGGGGGTCATGAGTGGAAAAAGTTTAAGAAGCCCTGGTTTAGACAACCACAAAGTCACAGAACTTGTGGACTGCAAGAGGCATTAGGGACTATCTCACTGAACCTTCTCATGTTTGATAGGGGGAAACTGAGGTCCAGAGACAGAAAAGGTCTTGATCAAGATTACACAATGAAACACTGGTAGATCACTATAATTTTAAAATCATAAAATCAGGACTGTAATATGCAATTTTTGTGCCAGGGAGAAGTGACACGAAACACACTTTAGTGAGGTGTTGTGGGAGAGGGTCAGGGAAGCTCTAATCTGAAATATGAGTCTCTAGCAGGGAGGAAATAAAGTCGACCTGATAGCTTCCTCTTTGAACTAATGATTCTCACAGACAAGGTGTTGAGCTCTGCCGTTTGTAAGTTGATAAAGGACTTTAAATGCTGTTAATACTCTCTAAATTTAGTAACCCAAAACAAAATCCCAACTATCCTTCCCTAATTATGGCACTGAAATTTATTATCCTTTTCTTTTTAAATTTAAGGTTGTAAAAGATGTGGTATATTCTTTTAAAAAATATTTAATATTTTATTTTTCTCTAATTACACAAGAAAACATTTTTTTTTCTAGTGAGGCAATTGGGGTTAAGTGACTTGCCCAGGGTCACACAGCTAGTAAGTGTTAAGTGTCTGAGGCCGGATTTGAACTCAGGTACTACTGACTCCAGGGCCAGTGCTCTATCCACTGCGCCACCTAGCTGCCCCAAGAAAACAATTTTTAAACTTTTTTTTTTTTTTTAGTGAGGCAATTGGGGTTAAGTGACTTGCCGAGGGTCACACAGCTAAGTAAGTGTTAAGCGTCTGAGGCCCGATTTGAACTCAGGTACTCCTGACTCCAGGGCCGGTGCTCTATCCACTGCGCCACCTAGCTGCCCCAAATATTTGTTTTTAAAACTTTGAGTTCCAAATTCTCTCCCTTCCTCCCTTCTCATCCCCCTCATTGAAAAGGCAAGCAATTCAACATAGGTTATACATGTGTAGTCATGCAAAACATTTCAATATTAATCATGTTGTGTAAGAAAATATAGACCAAAGGAAAAACCCTCAAGAAAAATAAAGTTATAAAAAGTATGTTTTAATCCATATTCAGACACCATAAGTTCTTTCTCTGGAGATGGATAGCATTTTTCATCATAAATCCTTTAGAATTGTCCTGGATCATTGTATTGCTGAGAATAGCTAAGTCATTCACAACTCATCATCCCACAATATTGTTGTCACTTTGTTTACAGTACATTTCACTTTGTATCAGCTCATTTTAGTCTTTCCAGGTATTTCTGAGAGCATCCTGCTCATCATTTCTTATAGCACAATAGTATTCCATCATAATCACAAACAACAGTTTGTTCAGCCATCCTCCAATTGATGGGCATCCCCTTAATTTCCAATTCTTCACCACCAGTAAAGAATTGCTATAAATATTTTTGTACATGGAGGTCCTTTTCATTTTTGTTTTTTTATCTCTTTTTGGATATAGACCTAGTAGTGGTATTGCTAGATCAAAGGGTATGCATGGTTTTATAGCCCTTTAGGCATAGTTCCAAATTGCTCTATGGAATGGTTAAATGAGTTCACAACTCCACCAACTTTGCATTAATGTCTCATTTCCCCCACATCCCTTCTAACATTTGTCATTCTCCTTTTTTGTCCTATTAGCTAATCTAGGAGGTATGAGGTAGTACCTTAGGATTGTTTTAATTTGCATTTCTCCAATCAATAGTGAATTAGAGAATTAAAAAAAATATGGCTATAGATAGTTTTGATTACTTCATCTGAAAATTTCATATGTTTTGATCATTCTTCAATTGGGGAATGGCTCTTATTTTAAAAAATTGACTCAGTTCTTTCTATATGTTTGAGAAATGAGGCCTTTATCAGAGAAACTTGCTTCAAATGTTTTTCACAATTACTGTTGCTAATCATATTTCCCTCTATCCTATCCCTCCCCATCATTTATTCTATTCTCTCTCTCCTTTCACCCTGTCCCTCCCTGAAAGTGTTTTGCTTCCGATTACTCCCTCCCCCAATTTGCCCTCCCAACTATCTCTCCCCCTCTCTTATGCTCTTCTCTTCCTACTTTTGTGTAGGGTAAGATAACTTTCTATACCCAATTAAGTATGTATGTTATTCCCTCTTTGAGCTAATTATGATGAAAGTAAGGTTCATTCACTCTCTCTCACCTAATCCATCTTCCCCTCCACTGTAAAAGCTTTTTTGGGGGCCTCTTTTATGTGAGATAATTTACCCCATTCTACCTCTCCTTTTCACTTTCTCCTAGTGTATTCCTCTCACCCCTTAATTTTATTTTTTTAGTTATCATCCCTTCATATTCAACTCACACCTGTGCCTTCTGTCTAAATATACGCCTTCTAACTGCCCTAATAATGAGAAAGCTCTTATGAGTTACAAATGTTCTCTTTCCATGTAGGAATATAAACAGTTTAACCTTATTAAGTCCCTTATGATTTTCCTTTCCTGTTTACCTTTTTATGCTTCTCTTGAGTCTTGTGTTTGAAAGTCAAATTTTCTATTCAGCTCTGTTTTTCTGTTTTATTCAGTTTTTTTTCATCAAGAATGTTTGAAAGTCCTCTATTTCATCAAATATCTGTTTTCCCCTTGAACAATTATACTCAGTTTTGCTGGGTTGGTGATTCTTGGTTGTAATCCTAGCTCCTTTGTCTTCTGGAATAACATATTCCAGACCTTTCATCCCTTAATGTAGAAGCTGCTAAATCTTGTGTTATCCTGACTATGGCTCCATGATACTTGAATTATTTCTTTCTGGCTGCTTGCAATATTTTCTCCTTGACCTGGGAGCTCTGGAATTTGGCTATACTATTCATGGGAGTTTTAATTTTGGGATCTTTTTAGGAGGTAATTGGTGGATTCTTTCAATTTCTATTTTACCCTTTGGTTCTAGAATATCAGGGATTTTTCCTTAATAATTTCTTGAAAGACGATGTCTAGGCTATTTTTTTTTTCAGGACAATGAGGGTTAAGTGACTTGCCCAGGGTCATACAGCTAGTAAGTGTCAAGTGGTCTGAGGTTGGATTTGAACTCAGGTTCTCCTGAATCCAGGGCCAGTGTTTTATCCACTGTGCCACCTAGATGCCCCCCTAGGCTCTTTTTTTGATCATGGCTTTCAGGTACTCCTAATAATTAAAAAAAATATCTTTCCTGGATCTATTTTCCAGGGTCAGCTGTGTTTTCCAATGAGATATTTCATATTATTTTTATTTTTTCATTCTTTTAATTTGATTTTTATTGTTTCTTGATTTCTTATAAAGTTATTAGCTTCCATTTGCTCAAATCAAATTTTTAGGGAATTATTTTTTCAGTGAATTTTGTACCTCCTTTTCCATTTGGCCAATTCTACTTTTTTTTTTTTCATATAAGGTATTTTATTTTTCCGTTACATGTAAGATAGTTCTCAACTTTCGTTTATACAAGCTTTTACAATTTAAGATTTTCTCCCTCCCTCCCCTCCCTCCCCCCTCCCCTAGACAGCAGGCCAATCTGATATATGGTTATATCTATATACATATACATATACATAGAGATATATCTATATACACACATATATCTATATACACATAATAACATTAATCCTATTTCTGCATTAATCCTGTTACAAGAGAAAAAATCAGAGCAGTGATGCAAAACCTCAAAATAGAAAAAAAAAAACCAACAGCACCCAAAAACAAAAGAAATAGTATTGGTTCAATCAGCATCTATACTCCACAGTTCTTTTTTTTTTTCTTGGAATTGGAGATCCTCTTCTATCATGAGTTCCCTGGAACTCTTTCTGTACCATTTCATTGGTGAGAAGAATATAGTCCATCACAGTAGGTCAACACTCAATGTTGATGATACTGTGTACAATGTTCTTCTGGTCTCTGCTCCATCTCATTCATCATCCGCCCATGCAAGACCCTCTAGGTTTCTCTGAACTCCTCCTGCTCATCATTTCTTACAGGCCTCAATAGTATTACATTGTATTCATATTACCACAACTTGTCCAGCCATTCCCCAATTGATGGGCACCCCCTTCCAACTTCAATCCTTGCACCATTTAAAGAGCCAGCTATTAAAGTTTTTGTTACATGTGGGTCCCTTTCCCCCTTCCATGATTTCTTTGGGAAAAAGACCTAAAAGTGGAATTGCTGGGTCAAAGGGTATGCACAGCTTTATCGCCCTTTGGGCATACAATTCTACTTTTAAGGAGTGTTTTTCTTCAGTGAATTTTTGGTGTCTCTTTTTCCATTTGGCCAAGTTCTGCTTTTCAAGGCATTCTTCTCCTCATTGGCTTTATATTACCATTTGGCCAGTCTGTTTTTTAAGGTGTTATTTTCTTCAGTATTTTTTGTGATTGTTTTATCAAGTTGATGCCTCTTTTTTCATAATTTTCTTGCATCACTCTAATTTCTCTTCCTAATTTTTCCTTTACCTTTCTTACTTAATTTTCAAAATTCTTTTTGAGCTTTTTCATGGCCTCAGACCAATTCATAATTTTCTTTGAGGCTTTGGATATAAGAGCTTTGACTTTGTTATGTTCTTCTGAGTGTGTGTTTTGATCTTTCTTGTCACAATAGTAACTTTCTATGGTCAGATTTTTTTCTGTTGTTTGCTTATTTTCCCACTCTATTTCTTGACTATTAACTCTTTGTTAAAGTAGGGCTCCACTTCCAGGCTGGATGGTGCACTGTTCCAAGTTCCGGGTTTTTTTTTGTTTTGTTTTGTTTTGCAGCTGTTTGCAGAGATACTTCTAGGGACTTGTAAGTTTTCAGTCTTTCCAAGATGGTATGATCTAAGGAAAGATGTGTTTAAAACTCTCCTGACCTTTGCTCTGTTCTGTGAGTGACCATAAGCACTCTTTTCTGCCCTAATGTGACGAGGGTCTCTGCATTACAGTGGCAGCAAGCTCTGGTGTGCTAGTACTCTCCCTCACCCTGGACTACCACCAGGATACAAGTATGGGCAAAGCAACAGAGTCCTGCCTCAGTGTTAGCAAAGAGACTGTTGTAATCTCCTTCTGTCAGTTGTCACCCTTACTGTCTGTGGGCTGAGAGCTCTGAGAACAATCACTGCTGCTCCTGATTAAGTGGCCCCTAAGGCCTGTTCCTGGCTTGAGCCTGGTCTACTGCTGGCATGGCCTGCACTGGACTGTTGCTCCACTCTTATCCAGTTTGCAACAGATCTTTCCCTGTTGGCCTTCTAAGTTGTTTTTGGCTGGAAAATTATTTCACTCTGTCCTTTTTTGGGTTCTGCTGCTCCATAAATCATCTTTTATGGCAATATTTAAATGTCTTAGGTGGGGTTTTAGGGGAAGCTCTGACAAGTTGCTGCTTTTTCTCCACCATCTTGGCTCCACTGGTGTGGTGCATTCTTTTTTTTTTTTTGCAACAACATTTATTTTATTTTTTTCCAGTTACATGTAAAGGTAGTTTTCAACATTCATTTTCATAAAATTTAGAGTTCCGAGTTTTTCTCCCTCCCTCCCTTTCCTCCCCCATCCACAAGACAGCAACCAATCTGATATAGGCTATATATGTACAATCCACAAGGGCTCTCTCTCTCTCTTTTTTTTTAGTCTGTATTCAATCAATATCAGTTCTTTCTCTGGGAGTGGATAGTATGCTTCATCATTAGTCCTTTGGTGTAGAGCATTCTTTTTTTTTTTTTTTTTGTGAGGCAATTGGGGTTAAGTGACTTGCCTAGGGTCACACAGCTAGTAAGTGTCAAGTATCTGAGGCTGGATTTGAACTCAGGTCCTCCTGAATCCAGGGCCAGTACTCTATCTACTGCGCCACCTAGCTGCCCCAGTGTGGTCCATTCTTTTTTTTTTTTAGTGAGGCAATTGGGGTTAAGTGACTTGCCCAGGGTCACACAGCTAGTAAGTATTGTCTGAGGCAGGATTTGAACTCAGGTACTCCTGACTCCAGGGCTGGTGCTCTATCCACTAGTGGTGGCATTCTTTTTTTTGTTTGTTTGTTTTGTTTGTTTTGTTTTGTTTTGTTTTGTTTTTTTGAGGGGGCAATGGGGGTTAAGTGACTTGCCCAGGGTCACACAGCTAGTAAGTGTCAAGTGTCTGAGCTGGATTTGAACTCAGGTACTTCTGAATCCAAGGCCAGTGCTTTATCCACTGCTCTACCTAGCTGCCCCTAGTGGTGCATTCTTAAAGTGATTTTTATCACCTCAGATCCCCTGAATTGATTTTCCATGGGAATCTTTCTATATATCCATTGTGGAATTCATTAATTGTGAATGGAAGCTACATTCCAATATTGGTTGCCACCTTAATGAAATCTCTTTGAAAGGGAGATTAGTAAACAGATATAAACTGAAAAACAACATAATATCATAGACTTGGCAAATGCTCAGTTCCAGTCTCTGCTTAAAGACCTCCAAGAAGGAAGAAATTGCTACCTCTTGAGGAAGCCCATTCCACTGTTGGACAATTCTGGTCAGGAAGCTCTTCCTTATGTCAGGATCTATTATCTTACTCTTTACAGATGATGACACTGAGACTCAGAGAGGAAATGATATACCCAAAGTCACATGGCTAGTAAATGCCAGAGCTGGGACTGGGACTCCAAGGCTTGGATTTTTCCATCTAGTTCTCCTGCCCATGACACCAGCTGCCTGCCAGCAGAGCTGAAGCCAGCACCTGGGCCAAGTACCAAAAAACTATGCCCCAGATAAGACACATTAAGCACACTGTCATTTGCAGGGTCTGCTCTGGGAGGGAAAAGAAAATCCAAAACACCAATTCCAATGCCACTGCACCTGGATTGCCATTTATTGGTAGTTTCCTATTTTAACTAATTATTCCTGCTTACTAGGTACTAAGCTCTATTGTTTCTATTCTGCTCAAGGCCTATAAACACTGTCAGGGCAGTCCAAATTTGGCATCCTCAGTGGCAAACTCCTTATTCTCTCCCCCCTTCCCAGTTTTCTTCTTCTAATTGGAAAACGGGTTTGATCATGAGATAAATTTATTTGTAGAGATTGTAAGTCTGCAATTTGAATTCTCAATCACAATTTGTTTCGCTTTGCAGTACTCGAATGGGAACTAGAACATGGCCTTCTGAATATAGGGAGCAGTGACAGTGACCTAGGGGCAACAGTTTTTCCTTAGAGAAATCATGGACCTGAATATAGCACATACTGGATGAGTGTAACTTACCAATGGTGGACCGCAGAAGATGGCTGTTTGGACATGGAAGCTCAGAATTTCCTCACCAGCCTCAAAGTGAGAATCACAGACAACCACCCCAAACTGCTCAAGGTGCACTTTATTCCAGTGGAGCCAAGACTTTAGTGAACCCAAAGACCGATGCACATGCCAAGTACCTGAAGATATCGGGAGAGCAGTTCATTGCCATTGTCAACCATCAGATTCTTGAGCGCCTTCGCTACCAGAATGAGGGCAACCAGATGCTAGCCCCTTTCTTCCAGGAGCTGCATCACCACATGGCCCAGTGCAAGGACAAGTGCCAAGTGTTTTGTGGGAGGGAAGAACTCCTGAGCGGATTGAGAAGGCCATCCTCAGCCAATGATAGCATCAACACACTCTCCCCCTTGTTGTATTTGGGCCTCCTGGAGTTGGAAAGACAGCTTTGATGTGCAAAATATCAGAGCACATCCAAGACTTCCTGGACAAAAGTAGTACTGGTGGCTACGGCTCCTTGGAACATCCCAGGCCAGTTCCAATACCTGCATTTTATTTGAACAGCATTTGTCTCCAGGTATGTTTAGCATATGGTCTGCCACTCCCACCTGCACAGGTCATGGCTGTTTATAGTGGTGCTGTCCAGTTCTTTCAAGATCTCCTCTTCATGGTTTCCAGAAGAAATTTTGAGTCACTTGTGCTCATATTGGATGCAGTTGGGGAACTGAATTTGACCAATGGGGCAAAAGCCTAGCATGGCTGCCCAAAAAATGCCCCCCAAAAGTCCACCTCCCATCCTCTCTGCTTGCCAGCAGAGTGTCTGAAACCTTAAAAACCATGCAGCAGATGGTCACTAGCTCTAACACTTATTTTGAAGTGAAGCCACTCTCTGGGAGCAAGGTCAGAAGGATGATTGAGCTCCTTTTCGGCATCTGTGAGGCGGAAGCTGAGCCCTGCCCAGCGGACCTACTCTGTGCCAGCCTCCCAGAATGTGGACATCCCTTGAGGTTGAAACTGGCCTTTGATGAAGCCCAGAGATGGGCTTCCTATACATTACCTGTCTCTCTGGCCACCACTGCCCAACAAGCAATACACCAGCTTTTGTGCCCGTTTGGAGGCATACATGGCCAAGTCTTGGTGTCCCATGTACTCGGGTATATTGTGACTGCCCGGTAAGTCAGTTTTAGGTCTTTTAATCTAGTTGTTTTACCTTTTTGATATAATATATTCAATAACTGTAACATTTTTTTGCGAGGTTGTCTTCTTCATTAGCTTGGGTGCTCCTCTTGAGGTCAGGGACTGTTTTTTACCTTTCTTTGTATCCCCAGAGCTTAGCACAGTGGCCTAGCACATAATAGGCATTTCACAAAAGTTCACTTATTTATTTATTGTTGTTTTGTTTTGTTTTTGTTTTTTTGCAGGGCAATGAGGGTTAAGACTCTTGCCAGGGTCACACAGCTAGTAAGTTGTCAAGTGTTGAGGCCGGATTGAACTCAGGTCCCTCCTAAATCCAGGCAGGTGCTTTTATATCCACTGTGCCACCTAGCTGCCCCTCCACAAAAGTTTATTGACTGACAATCCCACTTCCTTTTTGGAGTGGTTGTTAAAAAAGTTTTTTCCTTACAGTGGCTCTAAGTCTGAAACTTATTACATATTGTTTCTAATTCTCTCTTGGGGCCTGGAAGAACAAGTATAATGTGTCTTAGTCCTTTAGATAGCTGAAGTCAGCTATCAATATTGCAGAATCATAGAGTCTCTTAATTAGTAGGGGCCTCGGATGCTAGATCAGGCACCCACATCAACAACAAAGCCCAGCACTGGAGTCTAAGGATCTGGCTGTTCAAATCCTGGCTCTTCAAGTGTGACTTTGGGGAGTTAGCTAACTTCTCTGGGCCCCAATTTATTCTTCTATAAAATAAGGGAGTTGAATTTTGATAAGCTCCAATTCTCCTCCAGCTCGAAATTGAGCCCTGATGAGTAATCACCTGGCCTTTGCCCCAAGACCTCTGGTAAGGATGGACCCACTCACTTCCCAAGGCCACCCATTCCTTCTGGTACTTTTGGAGAGCTCCAACTTTTAAGTTATTTTCTTTTACAGCAACTTGTGCCTTAGAGCACCTGGTTCTGCTCTCTGGGACCATGCAGGATAGGGGAGGGTGTGGAATTGTGATTTTATTGGTAAAGGGAACTGTTAGAGAGAAGGAACTCCCTCTACCAATACAGAATAACATCTTGACTGAAATTTCTAATCTTAGACAAGTGCTTAGAGCACTGAGAATTCAGCAATGTGCTCAGGGTCCCACAGCCCAGTGGTATCAGAGGCCGGTTCTTTCTGACTCCAGGGCCTCTATGACATAGTGCCTCTTTAGAAATTAAATGACTTGTTCTACGTCATACAGGTAGCAATCACCAAACACCCTTCAAATAGCTAAATAATAATATTTTGAAGTTTATAAAACACTTCACATGAATTGCCTCATTTGAACCTCACAACAACCTTGTGGAGTAGATATTCCATTTAACAGATTTGGAAACTGAGGCTGAGAGAAGTTAGGTAATAGCTCAGGATCACGCAGCTAGTAGGTATCTGAGGATGGCAAAAGCTATCATGTTTTTCCTCAGGTCTTCTGTAGGCTAATATCTTCAATTGCTTCAATTAATCTTAATATAAAATTATCTCAAAATCCTTCCCCATCCTAGACGCTGTCCTTTGAATATGCTTCAGTTCAGTTTCAGCGATGCCCTTCCTAAAATGTGGCACCAGAAATGCGACCAATATCCCAGCTATGGTCTGATCGGGGCAGAATATTGTGGGGCAGCATCTCCTTCATGTTGGTTGTGATTCCTCTCCTAAGGGGATTAGCCTTGTTCTGCATGGCTCCAGAGGGTCAAGAACAAGGAGCAATGGGTAGAAGATGCAGAAAGGGAGATTTGAATGGTTTAATGAATAATAATATACTTTTTTTGTTTTGTTTTTTTGTTTTTTGTTTTTTTTAAGTGATGCAATTGGGGCTAAGTGACTTGCCCAGGGTCACACAGCTAGTAACTGTCAAGTGTCTAAGGCTGAATTTCAACTCAGGTCCTCCTGATTCCAGGGCCAGTGCTTTATCCACTGCGCCACCTAGCTGCCCCACAATAATAATAATACACTTTTTTTTTTTTTTTTTTTTTTTTTTTTTTTTTAGTGAGGCAGTTGGGGTTAAGTGACTTGCCCAGGGTGTCACACAGCTAGTAAGTGTTAAGTGTCTGAGGCCGGATTTGAAACTCAGGTAACTCCTGACTCCAGTGGCCAGTGCTCTATCCACTGCGCCACCTAGCTGCCCCTATAATTACACTTTTGAAAGATGATGCCAAAGTTAGAATTGACAGGACATGGCAACAGATTGGATTTGGGGAGGGATGGGGTTGAGTGAGAAGTGGAGATGACACCTAAGTTGTGAGTTTGGGGTCCTGGGAGGATGGTTTTGCCTTTAGCAGTAATAGGGAAGTCAGGGAGAGAGGCCAGGCTGGGGGGGATGGGGAAGGAGGATTAATGTGTTTCACTTTTGGACATGTTGAATTCAAGATGTCCATTGGGATATCCAATTTTTAGAAGTCTAATTGAGATTCAAAACTAGAGATCAGCACTGATTTTAAGGCTGGATAAGTAAATTTGAGAATCATCAGCATAAAGATGGTAAGGCTATTAAGATCCATGGCTGTTGAGATTGCCAAGTGAAACAGTATACAAGGGAGAAGAGGGATCAGGGTCTGAGCCTTCGGGAACACCCGGTGGTGAATGGAAAAAAGACCTAACACAAGGAACCTGAGGAATGATCAGAAAGGTAGTTCAGGGAAGTGAAGTGATTTACTTACGATCAAATAGTGAATGGGTGGGGGTTGGAGCTAGAACCCAGATCTTTTTTATTTTTAATTTTTTTTTAGTGAGGCAATTGGGGTTAAGTGACTTGCCCAGGTCACACAGCTAGTAAGTGTTAAGTGTCTGAGGCCGGGATTTGAACTCAGGTACTCAGAATCCAGGGCCGGTGCTCTATCCACTGTGCCACCTATGCTGCCCCGAACTCAGATCTTTTAATATCTAGTCCATCCAAATATTCCAGAAGTCAGGACCAAGAACAAGAAGGTAGGTAGAAGCCAGATTGGCTGCCAGAGGTGCCCAAGACAAAAAAGGTTTAATAACCTCTGCTATAGAAAATGGGAATCACAGGATTGGACTACTCCATTTTTATAGTTGGAAGGAATCAGAAAGAACATAGGATCATAAGTTTTAGAGCTAGAAGAGTTCTTAGAGATCATCCAGTTCAACGCCTTCATCTTGGAGATGATGAAATTGGGGTCCCAAGTGGCACGGACTCCTCCAAACATATGCTCACAAACACTTCCCACTTAGCATTAGTCATCAGTTAATCAATCAGCCAAGTACATATTGGTGCCTACTATGTGCCAGGCACTGTGTTAAGGGGTGAGGATTCAAAGTCCATAGATAAAATGATTTTTTTTTGGAGGAAAGGGCTCTAACAATTAAGAGAATCATGAAACCTCTTGTGAAAGAGGTGGTACTTTGGGCTGAGCTTTGTGGGCACTGAGGGATCCAAGAGGTAATGGTGAGGAAGGAGTGGCATTCTATGCAAAAGCATTCATGAAAATAGCAAATAGCCCAGTTTGGCAGCAACATAGAGTGTGTGAGGGGCAGTGATGTGTAATTAATCAGCTTGGAAAGGCAGGCTAGAGCTAGATTGTTAAAGTGTGTTAAATGCATCAAAGAGGACTCTGTGCTTCTTCTAGAGGAAATAGGGAATCCCTGAAACTTCATCATGCAGGTGCATGATGTGCTCAGATCTATTCTTTGGGAATATAAACTTGTCAGCTATGTGAAGGATTCACTGGAGAAGGAAGGAGGCTGGAACCAGGGAGGCCAATTAGTAGGCTCTTATAGGAGTCCCAGGTAAGAGGTGATAAGGATCTGACACTAGGGTGGTGGTCATGTGCATGGAGAAAGGGAACAAACTAGATCTGAGAAATGTTGTGGTGAGAGAACTATGAAGACTTGTAAACTGATTGGACATGTGGGGTAAATGAGAGTGAAGATGAGTCTAGGAGGACTCTAAGCCTGATAACTTGAGTGACTGGAATAATGGTAGTTTCCCTTGACAGCAATAGGAAACTGGGAGGATGGGTGGGGTTTAGGAAGAAAGATCATTGGCTCAGTTTAGGACATGTTTGAATTTGAAATACATATGGACACAAAGAAGTTCAGGAGGAAGCTGGAGATGATGGAGAAGTGTAGGGGAGAGATGAGGATTGTGTCAAAATGGCGGTTGAACCCATAGGACATGATAAGATCTTTGGGAGAGAGCATGTGTACAGGAAAAGGATAAGAGGGTTCTGGTTAGAGACCTGGGATGTGTGCACAAATTAGGGAAGGGCACAGATGGTGAGTCAGCAAAAGAGAACAAAAGGATGACCTGGAACTAGGAGAGAACAATGTCATGAAAACCCAAGGAGGAAAGATTACACATAAGGAAGGGATGTTCAGTGTCAAATGCTTCAAGAAGGTCAATTATGTTCACATCTGGACTCTGGGACCACTAGTTTCTCCCCAAGCCCTCTCTATTTCTAGGCAGAGATTATTTGGTCAGGGGATTATGTTCATCTAATTTCTAGATCTACAAGGACTTGATCATCACAACTTACAAAATGTTCTAGGGGTTGACACCAGATCTAGGGTTTATATCCTCTCTGACCAACTATACAAGGAGAGAACTAAATCTCTGCTTTGCCTTAGAATTCACCATGCGTCCAACAGGGAATTAGTACTGAGAGTCCAAGATGTTTTCCATGTTTGGAACATGTGCCTTCTCTATCTCTTTCTCCTATAATTCTCTGTTTCCTTAAAAATGAAGCTGGGAGGGGCAGCTAGGTGGCGCAGTGGATAAAGCACTGGCCCTGGATTCAGGAGTACCTGAGTTCAAATCCGACCTCAGACACTTAACACTTACTAGCTGCGTGACCCTGGGCAAGTCACTTAACCCCCATTGCCCTGCAAAAAACAAAAAACAAAAAAACAAACAAACAAAAAAATGAAGCTGGGGGCAGCTAGGTGGCGCAGTGGATAAAACACCAGCCCTGGATTCAGGAGTTCCTCAGTTCAAATCCGACCCCAGACACTTGACACTTACTAACTGTGTGACCCTGGGCAAGTCATTTAACCCTCATTGCCCTGCAAAAAAAAATGTAGCTCAAGTGCCACCTCCTACATGAAGACTCTTCTGATTCTCCCTACCCTAAAGCCTCTTCTACACATTATCTCATATTTATTTTCTATAATTCATTTGTGGTGTATAAGTTGTCTCAATTTATATATCTGGAAACTTAACAAAATGGAAAATAGAACACCAATGAACTGAATATTCAGTTTTAAGCTCCTAGAAGTCAGGGACTTTTTCATTTTTGTCTTGGTTCTTGGCATAGTTCCTGGTACATAGTAGGTACTTAGGGGATATTCTATTCAGGAATGCTTGAAAGTCTCTATTCATTAAATATCGCCCCCCCCCCCCAAGTTTTCTGGGTAGGTGATTCTTGGCTGTAATCCTTGCTCCTCAAAGAGCCATTCTTGAGAGATAGCTTGTATAGTGGAAAGAGTATTAGATATTAGAGTCAAGAGATCTGGGTAGTCCAGTGTTCTAATCTTACTAGCATGTATCCCTGGATAAGTCACTCTCTCCTCTCTGTGCCCTCAGTGATCTCATCTGTAAAATAGTGATGATAATGTACTGGCCTAACTTACAGCATTGTGTTCTTACAACAGTAGGTGCCTACTTCCCTAAAGTTTGGCTGAACCTTTGTGGTAAATCAGATCATAAAAATGATAATTTGCCCAGAGACCTTTAGGAGTGTTCAGACATATCCCACCCACACCCCCACTCCTCCACCCCCACTCCTTGTTGGCAGGTATGGGTTGTCGGAAGCAGAGCTGAAGGATGTTCTATCCTTGGATGATGAAGTTTTGATGGAAGTCTATCAGAGTGGACTCCTCCCAGCAAAGATGTCCTTCGTTTCCTCCTCTCTTGTGGGTGAGGCTCCGGCGGGACCTAGGGGATTGCTTGGTGAAGAGACCTGCAGATGGGTTCATGCTCCTTGGCTCGCTCACAGGTAGACAAAATTGGTACCCAAATGGCTGGATTTACCAGAATTTCAGAATTTGCTTAAAAAGGAGGGGGAGTTTTGTGTTGTAACAGGTCTTAACTACCATTGCTATTATATATATTGCCTAACTTGATTCTTTTTTTTTTCCTAACTTGATTCTAAAAGCAGAAGTCTGATAAAACTAGGAAGTAACCCTACCAAAAGTGATTAAGGAAATGATCAGACTAGAAACAAGAATGTCTTTTGATTAATTTAATAAATTCAAGCATCTCTTGAGTTCAACCCTTTGACCAGGTTGAAAGATGGATCCTCAGAGGGAGTGATTAAAGAGGGATTAGTTTTAGGAAAATGTCCAGGATACCTAAAAGTTATTAGTATTGTTTCTGCTTAAGGAGTCAAAACTGTTGCTTGAACTTTGTATTCTTGTTTAATATTGATTATAGGGTTGTATCTTTGTTCTTGAACCATATACAATGGGAAGAAGAAAATAGCTTAGATCATAGAGACTTTCAAAAGCAAGATGGATCTCTGTCCCTTTAAATTTCTCTCTACCTAAAGTAGAGATATTTAGGTTTACTTAATAAATTCGTTTCTTACAGACTTCCAGACTACAATGCCCAGAGTACTAAATATTTCTTCTATAGTCTCCCATATTGTTGTAAGGATACAATTTTGATGTATGTACATAAACAAATCTTAAAGTCCTATATAATGGTCAGCTATTAATATTATCTCACTACTGGTCCTTCTAAGACAACTGATTGAGGTGGTCAAGGAACGATATTTATCAGGACAAGAGAAAACTAAGAGGCATCATCTTTTATCTGAATTCTTCACTGGAGCCTGGAGTCAGGGTATAAAGAAACCTATGACTCTGCCCCTCCTGGGAAAACCACTGAACTTTGACAGGAAGGTGAGATTTCCCCAGTAATGCTCCTTTGAATGAAATTCCCAGGGTTGTGGTTTCCTTTGTAACCCTTTCCTCCCCTCTTTCCAGGTTGCACCTCAACCCCTCTGGTTTTCAGATACTGTGGCAAATCTTCGGAAATTGAGTGAATTGCCCAGTCACCTGGCTAATTCAGGATGTACTGAAGAGTTGAAGAAGGATGTGCTGGTAAGGATATCAGCTTCCCCATTTAGAAAAAACTTATCATTATAGATGAAGAAATGGGGAATCAGATATATAAACTTGGAATAGACCTTCAAATATAGACTACAAAGGGTCAGAGATGGGAGGGTTCTTAGAACACAGGATGTCAGAGCTAGGAGGCCCTTAGAACATGAAACTTTTTTTGGGGGGGGGGCGGACAACGAGAGTAAGTGATTTGCCCAGGGTCACACAGCTAGTAAGTGTCAAGTGTCTGGGGTCAGATTTGAACTCAGGTCCTTCTGAATCCAGGCTGGTGCTTTTATCCCTGCGCCACCTAGCTGCCCCAGAATATGAAACTTAAAATATAAGATCTGAAAGAGAACTTAGAGATCATCTAGCCCCATACCCTCATTTTACAGATGAAGAGACTAAGGTCCAGAGAGGAAAAGTTAGCAGCTGACCCAGAATCAGAATCTGGTTGTCTGATCAGTTTCACTTCTTTCAGTGCCCAGGAAACTCTAAGGTTTAGCCCAGATCTAACAAGATACAAGGATTCATGAAAGCCCCTGAAGGCTTGGCCCTTTGGTATTTACTGTGAGGGTACATCAAAAACTCCCTGGGGTCATAAAAAGGAGGAAATGTGACTCAGAACTACATTCTCAGAAATATTGCCTTTATTCAGGCCTTATCAGTGGTGGCCACCATGCCTTTTTTGACCTGGGCAGGCCCCTTCTATTGTTTTCCCAGTGCCCACAGATATCATCCCTGTACCTGGCTTGACTCAATTGGGTCAGTTCCTGAAGAGATGCATTGATTAAAACAACCAGCTAATAAGGGGTACTATTCCAGCACTGAGGTTGTGGAATATACCAGTTAACATTGTCTTATGAGTATTTTGCTTATGGAGGTCAACCATATTTTTCTCAATAACAATCTGCCTTGTCTACACCATAGTAAACATAAACAACCAGACCAGATCACCAACATCTAGTGATGTGTGCTTCTGAGGGCCCTTGTAGGGAGGGTGGGCCATGACTTCTTGGGAGCACTTGTGCTTACATTTACCATTTATGAAATGTCTTTAAGCTTTGGTGGGGGGACAAGGAGGGAAGGCTTTCAGAAGGGATGGAGAAGGGATACCTCAGCCTTCTAGCCCCTACATAAGCTGGGAATTGTCACTTGTCTTTGTAGGGAACATGGACTGGATTTCATGTAGAGTTCTTTCCAGTGGAATCACAAGCATGCTGGAAGACTTTGCCCTATGTGCTGAACACATTGACTGTCCTGAACTCCACCTCATCCATGATGCCATCCAGCTCTCAAGACCCACCATAGATCGTGCAGTGGGCATGGGTAAGTGACACTAGGCTACTAGATGTAGAAATCTGCTCCTGGGGTGATCTCCTCTAAGTTGATCTTTTTTTTTTTTTTTGTGGGGCAATGAGGGTTAAGTGACTTGCCCAGGGTCACACAGCTAGTAAGTGTCAAGTGTCTGAGGCCGGATTTGAACTCAGGTACTCCTGAATCCAGGGCCAGTGCTTTATCCACTGTGCCACCTAGCTGCCCCTAAGTTGATCTTCTAATAGGAATTTTCAATTTGTGATTTGTACAAGATGGCCAAAACATTAACTCTTTAATATCCTACATCTTTGACATGACAGAATCAGAGCATTTTCTTCTCGGATTAGCTCCTGGAATCCTGGCACTTCTCAATTTGCTATTAGTGAGAAAGCAGATAGTATGGTATAGTGGAAAGAACCCAGGATGCAAATTAGGAGGCCTGGAATTTAATCCTGGATCTACTCCTAGCTTCTTGGAGCAACTCCCTTGGGCAAATCTGCGAAATGAGGACACCGGAGCTAACAATCTCTTAATGGAATTTTTAGGTCCAAGATTCTATATAACATGTTAGTTAAAGATATAAGCATTCATCAAGAAAAGGGCTTCTTCCAAGCTCCTACAAAGTCCTCACCAATTCAAATCCCTCCAGATAACTAAGGTTCTAGCAGCTACCTCTATATAAGGGTGCTAAGAGTCAAGTCTGCAACCCTAAGAAGAGCAAAATTCAGTCTCTTTCCAGGACCATAATCTCTGAGGAAATGCAGCAAGGAGATTCTATAACCCTGGTTAAACAAGAGCACAATCAAGCCACCAGAGGGCAATGATGTACAAGTATGTTCACCCATGTGACTCTATCCTTTGCAAAAGAGAAATATCTAGTCTGAGAACCTTATTTTATAATTAGGGAAATTAAGGCCCAGAGAGAGGAAATGTGTTGCCAACATGACATATAACTTGGTGGTAGACACTCCAATGCTGCCAAAGGGCTGTAGTTTCCTCCATGTTGGCTCTCCCTTCACTCATGCAAATCACAGCCCTTTCATTTGAGACCTCATTACATTCATCACTTGATGGCCAGACCTCCAGCATTGAACCTCTCCTTGTTAAGCAACCTTGCTAAGCTGTCTCTTATGCAACAGATCTACTACAATCCATCCATCATGGCATTTGAACTTGGAGCTTTCTAGCTTACTAGGCCTTGTGCCACTGGGCAAGGCTTTGTCAAGAGAGGACTTTGGGGAGGGGAGTGACAGATATGCTTCTGGAAATTTACATTAGTGAGTTAGGGACCTGACATTTCTTAGATATGGAAAATCTCTTTCCTAGCATTGCAACCCGAATCTCAAACTTAGTAGATAAGTCTTAAGAGCATTTGTAAAGAGATATTAAGTAATTTGCCCATGATCACATAGCTAGTAAGTGCCAAGGGCAAAATCTGAATTCAGATCTTCCTGAATTCAAGCCCAGTCCTCTCTGTACATATAGCTTCTTCTGTGCCTGAAAAAATGTTGGTAGGGAAAAGGAACCAGACTTATGATTTTATTAGTGGAGGCAATTCCCAAGTGAGGAACCGTACTCTATAAGTGCAGGCTGACATCGTCTCTGAAACATGTGGTCTTAGGGAGTTGCCTAGACTCGCTCAGAGTAACATAACCAGTATCTGTCAAAGGCAGGGCCTGAACTCAGGTTTTCATCCACTTATGTCATGATACCCTTGCCTGAGCAACCACATAAATTGAATATCATTTTATGTGTTGTTTAAATAATACACTTGCCAGCTTTTTGGGGTTGCTAAAGAACCTTTTGTGCACCCGGGGTTCTGGGCCCCGCTCTGCCACACTGACTAGCTTGTACGGTACTGAGCAGGTCACTTCCCTTTTTGGACCTCAGTTTCCCCATCTACAAAATGAGGGCATCAGACTAGCTGATCACAAAAGTCTCTAACATCCTGTTGGCTTAAAGAGGACACTCACTTCCAAGCTCATTGGTTTTCTAAATCTAAGTTTTCACGTGCTTTGTTTGCTAAAGGCCCATTTAAAGGTTGGTACCACAGAGAGAAACAGCCGGATAGCTGGTAAGGAGGACCAAATGGCAATAGATGCCTTTACTCTTCTTCTACCTTGAAAGCTGTTTTCTCCCTGCTTAGGAGGAACTAGTACTGTCACTTGCCCTTGGACTCCCACAACTCTTTCTCTAGAGTGTAGTGAAAAGCATGTTTGGCTCAAGGTCTCAAGTTCTTGGACCTCAGTCCAAGTCTTTAGTCTGACACTTAATGGCTCTGTGACCCAGGGCAAGTCATTAAACTTCTCTGGGCCTCAGTTTTTTCTTCTCTAAAATAGGATAATAATACTTGTCTGTGTCCTGGTAAAGTGTTTTGTAGAGTTTAAAGAGCTAGAGGAATGTGAGTTAATATTATAGTCCTTTGCACTTTTATACTTCAACTCTAGGTAATTATGTTTATATAAAATAATAGGAGCAACTAGGTCGTGCAGCAGGTAGAGTAGATAGCAAATGTGCCAGGCCTGAAGTCAGGAAGACTCATTTTTCTGAGTTCAAATCCAACCTTAGACATAAATGTGACTCTGGGCAAGTCCCTTAACCCTGCTTGACTCAGTTTCCTCATCTGTAAAGTGAGATGGAAAAGGAAATGGCAAACCATTCCAGCATCTTTGCCAAGAAAACTCCAAATGGGGTCATGAAGACTTGGATACAACTGAAGCGGAAAAATAGTTAACAACCTATAGGAAAACTAGAAGGCTTTCTTTGGGAAGAAAACTTTCTTAGAGTGTCCTTTTGTGGGGCCTAAGTTTGGCTATTTGTCTTCAATCTTAACCAAGTGTGATTCCTTTTTTTAGACAAGAGCATTTTCTACACGGAGATACTGGCCCGGCTTTATTCCTTCTCTTCTCTCTACCCCTCACTCATTGGACAGCTGTGCCACCAGTGCATGAGATGGTTTAATGCATATCCACATCCTGTTCTCATCCCTCTCTGTGGGTTCCTTCTACCTCCAGGAGGGCCCCTTCGAGAGACACTCACAGGCTATCACAAAGGTAGGTTACACCAGTGTCCTCCAAATCCCATAACAGAGGAATGGTGGGGAAAGAACAAAGGAATCAGATGGCCTAGTTTCAAGTCCTGGCTTTGACACCGTGTAACTGATTTTGGGTAGGTCAATTCTCAGACCTCTGTTTCTTCATTTGTAAAAAATAGGACCATGGGGGCAGCTAGGTGGCACAGTGGATAGAACACTGGCCTTGGATTCAGGAGGACCTGAGTTCAAATCCAGCCTCAGACACTTGACACTAGCTGTGTGACCCTGGGCAAGTCACTTAACCCCAATTGCCTCACCAAAAAAACAACAACAAAAACAAAACAAAACAGGACCACAGAAAGGTGGGGGAATACCTTATGCAAGGTCACACAATTAGGTAATGGTACAGATAGTCCTAGGACCCAGTTTCTTTGTCTAGGTCTCTTGGCCCTACACCATCACTGTCCTGTACTTCTATACCCAATCAAAGGGGGTCTAAATATGCAGTTTGCTCATCTTTTTCCCACTCAAAGAATCTCTAGAGCCCCCCTTTTTGTTTTTTTTTTTTTTTGGTGAAGCAATTGGGGTTAAGTGACTTGCCCAGGGTCACACAGCTAGTAAGTGTCAAGGGTCTGAGGCCGGATTTGAACTCAGGTCCTCCTGAATGCAGGGCCGGTGCTCTATCCACTGCGCCACCTAGCTGACTTCTAGAGCCCTTTCAAAGTTCATCATTGTCAAAGGTGGGAGGGAGGGTGGGTTCCCCAAATCTGGCATTATTCACTGACAGGAAGGGGATGTGAGGATGTGAAGAGCCTTGAATCACTTTAGCTGAGAACATGTCTAAGGTCCCTGCCAGACCTAACTTCCAATGTTTTATGTTTTAAAACCTTTTCTAGCTTTAAATTTCTGTGTTCTAAGGTTCCTTCCTGCTTTGACATTCTATGTTTCAAGGAACTTTCTAGTTTTGATTTTCTGTTTTAAGGTAATTTCCAACTCTTATCATCCTATATGGTCCCTATTCAGCTCTAGAATTCACAAATATGGATGAGAATTGCCTATCTATTATTTGCATTAGTTGATTAATCAGTCAATCAACAAACATTTGTTAAATGTCTACTATGTGCCAGGTATTATGCCAGGTGCTGGAAATACAAAGACAAAAGTAATACAGTCCCTGACCTTAAGGAGTTTATATTCTACCAGAGGAGACATGTACATTTACAAGGATATACAAAACTAACACAGGATGAGGTGGCTAAATTGATAAAATGTCTGGCCTGGAGTCTGGAGGACCTAAGTTTAAATCTGGCCTCACACACTTACTAGTGACCCTGGGCAAGTCACCTAACCCTGTTTGCCTCAATTTCCTCATCTGTAAAGTGAGCTGTAGAAGGAAATGGCAAACCACTTCAGTATCTTTGCCAAGGAAACCCCAAACAGGGTCACAGAGTCAGACATGACTGAACAAAAATGACAACAAAATTTTAGACCAAAAGGGTACTGTGGAGGTTAGGGAAGGCCTCCTCTAGGAAGTGGTTCTTGTGCTGAGCTTTGAAAGAAACCAGGGATTCTAAGAGTCAGAAGAGAGGAGGGAGGGAGGACATTCCAGGCACAAGGGGACAGCCTGGGCATGACAGGCTGCTCCATATTCCATTAGGTCCCAAAGCTGCTTCAGGCAACCAATTTTCTCTGCTATTAAAAATGACTTCATTTCCTGTTTCATTTAGCTTTCCTGTCATGGGGAAAATCTAGTTTTCTGTGACCCTCTCTGGGATTTCCCATTTTCCATGAGTGAGATCCCATGGGTATTCTCAGGGGTTGTCCTGTGCTGTCTCATGCTGACTCAGATGTACCAGCATCTCTGGAGGCCACTATTTATAAGGAATAAATACTAGTAATGAGCCTGTAGCCAAGGGGAAAGAAAAGGTTGGATAATTAGAGGCACTAGTGCTTTTAACTTATTTTTGAAAGGAAGGAAATACACATCTGCTTATCCATCTATCCATCCATCTACTCATCCACCCATCCATATATCCATCCATCCGTCTATCTCTCTAACCTAACAACCGATCATAATCACTTATAGAAATGGTAGTTGAATCATGACAATCCTTGATCAGTCAGGAATCTGGCTTCATAGTGGAGGCCAGTGCACGTCATTTTTATCTATTAAAGCAATGAGCACTGGCCCTGTACATAGTAGGTGCTTGTTGAATTGAACACACACTACTGGACAATTTGCTGAGGCTGTAACTAGGGTGGGACGGCCGAGGCTTTGCCCCAGAAGGTGCTGAGAGCCCTGAAACTCTTTTAGCAGCTGAGAGACAACTGAACTTAGCACCTAATTAATAAGAATAAAGAAGTTAACAAATGGCATCTTTTCTCCCTGCCCCCACCCTATTCTTTCCACCTGGTAGCACCTAAATGAGCTTCTCTCTGGCCTGGCCCCACTATGTTCTCTCTCATTTTCCATGTCCTGGGGTCTATCTCCACCTCAACTTAATATGTCTTACAAAATGGATTTGAATATGTTTAATGTTGCTTACCCTAGATGCCCCAAATCCTAATAACAGCTTTGCAGCTCAGCATAAAGAGCAATGTGATGGGAATCAGGAGATATGTATTTAATTTTAGTTCTACTACATATTAATTATATGACCTTGGGCAATTCATCATTCCTCTACCTCAGTTTCCTCACTTGTTAAATAAAGGGACTGGACTAAATTACCTTTTTTTTTTTGGTGAGGCAATTGGGGTTAAGTGACTTGTCCAGGGTCACACAGCTAGTAAGTGTCAAGTGTCTGAGGTTGGATTTGAACTCAGGTCCTCCTGAATCCAGGGCCAGTGCTCTATCCACTGCGCCACCTAGCTGCCCCTCGACTAAATTACTTTTAAAGTGCTCTTAAAGATAATATGTTCAACTAGATAATTTTAAAGTACCTTGCCAGCTCTTATATTTTATGTTGCAAGATCCTTTCAGTTTTGATACTCTATGTAGTTGTATAGTAGATAGGCACTGGGCTGCAATCAGGAAGACATGAGTTTTGATTCCTACTCAGACTAGCTGTGTGACCCTAGGCAAGTCACCCAACCTCTCTCAGCCCTCAGTTTCTTCATCTGTAAATAGAGATAACAATAGCACCTAACTCATAGAGTTGTTGCAAGAATCAAATGAGTTAACAGAAAGTATTTGAAAAATCATGACTGCTATTGTTATATTGTGTTCTATGGCCCCCTTCCAGTTCTAACATTCTATGTTTTAAGCTCTGACATTCTGACATTCTATGTTCTAAGCTCTGACATTCTGACATTCTATGTTCTGTGTTCTAGGGGTCCTTCCAGCTCTGATATTCTGTGTCCTAAGGTCCTTTTCTGCTTTGATATTCGATGTTCTAAGATCTCCCCCTTTTTACTTCAATATTTTATTTTTTCCCAATTATGTGTAAAATTTAAAAAAGATTTCTACCCCTCCTCTCTCCAAGACAGTAAAACCATTTGATATAGGTTAAACATGTGCAGTCATACAAAATATATTTCCATATTAGTCATGTTGTGAAAGAAGACATAAACAAAAAAAAATTTTTTTAAGTGAAAAATGGTATGTTCTGATTTGCACTCAGACTCCAGCAGTTCTTTCTCTGGAGATGGATAGAATTTTTCATCATGAGTCATTTGGAATTTTCTTCCTTAAGTCCTTCACAGTTGATCATTGTACAATATTACTATTACTGTACCCAATGTTCTCTTGGTTCTGCTCACTTCATTTTGCATCAGTTCATGTCTTTCCAGGTTTCTCCGAACTCCTCCTGCTCATCATTTCTTACAGCACAATAGCATTCCATTCCATTCATATACCACAACTTGTTCAGCTATTCCCCAATTGATGGATGTTTCCTCAATTTCAAATTCTTTGCTGCCACAAATAGAGCTGCTTTAATATTCTTTGTACAAATAATCTCTGTTTTCACTCTGACATTCTATGCTCTATGCTCAAGGAGTCCTGTCCTATGTTTTAAGGTCCTTTCCACATCTGACATTCTATGTTCTAAGGAGTTTTTGGTTGTTGTCATTGTCATTGAAGGTATAACTTTCACTACTTTAATTCTATGTGCAAGGTCTATGGTGAATCCATAGATGAACACAGAATAGTCCTCCCATCATCATGGAGTTTGAAGTGTAATAGAAAAGATAAGACATGTACACAGACAAGGCCCACAAAGCAGAATGAAAAAAGAGCCATATCAGAAGTATGGGTAAAGTCCACAGGGAAGGGGGATCAAAGAGAGGACTATGGGATAAGAGAAATCACCGAAGGCTTTTTCGTAAGAGGTGGAATTTGAACTGCTTCCAAGAATAATTTTCTTTGAAACACAAATCCACCTTGATTGTAGAGGGTTTTATAGTGGAAGGCACTCAAGGCCCATTGGTAAATAACTCTCATATTTCCCTTATGTGTATGCAGCTTAAAAAGCTTGAAAAATGTTTCCCACTAATTTGTGCGCTCCCAGTGCTTAATCTGTAGCTATTCTTTTCTAGCATTAAGTGAGATCTCAGTCTTTTCTCTCCATTTCTCTTCCTTTCTGTCTCACCTCTGTGTTTCCTGCAGGCATCACCGCGATAGAGTGGAGCTCCAACAACAAATTCTTGATAGTTGGATCACAGAATGGCGTCCTGGTTGTGTGGGGCATGCAGGAGCGGGAGAGTCAGGTGGTGCACATCTTAACTGGTCACACTGGTGAGACTCTGAAAGGGAATCTTTCTCATTTATTTCTTTTGATGGTTACAGCAAACTTTCTGAGGACCTGGGCCTCCACACAATCAGAGGCAATAGGAAGGGAATGGAAATCATGGCATTGGGTGATTTCTTGAAGGCTAGGGGCATTCGGAGCTAGAGAAGACAATATGTAGGAGGGATATGTGACACTTATATTGATGCATTTATTTAAAGGACTGTCATTGTGGAAGGGGCAAGATCCACTTGGCCTCAGAGGGCCAAGAATAATGGGGGAAAGTTGCAGAGAGGTAGGTTTAGATTTAAGATAATGAAAAACTTCTTCATAATGAGAGAGATCCAAAGATGGAAGGGGTGGTTGGGGTGGTAATGGGTGAAACCCTTGAGGTGTGATTGAAGCAAAGCCTGAATGATCAGCCAGTCAATCAGTCAGCAAGCATTATTAAGTACTGACTGTATTCCAGGCACTGTGCTAAGTGCTAGGGACATAAAAATAGGCAAAACCACATCTTTTACCCTTAAAGAACTCATAGTCTAATGGTAGAGACAACATTAAAGCAACTATGTACATTTGTACATACATACACATAGGATGTGTATTGGAAGATGATCTTGGAGGGAAGACATTAGCATTAAAGGGGGTTCTTTTGGAAAGGGATTTTTCAGGGTAAATAGAAGGTAATCTCATGTATAAGGGGCTAAAATTCTAGCTATACTGTCTAAAATATCTAATGAGTGGTTGCCAATAAACTATAAGCCTTAGCAAGAGTTAGACTTTTAAGCATGTATTAAAGAGAATAAGAATTTGGTAAAGAGAGAGAGAAAGGCCTAGATTCATCTATCTATTGAAGGGAGAGCACATTTTTTGCTCCCTTCTCCACTGGAGTCCTCAGGAAAGAGAGCGAATCAGAGAGCCAGCCTTGCCCCCTTTTCCTCCCACAAGCAAATGTCACTTCCTGACGCCAAAGAAAAGACGCGTGGTCTTGCCCTCAGAGACCTTCTCCTCATGGTGGCGCTTTCCTACAGTAAGTCTCCAGCAGGTGGCATCATTCCAATCATTACACATGCTAGCAGTGGGAGGTGGTGATATTGGAGAGACTGGGAAGGCCTCTTGTAGAAGGTGGGATTTGAACTGTATTGAAGGAGACCAAGGCAGCTAGGAGGCAGAGGTAAGGAGGAAGAGCATTCTGGGAATAGAGGGCAGCCTGTGAAAGAGTATGGAGTCAAGAGATGGAGTGTTACGTGTGAGAAACAGCAAGAAGGCTGGATCATAGACTACATGGGTGAGAATAAAGTGACTGGGAAGGTAGGAAGGGAGGAGAACGTCCTGGGGGTTGGTAGATAATAGCTACCAAAATCTTGACTGGGTGATGAATGTGGATTGAATGAATCTCAAAAGGGAACTTACTGATTGATGATGGTAGAGGGAGAATCTGCAAGTAGAAGTAGGGTTGTTATTGTTCAGTTGTTTCAGTCATGTCCAACTCTTCATGACCCCATTTGGGGTTTTCTTGGCAAAGATACTAGTGTGGTTTGCCATTTCCTTTTCCAGTTCATTTTCCAGATACAAATAGTGTTAAGTGACTTGCTCAGAGTCACCCAGCTGGTAAGTGTCTGAGACCAAATTTGAACTCAGGTCTTCCTGACTCCAGGACTGGTGCTCTATCCACTGAGCCACCTAGCAACCTCTCAAAATCCCTCATCATGACCACTGTGGGAGGGGGAGTAGGGTTGAGGGCAATGGGAGTAAGGGACAGGGCAGTAGGGGATGTGGAATTGTGTTTGTACAATGACAACTGGCGGGTGGCATCAGAATCACAAGAATTGAGAGAGTAGAGTATGCTAGTTATTAAGGAACGAGCCCAAGCAGAGCATCAATGGCTGAGAAGAGGTCTGTAGGGGGATGCAGGTGATTAGACCATTTATTGGGGATGTTGTACAGGGGCATCTTGTTCAGGTATAGAGTGGATTAGATGGCAGCCTCTGAGGTCCCTTCGAGCCCTGAGATTTTGAGATTCTATATCCATACCACTTACTCAGATCTATTCAGCTGTCTTTATTTTTATAAGTTCTTACAGAAAATAGTTTTATATAAATATAAAATAAAGACAAAACTTATATGTTAATGATTAAACTGATCTTTTAAAAATGGCATTGCATATTACAATATCCTACATTATCCTTCAAAGTATGGATTTTTTTAAAATCATTTTTTTAAGTGAGGCAATTGGGGTTAAGTGACTTGCCCAAGGTCACACAGCTAGTAAGTGTTAAGTGTCTGAGGCCAGATTTGAACTCAGGTACTCCTGACTCCAGGGCTGGTGCTCTATCCACTGCACCACCTAGCAGCCCCAAAAGTATGGATTTTTGGTAAAAATTATCTTGCTAGGAAGTGAGGACAGCACAGTAAAGAGAGTGCCAGGGCTATTGTTAGAAAAAGCCTGGGTTCAAAATACTCCTCTGACACTTACTTAGATGTGTTTCCCTAGGCAAATCACTTAACCAATTGACACCTCTTTTTTCATCTTTAACATGAAGCCAATACTTGTAGTGGGAGCAGCTAGGTGGTGACTAGCTGTGTGACCCTGGGCAAATCACTTTGCCCTGTCTGCCTCAGTTTCCTTACCTGCAAAATGAGCTGGAGAAGGAAATGGCAAACTATTCCAATATCTTTGTTAAGAAAACCCCAAATGGGGCCACTAAGAGTTGGACATGTCTGAAAATGACCAAACAACAAAAATACTTTTAGCACCTGCCTTACTGGATCATTGGGAAGTTCAAAAGAGGTGATATACACAAAGAACTTTGCAAACCTTAAAATGCTCTATAAATGTTATTATGATGGCTATTTGTTTCAAAGCCATTGGCATTTCTAGTTGTTGAAATGTTAACATATCTCAAGTATTGTGAATGTTCTCTCCTGGGCTATAGGAGAGGTGAGGTGTGTGAAAACATTTGGACAAGGCAATTACGCCATCTCTGCTTCTAAGGACCGCACACTGCGCTCATGGAATTTAGTTTCTGGCAAGGAGAAGTATGTTATTCGTGATGCAGTCTCTACTGATTCCAGAGAACCACATTTTTGTTGCCTTCATGTGGATGAAAAGAATAAAGTTGTATATTCAGTATCTGGTTCAAAGGTATGGAGGACATGAAGCATCAAACCATGGGAACTGTTATCAAAATTCAGGAGGCAGGGGAGGTGATGTGTGGAGTCGCATCAGTTGCAAAGGTCCTAATGAGGGGCACCAGCTTCTCTCCCACTCTGAGGCTTCCTGGATAAAAGCAAGGAGGCCCAGAGATGCTAAGCACTGTTTCAATGGTCCAATAGAATGCCAAGCTGATGGACTTTGTGGGGAGGATGGAAGACATGAAAGCCAGGGAGGAGAGCACTGATGTTCTGGGTGTCTGGTATTCCTAAGTGGCCTTCCTTGTGGGCTTGTTTCTCCCCTTACTTAAGTCTCCATTCTATTTTGCATGGCTGTTGAATCTTCTCAAATCTATCTATCCATCCTCCTTCCCACCTTCTCAGGAGAGGATCCCATCACACTTTACTGAGAAAACAGAAGGCATTAGTCTCAAGTTGCCCTCTTTCCTTTCCTATATAGCCAAATTCCTTTACAGTATCCCTGATTCTTTCCTCCAGTCTCTGTTACAGAGATAGTCCTACTCCTCACCAAGGTCAACTCCCTCTTCATATAACCTTGATACCATCCCATTCTATGCCCCCACAAATCATTTCCTCTCTCTAATCTTGTCTTTATCTGTTGGTTCCCTTTCTGCTGCCTACAAAATGTTGGAGTCTCCCTACTCTTTAAAAATCCTTACTTAACCTACCATCCCTACAAACTATCATCCTGTATCTCTCCTTCCTTTCACAGCTCAATACTAGACAAATCTGCCTACATGCTATGGCTATACTCCTCCCACTCCTCAGTGGTCAACAATCTAACTTTCAATCTCATTACTTTACTGAAACTGCTCTCTCTAGTTAACAATGATCTCTGAAATAAAAGTTTAATTTCTTTTGTTTTTACATAGTCTAAAATTTCTCCTGCCCCTTCCCATAGAGTCATCCCTTATGCCAACAAAGACTTTTTTTTTTCAAAGAAAAAGAAGAGGAAGTGGGAAAAAACAGCCAAACGTATCAATTCAACAACAATTTAGACAGTATATTCAATGTTCCACACCCACGGGCCTCCCACTTTTGCTGAGTAATAAGGAAAAGTGTTTTCTCATATCTCTCCTTTCTGGCCAAGCTTATACTTTGTAATTTTGCAACATTCACTCTCAGTTGTTTTGTGGTTATTGTTCTTTCCATTTCTATTGTTTGTAGCCATTGTGTGTATTGTTACCTTGTGTCTGCTTTACTTGAGTTCAGTTTATCTAATCTTTCCCTGCTTCGCTTTATTTATCATATTTGTCTTTTCTTACAGCACAGTAATGTGGAGTTTGAAATTGTCCAACCTACAATAAAAGAGACTGAGGCAGAGCTCTGAGCCAATGGCACTTTATTAAAGGGCCCATGGTCCCCTCTAATGAAGTGGGCCCAATATCTTTCTCACAATCTGAGGAAGGTTCTTCCAGGGCCTTATTTTTATAAGGTCTGATACCAGATTTGATACTTGAACACTCTAGAGGGGCTACACAAAATACAGAATCTCATTGGTTGATAGACCTTGCCTTGAGGGCCAAAAAATGATGCATCAGCTAGAAATGGTATGTCAGCAGGTAGAGGTCTCAGGTTGGGCAACGCATGCATCTCCACTGACTGTGCTGGGAAGTACAAAAATAAGTTGGGGGACTTCCCATGTAATTGAGTCATATCCATGCTGGGCTTGGTCACCTTAATGAAGACAAAAAAAGGGTGGAGGGTTCCTAGTTAGCTTCCTCTGATTAAGCAAGTGAACTTACAACCTGCAATTTACAGTCCTGGGGCCTAATATATAGAACTTATAATCACTAGCCCTATGGAATAATATCAAACTGATCAATATTGATTAGAATAGAGCAAGGGTCCAAGTCAATAATTTCTCACAGTAACATTCCATTGAAAATTTGTTTATCCATTCCCCAACCAATGGGCATATACTTCCTTCTTTTTGTGGTTGTTTGAAACAGTTTATTTTTTTTAAAATAATAAACATTTTTTGGGGGTAGCTAGGTGGCACAGTGGATAAAGTACCAGCCCTGGATTCAAGAGGACCTGAGTTCAAATCCAGCCTCCAACACTCGACACTTACTAGCTCTGTATGACCTTGGGCAAGTCACTTAACCCTCATTGCTCCACACACAAAAAAATAATAAACATTTAAATTTATAGTTTTGAGTTCCAAATTTTATCCCTTCTTGCCTCCCTCCCTGAGGCAGTAACCAATCATATATAGGTTATACATGTGCAATTATGTAAAACATTACCATATTAGTCATTTTGTATAAGAAAACTTGAATAAAAGAAAAAAAATGAAAGAAAGTGAAAAATAGCAGGGCATCTACTTCCAACGATCTCTCATTGCCAAACTAATGGCCTCTTCTCAGTTCTCATCTATCCCTATCCCTTTGAAGCACTTAACTCTGTTGACCACCCTCTTTCCTCATGGACACTGTCTCTTCTGTAGGTTTTCCTTATATGGCTCTTTCTTAATTTCCCCCCTGCTTGTGTGACTGCAGTTTCCTTTGCTGTATCTTCATCCATGTCATGTCTACTAACTTTGGGTATGCCCCTGGGTTTTGTCCTGGGCCTGCTTTTCTTCTCCACCTACACTCTCTCTTAGTGGCTTCATTAGATCCCATGGATTTAATTATCATTTCTCTATGCAGTTGATAACTAACATTGATAGCTGACCTTTATATAGTGCTTACTTTGCTCCAGGCACTGTGCTAAGCACTTTACAAATATGACCTCATTTGATCTTCAAGACAACTCTGGGATGTAAATGTTATTATTAGCACAATTTTACAGTTGAGGAGGGGCAGCTAGGTGGCTGATAAGTACTTGGCCTGGAGTCAGGAAGACCCATTTTCCTGAGTTCAAATCTGGCTTCAGATACTTACTAGCTGGGTGGCTCTGTGCAAGTCACTTAAACCCATTTACCTTAGTTTCCTCATCTATAAAATGAGCTAGAGAAGAAAATGGCAAACCACTCTAGTATCTTTGCCAAGAAAACCCCAAATTGGGGTCATGAAGAGTTAAACTTGACTGAACAACAATAGTTTGAAGAAACTGGGACAAAGAGGTTAAATGACTTGCTCAGGGTAACACAACCAGAGGTTAGATTTGAACTTAGGTCTCCCTGACTACAGGCCCAGGGCTCTATCTACCACACCATCAGCTGCATGACTCTCAGATCTATATTTTCAGCTTTAGTCTCTCTCTTGAATTTTAGTCCCATCATCAACTGTCAGAAATTTGAAATGATATCCCAAAGGCATCTCATATTCAGCATGAGTATGAGATTTCAATGTGAGTCATTCTTTTCTTCTCCAGACACCATCATCCAGCTTGCAAGTCATGCATATTCACAACATCAGAGTAATCCTTTCCATCTCACTTTCCCTCATCCCACATATTAAATTAATAGACAAGTCTTGTTGATTTTTCCTCCACACCATCTTATAGGGCTATCTCAGGCCTTCACATCACCTTTTTTTTTTTTCTGGGTGGGGCAATGAGAGTTAAGTGACTTGCCCAGGGTCACACAGCTAGTAGGTGTCAAGTGTCTGAGGTCAGATTTGAATTCAGGTCCTCCTGAATCCAGGGCCAATGCTTTATCCACTGTGCCACCTAGCTGCCCCACATCACCTTTTGCATAGACTATAACAATAGCCTCCTAACTGATATCTTTGCCTCTAGGAATTTCCCTTCTCCAATCTATCCTCTATAAAGCTGCCAAAGTGAGTTTCCTAATGCATAGACCTGACTTCTGCTCAATAAACTCCAGTGGTCCCCTAGTACTTCCAGGATCAAATACAGAGTCCTCAATCAAATGCCACCTTGTGTGTAAATCTTTTCCTGATACTCCCAGCTGCTAGTGTCTCTTTCTAGAGATCACTCTGCGTTTATTTATTTTAAATGTGTTTTTTTGTATATATGTACACCTTGTCTACTACCCTGATAGAATAGAAGCTTCCTGAGAGGGACTTTCATTTTCTTCTTTGTATCTTCAGTACCCCTTCAGTACCAGGCACATAGTAGGAGCTTATAAGCTCTTGTTGATTGACTGATCCATGGTATTACCCTATTTTGTGTGTGACCTTGGGGAAAAGCTTATATATTGGCCAGTACTATGAGCTGCCTGACATCTTAAGCTTAGAGTATATACCGAAGGTCAAGATGATGATGACTATCACAAAGGCAATGCTTTCATTCTTTATTTTTTTTTTGTGGGGCAATCAGGGTTAAGTGACTTGCCCAGGGTCACACAGCTAGTAAGTGTCAAGTGTCTGGGGCCGGATTTGAACTCAGGTACTCCTGAATCCAGGGCCGGTGCTTTATCCACTGCGCCACCTAGCCGCCCCAATGCTTTCATTCTTGATAGCACCTTCTGATCCCTTTTCAATTTTCTCTGCAGAGCTTGGCTCATCAGATGGCCCTAATAGTTAGAAGCCAAGAAATCATGACAGAATGATAGAGTAATTGGAAGGGTGCTAGAGGCATCTAGCCCAGCCTCTATATCCACAACAGTAACCTTCTCTACAGCATCCCTCATGGGTGGTCATCCTGCCTCTTTCTGTAGTCCTCCAATGATAGTAGAAATGCTGTATCACCTCTTTGCACTGTTGTTGTTCAGTCATTTCAGTCATATCCAATGCTTTGTGACCCCGTTTGGGGTTTTCTTGGTAGAGATACTGGAGTGGTTTGCCATTTGCTTCTCTAGCTCATTTTACAGATGAGGAAATGTAGGCAAACAGGGTTAAGTGTCTCACCCAGGGTCACATAGTTCTAAGTGTCTGAGGCTGAATTTGAACTTAGAAAGATGAGCCTTCCTCACCTCAGGCCTGGCACTCTATTCACTGTGCTACCTAGCTGCCCATAGTGCCCAAAAGTGATCGAGGCTGGGATTTGAACTCAGGTTTTCTCATTCTGAATCTAGGCTTCTTTCCACTGCATGATCTCTATTTCTGTAGTAGACTGTAACAGGTGCCACTTTGTTCTCATGGGTGAAGGAGGATGTATTCTTCTATGCTGGTCAAATGCAGATCAGTCTTGCTTTGTGTGTGCCCTGTAGAAAAGGATCCCATTGTGGGTGGGGGTGGGTACCCTCTTTGGTTTCTGGGTGTCTGTATGTGAAGAAGGAGTCTAAGGGGCTAGTTGGTTCAACTCGGTCAGATTCCTAGGGGTAGCATTGGCCTCTGTTGAGCCTTAACTCAGATTAATCTGGATAGATTGATATCTGAGAATATGGTTCTGACATCCCATTCCCATCCCCTACAAAGACAGGTAGTTTACTAGGGAAGATGTACCTCCCGCCAGTGGGAAAAATGGTAGACACTTTCATTGATGAGAGAGAACCCTAGTTTAAGGCCAGCAGACTGATTGTGTTTCTTTTCTTTATTCACTTTAGGTTAATGCATGGACCTGGAAACTGCAAAAGCCATTTTCCACATTGCGGGTGATGCACGAGATCCTTGGCTATGGGCGCACAGTATTTCTTTCAAGCTCAGGGGTTGTGACACTGTCTAAAGAAGGGCTTGTGAGTACCTGGGAGCTCACACTGAAAATCCAGATCAAAGCATTACCTCTCCAGTATAAGGAAGAAACCTTGAATAGTGGGGTCTCACTCCAGAGAGCAAAGGACGGATGGTTGTTGCTCCAACAGTGGTTCCCTCTTATTGGTATGCATCTTTGGTGACTATTATCATTAGCTCCAAACCCCTAAAAGTGAGTGCCTGGCTGGCTATTAGGGTGATAGCTATATATCTTAGGCAGGCTGTTTAATATGAAGGAAAGAACACCGAGTATAAAAGATCTGGGCTTGAGGACTGGCTTCATCAAGGTGCTTGTGTAACTGTGAGGGAGTCATTTCCCCCTTCAGACCTCAGTTTCTTGTATATAAGATGAAGGTGCTGGACTAAATGTTCCCTAGGGCCCCTTCAATCTCTGACATGCGTGCTTTCATTTCTAAGGTCCCTCCTAGCTTTACTATCCCATGTTCTGAGGACCCTTCTGTCCCTGACATTTTGTATTCTAGAAGATCTCCCCCAGCGCTCTGTTCAGTTCTGAAGATGTTAAGTTCTAAGGTAATTTCCAACTCTGACAACCTATGATCCTTTGTCCATACACAAGACTATTGTCAGGACCAACTGAGAAAACAGGCGTGAAAGTGCTTCGTAAATATGAGCCATTTATTGCCTAAAAATAATTAGGAATGTCATTCCCATTGTATTCTCCTACAGCATAAAAACATTCTGCTTCTATGAAATAGAAAAAGGGAAGAGAAAGGTATTATATATATTTTTTGTTTTTGTTTTGTTTTGTGGGACAATGGGGGTTAAGTGACTTGCCTAGGGTCACACAGCCAGTAAGTGTCAAGTATCTGAGGGTAGATTTGAACTCAGGTCCTCCTGAATCCAGGGCCAGTGCTTTATCCACTGTGTCACCTAGCTGTCCCCAGAAAGGTATTATAAACCTACTGACTCACATCAATACAACAGATCACAAAATAATAATCATGATGTCTATAGCACTTTCCTTACAATGCTATGAGGGACATGATTAAATATTATCATTTTAAAGATGAAGAAAGTGAAGATTGAAAAGGTAAAAGGTCTTGCCCAAGATCATATTTGTAGTATTTGAGCTGATATCTGGATAGGTCTTCAAACTCCCAAACCAGTACTTTTTCTATTCTATATCAGAGGAAATAAATAAAGGTAATTGATTCTAACTATATACCCAGTTAATGAAACTTCTCTATAATATTCTTGGCTGAGACGCAATTAGTCTTGCTCGAACACCTCTATGACAAGAAGTTCATAACCTTATAGGTAGCCTGGTTTGGTTGTTAGTTAGGCTTTGATAGGTAGAAGAGTTCTTTCTTAGACTGTAGCTAAAATCTGCCTCCCTATAACCAGTTTATGGACTCAGAGGATGATGTAGATCTGGAAAGGTACTTCAGAAGGCCGATCTAATGCAACCCTGTCTGAAGCAAGAATAAAACTTCTTCTAGGAACACACATACAAGTGTTTATTAGCTCTGTTGAAATAGCTTTAGAGTGATGTGGCACTCACTATTTGGAGCCTGTATGACATAAGTAGAAAGAACTGGTGGACCCCAGTCCCATCACAGTTGATCCCTGACCCTCTTAGTTTACAGCCGATATTGGATCAAAAGTTAAGTTGGGTGAAACTCAAAGGCCAAATGTTAGACAGCCCTCGAGTTTTGAAATAACTCCTGTACAGCTTCTGCTCTGAGAAGGATGGTCAAAAAAATGAACTGGATTTTTTTTTTGGTGCAGAAAGAACCAGATCTATGTTTACTGAATAAGAATAGTGTCTAGCACATGCATTGGAGGAGCCAATGTGCAAAGGTTCTAATTATTTGACAACAGTTTGCTTTCTCTATTCCCAGAAGGAAAATTTTCCCTTTTATAATTCCCAGGTTTATACTTGAAGGTTACAGCTCCCTCTTTCTTTTTTCTTTTTTTAAAAATTATTTTATTTATTTATTTATTTATTTTATTTTTTTGCAGGGCAATGGGGGTTAAGTTTTTTTTTTTAGTGAGGAAATTGGGGTTAAGTGACTTGCCCAGGGTCACACAGCTAGTAAGTGTTAAGTGTTTGAGGCTGGACTTGAACTCAGGTACTCCTGACGTCCAGGGTGTGGTGCTCTATCCACTGCTGTCACCTAGCTGCCCCTACCCTCTTTCATTTTTAACCTAATCTAGAAGGGATTATGCAGGGTTCTCTTATAAGTAGCAGGGCTAAGAGGAAATGGCAGAGGAGAGGACACTGTATCATCACATTTCCTTGCTAGGCACGGACCAGCAAAGATAACTTTACTACTCCTGTTAGTTTGGTGAAATAAATGGGGGAGGGAGAGCAAAATGTGGTG
Source organism: Dromiciops gliroides (assembly GCF_019393635.1). Lineage (NCBI taxonomy): Eukaryota > Metazoa > Chordata > Mammalia > Microbiotheria > Microbiotheriidae > Dromiciops > Dromiciops gliroides. The sequence goes on along the minus strand of NC_057861.1, from coordinate 58,522,069 downwards.
CGACCTCTAATTGTGATGCCTAGGGTGGGGGGGGCGGTCTTAATTGCCATTACATGGGAAATCCTGTGCAGTAGATCTTCTGGGAACTTAAATTAAAATTTTGCTATATATCTCCCCTTTCTTCCCGCAAACAGATCTCCCTCAGGGAAGCCAGTCTGCTGGGAAAAAGTCCCTACTGCTGTGCAGCTTCTGGTAGTTTTCAGAGATGAATCTCTTCTTGCTGCAGGTACAGAATGGTTCTGGCCCTCTTACCTGATAATATCATCTCTCTGTGTATGTATGTACACACACACACACCACACACACACACACACACACACACAATACACTTCACATAGTATTTTATAATTTACCAAAGTAACTTCTCATCCATTATCTCCTTTGATCCTTACAACAGCCCTATTTGAGAGAGAGAGGGAGAGATTATTATAGCCATTTTACAGGTAGGGAAATGGAGGCTCAGGGAGGGGAGTGAACTGTCCAGGTTTGTATGGCTCAGAGGTGAGAGATTTGGGATTAGAACCTAGGTCTTCTGGTTAAGTCCATGGTTATTTTGTACTATATCATTCTCTTGATGAAATGGAAATTGTAACTTTAAACTAGAACTTTGACAAGTTTGCTTTGAATCTAATGAAATGTTTAGCTTTGAAGGAAGGGGGAGGAGATAGGATGGTTGATCTGTAGTGGATATTGATTCCAACCTAAAATTATGGTCACTGAGGGTCTGCAGAAAGACCTCCAAGAACCTCTGGAATGCATCATACCAGGAACTAAATATATCTGACTACAGTATTTACTGGACTATTTTTAGGACAGTGGTTCTTCAGGCATCAGTCTGTTCTCCCTTTAGGGAGGTGGAGCAGGGCAGTAGCATCCAAGAAGCCTTGACTCTCCAGAGTTATCTATGAAGAGTAGAGCTGTCTAATGTGATGAACCTTTCAAACGCAACATAAGTATAGAGTGGATTTTGTAGTTCTATTAAAGATTGCATTAAAAATTCTAGCTGCTACAATGAAATTTCAGACACTTCCATAAGATGGCTCCTGGGATTCTTAAAACATTCCATAAAATGCCCTTTGGTGGGAATAAAAACTTCAAACAACACAAAAGTTGCAAGGGGTTGGAATTTAAAATGTCCAGTCCCATTTGCTTGATTCTGCTTCTGTTTCTAGTGACCATTTTATATTTCAATTTAACCTAACAAATAATAACTCATATTTATATAAAGTTTTAAAATACAAGAATCATCAGAGTATTGGAGTACTCAAGGTACAAAGTAATATAGGAATATTTTCAATACTTTTGGATTTATGATCTCATTAATGTGGTTTTCCTCTCCAATGGTTCAGATCACAAAGCATCTCCTTCCTGCAACTCTTGTTCATGTCCTCTAGTAATCTACTGGGGACGCAAATTTCCCTGAATCTCCAACCTTGGTCTTAATTCTTAGTTTTTGGGCCAATCAGAGAAGTATCCTGGTTCTATCACTTATCTGTGGTGATTTCAGTAAGTTGCTTGACCTCTCTGGGATTCAGTTTCCCTCATTGGTAAAATCAGGGGGATTGGACTGGATGACCTTTAAGTAGTTCCTGTAAGGGCCACTAGGTGGCAGAATGCATTAAAGTGCCAAAGTAAGGAAGACTCAGATACTTACTAGCCATGTGACCCTGGGTGGGTCACTTAACCTGTTTGCCTCTGTTTCCTCATCTGTAAAAGGAGCTGGAGAAGGAAATGGCAAAACCCCTTCACTATTTTAAGAGTCAGACATGACTGAAACAACTGAACAACAAAAGTTCCTTCAAGCTCTTGGTCTATATGAATCTTTCTACATGACAGCCCTTCAAATACTCAAGGTAGTGATCATGTCATAGGAGGGAGGAAGAAGGGGGCTGTAGGACTCCATGTTCTGCTATTCATAGAATATTCTCAACTCTCTAAAACTCTCCAAAAGTCCTTCCTTCACACATTCCACTCACGAGCTGTAGTCTCAAAATGGAAAAGGAAGAAACTTAATGAAAATCATTTGATTGGCTTCTAGGAGGGCACATTAGGGTCTGTGGTTTCTGTGGGGAAAGTATGGCGACCTGTGTCACAGTCATAAATACTACCCATACATAGTAGATGCTTAATAATTATTGATTGAATTAAATTAAATTTGTTTAAATTGCTGGGGCGGGGGGGGGGTGGGGGGAGGGAGTGTGTAGAAAGCTATTTGTTTGGTAGCTAATAAAGCACAAAGGAGTTTCCTGTAAAACGTAGTAAGTGGAGCTGCAATTCTCCAGCTCCATTACTGACTCAGAATTTAAAGCTAAGAGGAACCAGAATCTAGCCCAGAAATCATTTAGCCTTACTTCATCTTACAAGTGAGACTGAGGTCCAGAAAGGGGAAAGGATTTGCCCCAAATCACACAGCTAATAATGGAGTACCAGAGCTGGAAGTCAAACCCAGGTCTCCTGTGTCCATTCCAGGGCTCCTCCCATTGTGCCACATTGCTCTTACTATCATCTTCTAGATTGATAAAACTAAAAACTCAACAGTTAAATATCCGTAACAGAAAAGATAATGGTACATATGGGGTATTGTGAATAGTCTAATTTTGCTAGAGAGTAAGTCAGTTAACAAGCATATATTAAGGCCTTACTATATGCTAGGCACTCTAATAAGCTCTGAGGATACAAAAAAAAAAAAAAGGCAAAAAAGTTGATTCCTGCATTCAAGGAGCTCATATTCTTTATGGGGAGGGAAAATGCAACACATGTTCATACAAGATATATACAGTATAGGGGCAGCTAGATGGCACAGTGGATAAAGCACCAGCCCTGGATTCAGGAGGACCTGTGTTCAAATATGGTCTCAGACACTTGATACTTACTAGCTGTGTGACCCTGGCAAATCACTTAAACCCTCATTGCCCTGGCAAAAAAATCAAAACCAAAAATGAGCTATATGCAGTGTAAATGGGAGGCAATCTCAGAGGGAAAGTACTATCGGTGGGTAGGACTGGGAAAGGTTTTCCTGCAGAGGGTGGGATTTGAATCTTGAAGGAAGTCAGGGAAACCAGAAGGCCAAGGTGAGGAGGGAGGACATTCCAGGCCTGGGAGAAAGCCAGTGAAAAGGTACAGATGGAGGGAATGAAGTGTTGTGTGCAAGAAAGTTGGTATAGATGGGTCATAATCTGTGGAGGGGAGTGAAGCGTTAGCATATTGGATATATAGAAAGGATCCAGACAAAGGGCTTTAAATGACAAAGGATTTTAGACTTGATTCTGGTGGTAATAGCAGAGCCAAGTTTTTCACAATCGATCATCATTACACCATTGCTGTCATTGGACACAGTGATCTCCTGGTTCTTCTCACTTCGCTTTGCATCAGTTCATAGAAGTCTTGCCATGTTTTTCTGAAAACCATCCCCTTCATCATTTCCCATATCACAATAGTACTCTATCACAAACATATGCCCACAACTTGGATTCCCTCAATTTCATTCTTTGCCACCACAAACAAAGCTACTATAAGAATTTTTAATACATAGGTCCTTTTCCTTTTCCTTTGATCTCTTTGGGATACAGACCTTGTAGTGGTATTTCTGGGTCAAGGGTATTTCATAGGTTTTATAGCCCTTTGGGCATAATTTCAAACTGTTCTCCCAGACTGGTTGGAACCATTTCACTACTTCACCAGCAGTTCATTATTATATCTGGTACATTTTCTAGATCTGTTTGGAGGATTTTTGGTGGGAGGCTCACTGTACCTCTTCCACTTACTTTATTGTCTTGGCTCTGCTCTTCTATAACAGGTCCTTAATAAGCATTTAATAAGATCATATGTGTACAGCACTTTGCAAAACTTTAAAGTGCAATATGACTGGTATTATTATTATTATTATCTACTGAGTTGACTTGTTGTATTACTATTGTTTTAGGTTTTGGAAAATATATTCGAGTATTTTTGGCAGATTCAAAGGGATTTCATAGATTCATGGCCACAGATCTTGAACATGAGAACGTAGTGGAAGCAGCTGTTATTGGTCCTGATAACAATGTGATTATCACTGGGTCTCTTGATGCATTCATTCAGGTAAGAGAGCAAGAATGCTTGGTACTCTAGCCTAACATTAGCTTCTCAAGGGCTATAGTGACACATGGTGAGACAGTTATAAATGGCCCTGGTATATACATCTGTGTTTTTCTAGGATCTTAGAACCATAGAAAATTGTAAAGAACCTTAGAGGTTATCTTGTCCAATTTCCTCATTTTACTGATAGAAAAATATGTCCCAGAGATAATTCCTTGTCACATAGTAAGTTAGTAACAGATACCAGGAGACAAGTCTCCTGGCTCCTACTTTGATCTTTTTTCCTCCATGATAGAAAAAAATAATGGAACCACTATCATCCAATAACTACCCAGAGATCTTCAGTTATTTTATAGTGTTTTAAAAGTTTACAAAGTGCTCTCCTAACAAAAACAGTAGGAGATAGGTAGTATCAGTATTATTTATCTCCATTTTGTAGAAGATGATGAAGAAGCTTTGATGAAGAATCTGAGGTTTTGAAGGAAACTCACTCAGGGTCACACATCTAGCAACAGAGCTAATGAGTTTAGGCCTCCTGACTCTAAATTCGCCCTCTTTCCATAACACTATATTGCCTCTCTGTTCTTAGTCTCCTCCACACTGCTCTGGACCAGATATGAGCCTAGTGAGTGACATGCTACCCTCCAAGAATCCTATTTGAGCTCAGGAAAGGGAAAGGTAACGATAAGGAAGGGGATGGAGGCAGGGGCTCTCAGGGTACCTACCTTCCATTGAGGGTTTGATCCCACTAGTATTTGGGTAGGGTCCAGAGCAGAGGTGCCACACACATGGGTGCATACAGACCACAGGCCTGAACCAGATTAAAAATGTAATTGGGAAACATTTAGCAAACTTTAAAAAAATACAGACAAAATAAAAATAGATGTTAATATGTGATTTAAACAATACAATAGAGACAAAAAATAATGTCAATATGTGCCCATGGGATCCTTACCTATGGTTTAAGAGCGCCTCCCTTTTCTATTTGAGTTTGATATCACTGGTCCAGAGAGTCGGGGCCAGGGAGAAAAGGGCTGGCTGCTGATGCTCCCTGAGAAGGCCACAAGCAAAGTCTTTTCACATGCCCCAGGCCAACGTTCTTGGAGGAACCCACCCCACTGACACATATTAACCTTCACATTACACTCTCCTTCTTGATGCTCTTCTCCTTCCCTTCATCCCTGAGAAGAAGCTTGTACCTGACTCAGCTCCTGATCCAGGCTGATAAATGCTTCTGTCGGCTCCCAGTCCTGCTTCACATAGTCCCTCAGCCCTAAACTCCTCCTTGACCTTCCCATATACATACCAAACAGCATTCTAGTTTGCAAGTATTGAACAGAATAGTCAATTCTGCCTCCTTCCACCCTTGATTCTTCTCAGGTGTGGAGTCTGTCGGAGCAGGGGACCCTTCTAGACATTTTTGATGGCATGGGAACCCCAGTGAATATGCTGGCCTGCTGTGGAAACACTTTGGTTTCTGCCTCCAGGAATTCATCATCATTCAGAGTTTGGGATCTTGCTTATACCCGGAAACATAAACTCTCATCCCTTTTTTGGACCGCACAGGCTGTGCTGCAGTGTCTCACAATGGAAACTATGTATAACTTCCCCAAAATAGGAAGACAAAAACAAAAATCACTGTCTGGGACTTTGTGGAAGGTTTGTAAAATGCCATTTGAAAAGCTTAAGTGACAGGTAAATCACAAGATATAGGATTAGAGATTTAAAGCTGAAAGGGGATCTTAGAGGCCATCTGGTATAACTGTTTCATATTAGAGATGAGAAAAACTGAGGACTAGAGAGAGTAAATTATTTGCTGCAAAATCATAGAAGTAGGTAATAGAAGCAGGATTGAATCCAGTTGTTCTGACTCTAAATCTCATACTCTACTTTAGTGCACGGTATATACCACAAAACATCAAAACTAGGAGAAAACTTAGGCTATAGAACATAGCTTTATACAGCTAGAAACAACCTTAAAACATAGAGCACTGAATGTCAGGGCTGGGAGGGCCCTTAGCACAGAGAATGTCAGAGCTGGGAGGGGCCTTAGAACAGAGAATGTCAGGGCTGGGAAGGCTCTTAGAACACAGAATGTCAGGGCTGGGAGAGGCCTTAGAACGGAGAATGTCAGGTTCTCACCAGAAACTGAAGTTCAGAGCAATCAAGTAGTTGGTCCCAGGTCATATAAGCAAGTTAATAGGAGATAATAGCAGAGTCAGGACTAGAACTCAGGTCTCCTGATTCTGAGTCTAGTAGTCTTTCCATCAAACCAATTGACTTTTCATTTGAGTGGGAAACAAAGCTGTTCTTAATGCAAAGACTGTCCTTATTTCAGGGGAAGACCATGATATCTTAGAGGCTTCAAATGAAGTGCGGTGCTTGGAAGTTGCTGAGCAGATGAAGTTGCTGTTTGCTGGGCTGATCTCAGGGACAGTCCTAGTGTTTCCCCTGAACTCCAGCAGGATGTAATGTGCATCCCACCCCCAGATAGTGAAGAAACCTGTTAAATGCATGGCCCTGAGCAGAGGAGAAGAAAGGCTGGTCATTGCATATGACAACATAGTACTGGTGATGGACATTAGGCCAGAAGATCCCTGCCCAGTAATTGATGGGCCCACGTATACATTTTATACTCAGCTTCCCGCCATGATATCAAGTATAGCTGTTCTGACCAATTACCGGGGTAGTCTAAACGGCATGACCAATGGAGAAGCATTTATTTATGAGTGTGCAAAGTCCAAAGTTTTCCCCTTAGAAGCCCCCCAGGGCAAAGTCACTTGTTAGAAGTCACCACAAAGAGCAATGGGCAGTAAGCAGTTCTCAGAGTCTCTGCTGTACCTGTGGGACCTGGAGCTCTGCAAGTGGAAGCATATGCTAACCTACGAGGTAGGCCTTAATCCTTAAACATAGAAAACCTAATAATTCTATGGGCAGGTATGATATCAAAATAATGATGATGATTGGTGGTGGTGGTAGTAGTAGTAGCAGTAGTAATAAGAGTAGCACTCACATTTCTGTATTGATTTACGTTTTTCAAAGCACTTTCCTCATAAAATAGTAGAGTAATACTATTTTCCTTGCTATATAGATAAGAGGTTAAATGACTTACAAACACTGAGTTGCTGGAAACTGTGTCCCTCAACTTCTGAAAGTGTCAGTAGTTGTTCAGTTGTTTTCAGTCCTGTCTGACTCTTCATGACCCCTTTGGGGTTTTGTTGGCAAAGATACTGGAGTGTTTTGCCATATCCTTCTTAGCTCATTTTACATTTGAGGAAACTGAGGCAAACAGAGTCAAGTGACTAGCTCTGGGTCACACAGCTAGGAAGTATCTGGGGCCAGATTTGAACTCAGGAAGATGGCCTTTCATCCTCCAGACCTGGCACTCTATCCATTGTACCCCCTTCCTGAAAGGGTCACAGAATTACATAATCTCAGAGTTATAAGAAGGACCTCAGAAATCATCTAGTCCAACTCCTATAATCTTTATTTTCCTTTAAGTGTTTGTGTAGGTTTCAATTTCTCTGTGATCCTTCCACTTATCTGTGTACATGCTGTATACTCTAAATAGAAAGTAAGCTCTTTGAGGGCAGGCACTAGTGTTTGCCTTTAGGCCTCCAGACTCTAGCCTGTGCTTTGCACACAGTATACACTTAATTGTTTTTTAATTTTGATTGAATTAATCAAGCATCATCTCTAAACCACAAGGGTAATCATCATCCAGCCTTTTTTCTTCAAAGACCCCTTCTGAAAATTACTGCACTACAGCCTGAAGAAGCCCATTCTACTTTTGTATAGCTGTAATTATTAGGAAGTTTTCCCCTACATCAAACACGACTGCCTCCATACTTTCTTCCCATTGCTCCTCGTTTTGTCATCTGCATTCAAGGAGAGCAAGTTTAATGCCTCTTTCATATCACGGCCCTTGAAGGCAGAGATCATATCCCTACTACATTTTCTTTCCTCAGGGTAAATATCGCTCATTTTTTCCAGGTGATCTTCTTATGGTATGATTTCATGATATGATCTGATGTTCATCATCCTGGCTGATCTCCTCTGTATGCTCTTCAGCTTATCAATGTTTTCCTTCTATTGTGCCTCCCAGAATTGAATAGAATACATCAGATGTGATTTGACTAGGGCAGTGGACAGCAAGACTATCAATTCCCTCTTTTGGGAAACTGTTTCTCTTAACATTGCCTAAGGTATGATAAGCTCTTTTTGGCTGGTCATATCATACTGTTGACTCATAATGAATTTGTGGTCCACTAAGACTTCTAAATCTTTTCAGATGATCTTCTCTCTAGCCACACTCACCAATCTTTTACTTTTGAAATTGATAGTTGTGTTTAACTATGATACTTTAAATGTATCTCTACTAAATTTCATCTCATTATATTTAGCTCAATATTTTATTTAGCCCATTGGAAATCTTTTTGGATTCTGATTGTGCCGTTCAATTTTTTAGCTACATTACCCACTTTTGTTTTGTTAGCAAATTTAATGAGCATATCATCTGTACCTTTGTCCAGGTCATTGATTAAAAAAAATAACAAAAGAACAAGCAATCAACTAGAGACTTCCTTCCAAAATAACATAAAATCCTTAATGACTTTTTTTTGGGTCTGACTATTCAGCCAGTTCTGAATAATAATTGTATTATTGTATAGTCTACATCTCTCTATTCTTTTTTCAAGGACAGGATTTTGTCAAATGCTTTACTAAAATCTTGATAAACTACATTTATAGCACTTACCTGATCTAAACTTTAGTTATCTAGTCAAAATTAGAAATGAGGTTAGTCTGGCATAACCTGTTTTTGATTAATCATACTAATTCTTTGGGATTACTCCTTCCATCTAACCATACCTTTAATAAATATTTTGCCAAGAATCAAGCTCAAATGAAGCTCACTGGCCCATAGTTTGCAGATTTCATTTTTTTCCCCATTTATAAAAACTGAGATAGCATTTCTTCTTCACTAGTCATTGTGGCACATCTCCCATCCTTCATGACTTTCAAAGATCACAAACAGTGACTCAGCAGTAATATATGCCAGTTCTTTCAGTACCTTGGAATTCAGTTAATCTGGGAAGGTCAAGAAAGTAGCTATTGCTAACTTTGTGACATAGTCATTATCATTATAGTTCTTTGTGCTTATGATCTTGGGCAGGTTACAGCATGGTCTGGTTCACAAGACTTAACCCTAAGACAAAAGCAGGGGAACACAGAGAAAACCACTGAAGTTGCCTTAAAAAGCTCTGCCAGACAGCAGACTGAGTTATTGCTCCCCTCTCTCCTTTAAGGGTAATCAGATCCATTACTAGTAATTTTGGTGCCCAGAGAAATGGGAAAACATCCTCAAACCAATTTTTTTGTTGTTGTTTTTGTTTGTTTGGTTTTTTTTGCAGGGCAATGGGGGTTAAGTGACTTGCCCAGGGTCACACAGCTAGTAAGTGTCAAGTGTCTGAGGCCGGATTTGAACTCAGGTCCTCCTGAATCCAGGGCCGGTGCTTTACCCACTGCGCCACCTAGCTGCCCCCTCAAACCAATTTTAAAAGCAAATTCAGTTGGGGTGCAAAGAAGGATGGAGTTCACCTACTGACAGCCACCTGGAGAGGAGGTATAAGGAAGTAGATAAGGACTAAAAGTGATATTTTTATTTTGTTAAAGGACTGCAATTTCTGTCAGAGATTTCTAAATTTTGGTTCCCTAGGGCAAAGCCCTGACCATCTTATTCATTACAGTTCATTCAGCATTGTAACCTCAGTATGCCAGACCAGTACAGGTGAACCATTCTAGACATTTTGGCTTTACCTGGTATTTTCTGCTGCCAGCAGGTGGTTTTTAGAATGGGAGAGAGGTAGTGTACTCATCATTGCTATTGTCAGCAACAGCAGCTTTCTGGCTCCCATGTCTCAACTGCCTTGCCTCCCTGATTGTGGTGACACTGAATGTGATGCAGGTTTTGAGTAATTATATTGTAGTGAACTTATAGTATAATATATGTCCATATCAGTAAAAAAAAAAAAAAGACTGAAGGACAAAGGGCATGCTGCTAATCCTTTACACAACTTTATTGGCTTGAATCACACCTTGTGGTCCAAGTCAATCATTATGTATTTAAGTAATGACTACTATGTGCCAGGGGCTGCTAGGGGATGCCATAGTGCACAGAGTGCTGGGCCTGGAGGAAAGCTCATCTTCCTGAGTTCAAATCTGACCTCAGATACTTACTAGCTGTGTGACTCTGGGCAAGTCACTAACCCTGTTTGCATTAGTTTCCTCATCTGCAAAATTATTTGGAAAAGGAAATAGCAAGCCACCCTGGTATCTTTGCCAAGAAAGCTCCCAAAGGGGTCATGAAGAATAGGACACAATTGAAAATGACTGAACAACAGTATGCATCTTCCAGTGTGCTGTAATACCCCACAGACAGACAGAAGAATCTCTTTCCTTGAGAGGCAACATGGTCAATGGAAGGAACAGTGGTGGCCTAGGTTACTATTCTCATGTTAAACAAATATCCAACCTTTGGCAAGTCACCTAGCCTTCCTGTGACTCAATTTCTTTATTTGTAAAATGGGAAAATAATACCGGTTCAATTGTAGGATTGTAGTGAGAAAAGTTTTTGTTAACCTTAAAGCATTGTATAAACAGGAATTATTATTATTCCTCTTAGTGGGACTGAGTGCTCCATTCCAAACTCTACCATGGTTGTGTCAGTGTTTAAAAGTTTCAGGGTTATATTTCTAGCTATCATCTTCATTTTGGTTTCTTTTTAGGCATAATCAAAATCTCATTGTTCATTTTTACCAGAGTGCCTTCTGCCGAGGAATTCAATGTGTCTGTTTCTCCAAAGATGATAAGTATGTATACAGTGGGTTAAAGGATCAGTCCATTCTAGTCTGGAATGTTTCTGATGGTGAGTTATTTCATGTGATTTTTCTATGTTTTATTTTATTTATTTATTTATTTTTGGCGGGGCAATGAGGGTTAAGTGACTTGCCCAGGGTCACACAGCTAGTAAGTGTGTCAAGTGTCTGAGGCCAGATTTGAAATTGGGTCCTTCTGAATCCAAGGCTGGGTGCTTATCTACTGCGCCACGTAGCTGCCCCAAAATATTATTATTACTAAGTGTAGATAGACTATATATTTAGCTAAATATAGCAACTTTTAAATAGTGCATCTGTGAAGAAGAAGTTAAGTGGAGATATAATACATGTCTTTCACTAAATTCCTGCTCTGATCCCTCATATTTGAGTAGAGGTAACCTTATATTCTCAGGGGCTAGCCCAAGGTAATGCAGGCCCTGGCAGATCCTACCAAATTAGGCTCTAATACTTACTAGGTCTGGCAATTGGGCCTATATGTCGGATGGTTGCCTAAGTTTGGAAAGGCTCTGTAGAAATATTTTTGATGAGTAGCCTAATTTTGCGGGGCTAAAACTGACTGGAGGACTAATCTGGGGGCTTTTGACTATTTGGCTATCTGACTGCTATTAATTTAATGTGGGCCATTTATAAAGTTCCACCACACTGCTCCTAAATTGATAAACTAAAGATTAAGAAGGTTCTTAACTAAATAATCAAGCAGAGTTTATTTATGAGATACTATTTAAATTAAGAATACAGGGAAATAAAAGGTACAACCTGACTGCTTTCTTGCAGTCTCTTTCCACTGCCTCTTTCCACCTGCTGAGCTTAGAACTTCTTGAATACATAAAGGCCTTAGCCACCTCTCGCCTCAGGGCACATTACACTTTATTCTAACTCTGAGCCCCTTTCACTTTGTAAATCCCCTCCCTTCTAACTTTCCTCTCCTTACTGCCACTGCTGAACCCCTGTATTTCTCTCTCACTGTCCTTCTGTCTGTCTGCTCTGTCAGTCTGCCCTTCGGCCTCTCTTTTCCCTGCTCCTAGTCCTTCTTGTCTTCTCCTGCAGCCTTGTAGCCCCGTCTCTAGTCCGATGCACTCCAACCTTTCTAATCTCGTCAGCGGTCGCTTGACCTCTTCTCAGCCGTCTGAACCCCTTCTCAGCCTCTCTCGTCCGCCCCCAACTAACTGCTCCGTCCTTGTCCATGCCTCTCTAATCTCGTCAGCCCCCCCAATCTTGTCCACCCGGCCTTTCCTCCTTGCTCCTAGTCCTGCGTTACTATTCGTCTCATCCCTTTGTTCAGCTCCCCTCTAATCTAACTCCCAGGTCTATACCTTTTCTTCTCTTAACTCAAATCTTGGGGCTTCCTGTGCCCCCACAGACCAAGCTAATCTACCAGTCCGGGCTGCGTCTGGGGCGGGGTATAGTCTATTAAGGCCTGTAGTGGTTACACTCTATGTTGGTGGAGGACACACTCATATCAGTGAAATCATAGATCTTTTGGAGAACCCATATGCAGATTGGTTATCTAAGACTTCTGATTAAATTGCTTTTCTCTCCTAACCTTTAAAATTGCCTCCCAGTGAAAAACATTTTAACAAAAGGATCAGTCCAACCACCCTATAGATTCTTTTTTTTTTTTATGAGGCAATTGGGGTTAAGTGACTTGCCCAGGGTCACACAGCTAGTAAGTGTTACGTGTCTGAGGCCAGATTTGAACTCAGGTACTCCTGACTCCAGGGCCGGTGCTCTATCCACTACGCCATCTAGCTGCCCCTACCCTATAGATTCTAAGATATGTGACAATTGGAGTGACGCCCCCTGCTGGAAAGATACTGTAGGAAAGCTCTGCCATGAGGAGAAGGTATCTGAGGGTAAGCCATGTGGCTTGGAAGGTCAGTTCCTTGGCGTCAGGAAATGACGTTTGATGTTTCCGGTTTAGACAGGAGGCTTCTGGGAGGAGGAAGGAAGCATTGGTCCTTTTTGTTCCTGACCTCACCATGGCAGGTCAGATGATGGGTCTCTTAGAAATAGTTTAGATTTTACCTCTGATCATTAGATCCTAATGCTCTTTAATAAAAACTTAAAAGTCTAAACTCTTGCTAAAGCTTCTAATTTATTGGCAACCACTCATTAGATTTTTAGATAGTATAGCTAGAATTTTAGCCCCTTACAGATATAAACATTTTAGTAATAAGAATAGCTAATAGGGCAGCTAGGTGGCACAGTGGATAAAGCACCAGCCCTGGATTCAGGAGGACCTGAGTTCAAATCTGGCCTCAGACACTTGACAGTAGCTGTGTGACCTTGGGCAAGTCACTTAACCCTCATTGCCCTGCCCCCCCCCAAATAATAATAAATAAGAATAGCTAATATGGTGATTTAAAATTTGTAAAGATGGGGCAGCTAGGTGGCGCAGTGGATAGAGCACTGGCCCTGGAGTCAGGAGGACCTGAGTTCAAATGTGGCCTCAGATACTTAACACTTACTAGCTGTGTGACCCTGGGCAAGTCACTTAACCCCAAATGCCTCACCAAAAAAAAAATTTGTAAAGATAATATGTGTGTATGTGTATATAATAATTATAATAAATAATCTCAGGTAGTTAGGTAGTGCAATAGATAGAGCTCTGGGCCTGGAGTCTGGAAGACATAAGCTCAAAACTGGTCTCAGATACTTACTAGTTTTGTGACCCTGGGCAAGTCACTTAACCCTTATTTGCCTCAGTTCCTCATCTGTAAAATGGGGAAACACTGGAGAAGGAAATGGCAAACCACTCCAGTATTGCTGCCAAGAAAACCCCAGTTGGACATAACTGAACAACAAGAACAATATAAAATCTCATTTGATGCTCATATCAGGGCTGTGGGGAACACTCACATTTTACAGAGCAGGAAATTGATACTGACAAAGGTTAAGTGATTTGTCCAGGGTCATAAAGCTAGTAAGTACCTGAGAAGGATTCAAAACTCAGTTTTTCCTGCTTTCAAGTCCTGCAGGCTATCTAAAATGCTATCTAGCTATAGGAGGAGTAAGGGAGACAATCCTTCCACTACTATCTCTCAATAACTTTTCTTCCTTTGAGATCTATGCAATCTACTTACACTATTTTCTTCCCATTATCCTCGCTGCCACTTCTAGGTCATTCTCTCACCTTTTTCAATGAGTTAGTACGGACCTATTACCCTTGGGAGAAAAACCATTAATCAGCCTCTTCTGTAAATGCAGCCTGATCACAAAAGCCCTCTTGGTTATGATGTCACGGTGCAAGCTCTTATTAAGTTTCCAGGACACTGCTACCCCCAGAATTTTTCACATGAACTGTTTTCTAAACATCTCTCCTATTCTGTACTTGCTCAGCTGATTAGTTTAACCTAAGTGTGAGACTTTACATTTGTCTGTATTAAGTTTCATCATTCCAGCTGACCCAGTCTACTGGCTATTTCCATACTCAAACATGCTATCTCATATTTCTGTGCTTTCCTCCATACAATGTCCTTCTCATTTTTGCTTCTTGGAATCCTTCGCTTCCTTCAAGGTTTATAGTTCAGGTGTCAGCTCCTACATGAAAACTTTCATGGTCTTTCCTGATATCACCTTTCCCTTGTCCCTTCCACCCCCTTCCCCACTCAATAAACTCCATTGGCTTCCTATTGCCTCCAGGAACAAATATAAAATGCTGTTTGGCATTCAAAATCCTTCATAATCTAGTTCCCTCACTTTCCAGTCTTTTTATACCTTACTTCCCAGCATGTATTCTTTGATCCAGTGACACTGGCCTCCTAAGCTCTTTCTAGAACAAGACACTCCATCTTTTGGCTCCGGGGATTCTCTTAGGCTGTGCTTAGAACACTCTCCCCACTCTGCTCTGACTACTGACCTCCCTGGCTTCCTTGAAATCCCATCTAAAATCTCAATTTGTAAAGAAGCCTTCCCCAGCACCTCTTAACTATATATCTTGTGATATACCTTGCATTGTAAAGATTTGTTTGCATATTGTCTCCCCCATTTGATTGTAAACTCCTTGATGGCAGGACTATTGTTTGCCTTTTTTTGTATTCTCAGTGCTTAGCATAATGCTTGGTGTACAGTAGGTGCTTAATAAATATTTGCTGATTGTAATTTACCCCCTCCCCCCACCATTGTTGGTACTTTCTAAAACGTTTTTGTATTTACTTCTCTGTATACATGCTATATGCCCCTACTAGAGGGGCTTTTAATCTGGAGTACATAAAATTGTTTAAAAATATTTTGATAACTGCATTTCAATATCATTGGTTTCCTTTGTGTAATTCCATAAAATTGATTTTATGCATTTTAAAACACAATTCTGAAGAATCCATTAACTTCACCAGATTGACTACCAAAGGGATTCATCACACACACACACACACACACACACACACACACACACACACACAGAGTTAAGAACTCCTGCCCTAGAAGAATGTGAACTCCTTTTTGTCAAGGACTATTTCATTTTTATTTCTGTATCTCTAGTGCCTACCATACATGGTAGTGCATGTTTGTTGGATTATTTCAGTCTGTCAAGTTTTGGATTCCAGTTTCGTTATCCATTGTATTCATTATCTCTCCCATCTTTGTGTCATCTACAATTTTTATATTTTTGTACAATTCTGGTCTAAGCCCTCACTTGATACAGAAATTCCCACTATGACATCTCTGACAGGCAGTGTAGCTGTGCTACTGGGGTAAATCATTCTGTGAAACTGTCCTCATTTCTGCCTCCCCTTTATTTTTATTTATTTATTTTTTTTAGTGAGGCAATGGGGGTTAAGTGACTTGCCCAGGGTCACACAGCTAGTAAGTGTTAAGTGTCTGAGACCGAATTTGAACTCAGGTCCTCCTGACTCCAGGGCCGGTGCTCTATCCACTGCGCCACCTAGCTGCCCCTCACCTTTACTTTAAAAGTAAAAACCTGCCCTTCTTTTAATGCTAACATTTTATACTGTATCTTCAAAGAACCTTTTCCAAGCATGGAAAAAGTTCTTTGAATACTCACTTATCCTAGTTCAGAGACATTAAAGACCAGAGAAATGGTATCACACAGGTTGTAGAGTAGGTGATTCCTGTCTTGAACTTCATCATTTCGATAATACCATTTTTCACTGGGTTTTTGTGAGAAATGAATGTGCTTGGTAGGGTTTTATTGAAAAATGCTCAGTGTCTGTGGTTATGAGCACTGTAAATTTCAGAATGTGTTGGAGTATCACAGTGGCTGAATAAATTCTGGCTACTTGGAAGCCTGTTGAAATTTTTTATTTACATGGTAATGGGCCAAATCTTCATTACCATGGATTGGAGCCTTAAGTTCCATTGTCTGTTGTGCTCCTGTGGCAAGGAGGGAAAAGGCTTCAAGTTTGGGACCTCTATTCCTTCTCTCTCCCTGGGACTAGTGTGAGGGAAACTCTGGGAGAAAAGAGGCATGTTGGTAATATTCTCCATTTTAATAGTGTTAATAACCTTCCCTTTGATACAAAAAGACTATGTCAGACAGTGCTTCGCAGTTGGGAAAACAGTGTTAAATGAGATGTAGTAAGAGGATTCACAAATCCTTCCATAGTTAATCTGTTGAACAAATGGTTCTATTGGTAGAACATTGAGCTATATAATAGCTATTCATCCATCCATTCATTCATTCAAAAAACATTTATTGAACATATGCTATGACCATATTTGAATATTTGTATGATGCAAATTGAACAAGTTTTTCAAAACATTATATGGGGGGCAGCTAGGTGGCACAGTGGATAGAGCACCGGCCCTGTATTCGGGAGGACCTGAGTTCAAATCCGGCCTCAGACACTTAACACTTACTAGCTGTGTGACCCTGGGCAAGTCACTTAACCCCCATTGCCCCACAAAACAAACAAACAAAAAACCCCAAAAAACCAAAACCAAAAACCAAAAAACATTATATGCTCCTGGCTTTGGGCAAATACCTCTCCCTTACTGAACTTCAGTTTTCTCTTTTGAAATGGCAAGAGATTTGATTAGATGCCCTCTGACATTTTATGTTCTAAGGTCCTTTTACTCTTAACTTTCTATGTTTTATAATTCCATATGTAACATTCCATGTGCTATGAACCCTTTCAATGGTACCATTTTATGTTATAAGGTCTCTTCTAATTCTGACATCCTAAGAGTCTAAGATTTTGGAGGGTTAGTAAAGTATTCATTTTTTTAAGGTGGATGTGAGGGGTATGGGCTTTGCATACTTCCTGACAAAGCCTAAGGAAGTGTCCCCAAATTATTTTGCTGGGCCAGTGACAGAGCAAAGCCTACATGACCACTTTTGTATGTTAGTGTTTTTTTGTTGTTGTTTTGTTTTGTTTTTTGCGGGGCAATTGGGGTTAAGTGACTTGCCAAGGGTCAAACAGCTAGTAAGTGTTAAGTGTCTGAGGCCCGATTCGAACTCAGGTCCTCCTGACTCCAGGGCCGGTGCTCTGTCCACTGTACCACCAAGCTGTCCCTTTAGAAGACATTCTTATTCCAAAATGTGTTGTA
Organism: Dromiciops gliroides; assembly: GCF_019393635.1. NCBI lineage: Eukaryota > Metazoa > Chordata > Mammalia > Microbiotheria > Microbiotheriidae > Dromiciops > Dromiciops gliroides. Next base: position 58,504,592 of record NC_057861.1, on the reverse strand, counting down.
ACAGACAGTGCTGGGGGTCCCTTCCAACAATGAGATTCTGTGATTCTATGTTGTAAAGTTCCTTCCTGAGGAACCTTTTAGCTTTAATATTCTAAGATTCTATAAATTGAGATTTGTGACTCTAGAACCAGAGAATAATAATTATCATTAATTCAAATTTCCTACTGAGCCTAACATATATGAACAGTCTGTGATATGAACTCTCAGTGAGGGAAGTCCTTCCATCAAGATAGATTGTCTCCATGTATGGCTTAGTAGTTAAGTCCTAGAAAATTGCCATAAACCAATAGCTGGTAAGTATCAAAGGAAGGATTTACTTATTCTAAGGTCTTCCTTATTCTAAGCCCAGCACTCTATCTACTACTCTTTTACAATGTAAAATACAGTAATCAAAGAGGTTGAAGTGGTGTGGGTTCCTACTTCAGTCTTGAGAGATATGCCTGGAACAATGCTGCCTACCCAGCTCCTCTTTGTTGTAATTTCCTCATTGGTGTCTCCCTAATTTGTCCACAGGTTCCTTGTTGGCTGTTCAGTTTGTATGTGCAACAGTGAACAAAATTATTTCTACGGCTGATGGGTTTATTGCAACAACAAGACATGGCTACCTCATCCGTGAGCGTTTCCATTGCCCTGAGCCAATAAGTGCCTCTTATGACCCCCTCAAGAATATCAAGGCAGCATGTACTGTCAAAACCAAGAAACAAGAAGAGATTCTAGTGGTGGTAAGAAAACAGCTGAGTGACTCAGAAAGAGTGGAAGAAAAGCAAAATAGTACAAACAAGATCTCTCAAGTCTGTGTGATTGTATGACAGAAGGTGAGATATTATAGAGAGAATTCAGAGGCAATCCCATCACTCCAGATAGGATTGTGTTTTGTTTTTCAAATCATTCTCTTTCCTCATGATATCCATTTCAGTTCAGACCTGCCACTAGGATATCATCATTGGACCTTTTTCTTAATCATTTCCTAAACAAATATTTATTAAGCACCTGCTATGTACAAGGCACTGTGTCTAGTGTTGGCAACATAAAGATAAAATAACTTCCACTCAGTCACCAGAATAGATAGTACTAGAATCATAGGATTTTGAAGCTGTAGAAGTCATTTAGAAGTCTTAGAAGTCAGCTAGTTCTTATCCCTTTACTTTACATATGGGAAAACAGGCCCAAAGAGTAGAAGTGACTTGCATCAGGTCACACAGGTAGTAAGTAGCAGAACTAGGATCTGAACCAAAGTATCCTGACTCTAAATCCAATCACTTTCCACTATACCATCCCAGTAAGGAGTCTACCCTAATCAGCACTGATTAGCTTGGCCACTACTTTCCCAAGCTTGCTCTGAAATCTATCTAACCTTGAATTAAAACAAGGAGTCATTTTATCATTCCTTCTCCCTTCCTCCAAACATGAACCCTTTGCTAGTTATCACTTGTGGAGATGAGTGTTTTTCAGATGGCAGGATTTCTGAGCCAGGCTGAACAAGCTGCTACAGTATCTTTCTGTTTTCACACCATCTGCAGCTGAAGGGCTGAACAGTGAAACACTAGAAATCCAGTTTCCATTTTTACACAGGGCCTTCCAAAAAATCCCTACTTGTTTCCAAGGTTTAGCACAAGAGGAAGAGAAGCCAGAGCTTAGAGGTGCTTCCCTCAGATTCTAGGGAGCACATTTTTACATAAATCAACCTTGTCTTACTCCAACACATTTCATTGGTATTAAATAGCGAGTCGAATCCCATTGGTTATATGCTTCACCAAGAGGTAAAAATAATAGATACTGGGTCATCAAAAAGGAATATATTCCACAAGCTTTTAGGATCACATAGAGTAGCTTAACACTGTCATTTTAAAGTTTAAAACAAATGTTTTGGAATGTGAAAAGCTTTTACATTCCCATAGTATTAACAATTCACCTCCTACATGATGCTGGCAGCAGTATTTGCCTAACCGAATTCCAAGGGTATTACTGACATGACATTTTTGTAAAATGATCTTAACCCAGAATAGTATCAAGTTAGCACCACAAAACCTAGGCCGAATAAGAGGGATTCCAAATCCAAAGGGTTCAGAAGTATGAGGGGGAACATAGATCAGAGAGGAAATAAATCACTCCAACCACTGCTCCTCAGAAATCACCGTCTGGGAAGCTATAATTTTTGAGGGATCATTTTTCTCACATTTTGTTTTCTAGTTTAACTGTTCCCTGCCTCAATTTCCTAAAACTCTGTTAATTCTGATGTCTAGCCTAGGGCTCCTTCCACTGCACCAACCTTCCTTCTCTGTAGAGCTTGAAAATAAATTTGGGGAAGAAAATGTTACCAATTATGATGCTATTGTTTATTTTTTAAAAAGAACACAAAAGATACTGAAGATGTGTACCTTGATCTTAAGCATTGAAACACAAAATAAATCAAAGTATATAGAGGTATTGCTTTCTCTCTTTCCCGCAATATGAAATGGTTATGGCTTCACCTTACCATATGAGAGATCTGAGTTGAAGAATCTAGAACAGGAAATAGCAAGGAAGAATTTGAGAAAACTCAGCCTAAGCACTCATGTTGTTGAGTGGCATAGACCAAAAAAAAAAAAAAGTATAATTGTAAGAACAATGATAATAATTGACATTTCTCCAAAAACCAAACAGGACCTTCTCTCATGGACCTTACATTTTACTATGGAGAAAAACAAACACAAATCTATATTCATGATGTTTCAACCCTTACCCTTCTAGTAGGAATAATATTTTAAAATCTGCTACAGGTAGGAGGTAGCACCTGAACTGAGCCTGGAAGGAAGGTAGGGATTCTTTTGTTTGTTTGTTTGTTTTTGCAGGGCAATGAGGGTTAAGTGACTTGCCCAGAGTCATACAGCTAGTAAGTGTCAAGTGTCTGAGGCCGGATTTGAACTCAGGTCCTCCTGAATGCAGGGACAGTGCTCTATCCACTGTGCCACCTAGCTGCCCCTGAAGGTAGGGATTCTAACAGGTAAGGAGGGAATGTATTCTAGGCACTGAGGAGAACCTGTGTAAAGGTATGGAGGGGATTCCCTGTACACAGGGAAGAGCAAAGCAAGCAGGGCAGTTTGCCTAAAAGATAGAATGCATGGAGGGGAGTAAAATACAATACGTCTAGAACTATAAACTGAAGCCAGATTGTAAAGGAATTTAATTGCTAAAGAGAGTTTATATTTGATCCTGAAGACAATATGGAGCCACTAGAGCTTCTTGAGCATGGCTACCATGACAGGGTCAGGCTTGTGCTTAAGGAATATCAATCTGGCTGTTATATGGATGGATTGGATGGAGACTACAGACAGAAAGATCAATTAGGAGGCTATTCTAATAATGCAGGCAAGAGGTGATGAAGGCCTGAACTATGGTGGTGGTCATGCGAGTGGAGGAAAGGGGCTAGATGCAAGAGATGTTGTGTAGGTAGAACCAACAAGACTTGGCAACTGATTGAACTCGGCAGTGAGAGGGATGTATGGCTAAAGTTGTGAACCTGTGTAATTATAAAGATGATGGCCTCCTCAACTGAAATAGACAATTTAGGAATAAAGAAAGGTTTTGGGGAAAAGAAAATGGGTCCTGTTTTGAACTTGTTGATTCTGAGATGCCAATGGAATATACAATTGGAAATACATAATAGGCAGATAGTGATGAGGGCCTAGAGCTCGGTAGAAATATTAGAGTTGTGTGTGTGTGTGTGTGTGTGTGTGTGTGTATGGATGATAACTGATAGAAGAACCTATAGAAGCTAATGAGATCACTGGTAGAGAGGATGGAGTGAGAGAAAAGAAGAGGTTTCAGGATAGATCATAATATTTAGAGGACATGATATGGATGGTGACAGAATGAGAATAGAGAGAGAATGGTGTTGTGAAAACCCAGGAGAGAGAGGATCTAGGGGAGGCAAAATGCTTTACATAAATTATTTCATTTTATCCTGTAAGGAAGGTGGTATTATTATCTCACTTAATAGACAAGGAAATCCAGGCCAAGAGCAGTTAATTGGTCCAGGGTCATGCAGTAAGATTCAAAATCAGGTCTTTAGTTCCAGCCCTTACTAATTAGGACAAACTCCTTTTCAACAAGAGCTGTGGTGATGGCTCTGAGTGAAAATCTTTCAGCATCTTATAAATGGATCATCACACTGCCTTTCAGGATTTAAAGCATCTAACACAAGAACCAAATAATGATAAGAGCTGACCTTTCTATAGCATTTTCAAATATATTATCTTGTTTAATCCTGGCAACAATCCTGTTATTATTGTTGTTAATTGAGAAAAATGGGCTCAGAGGGAAAAATGCCTTGAATAAACCACACAGTTTGTAAACAGAATTTGATCCCAGGACTTCTGACTCCAAGTCTCTTTCAGAAAACTGAAATATTTTTAATTAGCAAAATCTGGCTATGATATCACATATAACCTCCACTAAAGTCTTCTTCTAATACTTCACCCTTGTGGCTGTGCTAGGAGAGTCCAAGCTCTAGCAAGAGCTATCTAGCTAGAGAGGCTTTGAGTGTAAGTTTGGTAACTACTACGTATCTATTATTCAAGATAAGCATGGGAAATCCATAGCGGCTCACCACTAGATAGCTGGCCATTGGGTTATGAATTTTTGTAGTGACAGGCACTCACAAAAACCATACACTAAAATGTAGAGGGGTTATAGCAGGCATGTAGGAAGAGAGCACCCATAAGGCTAAAATTGCAGATATTTGAAGTAGATACAGAGATAAATTCAATGTACAAAGTAGGCAATTAATTTGCAATGTCTTACCTTAAGACCCATAGCTACAGAATGTTCAGATCTTCAGTTCTTGGGGTTAGTCTGACCCCAGCCAGATGCAGAATCTTATTCCACAGTGAAATTATAATAGAATTATACAACATGACATCAGGAAGGGGTCTTGGAGATCATCTAGTCCAATAACCTTATTTTACAGAGCAGAAAACACATTCAGAGAAGTTAAGGGACTTGTAGGAAGTCATACAATGATTTTGTGACAGTCAGGCTGAGAACCCAGACTGTCTGACTGAGAGTAAACCATTTTTTCCATCTACCTTATGATCAAATACACATGAGAACCAGGTTCTACCAAGTGGCAAGAAAGAACAGAAGGCTCCAAGCTGCCAGGGCTCAGGACCATCCTCTCACCCCACTGCGTGTCAGCATAAGCAGCATGCCTATGAAGTCCATAAGACACCCGGGACATATCTATTTTGCTCTCATAGGGACCCAAGGGACATTAATTACTTTCAGGCCCCAAATCGGCTTTTGATTCAGTCAGTATTCACATAGTCAGTCAAGTATTTATTAAGGACCCACTGTGTTTCAGGAACTGTGTTAAGCAATGAGAGTAAAAATAATAATAAAAAAACCCCAAACCAGTCCCTGTTCCTGTCCTCAAGGAGTTTATAGTCTATTGGGGCACAACATGTGTTTGTATATACAAAATAAAGACAGAGTAATGGGTGTGGACTTAGAAAGATGTCATGTAGGATGTGGCATTTAAACTGAAGTTCTGAAGGAAAGTAGGTATTCTAAAAGGCTAAAGTGAGGAAGGAGATGGCCAGTGAAGACAGAGACAGAGCTGAGATGGAATGTCAAGTATAAGGAATAGTAAGGAGACCACTTTGGTTGCACCAAAGATAATATAAAGGGACATAGTATCTAATGAGACTTTAAAGCTAGATTGCAGTGAGGTTCTGAAAAGCTTTCGGTGCCAATCAGAATTCTTGTTTGATCTTAGAGACAATGGGAGCCACTAGAGCTAATGAGGAGAGTGATGTGGTAAAACTTGTACGTGAGGGAAATCACTTTGGCAGCTATGTGGAGGATGGATTGGAGAGGGAAGAGAGATGAGGCAGAGAGATTGATGAGGAGACTATTGAAACAGTTCAGGCAGGAGGTGACGATAGTCTGACCTGAGGTGGCAATCGTGTGAATGGAGGGAAAGGGATGGATGCAAGAGATAGAGGTAGAATTGACAATACTTGGCAAGTGGAAGGATGTGCAATATGTGGGATGAGGGAAGAATGAGGAGTAGAAGATGACTCCAGGGTTGTAAAACTACTGATGTCCTCAGTAAGAATAGGGAAATGGAAGAAATTGGGGGTCTGGACACTTATCAAATGATTAATAACACTGTCCAGACTGAGTACCAGATCTATAACTCTCTGAAATTCTTTATGAGCAAAGAAACAACTGAGCTTAAAACTTGGTTTGCAAAAAATAATACAACATTACCTTACAGTGGTGATCTGAGGGCCCTGTCTCCACCCCACAAGGCAGGTATTACCCTAACTATATTGCTCATTGTCTTCCTATCCCAAGAAGTAATATTCCTTGACCTCGTTGTTACCCACAAATGTTCCATTTCTAAAATCAAGAATTATACAACTAGGCCCTACCCTATACTAGGGAACTTCAAAAGACAATTTAATCTCCCTTGAGCTCAACATTACCCACAAATATTCTACTTGTATGATCAGGAATTCTGAAATTCTTGTATCTTGCCACAGCCTCCTAACATTCCATCTCTCCCTATGCCTCATTCTTCCTAAACCTATTCCTCATTGTTATTTTGACTTCTAATCCCCAGTAATCTCCTTTGCTCTGGCCTCAACAGTTTATCTTCCCAATTTTAGCCCTATAGTTAACCAGTTCAACATTACTGTTGAACCATTTTTCTTTTTGTCTTATTGCCACTTGCCAAACCATAACTCTTGATAACCCCCACAGTCTGCTTCTTGTGCTCCTACTTGCATGATGCCAAATGGGTAACCTGTGCTGTGTCCCCAAAAGGCCCTTGATGCAGGAGGGGAGTCCTTTTACTCCTGCCTGATCAATTCTCCATCATACTCTCCCCAGCAGCGGCTCTAAATCTTTTTTCTCCTCAAGTCTCCCACATCCCTCCTCCACCCTCTCTGTGGAGGATCTCTCTTCAAACTTTTGTAGTGGGGTTTGATCAAGGGGAATCAAGAGTCCTCTACCCCACTTGATGAAATTACAAGGCATAGACCCTTCTTTTCTTAGAAGGGCCACATGCTATGGAGCTGGGTGTGTACTGAGCTCGGATGACACAGAAGCTCCTAATTGGTTCTGGTGACTAGTGGGCTGTGTTGAAGATGCCATGTCACTGTCAAGAACACCAGACTCTTGTGGAAGAAACTCTTCTCTCAATAATCGGTAAGAAGAGTTTTGGAAATGGCTCTCTTCTCTTTCAGTCCCTTTTCTCTGGGACAATCCTGGCACAGTACTTTCTCTCCCTTGAACTTCCACCAAGGGTAAGAGGAATGTTCTCCCTCCTCTCATCATCTAGTGGCAATGATAGTTTGTTCTCAAGCACAAAAGAGTGGGAACAAGAGCTTGTCAGAGCAGGCCTGAGTCTCTGGTCACCTCTTTCTGCTTTTTTGTCTCCTTCCCTGAGTACAGGCCGACAACCAGAGATCCTAAGAAATGTATTTTTCCAGCTCTGGTGATGACCCCCTAGGTTTGAAAGTTCAAAAGTCTGTGTTGGGTGGAGATTTTTTTACAACATTACTTCTTGGGGGCAGCTAGGTGGCGTAGTGGATAAAGCACTGGCCCTGGATTCAGGAGGACCTGAGTTCAAATTCAACCTCAGATACTTGACACTTACTAGCTGTGTGACCACAGGCAAGTCACTTAACCCCCATTGCCCCGCAAAAAACAAAAACAAAAAAACCCCCAAACAAACATTTGTAACATTACTTCTTAGAGGAGAAAATGCCTACCACTAGGTAGATTCTGCAGCTGAACAATAAAAGAAAGACAGAGGGCTAGGAGATCAGGATCTCTGAATTGCTTGGACAGTGTAGCTCTAAGATGAATGTGAATAGGAACGCAAAATACCCACTCAGCAGCTCCACAAAGTTGTTTTACTTCTGCAGAGAGTATGGTAAAAATGGTTATTTGAGATGTCATGTTTACTGTGTTTGTTCTGAGTCATTTGTATCTTCTCAATTTTTTGAGTTGGAAGAAATGAGGATTGACCTACTACTGCTCAGCAAGCTAGGGTTTAGCTGACAGAAGCGACTCCATGTTTGACATTGAAAAGTCCCTGTGTACTTACTACTGGCTTGGTCAACTACATTTAGGCAAGGAATGCAAAGCTCTACTCATCCTAACCAGTTTAGAAAACTTCCCAATCCTAATCACAATGCCCTTGTGACATTAGAGGGCTGAAGTCCAGACCACCGGCTGATTGCCCTCTAAGGTTCCCCTCCCATTCAGTCCCAGTGAATCTGCCCAGCAACAACAATCGGAATAAGGGCAGAGACCCAGAAATCTGGGTTCTCCACATAAAGAAAAAAGCTTCCTAACAGAGTTCTTGAAGAGGACTAGGTTGCCTTAGGAAACAGCAGGTTTCCCATTGCTAGACCTCTTCAAGGAAAGAGTAGATGACTCCTTGCACGGATGCTTCAGAAGGAATTTCAGGATTGGATATCTTCTAAGGTCCTTTTGAACCCATGAGGCGCTATAATTCTGAGTAGGCCTGGCTAGATCTATAAGGTTCTTTTTGCAGTCTATGATCTGAGATCCCTTCTAGCTTTAATAGTCTGTGTTCTGAGGTCACTTTCATATGTGTGAAACAATTTAACATATGTAATACTTTCTCATGAAGCAGCTGGTAATGTAGTAGATATAGTGCTGGGCCTGGAGTCAGGAAGACCTGAATTCAAATCCCACCTCAGATACTTACTAGCTGTGTGATACAGGGCTCTGTATGACTTAGTTTTCACATCTGTAAAATAGGTATCACAACAGCATTTATCTCAGAGCTATTGTGAAGACTAAATGAAATAATATTTAAGTGCTTAATGCAGCGTGTCACATACTAGGCACTTCACAAATATTTATTGACTTACTGACAACCTTTCAATGTTCTGGGCCAGTAATTCTCAAACTTTTTGGTCTCATGACCCCTTTTCACTCTTAATTTATTGAGGACTCTCCCCCAAATTTTGTTAACATGTGTTATATTTATTGATATTTAACCATATCAGAAATTAAAACACTATAAACATAAAACATCTATTATTAATTTATTTTATTTTAATTTTTTCCAATTACATTTAAAGATATATAATTTTTGAGTTCCAAATTTTTCTCCCACCATCCCTCCCTCCCCCCTCCTGAGGCCAGCAAGCAATCTGATATAGAAAACATCTATGATAATAAAAATAGTTTTGATTACAATGACTCCCTGAAAGTATCTCAGAGACACTCTGGGGGGGTCCTAGACTTTGATAATTGCTGCTCTAGGCACCTCTCTAAAACTATAAATAGCAGAGAAGGTACAGGGATTTTTTTCACCTGGGAGGTCCCTATACTAATAATATTCCAGTCCTATCACTATTTCTAGTCAGACAATTTATTAATATAAAAGCATTTCTGCTTAGAGAGAAGTTCAAGAGTTTCTTCTGCTAATCAGAATACTTACTATTTTCTCCAAAACTTGCAAATTACATTTTCTGGTAGTTGTGAAACAAAAGACAAAATTCCACACCAAAGTAAAAACACATAGTTTAAGTTTATGGTTTTTCATTTACCAAACAGAATAATAGTGATGTTAATGCCTGGGCACACTGGGAAGAAATATCTTCCTGAAACCAATTATTTCCTCTTAAACTACTCCCTCTAAGGATTTAAACAAAGATATACTTCTCTAAAGAGGGATTAAATATGAGGACATTGCCCCTTCTAAGTCTGGTTACCATAAAAAAGCCAAACTCTAATAATACTAGTTTCAGGGAATAAAGATCCCTCCCTGAAATTTTCTTCTATTCAAGCGTGGCAACTATGTTCTGGCTCTTTCTTCCCAGAGCAAGGCTAGCTACATTGCTCCCTCAGGATGTTATGGTATTATCAGGGTGGTATTATTTTTTTCTCCATTGCCATGGCTTCACCCTCCAACTGGCTGTATTTTCCTGCTTCTGTTAGGGACCAGTAACTAGCTACCTAGTTCTATTTAACTAGTTAATGTCAATTACCTTTTACAATGTGATATTTGAATATTTAAGAAGAATAAATTATACACATTTAACATAACTCATAACAATTTAGAAAATGAGTTAGGCCAAATTCTGATCAGGAAAGACAAGAAAATAACACAGTGAGTTGTTTTTCCAGCCCAGCGTAGCCTAGGAAGACAGATAGTGAGCTCTGTCAACATTGGGGGAGAGGCTGGCAAGGAGCACACAGGACAGATGTGGTGAGCATTTTGCTGCCTAGAGATGGAAAAGGGAGGCAGCTTGGTAGCACAATGGATAAAGCACTAGCCCTGGATTCAGGAGGACCTGAGTTCAAATCCTGCCTCAGACACTTGACACTTACTAGCTGTGTGATCCTGGGCAAGTCATTTAACCCTCATTGCCCCCCCACAAACACACAAAAAAGGGAGATGGAAAAGGAACTGAGACAGAGTACCACGGTAAAAAGCAATCCCAGGGGATCCCTGAACTATCACTAGGTGCAGAAATGGTTACCATCTGGTAGCTCTGTTACCCATTACCCAGTTTTGGGTCACAGATCCAGGATGGATAAGAGCAGTCACAATTGAGCTGGGCCCTTGCTGAGTACCAAGCACAGAAAAAGTTCCAGAAAGGCAGTTGTATGTCTCTGGGCCCAGGAACTTAGCTCTAGCCTTTAGCACAGCAAACAAGACTGTAGTGGAATAACTAGGACAGGAGAGTGAGAGCAAAGGAAAACCAACAGTCCATTCACTCTGAACCTAGAGAACTTCCCAATGGACAAACTGACTAGGAGCAGTCTACAGAAACATACAAGTCAGAAAATCCAAACCCAGGTCAGGAACTTATAAAGTTCAGGCTAGAAAGTCAGTAAACAGTTCTCTACCTGGATCACACCATTTTGGGAACACTAAAAGCTTGCAGGCTCCCAGATTGAGCTGAGAAAGTAGCAGAATGATATAGAAGGACATAAGAACAGGCCAGACATCCTCCCAGAAGTGAGCAAAGCAAAACACTAGCAAAAAGTCCAAAGTCAAAAAGCAGGTTGAAAGAACGAGCAAACAAATAACAAAAAATAACCTGACCATACAGATACTGTGGTGAGAGGGAAACTCAAGACACAAAGAAAGAGGAGAATGACTTGAAAACATCTACAAGTAAAAACTCAAAGAAAAATACAGATTGGAATAAGCTCAACAAGCATTTCTAGAAGAATTAGAGAGAGAATTTAAAAAAGAGCAAAACCAAAAGATTCTAAAAACCAAATAAGAAAAGTAGAGGAAAAAAGGGAAAAGAAATCAGAGCTATACAAGAAAGATATCAAAAGAGAATCAATAGCTTGGCAAAAGAGGAACAAACCTTACTGAAGGAAACAATTCTTTGAAATTTAGATTTGACCAAATGCAAATTAATGACTTTGGGAGACATTAAGAAATAATAAAACAAAGGCATAATACTGAAAAAAGAGAAGAAAATGTGAAATAGCTCATGGGAGAAACAATTGACCTGAAACACAGATCCAGGAGAGATAATTTAAGAATTATTGGACTATAACCCTTTAACCCAGCAATACCACTACCTGGTCTATAATCCAAAGAGATCAAAGAAAAAGGAAAAGGACCTATATGTACAAAAATATTTATAGCAGCTCTTTTTGTGGTGACAAAGAATTGGAGATTGAGGGGATGCCTATGAATTTGGGGAGGGCTGAACAAATCAGGATATATGATTGTGATGGAATACAATATAAGAAATGACAAGCAGGATGGTTTTAGAAAAATCTGGGAAGACCTATATGAACTTATGCAAAGTAAAGTGAATAGAACCAGGAGAACATTGTGTAGAGTAATAACAATGTAATAATCATGATCAACTGTGAAAGACATGGTCACATGATCAATACTATTATCCAAGACAATTCCAAAGGATGCATGATGAGAAATGCGATCACTTCCAGAGAGAGAACTAATGAAATCTGAGTGTGGATTGAAGTATGATTTCTTCACTTTGTTTTTCTTGCTTTTTTTCCCCAATATGACAAATATGGAAATGTTTTGCATGATTTCATATGTATAACTGATATATGGCTTGCTTTTTCAATGGGTGGGGAAGGAATGTTGAGGGAGGATTCAGAACTCAAAATTATAAAAAAAAAGAATGTTAAAAAGAAATAAATAACATTTAAAAATTATTATATTCCCCAAAAGCCATGAACAACAGCAACAACAAAAAAAGAGCCTGGACACCATATTTGAAGAAATTTTGAAAGAAAACTGCTCAGGTATCTTAGAATCATAGGGCAAAGTAGAAATGGAAAGAATTCACTAGTCACTTCCTGAAAGAAATCCCAAAATGAAAACTGCCAGGAATATTATAGTTAAAATTCAGTGCTCCCAGGTCAAGGAGAAAATACTACAAGGAGCTAAAAATAAAGAGTTTAAGTACAGTTACAGGGTCACATGAGATTTAGCAGCCATTACTATAAGGAAACATATTGCTTAGAATATATTTCAGAAGACAAAGAATCTACCCCCAAAATATAATCTACCCCCAAAACTGAGTATAATCCTACAGGGGCAAAATATACATTTAATAAAATAGAGGGGACTATTAAGCATTCCTGATGGAAAGACTAGAGCTGAATAGAAAATTTTACATTCAAACACAAGACTAAAAGAAACAGAAAAAAGTAAACATAAGTGAGAAATCATAAAGGACTAAACAAGGTTAAACTGTTTAAATACTTATATGGAGAGATAATATATGTAACCTCTCAGAACTTTATCATCACTTAGGAGTTTAATTATACAGAGGGCCTGGGTGTGATTCTATTATGTTTGAATTACATTAAAAGAGGAATGGAAGGGTAGGGAAGATGAATGCACTGGGAAAATGTGTGTGGGGGAAGTAGAGGAAGGATGGAGAAAATTATCTCATATAAATGGGATGTGCAAGGAAGAGTTTATATAACGGAAGAGGCAGTGGGGGGAGAGGAGCAGGAAACACTTGAACCTCACTCATATGAACTGGTTCAGGAAAGACATACACATATTTGTGTGCAGAAATTATTATCTCACAAAAATATGAGAGAAAGGAGTTGAGAGAAGAAGGTAGGAGAGTCAGAGGGAGGGTGGTTTAAGGAAGACAGTGGTCAGAAGCAAAAGAGAGGGGACAGGGTTAAAAGAGAAAAGGATAAGAGAATAGGATGGAAGGAAATACACAGTTAGCAATCTTAACTGTGAATGTGAATGGGATGAACTAACCCATAAAGTGGAAGAGGTTAGAAGAATGGATTAGAAACCAGAATCTAATAATATGTTGTTTACAAGAAAGATATTTGAAAGAGAAAGACACACATAGAATGAAAATAAGGAGCTAGAGCAGAATTTTTTATGCTTCAGTTGAAGTAAAAAAGGCAGGGGTAGCAATCATGATCTCAGGAAAGCAAAAGTAAAAATAGACCTAATTAAAAGAGATAAACAGGAAAGCTATGTTTTGTTAAATGGTACTATAGACAATTAATATCAATACTGAACATATGTGCACCAAACAGCATAGTATTTAAATTCTTAAATGAAAAGTTAAATGAGTTATAGGAGGAAATAGTGAAACAATAATAGTGGGGGACCTCAATTTTCTTCTCTCAGGCATAGATAAATTTGACCACAAAATAAATAAAAAAGAAATTAAGGAGATGAATAGAATAGAAGGGGCCACAAGCTTCACTAGCCTGTCAAAGGGGTGGTGACACAAAAAATCCATGGTTTCTGTGCTTTACTCCAGGTTCTGTCTAGTCTTTAATTAAGATATGAAAGTTCCCAGCAACATTGTATGATGATCAACTGTGATATACTTGGCTCTTCTCAGTAATACAATGATCTAAGACAATTCCAAAGGACTTATGATGGAAAATGCTCTCCACATCCAGAAGAACTATGGAATCTGAATGTAAATTGAACTATATGATTTCTACTTTGTTTTTTTTTTCCTTTTTGGAGGTTTTCCTCTTTTGTTCTGATTCTTCTTTCACAACATGACCAATGCAGAAATATGTTTAATGTGATTATACATATATAACCTATATCAGATTTCTTTCTATCTTGGGGAGGGGGAAAAGAAGGGAGGGAGGGAGAAAATTGGAACTTAAATGTTATAAAAACAAATGGTGAAAACTATCTTTACATGTAACTGAGAAAAAAATAAAATACTATTAAGATTGGGGAAAAAAGATATGAAAGTTCCCACCAATAATTCATAATTTGTTTGGCTCATTTTGTCCCCATCCCCAAAGGAATTTAATGTTCCTCCTAAACCCCAAAGTACATTTTGGACTTTTTAATGGTTTAGGGAACTCTCAGTGAGAAAATTCCCTCTACTAATTCAACTCACCCAATGAGCTTTAATTTGAAGTCTTTTAAAATTTTTTAACTTGAAGTCTTAAAGAGTTGATTGGAGCCCTGAGAAGTTAGCTGACTTGCCTAGGGTTGAGGACCCAAAAAGTCTACTCACTCATACTTTAGACCACATTTTACTGAATGAAATCATGCAGAAGGGACAGAAATAGAAATGCTGAATTTTTGATAACCAGTTCCTGGTAAGGTCTAAAATTTTAACTTTTCAGGAGCTTTACTATGTGAAAAAGAAACAACATGGACTTTGAGACTCCCTAACAGAGGGGCATCCTAGTAATGACAAATCTCAACTCCCATTTTCCAGTATTGGGGTCGGATATTTCCCAGGCAAACCTGAGTAACTTCCTAGAAAAGCAACTTCTAGTGCCGTAGTAATTTTAAAAAGTACTTTAGTGATGGCATTTACTCTAGCAACATAGAAAACCAATAGTTACAAGGTATCTCTCCCTGCATACCTGAGTTACGCTCACTCACAAATGCATAGAAACCATGTATAGAACGAAGGCCACAAATTTACAGTACAATGGAAATGAGGCACATGTGTGGGGAACACATAGAGCCAAGGAAACTCACAACTGGAATATCAGGGCCTCAAATAACCTTCCCTTCTATGGCCAGTCCTCCTGAAGTTCTCGGCATGCTGTTTTTAAGTTTCATGGGGAAAAGAGGAAATTGCCCCACCATCATCACAACTCTTGGCTGGCAAGCCAGGTGAATCTGCCAACAAACACTTCACCCAAATGCTTGAAGAAGGGGGTTGGGTGCCATCTTGTATCTGTTTCTGATTGTCTTCGGCATTCCTACTATGCAGGTTGCCAAGTTCTCGATATCAGAATGCTTTTGGGTCATTTTTGACTTGTAGATGCAGAAGAGTAAGAATCCCCAGAGATAAGTCAAGTGTTTCAGAGATACATACACACAGAGCATCATACTTTTTGAGGATTTCCTTTGGAACTCTGCACAGTTCTCTCATTTGGTCCTTTACAATAGCTGTCTTTCTACTCCAACTTCTTTTTTATTTTTGGCACTTAATGGAAATTAAAGGAGGCAAATAATGAATCCTCATGACTTGCAAAGTGATGCAGCAGTTTGGTGTTACACATACATGTATGTATATAAATTGAGGCAGCTAGGTGGTATGGTGTATAGAGTGAGTACTGGGCCTGGAGTCAGGAAGACCTAAGTTAAATCTGGTCTCAAAAACTTACTAGCTGGGCAAGTCACCTATCCCTGTTTGCCTCAGTTTCCTCAAATGTAAAATGAGCTGGAGAAGGAAATGGCAAACCACTCTAGTCAGTATCTTTGCCAAGAAAACTCCAACTGGGGTCCTGAAGATTTGAAAATGACTGAACAATATTTATCTGTCTACATGCTTTTCCTTCAAGAAGAGTGTAAGCTCCTTGAGGAAAGGGCCTGTTTAATTTCTCTTTTCATATCTCCAGCTTCTAGCTGAGTATTGTCCCATTTAAAAAATTTTATTGGCCTACAAACTCCTAAGAGGCAACTAGCTCTACCAATGCAGATGGCCACCTGCTCTGCCACTTATGGTCTTAGAGCAGGGGTTCCCCATATACCCAGAATAATTTCAGGGGGTTCATAAGTGTATCCCATAAACTTGGAGAAAAATTACTTCTTAATTTTCATCAATTTCTAAATAAAGTTTAGCATTTTCTTCAATTATTTAAAGATATTACTCAGGGAAGGGGACCATAGACTTCACTAGACTACCAAAAGGGTCCATGAATTGCAGCAGTAGGGGAAAAAAGCTGGTGGTAACTGCAAAGACTTGCCAGTCACCATGAATCAGAGGCATGACTTGAATAGTGGTCTACCTGATTGGAAGACAGCTCTTTATCCACTATGCCAAACTGAATAGCACATAGTAGGCACTTAATAAATGCTCACTGATCTTAAGCAATATATATTAAATCCCTTGACTAGGTAGCAGCTATATAGTGCTTGCTTTAGGACCTGTTATCTCATTTTTTTATGACAACCCTGAGAGGTAGATGCTATAATTATCCCCATTTTACTGATGAAGAGATTGAAGGTAAGTGACTTTGGTGGGTCACACAGCTAATGGGGGCAGCTAGGTGACACAGTGGATAGAGCTCTGGCCCCGGAGTCAAGAGGATCTGAGTTCAAATCACACCTCACTTAGCTGTGTGACCCTAGGCAAGTCACTTAACCCCAATTGCCTTAAACATCATAGGCCAGCTCCAGTCATCCTGATGTATAGCTTGCCACTGGACCCAGATGGCTCTGGAGGAGTGAGATTGGTGACCTTGCACAACCCTGCCTCACTTAAATCCAATTCAGTGCACATCATGACATCTCTATGTCTCGGTCTTCTTGGAGAATGTTGGACAAACAACAGCACAGCTAATAAGGGTCTGTGGCCTATTTTGAACTCAGGTCTTTCTTCCTCCAGGCGCAGCCCCCTATGCACTGAGCTACCAAAGGAGTGGAGCGATTCCTAAAATCCTGTTGCTGAACTGAGGGGTCACAGCGAGACGCTTCTCCCATTTTCTCCTCTCTTCCTCCTCTGTATCGTCCGTGTACTCAAGTGACTGCTAATAAAAAAATAATCATAGTTTTGGCCTGCCCGGATGAAGGCTGCAGTCACTGATGCCTCAAGTGAAGAGGGCAGCGGGCTAGCTCTGCACCAGACTAGAAGCTCGCTGAGGGCAGCGCACACAATCCCTACACACCCAAGCCTGGCCCATCATGTCGTAGTGGGCTCGGGGGCCGGTTCGAATGTTCAGTGCCGAGGTCCAGTTGGGGGACCTCGGTCAAGTCCCCGTGTCCTAATGGGCTGCTCCTCCCCGTCGGGGGGGGGGGGAACGTCAGGAGGAAGAGGCTTCAGGAGACCCACTAACTCAGCACAGGGCTTTCGTTGAAGTCCATTCAATGACCACGAAGGACAAGGTGCGCGAGGAGCTGTCCTGGACTGAGGGGCGCCGACCTCGCTTCGTCGCAGGCAGGTCAGGCATCCCCCCCTCACACCCACCCATCCGAATTCCGCCACCGGACTCCGCCCCGGGGCGTGCCCGGCGCACTGACGTCAAGGTCGCGCGCTGACGTGACCGGGGGCGGGGTCTCTCCCTGCGCCTAGTTCCAATATGGCGAGTGGCGGCGGCGGCGGCGGTGCCGGGCCTGGGGCCGGAGCCGGGGGCCGAGGGATGAGCGGTGCCCGTTGGGGCCGCGCGGGCCCCACCGCGCAGGAGAAGCTGCCCGTGCACGTGAGCGCGCGCCCTCCGCCCCTCCTGACCCGCCCTCCCCCCAGCCCCCGCCCGCATCCCATAGCAACCGCCGCCTCCCCTCCCCCCTGCCGCTCGCGCCCCCGTGGCCCCCTCCCCTCACCCTCCCCGCACCTGGACCCGCCCTCCCTCTCCCCGCCCCATGCTCCTTCTCTCTCGGCTTAGCCCCCTTCTGTCCTAGTGCCCTCCTCTCCCCCCCTGCAAAGCCCCCCACCCTACCTCCATTCTTGCCCTGCCCCTGCACGTCCCCATTCGGGGGTCCTCTTCTCCCCTCCCCAGTATTCCCTTACCTCCTCGAGGTTTCCCTCTTCTCGTCTCCCCCCTTCACAACTCCTGAGACCCTCCTTCCCTCACTGCACAGCCCCTCCCCAGTGCCTGATTCCCCCCTTACCCCTTGCCCAGCACCCCGGTCCTCCTCCTCTTGTTCAACCCCTCCCCAGTGCCCAATCCTCGCCTTCCTCCCCTCCAGCCCCTCCTCATTGCCCCATTCTCCCCTCGCTCCCCGCGCAGCCCCCAGCGTCCCCATTTCTTATTCCTTCCCTGCACAGACCCCCGGGGTCCCTATTTCCGCCCCGCCCCAGCGCTCCCCTTCTCCTCTGCCCCCCCCTGCGCACCCTCTTCCCAGGGCCCCTGTCCTCCCTCCATCCTGTTCCTTCTGCACAGCCCTCCCCAGTGTGCCCATTTTCCCTTACCCTCTTCTTGCTCAGCCCCCCAGTACCTCTGACCTCTCCCTCTCTTACAGTCTCTCCCCAGAGGGGGGGCCCCGTTTCCTTCTGCCCTGCACATCCCCAGGACACCACCCCTCCCCCATCCTCAGCCCCTTTTTCCAATATAGCCCATTCCTCCTCCTCTCTGGGGATGGGCAGGAGCCCAGCTTTGGGCACAGCGGCCTTCCTAGCGGCGTCTCAGTTCTCCCACCTGTGGTCTGTGCCCCCTTGCGTTTCATTGCTACCTCCCTGCCCAGTCTAAGCGGCCCTTCTCCACCAAAGTTCGGGTGCCTTCTCCCCTAGGCTGGCAACCTCCTTCCTACCGTCCTCCTTTAGATGCAGCCCCCAGCCGGCATCTCCCAGAGTTCTGCTGGCCTCACGTTTTAAGGCTCTAACCTGACCCTCTTCCCTCTTGTTCCAAGCTCCTTTCTTCACCCCGGTGGCCCTTTCCTTCCTTAAACTCTAGCCCCTCTCCTGCAAGACCTAGCCACCCTTACCTCCAAGGCCAGGCCCAGGTTTTCTCCCACTCAGTTCCCCACCCCCTTCTTCTCACCTTTCAGTGGTTCCTGTCTCTACCCTTCCCCTTGGCTTTCAGTTTCCCCTCTTGGATCTTGAAGGCCAAGATGCCTTCTTCCTTCCACAACCCCACTGTGTACCTGCAGGTAGAGGATGCCCTCTCCTATCTGGATCAGGTGAAGATCCGATTTGGGAGTGACCCTGCCACCTACAATGGTTTCCTGGAGATCATGAAAGAGTTCAAGAGCCAAAGGTAATAATGCTGGAGTCCTTATATAAGACACTGGCCACTAGCTCACTATGGAGGAGCACAGAATTCAGAGCTGGAAGGGGCTTAGGGAACATCCAGCCCAGTTCATTTTCCTTATGTTAAAGACTGGGAAATTGAGACTCTAGTTCACAGGGGTAGAGAGGCATCATGGGGCAGTAGATAGAGTACTGAACTTGGGAGTCCAGAAGACCTGAGTTCAGATCCAGCCTGAAATACATACTAACTGCATCCTTGGCCAGGTCACTCCCAGCCTTAGTTTTCTTTTCTGTAAAATGAGGGTGATGCTTGTATAATCTGCCTCACTGTATAAAAAGTATTATGTGAATAACATTTGGGATCAAACCAGTTTCTGTGCTATGAGCTGGAGCTGAAAAAAGAAAAGCAAAACCAGTTCTTGCTTTCAGGGAGCTTATATTCTAATGGGAATGACAGCATGTGCATATATGCCTTTAGGCATGATACAGACAAAGTAGACATTAGGTAACCTTAGAGGGGAAGACCTTCAAGTGCTCTACATGTTATCTCATTTGACCCTCCACAACCCTTTGAAGTAGGTGCTCTTATTTCCATTTTTACAGATGAGAATACTGAGGCAGAAAGAAGTTAATTAACTTGCTAGTGTCACACAGCTAATAAAAGACTGAGTTGGGATTTGAACCCTGGTTTTCTTTGAGTTCAGCACTCTTCCCTACTGCACCCCCCATAGCTGCCCATATATGAGGAATAGCAGAGGCCAGCTGGGCCTAGAAGGTGATGATCTGTCAGAAGGATGAAAAGCTAGTAGGGGTCCAGGTTGTGAGGAGCTTTAAATGGCAGACAAGTTTATATTTGGTCCTTGGAGTAATAGGGAGCTCCTGGAGTTTGAGTTGGTGACCTGGTGAGACCTGTTTTTTAGGAGAACAATTTGTGGGCTGTCAGAGTTGGGGAACCCTGGAGGCCAGCAGGAGTGTAGGCCTGTTACCACAAGGCAAGGGTGCTAAGCTGAGCTTTGTGGTAAAAGGAGGAGGCTGGACTTTGATGGCCTCCAGAGCCTCTTCTGGTTCACCCTCTGTTCTAGAGATTGTTGACAAACCTCTTGGTGTTTTTTAAGCCTGGTCTCCCACCTCCTATGAGTTAGTTTGGGGAGGGGGGTTAGAGAGAGGATTTCAGAACAAAGGTGGTCTTTTTTTTTTTTTTTTGGTGAGGCAATTGGGGTTAAGTGACTTGCCCAGGGTCACACAGCTAGTAATTGTTAAGTGTCTGAGGCCAGATTTGAACTCAGTTCCTCCTGACTCCAGGGCCAGTGGTCTATCCACTTCACCACCTAGCTGCCCCAACAAAGGTGGTTTTAAATGATATCCATGGATTCTGGGAAAGATCTGTCAGTGAGAAAATATGAAGTGTCTCCTTTGGGCCCAGCACTGCACCAGGTTCTGGGAATACAAATGCAAAAAGTGAGTCCTTGTCTATGACCTTTACATGGGAGATGGCCAAGAAGGGGAGTTTGGTTCTCAGAAATTTCTGGGGTTGTGATTGGAGCCATTGGGCAGTTGATTATCATGCCCTTTCCAGAAGCGAAGGTAGCATTGATTTGATGACTGTTTCTAGAGCAGAAGTTTGGTAGAGACTGGTCTGGTATGAGTTAGATGAGTTTGCACTCACCAGTTGAGGGGAGGGCGGGGGCTGCAGTATATCTCTGGGGTCTGATCTAGAAGGTGGTGGTGTAGGTGAGGAGAAGGGCAATCGGTGCCCTTTTGTGTTCCTTTTTTTTTCTTTTGTGTCCTTTATTGCCGCCTTTACCATCCAGTTTATGAAACCTTTACATTCCAGAATTGGAGGTATTTCCCTCTTCAGGGATCCTCATTGCTGATATATCAGTACTCTGAGGGCCTTTAAAGCTAATTTAGTTCAGTTTAGCTAGCGTTTTAAGCACTGAATATTTTTCAAGCACTGTACGGGACACCTGTGACACAAGACAAAACAGAAACAACCTGTGTCTACACGCAGCTTTCTGAGTAATAGAACGACATCTTGGTTCTGTAGTCCTTCAAGACTTAGATTTTGCTTTTCTCATAATATTTCCATAAAGTGTATGTGGTGTAAGCATGACGAGCCCCAATTAATCGAGAAGGAAATTGGCTTTAGGAGGTTAAATAAATGACTTGTCAAAAGTCACATAGCTACTAAATGTTGCAGCTGGGATTTGAACCCAGGTCTTTGGTCTCCAGGTCCATGCAGTGCTTTTTCTGTTACTAGATGGCACTTGAGAACATAGCCTGGAGGGTGCCAAGGTTTCTGGCTTGCATTTGCTAGGGCTGTTTTATGGGCTTTGTGAGAGCTTCCTCCTGCCCTGTCAGGTGCCCTATCTGAGTTAGTTGGCCTGAAGGGACAGGGATTCAAAGCAGAGAGGCCTGTAAGGGACATAAAATGTCAGAGCCGGGACAGAACTTAGAATAGAGAATGCTGAATGTCAGAGCTGGAACGGACCTTAGGGACCTGGCCTGTCTTTCCAGTCTTAGACTTTACTCTTCTTGGCCTCTATAATCCAGGGATGCTGGCCTCTGTGGAGTTCCTCCCACAGGACCCTCCATCCCCAGGCTCCACGCCTTTTCCCTGGCTGTCCCTCCCTTGTGCCTCGGACTTCCTCGCTTTCCTGGCTTCCTACAAGTCTCAGCTAAAACCCACCTTCTGTAAGAGGACCTTCTTGGTCCCCCTAAATGCTGGTGCCTTCCTTCTGAGGTTGCCTCCAGTTTACCTTTACCCCATTAGACTGTGAACTCCCTGAGGGCAGGGACCCTCTTTTTCCTTTCTTTGTGTTCCTGTCATTCAGCACAGTGGCACATAGTAAGTGCTTAATAAATGCTTTCTGGCCGACTGTGAGTGACGTAGAACTGGGAAAGCCCTTAGAACGTTGACTGTCAGAGCCTTTTCATTTGACGGATGGAACTCGGGCCCAGGCAGGCCAAGTGGCTCGTCCAAAGATGTCTAGAGCCCAGTTCTCTCGGCTCTTAGCCTGCCTGTGTGGTGGGGCTTTGCCTCCTCAAGAGGAGAGGGAATAAGCATTTATAGAGCACCTACTGTGTGTCAGGCACTACATTAAGCACTTTTACAAATATCCCTCTCACAGTTTCTGATGTGGTTTTGCTTTATTTGGGTTTACCTTTTCTCATAGTAACTCTTTCTTGATGGTGAACAACGGGATAGTCTTTGTCTTATCCTCTGTTGTGTTTGGTCCCAAACTTCCACAGTCAGGTGAGCTGCCACACAGCAGGAGATCCTTTGGCCAATTTCTTAGAACCCAGCACTTACTGAGGAGTTCTGTCCTGAACTGTTCCGGCTGATGCAGGGTTTGATGAAGTAGTTTGAGATACTGGAGTGCTTTGGCACTCTGCAGCTCCCCATAGTGTCTGGTTGGCTCTCAGGGAGCGATGCTGCGGGATCACGAGATGGCTGTCATGACGGCCTGGGCCTCTGTCCTCTGCTGGTGCCCCTAGCCTGCCACTGAGGCCTGGGAGTGGCAGCCAGAGGTCCTGTGACTCACCTGCCCAGGGCCTGGGACCAAGACCCAGCTCTCTCTGCCTGCCTCTCTCCAAAGTTGGTGGGGCCATGGCACCTCTTGTAAGTAAGGGGCAGAGCACTCGAGACTTAGGGGCTAATTCACAGGCAGCTTGGTTGTCATGGAGAGTTCATTGCTTAATGCTCCTGCCCACTCCACTTCTTCTTGTTTTAGCATTGATACTCCTGGCGTCATCAGGCGAGTGTCTCAGCTCTTCCATGAACACCCTGACCTCATTGTTGGATTCAACGCTTTCCTTCCTCTGGGATACAGGATAGAAATCCCAAAGAATGGCAAGTTAAGCATTCAGGCCCCGTTGACAAGTCAGGTATGTTGAGATGGTTTGAGTGACTGAAGCATATCCAAATTACGTGCATAGATTTACAAGGAGAACAGAACTCTGATTTCCAGCATCTGTGAGTTGCTTTGATTGCAATTTAGAACACATTTTGCTACCTGGCCTCTGCTAATCAATTTTGGTTCAAACTAAAATAGTCGGAAACACCCACACAGGAAACCCAAAACAGTCAGTTTGGAGAATCTAAATACTGGCTGGATGTTGTAGTTTGTAGCCTTCACATCATGGATTGATTCTTCAGAAATGGGTTTTTATTTTGAATAGAAAGACCGTGCCAACAGCTGTTGTTAAATGATTTCATTTTGTAACTTCCCCTGTGACAGTTTCAAGGAAACTTAACTCATTTTTAGACATATTCTAGGTTGTAAAGCTTTATTCAGGCAGAGATCCAATAAAACGGTCCTTCATGGATGTGAGGCGACCCTAAGGCCTTGAAGACTCTACCAGTTATGTAGAGCTCCTTGGTACTTGTCTGACAAACTGGGACCTGGTGGTGAGGTCTGCTCATCCTAGGAGATTGGCTACCAGGAGATGAATTTTTTTGTCCATAGCATTTTATGGAGACCGTCTGTTGGGCATGGAGGGATTTGTGGAAGGAGATGTGCATTGATTAAGTCAGAGATTCTTTTTCTTTTTAAAGAGGTCTCCTTTTCTTACCAAGACTGGAGGTGCAGAGGTTGCTCATGGATCCAATCCCACGACTGACTGGCATAAGAACTTTGACCTGTTCCCTTTGTTTCTGAGCTGTTCATGTCTTTGCCCCTCTCCATACCAGGTGTTTACCATCTTAATGTCAGACTTAGTACAGTCACCTGATGGGCTTAATCCATTTCAGCTCAGGGCTCCTGAGCTCCAGATGTTCGAGTCCCAGGCTCTGGTACCTGGGATTACAGGTGTTGACCAGGATACCTGGAGCCTTGGAGTCATTAAGTTAAATATAGGTAAAGCTTTATTATATTTAAGTTGCAGGCACCTGCGCCTTGTATGCGAGAAATGTGACCCTGCAGAGTGAAGATGAGTTTTGTTTGAGGATAGATTAGAAAGGACCTGGAGCGTTCTATCTGTACCTGTCATTTACAGACACATTTGGTGCTGCAGTGCCCACCTCCTGCTCCTCCCAGGCTTTTGCAGGATCTGAGCTGGTAGAAAACCCTCTCCTGGTGCCTGCATGAGAGTGGGGTGCCTAAAGACAAAGAAAGTGGCATCTCATTGTCCGTGGGTGAGCTTGTCGTTCAGGACAGGTGAAGGGGTGAGAATCAGAATCACTCTTTTCGACAGCTTTGACAAGGGCTTGTATCCTAGGCAGCCTTTAGAGCACAGTGTGTCGGAGAGAATGCCTGGCTAGGGGAGAGGAGCCTTCAGGCCTTGGCACATCCTGTTCAGGTCCCAGCTCTCTGATGTGCCTTGGGCAAGTCAGCCTCTCTGACCTTCAGTTGCCTCCTATGTCTTATGGGGATGGTATAAGGCTTGTACCTCACAGGTTGTTGTGGAGATAAGTGAGACACAATTTATATCAAGCTTTCTATGAGCCTTATATTTAAAAACTGTTACTCTGTGACCTTGGGCAAATCACTTCCCTCTCTGGGCCTTAGCCTCTCCATCTGTAAAAGGAGGGGATTGAGTTGGATGATCTCTGAAAAACCTTTCCAAGGGGATAATTGCAGAGAGAGTTGTAAGGATTAGTGTTAAAGAAACAGCAGGATGATGTGTTTGAGGTTAGGGGAGGAATGCCTAGTTTTACTCTAGGTAAGAGATAGACTGTGACATTTGCTATCATTTCTTCAGAAATCTCCATTTAAAAAAAATCGGAGGCACATGACTTGTGAAATCATGAAGAGTTTTTAATTCATGTTTTTAAGCAACAGTTCCAGAGTCCAGAGTTTGTGCTTCTTAAAAAGAGATCATAGCTGGATTTATCTTGTGATAAATGAGGATTTGAGAATAACATTGCTCAACATATTTTTGTGGATCCATAAACTTAGCATCTTGTGCGGCCTGTGACTGTGTCTTTCACAGTGGAGTGATGGATATGACATTGAAAATAATTACTATAGACAGAAGTTTTGGATAAGCTTATATTAATTGATCAATATTATACCAGTAAGGGATTGATCATGTGTTTCCCCATCTTCTCAGGTCCCAGGCAGAGAGGGTGTCAGCATGCCAGTCAGCTCAAGCAAGAGAAAAGCCCCAAACGACACCTCCAAGGATTTTTATCCTTTTTTTGATAGAGGCGGGTCATTGTACATTAATCAAATCTAATTGGTTGACATGACTCGAAGGTGGGCTATATTATAATGAACTCTAGGGATGACATCAGAGAAAGGAATGCAGGACCCCTCACACAGTTGGTCTGGGTAAAATCCATTATCTAGGTGTGGTCTAATCCCATTAGTTAGTCCTTGGGCTGTCTAGACAAAAGAATCTACCTCTGCCCAAAGCTCCTTTTGTTTTCTTGGGTTTGTCCCAGATGATATTTGAAGAAGTCTCTCTAGGAGAAATGACTTTCTGCGTCCAGGTGGTATCACTGGGAGAATATTGGTGTTAGGAAGGTGGATTTCTGTGTTAGGGAGCATTGCCTTGGAATGATTGAAAACACTATGTTTTCCTAAATGCAGTTAGAGAGTCTACTCTCTTATTCAGCTTTGCGACCGATTTCTTATTCATTTGCAGTGCTGCCCAAGATAGATATATAATGAACTTACCCACTGCCTATCCAACTGCATGTTATAATTTTGGAAACAGGCATCTTGATCCACTATGTAAAGTAGTAGGTCTTTTTCTTTTGAATGGCAGTGGATCTCTGAGCAGGCACCGTGGTGTGCTGGGGCTTGGTAGCCATATGTTATCTGCACATAGCGTCTTGAAGCCTCATAATTTCTAGGGAATCTCTTTTCAGTTTGCACTTTGCCTAATAAATCCACCATTACAGTGGTAAGTACTCTAAAGTCTTGCATGTTGGTGGTAATCAGAGAATTGTTAATGAGCAAAATTGTCTCTGTGGCCATTAAGGAATTTTGTATTATGAAGAGCCTCTAAGTTTACTTTTTGTTCTACTGTGTCAAATACCTTTTTTATAATAATATATGGGGTTTTTTTCCTTTTTTTTTTTGTGGGGCAATGGGGGTTAAGTGACTTGCCCAGGGTCACGAAGCTAGTAAGTGTCAAGTGCCTGAGGCCAGATTTGAACTCAGGTACTCCTGAATCCAGGGCCGGTGCTTTATCCACTGAGCCACCTAGCTGCCCTCAAATACCTTTTTGTCATTGGCAATAAGCACAGTAGAATGTTGTATTTCCTATCTACCGAAATTAATTATGTGACTGAAGATGAGGTCCACCATAGAAAATTATCTATGAAAGCCTATCCATTCCTTTATTAGGATTTTACCAAGGATACTTTTTGATGCATGTGAAGACCATTCTCATAAAGATTTATTTGATAAATTACAAGTTATTACTTGCTTCGATTTTCTTAGTTGCCTTTTTGGGGATAACATCTGTGGGGGTTTTCCCCCTTGTTTTGGGAAGATTCTTCCCTTTAATAGATATCTTGATTATTAGTTCGTGCATGCTTTAGAAATCGTGTGGCCTCTGAATCAGTTCCTTCTGTGTTTGCTTGGTCAGTTTTAGCCATTCTTCCAGACTTTACCTTCTCAAGTGTCATTTCTCCTTTCTTACAGAGCACGTTGGATCTTAAGGTGTTAGAGTCCAAATGTGAGGGGTTTGGGTCATTAATTCTTTTAAAGTCAATTTTATTTTATTTTTAGTTCTGAATTTTCTCTCTCCTCTACTCCCACCTATTGAGAAGGCAAAAAATATATGTATAGTCAGGTAAAACAAATTCCTGCATTAACCATGTCCAAAAAAGAAAAAGAGAGAAAGAAAGAAAAGCAAAGATTTGCATTCTGAGTCTATCATCTTTCTATCTAGAGTTAGATTTCATGTTTCATCTTGAGTCCTTTGGAATTGTAGTTGTTCATTGTATTGATCAGAGTTCCTAAGTCTTTCAAAGTTGATTTTTTTTTTTTTAGTGGGGCAATGAGGATTAAGTGACTTGCCTAGGGTCACACAGCTACTAAGTGTCAGGTGTCTGAGGCCCGATTTGAACTTAGGTATTCCTGAATCCAGGGCTGGTGCTTTATCCACTGCACCACCTAGCTGCCCCGATTATTTTTAAAGTATTGTTTTTATTGTATAAATTGCTCTCTTGTTCTGCTCACTTCACTTTTTGTCAATTCATACAAATCTCAGGTTTTTCCAAAACAGTCCTCTTCATTGTTTCTTTTTTCTTTTAATTTTTTAAGCACAGCTTTAAAATTATTTTTTTTGTTCCAAATTCACTGTTTTTACCTTCCCCTTCATCCACTCAATGTGGAGGCAAGAAAAACAAAACTGATTACAAATATGCATAATCATGCAAAACACATTTCCTTATTAGCTCTGTTCCTCCCCCCCAAAAAAGAAAAGAACAAACAATGTGCTTCAGTCTATCCTTGGAGTCCTACCTGGTGGTGGATAGGTATTTCATCATGAGTCCTTTGGAGTTGTGGGTGGATCATTGTGTTGATCAGAAGAATTACTAAGTTTATCAGAGTTGATTATCTTTACAATATTGCTGTTGCTGTGTAGATTGCTCTCCTGGTCTGCTCATTTCACTTTGCATCAGTTAATATAGGTCTTTGTAGGTTTTTCTGAAACCATCCCCTTCCTCATTTCTTATAGCACAATAGTATTCCATCACATTTGTATATTACAGATTGTTCAGCCATTCCCAGTTGATAGGCATCCCTTCAGTTTCTAATTCTTTGTCACCACAAAAGAGCTTCTATCATTATTTTTGTATATTGGAGTCCTTTTTTCCCTTTCTTTGATCTCTTTGGGGAATAGCTTTAGTGCTATTGCTGGGTTAAAGGTTATATACAGTTTTATAGCCCTTTGGGCCTAGTTCCAAATTGTTTACCAGAATGGTTGGGTTAGTTCACAGTTCCACCACAGTGTATTCAAGTTTTTCCATAGCCCTTCCAGCATTTGTCATTTTCCCTTTTTGTCAATTTAGCCAATCTGATGGGTGTGAAGGTGGTACCTCAGAGTTGTTTTAATTTGCATTTCTCTAATTATTAGTGATTTAGAGTATTTTTTCATATAGCTATTGATAACTTGGATTTCTTCCTCTGAAAACTCTCTATTCATATCCTTTGACCATTTGTCAGTTAGGAAATGGCTCTTATTTTCATAAATTTGACTCAGTTTCCTACATAAATCTTAGAAATGAGACCTTTGTCAGAGAAATGTACCACAAATACTTTCCCAATTTCCTGTTTCTCTTTGAATTTTGGCTACTTTGGCTTTGTTTATGCAAAAACTTTGATTTTGTGTCAATTATGTTAATTTCATGTTACTTTTAATTATGTTAATTTTATGTCCTCCTGTGAACCTCTCTATCTCTTGTTTGGTGATGAACTCTTTCCCTATCCATAGATTTGACAGCTCCTCTTATTTGCTTATCATGCCACTCTTTAATGTTTAAATTTGCATATTATCCTGGTATGAGCTTCCACTGTTATTAAGTACTGAATGCTGGGGACATTAAGACAAAGAAGGCCCTCAAGGAGCTTATGCTTTAACTGGCTGAGGCAGCACATAGAGGGGAGTCCAGGGAGTCCTGGTCATGGTTCAGGAGATTATTTTTGGTGTTTTAGTTTAGAAAATTACAGGGATGGTCTGTGGAGTCATGTGAGTTGATTGATATGCCCTGTCCAATAGTAACAGTGGAATTGATTTATGTATGAATTGTTGTTGTTGTTAGTCCTTCATTCTCTTTTTCTTTTCTTTTCTTTTCTTTTTTTTTTTTATGGGGCAATGGGGTTAAGTGACTTGCCCAGGGTCACACAGCCAGTTAAGCGTCAAGTGTCTGAGGCCGGATTTGAACTCAGGAACTCCTGACTCCAGGGCCGGTGCTTTATCCACTGCGCCACCTAGCCGCCCCTAGTCCTTCATTCTCAAAGAAGACCATGACATCAGGGTGGTGTCATGACTTGCAGTGAATTGGGTTTAAGTGAGGGAGGGCTGTGCAAGGTCACCAAACCTCACTCTCTCCTCCAGAGCCATCTGTGTCCAGTGACAAGATATACATCAGGATCACTGGAGATGGCCCCAGATATTTAAGGCAATTGGGGTTAAGTTATTTGCCCAGGGTCACACAGCTACCAAGTGTCTGAAGCGAGATTTGGACTCAGGTTCTCCTGACTCCAGGGCCAGTGCTTTATCCATTGCGCCACCTCATGTATGAATAGGGGGAAGTGGGAAGAGGAAGGTTAAAAAAAATTGGTTTGGGTGGAATATAAAATATGGCTGGGGCCAACTAGGTATATTCAACCATGTGAATTTGTACTTATTAATCACGCTAGGTAGGGTAGGTGTTCCAAAGCTGAGTGGGTTCAATCTTCTGGGGGTGTGCAGGAAGCCGTGGCAGCTGCTTTGGTTCCTTTTTTCTAATAACATATCAACTTGTTTGTCATTGGATAAAGATGTCCCATTTAGAACATCAAGAGTTAATTTCATGTTTATAAGTGGTCTAAATACTATATGGTTCACGTTTTAAAAAATTGCTTACAGATCTATGGTTTTACAAAATATTTTCCTCACAAGAACCCTGTGCAGCCTGTGTTAAGATTCGCATTTTACAGGTGAGGGAACAGTGAGTCAGAAATGACCATCACTTGACCCCACAGTCTACTTGCCAGGGCTCTTAATTACTGATGATAATGACAATGATAATTCTTCATTCTGTAGCTATGTAAGGTTTATGGAGAACTTTCCTTACAGCAGTTCTGTGTGGTAGGTAGTGCTGATGCTATTATCCCCATTTTATAGGTGAAGGAGCTAAGGATTGGATGTTAACTTACCACATAGCCAGTAACTGTCGGAGCTTTATCTCTTTATAGCAGCTCCATTTTCCCCCATTACCATGCATTCTCTCAAAGCTAACCTCACATATGGGTAAGTATTTTCCAAAGAAGAAAGAACTGTGTGATTGCATGGTATTATTATTGTTTGCTAGGGAAAGGTGGGAATCAAAGGAATTAAATTGAGCTCCATGCTGTGAAAATGCATTTTAGTGCTCGCTGAATGTTCCTGCAACTGGACTTTCATAGTTGGATCTTGACAGAAAATATAGTCTTACATTCAGAGAGAACTATAAATACTTGTAGTTACTGCCCTCGTCTATTTGAGACCTGCTTCCAGAATCACTGTAAACAGGTTTTTCATTTTTTTTTTTTTGCCCTTAATAGTTTAGGAGAGGAGAGTACCATGACACTGGGGAGGGACTCGTGAGGAACTCCATTTTGTAGCTTCTGAACAAAGGTTTATATTTCTCCTGTAGCCTAATCTTAAAGTATCCAGTCTTCCACAAATTCTCCCTTTCTTCCTTTCTGTGTTAGCTGTAGTATTTAATGTAGTGCTTTCCCTTTGAGACAGTAGTAGTCATGATGGCTCTTGAGGGAGGGGAGGAGTTAGCATTTATTAAGTGCCTGTTGCATGCCAGGCATTGGGCTAAGTGCTTTACAGATTATCTCATTTGATCCTCACAACAATCCTGTGAGGTAGGTATTGTTATTATCCCCATTTTACAGAAAAGGAAACTGAGGCAGACTGTGATTTAAGTCACTTGTCCAGGAGCACATAGCTAGCACATGTCTGAGGCAGGATTTGAACTTAGGTCTTCCTGACTCCCAGCCCAGCCCTCTAAACATTATGCTACCAGCTGTGTCTGTCTCTCTCTGTCTGTCTGTCTCTGTCTGTCTGTCTGTCTGTCTCTCTCTTTCTCTCTCTCTCTCTCTCTCTCTCTCTTTTTTTTTAGTGAGGCAATTAGGGTTAAGTGACTTGCCCAGGGTTACACAGCTAGTAAGTGTTAAGTGTCAGAGGCTGGATTTGAACTCAGGTACTCCTGACTCCAGGGCCGGTGCTCTATCCACTACACCACCTACCAGCCCCCAGCTGTCTCTTGAGAAAGTATTTCATTTTATTTTATGTATTTTTAAAGCTTAAATTTTTTTTTTCAATCTTAATAGTATTTTTCACAGTTACATGTAAAGATAGTTTTCAACATTTCTTTTTATAACATTTTGAGTTCCAAATTTTTCTCCCTTCTTCTCTTCCCTCCCCCCTCTCCAAGACAGAAAACAATCTGATATAGGTTATATATGTACAATCACATTAAACATATTTCTGTATCAGTCATATTGTGAAAAAAGAATCAGAACAGAAGGGGGAAACATCAAAAAAAGGGGAAGAAAGTAGAAATAGTATGGTTCAATCTGCATTCAGATTCCACAGTGCTTTTTTCTGGATGTGGAGAACATTTTCCATCATGAGTTCTTTGGAATTGTCCTGTATCATTGTATTGCAGAGAAGAGCTAAGTCTTATCACAGACTGTTATAGCTAGATGGGATCTCAGATCATGGATTGTAGAAGGAACTTTATAATCTAGCCTAGCCTACTCAGAATTATAGCACCTCAGGGGTTGGGAAGGACCTTAGAAGGCAGCTATCTAGTCCAGCCTCTGTCTGTAATCCTTTCTGTAACTTCAGTGCAAGGAATCCTCTCTCTCGTCTTGAAGCAGTCTAGCAATGGGAAACCTGCTGCTTCCTAAGGTAACCTATTTCCCTTTGAAAGCTCTAATTGTTAGGAAGATTTTTTCTTTATGTGGAACTAAAATATGCTTCCATTGCTCCTAGTTCTCTCTGGGACAAGCAGAGCAAAGCAGATCCTTTCCCCGCATCATAGCCCTTCAAATGGCTCCCTCATATCACTCTTCTCACTGTCCCAGATTCACTCTGTTTTGTTGGTGTCCTTCCTAAAATGTTCCCAGACCCAAATGATGGTCTAAACATTGCCTGACTAGGGCAGAATACAGTGGGGCTCTTAACTTTTTTTCTGAACACTGTCTTTTGTGCATTCAAAGATTGTTTTATCATTTTTGATTCCTGTTGGGTTTGCAGTCCATTCAAAGATATGGGTTTGTGGTGTTTTTTTTTATAAATAAGAAATATCACTGAGTCACATCTCCCTGGTCCTGTACTTGTACAGTTGATTTTTTGATCCTAAGTGTTAGACTTTCCATTTATTCCTATTAAATTTCATCTCACTAGACTTGGAGTATCAGTTTAGCCTGTCAAAAGCTTTTTGGATCCTATCTGTCATCCAGTATGTTAACTTTCCCTTTTAGCTTTGTGTAATGTCATTTGAAGATTTGATAAGCATACCATCTGTGCCATCAGTCTCCCAGTGCTGAGACAGATTTCTGGACCACTCCATTGCACGCCTAACTCCAGACTTGACAAGAACAACAACTCCTGTGGGTCTGACGGTCATGCATCTAATTACAGATCTACTTGATCCTATTACCATCTACAGTTCATTTCTGTCTTGTCCACCAGAATGGCATGAGAGCTTTTGTAAAATGTTCTGCTGGAATTGAATGAATGAATACATTGTGAATGGAGCAGTTACTATGTGCAAAGTGCTGGGGATACAAAAGCAAAAGCAACACAGCCCCTGCTCTTCAGGAGCTCATCTAGTGGGGGAGGCGACACCTACGAATGGCTTCAGCTGCTGACAAGTCAGATGGAAATTCAGGTGTTGACTCTTTCTCTAACATTCTTTTCTTTTTCTAACCTAGCTATCTCCTCTTCTCCCAGAATGAGCTCAGTCTGGCAGGACTTGTTCTTGTTGAAGTTAGGTTGTTTCCCATTTTAAATGGCTTCAAATCATTCCCTTAGTAATTTTAGAATTTCAAAAAGAATCCTGGTCAACTTTATACCTTGGATACTCCTTTTACTTCACTCCTCTGGGAATGGGGCTGATATTCACCCATTTCTAGCCCTCTAGTCCCTCTTTCTCTCTCTCTCTGATTTTTCACAGATCACTAATAGGGGCTCAGCCATCATATTGACATCTTTTGTTTTAGTTTTTTTGTGGGGCAATGAGGGTTAAGTGACTTGCCCAGGGTCACACAGCTAGTAAGTGTCAAGTGTCTGAGGCCATATTTGAACTCAGGTCCTCCTGAATTCAGGACCAGTGCTGTGCCACCTAGTTGCCCCCCGGGGCTCAGCCATCATAACTGCTTTTTCTTTCCACTGCATTTGTGTTGTTCACATGCACCTGGGCACTTGAATTCATCTCACTGATCTTGGAGTTCAGCTTTCTCTTAAGCATTTTTGTTCTGTCTTTCACAGTTCAAAGATCATTCTCCTTGGTGCAGAAAACAGAGACGATGTTGGAATTGCATTGTCTGTCTCCTTGTCAACCTGTTTTCTTTTTTTCTTCTTGGTGTTCATCCTTATTTTCTTGCCCTTGCTTTCATCTTCTGTAGCATGTACTGTTTGGTAAA
Organism: Dromiciops gliroides; assembly: GCF_019393635.1. Lineage (NCBI taxonomy): Eukaryota > Metazoa > Chordata > Mammalia > Microbiotheria > Microbiotheriidae > Dromiciops > Dromiciops gliroides. The sequence continues at coordinate 58,471,141 of NC_057861.1, read as the reverse complement.
CTTTTAACTTTTTGTAACTATCTTGGGTCTTATGTGCTTATGAAGCCTGTGTAGTTTTTGATCAAACCCCAATGTTTACCAGAGTTGAATCATAGAATTTCAGAGTTGGAAGGTCCATCTAGACTCATTCCTGAAAAAGGAACCAACCAACCAATCATTAAACATTTAAGTGGCTACTATATGTCAAGCACTTTTTGAAGCATAGGAGTTACAAAGAGGCAAAAGACAACTTCAGCCCTCAAGGAGTTTATAATCCAACAGCTAATTTAAAAGCAGATGTGTTGCAAAGCAGACTATGTACAGGATAAATAGGAAATAATTAACAGAGAAAAGGTACTATAATTAAGAGGGATTGGGGAAGGATCCCATCTATAAGTGGTTATCCAACCCTTGGTTGAATATTCTCCATGTAAAAGTCCCCTTTTGGTCCTAGTTATTTTCTCTTGGTCCTAAGTCATTCTTCCAAGTGACAGCCCTTCAGATACTTGAAGACTGCTCTCAAGCTGAGCACTGCTGGTGCTCCATCTCTTCCCATGTCTAGGCTAGACATCCTTATCTCATGTCCCTCCTTTAGAGATTCTCTAGCTTATCAATGTCTTTCCTAATATGTGATGTCTAAACTAAATTTAGTACTCCAGATGTAATTTCATCACAGTAAAATAATTTCAGCTTCTCTCCTCTCCTAACTCCTTCCTACCTTTCTCCAAATTCATGACATTCGTACTGCCAACAAGTCCCTTGTTTGTGGGAATCAGGTCCAGAATACTGCAAGTTGCTCTTGGGGAAGAACCATTTCCACTTTTTGAAACAAGGTCACATTCATTGTAGGTGGTTGTGTTGATAGAAAGAGCTTGAGTGGAGATCTATTCCAGTCTACACCATAAAACAATTCCATCTAACACAAACAACAACTGACCTTTTCTTGAATTCTGAGCCAGCTAATTCTACCTTTGTATAGCTCTAATTGTTAGGAAATCTTTTCCTTACATCAAATATCAGTTTGCCTCTCAGGGAAATCAGTAAGTACTTGTTAAACCTCTGCCAATTGCCAGGTACCTCTAGCACTGGGGATACAGAGACAGAAATGATCGAAGCCCTGAAAGAACTTCGATTCTATTGGAGGGACGCTCTGCACTTAGGTATGAGACCAGAGACTGGGCCTCAGCTTGTGATTTCACTGGTATAGGGAACTCCTATGTGAGGAAGCTCCCTCTTCTTATTTTTTTTTAAATAAAAGTATTTGATTATTTTCCAGTTACATGTAGAGATAGTTTTCAACATTTGTTTATATAAGATTTCGAATTTCAAATTTTTCTCCCCCCTCCCCTAGACAGCAGGTAATCTGATATAGGTTATATCTTTATAATAACATTAAACATATTTCTGCATTAGTTGTGTTATAAGAGAAGAATCAGAGCAAAAAGGAAAAACCTCAAAAAAGAAAAACGACAGCACCAAAAACAAAAGAAATAGTATGGTCCAATCAGCGTGCATATTCCACAGTTCCTTTTTTTTTTTCTTTCTGGATTTGGAGAGCCTTTTCCATCATGAGTCCTTTGGAACTTTCTTGTACCGTTGGATTGGTGAGAAGAATCTAGTCTATCACAGTTGATCAACACATAATGTTGATGATACTGTGTACAATGTTCTGGTTCTGCTCATCTCACTTAGCATCAGCCCATGCAAGTCCTTCCAGGTTTCTCTGAACTCCTGCTCATTGTTTCTTACAGCACAATAGAATTCCATTACATTCATATACCACAACTTGTTCAGCCATTCCCCAATTGATGGGCAACTCCTCAGTTCCAATTCCTTGCCACCACAAGAAGAGCAGCTATAAATATTTTTGTATGTGTGGGTCCTTTTCCCTTTTTTATGATCTCTTTGGGGAAAAAGACCCCAAAGTGGGATTGCTGGGTCAAAGGGTATGCACAGCTTTATAGCCCTTTGGGCATAATTCCAAATTGCTCTCCAGAATGGTTGGATCAGTTCACAGTTCCACCAACAATGCATTAGTGTTCCAATTTTTCCACAGCTTCTCCAACATTTATTATTTTCCTTTTTTGTCCTATTAGCCAATCTGATAGGTGTCAGGTGGTACCCCAGAGTTGTTTTAATCTTCATCTCTCTAATGAATAGTGATTTAGAACATTTTTTCATATGGGAATAGATAGAAGCTCCCTCTTATTATTCAGGTCAGCATCTTCTCTGTAACTTGTAGTCTTAGAGAGCTGGCCTAGATCAAGGTCAGGTTTGTATCAGAGGTGAGACTTGAACCCAGGACTTCCTGGCTTTGAGATCAGCTTTCTGGCTCTCATAAGAATGTACAAATTGAGTATAAAGTCATGTTAGGGGTTAGGAGACAAACTAAAGGCCTAGTGTAGGTAGAAGTGTTGAGTTGAGCTTTGAAAGAAACTAGGGATTCTTTGAGGCAGAGCTGAGGAGAGGTAGTGCATTCCAGACAACAAGGAGATGGAAGGTCACTAGTGAAGAAAGCAGGAAGGCCAGAGTATAGTAAAGGGAGTGATGTCTAATTAGGCTGGAAAGACAGCTTGGAGGCAAGTTGTGAAGGGCTTACATGCCACACTGGCAGTTGGTATTTAATCCTAGAGGTAACAGGGAACCAGGGCAGTTTATTGAGCAGAGCAGTAATATGGTGAGTAATATCACTGTGGCAACTGTATGGAGGATGCCTTAGAGAAAGGAAGAGAATTGAGGCTGGGAAGACAGCTGTCAGGTATTGCAGCAGTTTGGAGGAGGAGAAGGAGGAGGAGGAGGAGGCGGTGGCGGTGACTTTAAACTAGGGGGTGGCCACCATGTGAGTGGACAGAAGGGGATAGAGGAGAGATGTGTTGTGGAGGTAGGATGGAGAAGGCTTGGAAACCGATTGGATTTGTGGGGTGAAGGAGAGTGGGGAGTACAGGAACCTGGGTAAGCAAAATGATCTTAGAAGCCCCCAAACAATTAGCTGATTTGCTTTAGTCACAGAGAAAGCTTTGGCAGGTGTCTGGATTGTGGAAGTCCTGTACCACTGCTCCAGCATCCTGCCTCCATGCTTAGCTCATGGTGCAGAATCTACACTTGTTAACCTTCAGGACAGGGAGTCAGGAGCATACTTCAGTTACCATATTAACACCCCTTTCCCTGCCATCATGTTTTCTCCTCTTTTTCCTGAATTTCTGCAGTTAATCACAGTATATAACTCTCTCTGATCCTTTGACAAATTGTTATCTATATCCATGGAGAGATTCCCTATTAGAAACCTCTTCACACTAACGAAATCACAGCTCTTGCTCACACATCTTCCTTCCTCTGTCTGTACCTTTTTTCCTGAAGCAGATTCCAGTCCTGGGTTGCAGCAGGATGAGGGGATATTTGTTGTCAGCTTTGGTTTCTTGCAGTAAGATCCCTATTTCACTTTACTTTCTATCCATTCTTGGTGTACTGGTGCAGTCCCATCTGACTGAGGCTGGTGTATTGTGGTTGACTTCTTTCTTGACCTTTTTGTCTCTGTGAATGTGATCTTTAAAGTCAAATGTATTTCCTTGCTTTGACTTCTCTGGTATGTCTTTCTTATTGCTTGTGCTCACTGTATGTGCTTCACTTGTGATTCTTAATACCTGTATTCTCCTTAATGGTTGAAGCCTGTTATCCCTTGGCCTGGCACATTTACTCTTCATAAGATTTGCAAGTTTCCAGGCAGATATGCTTATGTTTTTATTTTTTACCATCATTTGTTAGTTGCGATTTCTCCTTGGTCTTTTATTCTTGTATTTTAAGTCCTGGATAAGAAATCCAAATCCTGTTCTCAGTTACCACCTTCTTAACCAGCTGCGCCCTTAACTTTAGTTGATAAGACACTGCCTTCACCCCAAGTCTTCTGTTTTGTGCCCAGAATAGAAAACAAGACCTGTCTTGGTGTAGGTAGTTTTGTTTTCTGCAAGTTTGGGGGAATATCTTTATACATACATTGATCACCAGAAATGCATAGTAGTCATCAGGCTTGATAAGCCTTGTGTAAGAATATTTTAAATGACTAGCCTAATTTGGGGGGACTAATCTGACTGGGGTACTTAATCTGGAACTGTTGACTGGCTATCTGACTGCTATTAATTTAATGTGGGCTGTTTGTAAAGTTCCACCACACTGCTCCACTCCCAAATTGATAAGCCAAATATTAAGAAGCCTCTTACCTCAATAATCAAAGCAGTGCTTATTTATGAGATACTATTGAAAATTAAGAATACAGGGAAATAAAATATACAACCTGACTGCATTTTGGCACTTCTCTTTCCACTGAGTCTCTTTGGAACTTCTTGAATACAATGAGGGCCTTAGCCGCCGCTTGCCTCAGGGCACGTTACACTTTCTGTGGTTTGTAATAAGGCCTGTAACCTTTTTAATATAATAAGGGCCTTAGCCGCACCCCACCTCAGGGCACTCAGGTCCTTTATTCTAACTCCAAGCCCCTTTCACTTTGTAAATCCCCCTGCTTCTAACTTTCCTCCCCTTACTGGCACTGCTGAACCCCTGTGTTTCTCTCTCACTGACCTTCTGTCTGTCTGCTCCGTCAGTCTGTCCTTCGGCCTCTCTTTTCCCTGCTCCTAGTCCTTCTCATCTTCTTCTGCGTCCTTGTAGCCCCGTCTCTAGTCTGCGGTGCTCCAACCTTTTTAATCTCGTCAGCCGCCGCTTGACCTCTTCTCTGCCTCGTCTCTCCGTAGGAACCCCTGAGTCTTGTCCGCAGGCCTCCAGTCCTCCTGTCAGCCCCCGTACCTTGTCTGACCCCCTGCTTCTAACCCCCAGGTCTATATATACCTTTTCTTCTCTCCACTCAAATCTCGGGGCTTCCTGCGCCCCCACAGACCAAGCTAATCCGCTAGCCAGGGCTGTGGCTGGGGGGGTGGGGTGGGGTGGGGTGCGGTGCTCGAGCAGCTCATGCCTCAGCACAGGCTATCCGTAATCTCTCGGATAGCTCTACTCAGGTCGGAGGGAGCTGGGGGCTTTTTTTCCCCAGCTGTCTGACCTGGCGTCTTGTACAGCCCACGGGCTTTATGGCTCAGCTGAAGCAGATGGGGAGGGGAAGAGACCCTGAGGGCCTAAGGCTTTCTAATCTCAGCCTAAAGGTAGGGTCCCCAAATCAAAATAAATTTCCACACTTGGGAACATCTTCAGTTCCAAGATAATGCCCTGGGAAGACCACATGGCTCCTTTTTATTAGCTCCACATACAGCTAGCTCCTTAGCAGCCAGTAGCCTATTGCTACTATTGGCATCTTTATGCAAGCAATATTGCTTTTCTAGACTCAGGTATATATCCACACCATTATCCCTTCAAAGTATACACAAAGTGGCTCCTCCTCAGAGGGCCCAGCTCCATCCAGTCTCATAGCTATTTTATTGCATTGCTTCAAAGAATTGTGCTCCTTTTTTCTTCTTTTCCTTCTCTTTCACATTCTTTCTTCTCTTTGCCTCTTTGGGCTATTAAAAAAACCACTTTATTCTTCTTTTTGGTTTGTTTTTCAATTTTCAATTTTAAAAAATTTTCCATTTTATTTTTCAGTTTAACAAGAAATTTTCTCTCCCTCCCTCATCTTTCTCCCTTTTTCTCTCCCCAAAAGGAGAAAAAGGGAAATATAACTCTTGTAACAAATATAAACAGTTAATCAAAATAGTGTCCCATATTGTTCATGCAAAAGAATGTATGTCTCATTTTACATCTTGAATCCGTCACCTCTCTGTCAGGAGGTGGGTATAGTTCATTATCAGTTGCCTGGAATTGTAGTTGGCCTGGTTAGAGTTCTTAAATCTATCAGAGTTGCTTGTCTTTACAATATTGTTATTCTTGTCTAATATCTTCTCTAGGTTTTGCCCACTTCATTCATGTTGGTCTTCTCAGATTTCTTTGTCCTTTCCAGATTTCTTGTCCATTTCCTATCACATAATAGTATCATTTTCCCTGACAACTTGGAAATAGATCCTTCAAGTATTTTCAAACTTTGTCTCAGGAAACAAGCCTCAAAATTTGACATATGTGACTATTTTTTGGTAGCAACAGAAACACCAACACAATGCATTCCCCAAGTCATTGCAGAAGTCTCTTTGTTCTCCATATTCGCTGAAAGTAAGATCCTCACTTTTCTCTTGTTCTCATCAGTAGCTCTTGGGGTTAACTTCCATTTATAGATGAAGAAACTTGCCAAGATAGAGGGACTGAGTTACCAAAGATGACACAGCTAGTTAGTTCCAGAACTGAAACTAGAACCCTATTTCCTGCCTCTTGGTCTAAGGACCTTTCCCCCATGCCATGTTTATACAAGTTACTCTTAGAAGCTTCATCTTCCTAGCTTTGTCCTTTATGGTGATTTGGGGTGAATGGCACCATAGTGAACAGAGCACTGGAGGGTGTTGTTCAGTTGTGTCAGACTCTTCCTGACTCCATTCGAGATTTTCTTGGCAAAGATACTGGAGTGACTTGAGTTCAGATCCAACCTCCGACACTTACCCTGGGCAAGTCATTTAAAAAAGCAACCACTGTTTGCCTCAGTTTCCTCATCTGTAAAATGAGACAAATAATAGCACCTACCCTCCAGGGTTATTGTGAGGATAAAGTGAGATAATATTTGCAAAATGTTTTTGCAAACCTTAAAGCACTATGAAAGTGCTAACTTTTTCTGTGAGTCTTTGGAAGGTGAGGGTGTGAATCTTTGTAGCCATGTCCCTGAATGCTTCCTTCCCCACTGTGCAAACATGGCCCGTCTTGCAAAAATGTCACCGTTTCCTTTTGTTTTATTCTAGCTTTTTAAATATTTTGACACCTTCACTCAGTACCTCCAGTGCTTCTCATCTCATGGAGAAGGTATCGAGGTCTTAATGGAGATGCCAGGGGTACACAAACTTTTGACAGTTTGCTGAAAAAGCATCAAGCATGAACTTAGATGGAGTTGACTGACTTTGGTTATGCAGACTCTCTTATTGATTAGCTGTGTGACCTTGGACAAACTGTTTAACCTTCCTGCCTCAGTTCCCCCATTTGCAAAATGAGGAGGTTGTATTAGATGACCTTTAAGGTCTCTTCCAGCTCTTATACTGTGGTCCTATGATGATCACTGGGATTTTGGCCACAAAGTGATTTTTTTAGCCACAGTATCTCATGAAGGAGTTGCAGCCTTTATCTGTGGAGCTGGTGTCCAGCATAAAATCATAGCTTTCTGAAGCTTTAAAATAAAATATTTTTTAAAAGTTTATTTAGGGGGGCAGCTAGATGGCGCATGTGGTAAAACACTGGCCCTGGATTCAGGAGGACCTGAGTTCAAATCCAGCCTCAGACACTTGACACTTACTAGCTGTGTGACCCTGGGCAAGTCACTTAACCCTCATTGCCCTGCCCCGCCCCCAAAAGTTTATTTAGGAGTTAAACTCTTTTTGAATTATAGGCTTAATTATAATAGTAACTTATTTATAACTTATAGAACTTATTTATAATTATAAGTCCACTGATATTAATTATAATTAATGTATTAATGAATACATTAATATTAATATATTTAATTTTAATTAGTGTTTAATCACAATTTATATAATTTAATTATAATAGCAGCTTACATATTTATAACACCTTACAAACTTTTTTCATAATAGTAAAATATTATTACCCCCATTTTATAAATGAGGAGGGGGTCTGAGGGAAATTATGTGATTTGCTGTGATCACACAAGTGATAAACATAGGAAAGACAGAGTAGCCTAACACTTTGGTAGTACACATACAACTGGCTTTAAGTTATACCTGGTAATTTGATGGAGATGGGGGAGGGGATGGTCTGATTTTTACTTTAAAAAAGGTATGGCAAACATTTTCTAGCCAACTCTTAATTTAATCTCAATAAGTTAACCTTCTTTGTGGATTGTTAATATTTTTATTCTTGAACCAGTTTTCCCTACCTGCTTCTTCCCCATCATACTTGTTTCTCTGGGCTAAGTATCAGGGAAAAATGACTTCTAATAGTGGCTTTTCCATTAAATAGCTGTGTAGCATTGGACAGACACATCACCCTCTCTGAACCACAGTTCTCTGGGTGATTTGTCTTTATTCTTCTTTTCCTCATGTAGAACATAATAAGTTTTAACTCTTCTAGGAAGTGGATCAGAGAAACAGATAACCATTCTCAGAGACCTGGGGTCAGATTCCTCTTCTGAGACATAATAATGCCTGTGTGACCCCCACCTAGGTTTTTTAACCTCGTAAAGAACTTGCAAAGGTTATATGTTGTGGTGTGGTTGCTGACTTGTACTGGTAAAGGCAGTTTTCTTTGATGGAACTCCTTACACTGATAACATTGTAGGTCTAGGCCAAAACCCATATAAAACATCTGTGATACTCATATATAATGCATGCATGTGTTTGTAGATGTTTTTATATATGTATGCATGTGTGTGTGTGTGTTTGTGTGTGTCTGAATTATTTTGACTCAGAGGTCTCTTTAGAATCAGTTCCCTGCATCCTAGCCCTGATGTGCTGATGATGTCTTCTGGTTGAATTTTCAGGAGAATTCCCACCATCACAATGACTCTACAGATGACTATAAGCAGCAGCTGTCGTATAAGGAAGACAAACATCAGGGGCCCTTGGAATCTGATTCTGTGGAATTCAACAATGCTATAAGCTATGTGAATAAAATCAAAACTCGTTTTCTTGACCACCCAGAAATCTACAGATCATTCTTAGAGATATTGCACACTTACCAGGTACAAATGCTGGGAGTCATATTAGGTTATGTGTTTGTGGTATTACTCAGCATTGTGTGTAGGTGAGATAAAAGGGATATGATGACTCAAGAAAGCCCCTTGATAGGAGGTTTAGACCTCCTGTCACCTCTCTCCTCAAACCTCAGCATCCTTTTGTCTCTCGGGTGGTTGATGAGATCTCAGGGCCCCAGAGGGAGTGATTCAGGAATTTTCTAGATGTCTTAACAAGCCTGGATTTGTGGCCTGGAAGCTTCCCCTGTTGGGTCTGAGCTGTTTTCATAATAGTGCATGGATGTGGCCTCCAGTTGCTCGTTTCTCACCGGATATATTCCTGTCCCAGCTTCAGCTATATTTCAGATAACTAAGGCCTCTCCTCTCAGTCCCTGCCTTTACCTTCGTCTTCATTTCCTGAGGAACCATCTTTAAGATGATTCAAACAGTGGAGCATCCTGCTGTTAGGGAGGGTCACTGGAGGGTTTGTCTTTCTCTTAATAAGGTACCTTCCTTGTGTGGGGCCATGCCTTTGTTCCCCATTCAGATGTTCCAGAGCCAGTTATCAAAGGAGGTAAAACACACAGGGTGGAAAAATCCTGAGAATAAGACCTTAGATTTCAAGATAAAATCATGGGAAATCTGAGGCCTTTAGAGATGATGTGCCTGAAACAATAACAATAAGGTCAACAAAAAACCTATTGAAACCTACTGAAAATATATATGTTTATTTGGCATTTCAGCTAAGACCAATAAAAAATCTTGAGTTTCTTTTTATGGGTGTGACAGTCCTCACCTTGAGATATGGCTGTATGAGGAAAATCCTGCAGTGAAACAGAAGAATAGAGTTGTGTTTGGGTTTGGTCTTGGAGTGCCACCAAACCTTTAACTAACTGTGCCAGGAGGGCAACAGTCATGTCCAAATGATAGATAATCCCAAATTTATTTGTGTGCCTTTGGAATGTACTAAATGAACTTTCTGTGGGGGTAGGGTGGTGAGGAAGGCCAAGATATGCCTTCTAATTATATTTTTTTAGGAAAAAAAAGTGATGGAAATTGAAAATGAATTTGGATTTCTGAACCAAATACTAGGTTGGTGAGACTCTGCTTGGTGGGAGCGTTAAACCTTTTGGGGATAAAAGTCAGCCCCAAAGCCCCTTCCACAGTAAAAAAGTCACTGAAAAGAAATTTGTTTTTGGAGAGGCAGTGGGACATGGTGGGTTGACTTGGAGTAGGTTTAAATCCTTTCTCATTAAGTCCTGGTTCAGACCTGTCCCAGTGACCAGGGACAAGTGACTTTAACTCTCACAGCCTTCTTTATTTCATTGTAAAAAATGGGCAGCATCCTCTTATCCCAGCTACCTCAAGGATTTTGAAGCAAATCTTAGAGCCTTGTACAAACTAACTTAGTGTTGTCCTCATCTTTACTGTTGGGGATCTTTTTGGTGCTGCTCCTTGTTAGAGTGGTGGCTTTTCCCCTGTGTATTCCTTTGTAGTTTGTCCAGGATCAGCGTGCTAGCTTCTGAGAGGTGCTAAATTGCTATGTCCTACTTTGCCCTCTTCACCACCCTATAGATAGATCCTTTGGTCAGTTAAGCATTGTTCTAGACAAACCATCCCTTCCCAGAGAAAGGGAGCGAAGGAACGTGGTTATTGGAGCTCTCTGAAGGTTTGCTAGGCAACAGGTTTCTAATTCTTTTCCTGGAGGGAATGTTTGTCATCAGTCTGGCCCCCAGTCATGTCTGCATTGCAGCTTATTGCATGCCAAGCTGTTAATGACCTGCTTTTTGGTTTTCTCTCCATAATTTGACTCTTGAGTATTACAGGATGACTTCTATCACCACTAATGATTCATACTTCCTTCCCTGTAAATTGACAGAAGGAGCAGCTGAACACTAAAGGACGTCCTTTCCGGGGCATGTCAGAGGAGGAAGTATTTACTGAGGTAGCTAATCTCTTCAGGGGACAGGAGGATCTACTTTCTGAGTTTGGACAGTTCCTTCCGGAAGCTAAAAGATCTTTGGTATGTACTGAGATGAGATGGACTAGCCTGGCAGGTAGCCCATTGGCTGTTGTAATGTTCAGTGCTGGCTGCCCTGTGTGGATTCATTCTGGTCATTTCTCATTGGGAAACTGCACTAAATGTGTAGTATGGTGACTTGTCCGCGCCAGCCAGAGGGCCTGATACACATGCAGGGTCTCTTCACTGTCTTCCACCATTTATCTGGCTCAGCTTGTGAGCTTCTGGTCTTTCCTTTGGGGTTTCTGTAGAGTCTACTTAAGGGTTCTGTGTATAAGAGGCTCCCATTCCAGCTAAAGCTCCTTTTTACATCGTTTTACAGAACACTAAAACTAATTCTCTGTATGGGCAGTCCCCAGTGTAGATATAGGTCGTATTACCATAATCCATTTATAAGTTGGTTGTTTGCAATGTTACACGTGTTGGTTGGGTTCTCAGGTTAGACCACAAAACCTGTTTAATATGCCCGATGGATTATATTGATGATACTTACAAGCAACCTTACTGCCATTTAGAACACTGCGTTTAAGATATATCAGAGTTCCAGCTTGGAATATCTGGCAAGCTGGCTGGCTAAGGCCCCTGCATCTGGTCAGGAAACAAACAGATAGAGTGCTAGTCAGAAGATCAGACATTTACTGGATTTAGGACTTTGGACAAATTCATATTTAATAAACTCTTGGGTCTCAGTTCTTGATCTGTAGTATGAGAAAGAATAATATTTGCACCATAGCCTCTGGATTTGGTTCTCACTGCCTCGGAGAAGGGAGATGACACATGGAAATTTGGGACAGGTACTCTGGTGAAGAGTGAGACTGAGGTTGGGGGTGCTAGGTGGGGAGGGCAGGGACTGAGGTCATTTGGGACAGTGAAAAAGTAGATCGAGAGAGGGGTGGTAATGAACAACGACGAATGGGGTTCTTAATCTTTCTTCTCCCTGTTCTTTTACCCTCTGCTAACAATCTTTAGGGTAAGAGTTGCAGGATCCCAGGATGAAGGATGCAATGATAATGGGGAAGGGAAATGAGGTTAAAGCCCATTGGTGGCAATAAGAGTATGGGAGTTCCTGTGAGCTGCTTTTGTGTAACAAATGCCTGTGAGTTGGAGGCTGCCTTTATCTGGAGTTCCCTGGCTATTCTTTCATTCTTCTTGATGTACTTATCCAGGGGAAAGCTGGTTCTGATGAGCCTCAAGAGCAAGTAGTCTTTATGGGGCTCAGTAGGGCAGAGTAGAGGGTTGTTACTGCCTTTTTTTGCCTTGGAACACCATCTGAGTCCCTCCTCCTTCTCACTAGGGATTAGGAGAATAGGTGAACTGAGGACATTTCCCTTTTCTGTTCTCTAGGGGTATCGTATGAGAAAGGACACTTGACTTGGAGTCAGGAGAATCTGGGTTTGAGTCGTGGCTCTCCTGGAGTTGTGTTGATACATGGGAAAATCATGTTCCCACTCTAGATGTCAGTTTCCTTATGTGTAAAAGGGAAATGGGCCAAATGATTTCAGAGGGTCTCCCTTTAACTTCCTGTGGTTCTGCATGTATCCATTTAGTGAGTATTTTACATTAAATTCAGCAAATATCTCTTCTTTGTGTATTACTGTGCTAGGCCATGAGGGTATGTGAAGTTGAGATAAGATATGATGCCAGCCTTCATAGAGCTTCAACTCTAGTAGGGTCATATGATATCTGTTTTGTATTATTTTCATATGAGAAATTCATAAAGTGTTTTGTGAGGTACAGGGTCATTGGTTGGGGGGAATGCCATTTAATTTTAGCTTAAAAGGTTTTGAAATATGAGTAAACAGTAGGTGGAAAGCATCAAGGGTGTTCAGGAACTTGAGTAAAAGATAAGGGAGGGGCAGCTAGGTGGCACAGTGGATAGAGCACTGGCCCTGGATTCAGGAGGACCTGAGTTCAAATCCAGCCTCAGACACTTAACACTTAATAGCTGTGTGACCCTGGGCAAGTCACTTAACCCCAATTGCCTCACCAAAAAAAAAAAAAAAAGACAAGGGAGTCTGGATTTAGGAGCCATTGCAGGAGAGGGCCTGTCTTAGATCTCTGCCCAGGGAAGAGAGGGAGAATGGATGTGGGTGGTATTCTGGGCTGCCAAGAGGCTGTCATTGTAATCCACAAGATGATCATGAGGGTCTGTCCTAAGGTAGGTGCAGGGGAATTGAGAGGAGCAGGTGGATGTGATAGAGAGGGATTGATTGGATATGAGCAGTGGTAGGGGGTGGGACATCAAATTATAATATGTTTGTGAAACATGGGAAATTATATAAAGAGACCAAGGCCTGAGGCTGAAGTTTCATTCAGCCAGTAAACAGTAAGCTCCTACTATGTATTCTGTCAGCTGCTCTCATCTGCACTGGGATACAATAAGAAAGAAGACCTAGCCTTGCCCTCAAGGAGCTTACAGTCTAGTAGAGGAGATATCACATGGGTGGCTGTGGTATTAATTAGACTATGATAGATTTATAAGAGGAGCTTAAAGTGCTGAAGGGGACAGAATATTTTAATGGGGACAGGGATGATAGTATCAGGGAAGGATTCCTGGATGAATTGGATATTTTTGTTGAGCCTTGAAGGATGGTGGGATGTTAACTGGTGGAGGATAGGGTTTGGAGGTTAGGGTAGAGCTTTCCAGGAATAAGGAACATCAGGAGCAAAGGCATGGGTGGGAAAGTGTAGGGTATGTGGTTGTGTTAAGGGTTGAAGAGTTAGTTATTGAGTAGTTTGGCAGTTTGACTTGGTAGAAATGGATTTATTACCAAGAAAAGCTCCTACCAGGATGGGTATTGATCCCTTGGCTGAGTCAGCATTTGTCAGGTCACTTATTTAGAGAAAACCTATCCTAGAATGTCAGGTGAGAGGAGGTCACCATGTCCAACTTCCTGCCCATCATAACATTGTTGGCAGTAGTCATACAGTCTGGATTTGAATACTGCCAGTCATGGGAACTTTACTGTCTTGACAAGTCAGTCCATTTGTTTTCTGAGCAGATCTGATGAGGAGCTTCTTATTTTTAGCCAAAATTGGCCTCCATGTAACCTCCCTTCCTACTTGGCCTTGAGCAGGAGAGGCAGGTTGGTATGATTGCAAGAGCACTGAATTTTCAATGCTCAGTTCATATCTTTGCTTGTTACTTACCTGTGTCACCCTGGGCAAGTACAACCTCCATGCATCTCAGTTTCTTCATCTATAAAATGCAGCAGTTGGATTAGATGCTTTTAAAAGTCTTTTCTAGTTCTAAATCCTATGCCCTCTGTGGTTCTACTTCTGCCTTCTGGAGGGGACAAGCAAATGTGACAGACAGCTTTTTCATGTAGGAAGATAGCAATTCAGGCCTGCTGTCCCATCCCAGGCACTACTTCTGATTTTCCCTGGTTGCCTGACTGGGTGTAGGCACAATAGAGAAATAAAAAGGACTTAATCCTCCTTTGTAAGGGAAAGGCTTACCAGCAGCTGCATGCAGTGAATGATGGGTTCTACACAGAGTGGAGATGCAGTTGCCTGCAGAGGGAGAAGGATGGAGTAAAGGTCATGATAACCATCTTCGAGCAGCATGATGGCCTCACCAGAGGACCTGTGATTGGCTCTCAGCAAGTTACTTTAACCATGGGCCTACTATTTGCCATCCCTCTGAAATTATCTTCCATTGACATGGTAGATATCTTTCGTAGATCTAGTTATTTACGTGTTGTCTGCCCCATTAGAATGGGTTTTTGTTTTTTTCTTTGTATCCAAAAGACAGGGCTTGAAATAGTATTAAATATGATTTTTAAAAAATGCTTGTTGACTGACCAAAAAAAAAAATCAAGAATCTGGATCTCAAATATCCCCCATTCCTTGATTCCCCTTACTCTCTTGGCCTAATTCCTTTAGTACGGGTTCTTGACAGTGGCCTATGAACTTTTTTTTGTTTAATTGATAACTATATTTCAATAGAATTGGTTTCCTTTGTAATCCTATTATTGTATACATTTAAAAATATGCTTCTTGTGTTGTTTACAAGAAACACCTTTGAAGCAGAGAGATACACACAGGGTATATATGAGGGGCTGGAACAGAATCTATTATGATTCAGCTAAAACAAAGCAGAGGGTAGCAATCATAATTTCAAACAAAGCAAAAGCAAAAACAGATCTAATTAAAAGAGATAAAGAAGGAAACTATTTTGCACAAAGGTACCATAGACAATGAAGTCATATCAGTACTTAATGTATATGCATCAAATGGTATAGCATCTAAATTTTTGAAGAAATTAAATGGGTTACAGGAGGAAATATATAATAAAACTATGCTAGTGGAGAATCTTAACCTTCCCCTCTCAGAACTGGATAAATCTAACCAAAAAATTTACAAGAAAGAAGTTAAGGAAATGAATAAAATTCTGGAAAAGTTAGATACAATAGATCCCTGGAGAAAACTGAATGGGAATAGAAAGGAATATACCTTCTTCTCAGCAGCACATGGTACCTACACACACACACACACACACACACACACACACACACACACAAAAATTGACCATGTATTAGGACATAAAAACCTCACAAAAAAATGTAAAAAGCAGAAATAATAAACATATTCTTTTCAGGTCATAATGTAATAAAAAATTACATTCAGTAATGGACAATGGAGAGATTAAAAATTAATTGGAAATTAAATAATCTAATCCATAAAAACAAATGGGTCAAAGAATAAATTATAGAAACAAAACTGGATTACAAAAATCTGTGGAGGGCAATTATTTGCATTTAAATAGTTTTGCCTTTGGGTTCTTTTAAACAACATCATTCCTGGTTAAAATTCATTTATGGGGCAGCTAGGTGGCGCAGTGGATAGAGCACCGGCCCTGGAGTCAGGAGGACCCGAGTTCAAATCTAGCCTCAGACACTTGACACTTACTAGCTGTGTGACCCTGGGCAAGTCACTTAACCCTCATTGCCTCGCCTCCCTTCCCCCCAATTCATTTATAAAACATCTTAATTAAAAATGTGTTTGTAATGTATGAGACGCTTTATAAAATATATGTTTATTATTACCAAACTAAAGTTAATTGAGTAAGTCTAAAATGTTGTTTGAAAGGCACTGTGCTAGAATGAAAGGCTTAATGGATATAGATGGCCAGGGTTCCTGTCCCCAGTCTTTGTTTTGGGGCAGCTAGGTGGCTCAGTGGATAAAGTACTGGCCCCGGATTCAGGAGGAACTGAGTTCAAATCCAGCCTCAGATACTGGACACTGTGATAAAATAATGGAATTTGGCAGACGCCCAGGGGTCCCACCTGATTGATTTAGTATTGTTTGAGAAACTCACTAAGTATCTACTTGGGATGATTAGATATGGGCCACACCTGGCCTGCTCTGAGTGATATATATTGCTGACGTGGCAGGGAGGGGGGCCAATCTCAGCCTTGCAGCTTGAAGGATCTCCCTTTTGGGGGAGGGAGAGAAAAGGTAGAAAAGAGAATGCTGAGGCTGGGAGCTCATTTTCCTCTAGGTGAGCTTCTGAGAGCGGACTGGAGAGGGGCTGCACAGCCGAAACTATGGACCCCAGGTGGTGAGTTAATAGAAACAAGGCCGAATTAGCTGAGCTGGAAGCAAGTTTGGGGATTGAGTCATGTCTTTGCTAGAGCCAGGGAGTTATCCCTTTTTCTCTTCCCCTATTCCCTTGTCACTGCCTTTATTAATTTCACCTTTGTTATATACTTTATTCCCATTAATAAAACTTGATTTGTTTGTGGAAAGGGGCTGTTAATCTTCTTTCTTATTAGCCTGGGATAAATAACTAAAAAAGGCAGTCTGGAAGCGAGCCACCCAATTAACTCTCCCCATATTAAATTTGATCCCAACAACACTTACTAGCTGTGTGGCCCATGGCAAGCCACTTAACCCTCATTGCCCCTCACAAAAAAACAAAACAAAACAAAAAACAAAAGATACTAGGAAAAAACCCCTTAGATTCCAAGTCTTTGTTTTACCTTGGGCAAGTCTTTCTGAACCTTAATTTCTTTATCTGTAAAATGGGCTCTACTATCAGCCTTGTCAAACTTTGTTGTAGGACTTATAATTTGGAACAAGTGATGTAGTAGAAGCCAGGTGCTATGTTGATGTCAGGTATTGTTCTTGTTATAACTATTGGCATTGTACCGTAACGGATAGAGAGCTAACCTTGGCTCCAGGAAGGCCTGGATTCAGGTCCCTCTCTGACATACTGGCTCCGTGACCTTCCCTCTCAGTGTTCTGCACACCTCTCGAAGGCTAAAAGGGACAAAGATGTCACACTGTATCGATGGGAGGAAGTTTCTTCACCCCAGAGATTCCTGTGCCAATGAAATCATGGTTCTAGTCTCTGTCTCTAAGGCCCCTCTTGATTTATTCTAGACCGTGCTTATTATATTTATCTATGTTTTGGAATACCCTCAAAGTGAGATACTCTGGGTTGATTGTAAACTCCAGAAGGGAAGGAACTCTGTCTTATTTCATTTTTGCATTTCTTTCAATACCTAGTACAGTGTCCTGCATGTACTTCATGCTTAATAAATGGTGGTGGAAGGGATGGATTTGCCTGGGGTCCTGTGAGCACCAAAATGGTATAGCTAGAGTCCTTTACAACTAATCAAAAATCATGTTTATTTCCTTTAGTTCACAGGAAATGGACCATGTGAAATGAATAGTGTTCAGAAAAGTGACCATGAAAAGAATCTGGAACACAGCAAAAAAAGATCCAGGCCTCTGCTCCTTCGTCCTGTCACTGGCCCAGCCAAGGTAACTATCCACAATAAGGAAAGCTGATTAGACCCAGCCTAGGGATTGGTTTAAGGAAACGAGTCAGTGCTGTTACCATCTACACCTATTTTTTCTTTTTTTTAGAAAGGATTTATTTGGGTGCTAGTGTTAACCTCTAAGTTTTGAGATTTAAGTTCTTTCTTGGAAATGAGATGCCAAGCAGAAGCAGTATGGTGTAGGTGAAAGACTATAGAAATTAGTAAATGAACTTGCTTTGTGAGAGTGGGCACATCCCTTAATTGTCTGTCCTTCCCAGCTTTGACATGCTGTGTTTTAAGAGTGACCTCCTCAGTTACCGATGTGACTGATTCAATGTTCTAAGGCTTCCCAACCCTGACAGTTTCTGTTGTAAAATCCCTTCTAGCTCTGATGTTTTCTACTTGATCTAGATCTGCCATTAATTACTTGTGTGAACTTAATTCAGCCTCTCTGCCTCAGCATCTTCATTTCTCATGTGATAGTAATAGCTCCTCTATCATTCTTATAGTAATTATGAAGATCAAATAAAATAATGGACTTAAGAGTACTTTGAAAAATTACCCATTAGTCCTTGTAGGACTTTCTTGTCCCCACTGGGAAATCTTCGTGAAGAGCATAAGAGTTCTTCATTATAAAAAGTTGGGAACCACTCTCGACAGCTTTTGCATCAGAAGATCATTTTACTGCATTCTCTATAATGAAAGTGAGGGTCCCGAAGGGGACAGAATGGCCTCTGAGCAGGCAAAAGTGATACCCTACAGTCACTGCACCAGAGCTCAGGCTTTACTTAGGGAGGAGCCCTGCAGGCCTTTAAATGGCTGAACGAGCAGATAAATAATTTCTGAAGCAGTGCCTCTGTGCCAACAACTACTGTGCTGAGTGTCGGGGCTACCAACAGAAATGCAGAACTGTCTCTGCTGTCCCCTCCCTAGTTGGGGGAGGGGTTTCAGCTGCAGGTCAGAAAGAGAGGCTTCCTGCTCCTAAGGCTGGAGGGGCAAGTCCAGTGGTAACAAACCCTTTCAGATCCTTCCACACCATGCTGTACAAGTGAGGCACTGATTGTGCTTGTGTGATAGAGATGTCTAAACTGTTGTGACTGAGAATCCCTGTAGACTGTTAGTAATGATGTTAGTTCAGGCTGAGGCTGAGACTGAAATTGATGACTGGTTTTCATGAAGAATGGCATTAGACTTTGTCCTACCCATACACACAACTATATTCTGGTCCTTGTGCCTCAAGAAAAGCAGAGCAAGTGACAATGATGTCCTCTAGAAGAGAATCTAAAAGGGTCACAGTGATAGTAGAGCCAGGATAGGGGTCAGATCCTAACTTTGGCAGTTACTGTCTATGGGACATTGAGTAAATCACTCAGTCTCTCTAGGTACCTGTTGTTCAGTGCAAAGTGTGTGTGTGGGGGGGGGGGGGAGGGAGGGTGGTGCGGGGTTGAACTAGTAAGCTTCTAAAGTCCTTTTCTACTCTTAGGTCCATGATAGAACAGACTATTTAAAAGGATAGGATCTGACTAATTGGGGAAGAGATGCTCAGCATTGGTATATGCCTAGGATTTAACAAAACAGAGAGAGAATGGACAAAGTGTTCAAGAATGATCCTAATGATTCAGGACCCGAACCTAGGGTACTAGATCTTCAGTAAGGCAGGAAAGACGTGGATTTGGGACCTAGAAAGGGAAAGTCTTTTAAGCATAACATGGCCCACAAGCACCTCTTCCAGGGAAATGATTGGACTGAAAAGATCATGGGTTTGACTCTGTCTTAGTGTCTGCTCTAGGCCAGACCCCATGCTGCTAGAAAGACAGCTCAGACACTGCATGTCTGGTCTGGGTGGAGGAGAACACACAGGTGGTATTGATATCGAGGAGGTGTCCAGGTGGGGTGTCACAAGGAAGGAACCTGAGAAGGGAGCAGTGATTATTGGCGGTGGGGGATCGTGAAGGGGGGTCTGTGTGGAAATGCTCAGTAGAGGAGCCCTAGGCCTTGCCGAGTCATTGGGTGTTGTTCATCCCTCCAGCTTTCATTGAATGCTTGGTGCATGCAGACTACTTTAACAGTGCTGAACTTTTCATTAACAGAAAAAAATGAAATTACGAGGGACCAAAGATCTGTCTGTCGCAGCTGTGGGAAAATACGGAACTTTGCAAGAATTCTCTTTCTTTGACAAGGTCAGTAATTTGATCCCTTCTGTTGGGGAATTGTGCGTTCTGGTCCACAATTCTGCATTCTTTTCCTTTCCCTTTCCATCAGTTCATCGTTTTGTTGATTTGGAGCATTGACTTGGAACTGGGGAGAAGAAAAAGCAGGGTTTCTGGGCAAGCACTTTGGAAAAATCCTTGGGAAGACTATTTTGCTGCTACATTGACTTTAAGCTTAGTTTCCACGGGAAACCTAAACTGGTCAGCTACTGTTCTTTTTGGTGATTAATGGTTTGTGGCAATTCATGAGAACCTTTCTCTGAAGCTCTCCAAGGTGGGAAGACTTTAGTTCTAGGGTTTGTTTTTTTTAAATGTTTAATGTTTTATTGCTGCTTTGCACCACAGTCATTTAAGGCTGGGAAGACCATGAGCCCTGGCTCATGTACTTCTCTTGTCCAGGGAAGAGTTTAACTTAGCTTGCAGAGATTCAGAGACCCTCAGAGGGTAAATTTTTTTTGGCCACACTCACACTGACAAATGGCAGCTCCTTAAAATATTGAAGTTTATGGCAAGTGATTCAGGCTCCTAGCTTGTAGTCATACTTTCTGAGTTTTGAGACCAGTCACACTTTCCTGCTGGACCTCCTAGTGTGCTGCTCATATAGGTTAGCTGTTGGGCAAACTATCCTCCCCTCTTCCCCCCACCCCCTGTCAGGGATCCCTAAAAGATACTGAGCTGGAGTCACTATCATTTAATACCATGGTATCATTACATGACCAAGGACACCGAAAGTACATAGCATTGGCTTGGATTGTTAGGATCTAGTAATAGTTCGAGTGCTCTCTTAGTTTTTTGGGCGGTGTGGTATAATAAAGTTTTGGGTATGGAATCAAGAAACTGACTTGGGTTTCTGGGTTTGAATTCTGGTGCTGATATTTTTTAGCCTTGTAATTATAATCAAATCACTTAACCTTGCTGACTCCATTTCCTCATCTCTTAAATGGGGATACTAATACCTACCTTACTTACCTTCCTCATGAGGTTGTGGGGAAAATGGCATAAAATGTGATAGTTATTATTTTTCTTAGTTTTGATTATTTACTTTAAAACACTTTTTTTGGGGGGGGGGTGCAATAAGGGTTAAGTGACTTGCCCAGGGTCACACAGCTAGTAAGTGTCAGGTGTCTGAGGCCATATTTGAACTCAGGTCCTCCTGAATCCAGGGCTGGTGCTTTATCCACTGTGCCACCTAGCTGCCCCCAAAGCATTACTTTTAATAATTTACAAGCAGAATAATATCTGGACTGGGATTGAAAGTCCCAGTCCCTTAGAAATGACAGAGATCTTCAGCAGAGAGTTTTCTAATATTCTTTGTTCTTTTTCCTCAGGTACGCCGGGTACTAAAAAGCCAAGAAGTGTATGAAAATTTCCTCCGCTGCATTGCTCTCTTCAATCAGGAGTTGGTGTCTGGCTCAGAGCTCCTGCAGCTGGTCACCCCTTTCTTAGGGTGAGCTAATGCCTTAACCAGTGCTTTGTGTGATTTTAAAAAACATATCTCCAGTCATGAATAGGAAGGACATTTATATAGCCCCATAGAAGTTTCCAAAGCACTGTATGCACTTTATTTCATGTGAGCCTCCCAGTAACCCTGTGAAGGTAGGTATCATCACCTGCATTTTACTGAGACTCAGAAATATGATATATTACCCAAGGTTATACTGCTGGTATCATAAGTAAGATTTGAACCCTGATCTCTCCGACTAATCCAGCACCCTATCTTCTATGTGTTAAGCTTCACTGCTTGCCCAGTATGTCCTTAGTCAGAATGTGAATTTTTCTAGTTGCTCTGAGATTATCAATAGGAACATTTAAGCCTTACTTCCCAGAATCTCCTAGATTGTGATTAGTTTGCTGTTGTAACCTCTTTTTAAGTGTGGGTGTGACTCTTCCAGTGCTAAGAGTAAGAGCAGCTAAGGATTTTTGCATGGAGGATTATAGGCTTTTTTTTTTTTTTTGGTGGGGGAGTTGGGATTAAGTGACTTGCCCAGGGTCACACAGCTAGTAAGTGTCAAGTGTCTGAGGCCAGATTTGAACTAAGGTTCCATCTAGCTGCCCCCTAAAGGTAGTTTCTTGAAAAAACTAACAAAATTGATAAATTTTTAGCCAGTCTTTAGTAAAAAGAACAGAAAATCAAATCAACAAAGTAGCAAATGGTGAAATTTCAACAAAACCAAGAATAACCAGAACCTGTTACACATTTTGTATGCTAAGAAAACTGAGAACACAAAAGAAACAGAAATATATTCAGAATTAGGAAATACCCAGACTAACAGAAACTAAATAGAATTTTTTTTTTTTTTTGGTGAGGCAGTTGTTGGGTTTAAGTGACTTGCCCAGGGTCACATAGCTAGTAAGTGTCAAGTGTCTGAGGTCAGATTTGAACTTAGGTACTCCTGAATCCAGGGCCGCTGCTCTATCTACTGCGCCACCTAGCCGCCCCCCTAAATAGAATTCTTAAAACAAATCTCCTAGTCCTAATGGATTCACAGGAAAATTCTATCACACTTTTAAAAACAGTTAATACCAATACCATGCAAGTTATTCTTAAATTGAGGAAGAAAGCAGGCCACCAGATGTCTTTTATGAAACAAAGATAGTCCTAATAGCTCACCAGGGAAGGATAAATCACTGAATGAGAACTGCAGACCAATGTGTTCTTGAGATACAGTGATAGTGGCTGCCCTGTTCTTTGAACTAGACGTTCTATCTCTAGCTGAGCATTTTTATTGACTGCCCCTCCTGCCTGGAATTTGCTTCCTCCTTATTTCTGCCTTTTAATTTCTCTGACTGCTTTAAATTCCCAGCTAAATGCCACTTTTTTTTCAGGAAGCCTTTCCCATTTTCCCTTAATGCTATGCTATCCTCCTATTGATGATCTCCATTTACTTTGTATGTATTTTATTTGTACATAATTATTTCCATTTTACTTATGAGATTATAAGTTCCTTTAGTGCAGGGACTGTCTTTGACATTTCTATGTAACTCCAGTGCTTAGTACATTGCCTGGCACATAGTAGGTGCTTCATAAATGTTTTTTGAGTGACTGACCAATATCATTAATGAATATTGATTCAAAAATTTTAAATAAGATCCTATTAGATTACAGCTAATTATCCAAAAAATTGTTTATCATGACCCACTTGGATTTATACAAGGAATGCAAGGGTGTTTCAACATTAGGAAAATAATCTAGACAATCATTTTTTTTTTTTTTTAGTGAGGCAGTTGGGGTTAAGTGACTTGCCCAGGGTCACACAGCTAGTAAGTGTTAAGTGTCTGAGGCCGGATTTGAACTCAGGTACTCCTGACTCCAGGGCCGGTGCTCTATCCACTGCGCCACCTAGCTGCCCCTGACAATCATATTTAAAAACAAAAACATCCCAAACCACATGCTTATCCCAACAAATAAGGATCAAAACCGTTACAACTCATTTATGCTCAGAATCCTACAAAGTATAGGCATAGATGGACATATTTAAAAGTATCAGAAACCAAAAGCAAGCATTATATGCAATGGGGATATACTACAGTCTTTCTCAATAAAGACAGGAATAAAACATTCTTCTTACTACTATTTAATATAATTCTGAAAATGCTAGCCATAACAATAAGACAAAAGAAAGACATTAAAGGCATAAAGATAGGTAAAGAGGAGAGAAAACTATCCCTATATGTTGATAATATGATAATTTATTCAGAAAATTCTAGGAAATTGGCAAACAATTGAGACAATAATGAGAGAAAAATTACACACTAGAAGCCCTCAAAGATCAATATTAATACGTAATAATAAAATCCAAGAGACAATAATTGAAAGGGAAATCTCCAAATAACTACAAACTGCATAAAGTATCTGGAGATTGGTCTACCAAAGCACATAAAACATTTAGAATGACTTAATAGCTGGAGGAATATTCATTGCTTCTGACTGTCATGGTAGTATAACAAGAATGACAAAACCACCAATTTACATTTTTAATGCTATATCAGATTGTCAAAAGGATGCTTTATAGAACTGAATTAAAAAATTCATTTGGAAGAATAAAAGAACTAAACTAACAAAGGAAATAATGAAAAGGAGGTAAGGAGAAAGGGGAATAGTACTTCCACACCTCAGACTGTATTATAAAGTAGCAATTATCCAAACTACTTGGTATTAGTTAAAAAATAGAGATGTAGACCAGTGAAACATTAGACAAAAGGTAATCAGAAATAATGGAACTTGATAACCTAGTGTTTGATAAACTGGAAAATAAAAATTAGGAATGAACTCTGATAAAAGACGTTGGGAAAACTTGAAAAGCAGTCTGTCAGAAATTAAGCTTAGAGCAAAACCATATTTCACAATACATTCTAAATGGATATGTGACCTTAAAGATCACACCATTTAAAAAATTGGAAGAGAAGCAGGTCATATACCTTTTGTGTGTGCGTGCGTGCGTGCGTGCGTGCGTGCGTGCGTGTGTGTGTGTGTGTGTGTGTGTGTGTGTGTGTGTGTGTAGACCAAAAGCCATTCCCTAATAGATTAGAAGTTATAGGATATGAACTGTTCTCAAAAGAATTGCAAAGAATTACAACCACATGAAAGAATGCTTTAAATCACTAACCATAAGAGAAATACAAATTGAAACAGCCTTAAGGTTTTACGCTAACACCCTGGAAATTGGCAAAGATGCAAATGCTGTTCGTGTTGCTGGGATTATGGGAAGATTGGCACACCTGTGCATTGTTGATGGAGCCATGAATCATTACAACCATTTGAGGTAGCAATTTAGAATTATGCAAGTAAAGTGATCAAAATATCCATACATTTTGACCCAGAGATTCCATTACTGGGCTTGTATACCAAGGTGGACATTGATAAAGTCCCCTATACTCCACAATATTTATTGCAGCACTTTTTTTAATAGCAAAGAATTGGAAATGTCTAAACAAATTATGGTATGTGAATATAATGGAGTATTATGTTCTGTAAGAAATGAAGAATGTGACCAACACAGAAGCATGGACAGATTTATATGAACTGGTACATAATGAAACAGCCAAGGAAGCAGACAATAACTGCAAGTGTAAACAAAACAGTCACACACAAAAAGTTAAAAGCAGATGTTGAAAAATTTAAAGGACAAATATAGTTTAAAAGAAGAGCTATAGAAAGTTACTTTCAATGGAAATGTCTTCTTGGCAGAGGTGCAGAGTCCTTAAATTTACATTGCATGTATTTGCAGACTTTTTCAGTGTATTGATCAGTTACATTGATTCCCCCCCCTCTTCTTTTCTTTAAAAAATATTATTTATTATATGGGATGATTTTCTGGGAGGGGGAGAGAAGTAATAGTGGGGAAAACTGTCATGATGTAAAAATATAAAATACATCAATTAAAAACTTTATTTAAAAATAAGTAGTCGGGGCGGCTAGATAGCACAGTGGATAAAGCACCGGCCCTGGATTCAGGAGTACCTGAGTTCAAATCTGGCCTCGGACACTTGACACTAGCTGTGTGACCCTGGGCAAGTCACTTACCCCCATTGCCCCACAAAAAAAAAAATTAAATAAAAAAAAATAAAAATAAGTAGTCTACCCTCCAAATAGAGACCACATCATTCAAATGAAATATTCTTTTTTTAAATTAAATTTTTAAATGTTTTTCTTGGTAGTATTTTATTTTCAAATTACATATAAAGATTGTTTTCAACATTTGTTTTTATAAGATTTTGAGTTCCAAATTTTTTCCCTCCCTTTTATCCCCCCTCCCCAAGACAACAAGCAGTCAGATATAGGTTTTATATTTATATAATCTTGTTATACATATTTCCATATTAGTCATGTTGTAAAAGAAGAATCAGAATAATGGGAAAAACCACAAGAAAGAAAAAATATCAAATAAAGTGAAAATAGTATACTTTGATCTGCATTCATACTCCATAGTTCTTTTTCTGAATGTGGAGAGCATTTTCCATCATTAGTATTTTGAAATTGTCTTGGATCATTGTATTGCTGAAAAAAGCTAAGTCTATCACAGTTGATAGTGTTGCTGGTACTGTGTACAGTGTTCTGCTCACTTCACTCAGCATCAATTTATGTAAGTCTTTCCAGGTTTTTCTGAAATCTGCCTGCTCATCATTTCTTATAGACAATAGTATTCCATTACATTCAAATGCCACAACTTGTTCAGCCATTTCCCAATTGATGAACATCCCCTTGATTTCCAATTCTTTGTCACCACAAAGAGAACTGCTATAAATATTTTTGTACATGTGGGTCCTTTCCCCTTTTTTATGATCTCTTTGGGATTCAGACCTAGTAGTGGTATTAATGGGTCAAAGGGTATGCACAGCCCCATAGTTCTTTGGGCATAGTTCTAACTTGTTCTCCAGAAAGGTTGGATCAATTCACAACTCCACCAACAATGTATTAGTGTTCCAATGTTTCCATAGCTTCTCCAACATTTATTATTTTCTTTTTTTGTCATATTAGCCAATCTGATAGGTGAGGTGGTATCTCAGAGTACTTTTTTTTTTTTTTTGGTGAGGCAGTTGGGGCCAAGTGACTTGCCCAGGGTCACACAGTCAGCAAGTGTCAAGGGTCTGAGGTCAGATTTGAACTCAGGTCCTTCTGAATTCAGGGCCATCACTCTATCCACTACGCCACCTAGCTGTCCTCTCAGAGTACTTTTAATTTGCATTTCTCTATAATCAGTAGTGATTTAGAGCATTTTTTCATATGACTATAGATAGCTTTAATTTCTTCATCTGAAAACTGCTTGTTTATATCCTTTTACCATTTCTCAATTGGGGAATGACTTGTATTCTTATAAATTTGATTCAGTTCTCTATATATTTGAGAAATGAGGCCTTTGCAAATGAAATATTCACAAAGGAAAAGTGAAGCTACACACTAATAAGTAACAAATTATAGGCTGTACTCATGTTTTACCTTATGTATGCCAGATTTTAGGGGGGAAAGGGCAAGCTTATCATCATATAAATATATTATGATTTAGCAGATCGTATATTGATGTGTCACATTTCTGCCTGAGAGAGTAAATGGCCAAGGTAAAGTAAAAGGTACAGTAAAAGGGCTGGGTGCTCCTGCCTTCCAAGTATACTACACTCTGTCTGCTGAGCTGTCCTGCCTCCATATCACACACTCTGTGATCAGTGGCATGTGGTTGGAATCTTTTTTTCAGATCTTGCATTCCACTCCCTAATGATCTTATTTTATGTCTTGTACCCCCACTGCCTGGGGCAGGGAGGATGAATGAGGGAGGTCTTGTCTTCCTGGAACTTTGTCTTTACTCCACTGCTTTGCATATAGTAGATGATTAATATTGATCAGCATGAATAATAAATGTACTTTATACAGTAACAGTCTGAAAGTAGGATAGCCATTTGAAAAACTTGGCCAGAAATGTTGCTCACTTTATATCATTAATATTGCTGGTATAAGAGTAAATATGAAGCATTGATTTCAGGTCTTAGTATTTTGAGCTGAAAGATTACTTAAAGCATAAAAATTATTGAAGCTATATGGTACTGGGTATGCGATAGTTACATATTTGTCCAAAGATAGGCCAGCTCTAGAGACTTAGATGATATACCTGAAAGGAATTAGCAATACAAAGATATACACTGAAAAATAATTACAGGCTACATCCAAATTTTACACAAGCGAGAAATGACAAAAATTGCCAACTTGTGTATAGGCTAATGCTATATAACTTACCTGTTGATTCTGTCAGTAATAGGTAGAAGAGAGTTCTTTACCTAGGACCCTGAAACTTTTTTTTTAATGTTTTAATAACTGTATTTCAACATAACTGGTTTCCTTTATAATCCTATGCATTTTAGGCACTTAGATCCCTTGCATTTTAAATGCATTTAAAAACAACGTTCTGAGGTGTCCATAGGTTTTACCAGATTATCAAAGGGGTTCATTACTCAAAAAAGGTTAAGAACCCTTGAGCTAGAGATAGGATCAAGCTCCTGTGTTCATTTACTAAAAACTTACTGAGCAGCTACTTAATTCTTACTACATAAACCTCTTTGGGAAGGCTGTGACTATTGTGGACTTACAGTATGTCTTTAACTTTTGAAGAAAATTTCCAGAACTCTTCGCCCAATTCAAGTCCTTCTTGGGAGTAAAAGAGCTTTCGTTTGCACCACCCATGAATGATCGATCGGGGGATGGAATTGGTCGGGAAATTGACTACGCATCTTGCAAGCGCATAGGATCTAGTTACCGGGCGCTCCCCAAAACTTACCAACAGCCAAAGTGCAGTGGCAGGACAGCCATATGCAAGGAGGTACTTGCCGCCCACATGGCAATTTTTGCTACTTCATTTTAAGAACGTTAACCATGCCTTTTTCAGAATTCTGGGGAACCAATGAGACAGAGTGATTGTTGTGGCTTAGATAGGAGAGGGCAAAACTTTATGTAATGTTTTATTTTTCTCTTTTGTCATAGGTTTTAAATGATACCTGGGTGTCCTTTCCATCCTGGTCTGAAGACTCTACATTTGTCAGTTCAAAAAAAACTCCATATGAGGAGCAGCTGCATCGTTGTGAAGACGAACGATTTGAGGTGTGTTTGTTTTGCCATTTTTTTTTTTTACCCCTTTTATATCATAGTCCTTTAATTACTCCTCCCCAGTATACCCCTTGGCAGTTACATAACATTAGAAAATCTAGAGGTTGAACCAACTGATTCTTTTCAGTGTCTTTGATGAATAGTAGTACAGTTTTATAGCTGATGTTTTAATTGGCATAAACTTTATTTCATCTCAATCTCTTCTTAGTTTAGTATTGTTCATCCTTTTGCTCACCTTCCTCTGTCAGTTTCACCTGTCCGTTTTCCTTTTAAATCATCAAATCCCAGAGGGTGCTGGGAACTGTAAAGATAATTTACTTCAGTTTTTACTAGAAACATGAATCCCTTCTGGAACATCTCCAGTGGTGATCATCCATTCTCTGCTTCAGTACCTCCAGTAATGTAAAGCTCATTGCCCCATGAGGCATCCCCTTCCATCAATAGCCAGTTCAAATTGGCAAAGCTGCAGAATTAAAGGAAACCTCAGAGGCCGTCTCATCTAACCTCATCCAGCTTCCATTGAGAGATCCCCAGAGATGGTGTGCTCAGTACCTTCCAAGACTATCCATTCTACTCTTAGGCACCTTACTAGTTAGCAAGATTTTCCTCATATTAAACCAAAATCTCTTGCTAACCCATTGGTCCTGGTTCTGTTCCGGGGACAAAGAGAACAAGCCTAATCCCTTTTCCATACAGAAATTGTTCAGCTGTTTGAAGATTGTTACCATGTTTCCCTCCTGCTGCAGCTTTTTCCAGGGTCAGAATACTCAGTATATTCATCCAAATGACATGGTTTCCATTTTCCTTCCACACTGGTTCCTTTCCTCTGGACAGAAGAGTGCGTCAAGTTAGTGTCTCTCCAAAAACGTGCTATCCAGAGCTGAATGGTGCATTCTAGTGCGGCACGCTTGGGGTCTCTGTTGGCGCGATCGTGGGGTTGGACTTTATCGGCAACCTAGCACGGCCCCCTTTAATCTCTGTGGCTAGAAAATAATCTCAGCCCATATTTTTGTGGGTTTTTCTGCTCATGGGGTTCTTCTATTGCTGTTTTTGGGGTAATTGTATCAGGAGCTCTGTGCATTTAATGTCTTTCCTCTGCCATCTTGGCTCTGCCCCTGGATGGTACATTCTAAATGTGCATAGAACAGAGAAGAGCCGAACTACCACCTTCTTTCTAGCCTGGGGCCGTGTTGGCTTCTTATGACTGCCACCCTTTACTACTGATTAACTGAGAGAGCAGAGGTTTCTGTGTGGTCTTACATTTCCTCTCTGTCCTTCTGAAAGACCTATGGACTGCCAACCTTGAGCCCACTAAATGCCATTTTGAGTACTCTTGTAGAATCCAGAGACCTTCAGACTTTTCTCTTTCAGATGTGCCCTTTAGGACTTCATAGATGTTTGGAGGCATGCGCTTTTGTCATTGGGAGTTCCTGCCAGGAAGCTGAATGTATTCTAGAGGGCTGCTTATGTGCTTGTGGCAACTTAGTGCAGTCCTTAAGGACAAGTTGTCCTACTACTCGATATTATAAACCATATATCCAAGTGAATATGGTATCTGAAAAAAATGATTGCAACAATTTGCTATTTTGGGATACTTTTCTTGATAGGTGAAGATTGACTGAAAGAATGAGGGATATTTAGACTGGAGAAGGGAAGACTTGGAGGAGACATTGTTGCTGTCATATAATTAAAGGACTTGTCATGTGGTATGGCAATTGGATTTCTTTCTGTTGGCCCCAGGGAGTAGAAATAGCATCAGCAAAAATTCAGCTGCAAAGGCAGATGATAGCTAACTGTAAATAAGGACATCCTAACGCTTGGTGATGATGAAATGGTTGGCCATATGGTATGAGGAGCTCCCTGTCACTGGAGGTGTGTTTGAGTAACCACAAGCTCAGTAGCATTAGGTGACTTCTAAGGTCCCTTCTAAAAATCTAAAAAAAAAAATTTTCTCCCAATTACATATAAAAACAAGGTTTTACCATTTATTTAAAAAAAAAACTTTGAGTTCCAGATTTTTTTTCCTTCTCCCTCTCCTCATCCCTCCATGAGATTTTAGGCAATTTGATATAAGTTATGCATGTCCAATCATGCAAACCATATTTCTGTATTATTCATGTTGTGAAAGAAGACAGATTCCACCAAAAAAACCATGGTGAAAAATAGTGTGCTTAGATCTTCATTCAGACTTCATCAATTCTTTCTTTGGAGGTTCATAATATTTTTCATCATGAGCCCTTCAGAACTGTCTTGTATTGCTGAGAAGAGCTAAGTCTGTCACAGTTGATCATCACACAGTGTTGTTGTTACTGTGTACAATGTTCTCCTGTTTATTCTCACTTCACTCAGCATCAGTTCATGTAAATCTTTCCAGGTTTTTCTGAAATCTGCCTGCTCATCATTTCTTACAGCACAATAGTATTCCATTACATTCATATACCACAATTTGTTCAGCCATTCCTCAATTCCATCTCTTGGCTATCTAAGGCCCCTTCTAACTTTCAGCTTTCACAATTCTCTGCTATTTTGCACAGATCTGGCTTGAGAAAGGCATTTCAAGTTGAGTGTGTTGGGACTTTGCATAACGACACTGTTCTGCTTTTGAAATTCAGATCTTAAAAGCTGTCAGTGAATTTTGTTCAGTTCAAAATCCCAGATTCATGTCCTCATTCCTCATTTTATTATTTTCTGATTTTATGTCTTATCTAGTGACTCTTGCCTTCCCTCAACCTACCTATCTATTCAGTTATTGTATCTTCTTGATTCTACCTCCATATCTTTTGTATCCATCCTCTTCTCTCCACTCACATGGCTACAGGTGTAGTTCAGTTTCTCGTCGCCTCTTGATTGGAATAGCTTCCTAATTAGTCTTCTTTTTTTCCAGTTTTTCTGCTCTCTAGTCCATCTTCCAAATAGATGCTAAGTTGATATTCCTAACATAAAGATCTGGCCTTTTCTTTCCCTTCACTGGTTCCGTGTTGCCCCTAGGATAAAATGCGAGATCTCCAACTTTTTTAAAGCCCTGCACAACCAGGCTCCCACCTATTTTTCTAGTTTTGTTTCTTATTACTTCCTTTCAAACAGTCTCCATTCTAGTCAAACTGGCCTGTTAGCTGTTTTCCGTAAGTGGATCACAGAATTTGAGAGTTGGAAGGACCTTCATTCCCTCAACTTACGCTTACGTGAAATGGGCTTACCAGGGGCCCTTTTACCATCTTGGTTGCCCTCCTTTGAATAGTCTTTGCCTTGTCAGTGTCCTTAAGCTATGCTACCCAGTACTGACACTAGTTCTGTATATGTTATATTCCCTTAGTAAAATGTGAGTTCCTTAAAGGCAAGGACTGTTTTTTCTTTGTCTACTTGGGGCCTTATACATAGTTGTTGTTTAGTTGTTTCTCAGTCATGTCCAGTTCTTTGTGACCCCTTTTTAGGGTTTTCTTGGCAAAGATGCTGGAATGGTTTGCCATTTCCTTTTCCATCTCATTTACAGGTGAGGAACTGAGGCAAACAGGGTGAATGACTTGCCCAGGGTTACACAGCTAGTAAGTGTCTGAGGTTAGATTTGAACTCGGGTCTTTCTGACTCCAGTCCTGGTGCTCTATCCACTGTACCATCATCTAGCATCTTATACACAGGGTAGGTGTTTAATCAGTATCCATTGAACTGAATTTATTTTAATAGTTAGATGTTGTCTTGGAGACCAACCTTGCCACCATCCGGGTTTTGGAGAGTGTACAGAAAAAGCTCTCCAGAATGTCTCCAGAAGATCAGGAAAAATTCCGATTAGATGACTGCCTGGGAGGGACCTCTGAAGTCATCCAGCGGCGAGCAATCTACAGAATTTATGGTGATAAAGCCCCAGAAATCATTGAAAGTCTGAAGAAGAATCCAGTGACCGCTGTTCCTGTAGTACTAAAAAGGTATTGTTTGTTTTCCCATTGCTATGGGTCGGGGAGGTTGGGAAGCTCATCACCACAGCTTCCCAGTTTGGGGCTGAAGAGGGCAGAAGGAAAGATATTGTTTATTTTACCCAAGCAGTTTAACAGTGCCATAAGTTAAGCCACGCATTTGAGTTAAGATTTGCACCAGATAGTTGGTGCAAATATTACTGTAATGTAATAGGTTTGAATAATGTGTCCTATTTTTTCTTAATAAATGAACATTCCTTGTGTCTCCCAGGCTAAAAGCAAAAGAGGAAGAATGGAGAGAAGCCCAGCAGGGCTTCAATAAAATTTGGCGGGAGCAGTATGAGAAGGCCTATTTAAAATCTCTTGACCATCAGGCTGTTAACTTTAAGCAAAATGATACTAAAGCCCTTCGATCAAAAAGCTTGCTGAATGAAATTGAAAGTGTTTATGATGAGGTAAGATTTGCCCAAAGATAAGAGGAGACCAGGTTTTGGTTTTTGTTTTTGTTTTTTCAGTAAATCATAGGCTGTTAGAACTAGAAGTGACATTAGAACATGGTATGTCCAAGCTGGACAGAACTTTGGATAAATCATAGAATATCAGAAGTAAGAGAAATCTTAGAACATGTAATGTTCGAACTGGGAGGGGCCATAGCGTCCCTGGGTCCTTGATAAACTGTGAGATTTAAAATTGGATATTAGATCATAAATCTCCTGGGTTGAGACTGTGCAATGAAAAGTCTAATGGGCCTGCCTGGACCACAGCTCCTGCCTCATGGAGTTCACGTAGTCTAGTCTGTAATTCCTGTATATAGGAGGCAACAGAAGTATCACCTCCCATCAGTGATATATAAACTGGGGAAAAAATTTCTCAAAACTAGGGAAGATTGCTTTCCGTGAGCTCAAGTCAGTAGCTGTAAAGGGGTGATATTTTCTAACCTGAAGTGACACTCCCTTTTGTATATTAAAGCGAAGGCCCTAAAGTGACATGATTTGCCAGGGTCACGGCCTGTTAGTGACAGGGTCTCAAGCTGAAGCCGCTGATGTGTCATGTCGGTGCTCTTTCGAGCGTCCTCGGTGCTCCTGTTCTCAACCAGAACTGATGGTTTCAGGTCATCTGCTTGCTTTTGGCCTGGGCGCCGTGTAGCAGAGCATTGAGAATTTCTTTTTGAATACCTAAGAAGTGAATCTTCGAGCTTGTAATGGTCACACAGACAGATTGAATGGACATTTGACAGATTCTGTAAGAGATTAATTTTTTTTTTTTTTTTTTAGTGAGGCAATTGGGGTTAAGTGACCTGCCCAGGGTCACACAGCTAGTAAGTGTTAAACGTCTGAGGCCGGATTTGAACTCAGGTACTCCTGACTCCAGGGCCGGTGCTCTATCCACTGCGCCACCTAGCTGCCCCAAGAGATTAATTTTTAAGAGATGTTTCGAGAATTTATAAGGGCTGAATGTGTCGTTCAAAGGTCAGTCTAGCTAGGTCTGATTGGCCACCACCAAGGTATTGCAATTTTGGCCACATCATCGTCTTCACTGCCATCTACTAAATTACAGATGACTTGGAAACAACCCCCCTCCCAGGCTCACCCCCAATGGCACCTAGTTCTGGAAGCAGGGAAGACATGAGAGATGGTCACAGGAAGAGCAGGGCTCTTGCTAGCAGGTCACTGGCCATCCACAGCTGGAATGTAGAAACACATGGAAATGTAATTCCAAGAAGTGAAAAGTTCTCTACTTTTCAGCTTTAATTAGCACTTGCTTTGACTGCTCTTTAAGCCAGACCAGACATCTGTTTCGTTAAGTGTAACATGCATTAAAATTCTCACTTTAACTGTGTCTTATTTAGGCAGAACATGTAGTCTGCTGTGCTTTAGACAGGTACCTCTCAAGGCAGCTTGTTAGAGTGGAAAGAATACCAGACTTGGAGTCAGAACATCTGTATGGATTCCTGGCTCTACCAATAAACCACCTTGGGACTGTAGGCGCATCCCTTCATCTTTATGGGCCTCAGTTTCCTCCTTTGGGAGTAGGGATAAGAAAAATAAGGATGCTTGAATTGTCTCATTCACAGGGTTGTGTAGAAAGCACTACAGAAATTCTCATGTTCCTGTAGGGACATCAGACTATGTGATGCTGACTTCTTCCATTCCTCACCTCACGCCCACCTGTAGACCTTTGTTTTGTAATCAAGGTTGCATGGTGCTGGGGTTTTAAATGATTTCTTCTGGTAATTATGTTGTCACGTAAATTATGCTTATTATGCTGAGATTTACCAGGCAGCACAAAGGAGTCACAAGCAACTCTATTAGCAGTGTGACTGCAATTTGACACGTCACACTGCTATGAAGCCAGATTCAGTTCTAGCTCCATCATGTGCTCTCTTTGTAGCCTTGGATGAGTCACCTAGAGGTCCTCAGTTTCCACATCTCTGGGTTAGAAATATTATTCTGAAATATTGTCTCCAAAAAATCTTTGATTTTTGACTTGTGTTTTCCTTTCTAAAACTAAAGAGGCTTTTTTCAGTGGGCCTAATTTTCTAGGAGGAAATTAGGGTTGTGAGGCTCTTTGGTATTATCGCTGACCTTTCTACTACTGACTTTTGCTAATGTCAAAACTGGGAAAGCCCTTAGAACACAGAATGTCAGAACTGGGAAGACCCTTAGAACACCGAGTGTCAGAGGTGGGAGGGCCCTTGGAATACAGAATGTCAGAGTGAAGAGGGGCCTTAGAATATGAAATGTCAGCACTGGAATTGGCCTGTATTGAGTGTGAAACAGCTAAGCTTCAAAGAACTTTACAGATAAACTTCTCCTCTTATTTTCCAGAGGGGCCTATTGATGTGGGGGGCTGGAGAAACTTATTCACAGTGTCACAGCTATTTATTTGCGAAGTTGGGACTAGAACCCAGGTCTTCAGTTCTTGGACCACTATGTGGCCTCTTTTAAAAAAACACAACACAACAAAACCTTAACACTTTCCATTACTTCTAATAATAATGCTATTGATTGGGAAAACATTGTCTTCTGTCTAATGGCACTTTTCCCCCTGTTGTAGCATCAGGAACAACATTCGGAGGGTCGGAGTGCCCCGACTAATGAGCCCCACCTTATTTTTGTCTATGAAGACAAGCAGATACTGGAGGACGCAGCTTCACTTATCAGCTATTACGTGAAGAGGCAGCCAACGATCCAGAAAGAAGATCAAGGCACCATCCAGCAGATAGTCCACCACTTTGTGCCCAGCTTGTTCTTTTCCCAGCTCTCAGATCTTGGTATTTCTGAAGAGTCAACAGATGAAGACCGAGAACACAGTCCGGGACAGAATTTGGATACCACTGACCTCTGGAAAAAGTCTGCATCTCTCCCACAGAGCAGCCCTGTGGATGGAAAGGGTGGCTCGTGTGCTGCTGCTGCTGCTGCTGCTGCAGCCCCTGAGCAGCCTGGGGCCCTGGACGATGTTTACAGCCTCTTCTTTGCCAACAACAACTGGTATTTTTTCTTGCGCCTTCACCAGACTCTGTGTTCAAGGCTTTTAAAGATTTATCGGCAAGCCCAGAAGCAGCTCTTAGAATATCGGACTGAGAAGGAGAGAGAGAAACTCCTCTGTGAAGGGAGGAAGGAGAAATCCAATGACCCTGCGATGGAGCTGCGGCTGAAGCAGCCAAGTAAGCACGACTCGAGTGGTCTGCCCAGCACCTCGCATTTGCTATGGGCCCTCCAGGCCCTCTGGTTGGGCATCACTGGGGGGGGGGGGGCGGCAGTGCCCCTGTTGTTGATGCCTGTGATGTTACCAGCTCTGGGACAGCATTGTGGGGCACTGTGACCAGAGGGCCCAGAGCTCAGCTGCTCAGCTTGTGTTCTGCATACGCAGAAATGAGGGAAGCATATTTTCTAGTATATTTGTTTTTGTCTCTTCAGAGTCATTGTGCAAAGCCTGGGGCTATGGTTGCATATGGTATAAGAAAGGGATGTTTGTCTGGGGCATGGGAGCATGTGGAGTGGTGGCCTTTATATGTGGCACTCCGCAACCTAAGAGCTTTCCTCACCCCACCCTGTGAGGGACAAAGGGGCATCATTGCCATATGATGGAGGGTGTGAGGACGGCTCCAAGAAGGGACTCTGCTTGTGCAGGGTCACCCAGCAAGTCTGTGAGGGGGGGAGTCAGGACCCCATGAGGACCGCACTTGTGCTGTTTTCACTGACTTCCATGGTCCAAGGTTAGATGAAAGGCCTGCTTTTGTTCTTTGTGTCGATTCCCAACCCCTCCTCTGCTGCTGCTGCCTCCTTGTGGCAGGCACGGCACCACCTCGGCTTTGGAGGCCCTGCCAGCTTGCTTCCTCCATCATCTTGGATGAGTCCCTGGCCAGCTGTGAGGGCCTTGAGTAGGGCCTGGCCTCGTGAAGTGTTGCGAGCCTTGTCCCTGGAATCTTGGCTGTGAAGCAGTCATGAGTTTCCGTCCTGGGAGTGCATAAAACCTTTCCTCTGGACATAGAGGAGTTGTGATCTGCATTGGTGGAGGAAGCAATCTCATTAATGTAACCACTGATTCTCAAAGTATGTGCATGTGACATGAAGGCATCCAGATGTAGACACTCTGTCAGTTTGCTGCCAGGGCCACTCTTACTAGTTGTTAGCTTTCTTAGAATTAGCGTCATAAACATGTGACTCAGTGCCATCAGACAATCCCTCTCTAGCCCAGAACCATTTGATGCAGAAATAAATCCCTTGAGTTTCAGAGATGATTCTTCATGGATACTTTTGTTAATCTGTTGGTAATATTCTCTTCTTCTGTGGATGATTTTGAAAGATTTAAAAATTCTCTCTTAATTAGGTGAGGTAGAACTGGAAGAATATTACCCAGCATTTTTGGACATGGTAAGGAGTTTACTAGAGGGCAACATCGATCCTACACAGTATGAGGACACCCTTCGGGAGATGTTTACCATTCATGCCTACATTGGCTTCACTATGGACAAGCTGGTACAGAACATCGTGCGGCAGGTGAGTGTTGGGCAAAGAGAGGGGGCTTGGCAGCTTTGTGGGGGTAAATGCATGTGCCCCACAAAGGCCTTTCTCCTGCTCGAGTTCTGTACCCTCCTGAGGTTGCCCTTTGGAGGGCTTTTTGACATTGTAGGCCAAAAGTTCAGAGGCACCTATGGGGACTAACCAGTAAAATGGGAGTTAGGAAGATCAGAGCCCAGGCTTAGTTCTTGATTTGAATGCTGTCAACTTAGCTGAGTTATACTGCTTCTTTCTGTCCCATTGGACATTTTGGGCGAATGGAGCATGGC
This sequence comes from Dromiciops gliroides, assembly GCF_019393635.1. Lineage (NCBI taxonomy): Eukaryota > Metazoa > Chordata > Mammalia > Microbiotheria > Microbiotheriidae > Dromiciops > Dromiciops gliroides. Next base: position 58,433,616 of record NC_057861.1, on the reverse strand, counting down.
CCCAGAAGGAGGATCCCCAAGGGCAAAGTACCGTAATACAGATCCACATATGGTCTGTCCTTTTCTCTTTCCCTTGGCCAGTGTGAGACCTGAGCACAATCTCTGATTTTTTCACAGTATACATTTATGTGTTTTAACTTTCAAAAAAAAATCTCCTTAGAGGAGTGTGGCCACTTCTATGGGAATCGATAAAGTAGGTAGGTACTCACTTGTCCTTGTTCTCACTCAACAGCTTCATCACCTGGTGAGTGATGACATCTGTCTAAAAGTGGTGGAACTCTACCTCAATGAGAAGAAACGAGGCGCGGCAGGAGGGAACTTGTCCTCCCGCTGTGTCCGTGCCGCCAAGGAGACAAGTTACCAGTGGAAGGCAGAACGGTGCATGGCTGATGAGAACTGCTTCAAGGTGAGGAATCGATTTCAGAAAAGGCAACAGTGACCTTGGCCCCCTTGTTTCATAACTGAGGAAACTGAGGCTGAGGAGGGTAAGTAACTTGCCTCATGCTCCAGAGTGAATGGCCCAGGCAGGATCTGAACCCAGGTCTCTGACACCTGAACCAATGTTGATCCATGAGCCCCCACTCCTTCCCTTAGAGAAGAAACTCGAGGTTCTAGGGATTGAACCTGGGCCTTGATTTGCAGAGAGCATGCTCTCCTTCCTTCTGCTACCCTGTCCCAGATATTTGAGCAGGACATCCAGTGATCCCTTGGCCACTTGCAGTATCCCCAGAGAACTGCCAAGGCTTGGGAGGGAGATATAAGCACATCTGGTATTGGCACAGCAGAGCACCCAGGGCCTGGCTCTTCCTCTTACAGGATGGGTGACTTGGCACTATAGTAGTTGGGTTTTGTTCTTTCTGGGCTTCATTTTCTCCATTTATTAAATGCTGTCTCTAGGGAGATTTGAAGTAAGTGCTTGGAGGTAGCTGGGGAGCAGAGTGGAGAGAGCCCTGGGGCTGGAGTCAGGAAGATCTGAGTTCAAATACAGCCTTAGGCGCTTACTAGCTTCCTAGCAATTTGTAATTTGACATTCACAAATAAGTGTGTGACCCTAGGAAAGTCACTTAATCTCTGTCAGCCTCAGTTTCCTCAACTGTAAAAAATAGGGATAATAACATCACCTGCCTCCCAGGGTGGTTGTGAGGATCAGTTGAGATAACATATGTAAAGCTCTTATCACGGTACCTGGCACAGCATAGATGTACATACATATTCCCTTGCTCCCCTCAGATATTTTTGAGATAGGAGTAATAATCATTCGTTCATTCATTAGACCTATATCAAGGGCTTTCTGTATACAAGGCATTGTGCTAGGGGCCAAGAATACAGAGATAAAACATGGCAGAGTCCCTGCCCTTTCACAGCTTGGGTCGTGCCAGTGACACCCACATATTAGTATGCTCTGCACTAGGGCCATGCTTCTCAAACTGTGAACATGGGAGTCGGGACAAACTCGGCAGTAGTCAGAGGTTATGCACACCTGTTTTGTATACCCATAGACCCCGGGGTCAGGTGAAAAGGGTTTGCGAGTGGGAAAAGTTTAAGAAGCCCTTCGGTAGGGTGTGATGAAGACAAAGGAGATCCCTTGGAAACTTGAAGCAGGTGAGGCAGCAAGGGGGATTCTTGTAGCTATCGGGATACTTCCTGTTCAGGGCAGATCAGCAAAGACTCCACAACAAAGGGATCTGAGTAGACCTTGAGGGATTCTGAAAGGTCCTGAGGTGGAGGAAGGACAGAGCAGCCATTGGGGATGGCCAGCAGGAGGGCCTGGCTCATGTGGCCTTCTTGGGAACAGCCTGTTTACCTTGTTTGTCTTTAAGGGAGGGCATGTGCAAAACATGGTTCATCTGGAAATGACTGATATAAAAATGAAAGGGCTCAAGACAACGTAGTTTAAAAGAGTGAGAGGAAGGTAGTTTCAGCGTTCTGAAATCTTTCTCCAGCCTTGGACTCTCGACTCCTCATGAGTCACTGTGCATTAATGCCAGGAGGCATTCTGGGGGATTGTTGGTGATGCCTGCCCTGGCATTTTGTGTTCCAATATGCTTTTGTGCTGTCAGAGTCCTAACTAGTCTCAGGGATTGGGAACCATGTCGCAAAAAGCTTTGTTTTCATTGTGAATCAGGACACTTGTGAGACTGTGTAGCTCCCTGGGTCTGCCTTTGGGTGAAGCATCTTCTTGCTCACTGTCCTTAGGTAGTAAGCTGTGCTTGTATTTACTCTTCTAGGTGATGTTTTCTTCAGAGGAAAGGGCAAGTGATCATGACCATTGAGTTGGCTGGACACAGAAGAGGCCAGACAGAAGATCCTGTAGAAGTCCAGGTAAAGGCCAAGCTCTGCAGACTCCATCCTGGGGAAGAAGCCAGGACAAGAGAGCCTGGCTGGACTGGCCAGAAGCCAGCCTCCTTGGCATTCCTGTTAGCTCCCCACCTTGATGCCTGAAGAGGGCTATGTTTGCTCCAGTACATTGGCCCCAGGGTAAGAGTGGGAAAATGCCAAAGTCCAGCTGGTTCCAGCTTCCTCAGAGATGCCTTGGAGGTTTGTGGACACACCAGTCTGATGCCTTTGCTGCTGTGCTGGCAGAGTCTGTTCACTGCCTGCTGGGGGGAAGGGCGATCCATGAGAGCCCAGCTCTTAGCTCACTGCCTCTTTTGGCCCGCCCAGTCTCAGCAGATTTTTGTTAGTTGATTCCTCAAAGATGCAGCATTATGTGAAATGACTCTTATGAGGACAGGGGGGTTAAAGCTGTAAGGTTTTGTAGTGTCCTGTGTTGATCTGAATATAATCATGCTTTTTTTTCATGTCTGACTTTTATAAAGTGCAGTCTATAAATTAGTGTATTTTCTCAGTGCATAACAAAATATGTTTTATTTTTTCCAAGAAATCTCATTTAAGAGATGGAGTATGTCTTCTGATCAACACAACACATTTCATAAATGTACTGTCAGCTCAGTGGTCAGGCAGGGGAGTTTCAGGAATTCCATCTGTGGTTAGCCATATTACAGTGTTTTTATGCCACAACAGTGGTTGGGGTAGCAGAATGTACATTATGTCTGTCCTTGCTAAAACTCCATTTGTACTGGCTACAATGCCCCAACAAAGCCTGGAGATTTAGGCTTGTCTTTCCTCCTTCCCTTATCCAAAGAAAGATTGATAAACATTTGATTGCTAGGAGGGGGAGGGATTGCTCCCTCTTTAATGTGTCCAGCAAGTTCAGTGAGCCCTTTAAATCTTTGAAAATTTAATTATGAACTTATTCATAGCAAACTGAATAGCCCAATAAAATCTGAAAATATGTACTTTCTGCATCTTAATCAATAGGGGAAAAAAATCACACTATACATTTAGCAAAATAAAAACAAAAAAAGCTCTATTTGCTTAGTGTACTCTTCCAAATCCCTGTTCATAAAGCTCTATTGCCTTTGGTTTTGGTTTTTATATCTTGTCATAGTCATTTTGTATGTTGTTTATATTTTGCTGATCCTACTTTTAATCACTTGACTTATATCCCCATTTCTTTCTTTCTTTTTTTTTTTGTGGGGCAATGAGGGTTAAGTGATTTGCCCAGGGTCACACAACTAGTAAGTGTCAAGTGTCTGAGGCTAGATTTGAACTCAGGTCTTCCTGAATCCACTGCGCCACCTAGCTGCCCCCTCATTTCTTTTTATGGATTTTTGTGGCACCATTACATTAATATATCACAATTTATTCAGCCATCTCCTGCTTGTTGAAAAGATGTTGTTGGCTTCTTGCTGGAGTATTGCATCACCATATAGATTACAATGTGCAATTCTTCAAATAAAGAAGAGACACAATGTGGCTTAGTCTGACTGTGATCATCATTAAAAAAGAGGAGAGAGAAAGCATCTTGAGAGTCTCTCTTTTTTTATAGCACTTAGCCAATTACATGAGCAGTAACGTGGGCACGGAGGAGCACCACACCCACCAAATGACGGCTTCATTCTGAAACCTGTTTTTCTGCAGAGGTAAGGACCGTCACCAGTCACGTCTGGCCCATTTCACATCACCCTGGGTTACCAGCTTGGCTGTGTCCTTGTGACAGTGGGAAGTGGGGAGGGTTTTGGACTAGTTTTTCTTCTGGGAGTCACATGCTTAACATCTACTGTGATCAAGCCTGGGGCTCTTAGTTCAAGACCACAAACTTAATAAGAGTCCACAATGTGATGGGGCACCTAAAAATGTTAAAGAAGGAAAGCATCCAGAACAAGGGAGCTTGTAGCCCCACTTCCATTGTGTTCCTTCTGGGTATTGTTGTCCCTCCTCTTCCCCCAGGTAAGGATCACCTTGAGCCAGCAATTAGGCAAGCACTAGCCCTGAGAGAGTTCAGTCTCCTTTTGGGAGGAAAGTGGATAAGGTCTGAGTCTGGAGATGATCCCATTTAAAAGGCCAGGCTGGGTTGGGACCAAGGTTTTTTTAGGGTGTAAAAATTCAGGGAGCTGAGATAGGGAGGAAAAACAGATTTAGGAGCAGGGATTGAGGACAGAAGGTCAGTAGTGGATCAATGTTCCAGGATGTATGGGGCATGTTAATGGCATGAAGCATTGTGTGACTCAGCCCATTGCCCCAAAGTTTCGAGTTTTTATGGTGACTGCTTGTCATTTCCCCACCACAGTCCCACCCCACACAGTGACTGACATCCTTCATCAGTGTGGTATCAGTCTGCCCCCCAACCCCCATAATCAGCTGTGTTAGTAAGCCAATAGGTTTAAACAGGAACATTTTAGAAAGGACATTGACAAGGGCGAATTTTATCCTAGAGGGGGCAGCGAGGAAGCAGGGGAGACTTGAAACCTCGTCTTGGCTTAAGGCATCCGAGATGTCTGTTTAACTTGGAGAAGAAAAGACAATGCCTGATCATTATCTCCACCTGTCTGAAGGATCCTCATGTGAAGAGGGATTAGACTTCTTTAGTGTGGACCCAGAGGGTAGTGAGAGTCAGGTTTGTTTTGTCTCGATAGAGAACTCTCAAGAAGAGTTGTCCGACAGAAGAGTGACATGCCTGGAAGTTACTGAGCCGCCTGGCTGTGTCAGAGAGGGCATTGCTGTTGTGGACAAGCCCTGGGCTCTCCCACCTCTGGAGTGCTGCAGTTCTAAGAGTTTTCATGGCTAGATTTTGGTGCTTCTTCAGTAACTCCAAAAGAGGTGATAGTAGCCCTGAATCTAGTAGAAAGGAGAGGGCTGGGAAGACCCCTACGTCTCAACAAAGATAGTTGTTGATTAAATCTTGTACAGGAAGGAAATACCAGAGGGAATGAACATGTGACAGTTCTCAGCACTCGGGCCAGAAGTTAGCCATCCTCTGGGATCAGCTCCCTGCCTTTTCTACAGCTCCCAGGTCTACCTTTTGTAGTTTCTCTCCTTTCTTGATCCTCACTGGCTTGCTTGTTACCCTAGAAACCTCAAGAAGTTCCGCCAGTGGCAAAGCAAGCAGGTGCGAGCCCTCCGCAGTGAGGTGAAAAGCTCCTGGAAGAGGCTTGTTGGTGTGGAGAGTGCCTGCAACGTTGACTGTCGCTTCAAGCTCACCACACACAAGATGGTATTCATCATGAACTCAGAGGACTATATGTACCGCCGGGGAACACTCTGCCGGGCTCAGCAGGTATCGTGGGCTTCCCCTCTGCCCCTTGCTGTGCTTTCTTCCCTGCCTCCCCTTTGGTCAGGAGCTTGGCTCAGCTGGTGTGCCTAATGCCTCAGGTCCCTTTTCCTCCTCTTCCCCCTCCCCTGTCGGGCCTGCCTCCGCTGACTGCCCGCTCTCTACCCTTGTCTGTCCTCCCCAGGTACAGCCGGTCGTCCTGCTGAAGCACCACCAGCAGTTTGAGGAGTGGCACAGCCGTTGGCTGGAGGACAATGTCACCTCAGAGGCTGCCGAGCTGGTCCAGGACTGGTTGATGGGAGAGGAGGACGAAGACATGGTACCGTGTAAGACAAGCTGTGAGACAGTGACCATTCACGGCCTCCCTGTCACTCGGTACCGGGTGCAGTACAGCCGCCGTCCGGCTTCTCCCTGACTCTCCTTGAAGGGAAGATGTCGTGGGAGCAGTCCTGATGCTTGGACTCTTGAAAAGAATGATGGGAATGCAATGTGTGTATTATTGGTATTTATCATAATGGCATTTACTCAAGATTGGTTATTATGTATTTTCATATGGAACATAGTTGTCTCCTTACAGTATCTATCACCCTCTATTTTCATGTGACTGGATCTAAAATGGTCAGATCAGAGATTTCTCTGGGATTCAGTTCTTCAGTCTCAGATCCATCCAAAACTGACACCAAGAGACACTGTATAGCTTCGAAGCTTGTCTGGCCCTTTGGGTACCAGAAAGAGTAAGGCTTCCATTTGGGCCTCTCTGGCCATAGAGCATACAGGGGGACTTCCCGTGGCTGCTGCTTTCCTTCTTCTAAACCACCTGTCGGGTTGTGTCCCCTGTGCAAACCTGCATAGCTTCTTCCATTTAAAATCTTGGACTGGATAAGCACCCATCCCTGGTCACTGCTGGGGAAGGAGCAAGACTAAGTTGTTGATGAACACATTTGCAGTTGTTGCTTCTATATTGGAGACTACCAGAACTCAAGAGGATGTGTAAGAAAGGGCCTGTAATGGCTGAACATTTGGAGACCTGGAACTTTGTGGAACACTCACCTTGGAGATGGCCAAATTTGTTGATAGACTAAATGGTACTGGCCGTGCCAAGCATTGATTAGAGACCCTTGGGGTCACTGGATGAGTAACCCTTTCTGTGTAGAAGGACCTGCACTTGATCTCTTTAGTGCCATCTCAGATGGACCCCAATTGTTTATTCCCCAGGGGATTGCAATCACAAAAGAAGTACTGCCCAGAAAAGACTGAAGTTTTGGGTTTGGCTTATTGGATTTTATAAGGCTCCATCTGGCCATCACTTAGTCCCCAGAGGCATATAATCACTTGGAAAGTGAGGGAAGCGCCTTTCAGTTTAACTGATATCCTGTGGGATCAAGGATGAGCTATAGTTGAAACCCTTGGAGCTCCACTCGTTACCATCTTGCTGGACCAAGTGGCAGATGCCAACTTTGGCCCTGGAAGGTGAAGAAGAGGCCAGGCCAGGTTAATTTCACTTGAAACTAATCTGTTGACCAACATGCTGCCATTAGCTTTTAATGGAAGTGGGGAAAGTAGGCATGTGAGGGGTGTGGAGTGCCTGCCCCTCCCCCACAGTATTGAGGAGGCTCTTCTGGGAATGCAGTTGTATACATAAGCAAAGCTATAGAAATGTCTATTTATTATTTTGTGATGTTATTTTATGGTTGTAACTTCTACAAAAATCCTTCCTGGAGAACGGATGCTGCATCTGTTAGCTCTCACTCCAGGGTCAGGTGACAGCAGTCTCTGAGATGCAGCAACATCAGCTGAAGTCCCTGGTCTGGTCTGTCACCAGGCTTCTCCTCTCTGCTCTGAGAAGAATGCAGTGATGGAGAAGCAAGGCTGGTCCTTGTGCATCAGCAACAGGATTCAAATGCCTACAGTGCGAAGAGTGGACTGGAGTGTATGTCTCAGATGATGCCTATGTCTTGTCAAGCCCTAGGCTTGTCTGAGTCATGAACAGAAAGTCATTGGCTGGTGCTGGTCATGGAGGTGGCCAGCACTTCCTTGTCAGTTCTCAAATGCACCTCAGTATTGTTCTTCAGCTCTCTGCGCCTCCTGTTGCAGGGACGACCGATTGTGCCAAACTATTATGAATTATTCACATACAGTTAAGCATTGGTTAGAGATACTTTAGGTTGCAACTCTTGGCTTCAGATGCCTTTAATTTCTAGGCCCCTAGCCCCATGGAGGCCGCTGCATCCACGCACACTGCCCAGTCTTCTGCCACTGTCTTTGTAAGAAAACTTCAGATCTTTGGAGGCATCCTTCTTTTCTAAGCAACTTAATTTATAATCTGTATTCAAGATGTTCCCTAGGCCACTCAGTGGCCAGCAGCCCTTCTGAGCACCTGCTTTCAGGTGCTTCTCTGAAAGTCACGGCCACCAGAAACGGAGAGGCCCAGGGAGTGGGCCCGAAGCCAGGCACGGTCCTCCTGTGGCCTCACTACCCCATCTCTGCTCACGTCTTTGCTTGGGGCCTTGTGCTTCCTTTCAGCTGTTTTGAATGTAGTTTCCTTTTATATTTATTTGCACATTAAAGTAAAAAATAAAACATGGATGAAAGGTCAGATGCTCTATCAGTTGTTTTCCATAAGTAAATTCAGTGCCATTGAAGCAGTTGCTCTTGAATCTGGTGCCTGGATCTGCTCAGGAGGGAGGACTGAGGCATCTGGTCCTCTCTGGCTGGAAGCTACCCAGGGCAGTGGAAGCATCAGCTGGGAAAGAGGGTGGGGTCTGGAGCCAGGAGACTTGTGCTCTAATTCTAGCCCTTATTTCTGTCTGGGCTTCAGTTTTTTGCTCTGTAAAATTAATTGGTTAGACAGAGTGACCTCCAGACTCCTTTCGGCTTTGACATTCTATGTTCTAGGTTCCTTTCCTTCTCTGATGTTCTGTGTTCCAAGGTCCTTTTGAACTCTGGCACAGCTTCTACAGCCCCTTCCTGGACTTGTGCCCTGTTTCCTTCTGGTTCTAACATCCTGCGTCCTCTTGAACTGTTTTTAGGGGAGGGAATCAAGTACAGTCTGATTTCAAATCAGTGTTACTGAAGATGTACTACAATGTTATTTTTTCAGTGATATCTCATTGATTGTATGAATAGAACTGACAAATTTATATTAATTATTCTGTTTGTGATACCTGTTTTCAAAGGACTTAATGTTACTTTTAATCATAACATCAATACAATCTACCAAATACTTTGGAAATTTGATTTCTTCCCATTTGTTTTTAGGGCTACACGTGGCTTAGGGATGTGGGTTGACCTTTCTTGAGATAAGGTCCGGTTGTCCGATGGGGCAAGAAGTAATAGATACCAACAACTTCCTCTTGGGATTGAGGAGATTCATCATACCCTGTGAAGTCAGAAGTCTCACGTGTATCTTGCAGCCATTTCTCAGTCTTAGCCTGGGCATCTGTGTGAGGTTGGACCTTGTTAACCAGCCCTTTCCCCTTGATACCTTCTCTTTCTACCCCCATGATATCTTCTCCTGACTGCTACTCCTGAGGCTTCCTTGGTGTATCTCTTCTTCCTCTCTTCTTGTTCTTTAAATAAGTGCATCCCTCAGAGTTCTTCCTTTGTCTTTTTCTCTTTGTACTCCTTGGCAATCTCATTCACCCCCATGGCTTAAATGGTGACTTCTGGGCCAAGTCACTCCCTTTCTCTATCTCCAATAGTCCCAACCAGGGTCCCTACCAGCACCTCGCTCATCTTCCCGCATAAACCCATCTTCCTGTTTCCTCCTGCCTCTTCTATTTCTCTTGTGGGAGCCACCACCTTCCCATTCATCCAGGCTCCAAACATAACTCCATATCAGATGATTTACTGGGTCGTGCCTCCTTTTAACTCTACTTTGTCTTGCATTTATACAAGGCAAATCTAACTAACCCCAGTTCTGACCCTTCTGTTATCTGGTCTGGACTGTTGGCAGTAGTTTCCTAACAATTTTGCTTGCATCCTTTAGTTTCTCTCCCAGGAACTATCCTTAAATAATTTTTTAAAAATTTGAAAATAAAGATCAAGTAAGAATCATATGTAAAATCCATAACTATAGTTTGTTAAATTATGCATATATGTGTATGTACATATATAACATGTGTGTATATGTATCTATGTTGCCTCTCTGTCCCCTTCCTACCCATTTTCTAATCTGTGGGCTTAAAATGCCCTGTTGCTGTTATTTTTTTTCTCCTGACATGATTTATCTTCCTAATAGGCTGACTAAATCATGTCTCTCCCTCTTCAGATACCATCAGTGGCTCCCCATTGCTTACAAGTTTAAACCTTCACACCCTGATAGCTAGGCCCCCCAACAGTCTAGTTCCATCTTCCCTTTCCAGCCTTATCTCCCATTAATGGTGGGTCCTTAGCTCCAGCCAAAGGGAAATGCTCCCTACCCTCTGAACATTTCCTTCCTCTCCTGCCTTTAGACAGTCCTTATCCCCAGGATTCCCCTACCTTCTATGTCTTACCTCTTTTCAAGATGTAGATTGGACGTCACCTCCATAAAGCCTTCCCTGATAGGACCCAACTGGAAAAGGCCCTTCCTTCCTCCACAGCACCTTGTTTATAGCTCATTCACCTTTTATTTTGTGTTGTGGTTAGGAGAGTGTCATTCCCCTACTAGACCCTGAGCTCCATGAGAAACTGCTGTCTGCTTTCTGTGCCTACTAAGTATGTGACCTTCTGCATTGCCAATTGATGGGTAGCCGTTGGTCTATTTAAATTTTAATTATAGCCCAAAGTGACAGGAGAGTAATGAGAGAAAATAGATGTTATAAAAGCATCCCGAGCCAAAACTAAAGAAGCTTGAATTTAGAGCCAGATGGACCACAAATGTCTCCTTCATAGAAGAGGCAAGAAGCTCCATCCTGGAGAGGTCAGAAGATGGCCCAAGATCAGACCCAGCTGAGCCAAGATCCGGAGTCCTTTCCCCTCCCACCCCCCTACATCCTCTACCCATTTTCAAAGTCATTTGCATTCAGGAAAATAATCTTGCTGCAAGAAGATAGGGGCATTCTTCTGAATGAGGCCTATAATCTCTGAACAAGGGTCAAGGTTAGCTAGTCCAACCTGTACCTGAACAAGTATCTCTTCTTCCACATCACCAACAAATGTTCTTCTACCTTGAACAACTTCCATTGAGAGGCAGATAGCTCATTCCGCTTTTGGTCAGCTTTAATTGTTAGCAAATTTCCCTGGGGTAGCTAGGTGGTGCAGTGGATAGAGCACCGGCCTTGGAGTCAGGAGAACCTGAGTTCAAATTCGACCTCAGACACTTGACAATTACTAGCTATGTGACCCTGGGCAAGTCACTTAACCCCAATTGCCTCACCAAAAAACCAAACCAAAACAAAAAAGCTTACTTAAGCCTAAATTTGGCTCTTTGCAATTCATCTTTGGACAGCTAGGTGGTACAGTGGATAAAGTGTTGGGCCCGAAGTCAGGAAGACTTTTCTTCCTGAGCTCAAATCTAGCCTCAGACACTTGGTCACCCCAGGCAAGACACTTAATCCTGTTTGCTTCTGTTTCCACATTTATGAAATGAGTTGGAGAAGGAAATGGCCAACCACTCCAGTCTCTTTGCCAAGAAGACCCTAAATGGGGATGACCCATTTAGGATGATGGAGAGTCAGACACAACTGAAATGACTGAAGAACACAATTGATCTTTATCTGACACATGGTTCTACAGTTTCCATTCTATCCAGAACAGATACTATGTGAAATAATGGGTAACACTGGAGCCTGGTTTTCAGGAAGGCTCCATAAAAGCTGCTGGGAAAAGCAGGTGGCCTTGTACAGGAAGAGAAATCTCTGCCGGATGAACACACTGTCCTCTGGCCACTGATGGGGAAAAGCAAGACTTAGGCTGTCAGTAAACACACTTGTAGTTATTTCTGATGTGGAAGTGCTGCATCAAAAGGATGTGTCAAAAAGGGCCCATGCTGGCCTACTGTTTGGAGTCCTGGGGCTTTTTGGAACAGCCATCTGAGGCATAGCCAAGTCTGTTGATAGGCCAAATTGTACAGGCGGTGCCAAGCGTTTTTAAGGAAATAAACTTGGTTTATTCAGTGCTACCTCAGATGAACGACTTGTAGTCAGTGCACTGGCCCAGTCAGACAAGGGTCAGTCTTCATCCCTGGGTTCACAATGAGCTCTGCTGCCCTTGTTGACCTGATTGGTGTTTGGGGCTGGGGTTTCCTTGCAGGGGAGTTTTCTTTTTCTTTCACTGGGTGAGTCAGTCCAAGTTCCATACAAAGAAGTTTCTGTCTTTGTGACCTGGTGCCTAAGGTTTACTATCTAGGAGAGACCACAAGGAGTATGGAGAGATCCCTCTTTCAGTTTTACAAGGCAAGGTGCAGTATCAACTTTCAGAGACCCCAGAGGCTGCTTTGTGTGTACACGTTTCAAAATACCATATTCTGACATCTGTCTTCTTGATGGTTCACATTCCTGTCTGTGGACTGGTCAAAACCAGCATGGTGTCAGTAGGTACGCACTCTCCCTCTGTTATTTCCAAGGGTAACATTGAGGTGGGTTTTCAGATTATCCAAATGTGTTGCCTAATTTGCCAGCCCATGATGTGTGTATATCAACCATAGAAACCAACCACAGAGAAGAACCTTAAATTTTATGTGACCACCTCTTTAGTTGGCAGCCTCCTTCTCTAACAATGACTCCGTCTAGCCTGTTATTCACAGTCAATTTTAATCCCAAACAACGAGAAACCCTTAGAATCACCAAACCTAGTTTCCACCTTATGATTTGCAATCCACCAACTTCATATTTAACTAATGTAATTTGAAGGAATTATAATTAAGAAAGCAAAGTCTGAAAAATATAGCAAACCTTTGGAAAGCATGATAATTTTGCTAAGCCTTGTTCGAGTCTGAAAGCAGGATTTAGATACTACTTCATTTAGTATGGAAAAAGAAAGTAAAATTAATATCTTCCACAATTAAATTTAAGGCCGAAATGTATCCTCCTTCAATCTCAGGCATAAGAAAAAAAAATCCTTTGGAATTTTATAATCCCCAAATCAATTTCCTAATTACCAAATTATTTCGACAGGACTAATGAATTCACTGTTCAAATCAATGCTCATACTTCCAGTGCTTAGCACATTGGCAGGCACATAGTAAGCACTTGATATAAATGCTTGCCGACTGATTCCATTTTTATCCCCTCTTTCACTTTAACCCTGCTGGAATTTCATGAAGACTTTTTTCCTTCTCTCACTGAAACTGTCAGTATTTCCTTACTCTTTCACTCAATCCAAAGCCTTATTGCAACTGTTCAAAAAAAACTTACTTTCTTCAAGTCTAATTAACCCCCTTTAAATAGACTTAAGTTTGTCCTCACAGTTAGGGAAACAGAGGTTTAACAGTGAATCATAAAGCCAATTTTTCCAGGTCTAAGTCTACTCCATCTGCTTGTACCAGTGATAAAACAGAATTCACATATCATTGGAAAGTACTATTCCTTCTTGGAACTTCACCATTTGGAAAAATACCTTTCTTGGAGAGTGGCACCAAACCATTGGGCAAAGTTAAAAACCTTGCAATCTGGCCATATAAGTTTCCAGGGCATTCCGGCATTGTAAAGGGGGCATTTTCTCTCTTATAGAACACATCCTATATATCCTCTTTTTTTTTTTGGTGAGGCAATTGGGGTTAAGTGACTTGCCCAGGGTCACACAGCTATTAAGTGTCAAGTGTCTGAGGCTGGATTTGAATTCGGGTCCTCCTGAATCCAGGGCCGGTGTTTTATCCACTGTGCCACCTAGCTGCCCCGCGCCCCCCCCCATATATCCTCTTTTAACTTCTCTGCACATCTGGCTTGGCTCTTTCCTACCTGATATGCTGCTCTTAGTATTTTGTAGGCTTTGAGTATTGAGAAATGCCCCTCTCTCTGGTGGCTGAGGCAGCCCACACCAGGAACAGATAATTTGCCAAGAAGAATGATTACCTCTCACCCTGGGCACTCCCAATCTAACGTTCTTCCCCCTCCATGCTTTTCTGAGGTCTTCTTTTTTTTGTTGTTGTTTTGTTTTTTTGCGGGGCAATGGGGGTTAAGTGACTTGCTCAGGGTCACACAGCTAGTAAGTGTCAAGTGTCTAAGGCCAGATTTGAACTCAGGTACTCCTGAATCCAGGGCTGGTGCTTTATCCACTGTGCTATCTAGCTGCCCCCTCCTGAGGTCTTCTTAATGCCATACTTGACTTTGCTCTAGCCTATCCAATCCTTAGCCTGTCTCCTCAATCCTTTTCTCTTTGGTCCCTTAGACCTGTACCTCTGCCCCTGTCTTCCATTAGTGAGTTCCTTCTGAGGGCTTCCATTTTGGGGATGGGCCCAGGCTGGCCATGCTTCATTCCCCTCCTGGATGTACTTCTGACTGTCCTTTGCCACGGGGGTACTTCTCCTCCCCTGCCCCCCCCCCTCCTCCCCTTTCCTCTTCTCAGCTGCCTTTTGTGTGTCATCTTCCTCCATTATAATGTTAGCTCTCTGAAGACAGGGACTCTCTTTTTCTTATATTTATATCCCATCTTTTAACACCATTTCTCGCATACATTTAATAAGTGCTTGCTGCCTGGTTGCCTGTACTCCAGTGAGGATTTCTCCCCTCTTTCCTCTTGTCTCATTGTCGGGCTCCCCCTGTCAGGTGAGCCCAAGAAAAGCACTGTCCTAAGGTCGTCTTGTCTGGGAACCCCCTCCCTATCCCCACCCCTAGCTTTCCTCTTGCTTATTAATCAGGTAGGGAGTCAGTGGCATGTTTTATCCACTTGAACTCTTAGGATTGTACAGTTAAAGCTAGAAAGAGCCTCTATTGAAACTCTTCGTTTCTTCTCGAATCTTGATATGTTTCTCATAACGCTCAGTGTTCACCTCCTGACAGTGGCTGTTTATTAGTTGATATTGTAAATTTTGCCCACAAATTCTCATTTAACCTGTGTTCTTCTGGTTCCTCACATTTGCTATAAGGTCTTATTTTCCTACTCAGAGTGGCTTACTGTTCTCTGTAATTTATCTAGCTCCTCAGGGAAATTATGCTACAATAGAAAAAGCACAGATTCTGGAGTCAGAGGACCTAGGTCCAAATGCTGCTTCTGATAATTATTACCTGTGTGAATTTTGAGAAGTCACTCAAACCTCCCTTATAAGTAAAACGAGTAGATGGATTCTGAGGTCCATTCTGTCTCTAGATCAGTGGTACCTGTGATCCAATTTCCAACCTTTGCTCTTTCTTGTTCATCCTTTAGAGATACCTGGAAATATTCCTGGTGAACCCAGTAGCCCGAACAAGCTGCAATATGCTTGTCTCTCTTATTCTAGTTGTAAAGATTATATCATCTACCTTATATGTCTTCTAATTCTCCTGTACTCATACCTAGGAACACAATCTCCTCTTCATTAGGAAAAGGAACTATCTCACATATTAACTTACAATATAAACTGGTGATTCTCAAATTTTCCCATCAGGAATTTCAGTCCCTACGCTGGAAGTATCATTGCTACAAGTGAAGTGTTTTCTCAAGCATCTTTACAACAGGGGTTCTAGTTTCTTACCAAATTCCCCAAATCTGTACCATCAAGCTCCCATATGGTGGGAGTTTGATCATGTTCCATCCTGCTGCTTATGCCAAAGATGTTTGCTCTTGAACTCACCTTCAGAGATACCAGTGTTCCGCGCCACACAATACCACCAGATGAATTTTGCTGTTAAAAAAGAGGAGGGCCTTGGTTTCAGGAAGAAGTTTGGGGTTATTTAAAAAAAACTCTGTGATTTTAAAGAGGTGTTCTGTCTCACTCTCCTGTTCAATTCTAAGCCCAACTCATTGTCCATGTGCAGCGTCTAGACGTCCAGTTGGTGTCATTCAACTACATAGTGTGGTCAGGACAAGAGGTGGTCTTCATCAACTTGATTTTTCCTGTGTGGGTAATTAGGCCAACTCTTTGGAGTGGTTATGAGTGCCATTTAGGAGGTCCTGCGGTTTTCCAGGATTTGATACACTTAGTACAAAGTCAGTCAGTCGTCCACAGAGAAAAATCATCTGGAGGACTTTACTCTTTGATGTGGATTTTGTGCTGGATCTTCTCTGCAACAGTATTGGACACCATTGAGGAGAATGCTTTCCCCTGTTTCATTCCTCTCTTGACACCAGAAGTCTGTCAAACAAGGTTCTCTCTTGTATCTTTCAAGGAAGCTTACATAGTTTGAGTGTGAATCTGCACTGGAGATTCCTTGTCAGAAGAGGACCTTTATGGTGTCTTTTTGCTTTATTAAAACAAGTGCTTTTGCATAGTCAAAAAACAAGCTCAGTGAGAACTTGCATTTTCAATGTGCTTGGGTTTGTTTTTGGTGTGAAGACAAAGTTGTGATACACACACACACACACACACACACACACACACATACATATACATACATACTATGGAATATTGCTTGTGAAAGACTGTCCATTCTTTTTAATACCTTCATCGAGAACACCCTTATGTGTACAGGTTATTCTCATTAAAAAATGGCACATAGACTAGATGTACAGTTAGCAGTCATTGAAGTTCTCTTGGTTTCCTCTGTGTGTGTTTGTGTTCGATAAGAAGATCCAAGGTTTTTTCCAAACTTTTGATATCTTCCCCTTTTGTTCGTACCTTAAGAACTAACCCCACAATATCTTCAGAATTATCTAATTTTTCAGCACAGATTTCCTATCTGTACACTTAGGGTCTGGTCTAGTTCAGCTATTTCTCCCATCTTTATCCTCTTCGGAGATATTTCTGCATTAGCAGTTATCACATTTGTGATGGCAATGGTAGGGTCCAAATGTGGTGGCTCTACTGTCCTTGTTGGTGAAAGGAATGTGTTATAAAAAAACTTCCTAGAGCTTTTCTATCCTTTGTATGTTACTCTTTCTCCAGTTTCATCCTTAAATACCCCCTGGGTGACTTTGCTTACTTAGGTCTTTCACCAAGCTTTCTTTATTCCAGTTTTTCCTCCCACTACTGGTTGCAATTTCATTAGGAAATACTGCTCACAATCTTCCACCTTTCCTCTTCATAAGAAATTACAAACAAATTTAGAGTCTAAAGCAGTATTGTCTTTGGCTGCCTTGTCTCTTCCTTTGACAAATGAGTCAAGTATTTTTGCTCATTAAGGTGGTTTTGGGGGTTCCTCCTTATGGTGTTTGATTTATATTGATTGACTGTTGTATGAAATTGTCATTAGTATTGATGTCCTTTTCTCCATGAATTTAAAAGTATTTTTGGCATCAATAACTTTAAAAAATTTTATTAGGTTAGGGGGGGCGGCTAGGTGGTGCAGTGGATAGAGCACTGGCCCTGGATTCAGGAGTACCTGAGTTCAAATGTGGCCTCAGACACTTGACACTTACTAGCTGTGTGACCCTGGGCAAGTCACTTAACCCCCATTGCCCCGGAAAAAAAAAATTTATTAGGTTGGAGTTGCTTTAATTGCATAGCACATATACACAAACATCTTTTTCTCATTTTTATTCTTCTGGGTTTGTACTAATTTCTGTCAAAGGTACTACCAGCCTTCCAGTCACGAAGGTTCACAACCTCGTAGTCACAGTTGACTCCCCATTCCTTCCACACTTCATTTGCCAAGTTTGATCAATTCCATCTGCACATCTTTGGTCTAAACTGTTCCAGTAGCCTCCCAATTGATCTGACAACTTCAAATATCCCATCACCAATCCATCTTCCACATAGCTGCTAAAGTTGAACATGCTACTCCCCTGCTCAATAAACTTTTATGGCTCCCTATTACCACCAGGGTCAAATACAAATTCCTCTGTGTGACATTTGAAGGCCTTCCCAACCTAGCTCCAGCCAACCTTTCCAGCCACACTTTACCTTAGTCCTCTTAATGAGTTCCATGGTCCAGCCAAACTGGCCTTCACACTCACAGACTACACTCCATCTACCATCTCCATGTCTTGGCACAGGTTGTCCTCCATGCCTGGAATGCACTCCCCTCCTCACCCTTTCCTGTTGGAACCCTTAGTTTCTTTCAGAGCTCAGCTCAAATACTGCCTCAGATATGAGGCCTCTTCTGAGTCCCCCTAGCTGCTAGTGCTCTGCCCTGGCCCCACCAATGACCTTGTACTTATTTTATACATGATTTGAGGATCCTTATTTTACATATTCTTATGTGCTTACCTATTTTCTCCCCTGACAGAATGTAAGCTCCTTGAAGAAAGTGACTGCTTCAGTTTTGTTTTTGTACCCCCAGTGCCTTGCACATTAATAAATGCTTGTCGGTTGATTGCTTGATTATTCTACCAAGATGATGGTCTGACTTTTCCTAAAGAATTTACTCGGGAATTCCCACCTCCCATCCCTCCCATCACTAATGAATCATTTCCTGCTGTGGAGACAATCATGTTTAAGTTTTGTGATGTTAATCCAGCATTCACGGTGTCCAGCACCTTTACTGGAAGAGAGCATTAATGTATAGACCTGAGATTTCTGAGTAGTCTGCAAGTCTTTGAATGTTGTTACTCATGAATCACATTTTTCAACATCTTGTTCATCATACTCATCTATTCCCACCTTTGCACTGAAATCACCGCGTATCGATGTACATATTGATTTGGAAACCTAGTGATCTGTTTCTGGTGTTTCTTTACCTCTTCTTGCCCTGGAGCAGTTGGTGCCTAAACTTCAGTGATTTCTAATGTGGTCTTTTTGAAAATACTTAGAGTGAGCACTGCAGTACAAAATAAAACAACACAGGAAGTGATGTTTCTTGTTGCCTTTTGGTTATAAGAGAAAGTCGACTATGGCCTCTTAATTTTCCCTCTTCAAGAAGAACCTGTGAGACATCGTTTGATTTCTCTAGAGTTTCCTTTTGTCCTTTTGTTTAACTTCTGGTGAGAATGCTGAGATTATTGGGATTCAGCTCCTCCAGTAGCAGGTTCATCTGTTATGGGCCTCCTTGGGTCTCACGGGACACGTTTTCATCTACCAAGAGGCTGAACCTCAAATCTTGTGCCTACCTCATTGAACTTATCACTACCACGATATTCTGAACCACTGAACTCACTGCTCAATGATTAGGATGCACCCATCCTCTTATACTCACCCAATCCCAGTGATCCTAAACCCCTGACTGCTGATGTATAAACTTCATTCCCAGTCTTCAGCTTGTTTCCTCACATCTCTCTACCTCAACCCTACCTACTTAAGTGTCCTTCTCCAAATCTGCCTGCCCCTTCCACTGTATCCTCTGGAATGCCTGCTCCATAATGAACAAACTTCCTTTTGCACCAAAAAACCCCCCAAAACAAAAAACCTTCCTTTCATCTCCAGCCTCTATTTCTCACTCCTTCTGGCCCTCATCAAGACATGGCTTCCTTCTGACAGCATCACTTCCCACATCCTTCACCACTTTTTCCAATGCTGGCTACCCTTTCTTACCTCCTTCATTTCCCAACTTACTTGTCATGGTGAGAAAGCTGGAATGCTCCTCATTCCCAATTGATATTTCCAGACCCTTCCTCAACCACCGCCCATAAGCAACCTTTCAGGTTCATACTATACAAATTTATCACCCAAATTAGATCCTGGCGGCTTTTATCTTTAACTCCCCTTTATCTATTCCCAACCCCCACCCCAGGCCATTCCCCTTTCTCCTTCAATGGGTTAGTCTGAAAGACTAACTTCATAGAAAAGACAACTTCATAGTCTTTCTATAAGAGTCTCCTGCTCTTATTCTAGGAGACTTCAGCATACATATTGATACTCCCTCAAATATCCTAATGTCCCAGTTCCTCAGTCTACTACACAGAGATAGTCACACCTTTGACCTTGCCATCACCCACAACTGCTCCATGTCCATGTTCTTAAACTCTGAAATTCCTTCATCCGATCCCAACATTTTATCATTCCACCTTTCCCTATGCTTTCTTTTTCTTTCTTTCTTTTTTTTTTTTTAGTGAGGCAGTTGGGTTAAGTGACTTGCCCAGGGTCACACAGCTAGTAAGTGTTAAGTGTCTGAGGCTGGATTTGAACTCAGGTACTCCTGAATCCAGGGCCAGTACTCTATCCACTGCGCCACCTAGCTGCCCCTCCCTATGCTTTCTAATCCCAAAACCTGTTCTCTATCCTCATTGTGACCTCCCTTCCCCATCTTGACCCCTTGGTACACCAACCTAACTCTTTGTACTCCACCCTTGATTCCCATGCTCTCTAGCACTCTTGCTAATCATGATTTGCCAAGTCCCAACCATGGCTTACTCCTACCTTCTGCTTCATTCACTTTTATTCACATGCTGCTGAATTGGGGATTCAGAAAATCACAAAACTGTGCCAACTGGCTCCACTTCAAATGTATATTGTCTAATCTTGGGGCAGCAATGGATAAAGCAGTGGCTCTGAATTCAGGAGGACCTGAGTTCAAATCCAGTCTCAGATACTTGACACTTACCAGCTGTGTGACCCTGGGCAAGTTGCTTAACCTTTATTGCCCCGCAAAAAACAAACAAAAAAGCAAAAAAAATCCCAAATGTATGTTGTCTAATCTCAACCAGGCTGACACTACAAGTGTCAGTTCCTCCCTCATTTACTCACTATCCCAGCTGTTCCATTTTTCCCCTCATCTTTCCTTAAGCCTTCCACTGTACCTCCTCCCCTCTCCTCAGATGCTGAAAAAAATGAGTCATTGGACAAGAATGACTTTCTCTCTTCTTCCTCACCTCACATTACTCAAACATCCTCTACTCTCCTCCATTCCAGTCTCCAATGAAGAAGTGACCTTTCTCTGTGCCAAGGCAAATGGGCTCTTGATACCATCCTCTCCCATCTCCTCCAGCACCACTCTCTCTCTAATCAACAATCTCTCCTAGCTCCTTCTCTGCTGCCAACACACATTCCTGGGTTCCCTCCATCCTTAAAAACAAAACAAACACAAAAAAAACCCCTCACCTGATTGGATGACTATCCCTGTCATCCTTGTAGCTGTCATCCTCTCTCTCCTTCTCTGAGGCTAATAAGCCCCTAGAGAAAGCGGTCTGCAGTCAGTGCCTCTACTTCCTCCAATCTAGCTTTGGACCTCATCTTTTGACTGGCTCAACGAATAGAGCACTGGACCTGGAGTCAGAAAGACCCGAGTTCAAATCTAGCTTCAGACACTTACTATTTGTGGGGCTCTGAGCAAGTCCCTTCACCTCTTTGCCTCAGTTCCCTCATCTGTAAAATGGGGATAAGGCTAATATCACCCGCCTCCCAGGGTTGAGGATCAAATGAGATAATATTGATAAAAGTGCTCTTAGCACAGTGCTTGGCACATAGTAAGCTATACAAATGTTAGCTCTTGTTATTATTATTATTATTGTCTTTTAATGATTTGTAATTGCCAAATCTAATGGTCTTTTCTCCCTCCTGATTCTCCTTGACCTCTCCAAAACACCTGGCACTGTCAGTCATTTCCTTCTGGATACTCTTTTTCTCTCTGAGCTTTTGTGACCCCACTTTCTCTGGTTCTCCTCCTTTGTCTGACCCCTCCTTCTTGGTCCTCTCTGCTGATTCTTCATCCGGCTCATACCCCCTAACTGCAGATGGCCCCACAAGGCTCTGTCCCTGGCCTTTTCTTTTTACTCTCTTAGTAGGTGATGTCATCAGCTCCCACAGGTCCAGTTATTTCTATGTAGGTGATTCCCAGATCTGTCTGTCCTTCCCTAGTTTCTCTGCTGAGCTGAAGTCAGGCATCTCCAGCCTCCTCTCTGGCATGAGACAGCTAGCTAGGTGGTGCAGCAGCGCCCAGAGAGCGCTGGGACTGGAGTCAGGAGGACTGGAGTTCAAATCTGACTGCAGAGACTATATGATCTTGACCAAGTCACTACCTCTCTCTGCCTCAGTTTTCTCAGATGTAAAATGGGAGTCATAATAGCACCTCCCTCTCAGGGTTGGATCAAAGGAGATAATTGTGCAGCTCGTAAAGCAGTGCCTGGTGCTAACAGGCATTTCCTAAACTCCTGAACTGGCTGTGCTGTAGGCATCCCAGACTAGCATGTCTAAAATAGAACTTGTTATCATTCTTCACCAATGCCTTTCCCCTTCCGAGCTTCCCTTTTACCAACCTGGGCTCCTGACCTCGGGGTCATCCTTGACTCCTCACGTGTGTCCTTTGGAGCTTCACCTCGAATATCCCATCCCCTTTCCCTCATCCCATCTTGACTGGACGACTGCAGCAGCCCTCTCCCTGGCCTCCCTCCCTCTAAGCTGACCTCTGCTCAGCTGCCAATCACTGTCACCTCAGACAATAAAAAATCCTGTTTGGCATTTAAAGCTCTCCACAACGCGGGCCCTTTCAACCTTAAACCTTACTCCTCTGGCCCACTTTCTGTTCCTGGCGTGCCGCTCCTTTTCTCACCTCCGTCCTTTTGCACTGACTGTCCCTCCCCTCTCCACACCGGGAATGCCCTCCCTCCTCACCTCAGCTTCTTAGTTTCTCTGGTTTCTAAGGCTCAGCTCCAACCCCACCTTCTGTTGGAAGCTCTTCCTGGTCCCACCAACTGCTAATGTAGATCTCAAGTTGCCCTTTCAGGTGACCTTCATCTTCTCTATATCTGTCTTTGATTGATTGAACTTAAGGCACTTAAGTTCTTAATACAAATACACTTAATACAAAATAGGCACTTAAATGCTCATTGGATTTAACTTAATGAATGACCGTCTTAAGAGAGAAAACAAGGAAAGTGGATCCCTTCAAGGAACCAGAAGAATGGGACCCCCACCGGAGAGAATTAAGGACCTAACTCCCCAGCTCTTCAAACCTGTCATACTGACCAGTGACATGAGTTACTTTCGCCTTGTCTCTCCAGTAGACTGTGAGCTCTGCGACAGCAGGGACTGCTTTTTGCTTTTGCATTTAGCAAAGTGTCCGGCAAATCGAATGTGCTTAATAAATGCTTATGGATTGACTGACTGGTTGTTGTCTTGCTTTCAATAGCGCTAATAGCCAGGTTCATGTTTACAGTTGATCTAAGCCCTGACTCTCTAGTATCTCCAGCCCCGTTTCCCACCACTCTGCCACCATCACAACGGGAACAGAAGAGGACCATCCAGGGCGGAGGGCCATTGGGTAGTTTTCTTTGTTTCCTGAGTTGCCATGACGTCACTGTAATCGCCTCCTCTCCTAGACGCATTCAGTTTCAATCGATCAATAAACATTTATTAAGTACCTACCATGTGTCAGGAACTGTGCTAAGATTTGGGGATACTAAAAGAGGCAGAAGACAGTCCCGGCCTTCAAGGAAACAACATGCAAACGAATGTGTACAAAGTGAGCTGTATAGAGAATAAATAGGAAATAATTAAAAGAGGGAAAGCACTAGAATTAAGAGGAATGGGAGGGCTTCCTGTAGGAGGCAGGATTTTAATGGGTATTTAAAGGAAGCCAGGGAAATCAGTCACCGTGGAAGAAGGAGAACATGCCAGGTATAGGAGACAGCCAGAGAAAATGCCCGGAGCCAAGGAGGCCAGTGTCACTGGATGGAAGAGCGCATGTTGTGACAAGTGAGGTCCTTGAGTCTCTCCCGGCGGCGGTCCCATTCCTCTCGTTCCTGGAAGGGATTCCACTTTTCCTTGTTTTCTCTCTTGCACAATCGTTAACTAAGTTAGATTCGACCTGGAACTCCGGATACAAAAGAGAAAAACAGTCTTTGCCTTCCAGGAGCCTACACGGGGGTGGGGGGGGGGGGTGGAGAAAACAGAGTTTATAGATAAGTAAATAGAAAGGGGTATGGGGCGGGGGAGGGGCTGGGTTGAGAGTACCCAGGACTGGAGATGATCAGGCGGGACCTGTGCAAGAGATAGCATTTGGGCTGAGCCTTGAAGGGAGTGAGGGATTATTCCAAAGACAAAGGTGAGAAGGTTAAGTGTTCTAGGCACTGGGACAACCTGTACAAACAAGATCATGGCGGCAGGAGATGGCATTCCATAGAGAGAGAGAGAGTAGGAGATAGGCTGATTTGTCTGGTTCTTAGAGTATATGAAGAATTCGGACCTCACAGAGATTTGGAGAATATCAAAAATAAGGGTAACACTAATGTGGTGCTTGGTAAGGGGTAAGGGATGATAGAACAAGTAGGCAAGTCATTTGACGATAAGAAGACGGTGTAAAGATGAGCTGGCTAATTACATATAGCCCCAGGATTTGTTTTATTTTAATTTTTAATTTTTCTCAATTACATGCAAAGATATTTTTTGAGTTCCAAATTTTTCTCCCACCCTCCCTTCCCTGCCCCCTCCTGAGGCCAGCAAGCAATTTTATATAGGTTATACATTACTATCATGTTAAACATATTTCCACATTAATCAGAACAAAAGGAAAAAAATACAAGAATGAATAAACAAGAACAATAACAAAAAAGCAACTACAAAAGTGAAAATAGTATTCTCCAGTCTGCATTTAGACTCCACAGTTTTTTTTCTGAATGTGGAAAGCATTTTTACCAAAAGTCTTTTGGCATTGTCTTGGATCATTGCATCTCTGAGAAGAGTTAAATGTATCACAGTTGATCATCACAAAACGTTGATATTGTGTACAATGCTCTCTTGATTCTGCTCATTTCACTCAGCATCAATTCATGTAAGTCTTTCCAGGTTTTTCTGAGATCCATCTGCTCATTATTTCTTTTTCTTTTTTTGGGGGGGGGGGGCAATGAAGGTTAAGTGACTTGCCCAGGGTCACACAGCTAGTAAGTGTCAAGTGTCTGAGGCGGGATTTGAACTCAGGTCCTCCTGAATCCAGGGCCGGTGCTTTACCCCCAGCACCACCTAGCTGCCCCCTGCTCATTTCTTATAGCACAATAGTATTCCATTGCATTCAACTTGTTTAGCCATTCCCCAATTGATGGACATCCCCTCAATTTCCAATTCTTTGCTACCACAAAAAGAGCAGCTATGAATATTTTTGTACGTGTGGGTTATTTTCCCTTTTTTTATCATCTTTTTGGGATATAGACCTATTAGTGGTATTGCTGGGTCAAAGGGTATGCACAGTTTTGAAGCCTTTGGGGCATGGTTCCAAATTGTTCTCTAGAATAGTTGGATCAGTTCACAGCTCAACCAACAATGCATTAGTGTTCCAATTTTTCCACATCTTCTCCAACATTTATCATTTTTCTTTTTTGTCATATTAGCTAATTGGATAGGTGTGAGATGGTACCTCAGAGTAATTTTAATTTGAATTTCTCTAATCAGTAGTGATTAAGAACATTTTTTCATATCAGCCTCAGGATTTCAAAGGAAGGAAAGGAGGTCAGAGTAGAGGTGACACAGTGGGAACCCCAAGATGGATGGAGTGAATACAGGTTGTGATTAGGACAAAGAATAAGTCTATGAAGAGTGAGGTAGTGGGAGCGATGGAAGTATAAGAGTGGTCAAAAAGGAACTTCAGAGTTCAAGGTCACTGAGGCAGAATAGTCATTGTGTGGCTAGCAGGACATGAGGGTGAAAACCACTGGAGTTGAGGCTTGATGAACTGGGAGACCAGGGTGTTTCATTGACTGTCAATATGCAGATTGAAGTCCCCCAGGTACAAGACAAGGAGTTGGGGTGGAGAAAAATCACTGTATTTGAGAGTTGGCTATCTAGCCCAACCCTTAGCTCAAAAAGTATCCTCATAAAATGCTAGACATTTGGTCATCCAACCTCTGTTCGAAGTGAGGGGCAAGGGGCAGCTAGGTGGCGAAGTAGCTAGAGCACCGGCCCTGGAGTCAGGAGGACCTGAGTTCAAATCTGGCCTCAGACATTTGACACTTACTAGCTGTGTGACCCTGGGCAAGTCACTTAACCCCAATTGCCTCACCAAAAAAAAAGTCAAAGTGAGGGGCAAGACTGTAAGTCAGGTGGGTGCCAGGTAAGTGCTCAACTTCCTGAGAAAGGAGGGGAATGACCTGGGAGTTGGGATGGGGCACCTATGACCTTTAGTGAAGGATAAGACTGTGAGCTAGGTACTCAACTCCTTGAGAAAGGAGGGGAATGGTCTGGAGTGTGTGTGTATGTGGGGGCGGGGGGAGGGCACATATAACTGCAGAGGAGGAGAAGATCCTGAGAGGTGTCAAGGGGAGTGTCTCAGGTGCAAAGCATTTGCCTCTATCTCTGTGAAGGCATGAAAGAAGGTGCATCCAGTACCAGAGAGGGTGGACAGGGATGCAATGTCTTCTGGGGAAAGTCATGTTCCCTTGAGTGCAAGGAGGTGGAAGGGGAGCAGGAAAGGTCTGTTCTAGTTTTTGTTTTGTCTTTATATCTCGAGCACTTATCTCTGCACCTGACACACTTAAGAAATGTTCGTTGTTGATGATGATGACACAAAGGACGGTTTATTAATAAGAAAAGGAGGTTGCGGGGCAGCTAGGTGGCGCAGTGGATAGAGCACCAGCCCTGAAGTCAGGAGGACCTGAGTTCAAATCTGACCTCAGACACTTAACACTTACTAGCTGTGTGACCCTGGGCAAGTCACTTAACCCCAATTGCCTCACTAAAAAACACCCCACAAAAACAAAAAAAACAAACAAACAAAAAAAAGGAGGTTGGAGGAAAGAGTGGGATAGAGACTGAGGGATGAGGCAGAGATCAGTGGAGATGGAGCCTAGGAAGGCATTTTCTTTTTTTTTTTTCTTTTTTTCTTTTTTTGGTGAGGCAATTGGGGTTAAGTGACTTGCCCCAGGGTCACACAGCTAGTAAGTATCAAGGGTCTGAGGTCAGATTTGAACTCAGGTCCTCTTGACTCCAGGGCCAGTGCTGTATCTACTGCGCCACCTAGCTGCCCCCAAAGGACAGTTTATTAATAAGAAAAGGAGGTTGGAGGAAAGAGTGGGATAGAGACTCTATGGGGTAAACTGCCTCAGTTTACCCAAATAACTCGAGGAGACCACCAAGTCAAGCAGAGACAGATTTATTACATTCCCATGGGAATGGGCAAACTCAATGCCTGAGCTGCGCTAGCTAATACATGCCTTGACCTTTTATAGGGGAAGCCCCCACGCACACTTAGGGCAAGCTCACAATCTAACATCCACTCCTGTCTCACCCAGGGTGCGTGTTTAGCTCGTGATCAATGTATGGAGACATGCATATGTGTTCCAGGAACAAGGGGGAAAAGGGGAGGGGGGAACAAGGTCAAACCGAAGGAAGAGGAAACGGGGGAGTGACAGTCAGATGTTTTAGATCTCACAGTTCCCACTGACTCCCCTCTCCCGACCCCTGTCTCTAAAGATATTCAACCTGAATAACAGGAAGAGTCACTCAGGTGCTTCAGCATTGTTCTGTAGTCGTGTTAATTCTAGAAGGATGACAGGGTTAAAATTTATCTTCAGCTATGTTGGGAAGAAAAGAATAATCCATTGTTGGGACCCCAGGGCCAAGGGGATTCTGCTCTGAGAAAAAGAGACATGTCACTTAACATCTGGTCTCAACTTAATTGCTGCATCCTGTGTCGAGCCCTGCCCTTTCTTCTTGAGTCCCGAGTATTGAATTGGTGGGCAAACTCCCTGACCCACTCAACAGGGACTGGGGTTCTGACACATGATGGATTGCAGACAAAACTAATATGTAGCTGACAAGTGAGGAGACTGAGCAGAAGTAAAAATACTGTTAATCGACAATAAAACTTAAAGGAGACAGTGAGAATTTGACAAGCAATAAACTTCTAAATGAACTATACTGGGGCAGGGATGGGTACCTTCCAGACCCCATCCTCAGAGTTTAATCTGACTCAAATCCATAATCATCTCATACAAGACTGAGGGATGAGGCAGAGATCAGTGGAGATGGAGCCTAGGAAGGCACTTTCACTCGGGCAGCCTTTGACTCTGAATCCCATGGAACGGAGAGGAGAGAATTTCCTCGTCCTGGGAGAGTAGATTGTTACATTCTTCTTTCCCAGTAAGTGACAGTCACTCCTTCTCAGTACCACTCCACACCATCCCCACCTCCTACTTGATTTGATTTTTCTCCTTTGTGAGGGGTGAGCCTCCTGTCTAGGCTTGGGCACCAGAGTTCACATAGGGAGAGTTCTTGTATTGTGGCCTTCAGTCCATGTGGAGGGCGGAGATAGAGCTGATTCACCAAACTTAGTTTGCCTCATGCCTCATCACAGACACTGATTTGTCCTTCTCCCCCTGGGGATGGAATAGTGCTCAGGGGATGGTACACAGCCTTCGGAGCAGGCCCTGATGTTTGGGGGGAGGGGGATGAAATTGGTGGTGGGGGGATCATAAATTTGTGAGGACATAAATTAGCTTCATTCATGTCCTCTGCAACAGGGTTATGTAGCTAGTAAGTGTCTGAGGCTGGATTTGAACTTAGGTCTGTTCTGACTCCAGGATCTTCTCAGCAGTAAGGCCTCAGAGCGGATTCATCTGCAAGTGAGCAAGGCAGCAGGTGGGAAAGGTGAAGAAATCCCAGGCTGTGAGTTAATGAAAAGCAACATAGTGTTCTAGCATGCAAATTAAAGGGTAGAGGGCGATGGGGGCACAAGAGACAGACCAAGTGTTCCCCAAGAAGATTTGGGGAGGAGGAAAACAGCCCAGATGTGAACATGACCATAGAAGACATCAAGGAGGTGGCACCTTAGCTGGAGCTTGAAGGGAATGAAGAGGGTTCAACCGCAGGGTTAAGGATGGTGTGCATTCCACAGGAAAGGGGAGAGAATAAGCGTTTATACGGCACCTACTATATGCTGGGCACTGTGCTAAATGCTTTACTAATATTGTCTCAACTGATCCCTACAAACCTGTGAGGTAAGTACTGTAATTATCCTGATTGCACATTTGAGGAAACTGAGGCTAGCAGGTCCAATGAGTCCAGAGTCACACAATTAAGAAGTGTCTGGGGGAAGCTAGGTGGTGTAGTGGATAAAGCAGTGGCCCTGGAGTCAAGAGGACCTGAGTTCAAATCTGACCTCAGACACTTGACACTTACTAGCTGTGTGACCCTGGGGCAAGTCACTTAATCCCCATTGCTCTCCCCGGCCCAAAAAAACAAGTTCACTTTGGGGCATAACCTGAGTTATGCCCATATAAGGAAGAAGGGTGGGAATACGGCGTTCAATTAGCTAGTTTTTGCTTGTAGATTGTAACCCTTGAGTAATCAGACCAGTGATGAAAAAGGGGAGGGTCCATTTGCATAACTCAGGAGTGGACCTTATACTTCCTTATATGGACAGAACTCTGGAGAGGACCTAATTGAGACCAGGGCTCCTTGAACCATGTGACCTTACTAACCTGAGGGGGAGGAGGGGATCTGAGACCTTTGTCCTACAAACAGGTCAGGAGGAGTATGACTGACTTGTTATATCCACATTGAGAGGAGACAACTACCCATTTCTCACATCCATCAATTGAGGAATGATGGAAAAAGATGTGCTATATGATTGTAGTGGAATGGTCTTGTGCTACAGGAAATGACAAACAGGATGATCCCTGAAAAACCTGGAAAGACTAATGAACATCGATGTATAGTGAAGTGAGTGAGTAGAGCTGGGAGGACATTGTGCGTAGTGACAGCAGTATTGTTCAATGAGCAATTGTGAATGACTTTACTCTCAGCAGTGCAATGATCTAAGACAATCCCAAGGAACTAATGAGGAAGCTTACTATGCACCCCTATAGAAAGAACTGATAAAAAGAACACTTGTGGATTGTACATCTATAACCTGATTGCAATCTTGTGGAGGGGGGAGGAAAGGGAGGGAGGGAGAAAAATTTGGAACTCTAAATCTTATGAAAATGAATGTTGAAAACTACCCTTACATGTAACTGGAAAATAAAATAAATGTTTGTTGCTAAAAAAAAAAAAGTGTCTGAATCTGGATTTGAACTCATCTCTTCCTGAGTCAATGAATGCCCATTGCTCTATCCACTGCACCTCTTATTCTCCCCAAAGTCCAAAGGCCAGAGGCATCAGGCTGGCGGTGAGTTCACCTGGAAAATGTTGCGTTTGTGAATAGATGTAACATACAGTAAGACCGAGAGGCAGGATCAGAATTGTCTTATATGGAACCCCCAGCCAGTGGAGGGGTGGGGCAGTCCTCAAAGAAGACCCAGATTTTCCTGCCTTGTTTCAGTTCTCAGAACATGATAAAAGCTAACATTTATATAGTGTTTACCACATGCCAGCCACTATGCTAAGCACTTTCCAAAAAGTACCTTATTTGATCCTCACAATAATCCTGGGAGGTAGGTGCTATTATTATTCCCATTTTACAGATAAGAAAACTGAAGCAAACAGAGGTTAATGACTTGCCCAGGGTCCCACAGCTAATAAATGT
The DNA here is from genome assembly GCF_019393635.1 of Dromiciops gliroides. Classification (NCBI taxonomy): domain Eukaryota; kingdom Metazoa; phylum Chordata; class Mammalia; order Microbiotheria; family Microbiotheriidae; genus Dromiciops; species Dromiciops gliroides. The sequence goes on along the minus strand of NC_057861.1, from coordinate 58,403,679 downwards.
TTATGAGATTGGATTTGAACTCAGATCTTCCTGACTCAGTAGAGCACACTCCTCTGTCTACAGTGCTGCCTAGCTAGAAGTCTCATCAGAACATGCACATTTATTCCCTGCCTGCTTCCATGAGTGACTTAGGGACTGGTACCGTATTTTGATGAAGTTTTCTCTTTGGCCAGGAAGTCAGAAGGACTCTTGACTCATGAGTTTCTGAGCCAGAACTGAGTGGGCATACACAGTCCTTGGGTCCTTTTGCTTCTTTTTCCAACTGGTGTGAGGCAGAAGTGCACTGAGTGGCTGCCCTCTCTCTTACCCAGTTTCCATGTGTCCACGAGCACATGGCATCTCTGTTTCTTTTTGTGCTTATTTTTTGTTTTAGGCGAACGAATATTCTGATAGAAGCACAGAGGCGATAATGACAATGTCAAAGACTCCTCTGGCAAGCAGAGTCCATGAGTGGAGTCTGCTGGAGCAATAGGGGCTGATGACCAAGAAAACACCTGCAGGCTTCCTCTGAGGGACCACGACCTCTTGGGACAAGAGAAATGCTGGAAGTCTCATTGATCTGTGGAGCCCAGCAGCCTGGGTCACCCTATGTCACTGGGGTTGGAAGAGCAATAGTCACTTGTGCCGCTTCTAGCTGAGCTGTCTGTTTCCAGCTTGGGTCAGTTCACTCCTATTTAAGCAGCCTGGTGGCTTCCTGTTCTGGGGGGGCTCCCCCTATGGATGCTGGACCTAGTTCAGTCACTCGCTTCTGCTTTAGCTTTACTAGGACTGAGCTTGAGTAAATCACTAGTGTCAGCCTTCCTTAGTGGCAGCATTATGGGCAGGCAACACCACAGGGGCATTCTTGCTTGCTCATTTGCTGGGTTCTGCTTTATTAAAAATAAGGGACGTGGGGTAGAATTTTTACCCCGTATTTTGTGTGTTTGATTGTTTTCGTTGGTGGAGAAGTTTATAATAATAATATTTTATTTTATTTATTATTATTATTTTTTGCAGGGCAATGGGGGTTAAGTGGCTAGACCAGGGTCACACAGCTAGTAAGTGTCAAGTGTCTGAGACTGGATTTGAACTCAGGTACCCCTGAATCCAGGGCCGGTGCTTTATCCACTGTGCCACCTAGCTGCCCCGAAGTTTATAATAATAATAAAAAAACCAAGGCTGAAAAGTTCAGTGAAGTAGCAATTATTAAGCACCTACTATGTGCTGGGCACTGTCCTGATAAGCAGAGGGAGTACAGGACAAGACAAACAAAACCAGTCCCTGCTCTCAAGGTTCTTATTGTGTCAATGAGGACATGCGCATCTGTAGTTTATGCAAAACACATACAGATAGATGGATGGAAGGCAGGCTCAGAGAGGAAGGGCATTGAAGATGGAGAAGGCCTCCCATCCCAGGTCTTACTTGAGCTGAGTCTTGAAAGAAGCCAGGGATTCTAAGAGGCCGAGGTGAGCAGGGGAAGCATTGCAGCCGGTGCAAAGGCACGGAGGTGGGAAGCGGAACACCACTGCCTGCAAGATCTTTCCCCGATAGCCTATGACCTTTCATAATCTCATTTATTAAGGCAGGAAAGAACCTTAGACCAAAGAATGTTAGTGGAAGGTCATATCACAAATGCTACATATACACACACACTACTTTTTTTTTTTTCCTTTTCCAGATAGTGATTAAACACACTGAACTAAGAGTAAACAGAAATTGCTGGAGTTCAGATTAGAGCTAAGAGCAGCAGCTAGAATAAATCTGCTCTTTGGCTTGGAGGGTGAAACCTCAGTTCGTCCAAACAGAGAATAATCTCACTGGAGAAGACCACTCACCAGAAGTCGGAGGTTGAGGGTGGGGTAGGGTGCACTGGGAATCATGGGAGAGGTTGGGGTGGGGCTGGCTTCCTCAAATGTCTCGAGCTTTGTAAATGCTTGCTGACCTACTGACAAATGGGGGAAAGGGCCAGTGATGTGAAAGTTCCCCCTTCCATTTTTCCACTGGTTTAAATGTCCTACCTTGCCTCCCCCTTTCTCCCAAGCCCATGGCCCACGTCTATGTTCTGGCAAGTGACAGAAGTGGCCAGTAATTGGCCAGGGTGAGTTGTTCTATGGCCCCTATGTGAGAGTCAAGATCATAGAAGTCCAGAATGTCAGAGCCAGAAAGGACTAGACAAACCTCCACAGATGAGAAAATCGAGACTGGAACTCAGGTCCTCCTGAATCCAGGGCCGGTTCTCTATCCACTGCGCCATCCATCTGTCCCTGAAATAGACATTTTAATAGAGACATTCACATGCTGGAGTGTATCCAGAAAAGCAATCAGGATGGGGAGAATGACAGGTTGTGGAGAAACCACCCAGAATCCCCTCAGGAACCTCCCCAGGCTCCTCTTCATCTTCACTGGGACAGAGCTCCCTTGTATTGAGCTGTTATCTCTTACCTCAGTCCTTCCCCTCCTCCCGGACCAGTTCTCTTTTGCCGCCAAGCTGTGTAGGCTCAATTCCTCTTCCATGAGACTGCCCTTCAAATGTTGGAGCACAGCCATTATGTCTCTCCCCAACCCACCACACTTGGCCCCTTTCCCTGTCCTACCCCTCTCTTCCATAGACCAGACACTCCCAATTCCTTCCATTGATTCCTGTGTGGGGTGGTTTCTCCACAACCTGTCATTCTCCCCATCCTGATTGCTTTTCTGGATACACTCCAGTAAGTGAATGTCTCTATTAAAATGTCTATTGCATGGATAGAGCACTGGCCCTGGATTCAGGAGTACCTGAGTTCAAATCCAGCCTCAGACACTTAACACTTACTAGCTGTGTGACCCTGGGCAAGTCACTTAACCCCAATTGCCTCACTAAAAAAAAAAAATTAAAAAAAAAAAGAAAAAAAATGTCTATTGCAGGGGCAGCTAGGTGGCATAGTGGATAGAGCACTGGCCCTGGATTCGGGAGGACCTGAGTTCAAATGTGGCCTCAGACCCTTGACACTTACTAGCTGTGGGACCCTGGGCAAGTCACTTAACCCCAATTTGCCTCACCAAAAAATTTTTAAAAAAATGTCTATTGCCCTGAATGGAAACAAAAGCACTCCAAATGGGGTCTGGGCCAAGTTGAGCCCAGAGGTGCCATCATCTACCTCCCTAAGCCTCTTCTAAGTTGAAGGTCACATCACCTTGTTTGTCCCAGTGTTAATGTGCACTCATTACAATTCCTAGGCTTACTTAGTGTGTGTTTGTACTGTTGGGACAAGACTCATATACCATACACAAGGAGCTCTCCTCATAGGAAGCAGTGACAGTGACTCAAGAAGAGATGACGAAACAGGCTTTTATGGAAAAGGTCAAGACCAGCGAGTCTATAAGTATCACTGGAACTTCACCCTCCCCATGTCAGATGAGGCTTGGAGGGCAAGCAGGAAGACGCAGGGGAGGGAGAACTCAGCTCTGGGGGCTGGGCCCCGCTCTCAGGCCACTTAGGTGTATGACCTTCTTAAGTTTGGGCACTGCCCCACTCTGGGCTTCGGTTTTCACATCTATAAAATGGTGGCTTGGAGGGTAAGGTTTCTGAGGTCCTTTCCAAGTCTCACATAATTCTGGGCTCTAAGAGTCCTCCTAACTCTTAGCTTCTATATTCCAGGCACCCTCCCAGACTTGACAATCTCTGGGTTTTGGGGTGTTTTTTTTTTTGCGTCTTTATTAAGTTAAATTTTATTTAGAGAATTCCCAATAAGTTATCATTTAAAAACATCTTAAAGACTCATTAAACTGGGCACATGAAGTTTTTTATACTAGTACATGAATTCCAAAGTCTGAAATAATCATCTTTTCAAAATTAACAGGTATAAAAGTTTTTTCTTGTGATTAATAAATAATTTTAAATTTACAAATGGTTAAAAGCAAACCAAAAATATGTGCTAATAAGTAATAACCTAATGATGTACTTGTTCTTTTGGAGACAGGGAGCAAATGTAGGAAATATTCGTTTGAAACCACTTTGAGGGGCAGCTAGGTGGTACAGTGGGTAGAGCACCAGCCCTGGATTCAGGAGGACCTGAGTTCAAATCAAGCCTCAGACCCTTGACACTTACTAGCTGGGTGACCCTGGGCGAGTCACTTAACCCCAATTGCCTCACCAAAAAAAAAATTGAAAAAACCTATATGATTCAAAAGACTCTCCCTAACATTTAGTATTTGACCTAGGAGTAGATGAAGCATGCGTTTAGAATTTTGCATGAGATATAACCCCACAGACATTTGCTTAAATTGCCATTATAGGAATGTAGTATTAGCTTTGTTAAATAACTAAAGCCAAGAGTATCATAGGTCATATTTTTAATCCTTGTTGAAATTACTTGCTTGCCCATTGTGTAAATTTCAGGCTCAATCCAATTATGTAGGCAAGGCTTGAAGGTATATATATATATATTATATATATATTTTTTTTTTTTTATGCAGGGCAATGAGGGTTAAGTGACTTGCCCAGGGTCACACAGCTAGTAAGTGTCAAGTGTCTGAGGCTGGATTTGAACTCAGGTACTCCTGACTCCAGGGCTGGTGCTCTATCCACTGCGCCACCTAGCTGCCCTGCGTCCCTTATTTTAAATGGATTTTAACTTAATAAAAATTGCAGGTTTAGCAGACAAATGTAATTATTTTGAAAAACTATCATAGCAAGTAAAAGTAACAAAACTGATGAGTAAATCATTGGTTTGTTTTGGTACTGTTCCTTTTCTGCCATTGGCGGATAGTTTTCTTGTGCCATTTGCTGCATTTTCTCTAATTTTTCAAGAGTCAGAGATTTTAGAGGCAGAAGATTGGGTTGCACAGCATCATGGTGGCCACATCTCCACAGACAACTCTCTCTCCTTTGTTTGGGGAAGGACTTCCCGGAACACTGACTTCACCTCTGCCCTATCAGAAATGCTGTATATTGCCTTTATTTTTCCCCCTGGCTTCCAGCCCTGCTCAGGTTAGGCGCCCCCTGGGGGAGGGAAACTATGTCTGCAGAATCCTCTCCGCTCCCAACCTGGGAAGCGACAATTTCTGTTCTAAGGGCTTTCCCAGCCCTGACATCCTGGGTTCTAGGGTCCGTCCAGCTCTGACATTCTGGTTCTAGGGACCCTCCCAGCCCTAACATCCTGGTTCTAGGGACCCTCCTAGCCCTGACAATTTGATTCTAGGGGCCTTCCAGCCCTGATATTCTCTGTTCTAAGGGTTCTCCCAGCCCTAACATCCTGACATCCCACCCCCCAGCCCTGATGTGAGTCATGAGAAGCAGGCCAGACCAGGAATGGGCACAATTAGCCCATGGAAGAGCCGAATCTGTGGAAAGTTCTGAGGTCTCAGGGTTGGGAGGCTTCCCCAGACTGTGTCATTTACCGACTCCAGGGTGGCCAGCTTTTGTTAGAGGTCAGGACAATAGAAACAAGGTGCCCATAAACAGGAGACCCAGCTCCTCTCTGCACAGCCACTGACTAATTGCCTTGCAATGACGAGCTGTAGAGGAGGGAGCTGTCCTCCCAGTGGGGCGCCTTTCCCTCCCAGCCATCACAGAATATAGCAACTCTTTTCCCGTTTCTGATTTGCTTCCCAGAAGAGGGGCTGCTTGTGTAAAACAACTCCAAAAATTTAAGTCTCCTCCCCCACTTCCCCCGCCCCAGGACACAGGGCCATGAAGGGCCTATGTTGAAATAACAATTCATGTTTGCATAGCTTCTCTCTTATTGAGCCTCACAAGGTAAACTACTCAGGATCAATGACCCCCATTTTACATGTGGGAGAATTGGAGGAAGGAGCACAAACCGGGAAGTGTATCACTTCTTTTTACTGATAAAGTACCTTGTCCTCTTGCTGACATACAGGGTTGGAGGCATGGACGCAGGGACCACTAAGGGTTTGCCACATCAGGTCCAAAGCTCCCACTTGGTTCTTGAATCAGATGGGCAACCATGATTGGGTTTCCATGGGATGAGCCTCATTACAAGGCAGCTCTACTGCTGCAGGAAGCAAAAGAGCAGCAGTAGTTACATGGGGAGTGTCCTACTCTTACCCCTGGCTCTGATGTGGGGAGGAGACCCAAGCTTCCATATTTTTATATTATTTATTTATTTATTTGGTGAGGCAATTGGGGTTAAGTGACTTGCCCAGGTCACACAGCCTAGTAAGTGTCAAGGATCTGAGCCAGATTTGAGCTCAGGTCTTCCTGAATCCAGGGCCAGTGCTCTATCCACTTCACCACCTAGCTGCCCCTTCCAAGCTTCATATTAAAGGCACCCATGTGACCCAGATTACGTCCCCTGAGAGAAATCTGGGATCACTTAAAATATAAATGGTTAGCTGTGCGTCCTTGGGCAAGTCACTTCCCTGAGTCTTCAGCTTTTAATGAGGGGTTGCACTAGATAATCTCTGGTCCCTCCCAGACATCCTGTACTCTAAGGGTCTTCCCAGTCCTGACATTCTATATTCTAAGATCTCTCTCCCAGCTCTGACATTTCTGTTCAAAGGGTCCTCCCTCCCCACTCTGACAATAGCGTCTTGAGTATGCCGCTTAGCTCTGACCTTCTGTATTATGAGTCCAAATGTGAGGAATTCAAATCTGTGACAGGAACCTGAGTGGGTGATGTCCCCATGCAGAACAGAGGGTGCAGTCATAGTCAAGGAAGACCTGTGAGTGGCCTTGAGAGGAATATTTGGGACCAAATTCCACACGCTATGCTTTCCTTGGAAAACAAGTGCCAGGAAGCTGGGAGCAGAGGTGATAGCTTAACTGGGTGAGCATCCACATTTCCCTTCTGTCTGGGCCAGTTTCCGGCAGCAGTACCCCAGTGGGGGGAGGCTCCTCTAGTGTGGGCTGGCCTGTTGCCCAAAGGACCCTACCATCCTAGCTTTTGTTTTTTCTGTTATTACAAATTATCTTCACCATAACTTAAAACATACTCCCTTCCCCCAAAAAAGTTAGATATGAATTTAAACCTATTTACATTTTTGTAAAAATGAATTTTACAAAGAAGTAATTATAATCATTCACTGGTACTTCCCTCACTCTGATCTCTTTATTCATCCATTCTTTCTTATTCTTAGTATACATTTGTCTTACTTTCTCCTCTGAGATCACTTTCCATGCCCTCTGTTTGTATCTTGTTAAATTCATGTCATCCCTCTAAGCGGTAGATGAGCTGTTTGTGTCAGGGCTGGTTTTGCCTTTCTTTGTATCTCAATATTGGCACAGTGCCCTGCACACAGGGACCACTCAGTAAATGCTCATTGATTAGAGTTCCCCTGGGTATTGTTCTGTTGTTCTTGTCTCTTCATTTCACATCAGTTGATATGTCTTTACGACAATCCTCATGTTTATTCAAAGATCTGGATTTGTTATCATGGGGGGATCCTGCTGGAATAGGGGTGTGGGGACACTCCCAAAGTCAGTGTGGATGCTCCATCCATCAGTGCCTATTGGCACCTGCCTAGATTGTTTTTGAGTTAGTGGATAAGTCCTAGGGAGCTGTGTGCCTAGCGCTGAAGAGCTCCTGAGCACCGAAATCAGGATTTGAACCCAGATTTCCTGACTTCAAGCCCAGTGCTCTACTGCTCTGTCACCCCAGCTCTATTGTTATGCTTAACTGCAGTAAGATAAATCATTTCCTGCATATGCCATAGCTTGTTCATCTTGGGGAGAAGGAACTTGGAATGGAATGAGCACGAGACAGTCCGAAGACTCTCTGGCTGTGTGACCTTTGGGTGAGTCACAACCTTTCTGAGCCTTGCTTTCTTCCTCTGTCAAATTGGGATGAAAAAATATTATATAATAGCTTTTTGTGGTATCGAGGAACTGGAAACTGAGGGTGCCCATCCACTAGGGAATGGCTGAACAAGTGATGGTATCTGAATGTAATGAATATGATTGTGCTAGAAGTTCAGATAAACCTTGGAAGATTTGTATGAACTGATGCAGAATGAAGTGAGTGAGAATCGAACAATTTACACAAAAGCAACAATATTGTAAAAGATAAAACGACTTAGAAGAGTCCTGATTAGGCAGTAATCAATCAATCAGGATATCCTGATGACTCAGGATGAAGCAGGCCGCCTGCCTCCTGATGGAGAGGGGTGCAGAGTAAGACAAACATTTCCAGCACAGCCAATGTGGAAATTTGTTTTGCTTGACTATGCATGTTCGTTATCAAGGGTGTTCCTCTTTTCTTTGCTTATTTTTTCTTTCCAGTGGAGGACAGGTGGAAGGAAAGAAAATAGATTTTTGTTAATTGAAAAAAAATTTAATGGAGTAACAATATTTGAACCAACCTCACTGGATTGGGAAGGAAGCACTTTGGAAACCTTAATATGTTTAGAAAAAATGGGAGCTGTTATTAGGTTCCCTGGGCCCCTGAGCTGTTTTCAGGTTTTGCTCTGTTACAGCAGGTTCTCGGTATTCACCCAAAACAAGGCCTTCTTGTTTTGTTTTGTTTGTGGGGCAATGAGGGTTAAGGTGACTTGTCCAAGGTCACTACTGCTAGTTAGGGGCCAATTGTCTGAGGCCAAATTTGAACTCAGGTCCTCCTGAATCCAGGGCCAGTGCTTTAGCCACTGTGCCACCTAGCTGCCCCACCTTCTTTGTTCTGGATCCAAGTCTTCCATATTACTAATGATCATGACTCAGGTGATATGAACAACACTTTCAAAAACCTGAGATGTTGCTGAGTGAAAGATAACTAGACAGACCGTACCACATCCCCACATACTCAGGGAGGCCCCCAGGGGGTGGCTCTGAACCACAGAGCCCTAATTTGCATGTTCTTATTTTAGGGGCCCTGGATATAGCACCAAAGGAGACCCATACCAACTTCTTAAGCTCAGTTCAGCTGAGGATGGTGGTAAGATGGATCTTGGGATACCAGACCTCACGGTGGGAGTGAGTCTGGAAAATATCCCTGTGGGGAGGAGACTGAGGACCCCTTGAGGAGAAACCAGGAAGCTTTATTTCTCTGGATTCCTTCCTGCTGCAGCGGTCTCTGAGGCAGCTTAGGGCTGGGGATATGGCAACCCTGCCATCCAGTAGCTTTTTTTTTAAACCAATCATTCTTTTGTTTTTTTTTTTTGGGTGAGGCAATTGGAGTAAGTGACTTGCCCATGGTCACACAGCTAGTAAGTGTCAAGGGTCTGAGGGCCGAGATTTGAACTCAGGTCCTCCTGAATCCAGGGCCAGTGCTCTATCCACTGCATCACCTAGCTGCCCCTAACCAATCATTCTTGCTAGCTAGGTGCTGGGTTTCCATTGTTTTTGTTTTTGTTTTGTTTTTGCAGGGCAATGGGGGTTAAGTGACTGCCCAGGGTCACACAGCTAGAAGTGTCTGAGCCAGATTTGTACTCATTACTCCTGAAGTCCAGGGCCAGTGCTTTATCCACTGCACCACCTAGCTGCCCCTCCCATTGTTTGTAAGTGATAAAAGAGTTCACCACTGTTGCCAATATTCTCACTGGAATGACAATGTGCACCCCCCTGCCCCCACTCCAAGGTTCTGTCCTAGGTCCTCTTCTCTTCTCCCCCTCTATACTGTCTCATATCTTCCCTTGGAGTCAAACAACATCTCAATGCGACAAGATTTCCAGATCTATCCGTGTAGCCCAAGTCCTCTTCCTGAGCCCCAGGCCTGCATCTAGGACACCTCAAACTGGATGTTTCATAGGCATCCCAAATACCAATATTCTAAACTGAACTCATCATCTTTTTTCTCCAAAGTCCTCTCCTCATCTGAACTTCCCTATTACAGTCAAGGACACTACCATCACCTAGGCTTATAACCTTGGTTTCATCCATACCCAGCTAGGTAGCTCAGTAGATAGAGCTCTAGGCCTGAAAGTCAGGTAAAGCTGAGTTCAAATCTGTCTTCAGACACTTACTAGTTGTTTGACTCTGGACAAGTCACTTGACCTCTGTTTTCTCAATCTCCCCATCTATAAAATGGGGATAATAGCACCTACCTCCCAAGGTGGTTGTGAGGATCAAATGAGATGATATTTGTAAAGTGCTTAGTATAATGCCTTGCACAAAGTAGGCACTTAATAAATGTGTTTTTTCCTTTTTCGTTCGTTCGTTTCTTCCTTCCTTCCTTCCTTCCTTCCTTCCTTCCTTCCTTCCTTCCTTCCTTCCTTCCTTCCTTCCTTCCTTCCTTCCTTTCCACATTTCCTTCACATATCTGACCTCTTACCAGATGTTGCCATTTCTACCTTCCCAACTTCTCTCCTATACATCCCTCCTCACATACATATAACCACCACCCCATTTGGGGCCTCACCATTTCTTTCTGGACTATTCTACTAACTGGCCTGCTGGCTGGTCTCCCTGTCTCAAGTCTCTCCCCTCTTAAGGACCAAGGTGATTCTCCTAAATCATCACTGATCTATATGGTCTCCTTGCTCACTGAGTTCCCCAAGTTCCCCATTACCTCCAGGACCAAATAGAAGGTCCTCTGGGATTTAAAACCTTTCACAACCCACTGCTTCTTACTTTATTTGTCACACTGGTCTGCTGCCTATTCCTTGAAAGTGACCTGAGGGGCAGCTAGGTGGTGCAGTGGATAGAGCAGCGGCCCTGGAGTCAGGAGAACCTGAGTTCAAATCTGGCCTCAGACAATACTTACTAGCTGTGTGACCCTGGGCAAGTCACTTAACCCCAATTGCCTCACCAAAAAAAGAAAAAAGAAAAAAAAGAAAGTGACCCTCCATCCACCATTTGGTGTCCCAATTGTTTCTCCATCCCTGGGATGCTCTGGCCCCTTACCTCTGCCTCCCATTTCCCCTGTATTGCTTCAAGACTGCTCAAATTCCAGTAGCCATGCAATAACTGACCCCTGAGTGGGTTATTGAGGCTAACCATGGGCAGGGGCAATGATGCTGGATATCTGAGACAGACCATGATAAGCAGGCAGAGAGGGAGGTAAAAAAGAGAGACAGAGAGGCAGAGATGGAGAGACAAAGGGACACAGAGAGAAACATGGTGGTGGCAGCAGCAGCTGCAGCTATGTCTGTCTAGAACAGAGCTGTCAGGTCCTGGCTTCCCCAAAGCTCAGACAAATCTTGGTTCTGCCACTTAGTAACTGTGTGATCTGTACGTGTTACTTTGAGTCTCAGTTTATTCATCTATAAAATGGGCATAACAATGCTTACACTATTTATCTTGCAGCCTCATTATTTTGAAATCCTTAAGGCATTATATACATTTGAGCTATTAATATTATTGATTAACAGAGGGATATTATGAGGATTGAATGAGATAATCTAGGTCAAAGCTTCTTAAACTTTGTGTTGCGACCCCATATGGAGTCATGTAACTGAATATGGGGGGGCGGTCCACAAAAATTTGGCAACAGTAAGAGGTTATGTATACTTATTTTATATACCTATATACCCTGGGTTGCATAAAAATTTGTCAGTGGGGATCCGTGTCAGTGGATGGATGCTTAGGGTTCTCAAGGTTAAGCAGAGAAAGGAACACAAAATGATTTCTTGGGTCCCTTCCAGCTCTGACATATTTTGATTCTTGGGTGGCTCTTTGGAAAGAACAATGGATTCGGAACCCAAGGACTTGGGTCTGGATGCCTACCCTGCCACGCACCTCCTGTGTGAATCTAGACTCTATTTAACTTTGTTTTTCTCGTGTGATGAGGGACACAGCATGGAACAGCAGAAAGGGCATTCATTGGCTCTTGATGCAGAGGACCTGGGTTCAAATCTTGCCTCTAAGGTTTACTTCCTGTGAGCCTTTGGGCGGGTCACAAGCTTCCTGGGCCTCAGTGTTCTCATTTGTAGAATGAAGGGGGTTGAACTAAACTGTCTTCCAGCTCTAGTCTGATGTTCTGTGGAAAAAGTCTGATATAGTGGAAAGAATGCTGGACTTGGGAAGAACTGCATTTAAGTCCTGCTTCTGAGGCATTCTGCTATATGAACACAGACAGGTCACTTACCTGTGGGCCAAAGGCAGGTTTTTAGGACATGTTTTGCTGATCTGTGCTAGAGGGATGGGAGGTCCCCAGACTGACAAAATTGTGGGGGGGAATGGATTAACCCAGGGTCCCTTCCAGCTCTCAATCTAATGGCTTACCTAGGGTTAGTTACGTGGTTGGAAAGAGTCGAGAATGCCTTGGACTTCACGGCCAGGATTCTTTCTTCCTATTCCAAGCTGCCTCTCTAGAATTCTAGCCCTAATAATCATATCAGCCCTATGAGATCCCCTGAGGGAAGGGTCTAGCTCTCCTGTTGCCCACATCTCTCTCTCTGGAAAGTCCCTGGGTAAGGTCAAGGTAAACAGGTACTGATTGGTTCGTGTCGCTCTAGTCCTCTGGATGAAGCCAGATGAGAAAAAGGCAGGGCAGGTTCAGAAGTTGAGAAGGTGGCTGGGTGGCTCACAGACGGGGGCCTGGGAGGGCCCTTTAACTCCAACTCACACCATTGTCCAGCCGGAAAATACCACTTGGGCTTTTTGAGACATTAAGCAGATGTTTCCTGTGAGTTTGCTAAATATGAGGAGGGTGCAAGTTGCTGTAACTCCCACTGGCTCCTGCCTCCCTGACTGTTCTTTCAGCCTTGACCCTGCCTTTGGTAGGCTCTGGGATCTGGCATTTCTAAGAGCTAGCTTTAGGCAGGAGCCCTGAATCATCCATTGGCCAAGGCTCTACCTGTCCTCTTTTTGTGAGCCACCGACAGGTAGGCCCTAGTTGGGCACAGAATCTAAGGAACCAGGCATCTGGGTACAAGTGACCGCCCTGTAGTTTCCCTCCTCTGGTCCTGCTTCTGCTCCTTGGGATTAAGGAGACCATGGCTAATTCCCCCTTGCTCCTTCCTGAGTTTGATTACTTGGATATTTCTGAAGTGGAAAAAATAATCCAGGAGGAAGATAGTGAGTCACAAATTGTCAGGGGATGATGAGAGACAGATTCCATCTTCAAGGTTGTGGTTGGAAAGACCATTCTCTGTCCTGTGTTTATTTTCCCACCCCCTCTTCCTTCCTGTCCCCTCACCCTTCTCTTTCCTTGGAGGGGCAATGCCCCAGAGGGCGTGGTGTCAGGGCAGAAGTGGTGGGCTGAGGCCTCGGTAGATGCCTGCTGACTTGGGGCTTCCCCTTCTGCTCTGAGCATCCTCTTCTAGATTTAGCTGGGCAGGCAGTGGCTACCTGCTTACACCTTGGAACCGACTCAGTCTGAGGCAGCAGTGCCTATGTAGGTGATGAGAGTGCCAAGCCTGCCCTCCCCTCTGACTCCCTTCTCTGCCATTACCACTGGACAACACAGCCTTAGTGCTGAGGTGCATGTCTCCCATACCCCGACCCAGGACTGTCTCCGTTTATCTAAACATTCATGGTTTCCTCCTCAGGAAGTGCTAGAGCCTGTAGTGGCTGTATCCGTGCTTGTGTGTGTGTGTGTGTGTGTGTGTGTGTGTGTGTGTATGTGAGGGGCCTCAGCAGGAAATGCCTCATCACAGAAGCTCCTATCAGCCTCCTCCAACAACTCTGTGGCTACACTGGCCCTTGGCCCCTGCTCCATTCATTCCCAGCCTGGTACACTGGACCATGAGGAGCCTCTGCAGCCCCAGCCTCCTCCTGCTCTACTGCTTCCTGGTGGGCAGCCTAGCACAGACCGACTATGATGAGGAGAGTAGCAATGGAGGTGAGTCTCCTCTTGGGAGAAATGAAAGGGGGATGCTCTGAACCTATCCCTGAAGGAGGGAGGGAGGCCCGAGGGGACCTTGGAGCCTTCTCAGCTTTGCTGACGCTTCTGTTGGGAGTCAGGTCCTGTTCCAGAGAATGTGGGGCTGGGACGGTGGGCAGGCAAGGGACAAACATGGGCGTTCCTGCCACTGAGATTCTGTCCCTGGCCCCGCTGCTGAGGCTGGTAGGGGACAAAGAGAGTCCACACTTAAAGGGTCACTAGATTTAAGGTTGGAAGGCACTTTAGGGATCTCAAGTCCTTCATTTACAGATGACGAAACTGAGGTTTAGATGTGAAGCCATACACATAGGCTAAGTCCAGGACTTTCCCGCTATGCCACACGGGAGGCAGGAGCTGGAGGACTGACTCTAAGCCATAATCCGAGATTTGGAAGATATCTTGGGGGTCGTCTGGTCCAATTTACACTCCGAAGGAATCTCCACTACAATATACTCGAGTGATCTCCAGTGCTTAGCACAGTGCCTGGGCCATAGTGGGCTCTTAATCAATGTTTATTGACTGACTGCAGTGTCTGCTTGGAAAACTCCAGGGAGGGGCAAGGGGCCCTATCTCAGGGTGGCGCCCTCTCTCTAAGTATTAGAAGTTCTTCTCCCATGAAGCCTAGGTCTGCCTCTGCTGCTCTTGCTCCTGCCTCCTAAAGTCAAGCTCTTCATTGAACAGAGAAGGGGAGCGGCATCTTTTTCTTCTCTGCCAAATTGGGGCTAGTCTCTGCAGGGCAGCGTGGAGGAAAAGCTTGGTAAACTGTAAAATGCTCTAGAAATGGGGGGATGGCAGGATGTGTGACTGACTGCTTCCTGGGGGCGGCCGCCCTCAGCACAGGCCACGGGCCAGAGCTGGGAAGAGCTGAAATGGCTCCTGAGGGAAATTCAGTCAGTAGTGCAAAGAATAATATAGAAGGTCAGTCCTCCCAGGGCAGGGTCACAGGCAATAAGGTGGGGCTGGGGGGTGGATCATTCAGAGTCCTGGCTCTCACTCTCTTTGGGGGAAAGAAGGCCCTGAGAGAGAGGTGCCGTGGCAAGGGAGCCTGGGGCGGGGGCCCGGGTGGGCAGACCCTGTTTCCTCTATAGGACTGGGAAGCCAAGGCCATGTTTGGCAGCTAGTGAGTAGTGGAAGCTCCTTACAACACTCACCCCCTTTGCCCTTCCACCCTCACTCCTGAGCGCACACACAGATGGACACGACCACACACACAGACACAGACACACACAGACACAGACACACACACACACACACAGACACAGACACAGACACACACACACACACACACACACACAGACACACACACACACACACACACACACACGCACGCACACACTGGTACCCAGAGGAAAGGTCCTGTTTTCTCTCAAGCTAGTAGTAACTCTACTAGGGGGCTCCAGTCTCGGGGAGCTTTGTTTGGGTAGCCTGGGGTAGAGGGCAGCACATGCTGTAGGGGAAAGGAAACTGCATTGAGAGTTAGACCATGTTGGTCTCAATTCCACCTTTGCTATTATTATCATTCATTTGACCTTGGGGAAATAATTTCATTCTCTGTGTCCTCAGGTTTCCCCATCTGTAAAATAAGGAAAAGGGCAGAGTTGGGATAAATGAGCTTGAGTTAGGATCATGACCCTTCTGTTACCGCCCGTTTGGCCTTAGGCAAGTTACCTGTTGGATGAGAGGGGGAGACTAGATGCCCTCTAAGATCGATTGGTCCTCCCTCCCCAGTCCCCTCCAAACAACCCACATCCTTCCCAACGGCCCGTACTCTAGGGTCCAGACCGTCTCTGTTGCCGAGGACTTCCTCGACCCTTGCCCTCCCCCAAACCATTTCCAATCATCCATGCAATCTATGAAAAACATCTGGAAGACTTAACAGCTGCCTTTGCAGGGAGGATGGGAAGAATTCACTCTGAGCTGAATATCGGTTTAGTTCTGAAAGAGATGAGGGGATTACTCTAATCAGATGTTTCAGGAAAGACTCAGAAGGTTTAGTATCTATGTAGCTTCTTGGAAAAGTCTGAGGTGTCAGTCCAGGCCAGGGACCTTTTTTAGTATCATTATATGTGCAAGCCCGGGATGTGGTGACAGAATGCTGGGTCCTATTCCTGGCTCTGTCATGGGCCTCAGGCAGATCCCTGGGTTTCAATTTCCTCTTCCACCTCGGGAATCATCTAAGGGTCTTTCCACTACTAGAATGACTTGAAGTGATCCTGTACTTAGCTCAATGCTTGGCACATAGTAGGCACTTGATGTTTATTGATTGATGGACCCACTAAGTGCTCCTTGCTTGCCTTCTTCTTCCAGACAAAGCCGACCACCCACTTCTCTCAGTGAATTACATTAGTATAGCCCATCTCATAGGCTTACTTCCCTTCTTCATGGCACCCAGAGTACAGACCTGGCGTGGGCAACCACTCCAGCTGTTGCTCTGGAGGGAATTTAGCTGATGACATCTTTGGGTTTGTCCTCCGCTTTAAGTGAGAAATAGAACTCGCCCTCAGGTGAGGGGAGACTGGGCTTCACCCTTGCAGAGACTAGATTTTGGTCATTAGCATGGGGCCAGGAAAGATGCTCTTTCTTTCTTTCTTTCTTTTCTTTCTTTTTTCTTTTTCTTTCTTTCTTTCTTTCCTTTCCTTTCTTTCTTTCTTTCTTTCTTTTCTTTCTTTTCTTTCTTTCTTTCTCTTTCTTTCTTTCTTTCTTTTCTTTTCTTCTTTCTTCTTCTTCCTCCTTCCTTCCTTCCTTCCTTTCCTTCCTTCCTTCCTTCCTTCCTTCCTTCCTTTCTTCATTCTTTCCCTCCTTTCCCGGGCAATGAGGGTTAAAGTGACTTGCCCAGGGTCACACAGCTAGTAAGTGTTAAGGTCTGAGGTCGGATTTGAACTCAGGTCCTTCTGAATGCAGGGCCGGTGCTTTGTCCACTGCGCCACCTAGCTGCCCCAAGAGATGCTTTTTCTATGATTGAGGGGCCATGAAGCAGAAAGGCTGGAGGACGGCTGGGGCCAGACTTGTGCTAACCCGTGAGCTCTTTCTTATCCCAGATGAAAGCGCACTGCCCACACCAATGAGACCCTGACCTCCTCCATCGCCTGCCCGAGGAGCTTCCCTGGGGAGAAGAGGAACTTCAATAACACCACCTACCTGTGTATCGGGAAGGGCTCCAGAGAGCACCTGTTCAGCTGGGTCTCCACAAGCTTGGTCCCTTCCCTCTACACTCTCGTCCTCTTGGGTGGGCTTGCCGGCCAATGGCTTAGCATTGTGGGGTGCTGACTGACCAAGATCCAGAGACTGCCTTCCACCATCTTTCTGATGAACCTGGCCGTAGCCGACCTGCTCCTGGTTCTCGTCCTCCCCTTCAAGATCTCTTACTACTTCCTGGGCCACCACTGGCTCTTCGGGGAGGGGCTGTGCCGCGTGGTCACTGCCCTCTTCTACGAAACATGTACTGCTCCATGCTGCTCCTGGCCTGCATCAGTGCTGACAGGTACCTGGCCATCGTGCACCACCGTTCTTCTCTCCGTCAGTGCGCAGCCCCGCCTTTGCCGCGGGCCTCTGCGCCCTGGTCTGGCTTGTGGCGGCCTCCCTCACGCTGCCCCTGACGGCCCGGCGGCAGTCCCGACCCCCTGCACGGCAGCGATGGCCTCATCTTGTGCCACGACGTGCTCCCCCCAGACGAGCAGGCCGGCCACTTCCTCAAGATCTTTGTCTGCCTGGTCCTGCTGGCTTTGTCCTGCCGCTGCTGGGATTCTCTCTGCTACGGCTCCGTCATCCACGTCCTGGTGCCGGCGGGGAGAGGTACGGCTACGCCGTCAAGCTCACTGTTCTGGTGCTGGCCTCGGGCCGTCGCTCTCTTTACGCCGAGCAACGTGCTCCTGCGCATCCACTATTCCGATCCCAGCGCCAAGGGCTTCGGAGACCTCTACTTCTGGTATGTTCTCAGCCTGGCCGTCAGCACCTTCAACAGCTGCGTGACCCTTTCATCTATTACTATGTGTCCGAGGAATTCAGGACCAAAGTGAAGAGAAAGGTTTTGTCAGCAGGACAAGCGCACGCTCACCGTCCAGAAGGCTTCCAGGAAGATGTCCCTGGGTTGGGGTACCCGCTCTACGTCTCTGGTCTAGAGATGGATCCGGCGCCACAGCGGATCTGGCCTGAAGGTTTGAGGCTGCGGAGGACCCCTCCGACCCCCGTCTGTGTCAGCCCAGTGGAATCTCCTCACTGCCCTCAAGGTTCTCCAGATCCCGACCTCACTGGCGCCTCAGCAAACTTTGGAAAGATAGAGGGGATTGGCATGGGGGCTTCTGCACCCCGCCTCCCTGCTTCCACTTCATCGAGGGACTTTTGTCTTGATGACCCTACCCTATTTTCCAAGGGGGAGAATATGCGTGTTCCCTATTGGGATAAGTACTGAGGGATCTGAGGGCGTCTGTCCTGGAGAACACTTGGTGGGGGGCGGAGCCAGGGTGAAGGGTGGGGTCTAACAGACACTCTCTTTTGGTGATTGAAAGTAAAGAGGGCTAAAATAGTCGGCTTGGCCAAAGAAGGGAAGAAATAGGGCCCAGACTCGGGGAGGGACTTATATACAGATTTGGGCCAGTAGGAAGAAAATCTAAACGATGAGAGCTTGGCCCAAAGTAGGAAAGGGCCGCCCAGGAGGAGACAGCTCCTAGGGGGACTGAAGAGAAGCTGGATGGTAACTTGGCCATGGTATGTGCTTACTTGTATCTGCCACGTCTCGGGCAAGGATTTGGAGAGTCTGTCCCAACTCGAGACGTTCCCTGCCTTTTTTTTGTTTGTTTTTATTTTTGTTTTGTTTTGAGGGGCAATTGGGGTGAAGTGACTTGCCTAGGGTCACACAACTGGTAAGTGTCAAGTGTCTGAGGCCAGATTTGAACTCAGGTCCTCCCAAATCCAGGGCCGGGCGTTTATCTACTATGCCACCTAGCTGCCCCATCCCGCCTTGTTTTATTGGGGCTGCTGTCCCGCAGGACTTGAGGCCTGTCCTCATCCAAGGGTATGCTTTGCAGCCTGAACTTTCAGATTGCCATAGCTCTCCTTCCTCAGTTGTGACAGCCATGCTGGCTGCTTTATGCTGCCCTTCAGTAGCCCCATGTTCCCCCAGAGGCATGACTGTGACTGCTGAATGGAGAGCTGACTGAGGCCCACTCAGGTTCTAATCATGTTCTTCTTGGTATGAGCCGGCAATGACCAAGCCAGCTTCCCTGCTCCAACATAAAACAACCCATGCTTGAGGGCAATATTGGATTTTAGCCATAAAGGCTAGCACTGACTTAGAGCACAGAATGGGAATCTGGGGGGGACCTTACAACCAATAATAGGGGAGGTAGGAGGGCCCTTAGGATATAGGGTGTCAGAGCTGGGAAGGCCCTTAGAACACAGGATGTCAGGGCTGGGAGGGCCTTAGAACACAAGATGTCAGGGGCTTCCTTCTTAAGGCCTTGGCCAGAGTTCTTCTAGATTGGGGAAATGATAAGAATTTTCTAAATGGGAACAAGCAAACACAGGTAAAGTGATGCTGAGGATGGGAGGCCCATGGGAAAGCTGGGGGAGGGAGGAGAAGGGTAGAGAGGGTGTAGAAGGAGGCTTAGGGTTTTGACCAGAGCCCTTTTAGGATGGGAGGAGCAGTCCCAGGTATCTTGCCTGTTCCCACAAAGTGCTTCAAATACCCTGGAATGTTGATTTCTCTGCTCTCTGCCTTGGTGGCTTGACCTATACTCCCTGAAAGAGCCAATGGGCAAATGTGTTGATAAACAGCCCCTTCGGGAGGTGGGGGGGGCGGAGGCAGGATCCTTGGGTGTCTCAGTCCTGGGGAGGGAGCTGACTGCTCTCACTTCCCACCAAGTGATCATCCCGACATAAGTGATGGCAGGCAGGTCCCCTCCATTCCCTCCCTGCTCTCCCCCTTGACAGGCTGCCTGCCTGCCAGCCCAGGTGCTTCCGGACACCCCAGGAGTATAAAGCCCCTTTTCTAGAACTACGTTGAAATCTGCAAGGAACTTTACTTAGACCAGGGCCTCTGAGGCAGGAGAGGTAGCAGGGGGGCGGATGTCAAGTCTGGAGTCAGAGAGCCTTGGCAAGGATCAGAGCTGTGGCAGCAAACCTTGGGGGGTCACTTAGTCTGACCCCCCACCAGGAGAACCCCCTCTACAAGATGCCCCCAAGGGGCCCCCCTTTAATCTCAGTGCCTTCCCTCTGGCCCGTCTGTATCTTCTATGTCCTAGTTGTTTGCATGTTGGCCCCCACATAGACTGGGAGCTCCTTGAGGGCAGGACCATATTTTTTACCTTTCCTTATTTCCTCAGTACTTATTTCCCCAGTGCCTGGCATGGAGAAGGTGCTTAATAAATGTTTTGTTGATGACTTGTTACAAAGCACTTTCTTCCCAACAATCCCACAAGGTCAGCAGTGCAAGGACTTTATATCACTGAGGCTTGAAGAAGTTGTGTGACTTATTCATAGTCACAAAGCTTCTGACTCACTGTCATACTGGTTGTCTCTTCTGCCATGACATTCTTTAATAAATCCTTTCTGTCTCACAGAGATTCAAACCTGCTCCCCTTTCCAAAGGCTCACAAACTATCCCTTCATCAACAATCCATGCTAGTAAACGCTTCTAATCCCCCTCCCCCCCCCCCCAATACAAACACACACCTTTTGGGTTTTGTTTTTGTATGAAGCATTGGGGTTAAGTGACTTGCCCAGGGTCACACAGCTAGTTAAATGTTAAGTGTCTGAGGTCGAATTTGAACTCAGGTCCTCCTGACTCCAGGGCCACTGCGCCACCTAGCTGCCCCCCCCCTTTGGGGGGAGAAATGAGACCTTTCCCCATCTCTAGGCTGGGAGCCCCCCTCCTAGCTAGCTCTCCTTTCATCCCCAAGGATCCCTGCTGACAACCCAGTAATCACGTGCCCCTTTTTCTCAGGACTCACCATAAAATCTGGTCAGGACCCTGGCCACCTAAACACTCCAAGGGCAGCTGGTTACCTCTCCTAATTTTTCAGTGACCATTTTGGTCCTTGTTGCTTTATCATCCCAGCTTCATTCTCCGTGGGTAGAGAAAGCAGAAGCCAGCTAGGGGATGCAGAGTTCTGCCTTATCTCTGGAGCTCTGCCAGGGTCCTGGAAGGCCCTGATGCTCTTCTCACTGGCTCTCAGTGAACATTTGAGCTCTTCCTCAGCCCCTGGCCCTGCTGTCTGTCCCGCACAGCCTCCAGAATCCTTTGGAATGGATTCTTCGCAGGTTGTTTTAGTGTAAAGGTCTTGAGCTTCTTCCTTCATTCATACCCTGGTAATCGGGCCCCATCACCCGACAATGTATGATCGACAATGCATGATCTATGGTCCTCAGAAGGCTTCGTTTAGATACTGAGATTTTATTAACAATTGCTTCTAAAACCGCTCATGGTCATGTGCTTCCTCCTTGCTTTGAGTCCTGGGCCCTTGGCCAATCCTGGGGGCAGCAAAGCCAGGGCTGAGCCAGCCCTAAGCGGTCGCTGTGGAGCTGCCAGGCCCTCTAGAACCGGGTCCCGAAGGCTGGGCAGGGGCATGAGACGCCACATTTCTGTGGCCCTCTCTCTCCATTTTGGTTCTGCAGATTGATATATCTTTTGTTTTGTGTCTGCCTTACCACAGCCCTTCAAAAGAGGGCATGGCAGGTATTGTCGCTACGGGTACAGATGGGGAAGTGAGGCCCAGGGAAGGGGATGGACTTGCCTAGAGTCACACAGCAGTTGACTTCAGACTTGGGCCAGGACCCCCTGCCTCCTCTCGCCTAGCACTTTATTCATCATGCCAAGTCGATATTGGTTAGCTCATCTGTTCTATGTATTCATCCACCTGTCTTAGGCCTTCCTCCCAGATTCCACAAGGGGCAGCAATCATATCGTATTTACCTTTGTTTCCCCTTCAGGCTGAGAACAGGGTCTTGTGCATAGGGGAGGGGTGCTCAACAAAAGCTCTCTGCACCTCGTTTTCCTTCATCTGTAAAATAGGAACTAATACCTGCCTTGCCTTAACTCACAGATTGTCGAGAGGCTAGAATGAGGTGATTGATGTGAAGATTCATGGATCAAAAGTGAAAAACTCTGTACAAATCGAAGGCACCAAAAAGGCAGGGGACAGTGGCTTGCTCCAAAGTAAATAGGCCCCCTGTCCCCTTCCTGCCCCCAGAAGAGGCCCTTGCTCAAATGCCATTCCTGCTCTCGGCAGTTACTGGTAGTTAGAAGCTCTATGGGAAAACTTGACAGAGGCAGGAAGTGCATGGAAGAGGGGAGGGGGTGTGTACTGACAATGAAGCACAGGAGCTGGTGCAGACTGAGCCCTGCTCCCCTGCAGACTCAGCATGGCTAGGGAAGGGACAGGAGGCTTTTGCAGTGGGTGAGAAAGATCCAGGTCCTTCTTGCTCTCCACAAAGTCAGCGATGTGAGCAAAACCATTAAGGAGTCACCCTCTGGGCCACTTCTCCTCCTGGGAAGGTCATCATCTCTGTTGAAAAGGAGATCACAGCATTATTATTGTCAGCTTCAGTGTGCAGGGAAAAGGGATGCTGTGTCTGGAGACAAATATCTGTAGCTAGGACCAATGGAAGTGAGTTGGAGGGAGGTTCATTTTAGCTCATTTTAAGGCATTACTTCCAACAACAGCTAGGTGGCTCAGTGGATAGAGCGACGAGCCTGGAGTCAGGAAGACTCTTAACCTGCTCAAATGTGGCCTCAGACATTAGCTGTGTGACCCTGGGCAAGTCACTTCACCCTGTTTACCCCAGTTTCCTCATCTGTAAAATGAGTTAGAGAAGGAAATGGAAAACCACTCTAGTATCTTTGCTAAGAAAATCCCAAGTAGGGACACAGAGAGTCAAACGTGACTGAAAACAGCTGAATAACCCAATAACAATCAGGGATTTTAGAGCTGGAAGGGTCCTTAAAAGTGCTTCCCTCATTTTATAGATGAGGAAACTGAGACCTCAAGGGGCTGTGATACAAGTAGCGACAGTATTGATATTTGACCCAAAGTCCTGTGACCCCATATCTAGTGTTCTTTCAACTGACAGCTGTTATTTAGACACAACCATCAATGAACCGATTGCCTCCATAAGCCTGCTGAGTGGTGTTTCACTGAAATTGTCATTTGAAATTGTCAAGAACATTATGGAAGGCAATTCTGCATGGGAGGTGTGGGTAGGGGAATGTCCTGGATGCGAGGATGAGCCTCTGGGCCTCCATCTATCTCACTGTGGCTGCAGCTGCAGCTCTGGCTTGAGAACACACCTCCTGTCTGGAGAAAGTCTTGGTGGAAGGTGTGACCCTTTGTTTTGTTTATCTGGTTACTTCTACTCGTGGTCATCAGTGTTTAATAAAAACATTTTAAAGAGATATTCAGCCCTTCAAAAACACTGTGACCAATCATCATAGGCTCCTAGATTCAGAGCTGGCAGGTCCTCAGAGGCTGCCTAGTCCAATACCTTCACTTTGCAGATGAGAAAACTGAGGCCCTGGGAAGTTAGCTGATTTGTGCAAAGCCATATCGCTGGTAAGTATCAGAGGCAGAATTTGGAGTCCTCTGATTCCAAATTCAGCCTCTTTTCTACTCTACCATGCTGTCTTCTTCCAATAGGGAAGCCTATAACCCAAACTGTACAGATAAATAAAAGGAGGGAAGGGCCTTGCTTAAGGTAACCCCGTCCATCCGGGTAGAAGAGAGACCCGAAGCTCAGTCTCCTGCTGTGTCGTGCTAGGCTCTGTTCCTTCTGTACCCTGCACTGTCTGTGCACCTGGTAACAGTAGCTGGTGAATCACACACAGGCTGAGATCTGGGAAGGGAGTAGTTAGGGTTCCTGTGGCTACAGCACCCTTCCCAAAGCTGCAGCAAGTAAAGTGACACATGTGTCAGAGAACCAGAATGCTAGACTGAGAAGAGTTTCAGAGAACGTCTGGTCCAGCCACCTGGTGGCTCAGTGGATGGAGCCCTGGGCCTGGAGCCAGGAAGCCCTGAGTTCAGATCTGGCCTCAGAGACTTCCTACCTGTGTGTCCCTGGGCAAGTCACTTACCCTCTGTCTGCCTCAGTTTCCTCAACTGTAAAATGGAGATAATGAAAGCATGTGCCTCACAAGGTTGTGACAACCAGATGAAGTGATATTGGTAAAGCACTTGGCACAGGGCCTGGTACATAGCAGGCATTTAATAAATGCTTGTTTCCTTCCTTTTTTTGTTTGCTTGTTTTATTTTATTTATTTATTTATTTTGGTGGAGCAATGAGGGTTAAGTGACTTGCCCAAGGTCACACAGCTAGTAAGCATCAAGTGTCTGAGGTCATATTTGAACTCAGGTCCTCCTGACTCCAGGGCCAGTGCTCTATCCACTTCGCCACCTAGCTGCCCCCTCCTTCCTTCTTCCTATTCAAAGCACATACCCTGTTTAACCCCCGCCCCCACAAAAACAGCCACCTGGTTTTTCCTTGAAGACTTCCAGGGGTTATCTGACTGGAGACAGTTTGTGAGAGGCTCACCATTCCATGTGGTCCCCGTAGTTCCTTCCTTCCAGGTACCTTCAGAGCGCTGCTGACTGTTGTCAGCTCTGGCCTAGTGGCAAAGCTCTCAGCCTCAGAGCCATAGGGGTCAGGGCTCATACTCATAGAAGTTAGTAGGCCATGTCTGATGGTGGCTGTGCTGGGCTCTCTGCAGCTTCAAGGGAAGGAAAAAGTCACAAGCTCCAAAGAGGAAACAGACTAATTGCCTAGGAAGCCAAGGGTTCGTGGGGCTCATCTGGCATGGACCAACCTGGAGCTGCCTCCCCTCCAGCGCCTACAACCCCAGATGACCAAGGCAAGGGGAGGCACCTTTGAGGACATTTACTGTGTCCTTAGCAAGCTTGCTCAATCCCTGCTAAGGTGCTCCTTGCCCAATCCCTGCTAGTGCCTCATTCAGCTTCTACTTGAATACCTCTGGTGAGAGGGAGCTCTGGCTCTGCCAATCTTTACCTGTATGACCACATGCAAGTCACTTACGTCTCTCTGGGCCTGAGTTTCCACAACTGAGGTGGGCCAGATAACCTCTAAGGTTTCTATAATCTATGAAGTCATCAATTCTCAATGTCCTTCCCAAACTGTGGTGCCCGGCAGGAATGAATTAATGAATGAATGAACAAAGAACTGTGCTAAAACTTGGGAACACAAATACAAAACCAAACCCAACCCATGTCTACCCTCAAGGAGCTTACATTCTAAAAGGGGGAAGACAACACATAGAGCAAAGGGGGTGGCCAGGGAAGGGAGTGTTGGTTGGGGAATGAAACATAAGCCTCCAGATGGCATTCGATGAGGGCAAAAACAGAAGGACTTCCTTTGTACGTGGAGCCTTAAAGGAGAAAGTCAGAGATGACATTGATGTTTCTAGCTGGCAAATGGGTACACCAAAGAAGAGAGGAGGTTAGTGTGTAAGGAAGAGTGTGTTGGCTCACCATGAGTTCATATTATAGAGACATTATGCATGGATCTAATCCTGCTCTCTTCAAAAACCTTCTATGGCTCCCTTAGCTCAGCAGCCAAGTGTGGGAGCATGGTACTTTCCAGTCTTGTCTTATACTGCACCAAGTGGAACGAGTGCCCCTCTCCATCTATACCCCATGCTGTCCTGCTTCTATATGGGCCTCTATGTCTGGAATGCCCTCTTCTCCACCTGCTGAAACCCTATTCATTCTTTATTTTATTTTAAATTATTAATTGGTGTTTACGTTAAATTAAATGTTTATTGGTATTTTCTACTTCCCCGTCACGTCCCAATTTTCCACCCCAGATCCTCACTCCCGTAATGGAATATCTCCTCAATAACAGCAGCAGCAGCAAGAGCAAGAGCAGCTACAGTAGCTGCAACAACAGTAGCAGCAGAGACAGCAACAATAGCAGCAGATGGCAAAGGATTGGAAATCGAGGGAATGCTCATCAGTTGGGGAATGGCTGAACAAGTTGTGGTATATGAATATAATGGAATACTATTGTGCTATAAGAAATAATGAGCAGGCCGACTTCAGAAAAACCTGGGAAAAGACTTAAGTGGACTGATGCTGAGTGAAGTGAGAGAACCAGAATACTGTACACAGTAATGGCAGCATTGTGTGATGATCAACTGTGATAGACTTGCTCTTCTCACAGTTCAATGATCCAAGACAATTTCAAAGAACTCACGATAGAGAATATTCTCCAGATCCAGAAAAAAGAACTGTAGATTCTGAATGCAGATTGAACCATACTGTTTCTACTTTTTTTTTGTAGGGTTTTCCCCCCTTGTGTTCTGATTCTCTTTCACAATGTGACTATGCAGAAATATTTTAATGTGATTGTACAACACACACATATATATATATATATATATATATATATATTATATATATATATATATATATATATATAACCCATATCAGATTGTTTTTCTGTCTGGTGGGGAAGGGGGAGGGAAGGGAGGTGGGAGAAAAATTTGGAACTAAAAATCTTATGAAAACAAGTGTTGAAACTACCTTTGCATGTAACTGGAGGATAATAAAATAAAATACTTAAAACAACAAATAGCTCAGAGACAGCAACAACAATATGACAATAGCAGCAGGAGCATCAACAAGAACAACTAAAATAGATCTCAAGCTAGAAAGGACCTCAGAGGTAATCTAGTCCAACACCTTTGTTTTACAGAGGGAAAACTGAGGCACAGGGAAGTCGTGTGACTTATTCAAGGTCCCATAGGTGGGACTGAAGCCAAGACTCTGCCTGACACTGCCTCTTCCTGGTCAAGCCAAACAAATCACACTAGCGACATCTGAAGCCACACCTCATTTCCCCATATCCCACCTTTTCTGTTGGGAGGTAGATGGTCCTGCTTCATGTCAGTCCTCTGATGCTGCAATTCTCACTTGACCATGGAAGACCAAGTCAAACTAGCCTTTTTTTTTTTTTTTTTGGGAAGGGCAATGAGGGTTCAGTGACTTGCCCAGGGTCACACAACTAGTAAGTGTCAAGAGTCTGAGGCCGTATTTGAACTCAGGTCCTCCTCACTCCAGGGCTGGTGCTTTATCCACTGTGACACCTAGCTGCCCCCAGACTAGACTTTCCTAATGTATTTCACATGACAATGATACAATCTGGGCATCACTTCAGTTTTCTGGGCCTTCATTTCTTCAGTTTTAAATTGAGGGGCTGGGGGTAGATGGCCTCTCAAATTCTTCCTAGCTCTACATAGGTCATTCTATAATCCCAGATGTGAGCTCTGTGAGCTCTGTGAGGTCAGGGACCACACCTTATCTAAACTCTATGTGTCCTTCAGTGTCTAGCACAGAGCTCTGTACTCAGAAGGTGCTTACTATTTGCTAAATTGAATTTTCATAGTGGAAAGAATGGTGGATTATGTATAATGAGAGGACATGGGAGGTGAATTTTATGAGCTGCTTTCCCCCATCTGTAAAATGAGGAGATTGGATGACCCTCTGCTGACCTTTAGAGTCTCTCTCTCTCTCTCTCTCTCTCTCTCTCATCTCTCTCTCTCTCTCAGCTCTAAATCTTAATGATTGTCTGAACCACATTAAATTGGGAACATTGCAGATGTGAGGTAGTGGTTGGGGTCCTGGAGGGCAGGTCAGAGGTCAGGGCTGGAAAGTAGCTTCTGGGAAGCCTCAGCTTAGCAGTGGCATGCCTGATGCCAGAGATGCTGATGAGCTCCCCTGCAGAGGAGGGCAGCAGTGAAGCAGAAGGCAGGGGGCTGAGGACTTGAGAGTCCACCCAGGACCAAGGGGAGCAGGGGAAAGAGAGGCCTCAAAGAAGACTAAGGAGGAGTTGTTCAAGAGGTAGGAGAAGAGATAGGAAAGAGAACCCTCATGGAAAGCTGGACAGAGTCGGTAGAGAGATAGGAAGAAAGATGAGGACCGAGGAAGGAACACTGTCTGGCAAGAATGGGTCAACCTGGGGGCAGCTAGGTGGTGCAGTGATAAGGCACCAGTCCTGGATTCAGGAGGATCTGAGTTCAAATCCAGCCTCAGACACTTGACACTTACTAGCTGTGTGACCCTGGGCAAGTCACTTAACCCTCATTGCCCTGCCTCCCCCCCCCCAAAAAGAGAAAAGAATGGGTCACCCTGACATCTGCAGCTGAGGGTATGGGGAAGATACAACTACAGATCTGCCCTGAGCTGGAAAACAGACTGTGGCAAGCAGCAGGCAGAACCAAAGGGCCCCAAAGTTCATGCACTTGTGAGCTCTTAAGCTTCCTGTCCATTTGCTCCTTTCTCTCACTCCCAGAGCCCTGGAAGAAGGGCAGGCCAGAGGATCCTGAAGCAGAATGGGCTGTCTCTGGAGGTGGGGAGCCTCCCAATCTCTGGTATCTTTAAGTGGTGTCTGGCATTGTCAGGGATATTAGAGAGGATATTCCTGTCTGATATAAGCTGTACTAGACAACTCTGAGACTCCATGATATCCATTTTTTAGACAGGGAAACTGAGGGTCAAAGAGAATTACCTTGTCTGTGGTCACACAATTTGTTAAGTGGTATTGCTGGGACTTGAACTCAGGCCTCCTGCATAATCCCCCCTGTACTTCACTAGAGAAATGAGCATGAGTCAGAGGACTCTGCTATAACCACGAGCCTATGTCAGCCTCACAAAAAGGTCCCTGAGGTTTCACTGTAAGAGTGTGTAGATAAGGTTGGAAGCAGGTAGTAGGGTGGGAGGGGCTCTGAAGGAGGAGCCAGCAAACACCTGACTCCCTAGCCTAGGCTCTTGAGCCCACCTTGAGCCCACCAATAGTACTTTTTTTTTTTTTTAAGTGAGGCAATTGGGGTTAAGTGACTTGCCCAAGGTCACACAGATAGTAAGTGTTAAGTGTCTGAGGCCGGATTTGAACTCAGGTCCTCCTGACTCCAGGGCCGGTGCCCTATCCACTGCGCCACCTAGCTGCCCCAGTACTTCTTTTTTTTGTTTGTTTTTTGGGTGGGGAAAATGGGGGTTAAGTGACTTGTCCAGGGTCACACAGCTAGTAAGTGTCAAGTGTTTGAGGCTGGATTTGAACTCAGGTCCTCCCGAATCCTGGCCAGAGCTTTTATCCACTGCAACCACGTAGCTGCCCCTCCACCATTACTTCTTGAGGCCTCCATTTCATGTAGCCATTCATTCAATCACCAACTATTGAATTCCAACAATGTGCACAGTGCTGTACACATACAGGCACACAGATAGTCCCTACTCTCAAGAAGCTCCAAGTAAATTTAGTAGGGAAGATAGAACATATTTACATGTAGAACTGCCATGTGACAACACACATGACAGAATTCCAGGGCCCAAAGACATCTGGTTAGGGGAATGAGGAAAAGCTTCTGGGAGGAGGTAGTAAATCAGCTGGACTTGAGAAGGGATAAGATTTTGATGGGGAAAGAGGGTCAGGTCATTCTAAGTAGAAGGAATGGTATAAACAAGGACACAAAAGCAAGAAAAGAAGGGACATTGTCTGGGAGGGTGATGTCTACTTTGGAGGAAACACAATCATTCCCCTCCATCCTGTTCTTTCACTCAGGCCTTTGCCCCTTCCCAACTGGACCTCTGCAGCTGGCTTCCCAGGCTGTCAGAGCCATCCAAATGTCCACTTCTGTTTTTTTGTTTTTTGGGTTTTTGGGGGTTAAGTGACTTGCCCAGGGTCACACAGCTAGTAAGTGTTAAGTGGTCTGAGGCCGGATTTGAACTCAGGTCCTCCTGAATCTAGGGCCGGTGTTCTATCCACTGCGCCATCTAGCTGCCCCTAAATGTCCACTTCTGTTTTTTTGTTTTTTGTTTTTTTTGGGGGGGTTAAGTGACTTGCCCAGGGTCACATAGCTAGTAAGTGTTAAGTGTCTGAGGTCGGATTTGAACTCAGGTCCTCCTGAATCTAGGGCCGGTGCTCTATCCACTGCGCCACCTAGCTGCCCCTAAATGTCGACTTCTGATCATCTCTCCCTCCTCCTCAGATTTCTCTACGTGCCCCAGAGCCCAATCCTGCATTTGACCTGACCCCAGCCCATCACCTCACCTCAGTTTCCTCATCTGTAAAGTGAGATGGAAAAGGAAATGGTCGACCACTCCAATATCTTTGACAAGAAAACCCCAAATGGGGTCACAAGGAGGCAGACATGACTGCAAGATGAGCCTGAACAACAACAATATGGTTTTTTTTTCCTGGCCCTTTCAGGCTACAGAACACAAAGCAATCCTGGGAAGTGGATGGTGAGGAGGAAACCGAGGCACAGAGAGTATAAGTGACTCGATGAGCAAATGTCAACAGTGACTGGAGTACAGGTCTCCCACCTGCCGCCACTGCTCTGGTGACTCCACCCGAGCACTTTGTTTCCTTCAGCTTCCCCCATTGCCTGGCCTAGGTTCTAAGATCCACCTCCAGGCCCCCTCCAGCTTTCACACTCTAGGAGAGCGCTCAGGACCAGCCTCTCTGGGGAAGAGGATGGAAGGCAGCCTTGAGGAACTGGAGCAAACGGGACCATCTGGTGGGCACCCGAAGACTGGAGGTGACTTGTGTGGATAGATGTAAAGTGAGCAGAACAGGAAAACAATTTACATCATAACATTGTAAAGATTCAAGCACTCTGATCAACCCAGTGACCAACCACGATTCCAGAGCAGGATGATGATGCCTGCTTGCGCACCTCCTAGCAGGGAGGTGATGGGCCTTCAGGTGCAAACCGAGACATGCGTTTTTGGTCTTGGCCAATGTGGGAATTTGTTTTGTTTCACCACGCACATTGTTACACGAGTTTAGTGTTTCTTTTTCAATGGAGGAGGAAGAAAATGGAAGGCAAAATAGATTTTTGTTAAATTAAAAAAAAAAAAAAGAATTTCCCAGATGTTAGAAAAGAAGAACTCAGCAGGAAATTTCAGATCATAATGACTTTTTGAAGGTCAGATGTATGCCCCCCTCTCTCTCAGCCCAAGTAGTAAGGAAGGAAGACAGACCCCCCCCCGCCCCCCCCCCCCCCCCCCCCCCCGGCAATTACTTGCAGTGCAGTGGGCCGCAGACGCCTGCTCGATCCTGGTGCTGTTTCTGCAGGCAGCCACCTCCATCTGACAATGGTTTTGGTAGATGACCCCATCAGAGCCGCACACAGGGTCCCCGTCATAGCCGCAGTCCCGAGAGCAGAGGCACTGTTCAAAGGACTCCTCAGCCAGGCAGCCCAGGCCGTTGTTGCATGGACCGTTGTGAACCAGACCTGAAAGAGCAGCAGGCAAAAGGCTGGGGAGAGAAGGACTGGGGCAGGCAGAGCCTTAGAGGGTGTTCCCCCCTTCCCTCTCTGGCTCCCTGTAGCACTCCTAATGAAGGACAATATCAGCCCAAAGGGCCACTGAGAAGGACTGGACGAGACCCTGCTAGTTTGCCCCTAGAAATATGCCCTGGGAGGCTCCATGGGCATCAGTGTGGTGGAGGAGAGGTGTCCCAAGCCACTCTAGCACTCTGGTCATTCAGTACCCCTCTCCACTGCCCTACCCAAGCCACAAACGCTTTCCTCAGAGCTCCCTATCCTTCTCCATCTTCCACCTCGGCTGAGGACCTGACCTCTTCCTTTGCTGAGAAACTGAGGCCATTTGTCATGAGTAATCTTTATCTCAAACCCCTCGACACCATCTCCCACAGCCCTTCATTTCTGGCATTCTCAGAGAGTGAGGTTACCCTTCTCCTTGCCAAGGTCAAGCCCTATAGATGTGCACCCTTGATCCCAATCCCCTTCCAACTGCTCCTTCTGTCATTTCCCCAGCTCTCATCTTTAACCCTTCCCTGTCTATTGGTGTCTTCCCTACCAGCATGTTTAGGGCTTCTTCATATTTTTTGTTGTTGTTCAGTCATTTCAGTTGTGTCTGACCTTTCTTGACCACATTTGGGGTTTTCTTGGCAAAGTTACTGGAAGGGTTTTTGCTACTTCCTACTCCAGATGAAGAAGCTGAGGCAAACAGGGTTAAGTGACTTGCCCAGGATCACACAGCTCATAAGTGTCTGAAGCCAGATTTGAACTCAGGAAGATGACTCCAAGCCTGGCACTCTATGTAGCATGGCACCACCTAGACGCCCATAGTAGGTGCTTAATAAATAACAATAATAAATGTTAATCACAAATGTTTAATTTAATAATAAATGTTTATTGGACTAGCTTATTGGCTTGAACATGTCAAACAGAGCTTACTGCCTTTCCCCCCGCCCCAAATCTCCCCTCTACCTATCTTCCCTATTCCTGTTGAGGCACCATCATTCTCCCCAAACATCTCCCATGTCTGTAACTTCAGCATTATCCTGGACTCACACTCTCTCACCCCATGTATCTGATCAGTTTCCAGATTTTGCTATTTCTACCTCCACAACATCTTTCATTTCCAAATCCTTCCCTCTACTCACACAACTGCCATCCTAGCTCAGACACTCATCCCTTCTCACCTGGACCATTGCAACATCCTTTTAATTTGTCTCCCTGCCTCGTCTCTCCCATGGCTAATTCATCTTCCCCACATCTGCCAAGGTGACATTCTCCAAGTGCAGATCTAACCGTATCACTCCAGGAGCTAGAGGGTGCTTCTACGACCAAATATATATATTTATTTTATTTTTTGTGGGGCAATGAGCATTAAGTGACTTACCCAGGGTCACATAGCTAGCAAGTGTCAAGTGTCTGAGGTCGGATTTGAACTCAGGTCCTTCTGAATCAAGGGTTGATGCTTCATCACACTGTGCTACCTAGCTGCCCCAATGCTACGACCAAATACAAACTCCTCTGTTTAGCTCTTAACGCACTTCCTAACTTGGCTCCAACCTGCTTTGCCAGACTCCTCACATATCACTCAATGGGCTAGCCAGACCAGTCTTCTCCCTGTTCTTCACACGTGGCACCACACCTCCCATTTCTGTGACTGCATCGGCCAACCCCATGCTTGGCACGCACTCCCTCCTTACCTCCACATCAGAGGATCTCCCATTTCCTCTAAAATGCGGTTCAATCAGTTCTATGTGGAGTCTTTCCTGATCTCTATTGCTGGTGTCCTCCCAAGCTCCTGTAAGGGCCTTACACTCCCTTGTATTTATGCCTATGCACATTTACACCTGTACATGCTGCCTTCCCCATATAACGAAAGTTCCCTGGGAGCAGGGATTGTTACTCTTTTTGTCTTTGTGCCCCCAGTGCCAGCGCAGTGTAGAGAGGTTAACAAATACTTGATGATGAACTGATTGAGAATGAGATGAGAAAATGAATTTAATTAGTATATGTGCCTTTTTTCCTGGAAGTTTGGTTATGGAAGGGAGGAGAGATGAGGTGATGGGTTAACTCAAAGGGAGGGTTTTTATTTTTTATTTTTTAAGGATGAGGAGACCTGGTAATGTTGGGGCAACAGGAAAGGACGCAGTAGATGGAATGAAACTGAAGCTGAGACACAGAGATAGGCATGCTATGCTCACTAAGCAGACGGGAAGAGATTGGATCAAGGACACAGTGGGGTCCACAATAGATCGGCTGGCCTTAGCAAGGCCAGATTTGAATTCATGAAGATGAGTCTGCCTAATTTCAAGCCTACTGCTTTATCTGCTGTGTTACCTTCATTAAATTCTCCTGGTTCTTATTTCTGAATCAGAATATTCTATTTTCTTTAATAAATAAGCCATAGGAAAACTTGTGCTTTTGGCCTGGATTTTGTGGAGAGAAGTGGTAGAAGAGAAAGAGGAAATGGGTACAGGAAGTGAGGACCCAACCCTGGGGCAGAAGAAGACATGGGGAAGGTGATCAGGAACCAGGGCTGGCAGTGCTGTTAGCCAGGAGAAGCAGGGAGTTCCAAGGCACACTGTACCTTCAGCCAGGGTTCAGTGATCAGTGAAAGCTTAGAAACCAGTGAAAAGAACAAGTCCTCAATCTGAAGGCAAAGATCCCCTAAACCACCTCCAAGCAGAGGAGCCAGTGCCCTGGAAATCTGACTGTTGTTCGATAAGGCTTAAGACATTTACAGATGGTGGTGGTGATATCAGTGGTAAGAATGATGGTGGCAGCAATTGAGGAGGTGATAAAAGTGATAATGAGACAGCTAGATGTCATAGGGGATAGAGTGATAGACTCGGAGCCAGGGAGACCTGAGCTGGAAACATGCCTCAGACACTTATCAGCTGTGTGATCTTGGGCAAGTCACTTAACCTTAGCTTGCCTCAGCTTCGTCATCTTTCAAATGGGCATAATAATAGCACTTACCTCAGAGGGTCGTTGTGAAGATCAAACAAAGTCATGCATGCAAAGCAGTAAGCAAACCTTGAATTGCTATATGTGGGTTATTTGCCTATGATGATTACAGTGACTGTGATGTTCTACAGGATAGTGAAGATGGCGTTGGTGATGATGACAATGGGGATGGCCTTCCCTTGTGGAAGAGAGTTGCAATTTTTTATTTGATTAATTTCATTTAATTCTTTGCCATCCTAAGGTATGCGGATAGATGATTCCTGCACTGGTCAGGGTTAGACTAGATGACCTCAGAAGTCTCTTCCAATTTTGAGATTCTAGAATTCTACGGCTTATTTCATTCTGTGTTTCACAGGGCAGGGCAAGCCAGATATGAAACTAATCGCTGCTAGGAGAATAGTTTTGACATTTTAACAAGTTCTCAACTGGGATTCAGACTGACTTGGATTGAAATCCTCAAGGTATCTTGTTGTTGTTTTCAGTCATTTTTCAGTTGTGTTTGACTCTCTGTGACCCCATTTGGGGTTTTCTTGGCAAAGATACTGGAGTGGTTTGCCATTTCCTTCTTCAGCTCATTTTACAGATAAGGAAACTGAGGCAAACACAGCTAGCAAGTGTCTGAGGCCAAATTTGAATTCAGGTCTTCTCAGCACTCTCTACTGAGTCACCTAGCTCTCCATCTTGGTTTTCCCCAAGTCTAACAGTTGTATCCTTGCCAACCCCCCAAAACTTACCAGGTCCCTGACTAGCTGAACTTTCCACCTCATTGCACGTGGGCCCATCACACAGTTCCCTGGCCAGGGGGCTGCTTTCACTGACGTTATAGAAGCGGGTTGCTTCAAATGCTACATGGAGAGAAAGCAGACAAGGTTCAGATTGCTCAGAGCAACAGTGGCAGCAGTAGGGGCTCAGGGAGGTCTGGGGGGCTGATTTTTTGAAGGACCTACCTGGTTCATAGTAGTCATACACAGTGATTGGCATGGGGGCAGTCTTCCCAACAATGTACTCTCGGAAAGCCTGAAATCTTACACAAGTCAAGCACTGGCTTGGAATCTATAGAAAGACAAGTGTGAGGTTAGCTCTAGACCTGATCGCATGGTTAGATATCACATGAAGAAAGCAGAGAGCAGGCACAAAATGTCCAAGACTTCCAAAAAGAGATATATATCAGATGCTTGTTTTCCCCAAAGGATAGGGTTTCTGTTCCTTATTGTTTAAAAAACCCCAGCCCTAAGTAGACACCAACAATTGAGAAGCGATATGCTTGGGGATTTGGAGTCTAAAGATTATAGAATCCCTTCTCTAAGTCTCCATCTCCCTATCCATAAATACTTCAACACTTTGAGGTTCTCTGATTTTATCTGGATGGGGGCTCCACATAAGTAGATCGCAAAGCCATTGGTGCCTTAGTAGCTAGTCTTCCTGGATTTCTGGTGATGCAGAAATTCATCCTCTATTTAGCCAACTTTCTGCTGGTGATTCAATTCAATGTAAAGCCTCCCACCCACAAGGAAATTTACCAGTGGAGTGGAGTGTTCCTGCCTGCAAGGAGATTATACTCTATCAAGGGGGATAGAAACAGGCACAGATAAGTCTTTCAGGCCAAATTCTTCTGAGTGGTTACATGGATCTTTCAGGAGTGTCTGCAGTGTTCAAAGGGTTGATGTCACCAAGCATAATGTCATCTAAGAGACAGGAGCATCTGGAGGATGCTCACCATCCACAGAAAAACCCTCTTCAGCTGAATCTGCTCCGTAATGATGGAAAATGCTTTTGGTGGGCACACATCTCCCTCATATGTTGTATGTCTTGTTTGATGTTCATTATCAGAATGCACTTTGTTGTTGTTTGGTTGTGCAGTTGTATCTGACTCTTCACGACCCCATGAATCATAGCCTGCCAGCACTGTCCATAGGGTTTTCTTGACAAAGATACTGGAGTGGTTTGCTGTTTCCTTTTCCAGTGGATTAAGTTAAATGACTTGACCAGGGTCACACAGCTAGCATGTGTCTGAAACCAGATTTGAATTCAGGCCTTCCTGATTCCAGGCCCAGTGCTTTATCCACTGAGCCACCTAGCTGCCTCCTCAGAGAGGACTTAACAGGATTATTTTTGTTGCCAAATCTTTCAAGGAATATTGAACATTTTTTCTGTATCGGTGGGGGACAGCGTCAGAAGAGAGCTTTTAAGGTCTCTACTGATGAAATGCTTTTTTTCATAATCAACAAATGATACGCATAATGAGGTTTTATTTCTCTACACCTTTTAGGCAAATGCAAAATGGCAAAGATGGTGTCCATTGCTGGGTGTTGTTTGCTTGCTTGTTCCCTGCTAGTGCTTTAAGTTGAGGATACCATCAATTCCTGTCTCGAGAGCACACATACTTGTATAGATGGTATGGTAGGCGTACAGGTCAAGAGCTGTTGGTGTTGTCTTAGTTGCCTTTTTGGCATTGATGAGGTCTAAGATTTCTTCCAAGCTTATGCTCTCTACTTCTTCAGAGACCTTGTGTATTGATCCTTCAGGATTCTTACAATTGCATCTTTTCCCATCTACATTTTATCCAGTCCAACTGCTTTTCCTATCTTTGTTCACTTTAGTGCTGTTACTACTTTCCCTAGAACCATATCCAAGACTGGGATGTCAGGGTCCCTGGGTGGTAGTTCCACTGTTCTTGATGGCAAAAAGTTTGTTACCATAATTACAGATCTTTTCAGTTGAAAAAACAATTGTTGTCCTTTCATTTTTGTCCTTGAACGTCCTTGGCGTGACTTTGCTTAGTTGGATATGTAAAACATCGATGGTAATTCTGTATTCTGTATCTTATAGGTTTTGGGGGGACCCAATGAGACACGAATATATGAAGTGAGTTCTAACTGTAAAAGGTTACATAAATGTGAAGCTATTATTGCTATTATTGTACCACAAACTAATCTTTGGTTCCTCCATTTGGTGGTGGTCTCTGTTTACTCAAGCTTTCTTGTATTTAACTATCTGTGTAAGTGTTGTATTGGACAGTACACTGTATAATATAGATTCCTGGGGGACAAGAAGTCTCATTTTTAACTTTGTAGGCCTCCACCACTGAGATCAAGAACTAGCACTTAGTGGGCATGTACCAAATGTTTGATGCATTGAACTGAATGTTTATAACACTTTGATTTTCTGGTGTCGAGTTCTCTCTGTTATCCCACAATACACCTCATGATACTGACAGAGTAGGTAGGTTTTTATTTTCCCTATTTGATAGATGAAAAAAAAACAACAACCCTAATACAGGTGGTGGCACAACAGAGCACTGGCCTGGAATCAGAAAGACCTGAGTTCAAATCTAGTCTCAGACACTTACCAGCTATGACCCTGGGCAAGTCACTTAACCTCTGTTTGTCTCAGTTTCCTTATCTGTAAAACAGGGATAATAATAACACTTCCTGAGGCTGTTGTGAGGATCAAATGAGATATTACTTGCAAAGTGCTTGGCACAGTGTCTGGTACAGAGTAAACACCATATAAATGTTAGTTTTTATTGTTGTTGTTGTTACTTTTACAGAATTTCAATGCCTTCCTTTAGGAGAGTCAAAGCTAGTGATAATAACACATTTTTATATTACTTTCTTCAAAACATTCTCAGTGAGACAGGTAGTGTCAACATTATTATACCCTTTTCACAGATGAGAAAACTGAGGTCCTGATGTTAAATGACTGGCCCAGATTCACTGGTATTAAGTTGCAGAGCCTGGACTCAAACCCAGGGTTAGTGGAAGGAAGACTGGATTTGGAGTCAACAAGCCTGCCTTCTTCATACACGGAGCTCTGTTGTGAATGGAGCCTCATTTCTTAATTTCTTTAAAGTCAATTTTATTTTCAATTCCTAAATTTCTCCCTCCCTCTTCTCTCCATCCCCCTGCCCCCAAATGAGAAGGCAGAAAAACAAAACCCATGGGGCAGTTAGGTGGTGCAGTGGATAAAGCACTGGCCCTGGATTCAGGAGGACCTGAGTTCAAATCTGGCCTCAGACACTTGACACTTACTAGCTGTGTGACCCTGGGCAAGTCACTTAACCCCAATTGTCTCACCAAAAAAAAGAAAAAAGAAAACAAAATCCATTCCCCATGTGTATCATGGAGTCTCTGTTTCATCAGTTGTACTGCCCTGCAAAGAAAAAGAAGAGTTCTTTGTGGAGACAGGCCAAGGCATTGTGACTGATTACCTACCTCATCGAAATAGAAAAGAACTTTCCTTCCTTCCACTTCATATCGTTTGAGTCCAATCTGCTTGTTCATCAGTAACTGAAAAACACAAAAGGTTAAGGTTGATTTGCATTCCACAAACACTTTTCTGGGGGTGACCTGGGGGATAAGGACGCTGTGTGGGAGGGGGTGCACCTGGGGAAGAATGTCTCTGAAGCCCAGATGTAATTTGATCCCCACGTGCAGGATGCATTCAGACTGCTGGAATCACAAACCCTCTGGACTGGAGGGGCCCCAGGAGGCACTGAGAATGGCCGGCCCAGTCCTGTACTGGACCTTCTCCATGAGATCCTGGCAAGGGCTCCTTCAGCCGCTTTCAAAAGCACTTTTGGATGGTTCTGATTGTTAGAAGTTTTTCTTTCTATTTGGCATAGATGTGCCTCTGTGACTTACTCCCATTGTTCTAATCTGTTCTGTGGGGTTGAGCAGAAAAAAGTCTAATGGTTCTTCCCCATGGGAGCCCTTCAAACACTTGGAGACTTAGCATCCCTGTGTTCTGGTGTGTCTTATGGAATATAAATTTTGATCACTGAAGCATCACAAGATACCTTGGGGTTTATGGGCTAGATTTCTTTCTTAAGGACCATGCCTTAAACCCAAATCTCTCTGGCTCTCATTGATTGGCTAATAGTACATCCCAATCTAAATTGTTTGGGCTCTGATGGCTCAGAGTGAGTGTAAACAGCAATTGTTTCTTTTTGCCAGAAACCCTGAGGGTCTTTTCCTCATAGATTGATTTTTTTTGACTAGTTAAAAGAAGCCATTCTTTGCTTCATTTATTACTTAATAACTGAATAGGCTTTGCCTCAGACAAAGAGAAACTGGGAAAAGACCTTAGCTTAAAAAGGCCAAGGTCTCCCACTGCATTCTGGGTCATCTCCAGTCATCCTGATCTATATTTTGCCACTGGACCTAGATGGCTCTGGAGGAAAGAGTGAGGCTGGTGACTTTGCACAGCCCTCCCTAATTACTTAAATCCAATTCAGTACAAGTCATGACATCACCTTCTTGATGCTGTGGTCCTCTTCAAGGACGAAGGACAAACACCAACACCACTACCACGTTTTCCAGGCTACCGACTACAGTTCCTTCACTTATTCTTTGCACGGCTTACTATTCAGCCCCCTCCACATGAACACCAGTACACGAGTGGGCCGCTGTCAGTGTCCTTCTAGAAGTGGCCCCAATTTTCTAGTGGTGGCATGACCAGGGTGGAGGAGAGCAGGCCCATCAGCTGCCTTACTCTGGGCCCACCAAGACCCTCAGGGCGGGCGGCAATGCTGGCATTTGGGCTGCCTTGTCATGCTCCTGACTCATACAGAACACACAGGCCACTGAAACGCCCCCCCCCCTTTTTTTTTTTGCGGGGCAATGGGGGTTAAGTGACTTGCCCAAGGTCACACAGCTAGTAAGTGTCAAGTGTCTGAGGCCGGATTTGAACTCAGGAACTCCTGAATCCAGGGCCCATGCTCTATCCACTGCGCCACCTAGCCGCCCCCCCCCCTTCTTTTAAACATAAATCACCTGGCCACATTTTCCTGTTGATGAAAAAAAATGCTTTACATTTATTTCAATGAAATTTCATCTTCTTAGACATGGTTCATTGTTTTGTTTTTTTGTTATTGTTGTTGTTGTTTGGTTTTTGAGGGGTAATGAGGGTTAAGTGACTTGTCCAGGGTCACACAGCTAGTAAATATCAAGTGTTTGAGGCCAGATTTGAACTCAGGTCCTCCTGAATACAGGGCTGGTGCTTTATCCACTGCACCACCCAGCTGCCCAGATATTGTTTATTGTTATAGGCCACAGAGATTTTTGGGGGGATCCTGTCATCTAATGCATTGGCTATTCCTATCATTTTGTGCCACCTGTAAATTTGGTAAGTATGTTCTCTCTGCAGATGTGGTATTTTAAAGGTACTTCATGGAACAGTGGATAGACCACTGGAACTGGGTCAGGAAGAGCTAAGTTAAAACCCTGCCTCAAACCCCAACTAATTGTGTGACTATGGGCAAGCCACTTAACTTCTGTTTGCTTCAGTTTCCTCATCTGTAAAATGGGGATAAAAATAGTATCTACTGGGGCAGCTGGGTGGCGCAGTGGATAGAGCACTGGCCCTGAAGTCAGGAGCACCTGAGTTCAGATCTGACCTCAGACATTTGACACTTACTAGCTCTATTACCCTGGGCAAATCACTTAACCCCAATTGCCTCACCAAACAAACAAACAAACAAATAAATAAACTTACCACCAAAAAAAAATAGTATCTACCTCTCAGGG
Organism: Dromiciops gliroides; assembly: GCF_019393635.1. Classification (NCBI taxonomy): domain Eukaryota; kingdom Metazoa; phylum Chordata; class Mammalia; order Microbiotheria; family Microbiotheriidae; genus Dromiciops; species Dromiciops gliroides. The sequence continues at coordinate 58,363,243 of NC_057861.1, read as the reverse complement.
TTATCTTAATAGTCCCTAAATTCACTAGCATAGGTCTGAGGATAGAGCCATAGGGTATGCCCTAAGAGATGTCAACGCATTAAGAAGAGCATGCCACGAGCTTTATGAATATGCTGGTATAGTAGGTTTGTGACATTCCCCTGGTCTACAAGTCTAATGGTCTTTTTTTTTTTTTTTAAAGGCAATGAGGTTAATCTGGAACGATCTCTCTCTCTTTTTTTGTGTGTGTGAGGCAATTGGGGTTAAATGACTTGCCCAGGGTCACACCGCTAGTAAGTGTTAAGTGTCTGAGGCCGGATTTGAACTCAGGTCCTCCCGACTCCAGGGCCAATGCTCCATCCACTGCGCCACTGAGCTGCTCCTGATCTCTTCTTGATGAAGCTAGGTGAGTGGTGTGTCCCTTTCTGAATGCCCCAAAGCCATTACTTCATGATGCCTCCTATAATTTTGCCAGGAGTTGCAGCCAAGCTCACAGGAGATTTGACAGGTTCCGCTCTCTTCCTTCTTCTGAAGATCTGGACATCTCCCTTGCTCTGCTCCTGTGGCAAGGTCACTGATGGGAGCTCAGCAGCCACATCTGCCATATCTTTTGGTCCCCTGAACCTGGGCCAGGCAACAAACTCAAGAGGGTCCTAAGCTAGGTGATATCTTCCCTTCCCTGAGGACCAGATCTCTGAGAAGTCTGAACTATGTGTGGATGATTCCTGCACCTCTTTGAGCTTTCTCTTATTTCTTTTACAGTGACAAAAGCCCTTTTTGTTTCTTTTGTTTTTTTTTTTTGTTGTTGTTGTTGTTCTTTTTTAGTGAGGCAATTGGGGTTAAGTGACTTGCCCAGGGTCACACAGCTAGTAAGTGTTAAGTGTCTGAGGCTGGATTTGAACTCAGGTACTCCTGACTCCAGGGCCTGTCCTCTATCCACTGTGCCACCTAGCTGCCCCCAGCCCTTTTTGTTTCTTAAAGCCTTCACTAGGAGACTTCACTTAGCACTGGCTGTGCTTCTGTGTTCATCCTCCACCCCCTCTTCCTGCTCCCATCTTCTCTCCTTTCGGTGTCTTTTATATCTCTAGGCTGGCCACTGAGTTCCCCACAGAGCCACATCAGGCTCCTTAGGTGGCTCCCTTCTTCCTCACTGCAGCTATTTCTCTTTGATGCCTCAGAATTTCATTCTTTTTGTTGTTGTTGTTGTTGTTGTTGGGTTTTTGGTTTTGTGTGTGAGGCAATTGGGGTTAAGTGACTTGCCTAGGGTCACACAGCTAGTGTCAAGTGTAACGATTGGAATGACGGCACCTGCTGGAGACTTACTGTAGGAAAGCTCCACCATGAGGAAAAGGTCTCTGAGGGCAAGACCATGTGTCTTTTCTTTGGCATCAGAAAGTGACGTTTGCTTGTGGGAGGAAGAAGTGGGGAGGCTGGTGCTCTGACTCTCTTTCGTGTGGACTCTGGCAGAGAGCGGAACTAGAAATGTGCTCTCCCTTTAATAGATAGATGAATTTAGGCCTCTCTCTTTCTCTTCACCAAATTCTTATTCTCCTTAATAAATACTTAAAAGTCTAACTCTTGCTAAAGCTTATAATTTATTGGCGACCACTCATTAGATTTTAGACAGACTAGCTAGAATTTTAGCCCCTTACACAAGTGTCTGAGGCTGGATTCGAACTTAGGTCCTCCTGACTCCAGGGCTGGTACTCTATCCACTGTGCTACTTAGCTGCCCCCCAGAATTTCATTCTTAAGAGCCTCTTGTTCTGCCAGGTCTGTCTTTCCTTATATAAATTTAGGTCATTGGATCCTTTTGCTGAACCCTTTAAAAATCTAGGATGTATATTGGATAATACCTGGCTTCTCTCTCCTCTAGAATGAATTTTAAGATAGAGAGATCACTTCTTCCCAAGGCTCCAGTTATTTCGACTTCACTGCTCTTTGAGACAGTTTTGATTTAAAAATAAACCTGCCAGGGAGTTAGCATATTCACCCACTCCCAGAGGAGCTAGAAGAAAATTTCTTTTTCTTTTTCTTTTTAGTGAGGCAATTGGGGTTAAGTGACTTGCCCAGGGTCACACAGCTAGTAAGTGTTAAGTGTCTGAGGCCGGATTTGAATTCAGGTACTTCTGACTCCAGGGCTGGTGCTCTATCCACTGTGCCATCTAGCTGCCCCTGGAAGAAAATTTCTAAGGGTCTCTTCCCCCTCCCCAGTGGAAATGATCAGCAAAAATTGGGCCGAAACACTTTTCCCCCCTCTCCTTAACTGGTATTTATTGAGCAGCTCTAAGTGTTCAACTTTGTCCTGGTTACTGCTGGTAGACACTGGAGGAGAAGAACAGGCCTGACCCTTGGGAAGCTTACGGTCTGGTGGGGACACAAAACTCATGAACATGAATGCTGAAACACTACACATGGAGGCCTAGTAGAGAGGTGAGAGGGGAGGATCAGGGGTCCAAGTCTCAGTCCTGCTACAAGCTGACTGTGGCAAAGAACAGGTCACCTCACCTTTCTCATTTGTAAAAGGAGGGTTTTGGTTTGGACAATCTAAGGTTCCTTCCAGTGGTAACATTTTATGGATGCTATGGTTGGGTGTTAGGGGCATTCCAAGGCCAGGAAGCTGGAAGTACAATTCAGATGGGCACTGCTAGACTGAGTCTGGCTTCACAGCTTCATGAGCTAGACTGGTGCACATGCTGTGGGGAGGGCCAAATATCAGAGGAACAGGTACAGCTTCCATATACCAGGGGAAGGACTCAGAGTAAAACATGTGCCCTGTCCTGCTCAATTTTTTTTTTTTTCTAATTTTTTTTTAGTGTGGCAATTGGGGTTAAGTGACTTTCCCAGGGTCACACAGCTAGTGTGTGTTAAGTGTCTGAGGCTGGATTTGAACTCAGGTACTCCTGACTCCAGGGCCTGTGCTCTATCCACTGTGCCACCTAGCTGCCCCAGTCCTGCTCAATCTTTACAGATATCTATGCTGCAAGCACTCCCTCATTTCTTAAATGCTCACTGTTAATTACCAAACACTATTGTCACCACAATGCTGTTTCCCCATCAAGCCTTCCCCTAATCAAATAATGCAGAGTAGAGCCTGGGAGCATGGCTCTCGGGCTAGAAGGGACCATGTAGGTCCAGCTTCCTTGGTTTACAGGTGAGGGAGCTGAGCAGGTTAAATGTTGTACAAGGTCGTATAGGTAGTAAGCATCAGAATTGGGATTTGCTAAGATGGCCCCTGTCCTCCTAGGACTCACAGTCCAGTAAAGGGTAAGCCACAAAGCCAGATAAGTATGACATACAAGGTGATTTGAGTTATAACACAAAATGTGGTGTGAGGCCTAAAGAGAAGCATGTTACTGACTGGGACCATGGCCTATAACAATAAACAATATCTGGGAGGCTCCCTGGAGGAGGTGGCATTGGGCCATGGGTTCATGAATTTAACAGTCCAAGAGACATCAGCATTCCTAAGCCCTGCTGTGGACATGTTGGCACACAGTCCCAGTATTCTGACAGTTGTAGATTGCTGGAAGTTCCAGGAAGACAAGATCTATGCACTAGAATACTCGGGGTAGGCCTCATGGAGGAGCTGGGTCTCAGTTAGGTCTCAAAGGATGGAAAGGATTTTGGAAAGAAGTGGGAGAAAGTATGCTTCAGTACCGACCCAAATGAGAGGGGTCATTCAGTAAGATTCCCCAAGCACAAACTCCTCCTTCAGGGTGTGAGCTCCAACGGCCCTCACAAAGCGTTCACAGAAGTGACCTACAACTATGCTTTACTGTTTCCAACAAGGTGACCACAGACTCCTAGTGCCTGCTTCCCATGCACGGTGTCTAATGCCAGCAAACATCTTGTCCCTAGCTGACCCAGGGTGGCCATAAAGGATGAGGGAGGAGTCTCAGACAGTGCCTGGAACACCTAGGAACAGAGCCATTTCCTTATAAACGTCAGGGCAATGAACCAGACCCACACAGAGCCTAGAGAGAACCAGGTACGTCCACGGTACAGAATGAATGTGGCCATGGGCAGCCAAGCCGGCCTTTACCACATTATGATCTTATGAATTCCCGGTCGAGGCACAGCTATAAAAGCTGCTGCCGTATGTTCTTCTTTCACCATATTAATGAGCAAGCATGAGTTTTACCTCCTCCATGAACCGGGCAGGACAGGAGTAACTGTCCTAGTGATTGAGGGATCCTGCAGTGGGGAGTCTATTCTTCAACACACACTCCTCTGAGTCTGAAGGCTGAAACTCCTGAGAAGGACTTTGGCCAGCTGAAGTCACATTTTCTTGGGGATACTCAATGCTGTCAGCACACAGTCACATCAGAGGGATTTGTGGGGAGCCAGGGGGCAGGAGACTCATCATTAAAACACCAAAGCTCTCCAGATGGTTGAAAAAGCCCCTGTTCATAAATCATTCTACCTGATGACAGAGACACAGAAGATGCAGAGACAGTGAGAAAGACAAACAAAAAGAAGGCAGAGATAAAGAGTGAAAAAAAAGAGAGGAGGGGGGGAGAGAAGAGAGGGAGAGAAAAGAGAGAGAAGAGAGAAAGGGAGGGAAGAAGAAAGTAAGGGGAGGAAAGAGGGAGGGAAACAGCAAGAGGGAGGGAGGGAGAAAGGGAAAAAGGAAGGAAGGAGGAAGATTGGAGAAAGAAAAAGAGAGAGGAGAGGAAAGGAGAAGAGAAAGAGAATGCCCAGAGGAAAGAAGGAAAATGAGGAAAAGTAGAAGCTGAACGAATTAATATGTGGCTCTGATGGAGGACCCTGGCATGAGAGGAAAGGCCAATGGCCAATGGCCAAATCTAACAATAGCTCAGGAGCTGATATTTCGAGGTCCAAGCCCTTGAACTCTATCAGGATATGGGGGATTCACCACACTGGAAGAGCTTTTATGATTTTTTTTTGATTTTATGTGCTAGAGTGGCAAAGTTTCTCCCCTTTGGTAAAAGGAGCTTCTAATCTTGGGAGCCCAGGGAGGGTGGGGTGTCTATGGCCTGTGTTGCTCTTGGGAATTCTGTCTCTTAAATGGGAGAAGATGCAGTGTCTGCAGAAGATGGTGACCAGTCCAGTGAGAAGCCTGGATATCAGAGCAGGAGAGGAGAGGGGCCTTGGATAAGCCTGGGGTCTGGTATATAGAAGAGGGATGTGGCCCTCAGCACCATGAGGACAAACCACCAGGTGGTAGATGTTCACTTACTATAAACAAGGCCATTTAAGGATCAGTGTGCGCAACAATGGCTGGGCTGCCCTGGAACAAGGCAGGGAGCTCTCCAGCCCTGGGGAAGCTGCAGAGGAAGATCCCTGAGGGTCTCTGGGGCAGGGCTTCTCTGTCCTCTACCCTTTCCTGTTGTTCAGGTCCTACCATCCCTCAGGGTCCAGCTCAGCTGCCACCTTCTCTCCAAAGCTGTCCCCAGTCTCCTCCCCTGTCAGCAGTAACATTCCTCCTCGGACCCCACACAGCATCGGTCTCTGCTTCGTACTTAGAATAGCACTCAAAACTCGTTCAAATCCACCCAACCTGCCTTCCTCCTCATCTCCTCCACACACCGTCCACTTCATAGCCAGAGGTTGGCTCACCGTTCCCTGAACAAGCCAGGAACATTTCTTCTGGCCTTCATGCACCCTGTTTCCTGCTTTGAAATAATCTTCCCTCGCCCCTCTTCTTTCTCTGTAACTGAATTTCAGGCCTCCTTCAAGACTCGGAGAATAAGGAATGGCCTCTCCCTGGGGGGGAGGGGGCTCCCTGAATTGCAAGGACAGTGACCTCGGCCCTGCCTGGTTCCCAGGGGAGGTGAACTTGCTCATTAATGATGGTGAAATGAGAATGTGAGGGAGCAGTTTTTACAGCTGTGCCTTGAGCAGGAATTCATAAGATCCTAAGTCCCACCTCCTCTAGGCCCTCAGGAATCCTTCCAGGCCTGTCTGTTCTCCTCATTCGGTACTTGTGATTTTAATCTTTTTGCTTATTTGGTATTCCCAACTAAACTTTGCATTCTTAAAGAATAAGAATATCCCTTTAGGATGCTTTTGATTTGTTTTTTTTTTTGGGGGGGGGGGAGCAATAAGAGTTAAGTGACTTGCCCAGGGTCACATAGCTAGTAAGTGTCAGGTGTCAGAGGTTGGATTTTAACTCAGGTACTCCTGAATCCAGGGCCGGTGCTTTATCCACTGTGACACCTAGTTGCCCCCTTTAGGACGCTTTTGAGACAGGTAGGTGGGCCTGGAGTCAGAAAGACTTAAATTCAAATTCAGCCTCAGAGACTTACTAGCTATGTGACCCAGGCAAAGTCATTTAGCCTCTGTCTATCTCAGTTTCTTCAACTGTAAAATGGGATAATAATGGCACCTAGGGTACCGGGGTTGTTGTGACGATCAATTGAAAATATTTGTAAGGCACTTAGTGTAGTGGCTGACACATAGTAGGTGCTTAATGGTACTTGTTTCCTTCGTCCTTTTTCATCCTTATGTCCTGCCCAGCATCATAAACAGAAAAAAGTGTTCAGTAAACACTTGCTGACTGAAGTATGTACCGAGATCTTTCTTTTATACAGAGTAGAAGGTCACTCCAAGCAGAACTCTGGGGAGCCCAGCACAGAGCCCTTGGGGGTTTCTCACAGTTACTCTGCAGGACAATCTACTTTGTGCTCCTCTGCGGGCCAGGGCAGCAACTGGGATATTCACCCAGAAAGAAAAAAAAGGGAGGGGGTGGCAAAAATTCCAAGACACAGAGCCTCCACTCAAATGCAATCCAGATGTTGGAGATGGTACAGCCCCCTGAGAAGCCATAACCAGCTCCTGTGAGAGCACGTTGGCTCTTTGGTATTTCCAAATGAATAGCATCTAATTACTGTAATCCGTGCATGGTAATGAAGCCAGGCTGGGCTCTGTCATAGAAACTCGCTAATTGGATTCCTAATATCTGTCCATCTACTTGAAAATAAATAGCGCTTGGCAACTGAGGTTTTTTTGTTTTGTTTTAAATCCCTGCTTGCCAATGTCATGGAACCTTGCTGTATACCTTTTACCTCTGTGTAGCCACCCAGAGGGACCATGAGGTGTTTTAGCTCCAGCTCAGCATCTTACCTGCTCCAGGCTTTCAAGGTCGGCTCGGAAACCCGAGAAGAGAGGGACTTCCAGAACAGCCATGTTTGAGGATCCAGAATGGAGCCACCTTTCCAAGAAAAGGAAAAATGTATTTAGGATCAAATGTCCCCAAGCAGTAAATAGGCACTTGCTGTTTTCCTGTACAGGTAACACCACTGAAGTTTTTTCATAGTGGAAAAAAAAGGCAGTCAGATTGCTCAGTGGGTAAAGCATTGCAATCAGGATGACCTGAGTTCAAATCTGGTCTGATACACTTACTAGCTGTATGACCTTAGGCAAGTCACTTAACCTCTGTTTGCCTTAATCCACTGGAGAAGGAAATGGCAAACCTCTTCAGTATCTTTGCCAAGAAAACCCCATGGACTGCATGGGCACAAAGAGTTAGGCATGACTAAACATCAAAAATATATAAAACCCACAAAGCTTCAATAAAACTTTACTTTTTCTTTTCTTTTTGCAGGGCAATGAGGGTTAAGGGACTTGCCCAGGGTCACACAGCTAGTAAGTGTCAAGTGTCTGAGGCTGGATTTGAACTCAGGTCCTCCTGAATCCAGGGCCAGTGCTTTATCCACTGCACCACCTAGCTGCCCCCTAAATAGTCTTTTTAAAGGAAATACATCATTTGACCTGCCTCCTCAGGCAATTCCTATTCATTTGGGGACAGCTCTAATTGTTAGGAAGTTTTTCCTGACACAAAGCCTAATTCTGCTTCTCTTCAACTTCTATCTATTGGTCTTATTTCTTCCCTTCAGGGGTCAAAAAACCCAAGTCTAATCTATCTTTTACATGACATCCCTTCAAATCCCCTCCCCACACCCCCAGCCAACCAGGTCTTCTCTTTTCTAGGCTAAACCTCTCTGATCTCTTCAAAGAATCCTCATTCGACATGGATTCGAGGCCTTTCCCCATACTGGTCACCCTCCTCTGGACCTTCTCCAGTTTATCAATATCCTTTTTAAACTGCAACATCCAGACCTGAACGCAGTACTCCAGATGAAGTCTGAGCATGGAAGAGCCATAAAGACCACTGCTTCCTTATTCCTGGAAGGTCTGACTCTCTCAATGTAATCCAAGGGCACATTAGTGTTTCTGGTTATTTTACCACATTACTGACATACCGAGAGCTTGTAGTCCACTACAACCTCCAGATCTTTTTCATGCAAACAACTTGATTTAATTATGTAACTAACACCTTATGAAGTCAGTTTTTTGTAGTCCAAGTAAAATACTTTATATTTATCTAAATTAAATTTCATCTTATTAGATTCAGATCAATGTTCTGACCTGTATAGTTCTTTATGATTCTGTCATCTGGTATGTTAACTATCCTTCCTGGCCTGGTGTCATTTGCTATTTTGATAACCATGTCCTCTCTGCCATTATCCAAATCATTGATAAAAAAAACAAATGTTAAACAGAACAGGACAAGGATAGATCCCTAAGGCCCTCTACTAGAGACCTCCCTTCAAAGTTGACATCAAACTATTAATGACTACTCCTGAAGTTGAGTGATTCAATCAGTTCCAAATCCACAGAACCGTATGGTTGTCCAGTCCACATCCCTCCATCTTCTCCATAAGAATGACATGAGAAATGAGGGCAAGAGATCATCTCTTATTAGAGATTATTTTGGGTTTAGCTTCCTTCTGGGGAACAGTTATTGAGCCTGGTGTGGTGGAGAGAACTAGGAATCAGGAGACCTGATTAGAAGGCCCAACTCTTCTACTAATAAGGCTGTGGGAACTTGGAAAAATTTGTTCTCCTCCCGGGGCCTCAGTTTTCTAAATGAAGGGATTGGAGTGTATTTAATCCAACAAACACTTGATGCCTCCTCTGGGCTAGGCCCAGTGTTGGGTGTTAGGATTACAAAGGCCAGATGAGTCTCGGTTCCCAGGAGCCTGTATTCTGGTAGGGGTTAGTTCTAAGGTCTCTTCCAGGTCTGACACTCTGGGCACTTTATCCTAAGGATTCCCATCGTTTTAGATTTCTGGGTTCTATGTTCCTTTCTGGCCTTGACATTCCTTTTTCTAGAGGCCCTATCAGTTTTGACATTTCACAGTCTATGTTTTCAGGTCCCTTAGAACACTGCTAATCCGTCCCAAGGCTCTTTCTCACTGTAACATTGAGTCTACGAGGATGATGCTGAATCTTTAAAGTGTTGACAAGCTCTTTCCCCCTGCTGCCTATAAATGAAGGTGTAAGGTAATTAGGCACACAGGGGAGAATTGGAAAGAATAAGCAGTTTCAGGATAGAATCCATGAGGAGGCCTGGAAAACGTCACTCCCGTCATTGACTCAGGCTCAGTTCTTCCCTCTGGCAACTGGCAGGAACCGAACTTCATTCTCTCCAGGAGCTCTTCAACTGACTGGCCCTTGAGACTGGCTCTGCCCATTGGCACCTTCCAGTCTGCAAGTAGCTGACTCCAAGCATGCCCACGTGATCATAGCATCAGTATGGGAAGGGGGAATCACCTCACTTTTCAGGGGAGTAAAAGGCTCAGCAAGTTAGGGGAAAGCGCGGCTAGAGGAGGGTTTTGGCATCACAAAATTCACCAAGTGCTTTGGAAAAGTCCCAGGGAGCAGGACTGGGCGCAGCTTTTTCTCTGCATGATTCTCCCAGTGCTGAGGCTGAGGTCTCGGGGGGGGGGGGGGGGGCATTGCTGCCTTTCTTGAAGAGGCCTATAACCCAGGTGGCTGCCTTGCAGCAATGAGGCCTTTCCACAGTTATTTCCATAACTTCTGCCATGGGAATTGTTAGAGTGAAGACAGAGGTTTGAGACGAAGCCCGATTTAAGCAGATTGATGGCTTGTGAGAAGAAGGTGGGGAGAAAGGCAGAGGAAGCCATATATTTTATTTAATTGAACATGCTTTTTCTTCTCTTTCAAACTATATTCGTCTCTAACCCCACGAATAGCCTTTTAGATCTAGAAAGGACCCCGGAACATAGAATATGGAACATCAGGGCTAGGAGGGCCCTTAGAACAGACAACATCAAAGCTGGGAGGGCCTTTAAGAACATAAAATGTCAGACCTGGGAGGGATCTTGGAAGACAGACAAAATTTCGAAACTCTAAAGGACCCTGGATGATAGAACACAGAATGTCGGAACTCAGAGACCTTTGAACATAGAACACTGGATGTCAAAGGTGTAAGGGACCGTAAGCTCAGAGAGGAAAATGGACTTGCCTAAGGTCAAACAGCTTACTTGTGTGACTGGCTGGCCTATTTCTTATCCAAGAGAAGATATCAGTTCTACAGGGAAGGAGTTGAGGATTCTTCTAGTCACTGGTGGGGAAGATCATCTTGAATCACTTTAAAAACTTTCGGACCAAGGATAACTAAGACTCAGGGTCCATCCCAGCCAGCACAGTGCCTTCAGCTTCAGAGAAGGACCGGTGATTCAAGTCAAGGAGTTTACCTATATGCTTGAAAGAAAACTCCCCTGAGGGGATGGCCATTAGAACCATGAATTCATCACTCAGAATCTCAACTGAGGCTCAGAGAATCTTTACCATACTCCTGTATTTTTGTTTGTTTTTTGTTTTTGTTTTTTGCAGGGCAATGAGGGTTAGGTGACTTGCCCAGGGTCACACAGCTATTAAGTGTCAAGTGTCTGAGGCTGGATTTGAACTCACCCCACCCCCATACTCCTGTATTTTACAGTCTTTTCTCTGGATTCTCCATCAACAGCGAATTTTAAAACATACATATGATATTTACATTTTCTTCTACAAGGGCTAGAGGCATAGGGTTGGCATCAAGGTAGACAGTATGATTATTGCATGACTGATTTTATCCTTAGTTTCTTTTAGAGAAAGGTGATACTAAGTTGCTCCTGTGGGAAAACTCATTAGCACTGAAAATACTCTTGTTGCCAAAGCAACCCACCTCCACAGAATCTACACTTATATTCCAAACTGATGCCAAGGCAACCAACACCCTGGGCATACCACCTCCCAGATGAGCTTAAGTACTCAAATATGAGCTAGGCTCAGTGGCATATGCCTGCAATCCCTGGTTTGGGGAAGGATGAGGCTGCATTGTCTGACACCAATATGATGAACAGGGGACACCAGGATGTCTAAGAAGAGACAAATGGGCCTAGTTGGAAACAGAGCAGTTCAAAGATCCCAAGATGACAATTTGTGGGATTGGGCCCATGAATGACCTCTGTACTTCCAGGCTTGGCAAGATAAAGGGTCTCAGAAAAGGAAAAAAAAAGAATCAGATTAAGGTTATTTGATAAACCAAGTCCATATTTACTGCAAAATTTCATAATTTTGTTATGTTTCTACTGTTTTTGTTCTTTTAAACTTTTTATTTTGGTCAATTAGTCATGTCCAACTCTTCGTGACCCCATTTGGGGTTTTCTTGGTAAAGATGCTAGAGTGGTTTGCCATTTCCTTTTCCAGCTCATTTTACAGATGAGAAAACGGAGGCAAATAGGGTGAAGTGACTTGCCCAGGGGCACACAGCTAGTGTTTAAGGCCAGATTTGAGCTCAGGTCTTCCTGACTCCAGGGTTGGCACTATATCCCTATAAAACTTAAGGGTAGATAGGAGTGGGTGAATATTAAACCAATTAAAGGTAACTCTTGGTGTAAGCTTGGCATTTCTTGACACAAGAAACAGAGGGGAGAGAGTCTATGTGGAACTTCCCCAGCTACTACCCAGAAAACTATCAAGAAAGTTTTCTTGATTGAAAAAAATAAATGAATGACGACTGAGTGAATTTGTTAGTATCTCCTTTCAGCCTGTTCTGCCAAGTTATCCCTTTTCAAGTTAATGATGTGCCAGAAAGAACCCTGGATAGAGTCAGGATTTCTGGGTTCTAGCCCCTACTTTTGTACAAATTGCTTAACTTTTCTCACTCTCAGATTCTTCCTCTAGAAAATAAATTTGCAGGACTAGACAAACTTAATTTTCTTCAGCTCTAACATTCTATGTTCAAAGGTCCTTTGAAATAACTAGTTAGGACAGAACAAAAGTGATTAATAAGGAGATGAAACCCAAAAGAATTGAAGTGATAATAAAATAGTCAGCTCCTATCAATTAGTTCAAGACTCCAGGCCCATACAAATGACATGCCAGGTTATAGAAACAACATATGTGATTGCTGGATGCCTGTCAGGGAAATTCACAAGATTATCTAGAACAGAGGAGGGGGATCACAAGACCTGAGGTTGATAAAAATCTCAATTTTTAAAAATAGGAAGAGTGTGGCATTTCCAGATTGCAGAATGGTGAGCCTGATATCAATTTCTGGAAACATTCTAGGATGTATATTAAAGAGATGAATTGTGATCATTTAGAAATGGAAGGAGTGATCTTTGAGAGCTGGCTAAATGAAACATTTCCTTTTTTAAAATAGGATTAGTGGATTTGCAGTTCTCTGTTGAAATCTCAATATGCTATACCTATGGCATTTCATTACAGCTCATCCTCCCCCACTCCCAACACTGACATCACATCACAGTTGGGAAAAGGCACCCCAGGCCCAGTAAATGACAATAGAACAGGAACTGGTAAAAGCCTCACACAAGATGTATATAGCAGGGTGATAGTTCTAGACTCCTAAGGGATGTTAGTATGAAAGTTCCTGTGATATAGACTTGAGGGGTATGGGGGAAGTGATGTCTTCTCCACTCTGCTCCTGCTTCCCATGTGACACCTGTTTCTCTAAGTGCCTTCCCACCACTTGTTTTCTCCATTAGATTCCCCTTGCTTTGCCTGTTTCTCCATGAAGCCACCAATGTGTTTGCATCCTCCTTCACTTCCCAGAAGTGAGCAAGCTTGTTGCTTGGTAATTATAACTTACATATAGAAATGCATGAACACGTGAATAGTCAGTGAGCACGTTGTTCAACTGTGTTAGTTAAGAGACTCTTGCTACGTAACAAATTTATGAAAGTCAGAATCCCTCTCAGTTGGCTGGTCCTTATGATTCCTATCTCCAGTCCTGCAGTCCTAATTTTGGGGCATTACCGATTCTGTATCTGCCTGGTTTCCTCCTGGCTTTCTGATGATCCCCCATTTCCAGCCCCAGGTGGCTCCTTACCTGGTACATATTTCCAGGATCACTTTGTACTCTTGGTGGTCTTGATCGGATGCTGGGTCATCATCATCTACAAGGGGTAAGTCCCGTTGAGGGGTCTCTAGCTTCTTTGCTGGAGAGGCCAGTCCAAGTGGGGGTTGAAAGCGGTGCCTCTCAGTTTTGGGTTCCTTGAGGTTCACAAAGAGCTGGAAAGCTGGCTTGGCCACTGGGTCAGGCACATTATAGGTTACATCAATCTGTCCCAGCAGAGAGAACATAGATAGCATTTAGCCACCAAGAGCTCTACGTGGAATCTGGGTAGCTTGCACCCACTGTGACTCCACAGCCATGGACACACATCTCAGAACTCTTACCTAAGGCACGGATTCTCTATGGGGCATCTTTGACAAGCAGCTATCCAATCTCTGATGGAAAATCGCCTGTGATTCACTAGGGAAGCCCACTCCAGTTCTGAACAGCTTTCATTTCTGCCTCCAAGGAACTCCCACCCCCTTGTTCTAGTTCTTTGCTCTGGAGACATTCATTCATTCATTCATTCATTCATTCATTTGTTTATTTTTTTGTGGGGCAATGAGGGTTAAGTGACTTGCCCAGGGTCACACAGCTAGTAAGTGTCAACTGTCTGAGACCTGATTTGAACTCAGGTCCTCCTGAATCCAGGGCCGGTGCTTTATCCACTGCACCACCTAGCTGCTCCACTCTGGAGACATTTAAAATGAATCTAACTTCTTGTCCACTGAGTAGCCCTTCAGACACTTGAAAATAGCTTCCTATTCCCCGAAGTCTTCTCTAAATAAGTATCCTGAGCTCCTTCAGGGGCATGAGTGTTGGGAGAGAGAGGCAGAGGCTCTCAGCCTATCTTTCCAGCATGATCTTCTACTACTCTTTTATAGAACCCTGCTCCATCCAGACTGGGCTCACCATTTCTGGAACATTCTTGTACTCTCCTGTTTCTGTTTCTGCCATTCTAGCAACCAGCCTAGAACTGTTTCTTCCCCTTTTTTCCCTCTCAGTCACTGCAAATCCTGCCCATCTTTTGAGAATGTCTTTCATGACATTCTCTCTGACTAATGATAATAACAACAATAGCTTATATTGATATAAAATTATATATAATAAAATTATATTAATATAAAATTAAAGTTTGCAAAGTACTTTCCTCATAATAACCCTGTGAAAGAGAGAGAATGCAAGTATTATTATCCTCATTTATAAAATGAGGAAACTGAGGTTAATAGAGTTGAATGAATTACCCAAGAATCCACAGCTAATAAGGGTCTGATCCAGGATTGGGAGATGCCCAAGGAGAACACACCCATTACTTCCTGAGCTAGTATACTCTACTTTTGGATAGCTTTAATGTTTTGAAATTTCTTCCATAAATCGAGCCTCTTCATTACTTTTGTCTAGGGATGCTGGTTTTATTTCTAGGGTCAAGTAGAACAGGCAATAAATTCTTTCTCCCATTTCAAATACTTGAGGTCAGTAAGCCTCTTCTCCAGGGTAAATAGCTTCAGTTCCTTAAATGAATCTTCCATAAACACAGTGCTGACCTTAGTGGAAGAGGACTGTCACCTCCTAGACGCTGTCCCTTCCTCAATGCAACCCAAGGTCCCGTTGTTTTAGCAGCTAATTCATACTGAACTTGTAGTCAGTCCTCCAAAACCCTCAGCTTTTTTCATATTGAGCTTGTAATACATTAAAGCAATTGGCATCTTGATTTTTCAGATAAACCTCTAACCGTGCTTACGATCATCTTAGACTTTGTGAAGTTGACTTTTTGAATGCAAGTGTGAGACTTTATATTTTTCTTCATATAATTTCATCTTCAATTTTATCCAGTGTTCTAGCTTAATATGTTCTAGGAAGAAGCAGATGTTCTCAAATCCTACATAAACTTCTTCTGGGTAGTTCTCCTCTATCTGCTGTGTTTACCTTTGGAAGCAGGATTGCACCCAGGGAAAGGAAAGCTAGTCAAGTTGCTCTGGGTCCCTAAACTTTGTAGGTATGTATGTGGGGAAGAAAGGAATGAAACAAGCATTTATCAAACATTACTATGTGCCTGACACTGTGCTAAGCAATGGGGATACAAATACAAGCAAAAAGACAGACAGCCCCTGCCCTCAAGGAGTTTATATTTTAATCAGGGAAGAAAACACACAAAAGAGGGTCCAATGGGACCCTGGGTTGCACTGAAGGCATCTTGTGTGGGGACATGGTTTCGAAGTCCAGAAAGTCAGAAGGGCCCAGTCTGGCTGGCTCTATACCTGTCTTGTAGACTTCAAAACCATGCCTCAAACACTGGCCCATTTAACATCTGAGGTCTCCTTGCCTGGGAGTCTCCAACTACCCATGAGACCTTCTTTTTTTTTTTTTTCCCTTTGCAGGGCAATGACTTGTTCAGGGTCACACAGCTAGTGTGAAGTGTCTGAGGCCGCATTTGAACTCAGGTCCTCCTGAATCCAGGGCCAGTGCTTTAGCCACTGCGCCACCTAGCTGACCCTTCTTGAGGCCTTCTTACTCTAGAATATCTCTGCCAAGATGGCTCCCTTCTCTCATTGGTGAAATCCTCTTGGAGCCTATATTAGAGCTGTCCAAAAGCAGAGCATGTTACCTCAGGAATCACTGGGGTCTTGTCAGCTGCACTTGTCAAGCGTGTTGTAGAGGGGATCGCTGTGAGGGTATGGGTAGGACTAGATCATCACTGAGGTCTTCACAGGGGGTGATTCAGAGACAGGGCAGCCAGTGTGGTAGAGTAGAAAAGCTGTTGAACCCAGGTTTCCAATCCTGGCTCGGATGCCTAGTAGCTGTGGGATCTGGATAAATCACTTTGCCAGCTGGTTTAGGTAGCAGTGTGGAGAGATTGGCATCGAGCCATGCACATTATAAATGAGGGTAATAATACATATATTCTCAGGGCAGCTAGATGGCGCAGTGGATAAAGCACTGGCCCTGGATTCAGGAGGACCTGAGTTCAAATCCGACCTCAGACACTTAACACTTACTAGCTGCATGACCCTGGGCAAGTCACTTAACCCCAATTGCCTCACCCCTCCCCCCAAAATACATATATTCTCTTTCTCACAGATTTGTTATGAGGAAAGCACTTTGCAAACTTTCAAATATATATTAAGACAAGCTATTACTGATACTATCATTAGTCAGAAAGGATGGCAAGAAAGGAGGTGAGCTTTGATCTTGGCTGGATCTGTAGAGATTGAGAGAAGACAGGAAGAAAGAATTCTAGGCTAGCGGGAATGGCAGGAGCAGAAACAGAGACAGGAGAGTACAATGAAGGTATGTTCCCGAAATGGAAAGACCAGTCTGTCTGGTGAGGAAATGGAGCTGCAGGTGAAGTGATTGCTCCCAAGATCACTTGGCCTTCATCTCCCCCTAGGATGATGGCAGCCCTGCCAATTCAAGGCCAATCAAGCTCTGCTTTTACCCAATGTGCTGGTGACTATGGGCTTAAGTTGGAAATATTTGAGAGGCTCATCAACAGACAAATGGCCACTTTCTGATGGCGAATGGAGCGGGGTTTGTCCATGGCCATGGATATTTCGATTCAATTTTCCAGAGTTACAGAATATAGGTATTGGAAGAGACCAGCTGATCAACAATCCCATTTATAACATCCCCAGCAAGTGATCATCCATCCATCCATCCATCCATCCATAACTTGAAGAAGTCCAATGAGGGAGAACTCACTACCTCCTAGGCAGTCCAGTCCTTTTTTTTTTTTTTTTTAGTGAGGCAATTGGGGTTAAGTGACTTGCCCAGGGTCACACAGCTAGTAAGTGTTAAGTGTCTGAGGCCAGATTTGAACTCAGGTACTCCTGACTCCAGGGCTGGCGCTCTATCCACTGCGCCACCTAGCTGCCCCTCCAGTCTTTTTTAAAATTTATTTTTTGTGTGGCAATGAGGGTTAAGTGACTTGCCCAGGGTCACACAGCTAGTAAGTGTCAAGTGTCTGAGGCTGGATTTGAACTCAGGTCCTCCCAAATCCAGAGATGGTGCTCTATCTACTGTACCACCTAGCAGCCCACCAGCCCAGTCCTTTTTGGGATAATCCTTATTACTAAGACATGTTCCCTTCTCTCAAGCCTACATCTGCCTCTATCCATTTTTCACCCATAGCTCCCAGGAGGTATTGGGCCTTTGCTGCCAAGCATAATAAATCTAAGCTCACAACAGCAGCTCTTTCTAAAATCAAGATAAGTATCACATTCCCACTGAATCTTCTCTTCTCTTCTGCAGCTTAAACCCCCCCCCCCATTTCTTCAGTCGGTCCTTAAACAGCAGGTTTTCTCATCTCCTCACTGCCCTGGTTGCCTTTTTTTAGGAAGCTCTCCAGCTTTCAGTGTCTTTCCTAAAATGTAGGCTGCATATTACAGACCAAATAATCCCATCATTCTAGCTATTGCCCTTGAAACAACTGGAATGTAAGAATATTTCAAAGGACTAAGTTGCATCAATTGCCACAGGGCATTATTTTAAGCCACAAAGTACAGAAAATAGAGGTAGGGTGAAATTTTTTATTTCAAAGTAAAATTCTAATAAAATTTTTGTGTCAGTTGATGCACTTGGCCTGTCTAATGTTAATGTGGCCTAGGACAGACTCAGCTTTTTTGGCTGTCAAGTCAAATATAGCATTGACGTATATTGAGTTTGTAATCCGCTCAAACTCCTCAACTCAACGGGGAATACAAAAACAAATAAGAAACCAGCTGGTCTAGTTGAGAACGAAGATAGTGACCCACCAGTTGTTTTAGTTAGCAGTGTGGAGTAATTGGCATTGAGCCATGTATGTTCTGCCCCAGGCCCCCTTGTGGACAAAGTGCACTTTTGCAATTTATTTATTTTTGGTGGGGAGAGCTATTAGTCAGTATATGCATATTGGGTGGAAGGAAAACTTGACCGGCCTTGAATTGGCAGGGCCGGCATCATCCTAGGGGGTCCTAGAAGGCAATGAAGCTGGGGGAATAATTACCAGTTGTCTCCAAAGAAAACTGGCAATGCAGAGTTCTGCTAAAGAGTGAGACATGGGGAGGTAGAGGGTGGGGGGAAGAGGAAGAGAGAGAAGGAGAAACAGAGGAACAAAGACTTCAGCATCCTTTTCTCACCTGCATCAGGCAACAGCCTTCTCCCTTAGCGCTAACAAAGAGTCCTGTGGGAATACTAGGGATCTGCAGAAAGAAGAGGAAACATGACTTTCGTGATTCTTACTTAAAAGACACAGGAAAACACATTCCACGCAAGGACTCAGGACCTATTTGACTCAGTGTGTATTTATCACAGCCAGCTATGTGCCAATACTCCCCATCAAAAAGCCTCAAGCACCCTCTGTGATGAATGATGCAACTGTAATTATGTCATCCTTAATTCATAAGTCATGTGTGTCCACGCCTAGGGAAGGGCCTTGGAGAGAACAGCTCACAAGGCTTTGTGCATTATCAAGCTCAGCCTTCCCCTGACACAGGAGACGCTCCTTAGAGCTAGGACCTGGGTTGCTTCCCATAATCCTTCTTTAGGGAATTCACACCCACCAGCTGAGAACAGCATTTTCTTCCTCATGGCTGCAGTGTGAACGGAACCAACGTACCACCGCTGTCTGCAGGACCTTCTGGTTGGACTTGTTCAGTTCGAATGTCTCCTGGTAGTCTAGGTTAGTTGATGCCAAAGAGATGGTGAGGTTAACTCCTCCAATATAAGACAGGATAGCATATTCAGCCAGGGCCTGCAGGGCCACACATGTGTCCTGTGAAATACAGATCAAGAATTCACAGTATAATGAAAGGACTGTATAACCTTTTTTTTTTTTTTAAGCAGGGCAATGAGGGCTAAGTGACTTGCTCAGGGTCACACAGCTAGTAATTGTCAAGTGTCTGAGGCCAGATTTGAACTTAGGTCCTCCTGAATCCAGGGCTGGTTCTTTATCCACTGCACCACTTAGCTACCCCCAGCATAACCTCTTTTTTTAAGCTTCCTAGGGAGTATGACAGTCATTATGACAAGAAAGACATGGAAATAGGAGATAAATGTGCTATGACAAGCTGATAACTGGAATTTTTTAATTGCACCAGAATCTTTTTTCCATTTGCACCCGGTAACAAAATCTCCCTGCATCCCTCAGAAGCTCCCCCAGCTACCTGTAGTCTCTCAAAGAGAAGAGGGCCATAGGCCTGCTATAGGCAGACTTAGGGTGTAGTGTTCTATAGGTTACCAGCCAAGGCAGCACAGTATGGTAAGACCCCAACCTGTGTTTGCTAATTGGGTCACCTTGGTCATGACCCTTAACCTCACTCTCAGTCGTGGGAGCTCTATGAGACACTCAGCTCAATTACTCAATAATGGTGAGAAGTAACATCATGGTCTTCAAGGAGAAGGTGGCTTTGGTCTGTGAATAGAAGCACAGTAGGGGGGATGGGGTGGCCAGGCCAGGGAGGGGGAGAGACCCCAGCCCTTGGTCATGGGCAGATCAGATTGGGACTGTTCTGTTCAGTGACAGGACCACATTCTAGAACAGACACTGATGAATTGGAGCCCATCTGGAAGAGGGTAACCAGGATGGTGAGGACACTGGGACCAGGTCATTTGATGACCGGCAGACGGGCTGAGGCTGTTTAGCTTGGAGAAGAGAAGATGTGGGAAGGATATGATGAAAGTCTTCAAGTATATAAAGACTATCAGGATACTTCTTTTCTTTTTTTTTTTTTGGTGGGGCAATGAGGGTTAAGTGACTTGCCCAGGGTCACACAGTTCTGAGGCCAGATTTGAACTTAGGTCCTCCTGAATCCAGAGCCAGTGCTTTATCCACGGCGCCACCTAGCTGCCCCAAGACTATCAGGATAAAGGAAGATTTAACTTCTTCTGCTTGACCCCAGAGGGCAGAACTAAGAGCAGAGTGAAATGTAGCTGAGAGGCAGATTTCAGCTTGGTATGTGACCAAATTGCCAAACAGTTAGAGATGTCCAAAAGTCCACCAGAGTTGCTTTATTTGGGCAGCTAGGTAGCATACTGGCTACAGTGCCAGGCCTGGAGTCAGTCAGCATCATCTTCCTGAGTTCAAATCTGGCCTCAGACACTTACTAGCTGTTCCCCTCGGCAAGCCACTTTACCCCGTTTGCCTCAGTTTCCTCACCTGTAAAATGAACTGGAGAAGGAAATGGCAAAGCACTCCAGTTTCTTTGCCAAGAAAACCTCAAATAGGCTCATGGAGAGTTGAACAAGACTAAAAAATTACTGAACACTTGAACCTTCTGGGGAGGTGATGAGCTCCCCACCATTAGGGGTCTTTAACAGAGGCTGAATCATGGCATGCTATTTATGTTCTAGATGGGATTCCTGCTTAGACTGGGGTTGGACTACAAGGACTCAGGTCCCTTCCAACTCTGATTCTCTATGTAACATAGGAATGACACTCATACTCCCTATGTGATGGGGTTACTGATGAGATCATAGATTTAGAGATGGAGGTGCCTGAGAGTTCAGTGAGTTCAAAACCCTTTTCATTGATAGATGAGAACACTGAGCCCCAGAGAAGTTAGTTCACATCCTGGTCCTCTTACTGCCCATCCAGCGCTCCTCCCATGATTCCTGCTTGTGAAATGGATCGGAAAACCCTAAACCAGGAGCCATTATTGTCATTCCAAACACGGACTCGCCTGGGTTGATGAGAACCCCCCAAGCGCATTTCTCTGCTGCGACAGCCACTTCACCACTGGCAGTGCTGAGGCCACATCTCCCAGGAGCGTGTAGGTCAGTAAGGCATAGGCTGTCATCTCCACTTCAGCCGAAATAACTGAAAGAGAAGGAGCCGCTAATTAGAGGAGGGAATTCCATTCCGAGCAGAAGCTACCTGGCAGATGGTCTCTCCACAAAAGTAGAGAGTCTGGGTGGTTAGCATAAAGAGTCCATGCTAAGCAAGGATAAAGATGCACACTGTCGTCTCAGCTATGGACACAGACACACAAAAGACAGCTGGGGATACCAGTACCTGATTGAGAAAGTCCATCATTAAATCCCATAAATGTGTCCTCATCAGTAACAAGTGTTCCCGTCAGGCTCCAATGTGTGAATCCATCTGGAATGACACAACAGGATTTTTTAAAAGTAGCTAAAAGGTAGCCACGGTCCCAGAATCCTAGGATGTCAGGGTTGGGAGAGATGCCAGAAGGCACCTGAGGCAACTGGACTGAACAGAAGACCTCCAAAACAGGGGATTCAGCTCTCCGTCTAGCCTGCTGCCCTGCTTATCCGCATCTGAACCAGCACATCCAGACTGGACTGTCAGAAAAGTGTGCCTAGGGTTTGACTGTTCTGACTGGTGAGTGACTAGTCTACTATATTGAGTCAGCCTGACCACTGTACCAGACAGAGGTTCACCTAGGATCCAGCCATCTTGCCATCTGCAGGGCTTCCTGCTTTGCTTATTATCCCAGCTAGAACAGCCCCTCAAGACCAGACTGCTCCAGCCTCTAGGAAGGTGCTGTTCTGATAGGTGAACAGCTGCACACATTGCCTCAGCTAGGCTCTAACCAGCCCTAGAGTGCCAGAGCAGGCCACTGTCTGACTGCTTCCAGCTGTTTGCCCCAGCCTTCCTATCACCTCACAGATACCTTCCGTTTGTTCAAGGCTTCTTCATATTTTTAGCTGTGTCTGACTCTTTGTGACCTCATTGGGCTCTTCTTGGCAGAGATCCTGGAGGGATTTGCCATTTCCTTCTCCAGCCCATTTTACAGATGAGAAAACTGGCACAAACAGGGTTAAGTGACTTGTCCAGGGTCACATAGCTAGCAAGTGTCTGAGGCCAGATTTGAACTCGGGAATATGAGTCTTCCCGACTCCAGGCTTGGTGCTCTAACCACTGTGACACCTAGCTGCCCTTCATATTTAGCCACCTTTTTTAGCTATATTACCCTCCTCTCTGCCCCTATACTTATACAGTTTATTTTTTTTTGCGAGGCAATTGGGGTTAAGTGACTTGACCAGGGTCACACAGCTAGTAAGTGTTAAGTGTCTGAGGCCAAATTTGAACTCAGGCCCTCCTGACTCCAGGGCCGGTGGTCTATCCATTGCATCACCTAGCTGCTCCTAGAGTTTGGTTTTTTGAAGTCAGATGTAGGACCATACACTTATCCCTACTTGAATTTCATTTTTAGCATATTCAATCCATTCCTCTTAATGTTCCCACAAACACCTTGTAGGGAAGAAGGAAAGACTCCGAAGGATGTCGAGGTTATCCACCCAAATTGTTACCTCAAACCCTCTCTATCTAAACTTGAACTCGTCATTGTCACTCCAAACCTTCCCATCCTCCCCACTTCCCTATTTCTGTTGAGAATACCACCATCTTCCCTCATGGTTTATCACCTCAGAGCTATCTTCTCTCTTATCCCCAAATCAATCATCTTGTCAAGTCTACACTGTCTGACATCATTTTGTGACCACCCCAAACCTCAGCCTCCCGTATCAAGTATCTTGTATCACTGTACTACTGTATCAAGAGGTTGTTCGGCATTTATTGACCAGAAGTAAATGAACACGTCCTCACTGACCTTACAAAACAGATTTATCATCACTGCCTCCCCTTTTGTTTTCTGTGTCCCAGACCTAGAGAAATTTGGCAGAACTGTTGAGACACACACTGGATTCCCCTTGGGGACATGTACCCATAAGCACAGATCCCAAGGGAAACTCAACTCCACAGTTGTATTGATCCATTGCAATCATGGCTGGTCTGTCTCCTCTATCCCTCCCACAAGGTTCTCTACTCCAGCAGTCTCATGAGAATTGTCTCAAAAGGCCAGTGGAGAAACTGTGCTCACCCTGGTGACAGAGGTGAGCTCAAAGCAGTCCCAGCAAAGGAGAGAGGTTAGGACCCTCTTTGCATCTACCAGATACAAATGCTGCCATCTCATACCTCCATTCACCTGGCCAGGTGAGCCTTCTTTGTGACTCTACCACTGGATTTCAGCTGAGTTTTTGTCCAAGCTCTATCAGAAAAACACCCTTGCATTCCTGGCTATGAATTCAAATAACTAACAAGGATAGTTAGGCTTTTTTTTTTTTTTTTTTTGATGGGGCAATGAGGGTTAAGTGACTTGCCCAGGGTCACATAGCTAGTAAGTGTCAAGTGTCTGAGTCCAGATTTGAACTCAGGTCCTCCTGAATCCAGGGCTGGTGCTTTATTCACTGTGCCACCTCACTGCCCGATACTTAGGCTTTTAAAGGAATAATTTTAAATATACTGAAGTATTACTATAGTGTCAAGCATGAAAGCAGGTTTGTTTTTATTTGTACCCTTTCGGTATTTCCTGAAATGATAAGACATGGATTATACAGTTACATTGATATGGGTCACCTTTATGGAAGAGGCCATGTCCTTGTGGCCTTTGCTGTCCCCCAAACAGGGCCTTGCCTCGTATATATTTATGGAGGTGATTATAGTTTTATACAAACTGGGTATATTTTGGCTCTAGGAGACATAGTGACTGAGCTGAAAGGACCTTGTTAGAAGGTCCCCCTATTAAGAAGAAAACTTGAGGGGCAGCTAGGTGGCCCAGTGGATAAAGCAGTGGCCCTGGATTCAGGAGGACCTGAGTTCAAATCTGGCCTCAGACACCTGACACTTACTAGCTGTGTGACCCTGGGCAAGTCACTTAACCCCCATTGCCCCGCAAAAAAAAAGAAAAGAAGAAAACTTGACACAGGCCCCAGAGAGGGCAGAACAATGAGGTTCCTGTGGAGTTCTTATTCTCAGCCATTTGCCTTTAAATGGATTATTCCCAATTCAGAGCTAGTTGTTGGGAAAGCCTAACTGGGAAACATGACAATTCCAAGCCCCTTCCTCCTCCCCATGAGTTATTACTGATACTGATAGAGATTTTTAGGTCTAAAAGTTGGATGTGGGAGATAGCTTGGCATAGTGGGTAGGGGGCAGTCCTTGGAGTCTTGAAGACCTGGGTTCAAGTCTTGTTTCTAGTTTGCATGACACTGGTCAAGTCATTGAACCTCTTATGGTCCTAGACAACTATTTAAAACTATAAGTTATAGAAGTGTTGCCATCTATATAATTAATAGAGTTTCCATATCAGGCATTCCCCATGCTAATGAAATTACAGATGTAGACAATAAAACTCCTTAGGTTTTAGAAAGCGCTTTTCCTATGTAAAGATCACAATAGCCTTGGGAGGTACTTATGGGAAACATCATTCTAGCCATCTGACAGATGAGGACACTGAGGTTCAGAATGAAGAAGTGACTTCCCTGGGTAAGCAGAAGAGAGAGTCAGGATTCAAACTCAGGTCCTTTGACTCAAAGATGGAACACTTTGACCATGCTACACTGCCTCTCCTCTGGAAAGTGTTATCATCTGACCACGTCACAGTGCCCAGGACTTGGTCTAGTAGTTTCCTCCTCCCAGGCCTGAGGCATTTCATCCACTGAATGAGAGGACAGACTCTGCTTTCTACAGCCCTCTCCAGCTCTAACATGACCCTGTGGCTCTACACGTCCATTCAGGTCAGGGTAGGGGTGTTGGGGTGGCTTGCGGTCCACTAAGGCCACCCACCCAGATTACCTTGTACAATGGCCAGGCTGTTCAGCTTCCGAAGGACAGCAGGGGCTGCTGGACTATGTAGGAGAGTGAGGCAGTAAGCGGTGAGGGCACTGCTATATGGGTCTTCTGCTGAGTATAGGTGGGACTCCAAAAAATGCTTTGCTTTGCTAATAGCTGCTTTTTCTTCCTAAATCAAGAGAGAGAGAGAGATAAAATCTTTTTTTTTTTTACTCTGTTAAAATATTTGTTTCCCATGGAAGACTTTTTTTAAAAAAATTATTTATTTAGAATTTTCCCCAAGTTACATGTAAAAACAAATTTTCACATTGATTTTGTAAAACTTTGTATTCCAAATTCTCTTCCTCCCTCTCTCCCCACCCTTCCCTAAGAACTCAAGCAATTCAATATAAGTTATACATGTGCAGTCATGCAAAACATCTCTACATTAGTCAGGTTGTGAAAGAAAACTGACAAAATAACTTTAGAAAGAGGAACTAACAAAAAAATTATACTTCAATCTGTATTCAGATACCATCAGTTCTTTCTCTGTAGATGGATTACATTTTTCATAAGTCCTTCTGATAGCATCCTGCTCATCATTTCTTTCACAGTTACTATTGTTAACTGTATTACCCTCCATCCTATTCCCCCCTTGATGAGAGATAAAATTTTTTTTTTACAATTTACTTTTTTTTTTTTTTTTGGTGAGGCAATTGGGGTTAAGTGACTTGCTCAGGGTCACACAGCTAGTAAGTGTCACGTGTTTGAGGCTGGACTTGAACTCAGGTCCTCCTGAATCCAGGGCCGGTGCTCTATTCACTATACCACCTAGCTGCCCCGAGAGATAAAATCTTAATAACAACTCTGTACTTAAACAGAGCTTTAAGATTTATCAAGTACTTTCTTCACAACAACTCTGGGAGGATTTTAATTATGTCCATTTTCTCTTGGTTGTTATTGGTCTAGACCTATGATATCATCACTGTGGGGAATCCTTTCATGTGGAAAGTACCCCCACAGTGAAGCTTGGCAATTCATCTCTAATTTAAAATCTTAAAGAGATGACCCCTGAGGGCTTTACCCATGGTCAAATCACTAGGACCTGTCAGAGGTGGGGTGTGGAACCATCTTTCAGACTCCAACATCAGTCCTCATCCTTAGTCTTAAAGAGGGGAAGTGATTTGTTCATGATCATACTACTACTAAGTAAGAGGAATGGCAGAATTGTGGGACTTTCAAATTAGAAGGAACTTCAGGAGCCATCTAGATCAACTCATGCTCCAAAAAGAATCTTGGCTTTGCCATATTCACAAACTGTTCCTAGTTCTGCCTTCTGGAGACAAGCAAATCCTATGCCCTTGCACATGACCACCCTTAGTACACTTGGAGACAAATACAGTTCTGCCCCCCACCCTGACTTTTTCTCTTTTCCAAGCTAAACTTCTTCAGCGTGAAGATTTTGCATCTAGGTGTCTCCTAACTCTGAGTCACAAAGATGTTTTAATGGGTTACCCAATGTAGATTTCATCTCTTGCTCTTGGTCCTTCTTCTGGCTCCTCAGCCTTATATTAGCACAAACTGTCAGACTTTCTCCTTTGGATATCAATTACTCATTTTCTGTTATTGCTTATAGCTAGGTGGCACAATGGATAAAGTGCCAGGCTTGGAGTTAGAAAGACTTATCTTCCTGAGTTCAAATCTGGCTTCAGAAATTTTCCTAGCTGTGTGACCCCGGGAAAGTCCCTTAACTTCTGTATAATGGTGATAATAATATCACCTAGCTCCCAGGGTTGTTATGAGGATCAAATGAAAATTTTAAAGCATTTGGCACAGTCTTTGGTACATTCCTTTCTTTTGGAAATTTCTCAGATCTGTCTGTCAAAAACTCTCATTTAATCACATTCTCATTGCATTATGTCCCATACCACTCAGATTGTGAGCTCTTTGAAGACAAAAGACTGAGGTGTTTTTTTGCCTCTCCCCCCACTCCCCTTCCCCCAATGTCTATATCTTTTGTGTTGAGCAGAGGACTTTGCTCACGGTAGATGATTAATAATTGCTGAGCTGATCTTCATTACACTGGAAACTTCTTGAGGGCCGGTCATATCTAAACTTTGTATGTCCCCCAGCACTTACTAGTGTTCTGCATAATTAGTGAATGTTTGTTGAATTGAAATAAACCAGACAGCAAGCTTCTTGAGGGCAAGACCACATATTAGTGATTTTTTCCATCCTCCCTCCCCACCCCCAACACAGAACCTTGCACATTTGAGATAACAACAATATGTTGATTGATTCCCTTGAGAATATTAGGAATCCCAGAATTTCAGAGCCAGAAGGGCATTCAGTACCCCATACCAGAACGAGAATCCCTTCTACATCATCTACAATTAGTGGTCATCTAAGCTTTGTTCAAGACCTTCAAAAGGGGGTATTCCATTCCCTTTAGGATCGCTTCAATTGTCAGAAAGTTTATATCTTTGAAACTTCTACTCACTTCTCCTTTTTCTACCCTCTTGGGTCATACAAACAGGTCTAATCTCTCTTCCACAAGACAAGTCTTCAAATTCTTGAAGATAGCTCCCTGTGAAGTTTCTCTTTGCTCCATCTCCTCCAACAGATCCTCATATGGCATGAAGTGGAGACCCTACACCATGCTTGTTGACCTCTTCTCCACACTCTCTAGCTCATCAATGTCCCTTCCAACCCGTGGAACCCAGGACTGTCACAATACACCAAATGTAGTCTTACCAGGGCAATACACAGAGGGCTGTCACCTATATTTTTCCTTCATGCAGCCCAAGATTGCATTAGCTCCCATTCCTTATCAATGATTCAAATTGGGCTTGCAGTCCATCCAACAACCCAAAATGTTTTCAGACAAACTACTATGTAACCATGCCCCTCCCATCTCATCTCTCTAAAGTTAAGGAATATGACTTTTACATTCTTATGTTTTATCTTATTATATTCAGCAATACACTCGGATTTAACCTCTTTGGATATTGACTGTCAATTGCTATGTTAGGGATCCTTTCTAGCTATGTGGGATGTGCAAATTTCACAGAATTTCACAGGTGAAAAGGGCCTTTGGTGGTCATAGTCCCCACTCTATGTGGAAAGGAATTCCTTCTACTCTCTACCTTCCCAGTGGCCACCCAGGCATTGCTTTATGACTTCCAATGGAGGGGAACTCACCATGTCCTTAGGCAGTCCATTTTGTTAGTTTTTCTTTATATCACGATTAAATTTGCCTCTCTGTTAACTCCCATCCACTTTTCCTGGTTCTGTCTTCTGGGGTCAAACAGAACAAGTCTACCCCCTCTCTGGGCAGCTAGGCCCATCTACATCTACATCTACATCTACATCTACACTCTATCTACATAGTAGATAGAGTGCTGGGCCTGGCATCAAGAAGACTAGTCTTCTTGAGTTAAAATCCCACCTCAGACACTTATTAGCTGTGTGACTGTGGGCAAGTCACTTGATTTGCCTCAATTTTGTTATCTATAAAATGAGCAGGAGGAAATGGCAAACCACTCCAGTGTCTTTGACAAGAAAACCCCAAATGAGGTCATGAAGAGTCAGACTGAAAAATAACTACATAACAACATTCCCTCTTTCACTCGACAGTCATTCGAGAGAGTTCTAGTGTTTCCTCTGCATTGTCCAGGTGTAACATCCTCAGTTTCTTCACATAATCCTCCTCTGCCATGAGCTTGAGTCTCTCTACTAGCTTGATCACTCCATCTGGATACTGTCTAGCTTGTCAATCTGGTTCCTCAAATATGACGTGCAGAACTCAACACAACAGGACTGCTGCCATTCCCGGGGTTTGCATTACCAAGGAACCCTTCCTTCCTAGTCTTAAAATGGTCCCATGAAAGCCCCCTCAGTGTCCGAGACTGGTCCATCTCTAGCAGCTCCCGTGCCTGCAGCCACGGCAGTGGAGGAGGGACACGCCACTTACTGAACTGGCCAGTGGAAGCCTTGCTCTGCTTGGCCCCGGAGCAGAACTGGGAATAAAAGGCCGAGAGATGCAGACAGAGAGGCAGATCCCAGTTTGACAAAAGGAGCAATTTACTAATAGTGAAAGTTGTCCAAAGTGCGACAAGCCGCTATGGTGGATAGTGAGCTCTTTGTACTAGAAGTCTTCTAGAGGAAGCTAGATAGGCACTCATAAAGGATGCAAGAGAAGGAACTGATGCTTAGACGTGGTCTGGAGTGTGCTTGACCTGGGTTCAAATACTGTTTTTGCAGGCCACTTAAACTCCCCAGGCCTCAGTTTTCTCATTTGTAATATGAAGGAGTTTGATTAGATTGCCCTTAGGTCCCCTCCATCTCTAAATCCATGATCTCATGACCCTTGATCCCCTGTCCAACCCAGAGACTCTGACTTAGGAATAAAAGTTATTAATTCTTTTAAAAAAAGGTCTTCTTGTTGTTGCTTAGTTATTTTCAGTCATGTCTAACTCTCTGTGACCCCTTTTTGGGGTTTTCTTTTTTCCTTTTTCAATCAATATTATTTTTCCCCCCAGTTACATGTAAAGATAGCTTTCAACATTCATTTTTATAAGATTTTGAGTTTTTAGGGTTTTCTTGGCAGAAATACTGGAGTGGTTTGCCATTTCCTTCTCCAGCTTGTTTTACAGATGAGGAAACTGAGGTAAAGAGGGTGAAGTGACTTGCCCAGGGTCATAGGCAAGTATCTGAAAGTTACTGTAGAAAAAGAAACCAGGGACAAACATTCAATGTGCTGAACTTTAGATTTAGTACAACATTTTCAATATGCTCCAACCAGAGGAATATGTTAAGAAGGTAATTGCTATAAAGGAAAAAGAAGAAAGAGGCTGCTAGGCATCCTTGCTATGGGAAGCCTCAGGGGCCATGCTGAGCAGTTTAGACTTCCCCACTCACAAGGCTCTGAAACTCTCATCCATTCCTGTGGGATTTTTCTTTCCTCTCTGTGAGGGCTCAGGATTCCTGAACTTTCTCTCCATCTCTGAGAGAGTCATGCAACAGGAGGAAGATTAAGCCTGGGGGCTGGCAGATGGCAGGGGTCTAGAGCAGGGAGGTGAGTCAGGAACCTACATCCAAGCCTCCTGTGGGGCGGTTTGGAGAAGATTCTTCTCAGAGTCTTGGGAGGTCTGAGAGGCCCCTTTGGAGAATCTCATGGCAGCCATGACACACTCATACCACTGGACAAATGGCCAAGCCCTGCTTGGACAGGCAGATTAGATTACAAACTGATTTGATCCTTTTCCAGTACTCATCTCAGGCATTCTACAGAAGTGACAAAAGACATATAATCCCAGGAGCTGACAACTTTGTTGAGGACAAGAATCACACACACACACACACACACACACACACACACACACACACACCATGCACACATACACGCAGCTACACACACACACACACATACTTTCTCTTTGAGTGCAAGGATTATTTTACTTTTGTATTTGGATCCCCAGAGAAAGCACAGTGCCTGGCACATAGTAGGAACTTAATTAATGCTTGTTGATTAATTACTGACTACACGAAATAACTGGAGGATAATTCAAGACAGGATAGTCAAGGCTTGTTTGGGTGATACCAAGTGCAGGGCACAGACAAGTGGTCCATAAAAATGAGATAGT
Source organism: Dromiciops gliroides (assembly GCF_019393635.1). Taxonomy (NCBI): domain Eukaryota; kingdom Metazoa; phylum Chordata; class Mammalia; order Microbiotheria; family Microbiotheriidae; genus Dromiciops; species Dromiciops gliroides. Next base: position 58,332,898 of record NC_057861.1, on the reverse strand, counting down.
GAAGATCCAGGTGTGAAGAGGCCTGGGTTCTAGTCCCCACTCTGCTAGGTAGCTTTGTGTAAGTCAGTCACTTAATCTCTAGGACTTGATTTCCTTTTTTATTTTATTTTTTGTTTTTGGGTTTGTTTTTTTTTATTGGTGAGGCAATTGGGGTTAAGTGACTTGCCCAGGGTCACACAGCTAGTAAGTGTTAAGTGTTTGAGGCCTCCTGAATCCAGGGCCGGTGCTCTACTGTGCCACCTAGCTGCCCCCGATTTCCTTATCTTTAAAATAAATTCGTTGAACCTCAGATCACACATAGTTAGAGCTGAAAAGGGAGCTCGGAGATTGATTATCTAATACATCTCCCTGATTTTTGCAGATGAGGAAACTGAGGCCCAGAGAAGAAAGGACTTGCTCAATAGTCATCCATTTATTAGCTCACATATTCATTCACTGGACATTTATTTAGCCACAGGGACACAAAGAAAATCCTTTTCCCAAGGAACAGATGTTCTATTGGAAGAAATGATAGGTACCCAAATAAGTGAAAACAAGGTATCTTCCAAGCAGATCCAAAGGGAAGTAGACCCTGGTGTTAAGGGGATCAGGCTGGGCTTTCCATGGGGGGGGGTGGGAGGGGACAGTCTGTGGTTTGTCTGACTGTAGAAGGTGGAGAGAGAGGTTCAAGGTTCATTTGATTTAAGGCTGGCAGGGACCTTAGAGATTGTGTTGTTAAGTGTAGGATCAAAGGATGTCCGAGTGAGAAGAGGCCTGTAAATCTTGGAGATGCAGTCCAACTACTTTATTTAAGAGATGAAGATGAGGCCCCGAGGAGGTAGAGGGACTTGAGGAAGGTGGCACACCGTGCCAGGGGCAGTGGGAAAGAAAAACACGAGGCCAATGATAGCGGTGCTGAGGGCAGGCAGGTCTCAGTTCTGTTTTCCGTGCTGCTTCTGACACAAAGGAGGGCAAAGCAGATGCCGGAGAATAATAAGGTCACATGATGTCTGGGTGGGGGTGGGGGTGAATGGGGTGACTGCATCCTGCAATCATGTTTTATGAACTGCGATGACCTCGCCACTCAGGAACACAGTTCAGATCGTTTATAGAAGCAATGTAATTGTACTTGATGTATTTTGTTTCCTTTCATTCCTCTGGGGTATGACCTTTACTCGTCTCCCTTGGCTCGCTTGCAGAGCGAGCAGCCCCGACACTAGGAGCTGTTTTGCTGCAGAAATGGGGGCCTCTGCGGTGGGCTCTCCCCTTGTGGAACCTGAGCCCTGGTTTGTCCAGAGGTGGGGAGCAGCATCATGAGTTGAGCACAAGACCAGGGGCCCGATTAGCCCTAGAGGCTTGAAAATAAAGGAATCCACATTTGGGTCTCCACTGTAAACCAGAAAACATTGCCTGATGCCTCATAAGCGTGCTCATATGCAGCTTGGGAGAGGCCAGGCTGCTGAGAAAGAGTCAGAACTGCCGGACAGCACTTCTCCTTTTCTGAGGGAGGCTGTAGGGCCACCCGAACAGCCCAGGTAGGGCAGCCCCTTCAGGATCCAGCCCTCTCACCTGGCCCTCTTCTCCCAGAATCCCAGGACCTCAGAGTGGCATGGCACCCAGAAGACATCCAGCCCGACCCTCTGACCAATGCGTCCCTGAACACCTTCCCTCATCCTGGGCACCATCACAGGGAGCTTACAACCACTGAAGGCAGCTAGCTTGATCCACTTTTGAACTTTTTGGATGGAGGAGTTCTTTCATCCTTGTACTGAGTTGAAATCTGCTCTTCTGCCTTTACTTCTCCCCAGTAATCCTCATTTTGCTCTCAAGAGCAGATTCTCTCTTCCACATGAAAACTCCTCAGATGTTTACACAAGTGATTATGAGCTACAGAGTCTTCTCAGGCTAAACCACACCTGCCCCTCCAGAGGATACTAGTATTACATTACTTTGAGTCCTCCCACCCCACAGAGGCAGGTTAGCCTTTCCTGGACCCACTCTAGTTTGTCTATGTTCTTCCTGAAAGATGCCACCCAAACTGAATGCCGACCTCCAGATGCTGCGTGTGGAGGGCAGGGCAGCTGGGCGGGTGGCCTCCTTCCCCTTTGTCTACATATAAACATGCTGAATGTTTTGCCCAGAATGTCACCACACTTCTTTGTGGGCTCAGAGACCACAGCAAGATTATCAGGACCATTGTTTCAGAGTGATCCCTCTTGGAGGTCTTACAAGCTGATCAGAGATACAGTTGGGATTCATAAGATGGAGCTTGCTAGAGGACTGCTGAGTTTCCTTCAGACTCTAAGGTAATCGGATTCTCTTGTCATTCAGTTGTGTTGAACTTTCCATGACTCCACTTGGGGTTTTCTTGGCAGAGATACTGGAGTGGTTTGCCATTTCCTTCTTCAGCTCATTTTACAGATGGGGAACTGAGGCAAACAGGGTGAAGTGACTTGCCCAGCATCATACTGCAAAGTGTCTGAGGTCAGATTTGAACTCAGGAAGATGAGTCTTCCTGACTTCAGGCTCGGTGGTTTTTTCACTGTGTCATCTACTTGCCCCTAATCTGATTCTGTAAATATTCTCTAACTCCTTTACAATATCCAATTGTTGAATTCTTTCCTTTCCTTCTCAGTTTAGCTCACAGGCTCCCTCTTCCATGAATCAGAAAGATACTCCCCTCCCCCAGTCTTGTGCCTCCTTTAATGTATTTATCACAGATCCAACTGGATCAGAATAATTCAGGCATATATCTCCAAGTTGTTTGAGGGCAAAGACCATACTTATATTGTATTTATATATTTCAGTGCTGAGGATATAGATGAATGCATTGCCTATGCACTTTACTGCATATGCTTTCAAAATGCTTGCTTGGTTTTTTGGGTGAGTTCAATCTTTTTAAGCAGCCCTAGTCCATCCAGATCTTTAGAGTCTCTGACGTGGTCTGTTGTAGGAGCTGGTGTTCAAAGGAGTGCAGCAGATGTCAGGAGACCACTTAAGTCTTGGGTACCACTCCCACCTAGGGCTGCAGAGGCCCAGCCATTTTCTTTTCTTTTCTTTTCTTTTGGTGAGGCAATTGGGGTTAAGTGACTTGCCTAGGGTCACACAGCTAGTGTCATGGGTCTGAGGTCGGATTTGAACTCAGGTCCTCCTGACTCCAGGGCCGGTGCTCTATCCACTGCGCCACCTAGCTGCCCCGAGGCCCAGCTATTTTCAAAGTCAAGGCAAAGGGCTCATAGGGCCATCCCTGAATGTATGTTGTATTTGGAGACACTTAAATTCCATTTGAATCACAGTTATCTCTCAGTTGGAAGGGACCTCATCTTATCCAACCTCATCTCTCTTCAACAATATAAATGATGTAGTCTGGGTTCTGATGCAAACCAGTATCCTTGTCTCATATGTAGGCAGTACAGAGGGCTGGACTTGGAATCAGGAAGAGCCGAGTTCAAATCTTGCCTCAGGTATTTCCTAGCTGTTTGACCATGGACAAGTGTTCACTTCTTCTCTCTCAGCTTCATTTCCCTCATTGGGAAAATGGGTTGTGAGGATGAAATAACATACATAAAGTGGTTTGTGGATATTCAAGTCCCTATAGAAAGGCTAGCTAGATACACAGATCCTTAAGTGATGCTTTGGATACTTGGATACTTCCACTGATTAGAGATTTCTTTGATATGGATACGTTCTCCAGTGGTGTTGATTGCAGTGGGTCTCTACTCTAGTCCACTCTTTGTCCAGGAGGTCCACTTAAAGGCTGGAGGCTTCCTCTGGGTCTCCTGACATTGCATGGACAATTGTGTAGCATGCAGGCTACCCTTTGGGTGACTTTAGAGACAGTGGAGTTCTATGGTACCCGGCTGTCCAGCATTCCCAGAGGAATGTTGATGTGACAAAGAGGAGTTTTGTTACAGGATAATTTCAGGGTCATACAAAGCACTACAACATTTCCCACCAGCTCTTCTCTTCCTCCTCATCCCTGGGCCATCTGTAGTGTCTAAGATAACTGATAGGGTCATCCAGCTTCCGGGTCATCAACTCAGCTGTACAGTAGTCGGGACAACAGGCATTCTTCCATTTGTTTTTTTCCTGTGTGACTACTTAGGTCAGCCTCTTTTGAGTGATTCTAAAAGCCTGCCTCCAAGTCTCGCCCTCTCAATGTACTTACTCATAACACACCCTGGGCTCATCACTGTTCTGGGGCTGGGTGAAATCGGCACAATGTCATTCCCACACCGGCGACTCTGGAAGACCTCACTGTCAGTCATCCCTCTTCCATCTGGAGCTGGACATACTCCACGACAGTAGCATATACCTTTGGTGAGCACACATATCCCCATTTTATGTCTTGCTTCTATGTTAAAGACCAGGGGGTTGTTGAACAAAATTATTTCTGTTATTACATTTTTCAAAGACAATATGTCCATGGAAGATGCCATGTTGGAGGAGAACACTGTACACAACTGATTAATAAATGTTTGAATCAAAACTGAAAAACACACAGATGGAAAGCCAAATATTCACAAAGATAGACACACACACACACACAAATACTCATGTGTAGACATGAATAGATACATGCAGGCAGGCCCTTACTCAGACATATGGGCAAATAGAGACCCTGTACTCAAACTGACACACTGATGTATACATACATACACGCTCCTATTTCAGACATTCACAAATGGAAAAACTCTTACATTTCCTCATTGATAGGCTTCAATTCTGACTCTAAGAGGACAAAGAGAAGCAAAGCTCATAACAAGTGACTTACAGGGTCAGAAGTCTGGTTCATTCCTTCAGGGACATTATTCTGACTTGGCAGCATAAGATACTGCTATTTTTTTTCTTGAAACCCTCTGATTTTCATGACACTTAAGCACTGAGTTCTTATCTTACTACTCTTTCTGTCTCCTTTATCCCTTTTTCTTTCTCTCCTAATTGTGGGGATTTCCCAATTTTCCCTCCCTTCTCCCCTCTCTTTCCATTCCCAAAGTGACCTTATCCACTTCCACAGTTTCAACTCTTAACTCTATCATTCAATCAATAAACATTTATTAAGCACCTACTATGTGCCAGGCACTGAGCTAAGCACTGGGAATAAAAATAGAGGCAAAAGACAGTCCCTGTTCTCAAGGAACTTACAATCCAATAGAGGAGACAACATGCAAATAAATATATATATATAAAGCAAACTATATATGGTATGAACAGGAAATAATGACCAGAGGCCACTAATCCCAAATCTATAGCTCCAGCTTTGACTTTTCTCCAGAACTCCAGTCCACACACTATGCTTCCTAAACATAATTTGAATGCCCAACTATCATTTCAAATTTAACACATCTTTAGTCCAAATCTTCTTCCTCTTCCTACCCAAATTGTCTTTATCTCCTTGTAACTTTGCCTTAAAGTTGCTCCTATTTGAGCCTTCCGGACCCATTCAGAGCTAATTTAATCTTATTTAACCATGACAGTCCTAAAGATATTTGAAGACCACAACATGTCTCTACCAAATCTTCCCTTTCCCAAGTCACAGCCTTAGTTCCTATGAGTACTCTCCTGGTGGCCAGTGTCATCATTGTGTCCCCTTTCCTCATTCTGGTGTTTCCTCTGGTCAATGTCCTCACCTAAAATGTGATTCTGCCACCTCCTTTACTCTGAACGACAATAATAGTCATGATAAATGACCCTTATATTTCAATTTAAGGCTTACAAAGTACTTTCTCATAGTAACTTCCCAAGCGAGGCAAGTAGGATGTGTGTTTATCCCCATTTCAAAGGTGAAGAGACCACGGGTTATAGGATCAGAGGATTATGGACTGAGAGCCAGAGGAGATTTTAAGCTCACTTTCTCCCAGGTTGTGACAGAACAGGGACTCAGTCCCAGTCTCCTGACCTTTTTTATTTACAATGCTGCTCCCTTCCCAACCACGTTCCAGAGAAGTTAAGGGGGCGGATGTTGGCTCCGATGCCTCAAAGCCAAAACAGGGATTAGAGGTAGTCTAGTTTAACCTCTTCATTTTATAAATGAAGAAAATGAAGCTGAGAGAAGGAAAGAAACTTGCTAATTATAATAATAATAATAAAATAATAAATAGGTAATAATAATAGCTAGTATTTGTAGTAATAGTGAACATTTATATAACTCTTTAATGTTTGCAAAGTGCTTTATAAATATTACCTCATTTGATCCTCACAACAATAGATACTATTAGTATCCCCCCCTTTTTTTGTGCTGGGCAGTGAGGGTTAAGTGACTTGCCCAAGGTCAGCTAGTAAGTGTCAAGTGTCTGAGGCCGGATTTGAACTCAGGTACTCCTGAATCTAGGGCCAGTGCTTTATCCACTGTGCCACCTAGCTACACCCTAGTATCTCCCTTTTACAGATGAGGAAACTGAGGCAAACAGGGCTAAGTGACTTGCCCAGGGTCACGCAGCTAGTCAGTATCCGAGGCTGGATTTGAAGTCAGCCCTCCCTACCTCCAGACCCAGGACTCCATTCACTGCATCCTCAGGAAAACCAGGATTTGAACCTGGGTCTTCTGACTATACCCTAGACTTGTGTTTCACCAATCTCTACATGCTCTCAAAATCACGTGGATTCACTAAACTGCTCTTGTCAAAAGAGAACATGAACATTTCCATAAACAAGGCCTGTGATCTTGAGGAAGCTGGCAGGGCAGTTCTGGGCCTGGAGTGAGGAAGATCTAAGTTCAAGTCAGTTAACTTCTGTTTACCTCCATTTCCTCAACCAGAAAATGGGGATACTAAGACCACCTACCCCGCCCCCCCCCCACCAGGGTTATAGTGAGGATAAAATGAGATAATATTTGTAAAGTGTTTAGCACTGCGCTGGGCACAGACCAAGTGCTATATGAACTCTTATTCCTTTCCCTACTATGGACAAAGGGTCCTCTCCCCATAGGGCCTCTTCTCTAGGAGACACATATATAGCTAACATGATGGGTCTCCATGACTAGACAACTCCCCTGGCCTTGGCCCCTGTGCCTTCAACACAGTCCACTACATGCAGAGACAGATGAAGCTGCAGCATTTGGGGGGACTGGGGGACATGCTGCAGTCACACCTGCTGAGCACGGATGAATTCAGATTATAGATACACATGTGGCACTTTCCCACGTCAATCCCCATCCCTCTATCTTAAACATACACTTACACAATTCTCTCTTTCCTTTGTCTCTTTCTCTTCTCTGTCACTGCCTCATTCTCTCTGTCTCTCTGTTTCTCTCTTTCTGTCTCTCTTTCTCTGTCTTTGTCTCTCTGTCTCCTCTGTGTCTCTGTCTCTCTCTCCTCTGTCTCTGTTTCTCTGTCTGTCTGTCTCTTTCCTTTGTCTCTTTCTTTCCTCTGTGGTTTTCTTTCCCTCCTCCATCTCTTCCCCTCTATTTCTTTGTCTGGTGGTTCCCCCCCACTCCCTCACCACCACTTCCCAAAGATGCTGGCACTCCTTGTCCCTTACCTCAGAAGCTATGCCTGTCTCCAGCAGAGCAGCCACCACATACGCAGTCAGCGAGATCTTCCCGTGGATCCCACCCTAGGGAACAACACACAATCTAAATGAACCCAGGTCAGAGGCACAGCTGTTGCCTCTGTCGCTCCATGTGCCTGAAGGAGTATATTTATGTGATAGTAATAGCTAGCATTTCTATAGCACTTTAAGGTAAGCCCTTTTATTACATATAATTGAGATATATTATCTCATTTGATTCTCACAAAAACCCTTGGAGGTTAAGTGCTATTTACCCCCATTTTATAGATTGTGGAAACTGATGCAGAGAACAGTTAATCACACAATAAAAAGTGACTGAAGAAGGAGTCAGTCTAGTTCACTATCAATTACACATCTAGAGGGATCTGCCTTTGTATGTATCAACAAAAACATTCAAAATTTATTAAGTACTGCTCATGTTTAGGGCACAGGCTATACCAGCTCCTTCCCTTTGATGAATGTTTGCTAGTCTGGTTGTGTCTACTTATGTCTGTCTGTGCTTTTGTGTATCTCTGTGCTTGTAGGTCTTAGCATGCTTGTATTTGTCTGTTTCTTTGTGTGTGTGTGTGTGTGTGTGTGTGTGTGTGTGTGTGTGTTTTGATTCCAGTTCAACACTGGTCCCTTGGCCCATCTGTCAAATTGGAATAAAAGGGATGGGTGCTTTGACTTCTGAGAAGGTGCTGGGACCATACCCCTTTCCCACCCTTTGTTGCTATGATTGGGTTGGCTGGTGCCCAAGAACCTTTCCCAATCAATCCTCTTCTAAAACTTCACTTAGGCCTAGGTCAAGCACCCCACTGTCATCTGATTCATAAGGAGATTCCCAAACAGGGGTGTGTTGGAGCCAGCTCTAACCAGCCCAAGCTAACACTTATATTTCTGGTTAGGGTTTTTGTGCCTCAAAAACGGGCAATTTCTACCAGAGGGCTTGCTTGTTTGGTTGCTCGTGTAGACTTAAGAAAGTTTCATGTAGAATCAAGTAGAAAGTGTGCCTGCATACAGTGCTCCAACCAGCCTGGTTACTAAACACTGACCAGCACACCCCTGTGTGGCCCTATAACCATTGCCTGAGCCCAACAGGAGGGCAGGAGAAGGCTGCACCAGGGAATGAAGTCACCACCAGCCTCTGGGCCCGGAGACTTGAGGATGAGGATGCCTTAAGGTGTGCAAAGTGCTGTATATTCATCATCACACGGGGCTCACAGCAGCACCAACTTTGGGGCCATGGATTCAGGGACATCTAAGGAAGGGCTTGGATTTGCCACTAAGACTCCCAAGAACAGAGTCACAGAATCTGCGCTCTTCAGAGTTGGAAGGGACTGTAGGACCCTGGGCACAGGGTCACTTAACTATAATCCTCAGTTATCATCACAACATGAGGTTAATACCAGCTGAGGGTCTACCTACATCAGATGGTCATCATGGGGTGCCTAATAAATGCTTGTTGGTTTGACTTGTAGACTCGAGAGTGCTGTTCTGCTTACCTGAATGTCTTTGTTTAATATTCTTCCCATAGCAGGAAAGGAACCATCTTCCTTCTGATGCTGAATGATCCAGTCCTTGGCAGACACCAACTCCTTAGGATCAATGAAAATAAACCCCCGTGACTGGGCAAAGGACTTCAGGACAAAAGCTGTTAGCCTAAAGCACACCAAAGGCAGACGATTCAGTACAGGTGCTCACAGAGAATCAAACATCAACAAGCATTTATTAAGCTACTACTATATTCCAGACACTGTGTTATGCTCTGGGGATACAAAACCAAAAATGAGGCAAATCCTGCTCTCAAAGACCTTATAATCCCTCCTTTGGAAGGGGTCGTGCACATGACTATTTATGCATATGAAACCCAGGCTTCTCTGGGTGTGGGGGAAGCCTTGAGGGCATGCCCTATTCTATCTAACATTGGCCCTCTGTGTCCCCTACCATGTGGGTGGGAGTAGCCACATTTTCTCTCTCTCTCTCTCTCTCTCTCTTTTTGGTGGAGCAATGAGGGTTAAGTGATTGGCCCAAGGTCACACAGGTAGTGTCAGATGTCTGAGGTCAAATTTGAATTCAGGTCCTCCTGAATCCAGGGCCGGTGCTTTATCCATTGTGCCACCTAGCTGCTCTATCACCTTTTATTCTCTACTTGCATCTATAAAATTGGCGAGGCTGCCTGCTCACTCCCTCTTCTGCCCTCAATTAAGCTTCACTCTGTTCAGCAACTCCCATCTGCTGTGCCCAGTGTGGTCAGCATGAACTCCCTCTCTTTTATTCTGGCTCTAAGAAATGAGCCTGGGTGTGGTTGTTTCTGTTTTGTGCTGTTTGTCCTGCTCAGTTCAGGTGCCAAAAGTGATCCCCATGGGATCCAGTGGTTCAAGCCATGGAGATCCCAGAGCCAGGACTGCAGGCAGGATAGTGCAGTCAGCTGGCCTGGTGTGGAAACTCTGAGGAGCCAGGGCACCTGGGACTCAAGCTTGGATTGGAACTGAAACTGTGAGCAATAGCAAGTGAGCTAAACTGTGAAGCTAAACCTTTTCTCTCCTCAGGGAGAGATAGTCATAAGGGAAAAAGGGATTATGCCACCCACGGGTAGTGGGGAGTAAGCTTGTATATTTGTGTCTGTGCTTTGGTAGTAAATATTCCCTTTTTTTTTCCTAGTGAGGCAATTGGGGTTAAGTGACTTGCCCAGGGTCACACAGCTAGTAAGTGTTAAGTGTCTGAGGCTGGATTTGAACTCAGGTACTCCTGACTCCAGGGCCGGTGCTCTATCCACTGTGCCACCCAGCTGCCCCTAAATATTCCCTTTTTAAAAGCTCCTGTACTACACATATCTATACAAACATATGTATGTATATGATAAATACAAGGGAAATTTGGGGGGAGGAAGAAACTAGCAGCTAGAAGGATCTGGAAAGGATTCATTCATTCATTCACTCATTTTTTTTAGGGCAATGAGGGTTAAGTGACTTGCCCTGGGTCACACAGCCAGTAAGTGTCATGTGTCAGGTCGGATTTAAACTCAGGTCCTCCTGAATCCAAGGCCAGTGCTTTATACACTGAACCACCTAGCTGCCCCCTGGAAAGAATTTATGTAGGAAGTACCATTTAAACAGTTTTGAAGGAAATAAGGGGTTCTAAAAAAAGTAGACATGAGGTGGGAATATGTTCCAAGCATGGAAGAGTCAGTGCAAAGACACAGGTAGGATATGGAGTTTCATGTGTAAGGGACAGGTGGACTGTCAAGTGCTAAGTTTAGAAAGCAGGAGTGAGGCCAGGTTGCAAAGGGCTTTAAAACAGAGTGGAGGTGGGGCAGCTAGGTGGCGCAGTGGATAGAGCACCGGCCCTGGAGTCAGGAGGACCTGAGTTCAAATCCAGCCTCAGATGCTTGACACTTACTAGCTGTGTGACCCTGGGCAAGTCACTTAACCCTCATTGCCCCGCAAAAACAAACAAACAAAAAATCCCCCCCAAAACAAAACAGAGGTTAAAGGAAGCCATTAGTTAATTGCACAGGGGAGTGAGATGATCAGCCTCAGCTTTAGGAAAATCCTTTGGGGACAGCTAGGTGGCGCAGTGGATAGAGCACTGGCCCTGGAGTCAGGAGGACCTGAGTTCAAATCGGGCCTCAGATGCTTAACACTTACTAGCTGTGTGACCCTGGGCAAGTCACTTAACCCCAATTGCCTCACCAAAAAACAAAACAAAAAACAAAACCAAACCAAAACAAAACAAAAAATCCTTTGGCACTGGGTGGATTAGAGAGGGGAGACACTTCAAATAACCAATCAATAAGCATGTATTTAGTGCCTGTTATGTGCCAGGCACTAGGGATATGAAACAAAAGTTGGAATAATTCCTGTCTTCAAGGAGCTTGTAGTCTAGCATGTTTTTATGTAGACACATCCAAAAGAGATACTAGGTCATGGGAGGGCATTAGCAGCTGCCAAGCAACAGGAAAGGACTCAGGTTGTGCTTGAGCTTAGCCTTGAAGGAAACTAGGGTTTCTGAGAGGTGGAGATTCCAGAGAAGGGGCCAACCAGTAGAAAGACACAAAGCCAAAGGAGAAGTGTGGTCTGTGAGAAACAGAAAAAAGCCAATTGTGCTGAACTATATAGGGCAGGCTATTGACAACAGTCTAGGCCAGAAGTGATAAGAGCCCAGGCTAGAATGGTGGCCAAAGGAGTAGAGTAGGAGACAGATGCAAGAGATATTGGGGAGACAGAAAAAACAATATTTGGTAACTGAATGGATAGATGGGATAATGTCAAGTAAAATGGCAGGTTGTGAACCTTGGTGACTACAATGATGGTGGAACCCTCAACAGAAATAGGGAAATTTGGAAAAGGGGAAAGATAATTAAGTTGGATTTTGCACATGTTGAGCTTGAGAAGCCCATGAGGCATCCAGTTTGAAATATCCAAGAAGCAGGTGATGTTAATAGGACTGGATCGATAGGGTCAGGAGTTACTTGCATGTAGATGATAATGGAACCCATGGGAGCCAGTGAGGTAACCAAAGGAAGAGGGTAAAGAGAAAGAAGGCCTAGCAGAGAGAAGTTTCAGTTTCCCAAAGACAACAAAGATGCATGAATCCACCTGGGATGTTGAAGGAATTCTTGAAGTGGCAATGGTTGAAACTAGATGATGTCTCAAGATCTTGTCTAACTCATAGAATCACAGAATATTAGAACTGCAAGGGATCTTAGAACATTAACATAGGATGTCAGAGCTAAAAGGGATCATGGGAAACAGAACACTCAATAGCAGGGCCAAGAAGACCTGTAGAGATTCAGCTTCTTTATTTTCCAGATGAAAAAGCAGAGGGTCAGGGACAGAAAGTGACTTGGCCATGGTCACCCATAAATCATGGCAGACCTGGGCCTCCTGGCTCCTCCTGTGGCCCTCTCAAGGGATGCCTCTCAGGGGATGGTTTGTTCTTTTCATTTACAAGGAAAATCTTCAATTTATAGATATTATAGACCCTTTAAAAATGAACTTTTGCAATTCATTTTTTATAGTTCATGTAAGAATCTCACATACACACATATTCTAGATACGGCCTCATTGTTTCCAAGGTATCTCAGTTGGGTCTTGGGGAGTTTGGCTAAGGCTCCGGGACTAGTCGTTTCCTCTGGAAAATCCTTTGGGTATTCTTGGTATCATTAAACTAAGAATTTATTTGGGGGGCGGTCTGTAGATTGTCATGTTTCCATGTCTCTCATGGACTCCACTTCTTTCACTGAGGCAGCTAGGTAGAGCAGTGAGCAGGGTACAAGAACTGGAGTCAGGAAGACTCTCAATTCAAATCCGACCTCAGATTCTTCCCAGCTGTGTGCCCCTGGGTAAGTTACTGAACCTCTCAGCCTCAGTTTCCTCATCAATAAAATGGGGATAATAATAGCACCTCTCTCCCTGGGTTGTTATAAGGAGAAAATGCTGCAATCTTTATAAAATGCTTTGTAAACCTTTAAGTTCTACATAAATGCTAGCTATTATGGCTATTATTATCATTACTATTAAAGGCTTGGTTTTCTATAGCAATTAAAAGTTTACAAAGTGTTCTTCTTACAATAACCCTGAGAGAGAGAGAGGGAGGGAGGGCGGGCGGGAGGGGCAGGGAGGGAACACACGCACAGGGAAAATTATGTTCATTTTACTGACATGGAACCTAAGGCACAGAATGATAGAATGATTTATTCATGTCTCTTCAGTTGGTTGCTATTAAAGCTGGCTAGGATCAAAGCTAGGTCAGCTGCCCTGACTTGTCAGTCCCATAACACCACAGTCAGCTTTCTGTGTGTGTGTGTGTGTATGTGTGTGTGTGTGTGTGTGTGTGTGTGTGTGTATGTGAGGCAGAGAAATATCATGTAAAATAATTTCTCTTCAAATGTAATACATGGAGAAAAAAAGCTTCAGCCCTCCCACTTCCAGTGACTTTCCCTCTCCCAGTCCTCATGGTGTTCTGTGACTCTTGACTGCATTTATCATGTAATGGTGTGTATTCCAGCCAGCTGTGTGGGTGTCTTATCCCCAACTGGACTGCCGATGAGGATAGGGACTGTCTTATCTAAATGTGATATTTTCCCCAGGATAGAGCCCTGGACTCAGCACACAGTCATCATTTAATAAATATTCCTTCACCTCATTTAATAAATATTCCTTCACCAATAAATATTCTTTCACCTCAGAGAATGAATGATTTTATGATGATACACAAGGGAATGGGGGCCACGAAGCTGGGCCAAATTGCAGGGCACAAGTTACATTTTAATTTGCCAAAATTTAGTCAAGAAGACAGGACTAATATCTCAAATGTGTATTTATACTTAAGTGGTTTGGCCTATTCTGGGGGGATGTATTTTGTAGGGGGTATCTGCTGGATTTCTGTTGGGATGCATTAACACAGATCATATGAAAAAAATTAAAAATAAAATCAAAGGGTTAAAACAGAAAAAAGATTGAGTTAATTTTTAAAAATCTGTTTATTAAAAAAAAAACCTCCCAAAACTAATTATGTGTATTCAAACAAAGAAAGAAACACCCTTACATGTCCTTCTGCTCTTCAGTCTTCCCATGTCAAGATACTGAGGCCACAAACCAAAGAAATGACGCCTCTGTGCAGCAAGGGAGAGCTCTGGCCTGTTTTTGGCCCTTGACTTATCAGGTTTATCGGTCCCCTGAGGAGGGGAGGGTGGGAAGCACCCTGCCTGGCAAGGCATTTTTTAAGTGTTAAGTAATTGTATATCACAAGATTTCCTATCTGGGGATTGAGCAGTGCCAGATCTTCAATCAAAAGGAAAGTTCATTATATCAAAAGGGGATGTAGCCATGTCATCAAAGTAAGCTCCCTTCAGAATAAGTTCTGACTCAGAGAAAATAACACAACTCAAAACTAAGCAACAGCGGCAGAAAACAGGGCCCAAGGCCTCAGCTGTTAGGGGGCTCCACCAAGCATGGAGGCGTCAAATCCCACCCTGAGAAGAACAGATGGGCCTGCTATCAGTGGAGCATTTGGCCTTGAAGAGTATGTGAAGACTGGGGCCAAATGTTCACTTGGCTTTGGTTGGTCAAGTGATGACTCACTCTAATGTGGCCAGGAGGATCATAAGTGAATTATACTGCCATGTCCATCTTCTCCTGCACATCTTGAACCTAGTTATGATTCCTGGAGGAACTTATATTCTATGAGCCTCAATTGCCTAATCTGTAAAATGGAGATAACCATGGCTACCTATCTCAAAGGGTTGAGAGGAGGGGTAAATAAGATAAAATGAGTAATTACCAACAATTACCGTTATTTTGATTTAGGGGATTCATGCTTTGATGAGGGAGGGGTTGGATTCGGTGACCTCTGGGGTTTCTTTCACCTCAAAGAGCCTATGATTTTATGATGATACACAAGGGAATGAGGTCCATGAAGCCAGGTCCAAGTTGTGGTGCACAAGTTACATCCTAATTTGCCAAAATTTAGTCAAGAAGACAGGATCTCGAAGAAGTCTAACAACAATAATAAGCTACATGAAAAGGCTTGTTTGGCAATTAAACTATTAGATATGGGGATCTTCTCCTAGAGATCATGCCTCCTGTCATCCCCATGCTCACTTATCTTCAAGCTCTGTCTACTGGCCTGTTCCCTACTTTCTACAAACATACCCAGGTCTCCCCCATCCTTAACAACCTCATGCTTGATCCTTCCCACCCTTCGATCATTGTTCTGTCTCTTCTGCCCTTTGGGGCCACACTCCTCAAAAAAGCCTTCTATAATGGGGGCCTCCACTTCCTCTCCTCTTGGGCCCTTCTTAAGCCCTTACAATCCAGCTTTCAGCCTCATCATTCCACTGACTCTGCTCTCTCCAAAGGCACTAATGAGCTTTAAGTTGCCAGATCCAATGACCTTTTCTCAGTCCTCATTCTCCTTGACCTCTCATAGCCTTGAACACTGTGGGTCACTCTCAGCACTCTCTTCTCTCTGGGTTTTCAGGTCACCGCGGTCTCCTGGTTCTCCCCCTACCTTTCTGACTGCTCCTTCTCTGTCTCTGATCCTCCTCCACATCATGCCTCCTAACTGTAGGTGTCTCTCAGGGCTCAGTCGTGGGCTCTCTCCTCTTCTCTATCTATACCACTTCACCTGGTGATCTCATGGATTTAATTACCACCTCCATGCTGATGATTCTCAAAACTACCTCTCCTGCCCCAACCTCTGCTCAACTCTAATCTTGCATCTCCATCTGCCTTCCAGACAGCTCGAACTGGAAGACCAATAGACATGTCCATAAATTCAACATGTCCAAAGCATAACTCATTATCTTTCCCTCTAAATTCCCTTTCTTTTAACTTCCTTATGACGGTCGAGGGCAACGCCGTCCTCCCAGTTCCCCAGGCTTGCAACCTAGAAGTCATCCTTAACTCCTCATTCTATCTCATCCCATATCCAATCTGTTGCCAAGGCTCACTGATCTCACTTTTGCAATATCTCTCAAATATGGGTCTGGAGTCAGGACACCTGGGTTCAAATCTCAGATGAAATAGTTACTAGCTCTCAGTTAACAAATATTTATTAAATGTCTACCATGTGCCAGGCACTGTGCTGAGAAAGGAGCTCTCAGGCAAATGGGGCAGCAACATGCAGACAATCACGTACAGACAATATAGCATATAGCATAAATCAGAGACAATCAAAAGAAAGAAGGCACTAGACTTAAGGGGGATCCGGAAAGGCTTCCTGTAGAGGGTGGATGTTAGCCATCTCTCTGAGCCTTATTCTGTCACTGAAAAATGGGGGTCATGATACTTGTATGATCCACTTCAAGGGATGCTGGGAAGAAAGTGCTATGTAAAAGTCCTACAGAAACAGAAATCCACACCATTCCTATGAGTGGTTCCATGGTCTCTCTTGGTTTACAAGGTATGTTCTTCACCACAACCCCATGAGGCACGTAAAGCATTCTCATTATCATCCCTGTTTTATACACAAGAGTCTACGCCACTTGTCAAGGTCACATGATTACTATTAAACAGCAGAGCCAGGATCTGTCCAAGGCAAGTATGACACCATAGGGATGTGTATATTGCACACTGGAAAGATGCCCACTCACAGTGTAAGTCCCTCTAGTTCATCCCACTAAAATTCAGACTTCTGCCCTCCCCTTTTCATTCTTCCCTCTCCCCCCACCCCTACCACCACCACACTCCAGCCCTGGTGAAAGTCACCAGCTTCAGAGACTTGCAGTGAGTTATGTCCAAAGTGGACATCAAAGTCACCATAAAAGTCCCCTTCTGATGTGGCATCTCCCTCCTTGCTGTCATTGTCCACAATTACCTGCCATGATACCAGTTTCCTGAACTCATAAGGTTCAATGGCCTGCTAATCTGTCACTGGTCACAGGAGTTGGGGTCAACTTCTTCTGATAGTTAATGACCTCTAACCCTCCAGAGCCACCAGCACCACTGCCAATAGCATGCCATAAGAACTGGGGTAGATTTGGGGGCACACCACTTCTGAAAGATTACGGACCCCTAATCTCTCTCTCCCCTCTCAATATCATCAACATGTGCTCTGTTGTGTCAAACCTGAAGCCTTCTGCTGCAGTTTTAATTATGTGCCCTCTCAGTGCAAATGGGAAACAGTGACCTAGAGTAGAGGAAAATGGGACGGGTCAGCTGTCTTTAAGTATCTGAAAGTTGTCATATGTTTGTTCTTCCTGGCCCTGGATGGTAGATCTTGGAGCCGTGGGAGAAAGTTACAGAGGAAGATTTCAAGTCAACATTAAGAGACTCAACACTGTGAGCTCTCCCGAAGTAAAATGAGTCATCTCCTAAAGCAGTAAGTTTACCCATCACCAGGGGTCTCCAAGCAGAGGTCAAATAACCCTTTGTCATAGAGAGGCCTCCTGCTCCACCACATGACTTCTAAATCTGAGATTGTCTGACTGCGTGTCAACAAAACTTGGCCTAATGGGTGCTGCAGGTTAAGTGTAGCCAGCAGGGGGCATAGACTACACTATACTGGTAAGACCTAGCCGTGGGCTAATTCTGGCCTTGAATGTTTGTTTCCACAAAGGTGGAAAAGAATTCATATGTAAACATGGCAACATCTCCAATTCTGACATGCACCTCTGAATACACAGAGACTTCCTGAGCTCTTTAGAACACTTGCCTAAATGTCGGGAATTCTGAGTTTAAGGCCTGACTGTGCTACTGACTTCCTGTGATATTGGGCTGTCTTTTTAACCTCCTAGTCTCAACTTCCTCATATTTAAAATGGAAATAATAACCGAAAAGAGCACAGAGCCATAGCTAGGAAGGACCTTGGAGGGAATGTAGTTCAGCCCCTCATTTCACAGTTGAACAAACTGAGGATGTCAGAAGTAGGATTTGAACCCAAATTTTTAGACTTCAGAGACAGTAGCCCTTGTTATGCTGTGCTTTGCTGTGGATACCTCCCTTCACAGGAATATAATGATGATAATGTGAAATAACGGGTGGGGCCGGGCTTCTGAAAGTGTCAAACCCAAGTACAAATAATAACAATTACAACAAAATCCAAGAGTTTAGTGTTTGGAAAGGTTCTCAGGGCCATCCAGTCTAACCCATACCTAAAAGGGAATCCCTACTACAACACATCTACTTCTCCACTCTAACATAGTGATCACCCAAACTCTGTCCAAAGGCCTACAAAGAAGGGGAACCTACCAATTCACAAAGTAGCTCATTCTACTTTTGTGTGGTTCTAATTATTAGGATGTTAGGAGGCAGCTAGGTGGCTCAGTGAATAGAGAGCTAGGCCTAAAGTCAGGAAGACATGAGTTCAAATCCAGCTTCAGACACTTACTAGCTGTGTGACCCTGGGCAAGTCACTTCACCTCTGTCTTAATCCATTGGAGAAGGAAATAGCAATTTTCACCAATTATTCCTAGATGTGTCTTCTGGAGCCAAACAGAACAAGTCTAATCACTCTTCCACATGACAACAATTAGGATCACAGAATCACAGTTAGAACTGGAAGGGACCATCGTTGTTAATGGGGCAGCTAGGTGTCGCAGTGGATAGAGCACTAGAGTCAGAAGGACCTGAGTTCAAATTCGGCCTCAGACACTTGACATTTACTAGCTGTGTGACCTTGGGCAAGTCACTTAACCCTCATTGCCCTGCCAAAAAAAAAAAAAAAAGAACTGGAAGGGACCTTGGAAGTCATGGAATCCAACCCTCTTATTTTACAGATGAGGAAACTGAGGCTAAGAGAGATTAAGTGACTTGACCATCTAACTAGTAAGAGTTAGGATTAGAACTCTAATTGTCCTCCCAACATTATAGTGCCTGCAGATTGGATTGGCATAGTACCCATACCTTTAACCAAGTCACTAAAAAAATGTTAAGCAGCACAGACCCTTGGGGTGCTCCCGTAGAGACCTCCCCCCAAGCTGACACTGCAGCATTAATGCCTACTAGAATACCCTGATTCTAGTCACCAAAGTTCCCTAGTTTGGTGTCATCTCTGAGGCCTCATTCTTACCCTACTTCTCTCTCTCTCTCTCTTTTTTTTTTTTTTTTAGTGAGGCAACTGGGGTTAAGTGACTTGCCCAGGGTCACACAGCTAGTAAGTGTTAAATGTCTGAGGCTGGATATGAACTCAGGTCCTCCTGACTCCAGGGCCGGTGCTCTATCCACTGCGCCACCTAGATGCCCCTTACCCTACTTCTTTAACCAGTTGCTGATTCTTGTTATTTCCATCCTTTCATCCATCCCCTTCTTCACTCATACAGGCAGTAATCTTCATCCTTGCTGGTCTGGATCCCCTTATTGGTCTCTTTGCCTAAAGTCTCTTTTCACTCCAATCCATCACTCTACACAACTTCAAGGATGTAAGTAAGCTCCTTGAGGGCAGGGACTGTTACTTTTTTTTGGTATCCACAAAAAATCTATAGAGCTTGGCATATGGGAGACAGGTAATAATTTATTTTTGAGTGATTGATACATTGAGTCCAATTATTTAAGCAGCTGAGGAGCTATCTCACTGTATTACTGTCTAGTCTAACTCTCTCCAACTTTCCCACAAGAAGACTATCAGTTATTAATGAATGCCTTGCTAAAATGTTTCATAATCTTTTTCACAAAAAGAAATAAGGTTAGTTATTATCTATTTTTTTTTTGGTGAGGCAATCGGGGTTAAGTGACTTGCCCAGGGTCACACAGCTAGTAATTGTTAAGTGTCTGAAGCCAGATTTGAACTCAGGTACTCCTGAATCCAGGGCCGGTGTTCTATCCACTGAGCCACCTAGCTGCCCCAGTTAGTATCTATTTTTGATGAAGCCATACTGGCTCTTTGTAATCATCACTTTAGTAGCTCAAAAGAAACATGAGATGCACATATCTTGAGACATCTCCACTCCAAATGTTCACGTGGATTATTTGTGCTGAACCTGTGGTAGAGCCCTCTGAGTTTGTATTGGTTTGATCAGCCACAGTTGGACACACTGTAACTTGACCCCAAAAGTGATATCATTTTGATCTTCTTCAGGCATTAAGGATGACAACAAACCAAGCAATCATCACTTCACTGAATGACAGGATCTCGGAATTTGAGAGTTGGAAGGGAACCTGAGCAGCCCTCTTGTATAAGGTGTGTCTGAAAGGAAGCCCCACTAGGAGAGACCTGACAAGCCTCTGTTCATCCAGCCTCTGGTCAAAGCTCTCTGAGGAAGGGAAGCCCCCATCACTTGAGGCAGCCTGTTCTGTTTTTGCACGATTCTAATGGTCAGGAAGTGTTTCCTGACATCAAGATTAAATTGCCATCTTTGCAACCTTCACTGATTGCTCTTTTTTATGTCTTCTGGGGCCAAATGGAATAAGTCTAATCCCTCCTTCACACGACGGTCTTTCAAACACTTGAATGCAGCTCTCACGTCCCCCTGAGTCCTCAGAAAGTGTTCCATCCACCAGATTAACATTCTCAATGCTCTCCATTGATCTCTACACAGACTCAAAGTGCTTCATTATTCTGATTGTCCTTATCTGGACATTCTCTAGATTATCAATATCTTTATTAATCTGTGACACCCAAAATACTCCAGAGCAAAGTACTCCAGAAGAGGCCTCATGAAGTCAGAGGATGGGGTCACTTTACTAGATCTTCACTAATCACTGACAATGATCAGTTCTAGAATATTCCTAGGAATTGAAGTCAAATTCCCTGGTCTCTCCATTTGGAGACGGCTCATCACTTTTTTGAAAAGTACTAAATTTCTCAGTGCTCCTTCAGTTTCCTCATCTGTAAAATGGGAGAACACTCCTCACAGGGTAATGATGAACAGCTTTGGTAGACTTTAATGGGATGTATGGAGGTGAACTACACTGCCCCATCCCAGTTCACATTTCTGTAATGACAATGACAGTGACTTACCACATGCTCCCTGACGCATCCCTCTCCCCAAAAGCACTGTATGAGCCATCTTGGCGCTTGTAAGTCAGCTGGCGCTGATACCCTGAGAAACACAAAGATAAGATTCTGTTGTACACAAGTGACAACTCAGTTATCCCCGGGAATATAGAACCTAAAATCTCTTTCATGTTGGCGATCCACTTCTTCTTTTACTAGGGCTGCCAACACACCACTAACAAAATATTCTGAGGTGTGATAGTTCTCTATATAATACTAGAATTTTAAAATTGGAAGGAGCTTTAGAGGTCAGCCAGTCTAATTCCCTGCCCCTGAGAATTCCTTGCTTGAATACATTCAGTGATGGAGAAATCACTATGTTCTGGGGCAGCCCATTCTATTGTCTTTCAGTTACGAATTTTTCTAGGGTCATAGGTCTAGAGTTAGAAGGGGTCTCAGAAGTCATCTAGTCCAATCCCTCATTTTACAGTTGAGGAAACTGAGGCTCAGGAAGGTTAAATGACTTGTTCAAGGTCACAAGGCAAATAAGCATCAGCAGTGGGATTTGAACCCAGGTTCTGTAGAGCCAGTACTCTTCCCACTCTACCACACTGTCTCCCTCTGGAGCTAAGATCAGCCTTCCTGTCATTTCTACCTATCACTCCTAGCTTGACTGCTGCCTTCTGGGACCACCCAGCACAGTCTAATCCTTCTTTACCATGGCAGCTCTCTAAATGCTCCAAAATACCAGTTTTGTTCTCACTCAGCCTCCTCTTCTTTAGGCTAACTAAACTCAGCATCCCCATCCTCTGGTCTCTCCATTCTCATCACCTTGCTCTGAAGTTTTCTTTAGCCTGTTGATCTTCCTCCTAAAATGAGATGCCCAGAACTAAACATAAGAACCCCAGACAGGGCTCCAACTAAGAAAGAGGACAGTAAAAATACCACCTCCAAACCTGCCATCCCCAAAGAGGAGTTTTGGGATATTCTTCAGGCTTAAAGCAAGGTTGTTAGATCGGGCTGCCCAGAACAATCCTCACCCTCAATATCCATTTGAAAAGCCCTTGCTAAACTTGGGCCAAGATTAAACAAAAATGCGTCCTTTTTAGCCCAATAGTTCTATACTGCAAATTACAAACTTTTTGACTCCCCCTGATTCCATGAAAATTTAAACTATCTGTATAGCAAATCTTAATGGGCAGGACAAATGAGCTGCATCATTCCAATAATATTCATGGGTGAAACTGGCAAGAAGATGACAACTCCATAAGATGGAACAAATCTGCCCACTTTTCCATAATGATCCATTTTCACTGTCAGTGACAGACAATCTGCTACTTTGAGTTCTTATCACCTTCGTTCTCAAAGTATCAAAAAGGCAGCAGAAATAGCACTGCAGCAGATACATGCAACCATGATGCTTCTATGTTGGGCTGGGGATTAAGCAGGCAGAGCTGTCAGGAACTTTTACTCTACTTGGGTTCATGAGTTCAAACCCATTCTCAGACACTAGCTGTGTGCCCCTGGGTCAGTCACTTAACTCCCTTTACTTCAGTTCCTTATCTGTAAAATGAGCTAGAAATGGCAGACTACTCCAGAATCTTTGCCAAGAAAACCCCAACAGGGGTCACAGTCAGACATGACTGAAATGACTGAACAACAACAAATGTTCAGCTCCCTTCCCTTGGAGGAAGAAGTAATTTTCTTTCAAACCCAACTGCCCCAAGAGCAGCCAGTTCACTTCCTTTGCAAGATGGAGAAATAAAAATTCCTCGCATTTATATAGCACTTACTATGTGCCAGGCACATAGTAAGCACTTTATAGTTATCTCATTTAATCCTCACAAGAACCCTGGGAGGGAGATGCTATAATTATCCCCATTTTACAGATGAGGAGAAACCCAGGTGAATGTGTTCCCCTTGCCTTGGGAAGTTGTAAGAAGGCATCTGTAACAGAGGACTGGCCAATGAGGGCTTAGCCCTAGAAGCAGGTGTAGTTGGGGAGGTCCTAGAAGAACCTGATATGGGGCATGGAAGGGTCTGTTCTCCATTTCGGAGCATATGCAGATGTTCTCTTACCATTTCTAGTAAGCTCACCATATGGTGAAGAAATGGACCTTTGGCTGGCTGATGGACTGGAACCAGGTGCATATTCAAAGGCAATAACTGGCCAAGGCTAGCCTCTGTTTCTTCTGTCCCTGGCTATGTTCAAGTGAGGAGGCAGAGGCTGCTGTAAGCCTCTAGGTGGGGAGAGGGAGCCGCCCAGCAACCTACTCTCCCCATGTGGGTTGATAGGAAGCCAGGAGCACACGGTCTTGTGGCTGCTTTGGGCCTTGTTGTGCCTATTCTTTCCTGCCTTAGGTGAAGGATTATTGCAGATGGAATAGACTAGGCTGTGACCTTGTGAGCTTCTAAAGTAAGAAAAGTGAGCCACCAGGGGTTTGGTGACTGCGGTCCATGCTACAGTCTATGAGCAGCTGAGCCCAGTGTGGTACAAAAAGCCCTAAGTGACCTGCTTGACACAGCATAGCAGCCAATCAAAGGAAGGCAAGAGGGAGTGACTCATCCATTGGTTATGCCATATTTGGAAGTAAACTTGGTGGGGGCAAATGTTTTTTGTAGAAAATGCTTTAATTTTGAGGTTACTATCCCCAGGGACCAAGGTGGTCTAAAGGAGGATGTGCCCCCAAGTATTGGGTAAAAAAATTTTTAATTCTATTCTTGCATTTTTTTTTTTTTAGTAATCTTCTCTTTGTAAGAGCTAACTGATTAAATGATACTGGGGTACTAATCACTGGTGACTGATATTGGAGGAAACACACCAGAATAGGGGTTGAAGCCAGTGGCATTAGAAAAGATAACCCATGATCAACTGTGATAGACTTGACTCTTCTCAGCAATATAATGGTCCAAGATAGTTCCAAAGGACTCATGATGGAAAATGCTCTCCAAATCCAGAAAAAAAAAGAACTATGGAATCTAGATGCAGATTGAACCACACTATTTCTATTTGTTTTTTGTTTTTCCTTTTTGCTCTGATTCCTCTTTCACAGCATGACTAATGCAGAAATATGTTTAATGTGATTGTACATATATAATCTATATCGGATTGCTCGCTGTCTTGGGGAGGGGGGAAGGAGGGGAGAGAGGGAGAAAAATTTGAAACTAGAAATCTCATAAAAACAAATGTTGAAAACTATCTCTACATGTAGCTGTAAAATAATAAAATACTTTTATGAAAAAAAAGAGGAAAAAAAAAAGGAAGGAAGAAAAGATAACCCAGGGGGCAGCTAGGTGGAACAGTAGATAAAGCACCGGCCCTGGATTCAGGAGGACCTGAGTTCAAATCCAACCTCAGACACCTGACACTTACTAGCTGTGTGACCCTGGGCAAGTCACTTAATCCTCTTTGCCCCAAAAAAGAAAAAAGAAAAAAAAATAAAGAAAAGAAAACCCAACAACACCTCAAGGATACCCCCAGGGAGATGAAGCCAGCCTTCCTCTAGGGAATGTAACTAGTTAATGTGAACTGGGATAAGGACCCCCAGAGTCTACAGTGGACTACAGAGCAATAACTCATCTTTAACTTCAAGCTCCCTGCCAGAAATCTTGCTCTGTGAGAAACAGTAGTATAAAATATATCCTAATCATACATATACTTTAGCACTTAGCTCTTAATTGCAATTACTTCCTAAAGAAAACAAAGTAAAGTGTGAAACACAAAAGGGCAAACAAAATTTTTAAGAAACAAGGTTTAACCGACCTGCACATCCCAAACTCTTGGGAAACATCCAGTTCAGAAGCATATATACTTTTCTCTCTTATGAGAGAGAGGGAAAGGGCAGAGAAGTGATGATCATGAGCTTGACCAGAAAGTTTTAGTAGACTAAGCTCAGTCCCAGTATAGCTCATATATGCTCTATCTTAGCTTGTGAGTCCTTGTGGCTACCAGCAACCTCCTGTTGGTTCTTCCTGCTGGCAACTCCTCACTGACCTCTGCCTCCCTGGCTCTTACTGCTTCTTGCTTCCAAAAGTTGGAAGGATGAGCTTGGAAGCCAAGGTTAGCCCCTTCAACAGTCCTAAGATAAGGGCAAAACTGCCTGGGGACAGGGTTGAGGATGAAGACATTGGGAAACTTCTGCCCAGATATGAAGGCAGCCATCTGTAGCATCCTGATCGCCCGGGCAACACTAACAGGAAATGTGACCAAGCCAGGCCTCCACAAAGTTGGGAAAAGACACTGAATCAGACCAAGTACACACCAAGGAAATCTATACTGGAAGTGACATAACCTGGAAAATGTTGGGTCATCATCATTTCATAATATATCTCAATTAAAAAATCAGTAGAAAGGGGGGAAAATCAAGCATGATACTAATATTAAAAAAGGCAATCGGGGCAGCTAGGTGGCACAGTGGATAGGGCACCGGCCCTGGAGTCAGGAGGACCTGAGTTCAAATCCGGCCTCAGACACTTAACACTTACTAGCTGTGTGACCCTAGGCAAGTCACTTAACCCCAATTGCCTCATACACACACACACACACACACACACACACACAAAAGGCAATCAAGAGACCAACAATATCTCTGAACCATATGCTTAATCCCTCATCTTTGTTGTTTGTCCTTCCTTTTCAAAGAGGACCAATGACATCATGGGTGATGGCTTGATCAGCTTGTGAATTGCATATAAATGAGGCGTAATTGTGTACAGTCATCAGCGTCACTCTTCTTGAGTCACGGAAGTCCAGTGGAAGGACAAAAGTCAGATGACTGGTGATGGCCCAGGATTCAATGGATGAGCTTGATCAGAAGAGTCCCCAATTAATTTAATTGGACTATAGGGTATGGATCTTTGGAAGAATCTGAGAGGCTTTTCCCCAAGCAGTGTGGACATGCCCACTGACACCTTGTTGAGAGGACACAGAGAAGTCCTGATTGGTTTTCAGTGGCTGGGATTGTTTCCAAGATAATTAAATGATTGGAACTCAGGAGGACAGGCTTTTATCAGAAAGCCACCTCTCTCCACTGGTGCTATAAAAGGAAGCCAACAGACAAGCTTGACCTCATTTGGGTTTCCTCTCTGCTTTGCCTCTTTTCTGTTGAGGAGACAGAGAACAAGAGTCAGTGGTGGGAGGCCTCCATGCTGCCTCCTCCCTCAGGTATCTGACAAGGGAAATGTAGGACCGATCGTTTGGCCTCCGTGGCTGGAGCAGCTCAGGAAATCCTGGGCCTTCTTGTTTTCTCCTTCTATACTATTCCACTTGATGATCTCATCAGCTCCCATGAATTCAACTATGATTTCTATGTAGATGATTCTCAGGTTTATTTGTCTAACCCTAATGTCTTTCCTGACCTCCAGTCCCACATCTCCAACTGCCTATTAGATACCTTGAACTGGATGCCCCATAGACATATTAACCTCCACACGTCCAAAACTGACGTCATTCTCCTTCTCTCCGAACCGTCTCCTCTTGCAGACTTTCCTGTTACTGTTAAGGGCACCACCAGCCTCTGAATCACCAAAACCTGGGTGTCATCCTCAACCTCTTATTCTCTTTCACCCTTCCCTATCCAATCAGTTGCCAAATACAGTGTATTTCTTATATATGCCCTCTGACACGGCTATTTGTATAGACGTTAGCTTTTGTTGTTGTTGTTACCTTGTCTCCAGAACTTCAGGACAGCACCTGACACAGAACAGAATGCTCACTGACTTGCTGTCTTGGTTGTCAGGGGCCCTCCCAGGTCCACAGTTTTGTGTTCTATGATTATCTGAAGGGTCTGAACTGGATGCTCTCTCCAGTTCTTTCTAGGTTGAACACTTATTGTTTTACTTGCAACAACAGTTATTTAAAGTAATGTTATTGAGCAGCTTCCTGACAAAGGGCAGGAAGCAGCACAGAATATACAAGGAAAAACTGAAAACGGGAGAAGGTGAAAAACAGAGGTTTGTTTTTTTTTAAGTCAGAGGTTGCTTCACCTCCATTAAACATGATTCATGTAAACCAAAAGCACATGGAAGAATGAAAGATGAAGTCATACATTGGGACTTTCAGCACTGCAGGTCAGCTTGGCACTGTTAGATGTAGTAGTGAATTTCTCCATCACTTTTTCCAGCAGAAGACAGATGGCTCTTTGTCAAAGATATGCCATAGAGCGAATACTTCCTTTGAATAACAATAATGATATATTCAGGGGCAGCTAGGTGGCTCAGTGAGTGGATAAAGCACTGGCCCTGGATTCAGGAGGACCTGAGTTGAAATCTGGCCTCAGACACTTGACATTTACTAGCTGTGTGGCCCTGGGCAAGTCACTTAACCCTCATTGCCCCATCAAAAAAAAAAATAATGATATATTCACAAAGCACTTGAACGTTTACAAAATATTTTGTTCACAATAGGCCCATGGAATCTGGTAGTAAAAATGCTTTTATGCTAGTTTTACAGATGAAGAAATGAAGTCTTAGGGAGCGCACACGACTTGTTCAGGGCCAGGTTTTGAGACCTAGCATTGGCACCATGCTCAGTAGAGGTAGATTGAATGATCTTTGAGATCCCTTTAAATTAGGAACATTCTTTAATCCTGTGAGTCTACAACTCTGTCCTGCACTGGCAAGAAAAACACACCACCAGAGGTTTTTGTTTATCCTGACAATAGATCCTTTTAATCATCCAATTATGAGAAGAGGGCTTGGTCTCTACAGCTTCCTTCCCAAGCTTGGATCAGGTAGCATGTAAACACTCTTTGCTTTGATTTCTTTTAATGCTAGACTTCACTGGGCAAGATGACAAGGCCAGGGCAGAGGGCTTGACCACCCTCCAGCAAACTCTTCTAAAATCAGCTTACGCCAACCAAGCTCTGCTCTCCAAATCACAAGACTTCGGGGTTGGAAGAGAACCCGGAAGCCATCTAGTCCAATCTACACCGGGCCAAGAATTCTCTCTACATTGCTAATAAGAAGTTGCCCAGCCTTCTGGTGAAAGAGAACCCTCTGTTTCCCAAGGCAGCCCATATCACTTTTGGAAAGCTTTCCTTGTAAATCAGTTTTTCCTTATACTGAAATAAAAGCTGCCTCTTTGTAAATTCTTCCCTTTGGGGTCAAGCAGAACAAAGCTAATCCCTCCTCTCTAAGACAGCCCTTCAAATACTTGAAGGCAGCTCTCACCTCCCCCGCCCCCACATCCTTCACTCCTGACCCCCATCTTTTCTTTTCGCATGCTGAGCCTAGTCAAGGGGCTAAAGAAAATCTATGAATATTGAGCTTCTAGCCAACAAAAGGGGAGGGGCATGCAGCCAAGAAATGGGAAGGTGGAAATGTCCGAAAAAGTCTACAGTGTCAGGATGGCAAGGAAGGAAGAAGGTAAGCGGATGTGTGGGGGAAATAATGCCAAAAGAACTGAGGAAGACGCCAGCTTAGCGTGGGCGCTCTCTCTCTCACTGTGACTACCTGTAGCCAGAACATTCAAAAAGTAAACATAGCGCTTCTCAGCTGGTGTTTGAGAGCAGCCCCCGTGATATTACTTATGTCAAATCATTTTATATCAGAAGAAGAGAAGAGCAAGGAGCACCTCCTCCCACTGAGGCTGCTATGAGGGCTGCCTGTGCCTAGGGATTGTTCTTTTTGTCTGTAAGGGTGTTGTTCATGTGTGCTGTGTATCCCCTGGAGAAGTTTTCTGTGCTGGGTGGTATACTGATCTGTCCCAAGTCCAGCACTCAGAGACCCCTGGGGGTGGGGGTGGGGTATGGGGAGGGACACCAACTGTGTCTGTCACAAGGTCATCAACGGCTGCTTTCTTGACAACAGATTTTGAGTCCTTCCTTCCCCTTAAAGCAGGTCTGTGCCCAAGGTAGGACTCCTTAGAGAGGCAGGGCCACTGGGCACCGTGGAATGGCATAGGGCATTTGTAAGCCTAGATCTATTTCAGAAAATGTGATCTCCCTTTCAGTGACAGGTAGTACTCAATCCAGATCGGCTTTCCTTTCCAATGTCTCCTGCATCCCCACTAAATGCCTTCTTCCTCTGAGAGCCAATGACTTGCCTTCCCACTAACCAGCTCAATTCAGGACACATCTGACAGGGCTCATAAATATTCTTAACCTTCTTCCCATTCTTGGTTCCTAAGACCACTGAATGATGGTTAAGCCTGTGTTCTGTGCATAGGACCCATCCTAGGGAGAACTGAGGCCAAATGGAATGGGAGAACACTTGGTGGGGGCACTAGCATGGCCCTCTCCTTGGAATACCTTGAACGAGGTAGTCTGTTGCTTCACTCTCCACCTCAGGGCTGAGCTGTCTGGTTTTCTGAAGGTATTTGAGGACAAAAACGTTGGGGGCAAAATGGATCATGTTTTGCTCTCCACAGCCAAAGGGCAGTCGCAGAAGGTTATCGAGATGATTCAGAGTTGGACCCATCACATCTCCTAAGAGAAACAAAAGAGAATCATAATTTAAGCATACAACTCTTGTCATGCTCCCTTGGCCTGGAAATTGCCTTCACCCTCTTCTGTGCCTACAAGAATCCTCAACATGGCCCAAGGTACACTTCTTCCAAGAAGCCTTCCTTGATCCTTTCAAGTTAAGTCAAATGCCTCCCTCTTCTCATCCCCCAACCTTTGTTAGCAACTCCCTTATGCACTTCCCATATCCTTCCTTGTACTATAGTCATTTATACAACAGTACATCCCACTTAATGTCGTTAGCATGCTCCATGAAACCCAATGTTAGGTGAAATAAGATTAGAGGGTGCAGTGAAGAACAATTCAGTTGAGCTTTCTGTTATGGTGAATGAGTTTTGCAGGGTCAGGACCTATGAGTTTATTGGTGTAGGGAACTCCCAGGAAGCAAACTCCCTCTCTCGATGCAGACTGGCATCTTCTCCCCAATCTAAGGTCCTACTGAGTTGTGTGGAGCACTGAGAAGTTGGGGACTTGCCTGGTATGGGTGAGATGCCTTGGGCTAGCTCTCTCTCCCTGGCCATGCTGGTTCCAGAGGATTAACGGCATTATTGTGGGATGATGTTGGTTAGGACAATGCTATGGGGTATATACCTATAATGGGCTACTGTGTATGCCCATTTGAAGGTGGGTCCCTATAAGGGAAGTAAGGGGTTTTGTTCTGTTTTTATATTCTTGGTGCCTAGCACAAGTCATGGCACAAAGCAAGTGCTGGATTAAATCCTTGGTGAATTGAATTGTTCTTCGTCCCCTGCCTTTCCCCAGTAGAATGGAAGCCTTTTAGGAAAGGACTCTTATCATACACATTCACTTCATTTCTGGATGCCTCATAGTCTCAAATGAAGGGCCTTGTGCACAGTGGGCCTTCAGAAAATAGGGGATTGAAGCAAATTCAACGTGGGCTGCCAGTTGTTCCGTGAATCTGACTCTCGGGAGGTAGTGGAACAGAGGTAGGATCCCAGGCAAGGCTAGGAAAGGTTCCCAAAGGGAGAAAAAAAGCCCTTATGAGCTTCCCAAATTGGTTTTTTGTTTTTTGGTGAGGCAATTGGGGTTAAGTGACTTGCCCAGAGTCACACAGCTAGTAAGTGTAAAGTGTATGAGGCCAGATTTGAACTCAGGTCCTCTGGTGCTCTATCCACTGTGCCACCTAGCTGCCCCCCAAATTGGTTTTAAAATAACTTAGCCTGTTCTCTTTTCCCTCTCATAAAATAAAATGAAAGATCAGAAGATTTAAGACATTGGCCTTAGGAGGAAAAACTCAAATATCTGCCCCTTGGTATTTCTCACCAGAAAAGAGTTTCCACCAAAGGAATCATATGGAAGTCCCCAAATCCAGCACTGACTAAGGGAACCTTTAAAGGTGGCTGGTTGGTGGCAGTCAAACTCCAAAGGGACGGGGAAGGTGGAAGCAGGCAGGAAATAGCAATGAGCCTTTGGGTGTGTTATAAGGCTACCAGTCCCTTTGGCTGGGGCTACCCAGGTGAAAAAAACTTAAATTTTTACTGAAATAGGCATCAAAAAGTGCTACTTTAAAAAAGAAAACTAGCAAATTTAAATGAGGGCTATGAAAACATGGGGCAAAAATCCCAAACCAATATCACAATAACAATTCTTCCCCAATGCAACACTGTGAGGTTCACTCAAGGCACATTCCTTATATCCATCCTATGTGGGAGGATGGCAAAGAGAACTTTCCTCATTTTACAGGTGAGACAGCAGAGAGTTTAAGGGACTTGTCCAGGGTCACTCAGCTAGTCTGTCAGTGGAAGTCAGAACTCTGGCCTGGGCCTCCTGCTTCTTCTATGACCTCCCCTCCTCACTTCAGCTTCCTGACACTAACCGGGAACAGCAAGAGCTTCCCTAGGCATCCCTAGGGTAATGTTTACTGGGTCTATCCCCAGGGAGTTATGCAAATGTGGTATCTATGTAATCAAGGGAGCTTATTCAAGACCCAGTCCTTCAGAGACCTCTCCCCGAAGTGTTTGATGGCTGACCCAACCCTGCTCTCAGGCTATGAATGTGTGTTTACCTCTGGGTCAACAAAAGAGAGAGAAGCATTACTTTTTTCTGTGCTCCTAGGAAAGCATTAGTCCCTGGTAGGGTCCTATCAGTCTCTGAGTGGCAAAAGGGACTCGGCAGACTGGTCAGAGCATGTTAGTTTATCAAAGGTGGCAGTCACTGATGAGAACTTGCCCCAGATGAGTCAGGCTAAACTTGTGTTTTCAGAGGGTAGTTACGATAACCTCCTCTGGCCCCTAATATCTAGAAAGGTTTGCCGAGGACTAATGCTCACACATGGCAGACCAGCTCACATGTGCTCACATGTGCTCACATGTGCCTAATTGAAAAAGGAAAGAGTGGATTTACTCAGGCTTTCTACCTGGTGGGATGTCTAATTTGGACCTAGTGAAATGCTGCTAATTTCCATTGGCTTTATGTAGCATCAAGTACCTATTATTGATGCAGTTGCTCTTTCTGATCCTGGGATCACATTGAGTGGGACTCCAAGGGTAAAGGCTTCATTGTGGTTCTCATCAGCCTCCTCTTTCCTCCAGATTTTGTATTCTCCCATGGATCCCCATCCCGTTGAGAAGCCAATGTACTTCACCTCTGGTGGCATGGGAAGGCCCCACTCTACAATGACAGACTCATTGGATGGTTCAATCCCATGGCCTATCTGCAAAGAGAGGGTCAATTTAATGTTTCCCGGCAGAAAATGCAGCAGCTACTGGGTTAATCCCTATGTTGTTGCAGTGAAGGCTCTTTCCTCCAAGAAAGTGACTAGAGATGCCTATGATAATACTTCAAGGATCCATTATGTGTTTGGTGTGGGTTAACTCCCTCCATCAATGCCACAACCCCTCTACCCCTTAGAAGAGGGCCTTCATAAATTGTGGAAATCCACCCCGCCCGCCACCATTTAGTGACCAGCAGCGATCTGGAGAGGAACACTTCCCCTTAGCTGGGCTTGTCCTTGAATTATCCGAGGTAAAACCCATGCCTCAAGCTTCTCTAGACTAAAAGCTTATACTCTGTCAGCAGAGGCTCCAAATACACTTTGGAAAATGTATCAGATGCCTGTTAGGAAGATGTTTCTCCATAATGTCCTCGGGCGACCCATACAATCCTTGCTAACCCAGATGCAGCCACCTTAGTGCTCAGAAAGGCCAATGATGTTGTTTTACATCAGTGGCTGAGGGGAAACATATGATAACAATATTAGTCCAAGCATCAGCAGTTTCTTTGATGTGGACAGCTCCTATGCTAACTCATAAGATAACCTCTCCGCAACTTGGTAGCTAATTTCTGGGACTGTGGCCAAAAAATGCATCAACCTGCAGCCAGCCTGGTAATGATCTGCTCAGATGGCGTAGTTTTTAAGAACCCAGGGTCACTTCCATGCCTCATGGCCCTGAGAGACAGGGCTTTAGTGAAGGAAGAACATTTCATTTTTATGTCGTGCTCAATGGTCTGCTGAGCCTAGAGTCAGGAAGACCTGAATTTGGTCTCAGATACTTACTAGCTGTGTGACTCTGGGCAAATCACTTCACCCTGTTTGCCTCAGTTTCCTCATCTGAAAAGTGAACTGGAGAGGAAAATGGCAAACCACTCTAGTATCTTTGCCAAAAAGACCCCAAATAGGGTCACAAAGAGTTAGATATGACTAAAAATGATTAAATAACAACAGTTTACTAATAGCTGGACTGACAAAAAACCCTTGGATGTATGTGGTACAAATACTGTCCACATTTTACAGATAAGAAACCTGGCATTCAAAGTCAGGTGACTTGTCGACATTCACAAAGCTGTTGGGATTCAAACAGAGATTTTGACTAAGTTCAGTGCTCTTACTATAATACCACATAAACAAAGATCATATAATCTCATTAAATGGTAAAAGGCAATTAAAATCAAAAGTCCCTGAATCCTGCTAGGAAAATAAGAAATAGCAAGGTGATTTAATCCAAAATTCATTACCTGGATAATTCCATTTTTCCAGCTGATCCAAAAAGTCCGGAATTCATCCCAAGAGAGAATTCCAATTGTGTCTACACTAGCCACAGGGTCACCCATTTTGCTCAAGGAAATCCATGTCTTGGAATTTTGGTGCCCACCAATGACAATCTCTGTCATCTCTGCTGTGTCATGGGGACCAGATGACAGTGCAAAATGGGCATCATTGTGGGCTTTCACAGCAACATCAAAGTGGGTCATACGCAGTGGCTTCTGAACATATTGGTACTCGTACTTATTCGGAGTTGAAATGTGAATTTTCTCTAGTCAAGAAAAAAAAAAAGAAGTGCAATTGTGCAAGATAGTGGCCACACAGCCCGTCCTCAAGTCTTCCCAGCTCTGCAGAACCCACTGAAGCTTGGAATTCACTGGCAGAACCTCCACAGCACACTGGACAATGCCTTCGTGGAAGACCAGAGGGAGCTACACACTTTTAAAAATGCCGTTTCAATGACTTCCTGGGGGGGTAATTGTACAATTCATGCCAGTCTAGTCTGCTCTGCACCAGGCCTCAGAAAACACTGGAAATGTGATTCTATCAGAGCCAGGCCTGTACTGGAAGCTCATCACAGTGAGATTTTAAAGATGGGCTTTTTCAAACTTACGTATGCTAGAATTTAAAGTCAATGAGGAAAGAGACCTTATCGTTCCTACACTGTCTCTCTCTTAGCAGCTAATATATTGAATTCAATGTCAATGTTTGATTATTTGAATTAAAATTTTTTTTTCCACTGCTATAAAGATACTATCTTAGCTCCTCAAAAACATCAAACTAGTAGCTTGTTCTCTCTTCATGTCTTCCTGGCCTGAACTACGTCTAGTGTAGGGCAAGCTATGGTAACTGAGGAGGAGAAGGATAAAGGAGGAAGCCTGGTCCAATAAGGTGCCTAGGCAATGACTGAGGGTGGCAGTCAGAGTGGGAAAGGAAGAGGACTGATAGAAATGAACCTTGGGCTATATATAGGTAATCAATCCAAGAGATCTCACCACCTTCCTTCACTAAGGTAAATGTATGGTGCTACCTCCTTCCTTCTATATGGATCTCTCATTCTACATGATGGCCTTTTGGTTTTTTTCCCTTTGAAAGTAGAATGTATATTTATCTGTGCCTAGATAAAGGGCTGGGAGGGACACACAGTGTGATTAGTCCTGGGCCCCCACACCCCGAGGGATAGTTGTCAAGCTCACAATTGCTCCAGTGACCCTGATCCCCCAAATTCTTCAGGGGCTTTGGACACTTCCTACCCACATCACTATTTCTAATTCTCAACATTAAATTTTTTATTCTTGCTTAAACTCTAAGTATTGAAACATTATGATTTGATTATTTGCATAACTGAAGCAGGACTGTGCGAGCGTATAACAATTCACCTACCAAATCAACTAGCAACTTGTGTAAAAGATAATTATTTTTTACTTTTTTCCTATGGTGAACATTTAATAAAGTTCGTTCTTTCAATCTTTTTAACTTCTTTACTAAACTAAGATTAAACAACTTGTATAAGAGATAATCATTTTTCCCCTATGGTAAACATTTAATAAAGTTCAATCTTTCAATCTTTCTAACTTCTTTACTAAATTAAGACATTCAGCATAAGGCTTCAGGGTTAGTTTGAGGGTAGATATTTGTTAAGCAATTTAATTCTATTAAAGGTTAGTCAAAGAGTGAGTTAAAAACAAACTATGCTTTATTCAAAGACTACCATGTTAGAGCATTCTTGGCTTTGTAGAAAAATGCTGAAGCCTGAATGATATCTTGGCTGAGACAAAGGAATGTCATTTTTTTATACAGTTGGTCAACAGGCATTTATTAAGTGGTTTCTATATGCCAGGCATTGTACATGCTATAATCCGAACCAAGACTTACCATTAGGGCAGAAGAAAACACTATAGGTATATTCTCTTGCTAGTCCTTCTGGCTGAAAGTAAAAAAAAATGCAGCAAATGAGTGACCATGGGGAGTAAAACTTACAGGGAGCAGTCTCTTCCTTAAGTTTCCAGTGGACACAGACTTTTAGCAGCTGCCAAAAGTGTACCATGTGCTTCACTACTCTGAGCATGGTACCTTCCTAATGAGGCTAGGTTCATTGCTTCCATCCCAGCAAAGATCAAAAAATCTTTAGAGCATAATGTGTCATAGTAGAAAAGGACCTTAGAACACAGAATGAATGTCTAAGCTACAAGAAACCTAAATATCATTCCATCCAACCCCAACATGTTCCAGGCAAGTGTTGGGGCTAGAGTCAAAAGTATCTATGTTTAAATCTGGCATGAGACACTCACTGTGTGACCCTGGGCAAGTCATTTAACTCTGTCTGCCTCAGTTTCCTCACCTGTAAAATGAGCTAGAAAAAGAAATAGCAAACTATTTTAGTATCTTTGCCAAGAAAACCCTAAATGGAGAGGATAGCTAGGTGGCACAGTGGATAAAGCACTAGCCCTGGATTCAGGAGGACCTCAGTTCAAAGCTGGCCTCAGACACTTGACACTTACTGTGTGACCCTGGGCAAGTCACTTGATCCTCATTGCCCCCCCCCAAAAGGAAACCCTAAATGGGGTCACAAAGACTAGGGCACGACTAAAACAACTGAACAACAAAGTATCTCTATCTATTCCATCTCATGTTAAGACCTCAAGTTATGTAAAAATATACATTTCCAATTTTTATAGGATCCTAAGATTTATAGCTGGAAGGTATCTTCCATATAATTCATATAGTTCAACTTCTTCATTTTATAAATAAGGACACAGGTCCAGGAGGAAATGTAAAATAGTAAGAGAACAAACAATTTGCTTCCTTGGATGGTAAGTGGGTACCACTTACCCCAGATGAAGTACATTTCTGGGTACTGGAAAAAAAGGGTAGCTCTGAGTACTGAGCCACTACCAGTGCCCTTTGAAAGTCTGTGGGGAATGAGGGAAATATGACAGGCCTGTAGACAGGTAGTTTCATGTAGAAAAGAGGAAAAGAGGTGAACTAGATGGTAGTAGCACAATTAGATGAAAACTGCACTGATTAAGTGTAGGGACTGAGAGAACAGCCAGTGGTATGATGTCACCCGGGAAAAGAGTTTACAATGGAACACAAGCCCCAGGGATGTGTGCCTGGCCCTGGGCTAGGAAGCTTCTTTTTTAAATATATTTTCAAAAAATTATTTATTTGTTTTTTGTTTTCAACATTTTTATAAGATTTTGAGTTCTAAATTTTTCTATATGAACAATCACATTAAACATATTTCTGCATTAGTCATGTAGTGAAAGAAGAATCAGAACAAAAAGGAAAAACCTCAAAAAAATTTTAAAAAGTAGAAACAAGGGGCAACTAGGTGGCGCAGTGCATAGAGCACCGGCCCTGGATTCAGGAGTACCTGAGTTCAAATCCGACC
Organism: Dromiciops gliroides; assembly: GCF_019393635.1. NCBI lineage: Eukaryota > Metazoa > Chordata > Mammalia > Microbiotheria > Microbiotheriidae > Dromiciops > Dromiciops gliroides. Next base: position 58,296,192 of record NC_057861.1, on the reverse strand, counting down.
TCAGACACTTAACACTTACTAGCTGTGTGACCCTGGGCAAGTCACTTAACCCCAATTGCCTCACTAAAAAAAAAAAAAAAGAAAGAAAAAGAAAAAAAGTAGAAACAATATGATTCAATCTGCATCCAGGTTCTATAGTTCTTTTTTCTGGATGTGGAGAGCATTTTCTATCCTGAGTCCTTTGGAATTGTCTTGGATCGCTGTACTGTTGAGAAGAGCTAAGTCTATCTCAGTTGATCATTGCACAATGTTGCTGTTACTGTGTACAGTGTTTTCTTGGTTCTGCTCACTTCACTCAGCATCGGTCCACTTAAGTCTTTCCAGGTTTTTCCGAAATTTGCCTGCTCATCATTTCTTATAACACAATAGTATTCCATTACATGGGATTTGAACTCAGTTCAGCCATTCCCTAATTGATGGGCATCCCCTTGTTTGCCACCACAAAGAGAGCTGCTATAAATATTTTTGTACATGTGGTCCTTTCCCCCTTTTTATGATCTCTTTGGGATACAGACGTAGTAGTGGCATTACTGGGTTGAAGGGTATGCACAGTTCCATAGCCCTTTGGGCATAGTTCCAAATTGCTCTCCAGAATGGTTGGATCAGTTCACAGCTACACATTAGTGTTCCAATTTTTCTACAGCTTCTCCAACATTTATTATTTTCCTTTTTTGTCATATTAGTCAATCTGATAGGTGGGAGGTGGTACCTCCGAGTCATTTTAATTTGCATTTCTCTAATCAATAGTGATTTAGAGCATTTTTTCATATGGCAATAGATAGTTTTGATTTCTTCATCTGAAAACTGCCTGTTCATATACTTTGACCATTTCTCAATTGGGGAATGACTGACATTTTTATAAATTTGATTTAGTTCCCTATATATTTTAGAAATGAGTCCTTTATCAGAAACACTGGCTGTAAAAAATGTTTCCCAGCTTTCTGTTTCCCTTCTAATTTTGGCTGCATTGCTTCTGTTTGTACAAAAACTTTTAAATTTACCATAATCAAAACCATCCATTTTACATTTCATAATATTCTCTATCTCTTGTTTGGTCATAAATTCTTCTCCTCTCCATAGATCTGAGAGGTAAACTATTCCTTCCTTTCCTAATTTACTTATGGTATCACCCTTTATGTCTAAAACATGTACCCATTTTGACCTTATTTTGGTATATGGTGTAAGATGTTGGTCTATCCCTAGTTTCTGCCATACTATCTTCCAGTTTTCCCAGCGGTTTTTGTCAAGTAGTGAGTTCTTATCCCAGAAAGTGGAGTCTTTGGGTTTATCAAACAGTAGATTGCTATAGTCATTTACGACTGTATCTCATGTGCCTAACCTATTCATTCCATTGATCCACTACTCTATTTCTTAGCTGGTACCAAATAGTTTTGATGACTGCTGCTTTATAGTATAGCTTCAGATTTGGTACGGCTAGCCCACCTTCCTGTGCAGTTTTTTCATTAGTTCCCTTGATATTCTTGACCTTTTGTTCTTCCAGATAAATTTTGTTATTGTTTTTTCTAGCTCTATAAAATGCTAGTTAACCTTTTAAAACAATGACTTGGTTAAAGGTGAAAATGGCATCCTTCTCAAATTTGCAGATGACGCAAAGCGGGAAGGAGAACTCCCACACTGGGCAACAGAGTCTGGCTCCAACATCTTGCCAAGATAGAGTGCTTGGCTGAAACTAACATGGAATTCCACAGGGAAAAGGTTAAGTCTGACATTTTGGTTAAACAAATACACTTAGTTTTAGGAAAGTCGTTGACAAGCTAGAGAACATTCAGAGAATGGCAAACAGAATGGTGAAGAGCTTTAAGTTCATGAAGATGAAGCCAAATGACAACTGATTAAAGGACTAGATATATCTATTTATACAGGGCAGTGAAGTGGCTCAGCAGATAGAGTGCCTGGCCTGAAGTCAGGAAGTCCAGTCTCAAATATTTACTAGCTGTGTGACCGTGGGAAAGTCACTTCACCCTGTTTGCCTCAGTTTTCTCATCTGTAAAATGAGCTGGAGAAGGAAATGGCAAACCACTCCAGTATCTTTGCCAAGAAAACCCCAAATGGGGTCACAGAGTCAGGCATAACTGAAATGACTTAAACAACAATGAAATCTCTCTCTCTCTTAGGAATAACTGAGGAGGAACATGATAGCTATCTTCAAATAGCTATTGAAGAGTTATTATGTAGAAGAGGGATCTATTTCTTTTCTGCTTGGTCCTAGAGGGCAGAACTAGTGGCAACAGGTAGACAGTGCAAAAGGACAAATTTAGGCATGATGTCAGGCTAACACTTCCTAACAATTAGTTACTGAAAGGGGGAATGACCTGCAACAGAAAATGGTGGGCTTGCCCTCATTGGAGATCTTCAGGCATAGGCTATAAATGCCCCGGCCCCCCCCCCCCCCCCGTCCCTTTTAACTCTTCATATCCAATGATTCTGTCACAGTGACTTGTCAAGGGTTACAGAGTGATTAAGTGGAAGAGTTGGGATTTGAACTCAGGTCTTTGGACACCCATACCTGTTTGCCATGGATGCCACCTCCTTGGCCTATTCTGGCCTATCAGGACTTAGCCCTGATCATGTTGATAAAGAGATGTGCAGTAGGTTCCCGGAGAACTTGGTGTGAGCAAAGAATGGAGAAATCAGATTTTGCCTAGATTTTCACTATGAGCTTATTGATATCTTGTGGCGGGTTGTAGGTGAAAGCTTTCCCAACACAACTCATTACCGAGTGCACATGGGATCTGTGCTAGTTCTGGGCATGTCTTTTCCTCCCCACACAAAGCAATCTTCGAAGCCACTGTGCAGGCAATCTGTGTGCTATAAACAAGGGAAGTGCGCACGCAGGCTGTATAAACAAATAGCATCTCTACAACTGACCAGACAACAGGTTTTAAATGATGCTCTACTTCCTGTTTGTTTCCTGTCCCACTTAGTGGCAGGGGACCATAGACCTACACATTCCTAATACAATCACACATTCAGTTCAGATGAACACAGGATGTCAAGTCAACAGTACTCCAAATAATTTTACAATTACAACTGGGAGTTCGGCACAACAAATATGTGACTCTGGCCAGGCCACAGCCCTAATTGAAAACATTTGTAAAAGTCATCCCTACAGGATAACAACTATTCCTCAAACACAGCTGAGAGTCAGGGAAGAAAGACTTGTTGTAGCTGTGGTCCGATGGCAGGCTACATTAGGGGACACTGAACATTGTTTAAAGCAAGATATAGAATCCAGAATATTGGATTTCTATATTCCCTTCTTCTACCTAAAATCCACCCCAAATGCCTCCTCTCAGGGTAGGTTCCACAAGGAATGACAATGCTGCTAATAATGGCTCATATTTCTACAGTTAAAAGCATTTTTCCTGAAAACAGCAGGTCAGTGATGTGGTTATTATTATCCTCACTTTAAACCGGAGTCCAGGGGTTAAACGACATGCTTAGGATCACAGAGCTATCAAGGGTCTTGCAAGTGGACTGACTCCTACTTGGGGAGCCTGTAGTGTAAGGGAATGCAGCACTGGACCAAGAGTCAGCAGGATCCAAGTTCAAATCCTGCTGGACCCTAACTGGCTATGTAAGTATGGGCAAGTCTTGTCCTTCTCTTAGTTCCTGTCACCTCCTACCCCACCCCTGGGTTGTTGTGAGATTCAAGTGAGAGAACAAAGTATAAAGCACCTCGCAAACCTTCAAGGGCCACGTAAATGCTCTCTCTTATTACCATGGCTACCTGCATGGCCTTTGACAGTTCATGTAACTTCTCTGGGCCTCAGCTTCCTTATCTTTTAAAAAATATTTTCTTTTATTTTCCAATTATATGTAAACAATTTTTAACATTTATTATTATTTTTTTTTAGTGAGGCAACTGGGGTTAAGTGACTTGCCCAGGGTCACACAGCTAGTAAGTGTTAAGTGTCTGAGGCCGGATTTTGAACTCAGGTACTCCTGACTCCAGGGCCAGTGCTCTATCCACTGCGCCACCTAGCAGCCCCTCTTTTTATTTATTTATTTATTTATTTTTTAAACATTGATTTTTTAAAATTTTGAATTCTAAATCCTCTTCCTTCCTCTTTCTCTCCCCTCCCACCTTCACTGAGGTGAGCAATTTGATATAGGTTATACATGTGCAGTCATATAAAATATAATCCTTATCTATTACAAAAAAAAAGGAGTAAAGGATAAGGGCCTCTCCCAGCTCTAACCCCCTGATCAAGAAATCTCATCCTCTTCCAGCTGTAGCTTTTTGAAGGCTATCTTTAATGGAGTACGAGCTATAGAAAGTCTTACTAGGGGAAAGGGCCTACTATGTGCCAGACCTGTGCTAAGCCCCTTACAAATGTTGTCTCATTTGAGCCTCACCACAACCCTGTGCTATCATTATCCTCATCTTATAGTTGAGGAAAGTGAGGTAGAGGTTCAGTGACTTACCCAGGGTCACCCAGCTAGTTAGGGTCTGAGGCACTGGAAACCAGCTCTCTATCCACTGTGCCACCCAGCCACCTACCAAGCCAGAAAGGCTTTAAGATCCCTGAATGGATTGTGTAGCTGAGACTGAGGCCTGGCCTTAGGAAGCTCAGAGATCAGAGGACTCACCAGTGACAAGTGACAAATATTTCCAAGCACATGAAGACCCCAGACTGAAGTGAGAAGGGTCTTCGATTTGAGTCAATACAAGGAATGTCTACACAGATCAAACCACAGGTTCCCTGAGCAAAGGACCTCCTTTCACATTTCACACAGGTTAAATTATTTCAGGGAGCCCCATGGGCCTAGGAGAAAGAAAGAGTCAAATTTTGACTGTCCTTCCTTTTCATTTCTGGGCCCAGTCTGAGCTACGGTGTCTCCAGAGACACGTTCCTGGCCAGATGTTGCTGGTAGACCAGCAGGGAAGCCCTCAGGAGTCGGGGGGGGGGGGGCAGGATGTAGCCCTGGAGCACTGCTGGGGCTATCACTGTGTAGGCCCTGAGTTAAACTGAACCTAAACTCCCTTCCTTCCCCAGAAATGAGGTGGCACTAGGGGTATTAGACAACCTATGTGTTGGGAGGGAATGTCTGTATACTTGTTCTTGTTATCCCTTTGGAGCAAACTTTCCTTTGTAAAAGTGAATCTGACTGTTCAAGGGTTAAATAGAACTAGGGTGCTGGCTAGCCCAGTAAAAGTGACATAACTGCTTCGGACTTGAGTCAAAAGCAGATACCAGATACCCGCTAAGTCCTTGAGGGTCCTAGGGGCCAGAGTAATGACAGTTACATTTACAAGTAGGGAAACCAAGGTGTATGGAAGCCTTGACTTGCCTGGGGAGACTAATGTACTGGCAAAGCATATTCAAGGGCCTTTTCAAAAATTCAATGTGTTTACAAACACATGGCTGGAGGGCATCGTTTCTTCCTCTTGATTCTGATAGCCATGTTGGTTAGTTAGCAATTTTACTGTAAAAGTTTAAGAAGGGTATTTTTATTAAAGCTCTACTGGTATGTCTATAATACTGGAGAATATGGAAGAAGAAAAAGAAGAACTTGTATTCATATCTGTGCTTTAGGTCTTCAAAATGCTTCTAATTCAATCTTTATGTTCAAAGAGACTGGAACACGCAGAGAGTTCGTTGGCTCTGGCCAACATAATTCCCCATGTGGAAGAGGCTGGAGCCTGCTTCTGGGAAAGTCCTAATGCTGTGTAAGGAAGGTGCCTTGGAGAGACTGTGGCACTGGTATACACCTTCTATAACTGGGACTGGTCTGCTAAACATGTGGTGGGGCCCCTTTTGGCCTAGTCTTCACCCTCTTGGGTAGATCTCTGCTCTTGATTTGACCCCTTCACTGATAACATCCTTTGAGAGACAAGGACATAAGGAAAGAAGCCTTAGACACTCTGCCTCCAAGGACAACACATAGCCATGTGAATATGGGCCTTGGTATCTGTTCTTTTTTTATTTTAGGCTAAGGAAGTTGGAGACTATGACATTTGGACAGTTCTTAGTCTGGGAAAGAAGACACAGAGAACACTCACTATACTTCCCACAAACCTTACTAGGGTGGGGCATGCATTATTATTCCCATTTTGTAGATGAGCAAACTGAAGTTCAGAGAAGGGAGAGTGACTTACTCAGGGGGGTTTGTGTAAGTAACTTGGCCAAGTGACAAAACCTTGAGTTAAAACCCTCATGACCCTTTTTTGGGAGTCACTTACTTCATTGTTTTTCACAGTGCATTATACTGGCAATCACATAGCACCACCTTGCCTTATAAGACAGAGTGAATGAAATCCCCAAACCTTACTTTAATTATTTCAAACTGGAGGAACATTCCTGTTGTCTCACATGCAGTTCATCTTGACAAAACACAGTTTTGTCTTTGTTTGTTTTTTTTTTTCTGTGATAACCAGTTAAATGCAGAAAGCTCCAAATGTGCTTTCACTCCATAATTGGCACAGGCGACAGAGGGAACCTGGGGGGAATTGTAGAGGGCTTGTCTATCCCACTGACCAAACAATCTGCATTTTTGTTCCTCATTATGAAAATCTGACTTTGGCCAAACATGTATGTATAGATCTCCTTACCTCAATAATGACACTACTTCTGATGGAATCTGTCCCAACTGGAATTCTTTTGTCAAAATAATTATCCTCTGGATGTTTCCTGCCTTTTGGGATCGGGAGATTGCCTTGACAACAGTTTGTTTCACCATAAGCAAATGCTTTTGCTGCAAAATTGAATGGGGGAAGGGGGGGGGGGAGAGAAATGTCCAGATGAAGACTCCAGAGCCTCAGAACCCATCCCATGGAAGGACCACCCTTGTTACTAAGGACAGGCTTAATGACACACCACCAAATGCAAACAGTCCCCTGTCACTTTTACAAAAGCTCTCGGATGATGGTGAGTTAGCATTACCTGTGATGTTGCTGAGGCCAAGCTCACTGAAGGACAAGACAATGGAAGTGGGTTTTGCTTCTCCTGGTGCCACACATTTTTTCCTCGTCAGATGGTGTTTACCGGGATGTCCAACAAACTTTATGCCTTTGGGAACGGAAATTTTCACGTAAACCTGCAAACAATGTGCTTTGATTGTATTACCTACACATCCCAGGGTACCTAGAACAGTAAGCAACACCTCTCATGGAAACATTCAATCCACCCCCAATGGACTGTGTGGATCAGAAACCTGGCACCTCCACAATGATTGGATAATATCACACCCCTTGAAAGAAAATATAAATGTCTAAATTGTCCAAAGAGACAAATAAAGATGCCTACAGAGAAAAGGACTAAGTTTACATTGTAAGAAGAGCAAGGGAGGGTTAATTGGTAATGAAGAAACATATCTCAAATATCCTCTTTGAACTAATCTCTAGTAATGCCATCCATGGAGAAACTAAAAAAGGAGACTAACAAAGATGCTTCATGGCCCACACTCTACGCATCCTGAAACAGATCTACTTTTGTCTGTATTGATTCAGTCTGCTAGTTGAGGGGCACTGCCCTGTCCCTAGCTGTCCAGCTATAAAGGCCTCAGATGTTAGAGCTGCAAGGGACCTGAGAGACCAAAGGTTTCTTCCAATGCTAATACTCCATGATTATATAACACTCCTCATTTTATAGATGACAACTATATGGTTTAGCGGACAGAACACTGGACTTGGAGTCAGGAAGACCTGAACTCAAATGCAGCCTCCAACACTTACTAGCTGTGTGACCCTGGGCAAGTCATTTGGCCTCTCTTTGGCTCAGTTTCCTTATCTGTAAAACAGGGTCAAGCTAGCATTATGAAGCACAGGTTTTCTGTGAGGATCAAAACACTTTGTAGACTATAAAGTAAATGCCATATAAATGACAGTTATTGTGCTTTTGAGGAGAGTAGCCCAAGGTGGAGCCAGTACTCAGCTCAGAGTGTCCAGACTCCCAAAAAACCGTGATAGAGCAAATAGGATAGAGGGAAACACAGTTAGCAAGAGTAACTGGGGGGAAAAATTTGAAGCAAATGATGTGGTGATGATGGGACTTACTTTGCTGGGCTATTGTGAAGAAAATTCTTTGTCAGGTATAAGGTACTATATAAATATTAGCTATTATTGTTGTTGAAATAATCAACCTCATGGGTGTTTTGTAAGGAAATCTCCCTTTAAAAACCCATATAAATGTAGTTTACTATAAAAAAAAAAGATGAGCAGGATGCCATCAGAAAAAAACCCTGGAAAGACTGACATGAGCTGATGCAAAGTGAAATGTACTGTATACAAAATAACAGCAATATTGTAAGATGGAAAAAAAAAGCCCTGATAAGTGTTGTGTCAGGACACACGTGCAGCCCCTGCTCTTCTGCACCAACCCTAATCATAAACATAGCACGCCTACAGCCATGGGCCTCCTACTCTCCAGGTGACCTTCCCGTACTTTCAGGCCCCAGAGGTCTATGAGCAGCAGGTGTGAAAGACACTAAGGGACAAATCAACCCTGTTCTAAACAAAGGTTCACTCTTGCATTTGGATCCATTGTGGGGCTCTGGCTAATCTTGTGCACTCTGGACCCTTGATGGCCTCACACACTTAGACCTAGCTGCCCTTCTCTACTTTTTCTCTGGCCTCTTGAGTCTCAAAGGATCACTCCTAGCAGTTGATGCCCTTAATCCCCTCACCTCTTCCTTAACTTCTCACTCCCCAGGTCTTGGGTGTGCCCCTAACCTTAGCCAGCACAGACTTCCTCATCTCCTGGTTTCCAGGACTTCATCCCCATATCCCCTACCTCACTGCTCCCAACAACTATGCCCTGTGTAAGCTGGCACTGTAGCTGTCAGTGTTTCAGTTGGATGTATTAATTTCCAGACTCCTCCAGCTAGAAGGTACTTTAACAGATCATCCAGTTCAAACTCTTAATTTTGCAGATGGAGAAACTGAGGCTAGAGAGAAATGACTGGTTCACCTTTGAATACCTAGTCAGGGGCAAAGACAGGATTATGAGCCCAGGTCTCCTGCCTCTCAGTCTAGGGATCACTGACATCTATAACACACAGATTTTATTATCCCCCACTCAAAAATCTTTCCCAACTATGTATAAATGATAAGTCCCTTTTCTCAAAACTCAGAATACTAGAAAAGTCTTTTACCTCTACACAAATGTCCAAGTAATTATAGACACTAAGAGGGATTTTGGTTTGCTCTCCTCTGATGACATGGTATGGAAGAGTGAATTCTATGAAGAAGGGTTTAAATGTCTTCAGTTCAGTGGGATTGGCAATTCCCAGTCCTTGTACTGCAGATAAGCCGACAGCTTCCGTTACCCAAGTGGTGATGGAGTCAGGTACTTCTACTCGAAGAGACTCCTCGCCCAAAGGGTCACTGCAAAAGGAAGAGAGGGCAACTGGAGGTCCAAGAAACCAAGGAGAAAGGTTTTTTTAGATGTTTTATAATCGACTCTCACATCCAAGTGTACCCTTACGGCAGATGCTATTCCAAGAATATACACGGAGCAGATGTTATCGCAAAACGTTACACTTAATGGCTGATACGGCTGAATAAACATTTAAAAGCAGATGCTGCCACTAAAAATCATACTGATGACAATCCTATTCTGAAAATATATTCTTACAGCAGATGATAGTGGAAAAATATACACTTAAAGTGGGCACCATTACAAGAATACACACTGTTATTGCAAAAACAGAGCTGACACAACAGCTATCACTGAAATACGCACTTGTGATGATAACCTTTCTAGAATAATCACACACAGCAGACATTATTGGAAAAATACCCACTTAGGGCTGAGACCATCACTGAAGTATACTTAGGACAGCCCCATTCTTGAATATTTATAGCTGAGTGTATTTATCACTCACACACACACACACACACACAAACACACAAACAGCTGATACTATTGCTGAAATATATACTTGTAGAAGAAACCATCTTAGATTTATTGCCTTAATAACAGATGTTGCTACTGAAATACATCTTTATGCTTGCTATTATCATCACCACTGATAAACCTTCTAGGAGATTCTCCAAGATTCAAGACAAATGGTGACTAGCAGACCACAGAGTTGGAAATGCTGCTTCTGATGCTTCTATCCTCTTTAGAATGAAAGCTTTAGAGGTTTATGCTCCCTGGCAGTGAAACCCCTTTGTCCTTGGAAGCTTTAAGATAAAAGATGAAAAATATGGAAGCAAAAAACTATTAGCTGGTTATTGGTCAAGGAGAGCAGAGAAGTCTTTCTCTAGGTTGATAGTTGTAGATGCTGCCATGCTTTGATGGGAAAGGAGAAGACTGAACCATTTCCTTCCTTTTTAACGACAGTTTCAGGTTCTTGAAACTGCTTTCTAGAGCAAGATCCAACCATGTGGTTACTGCCCTACACTGGTTTCCACACAGGAACGCCAAGATTAATTTATTTACTTATTTATTTTTTAAATTATTCTAATACTTTTTTGGGGGGTGGGGCAATGAGGGTTAAGTGACTTACCAGTTTGAAGACCCATAGCATATTTCGGCCTGGTAAAAATCATTAGCAAGAAACTCTACAGATATCGATCAGTAGTCAAACACCTCTCTGCCTCCTTCCCCCTTCTCCTCAACCCCAAGGTCTGGTTAGATCAATTTTCCAAGTTCTTTCATTTAAAAAAATTGCATTTGATGTATCTATTTCATCTTTTAATGCACACTTACAAACCAAAGTCGGTACCTGAAAATGAGAGCTTCGAGTTCAGGCAAGCCCCATCCTCCCCAAACTTGGTCAGAAGCCAAAGTGTTTTTGCTGAACAATTTGTGGCTGCAGATGCTCTTTCCCCTGGGATTTCAGCCCAGAACCAGTATTAATGTATTATTTTCACACATGAGGGCACTCATTCTTCCAGGCAAGGAGCCAAAATACACACAGACTTCCAGTCATTGAGCACTTCGCAGTGTGAGATTCTACACTGATCTGGACGTCAGCATCCTACTTCTGTTGCATTTAAGGATCGCACATTGTTATTACACATGGTTAAAAAAAAAACAAAACCCAAAACCCTGAACTCTTCCTCTTTGTCAAGACCTTTAATCAGGCCGAAACTAGATTTATGACAAGATGAAGTGGGTAGAAATGTGCATTGAACTTTTTCTTCAGTTGGAACCAGAGCCATATTCTCATTACACAGAGCAACATCAGAGGTGGGAGGGCCCTTAGAACAAACACAGCATATGTGGATGGCGCTTAGAACTGAATGACAAAGCTGAAGGGGCCCTTAGAACATGGAATGTCAGAGCTGGGAGGGCTCTTAGAACACAGAATGTCAGAGTTGAAGGAGCCCTTAGAACACAGAATGCCAGAGCTGTGAAGGCACCTAGAACACAGAATGTCAGAGCTGAAGGGGCCATTAGAACACAGAATGTTGGGGCTGAAGGGCCCTTAGAACATAATACATTAGAACTGAAAGGAACCTTAAATAGAACCTTGTCTGATGCTTTATCCTCTATAAGGCAAAACCAAGGTCCAGGGAAGCAAAGTGAGTTTCCCAAGGTTAGAGCTCTTCAGTGGCAGAATTCAACATTTCAGGGCTACTTTTCCCATTACCCTTTGTTTCTCTGGTTATTCCAAAAATGAGAAAGGGCTAAACCAAAAACCAAACAACCTGACTGCACAAATACATGAGGGAGGAGCGAAACTAAGGCAGAAAGAGGTCTGGACTGCAAGCTCTATGTAAGCCAAGAGTGTCATGGCAGCCAACCAAGGCTCCTACAATCTTAGGCTGTCAGTGCAGGTGCAGTATCCACAATGATGGAGGTGGGGTTTGCCTCAATCGGACAACAACTGGAGAACCATGCTCCCTTCTGGGAGGGCCGTTGATGAATCTGCATACACCTGGTCAACAGTGGCCAGAATGGCCGGATGACTAGAAACCTGTCAAAGGATCACTCAGAGAAACTGGGGCTATTTAACTCAAAGAAGATGAGGGGAGGGACATGACAGCTTTCATCGAGTGTCTGAAGGGCAGCCGCGGAGAAAATGTATTAGATCTGTTCTGTTTAGATCCAGAGGAAGGAAATAGGGAGTGAAGGGGCAAGGTTTCAGACAAGCAGATTCTAGCTCAATATAAAGAAAAGCTTCAGAATAATTATGGAGAGCTATGGCAGAGCAGAAAGATCACCGGGCTTGGGAATCAGGAGGTCTGGGTCTGACTGACTCTTCTATCTGATACTTATTATCTGTGGGCTATGGGACTGTGAGCAAGTCATTTAACCTCTTCAAGTCTGTTTCCTTATCTGTAAAATGGGGATAATAAAAATTATACCACTATGGATAATATAGTTATATATCTAGCAATTATACATAGTTATATATAATATAGTTACATAGATAATAATAGTATATAGTTCTATGTGAAATATTTACATATATAATAATCATTTCATAGGAATAGTGTGAGGTAAGCACTCTATAAATCTCAAAGTGCCATAAAATTGAAATGATTTACGATTACGTTTATAAATTAGCATAATAATCATTAAGATAATCATTGGCAATAACAATTTAAAGTAAATTATAAGTTATAAAAAGAAATAATAATAATAAAAGTAAAATGGGCTGCTTCAGGACACAGTGATTAGGTTCCCAGTCACTGATGGTTATATTCCATCAGAAGGTAGAGGAGAACTTGCTGTAGATGGTATACAGGGGATCTCTTGGCCAAGATCCCTTCCAGCTCTGAAGTTGTGAGGAACAAGAGAGGAGCTGGTCCATTGTGTCTGAGCATACCGCATATTTATCTAATGTGAGTTAGATTAGGCAGCTGCGGAGATCCTTTCCAGGCTAAGAGTCTGACTGCGTGTGTGTGTGTGTGTGTGTGTGTGTGTGTGTGTGTGTGTGTGTGTATCTTTACACCCATAGTCACACCAATATCTAGGGATGATATATATAGATATAGATATAGATATAGATATAGATATAGATATAGATATAGATATAGATATAGATATAGATATAGATATAGATATGGATATCTCAGGTATTCATCTCTATGTTCCTAACATCACTTCCAGTCGACCCTGGGGTTCTATGATTATCGCTTATTGAAATGTTCTGCCCCATGACTAATGCAGAAATACATTTAATGTAATTGTACTTGGGGAGGAGGGAGGGAGGAAAAATTTGGAACTAAAAATCTTATGAAAACAAATGTTGAAAACGATTTTTTTTTTGTGGGGCAACGAGGGTTAAATGACTTGCCCAGGGTCACACGGCTAGTGTCAAGTGTCTGAGGCCAGATTTGAACTCAGGTCCTCCTGAATCCAGGGCTGGTTTCCCAAGGTTGGAGCTCTTCAGTGGCTAAATAATTTTTTTAAATTTATTTTTTTAATTTATTTATTTATTTTAGTGAGGCAATTGGGGTTAAGTGACTTGCCCAGGGTCACACGGCTAGTAAGTGTTAAGTGTCTGAGGCTGGATTTGAACTCAGGTACTCCTGACTCCAGGGCCGGTGCTCTATCTACTGCGCCACCTAGCTGCCCCCCTAAATACTTTTAAGATTAAAAAAAAGAAATGTTCTGCCTTATTCCCACTTTCCTAAAGACATCTTGGTACTAAGTGCTACAAAAACAAATCATTATAGGATTATAAATTATTTTGATCCATATCTGATCTTCAGGCACTTTATTCAGGAAAGATTTACATTTGATTCTTAAAAAGGAACGAATAGAGGGGCAGCTAGGTGGTGCAGTGGATAAAGCACCAGCTCTGGATTCAGGAGGACCTGAGTTCAAATTTGAACTCAGACACTTGACACTTACTAGCCATGTGACCCTGGGCAAGTCACTTAACACTCATTGCCCTGGCCCCCCCCAAAAGGAATGAATAAATGCATCTATTAACACGATTCCACTAAAACACAACACACACACATTTCACCTCATTACTGCCCTCCCTCCATCTGACCGAATGTCAGCCCACCACTATTCCAAGCTGTCTCAATTTCTCTTCTATAAAGACTCCCCAAGAGACTTTTCTCTTGGGGCAGAATAAGTAAAGAGCCGGTGAACTGCTAAAATGCTCTTACATGGCGTAGGCCTCTTGGGGCCACCATGACAGGGCAAGCTGGTGATGGGAAAGAAGTTTGGCCTCAGACTTCTCACCACAGACCCCAGGGGGAACACTCACTGCCACTGGCTCAATTTTGAGCTTGAAGAGATTGTTCCTGGAGGCTCCAAGGTCAGAACACCTGCAGAATCAAGGCTGGGAAAGAAACCTCAGCTCCTGCTTTGAGCAGCTGGCAGGCGGCCTTATCTTTCCCCTTTTGTTACTTGTTTCCAGATGTGCAGGCCCTTATCTTCCCCTCCCACTTTCTGTAAAAGTCTGCAGACTCACATTCTACCTAAGATTGCTGAAGCCAACGCTCTGGGCGCTCTGACTTGCTTCCCCCGCTCCCCCACAGATGAGCCTGAGCTCTCAGTGTACATACAGTCTGTGGAAAACTCGGCTATTTGTCAATTTGGTGAAGGAGAGCATGCTTACATGAGAGACCCTTGAAATTTATTTATTCCCCCATCCCCCACAGAGCAATGAGGGTTAAGTGACTAGCCCAAGGTCATATAGCTAGTAAGTATCAAGTGTCTGAGTCTGGATTTGAACTCAGGTCCTCCTGAATCCAGAGACGGTGCTTTATCCACTGCACCACCTAGCTGCCTCTTGAATTATTTTTTTTTATCCCATTTGTAATTTGTTTTGTGTAGAAGCAAACACATTTGCAATTTGATAGTCCATCTGGCTCCTGGGACGTGTGAAGGGTGGTTTGGAGGTTAGTGTTTCAGGGGTGAACGTCCAGGCGGTTAGCTGACTGCTCATAGCTAAGACAGAGTCTACTCTCCAGAAGCTTATCACATAACACAGAATAGCAGGGTCAGGGAGCAAACAGTTGTTTTATTTACAGAAATGCCAACTTGTCTCCCAAGCACAGGAAATGGACGGTGAATGAAAGGCTCCATATTGTCATCAGAAACAAATGCCTCAAAGAATTACAGAACCTTGGGGTAAGCTAGGTGGCACAGTGGATAGAGCACCGGCCCTGGATTCAGGAGGATCTGAGTTCAAATCTGGCCTCAGACACTTGACACTTATTAGCTGTGTGACCCTGGGCAAGTCACTTAACCCTAATTGCCTCACCAATAATAATAATAATAATAATAATAATAATAATAATAATAATAATAATAATAATAATAATAATAATAATAATAATAATAATAACAGAACCTTAGACCTGGATGGGGCTCCAGAGAGCAGCCAGTCCAATGTGAATTGAAGCAGGAATCTTTTCTTCAAAAACATTCCCCAGAGCAGACATCTAGTCCCTTCTTGAATACCTCCAGTGATGGGAAACTCACTCACTTTCAAGTCCATTCTACTTCTAATAGCTTTGATGCAGAAATGTGCCTCCCAGTGACTTCCTCCCATTGCTTTTCTGACAAATCTGCTCCTTCTTCCACAGGACGACCCTTCAGATGATTGGAAAGGGTGGCTGTGTCTGTCCCCCATTGTGGGTCTCTCTTCTTCATCCTCTCCAGATTCTACCACTGGCTCTTCAGACTTTATCATCCCACAGGTACCCTTGCCCTTTTCCTTCCC
Organism: Dromiciops gliroides; assembly: GCF_019393635.1. Lineage (NCBI taxonomy): Eukaryota > Metazoa > Chordata > Mammalia > Microbiotheria > Microbiotheriidae > Dromiciops > Dromiciops gliroides. The sequence continues at coordinate 58,280,583 of NC_057861.1, read as the reverse complement.
TTTAATGCCTTGCCTCCTCCCATTGGAATGTAATCTCCTTAAGGTCAGGAATTTGAAGGCAGTTAGGCAGTGGAGAAACTAGAGTTCTAGACCTAGAGTCAGGAAGACCTGAGTTTAAATCCCACCTCAGATATTTTCTAAACTGTGTGACCCTGGGCAAGTAACTTCATTTTTCTAGACCTTAGTTTAGAAAATAGATATGCAAATGTATAAGTATGCACATACACAACACACACATATACATTTATATAGTATATGTGTACATAATATATGTAGGTATGTATGTCTATATTTATATATATGAACTTTGTTAATAGTTTATGGAGGGGGCAGCTAGGTGGCACTGCAGTGGATAAAGCACTGGCCCTGGATTCAGGAGAACCCGAGTTCAAATCCAGTTTCAGACACTTGACACTTACTTGTATGGTATGACCCTGGGCAAGTCACTTAACCCTCATTGCCCCGACCAAAAAAAATTAGTTTATGGAATTTCATTTATCTTAATCAATGTGTTATGAAAACAAACTGAGGGATATTATCCCCAAAGGGAGAATTTTAAGAATCCTGAAGGTTTTGCTCACTGTAAATTATAAAGAGCACTAGAAATGTTGTTGTTATTGTTATTATTGTTGTTGTTGTTGTTGTTATTATTATTATATTTCACAGATAGGTTTCAGAGGGCCACATTATTCTTCTTAGGACAAATGTGGATTCCAAGCTATAGTTCATGTTTCTAAAGGTAGGAAAACTGTTGACAAAAATATGTCCTCTTGGTTCTAGCTTTTAAGTAAATTATGACAGTCATATTTTCTCAGGAATGCTTTTTATTAAACAAGGAAGGGATAAGACTGAGTACCTGATATTTAGACAATGCCACATCCATGTTTCAGGGAAGAAAGTCCTTTTTCTCTTCTCAGCTCTATCGAGGGAAGAAGAAAAACATATGAGAAAACTTACAAGGAAATAGCTTACACATTCTTTTGAATTGGGACAGGTTGGCCAGGTCCCTGAGTGAGGACCAGAGGAAAGTGGGAGGGCTGAAATGACAAAAGGGGCCAATGGATACAAAGCTTGTCCCATAATGAAGCACATCTTTTCACTAAATGCAGTTCTTTTCATATTCCATCAAATAAACATTGGTGCTGAAGCCAAAAATTGAGTAGGGCTATAGTATTCAAAAGAAGCTATTTTTACTTTCTTTACATTCAATTGAATTTTATTTAGCATTTATAAAGTACCTACTAAGTGCAAAGCCTTGAACTGAGAGATTGATACAAAGATAAAAAATGATACTATCTCTTCTCTTAAGAGTCCTAGAGGAATGAGACACAAAATACAGACAATTAAAAACAAAGTAGAGTCTAAAATGTATAAAGGGAGAATCCCAATACAAGATGTTCTGAGTTTCTTCCTAGCTTTGACACTCTGGGTTCTAAGGTCCTCTTCCAAAATCTTCCTTCATGGTATTTTTTGGGGGGGCAGGGCAATGAGGGTTAAGTGACTTGCCCAAGATCACACAGCTACCTTCATTGTATTTAAAAAAACAAAACAAAACCTCTTACTGAGTTTTGTTTGGTTGGTTTGGGATTTGGGGGTTTTTAAAACTCTCATTGTTACCGTTCCACAGCTTTTCTGATTCTAGAACATCTTGGTGCACATCTTATTTTGACATTCTCCCCGAATGAAAGAGATTTGGAATTTACAGATTCTGTATTGTGATGACTTCTCATCTTCAGAAACTATTAGTCTTAGGAGGACAGAATCTTAGAACCTCAGAGCTCAACGCCTCCTATGTGGAGCATCTGCGGTAGCTGCTGGGGGGCCTACTGGTGCACTCTACTTTATTCTCCTTTCAGTCACCAAAGTGATTGTCCTAAGGGGCAGGTCCAGTCATGTCTCCCCTCCCTCTCCCACTCAATAAATGCCAATGGCTCCCTACTTCCTACAGAATCAAATATAAAATGCTCTGTTTGGTGGTCAAAACCCTCCATCATCTGGCCCCCTTCTACCCTTCCAGTCTTCTCACACATTACTACCCAACACATACTCTTTGAGCCAGTGGCACTGGCCTCCTGGCTGTCCCATGAACAAGACACTTGATCCCTTGCCTCTGGGCATTTTCTCAGGCTGTCCCCATGCCTGGAACACTCTCCCTCTTCCACTCTGACTACTGACTTTCCCAGCTTCCTTTAAGTCCCAAAGAAAATCCCACCTTCTCCAGGAAGCCTTTCCAATCCCTCTTAGTTCCAGTACCTTCCCTCTATTGGTTATTTGTTATTTATCCTACATAGGGCATGTTTTGTATGTATTTGTTTGTAACATGTCTACCCCATTAGATTGTATGCTATTTGAGGGTGGGAACTGTCTTTTGCATCTTTTTGTATCCCCAACACTTAGCACAGGGCCTGCCACATGGCAAGAGCTTAATAAATGTTTACCCAATGAATGGATGAAAGGTAGAACAGAATGTAAGATTTACTTAGCACTTCATCTATCTCCATGTTACCTACATTCCTGTTTGTTAAGGACCTGACCTAGAGATCTGCCTCAGAGTTAAGGTGCAACATCAAGGCCATGTTGGCTAAAAGCTTCCCAAGTCTCACATTACCTGGGTAGGATCTTCGAGTGTGCCGTGCTGCCCAGTGTCCCCGTGTGTGGCTGAAAAGCTGGCACGGCCTCATCTGTGTACATGTCCCCATCCTGTCTGTGGTTTAAGCTTACCAAATCAGTCATGACCACCAGTCCAGTATCCTGGATAAAGAGAAACAACCAAGAGCCTCATCGGTTTGCTGCCCGGAGTGTCCTCTGAGCGCCTGACAGGAATGTAAACCCGTATATAACAGGTACATAAACCCAGACACTTCTGGCTTCACACCAGCACTTGTGACAGGGACACAGGAGGCATTGCTGCACAACAAGATCAAACATTTTCATATGTGATTTGTTCTAGGATCCAATTGGAGACAAAGGAGAACCGACACATCTGGGGGAATATTTTGTTCATTTAGAAACTTGGTAAGCAAATCATGGCTCACCAACCTTGTAGAGCCTGACAAGATTTAGTCTTTTCTTGAAAGTCTTATCCCTTCACCACCAATGCTATTAAAAAAAAAAAAAAAGCACTGAGCCTGGAGTTAGACGACATGAGTTCAAGAGCCAGTTGTAGCCTCAGTTTCCTCATCTATAAAATGGGGAGAATAATATTTGTACCATCTCCCTTACAGGTGTTATTTGGGGTCAGATGACATTACAGGTGACTTATCTCATATTAACAGTATGGCTATATTGATTCATTTCTAGGAATGAGTTCTTCTGAAAAGATCAACAAAACAAGACACAGATTCTATTTAGTCTAACATATATTTGTTGGTGGGAGCTGCCAATGCAAAGGCAGGCAAGAAAGAGCCTCTGAGTGACAGCTAGGTGGCACAGTAGATAAAGCACCGGCCCTGGATTCAGGAGGACCTGAGTTCAAATCCGGCCTCAGACACTTGACACTTACTAGCTGTGTGACTCTAGGCAAGTCACTTAACCCTCATTGTTCTGCCAAAAAACAAGTCTCTGAAGATTTCCAAATGAAGACATGACCAGACCCAGGCCTGAGAGTTCTAGTGAATGAAAAGAACAGGGAAAATTTGCTAGGAGTTTCCTGCCATTGTTCAAGCCAGGTGGTAGAAAGGGACTCTGCTGGGATGGGGGCACTAAGGACAGATGGGAGGGGCAGATGGGAGTGATGCAAGGAAAGAAGAACCAAACTCCTCAGCCGAAGCATTTTCCTTGCAACCCCATAAGAAGAGTAATACAAGTAGTGTTATTCCTGTTTTAGGGATGAGGAATCTGAGACCCCGAGGGGAGAAATGACTGTCAGAAGCAGAATGCAGGTCCAGGTCTTCTGACCACAAGTCCAGTGTTATTTCTACTAGCCGACATGCCCCCCAAAGTTAGCTAACTCTCACGTCTTCTTTTGGTAAATGTTGCTTGTCCTGGTTAATATCTTAGCCTACACTTTTCAGAAGGGCCTTTTGGAGGAGGAGAAGAGGTGATAAGAACAGTAATGCTTACAGTAAATGCAAATAGTGCATCTTTTGCAATATCCCAGTGCCATGGGAAAACGGAGGAGCGGCGGCGGCGTCTATGGGAGGACATCCCTGGCCACCAGAAATGCCCATCTTCCTTGGGAGTCCCAAAGGTATCAGAAACATCATATTCCGTTAATTCTTGAAAAACCTATATGCAATCAGGAAGGAGGAGGAGGAGGGAGAGGTAAGAAAGAAAGGAGAAGAGGGTCAAAAATGCTACTTTTGACAATCACTTGAATTTTTTTTTTTTTGTGAGGCAATTGGGGTTAAGTGACTTGCCCAGGGTCACACAGCTAGTAAGTGTTAAGTGTCTGAGGCCGGACCTGAACTCAGGTCTTCCTGACTCCAGGGCCAATGCTCCATCCACTGCACCACTGAGCTGCCCCAATTACTTGAAATTATTCAAGAATACTTTTGACCTATTTAATTACAAAACATTTAGTAAATGTTTCATCTGTGCAAGGCACAATGCTAGGTCCAGGGATAGGAAGGCAGAAATGACACAGTACCTAGACTCGAGGAGATTTCACTAGTTGGGGAGAACAACACATCCACAGATAAGTAACAACAAGATCATCTGAGGAGAGAGAGAGGGTTAAGGGGCAGGCAATTTATGGAAGCTGCTCACTGAGGCAGAGCAGGGCTGCAATCTGCATCAGTGGAGGGAGGGCCCAGCATTATAGGTAGCCATAGGTCTTTTCAAGTATTGAAGTGTTGAGATGTGTTGTACCAGGAGTTAGGAAGGATAACCTCCAAAAAAGGTCATACTTTGGGGCAGCTAGGTGGCGCAGTGGATAAAGCACTGGCCCTAGATTCAGGAGAACCTGAGTTCAAATCCAGCCTCAGACACTTGACACTTACTAGCTGTGTGACCCTAGGCAAGTCACTTAACCCCAACTGCCTCACACACACACAAAAAGGTCATAGTTGAAGAGATAAAACACATCTATGCAAGGACAAGACAAAAAAGCTAGATAATAACCCAAACCTAATTAGGAATATGGGTAACTAGGTGGTGCAGTGGACAGAGTGCTGGGCCTGGAGTCAAGAAGACTCATCTTAGTGAATTCAAATCTGGCCTCAGACACTATCTGTATGACCCTGAGCACGTCACTTCACCCCATTTGCCTCAGTTTCCTCATCTGTCAAATGAGCTGGAGAAGGAAATGGCAAACCACTCCAGTATCTCTGCCAAGAAAATTCCAAATGGGGTCATGAAGAGTTGGACCTGACTAAAAAATGACTGAATAACAACAAAATTAGGAATATGACACATGATGAATGAATGGTCCAATAATTGAATGTTATAAGAGACAAAGGAATGCAGAATTTACTTTGGGGTGGATGGTCAGGAGAGATGGCTTAAAGGAGGTAGATTTAAGGTTAGAAGTGATTCTCCTGAGAGAGGGAGAACATTCCTGGTGAGGGACACGGCCCGAGCAAAAATGGGCAGGTGGGGAGAGAATACAAAGAGAATACAAAATTTTCTCTGGGGACAATGAGTGGCCCAATCTGGGTGAAATATTAGGTTCTGATGCATAGTGGGGTAACAGAAGAGTAGGCTGGAGAGGAAAGCTGGGGCCAGACTGTGAAGGGCTTTCAAAGCCACAAAAAGGACTTTGAACCTCAGCCCGTAAGTAAGGGGAGTCCTTGAAAGACTGAGCAAAGAATGCTGGCTGATGATGAAGGCAGTGTTGGTGTTGACCATAATGAATATTAGCAGTGAACTTGGGCAGCCTTCAGCATTGGGCCCCTCCCTCCTTACCTGGGCAGGTGTCAGCTGGAATCCTGTCTTGAGGAGATAAATACTCTTATCGACCGTCCCAATACAGACGCAGCTTCCTTTAGCACCTCGAACCTTCATGTCAACAACATCTCCAGGTCTTGTCTCATTGGAGGAATATGTCACTGAAACCTGGACACAAAGACACTTCCCTCTCACAGCTAGCAGGACACCTGGACCCTGCCAAACGAACTTGGCTCCCTCTGTTTTCCTTCCCCCTCTTGGCTCCCCCTACCTGGTTTTCAAATGAGGCTTGGACTGCCAACTGCAGACTGTCTGTGACACCTTCTCCATTCTCCCTCACATAGTAGGCCAGCAGGCGGCTGAGAGGAGCCATGCTGGGGGTAACCCGGAGATGTAGGTATGTCACACACACCTCTACCTCAGCACCTGGGGTCTCTGGAGCAGCTGAGTAAGACACAGTATTTTATTGAAAATCTAAGTGATTAAATTCCAAACTTGGCCAGAAAACTTGAAGGTATTAAAAAGATGTGGATACAAAAAAGAAAACTCCTAACCCTCAATGTCAACTCTGGTACTAGTGTTTTCTGGATGTTTGATAACAACCACGAGAAAATACACTTTCCTATTTGAACCCAAAGCTCCTATTCCCAGCTCTAGGGATGGGTCATTTTCTTCCTCTTGAGATATGCTAAACTGCCTTTGAGCTAAAATGCACCAACACACCATGGGGGGCAGCTAGGTAGTGCAGTGGATAGAGTGATGGCCCTGGAGTAGAGAGGATCCAAGTTCAAATCCCCCCTCAGACACTTACTAGCTACGTGACCCTGGGCAAGTCGCTTCACTCCAATTGCCTTAAACATTCAGGGCCATCTCCAGTTGTCCTGATATATATCTTGCCACTGGACCCAGATGGCTCTAGAGGAGAGAGTGAGGCTGGTGACCTTGCACAGCCCTCCCTCACTTAAATCCAATTCACTGCAAGTCATGACATCACCCCATTGTCATGGCCCTCTTCAAGAACAAAGGACAAACAACTGACACCACCTCAAACTTCCCTTTACCACTCTCCCTGGATTTCTGGGAACCCTCTACCTGCTTGGGAGGTTCTGGAACTTGAATCATGGTGCTTGACCAGGAAAATGCCAGTTATGATTTCTGGTCTCTCCACATAACCTCTTTAATTGTGGCTTCTAGTAAAAGGGGAAAACCACACCCACAATAGATAAGATACCCATGTAGCACCAACTCTATTACAAGTGCTTCACTGGCTCCAGAGAACACTCATGACATCATCATTCTCTCTCAGACCCCACTGGCACCCATCTGTGAGCATCCTACCGGTCTTCTAAGGTCTAGCTCAAAGGTCACCTCCTCCAGGAAGCCTTCACAGGTCCCCAAAGTGATCTACACCTCACCCAGGCTGTGGTGCTTAGTATGGGCAGAGGAAGCTTTGGGATGAGTCAAAAAACCCTGGCTCCATCACTTACTGAGTAATTCATTTTCTCCTCTGGCCCTCAGTTTACCCATCTATAAAATAGGGCTGATAATACATGTCCCACCTACCTCACAAGGTTGTGTAGGGAAGAAAGCATTTTTGTCAGTTTTCTCTCACAGGAAAGAGACCTTCAAGCCTTACAGAATTGAAAGTTATTTTTCGCATGACCAAATTCTGATTTGTCTTATATTTGCCTGTATTCATGCCTTATTTCTTCTGAGACTGTAAGCCCTGTAAGGGCAGGGACCATGTTTCCTTGGTCTGCTTGGCTTTTCTACAGCCTCTTAGAGTGTTCAGCTTAATACTACCACTACTGAGAAAGGGAATTACCAGTGGGAGAATGGTATGAACAAAAGCTTAGCAGGTGGGCATTTAGGCACTACTGTAACTACCTGGCTGACTGGTTTCTGTTCATGTTGGGGAATATTAGGTAATGGCTTTGAAAAGTTAGGTTGGGCCCAGATTATGCATGGCCTCAACTGCCTAACTATGGAGTTTTCACTTTCTTCTGGTGGCACTGGGGAGCCACTGAAGGTATCTGACAAGGGAGGGCTGTGAAAGAGTAAGGTTTTGTTGCTCGTTGTGGCTGTACTCACTTGTTCCTGGGAGGTGGGTCACATGGCTGGGCTGGGCTGAGGGAGGTGTGGCTCTCTTGTTCCTTTGCCGTGTGACATTGGCAGGCTGCAGGCCTGACTGCACAATGTTGCCTCGTGATGCAACTTCATAATATAAAGTAAAATCACAAGGACAGGTGGACTTTACAGGAAAACGGACTTCATCCCCCACCTTAGGGAAGAGACAGCAGCTGAGAGGGAACCTGAGTTATGCTAAACAGAAACAGGTGATACAAACACACCAAGATGTCAATGCCCCTGGGCCCTCCCAAATCCCCAGACAAAACAACACAACGCTGAGATGTCCACAGGAGGGCAGAGACGCCCTTTGCTCTCTGTCTTACAGCGGGATCTGGTTCATTTTGCCTTGATGGAGTCCCAACACCTGAAGCCACAGTACATGAAGAAACACACCAGGGGGCTTTCGAATGGGACTCAGAACTGAGAGTCCCCACATGCCCCGTTGTGACAAGCCCACTGCCCTCTGCCTGGTCAGGCCTGGACAGGAGGACAGTGTCTAGAGCAAGGTTGTTAGTGGTCCCACTGCCCTCCTCCACCACACTCTCAGACCACACTCTGGAAGCTACATCTGAAGAAGGACCCTGATCATCCGGACCATGTCCCCAGGACAGAGACCAGAATGGAAAAGGAAGAAAATGGGATGCTTAGACTAGAGGACTTAGGTGGGCTGGGTTCATGGGTGACAAATATCTGACAAGCCACTCTGAGGTAAAGGGAAAGAACTCATTCTGCATGTCCCAGGTGGGCAGAGGGGCTTCAGGGAGACAGATTTCTTCCCTCAACTTAAGGAAGAACTTCCTAACAATCTTGACTGATGGAGCTTGCACCTGCTGCCACACACACTGTAGAAAAGATTCCTGACTCACGTAGGGGCTGGACCTGATGCTCTCTGTGGTTACCTCCAATGCTACATTCAATAAGTCTATTGGCTCAGCCCTAAGGCTGAAAGGCATTTTCCTAAGCAGTTGCACTGGACAGTATGTTGGCAAGTCCTGCCTTCTGCTGTCTTTGGTCTTACCCCCACAGGCCTAGGGCAGGAATGTAGGACAGGTGAGGCTGGGAGTCACAGAACCATCAAGGTAGGGACTTCAGAAGCCACCCAGGCTAAGGCCCTCATTTTGGAGATGAGAAGTCTGAGGCCCATGGAGGTTAAGGGACTTGCCCAAGGTCACATAGGTCATATGGACCACAACCTAGATTCAAGTTCTGATCCTATCACTCTCTTAACAGCTGTGTTTCTTTGGACAAATTATTTGATTTCATAACTAGCATTTATCTAGCAGCTACTATGTGCCCAGCACTATGATAAACACTTTACAAATGTTATCTCATTTGATTCTTGCAAAACCCTGGGAGGTGGGTGCTATTATTACCCCCATTTTACAGTTAAGGAAACAGAGGCAAATAGAAGCTAATTAATTTGCCCAAGGTTGAGGGCAGATAGGTGGTGCAGTAAATAAAGCACTGGCCCTGGATTCAGGAGGACGTGAGTTCAAATCTGGCCTCAGACACTTGACACTTACTAGCTGTGTGACCTTGGGCAAGTCACTTAACCCTCATTGCCCTGCCCCCCCCCCAAAAAAACTTGCCCAATGTCACACAGCTAGGAAGTGTCTGAGGTTAGGGCCATGATTAGACATTACAATCACATTTGGCTAAAAATTAAAGAGTTTCAAGAGTTGGAAGAACCTTTAAGATCATCTAGTCCATCCCCAATCAAATGGTTATCCAAAACAAAATAGGTGCCCATTATTTAGAGAGTGGCTGAACCAAGTGTGGTCCATGAATCTCAAATATGACTGGCTCAGAAAGACTAAAGAATGCTCATATAAACTGAAAGGGAAAGACTTGGGAATGCTCACATAAAGCAGAGGGCAAAGAGCAGAACCAGGAAGACAATGAACACAAAAGCCAAAGGATTGTAAAGGAAGCAAGTCTGAATGATGTCAGAATCCCCATCAAAGCAATGCCTTTGGTCAAGCTTTGAGAAGATTAATGATGATGCCTGCCTGCCTGCCTCCTACCTGTTGACAGAGAAGTGGGGAGCTGCAGGTACAGAATGAGGCTTGCCCTCTCAGATATGGCCAATTTGTGGGTTTGTTTTATTTGTTACAAGGAAGGGTTTCTCCTTTTTGCATGAATAGGGTAGTGATAGGGACAAAAATTCTTTTTCTTTTTCTTTTATTGTTTTGTTTTGTTTTTTGGCAGGGCAACGAGGGTTAAGTGACTTGCCCAGGGTCACACAGCTAGTTAAGTGTCAAGTGTCTGAGGCCGAATTTAAACTCAGGTCCTTCTGAATGCAGGGCCGGTGCTTTATCTACTGCGCCACCTGGCTACCGCCCCCCCAAATTCTTTTTAAAGAAAGAAAAGGATATCAACAAATAGCTAGTGACAGCAAGCATAATACCTCAGAAGGCAGCCCATTTTCTTCTCAGATGCCTTGCACTGTTAGAAGTTTGTCTTCCTATTAAGACAAATCTGTAGTCCTGTAACTCTAGAGCCACATGAAAGAAATCTACTCCCTGTTCCACATGATGGCCCCAGAGAAGCAAGGGAAGGGAATAGAAGATTCTTTTTTTGTTTTCGTTTTTGTTTTTTGCGGGGCAGTGGGGATTAAGTGACTTGCCCACGGTCACACAGCTAGTAAATGTCAAGTGTCTGAGGCTGGATTTGAACTCAGGTACTCCTGAATCCAGGGCCAGTGCTTTATCCACTGCGCCACCTAGCTGCCCCTGAAATAGAAGATTCTAAGACAAGAACTTTCTAGCCCTTAAGATTTCTATTATACGAGATGGGATACTTGGCTTCTAGTTCCATCTCTTCTGTTAATCAGCTATGTAGACCTGAGCAAATCACAAATCCTGCAGATTTTCATGTCCTTACCTGTAAAATGAAGGGGGGGTGGAGATGAGGGCCCTTCCTGCTCTGACATTAACTCAAATTGTAATCATTACCATAGCTGGGACACATAATCCTAAATCCCAAGGAAGTCATGTGATAATGTTTTACATCCTAGAGTTCAACAGATGAGAACCTCAAAACTGGCCTAAGCACTTGTCTACACCCTAAGAATTTCAGATTGGAAAAGAGAGAACATTTTTACTTGGCTGGAAACACAATGAAAAAGTCATCGTGTGAATAATTCATAGGACAATGCCTGCGAACACGCTAATAAAGCTTCTGGATGAAATGATGGGATTGTTTATGCAAAAAGTCTTTGGCTAATTGGAACACACAGTAACGGGAGCTGAGGAGCCTCTGTTCCCACAGTTGCAAGAAAGGCCTTTTCCAGCTTTCCCACAGTGGAATTGGTTTAAATCAGAGCGTAATAAGAACAATGTGTCCAGATTAGCTGTGCAGAATCCCATTTGTGTTTCCTTCCCAAGGAAGTCCTGTGAATAGGAACTACCCGTTCAATTCACGTAAAATGCAGCAGCTACAAAACCTCAATTGGACTGAACTGACCCTTCCTTGCAGAGGAGTAGTCCCACGTCTGGGCTTTGACTGCTATGACTAGGAAGCATTATTCTCAAGATGCCGACAGGTGCTATTTGTAGAGACTCAAAGTCAGTAGCAATCGTTATCATTAACAAGCAACACCTTGGCCACACACCAGGTGCAGGCTCATGGGGAGGCCACAAAGGAGGAATGAAGCCTCAAGCACAATGGCATTGTGCCCTCTTGCCTGACTCATGCATGAGAGTACCGGAAGTAAATGTGAAATTGTTACAGAGGCAGTATGGGACCCCAGGAGTTAGAGCTGGAGGGGCGGGGTCTGTGGAGGTCATTAAGGTGTAGGGAAAAGACATGCCACTGGAATGTTTATTCGAAGCTCTGAAACTGACTTGCTCCGTGACCTTGACATGTCACTATATCCCCTCTCTGTGCCTCAGTTTTCTCATTTACAAAATTAGGGAGTTAGACATGCTGGCATAGAAAGGACCCTGAATTTAGAGTCAGAGGACCCGGGTTCAAACCCTAAGCCTGCCACTTATTCTAGGGAGACCTTTCTGATCCTTCTAGTTCCAAAATTCCTAAAGCAGTAGAGGGAATATTGTATTTGGAGATAGAAAAATTGGTTAGGTTCTTCTTCTAGCTCTCACACATATTAACTGCATCGATTAAACTTCCCGGAGCTTCAGTATCATTTCCTATAAAACAAGACCTAACTCATAGGATTTTGTGAAGATCAGAGGAGATAATGGATGGGAAAACACTTTGTGATGACTGTGAAATACTTGTAAATGAGAGTTGTTCTTTGCGGTGTATTCTCCTTCCGGTGATGGAGAGAACAGTTGTTTTCTGTGAATCAGCTAATGATACTTCTCTACAGATTCACAGCATGTCTACTAAGAGCACTCCCCCCTCTGCAAGCAAGGCACAGACTCCAAACTCTGAGGGATTCTGTCTTCAGTACAGAGATTCACTGTCCACCACCAGAAAGAGGGAGCCATAATGAGGGAACCACACCCTCTGTCAGTATCTGTCATTGGTGACAGGAAGGCTAAGAGAGTGGAAGGTACGTCCCACCAAAGCAGAAAGGTTCCCAGTATGACCCCAACACTGCACTGTGTACAGCCTATTAGCCAACGACTAGCTTAGCAGAGTGCAGTAAAGCCCTTTACTCGAAGGCTGGCCACAGGGGAGGATTTATTGGCCATGTTGACTCTTCAAGGGTTGGATTCTTTATCAGCAGAGAGTAGAACCAGTCTAATACAATTACAATGCTAAAAGCTATTTTATTCAAGTAGCATGGAGTCACAGAATCTGAGAACTGGGACCACAGAAGTTATCTAGTCCACCCTATATTTCAAAAGAGGTATATACAACCATGCAATCTCCTGAAGATATGTGATGTTTGGTGATGCACTATTTTAGGGGCAATCCACTGTCCTTTGAGGTAGCTCTAATGTTTAGGAAGTTTTTCTTTGCATTGATGTAAAATCTGCCTTTGCATCTTCCACCCACTGCTCTTAGTTTGGTCCTCTGAGGTCAAGCAGAACAAGGCTAATCCCTCCTCCACAGGACAGCCCTTCAGAGAGTTGAAAAGAGTCTATGTCTCCCACTAAGTCTTCCCTTCTCTAAGTTAAACATCCTCCATTACTGCAAACCACAAAACATAAAAACCATTCTTAGTCTACAGGTGGAACAAAACAAGTGGTGGACCAGATTTGGCCCCACAGGCCACAACTGGCTGACCCTCTTATCACATGGTCCCTGGTTTTCTCATGATCTGGTCACCCTTATCCCACTTGCCCATGAACTCCTACTTGTCAAGGTCCTTCCTAAAATGTAGTGCCCAGAACTGAGCACAGAGAGGATTTGACTCTCCCCTCCTTTGTCCTGGGCCTGGTGGTTTTCTGAGACCACTTGAGCTTTCTTGGCTGCAACACTACACTATTGACATGTATTGAGTTGGCAGTTGCTAAAGGCCTATACTATGAGATTGTCCTCTTCAAATAAACTTAGCATAGGCCTCAGTGAGGCTTCCTCCCTTCTATCCTTGTACAACTGATTTTTTAAACACAAGAACTGAAGGTTATATTTATCCCCATTAAATTTGGTCCTATTAGACTTGACCCATCATTCTAGAGTGCAAGGCAATGCTTACCTGAAAGGACGAGTCAGGAGCCTGGAGCTGTAGGTAGCATTTACTTGGAGAGTACCAGCTGCTAATGGATAAATAGTTGGGTAGGTATTGGTTCCCAGCAGGTTTACCATCAATTGTCAACACTTTCGTCTGAAGAAAAAAATGCAGTTGACTGTCAAACGTGTTTTCCAGTCACTCTCCTGCCTCCGTTCCTGTGGTCTGGCTAATAGGTTAGCTTCCAACTCAATGATTCTTCCACAGAAGCCCAAATGGCTCAGACCCAGAAGAAGTAGCACCAGGGGGCAGCTAGGTGGTGCAGTGGATAGAGCACCGGCCCTGGAGTCAGGAGTACCTGAGTTCAAATCCAGCCTCAGACACTTAACACTTACTAGCTGTGTGACCCTGGGCAAGTCACTTAACCCCAATTGCCTCACTTAAAAAAAACCAACAACAACAACAACAAAAAACAAACAAAACAAAGGAGTAGCACCAGAGGGCCATGGTGGAGGTCATGAGGAGGCTCAGCAACACCTCCTTCCTCTGACACAGACTTGCACACTCGCCACCAGTTACATTCACAACCAGATTCAGGGTCCTCTGGCTTTTCCCTGAATATTCTCCTTTCCTGTGTGGAGATGGCTTCAGAAGCATCCATCTAATATCTCCCCAAATGCTCACCCTGCTCTCTGGGGAGCAACACCGGGACTCAGGGCCCGTATCTTTTTGGTCCTGGAACACTTTCTCCATGCATCCAGTGGGGAATGTGTTTGAGGATCTGACTCAGCTGGCCATTCCTCCTCCACTCATTCTGAATGTGGAATCAGTTCTGGGGGCAGACATGCTTGCTGCCTTAAACTTACTCCCCAGTATTGAATGGCCAGTGTGCACACAACACGATGATCATCCCAAAATATATTGGAATAGTCATGTGAATTCCTTCTCCCTGTCTGTCTCTGTCTCTGTCTCTCTCTGTCTCTCTGTCTCTCTCTCTCTCTCTCTCTCACACACACACACTTTACTCAATAATCACTCCATCTTCAACACACACAGGGGCCCAGCTCTCTATGTCTATGACAGAGGAGACATTACATTTGATAAATGGGGTTTTTGGGGTTTGCACCTGTTGTTTCACTGGTAGAGAGAACTCCTGGTGAGGAACTCTAGCAGTGGCACAGCAGAGAGACCCTTGGACCTGGAGTCAGGAAGATCTGAGTTCAAATCTAGCTTCATACACTTCCTAGCTGTGTGACTCTGAGCAAGTTGCTTAAACTTTATCTACTTCAATTTCCTCATCTGTTAAGTGGGGATCATAATAGCACCTACTTCCCAGGATTGTTGTGAGGATCAAATGAGATATTTGTAAAGTACATATTACAGTAACTGGCACATAGTAGGTATTTAATAAATGCTTGTTTCCTTCCTTCCTGTGATACACACACACACACACACACACACACACACACACACACAGATGTATCTCATTTTCCATTTGACTTTTCAAACTGTTGACTTTTTTCTTATGACTCTCCTGCATTGCTCTCATTTCTCTTTCCATTCTTTCCTCCCTCTCTCTACATCTTCCTTCTATCTCTCCTACTTTCTCTTCAAAGTCCCTTTTGAGAGCTTCCATGGCCTGAGACCAGTTCATATTTTTCTTGGAAGCTTTGGATGTAGGGGCCCTGAGGTTGTTTTTCTCTTCTGAGGGTGCACCTTGATCTTCCTTGTCGCTGAAGAAACTTTCTATAGTTATGAACTTTCTTTGCTTGCTCATCTTTTACTTGACTTTTAACTCCCCACTGGGGGGCCCTGCTTCTAGGCTACACTACTGTCCTCAGCTTCAGAGGGTCCCAGGTGTTTTGGTTTGAGGGAGGGCAGGTTTTTCTCTCACTTGGCCTGTTCTCTGGTCCTAAGATAACCTCAAGCCAACTTGCTAGTTAACCAGCCAGCAGAGTGCTGTGGTGGCTTTTAGCTTTGACAAGCCTGCACCTCACCCCCACCTGGGCCTCCTGCAGCTCAGGATTTCTTCCTGGTTCCCTGCTTTGGTGGGACAGCCAAATTCCTTCCTAGGTCCCGCTGATACCCCTGCACTTTCCCTCCACCGGCCAGCAGTTCAGCCCTCTCACCCGTTCGATCGCAAGCTCAGTTCCAGAAGATGTTGGTACTGCAGCTTATTCAGAGGCTCAGGGGTTAAGTTCCTCTAGTATGAGGTGCATGGGGTCTCAGTTGGTGTGATCTTGGGGTTGGAATTTACTTGCAGCCCAGCACGGCCCCCTTTAATCTATCTATATCTAGAAAATAATTTCAGCTTGTATTTTTGTGGGTTTTTCTGCTCCAGGGGTTCTTTTATTGTTGTTTTGGGGGGGTAATTGTATCAGGAACTCTATGTGTTTAATGTCTTTCCTCCACCATCTTGGCTTCGCCCCCCCCACATAGATGTATATGTGTCTCATAGATACATATAGACATATACATACTTACACATAAGCACATACATACATACACACCAAAACCAAAATTGTTCTCCAACATATATGCCAAGTCCCCCCTTTAACACAGAAGTTCCCTTACGCTTATGTCTAAATGACAAGATTTACTCACCTCTAGCCAAACATACTGGGCAGTGGGAGGGATTGTGGGGATCTCAAAGTCCACTACACCCCCCTGAGAAAGTAATTCACTGGTGTAAACGTTGTCCTTTGGAGTCAACTCAGCTTTGATCCGGACCAACACCCCATTGGCTGGGCTACCATCAGGGTAAGACACTTCCACCTGGATGGCATTTAAGCAACAGACCATTTAGGAATGGATTTTTTAAAAAATAGTTTATAATTACACAGTGATGATTCAAGAAAAATCAGTTAGCCATACGAGAAGTGGACTAATGAAACAGCATTTTAAGAGGCAACAGTTTGGGATGTTATTTAGATATATTTACAGGGACAAGATTAAAAGTTACAAGCTACTTAGAGATCACCTAGGATAGCCTCATTTTACAGATACACAATTTTAAAAAAATTATTTATTCTAATTATTTTTCCAATTACATGTAAGGATATTTTTTGAGTTCCGGATTTTTCTCCCACCCTTCCCTCCCTCCCCCCTACCAAAGACAGCAAGCAGTTTGATATATGTTATACATTACAATCACGTTAAACATATTTCCACATTAGTCATGTTATAAGAGAAGAATCAGAACAGTAGGAAAAAATGCAAGAAAGAATAAAGAAGAACAATAACAAAAAAGTAACAACAAAAGTGAAAATAGTATACTTCAATCTGCATTCAGACTCCCTAGTTCTTTTTCTGGATGTGGAGAGCATTTTCCACCATCAGTCTTTTGGCATTGTCTTGGATCATTGCATTTCTGAGAAGAGTTATGTCTATCACAGTTGATCTTCACACAATGTTGCTGATACTGTGTACAGTGTTCTCTTGGTTCTGCTCATTTCACTCAGCATCAATTCATGTAAGTCTTTCCAGGTTTTTCTGAAATCCATATGCTTATCATTTCTTACAGCATAATAGTATTCCATTACATTCATATACCACATATAGCCATTCCCCAGCTGATGGGCATCCTCTCAATTTCCAATTCTTTGCTACCACAGAAAGAACGGCTATAAATATTTTTGGACATGTGGGTCCTTTTCCCTTTTGTTTTTTTTTTTGGTCTCTTTGGGATATAGACCTAGTAGTGGTATTGCTGGGTCAAAGGGTATGCACAGTATAAAACTTTTGGGCATGGTTCCAAATTGCCCTCAAGAATGATTGAATCAGGGGGCAGCTAGGTGGTACAGTGGATAGAGCACCGGCCCTGGAGTCAGGAGGACCTGAGTTCAAATCTGGCCTCAGACACTTAACACTTACTAGCTGTGTGACCCTGGGCAAGTCACTTAACCCCAATTGCCTCACTAAAAAAAAAAAAAAAAAAGAATGATTGAATCAGTTTATAGCTCTACCAATTTCCTACATATTCTCCAACATTTATCATTTCCTTTTTTTGTCATATTAACCAATTGGATAGGTGTGAGGTGATACCTCAGAGTAGTTTTAATTTGCATTTCTCTAATCAGTAGTGATTAAGAACTTTTTTCATATGAATGTAGATAGCTTTAATTTTGTCATGTGAAAACTGACTGTTCATATCCTTTGACCATTTCTCAATTGGGCAATGACATATATTTTTATATATTTGATTCACTTCTCTAAATATTTTAGATATGAAGCCTTGATCAGAAACACTGTCTGTAAAAATTATTTCCCATCTTTCTGCTTACAGATTCACAATTACGGATAAGGGGAAGTTCTTGACCAACAAAGAGAAACATGACTGTAAAAGAGAAAATGGACAATTTTGATGACATAAAATTTAAAAGGTTTTATAAAAATAAACCAATACACAGAATTAAAAGGAAAACTGTAAATTGTTTTTTTGTTTGTTTTGCAGAAAATTTCTCTGCTAAATATCTGATCTGGGGAATTGATACAAAGGATATGAACAGGAAGTTCTCAAAAGAAAAAAAATGTAAGCTATCAGTCTTTACTTGAAATAATTCTTCAAAACACTATAAATAAGTTATATATAAATTAATACATATTTGAGGTTCCACCTCAAACCCATCATATTGGCAAAGATAATGAAAGAGAAAAAAGAAATTGTTGAATAATTGATCTAACCATTATGGAAAGCAATTTGGAACCAAATCCCCTTAAATTACTGTGGATACCTTTTGGCCAAATGATACCACTATGAGACTTTTGCCAAAGAAAAAGACAGAGGAAAAATACCTATATGCAAAAAATATTAATAGAAGCACTTTTTACTGTAGCAAAGATTTGGAAATAAAGTGGGTACTTATTAATTAGGGAATAACTAACAAATTATGACATATTAATGTAATGGGATATAACAGAAAGGACATACTCAGAGAAACTTCGAAAGATGTGTGTGAATTGATATAGACTGAAGTGAGCAGAACTAGGAAAAAAAATTTATACAATGATTGTAGCATTATAAAGGAAGACAACTTTGAAAGACATAAGAACTCTGATTAATGCAATAAACAAACCTAACTCCAGAAGTCTGATGATGAAGCATACTCCTTACCTGCTGTTAGTGCAGAAAAAGAGACATTTTCAGATATGACCAATGTCTGCTTGACTATACTTCTATGCTACAGGGAGGGTTTTTGTTTTTGGAAGGAGAGATGTGTGTGTGTGTGTGTGTGTGTGTGTGTGTGTGTGTGTGTAAGTAAGGGTAAAAAAAGAAAAGAATGTTAATGGAACATTTAAAAATATACAAAAGAGCAAAGGTAATTTCAGAAGGAAACAAATAGGACAGTGATGGCACTATCATTTTAAATTTAACATATACTTAAAAAAAAACAAATTCTACAGAATAAATTCACGTTTTTATGTAGTCCTCATTTTCTGTTCTTTGTATATGGACATGTAAATGTTTGTTGATGTTTGTAATTAAAAATTTAATTAAAAAAAATTGCCTATAGTCACATAGATAGTAAGTAGCAAAGCCTGAATTCAAACCATGATTCTACATTCAGTGCTCTTCAAGCACATGATTATATTAACAGATGCAGAAAGTCCTAGTTAAAATCATTTAATTTTTAAACACCTTAAAATCATAAACTTAGAAGGGCAATTTTTAATGTGATAAAAACTGCCAGTGTAAAACCAAAAGCCAGCATTATTTGTAATGAAAAACACAAAAAAGCTTTCCCAATAAATGTAGACACAAAGCAAGGATATTCATTCTCTCCATTATCATGTGGCATAATTCTAGTAATTGCTATAGTAGTGATAGCAATAAAACAATAGAAATGAATAATGAATAAGCCTAAGAAAAGAGGAATGAATGAATGAAAGGAATGAAAGAATGAATGAATAAATGAGAGTACAGATAGAAAAGCAAGATGGCCCTGATCTCAAGAAGCTCACATTCTTCTTCCCTTTGTTTTTTTCTTTTTTTTTTCCCCCACGGGGCAATGAGGGTTAAGTGACTTGCCCCGGATCACACAGCTATTAAGTGCCAAGTGTCTGAGGCCAGATTTGAACTCAGGTCCTCCTGAATCCAAGGCCAGTGCTTTATCTACTGCACCCCCTAGCTGCTCTCAAAAAGCTCACATTCTAATGGGGAGATGGCATATTTAGGAGGTTTTAGCTCCATGTCAGATGAAAAGGTCCTATGGTCCTTAGGGTCTGGTAGCAAAGCAAATAGCAATGCATGCTTTTTAAATGTCATTTTCATTAATAAAACCTTATTTTTGTGTGTGTGGTAAACTATTTGACATTACCAAGGACTTTCTTAACAAGAGCCTTCTTTTGGGGGGGGGGGGCGGGCGGGCGATGTTCAGCAGCCATGGCTGCTGAGGCAAAGGCTGAGTCATCTATGCAGAAAGTTCCCAGGTCAGATGTCCAGAAGAGTTGCCTTTTGGACTATGGCTGAGGGGGTTCATCTGGAAGCAGGGCTGGTGGTCAGAAGGGAGGGTACTGATGTTCCAGGGCTCTTGGACTTAACTGCCCAATACTGGCATTTGGTCAATGGTTATTGGTGGCCTTCTTCACAAGAGTTGGTCCCCTCACTGGTGGATGCAAAGGCCAATTTGGCAATAGGGCCAATAGTCTGGGGTAGGGAGGCACTGCTATTGCTGAGGCTCTTGAGGTGAGGGTCCTTGGTTGTCTTGACCATGGTCAAGGGAAGAGGAACACTGAGCTAGTTTTCCCAGCTTGCCACAGGCAGTCACCTATCTCTTCCTTGTGATGCCTTGTTGCTTCTGCTAGGCTGGCTTTCCTGTTTTATCAATGACAGCTGGTTGACAGTTGGCGGTAGTTGGGTAAATGGTAGGTCCTTCTCCACAAGGTTGCTCCCCTAGATGATAGATGATGGCTACCAGTGCTGGGCTAGAAGCAGGACCAGTGGTTTGGGAAGCACAGCTATTCCTGGACTTCTTAGGCTAACCTGCCCATTGGAAGGGTCAGCAGTTGGAGGTGGGCATGGTAGGTCTCTTTTCCACATAATGTTTTTCCTTAGTGGTGACTGCTGGGATCAGGGAGAAAGCAGGGCAGGTGTACCTGGGGAGCACCTGGGGAGCACCTGGGGAGCACCTGGGGAGCACCTGGGGAGCACCTGGGGAGCACCTGGGCTTCTTGGACTCAGAGTCCTTGGCTATCTACAGCAGGGCCTAAGAGGGTGAAGCAGAGGGGTCGACCCACCTGATATGTTTTGCCTCCTATTTCTCCTTTAGTGCTCCTTGTTGTTTCAGAGACAAAATTATCCCTATTATGACATGATGGCTTACTTAGAAAACCCCAGAGAACCAGCACTTAGAATAATTGAGACAAGGAAAAGCTCTGATAAAGTAATAGGGCACAAAATAGAAATTTGAAAATCATTCCTATTTCTATATAACAATATGAAAAAACAGAAAGAAATTAAAGAAATCTTATTCAAAGTAGCTACAAACCAGTTGATAGTTGATTTATAAACCAAGACATTCACAAATTATATAAATATAATTACAAAATACCTGTTACTGATATAAAGGAAGATCTAAGTAATAGAAGAAAAAGGAAAGAAGTGTCTTTCACAATTATGACTAGGGGAGAATTTTTGCTAAACAAGGAAAAGAGTTGATCATTTTAAAAAGGCCAGTCTCCATTACAGGAAATTAAAATGCTTTTGCATAAACAAAAATCAATGCAGCTATGACAAGAAAGGTAACTGTCGGGGACAGCTAGGTGGCACAGTGGATAAAGCACCTGCCCTGGATTCAGAAGGACCTGAGTTCAAATATGGCCTCAGACACTTGACACTTACTAGCTGTGTGACCTCGGGCAAGTCACTTAACCCCCACTGCCCTGCAAAAAACAAAAAACAAACAAACAAAAACAAAAAAAAAGAAAGAAAGAAATATAACTGTCAACTGTGGGGGGAAATCTTTTTTATCAAGTATCTCTGATAAAGGTCTAGTAATCAAGATACATGGGAATGAATAAAAATATATAAGATTGAGTCATTTCTCAATAGTAAGTGGTCAAAAAATAAAAAGTTTTCAAAATAATTGACAATTATCAACAACAATATGAAAGCATGCTCCAAATAACGAATAATTAAACAATACTGAGGTTTCACTTTCCGTCCAGAAAATTGACTAAGAAGACAAAATATGAAAATAATCAATGTTGGGAATGCTACAATAAGGAACACTAAGCATACACTTTGGTGGAGCAAATGAATTGGAAAACAATTTTGAATAATGGGAGTAAACTCATTCAATGACCCAGGAATCTCACTGCTAGGCATATACCTTGAAGGCAGAAAGAAAAAAATCCCATAATATCTATGGTTGCTCTTTGTTTGTTAGCAAAGAACTGTAAACAATTTGGATGCTCATCAATTGAGAAATAGTGAATTGTTATGGTAGATTATAATGGAACATTGTTACACCATAAGAAACAATACATATTAAGAAACATGAGATGACTCCCAGAGATATCTTAAATTCTACATGTCTAAAACTGAACTCACCATCTTTCCTCTTCCCCCTCTTCCAAACTTCCCTATTTCTATCACGTACCATCATCTTTACAATGTCACAGGTTTATTAAGCAGAGAATTATCCTGGACTCTTCCAGTCAGTTGCCAATTCCTGCCTTTTTAGCCTTTCTCATATCTCTAGAATCCAATTCTTTTCACTCACACTACTACTGCCTTTGTTCAAGTTATCACCACCTCTGGCCTACATTAAGGTGACAGTCTTCTGCTCCAAATCTCTCACCACTTTGGTCCATTTGATATACTACTGCCTAATTAATTTTCTGTAAGTGCATGTAAAATATAAATTCCTCTGGTTAGCTGTAAAAGTCTAAGGCCACCTGTTCCCAACCTCCCTCTTCAGCCTCACTGAACATTACTTCCCCTCCTGAACTCTGTGATGTAGCCAAACTGACCTTCTCCTTGTTCCTCAAACACAACACTCCATCTCCCATTTCCATGACTTTGCACTGCTGCCTCCCATGCCTGGAATTCACTATTTCCTTACCTCTCCCTCGTACAGTCCCCATTTTCCTTTAAGTTGCAGGCAGATGCTGTCTTCTACATGAATTATTTCCTGATTCCCCAACTATTAATGCTCTCTCTTACAGTACTATGTGTCTAACTGCTTTGTATGTGTGTATATATACATACTTTAAATATGTTTTTATGCATTTGTTGTCTCTCCTATCAGAGTATAAACTCATTGCAACTAGTTATGTTTTATTCTTTGTACTTGCCAGTGCCTAGCACATGGTAGGTATTTAATAAGTAATTATTAATTAATAGATTGAATGAATTGTTACATGGTGAAGGAATCAGAAACAGAAAAAAACCCTCACTGAATCATAAAATTTGAGAGTTGGGAGGGACCTTAAGAGCCATCTAGTTCAAGTTATACATGTGGGGCAGCTAAGTGGCACAGTGGATAAAGCACCAGCCCTGGATTCAGGAGGACTTGAGTTCAAATCCGTCCTCAGACACTTGACACTTACTAGCTGTGTGATCCTGGGCAAGTCACTTAACCCTCATTGCTTCCCACAAAAAAAAATCAAGTTATGCATGAAAAAACTCCCTACCATAACTAACAAGTAGTCATCTAGTCACTGCCTGAAGATCTCCAAGGAAGGAGAACAACCCCTTCTCCAGGCAGCACATTCTGCTTTTGGATACCTCCACTTATTAGAGATGATTTATTGCTATCAAGACTTAATTGGTCTCTTGGCAATTTCTACCTGTGGCTCTTGGTTCTGCCCTCAGGGACCAAAAAGAACAAGTTGAATCCTTCTTTCATAGAGCAGCCCTTCAAACATGACTTGTCTGTCCTTCCTCAGCCTTCTCTTCTCCAGGATGAATATGTCCAGTTCCTTTAATTAATCTTCCTATGATGTTGACTTACAGTCCTTCGCCATCCTGGCTGCCTTTCTCTGGATACTGTCCAATTTATCAATATCCTTCTTAAACTGTGGGGCACAGGACTTAATGCAATCCTCCAGATGAGGTCTGGCAAGGACAAGTACAGTGGGAGTATCATCTCCCTGCTTCTGGATGTTTAGGCTCCTCAGTGTAGCCCAGGATCAAGTTAGCTTTGGGATTGCTACATCACATTGCTGGCTCATTTTACAATAAGCTTGTAGTACATTAAAAACAGGTACCTAGGTGGCATAGTGGCTGGAGCCCTGGACCTGGAGTCAGGAGAAACTGAGTTCAAATCCAGCTTCAGACACGTGCTAGCTGTGTGACCCTGGGCAAGACAATTTTTTGTTTTGTTTTGGTTTGGTTTATGGGCCAATGAGGGTTAAGTAACTTGCCAAGGGTCACACAACTAATAAGGTCAAGTGTCTGAGGCCGGATTTGAATTCAGGTCCTCCTGAATCCTGGGCCGGTGCTTTATCCACTGTACCACCTATCTGCCCCCCTGGGTAAGACACTTAATCCTGTTTGCCTCAGTTTCTTCATCTGTAAGATGAGCCGGAGAAGGAAATGGAAAACCATTTCAGTATTTTTGCCAGGAAACCCCCCAAGTGGGGTCATAAAGAACTGAAATGACTCAACAACAATACACTAAAAACACAAAATCTGCATAACCCTATCTCTTACACTTAAGAGGCGATTTTTTTGCATGTTAGTTTGATATAAGTGTATTTATCCCTACTGAATTCACATTGTTAGATTTATCACAGGGCTCCACCCTGTCAAGACCTTTTCGTACTCTGTCATCCAATGTGTTAGCTCTCCCTCCCAGCTGAATGTCATCAGCAAATCTGATGAGCACATCATCTATGCCTTTTATTCAAGTCACTGACAAAAATGTTAAACCAAGCACAGATCCCCAGGGTGTTCCAGTGGAGATCTCCTGCCACCTTGTCATGGAAACATTAAAAAGCATTCTTGGAATCCAGCAAGTCTACCAGTTCTGAATTGATCTAATTGAATTGTCATCCAGTCCACTTATCTCTGTCTTCTAGAATTAGTATGAGATACTTTACCGAAAGCTTTCTGAACTCTAGGTAACATATATCTATAGCATTTTCCTCATCTAATAGTTTAGTAATCATGCAAGACAAAAAAAAAAGGAAATTAGATTAGTCTTAAATGATCAATTTCTAGATATTCCAATAGCCTAGATATTCTAGATATTCACCAACCATCTCATTATCCTTTCTAGAATTGTCTCAGGAACCAAAGTCAAGCCCATTGGCTCATAATTTGTTCACTTTGTTCTTTCGACTAGTTTTAAAATTGGGATATGTGCTCTCAGCCAGTCTTGTGGTAGCTCTTCTATTTTCCATGATCTTTCAGATGTTAGCAGCTGTGGCTTAGCAATCACATCTGCTAGCTCTTTCACAGTACCTAAACACCTGATCTGGTCCAGGTTACTTGAATTCACCACTGTCCCCTGCCCTCTTCCTAACACGCTCCTGAGCTTCTGAATCCACCTCTCACAAGGTGCTTCACCTACTGCTCTGAGCATCCAGGCTTTTGGTTGGTGAGCCTTCATCCTTTTGAACTTGACCAGGCCCTTGAGATTGCTTTTCCCTGTCCATCTTCCTGATAGACTACTGGCCCTACTGCTGGCCCTGCTGCTGTCAAACCAACACTACCTTTCCTGGAAAGGACCCCTCAACTGCTCCATCACTTCACTCACCATTTCAAAACCTTCTTCCCCGGTCAACCTTCCCTATATGTGCAGTTGTCCCCTGAGAGAATACAAGTTGCTTAACACCAAGGACCAGCTTGCTTTTTGTTTTTTGTATCTTCCAGCCTTACCACAGTGCCTGGCACACAGTAAGAGCTGAATAAGTGCTTTTTTATTTACTCACTCATTAATTCACTGAGCATGACTATTTTCTATTTCCTTACTTAGGTGTAGACCCCTGCTCACAGCCCCTGGGGACAATGATCCTTGGGAGTTGAGAGGAGGCACCTATTTCCACTAGCAGTTACCAGACCTGGACTCCCAAGCTCACGCTTACTACCTTCTGGACTTGTAGGAAGTTGGGAAGGAAGAAAGGAAGTGGGAGCTGGGGAGAAACCACCATGAAAAAAAGGAAGGAAGCTCCCTGAAGAACACCTTAGCAAGGGCTGGCCATGTCGTGCATGGGAGCTGAGCTGCTGAAATCCATTCAGGCAGGACACTGAAGACCCTCCTCTTTTTTCTTCCTTCCCCTCCCTTTATTGAGAGGACAAGTGCATTTGCTTGGAACCTGATGCTTCTCTTGGGGCCTAGGAAGTGTTCACCCTGGTGTGCGTTTAAAATTTTGCTTTGCTCTTTTAAGCCAGCAAAAGTAATAACGATGTTAAGTAAAGGGATTGCTAAACTGTGTGCTCCTGCTTCAAATGGGGTGTTGAAGGGGATGACTGGGAATAAATTGCAACAGGAGAAATATTTAAAACTGTTCAGTCTGCCACGAGAAGATGTCTGGCAAAGGATCTCTCTTGGTTTATTTGAATAGTTTCCAGAGCAGAGATAATATGATCATTGAGGTTTCTCTGGTCCCACTAATTAATTCACCATACTCATATTTATCCTTAATTGCTTATCTGTATTTCCATCTTCTGCACATGTCTTTTTAAAGTTGGTAAGTTATCTGTGCATCTATATCTGTCTCTTCTGACAAATCCCATTTCCCCTCCCCATTAGAACTGCTTCCCTTTGTGTCTTTAGACTTTCATTCTTGAGAATCTATTATTCTTCCTGGGCTTTTCTCCCCCTGCCACATTTTGGTCCAAAGGATCTACCCATCTTTTTTTTTTTTTTTTAAGGCAATGGGGGTTAAGTGACTTGCTCACGGTCACACAGCTAGTATGTTCTACCCATCTTTAATCGGAAACTTTTGGGATCTGCTTTCTCCACAGCTAAGGTACTTGTCAGACTGAGCCAAGATTTCTTATCCTTCTCTATCACAAACTCTAAGAGACAGTGGTCACTTTTTCCCAAAGTTCCTGTCATTTTTACTCTGGCAACCAGCTCCTCTTTGTTTTTGAGAATCAAATCCATAAAAGAATTTCCCCTTGTTGGTTCCTCTATATTTTAAAATGAAGGGTGGAAATAAATTGAATCACTCAATCAATCATTCAATGATTCTATATCAGGCACCATAAAATTGGGTGAGAATACTCATATTGAATGAATCAATAACATATTGAATGAATGAATGAATCAATCAATCAATCGATAAAAGGCTTTAAATTAGGTGCAATGTTCCTGGTTAGTTTAGGATTTCTTAAAAGTCACTGGATGAAATGGAGTGTCTTGTACAAGAAGTATATTTGGATTTGTTGAGAACATTTGATTATGCCCCGTGGGGCTTATATAAAAACCAGCAAGTTAGTTTGGAACTGAGTATCTGATCATTTGGCAGCTTAGTCTGAAATTACCTATTACCATTTACCTGAAATTGGCTCTGGGTAGCTCACTTATCACCTTCAGTTTCCTCATCTGTAAAATGGAATAATAGCACTGACCTCACATGGTCATTGTAAAGATCATATGAGATAGCATATATAAAAACACTTGCAAACCTTAAAATGCAAAATCAATGCTAGGTATTATTGTTGGCTATGTACTGTTGGAGACCTTCCAGGCAAGTCCCTGAGAAGGAATTTCTTAGGCGTGTTTAGGAGTGGGGAGGAGAGGAGCTTGGCCGCATTCTTCCACCATGACCAGAGGAGGGCCTTGTGAACTCTGGAAAACACTAGATTTCGATTCAGGAAGACCTACGTTCAAATCTTGCCTCAGACACTTATTAGCTGTGTGACCCTAAGTGAGTCATTTAAAGTTTCCTTTTTTGTAAAATGGAATAAAAATATAATAGTACCTATCTCCCAGAGTTGTTATTAGAGATCAGATGAGATAATATCTGCAAAGTTATTTGCAAACCTTAAAGCTCTATATGAATGAGAGCTATTATCATGACCTTATTCTGGCTTAGGACCTTAAAATGTCTTATAGGACAGTCTCATGAGTCTAGGGTGGTTATTGGATATGCTGGAAGGCAGTGCACTAGACTAGGTGAACTTTTAAGGTTCTTTTCATCCTGTGATTCAATAAATATAGGTTACTGAATATAAGCTACACCTTTGAAAATAAAGTCTATTTAAAGTGAAAGTATGCCCTAAAAATAATTACTAAGTACTCAGCTTTGAGGTTTTTACTCTACATTTCTTCTCATTCAAGGAATGCATTTTGTTCTGTTTTAAAATAACTTATGCTATCATTTGATGTGTGCTATGGTGTTCAGCATATACTAAAAATGTGGTTATGGGTCACACTCGGGTTTTATAAGAGATAACTTTGGGAAGGTGGGAAAGAAGAAGAGAGGAAGGAAAGCAAAGCTTCTATCTACAGATTGTATCAGAATATTACTGAAGGGGGCAGCTAGGTGGCACAGTGGATAAAGCACCGGCCTTGGATTCAGGAGGACCTGAGTTCAAATCTGGCCTCAGACACTTGACACTTACTAGCTGTGTGACCCTGGGCAAGTCACTTAATCCTCATTGCCCTGCAGGAAGAAAGGAAGGAAGGAAGGAAGGAAGGAAGGAAGGAAGGGAGGGAGGGAGGGAGGGAGGGAGGGAGGGAGGGACGGAGGAAGGAAGGAAGGAAGGAAGGAAGAAAGGAAGGAAGGAAGGAAGGAAGGAAGGAAGGAAGGAAGGAAGGAAGGAAGGAAGGAAGGAAGGAAGGAAGGAAGGAAGGAAAGAAGGAAAGAAGGAAAGAAAAAGAATATCACTGAAGACAATAGCAGGAACATACCTTTCCTCTGTAAGGCAGACCGGGTTTGAACTGCTTTCTGGTGTCCTTGCTGTATCTGATCTCAATGAGCTGTTTCTGCACGGGGGTAGAATCATCAAATGTCACCTGCTGACTGCCATCAACACTGGTCACCGTTGCCCAAATGTTGACAGTGCCTCGAAAGTGCTCTGGGACATCTGCTGGCATCATGTCCTTCACACACACGTCAAAGACTGCGGAGCCGTGTATCTGCACAGAGAGGCGGGAAGGAAAGAATATGTATTCAAACAACATTGGGGGAAATTTTCCCATTCCTCCAGGCTTTGCTACTTTATTTCTCTTGGCAAGGAGGGGCTAAGCAGAATGTCAAAACCAAGTGAAACCCCAAGTGAAACATCAACTTACAAACATAAAACTTTAATCAAAAAACTTGGTTGACAGGATTGGTTTGTTTACAGCCAGAGTTTTATTTAAGCCATGAATAGGAAACCTCTAGCCCAGAAGCTGGACTCTGGTATTGGGCTCTTTTATCTAGCGAACTTGTTCATACACCAGAACACGATAATTCTGCTGGGTCTGAGGCCTGCAAGAAAGCAACAGGGCTTTCAGGCTTTAGCAACAATATCCGGAAACAATACCAGAAGGGAATATTAGATCTCTCCCCTGTAATTGTGCCACTTATGTGATTGTGAACTCTGACGTTCCCTTCTTTGTTCATAATCTCCTGTTCTTCAGCTATTCCCTCTACCTCACTTCTCTTAAACTGATTCATTCTTCTGACTGGGACTTTTGGTCCCTCCATCCTTCTCTTCCTTGTTTCAGCCTTTAGTCTTCTTTTAAAAATAATAAACATTTTTATTTATAGTTTAGAGTTCCAAATTTTATCCTTCCCTGAAGTGGCAAGCAATCAGATGTGGGTTTTGTAAAACATTACCATGGTAGTCATTTTGTACAAGAAAACTTGATAAAAGAAAAAAATGAAAGAAAGTGAAAAATAGGATGCTTTATTTTAGTTTGTGTTCACTCAATATCAGTTCTTTCTTTGGAGGCGGATAGTCTGTTTGATCATTAGTCCTTTGGGATTGTCTTGGATCATTCTATTGTTGAGAATAGTTAAGTCATTCACAGTTCCTCATCAAACAATATTCTCTTGGTTCTGCTCACTTCACCATACATCAGTTCATACAAGTCTTTCCACACAGCCTTTAGTCTTGACCAGTTCACTTATATACTGTCCTACCCCTTTGGATCTCTTCTTCTGTAAACCCAGTGCTAAATTTCTTCAGTTATTTTAGCTTACTCTATTTAAAAAAAATTGTGTGTATGTGAGGCAATTGGGGTTAAGTAACTTCCCCAGGGTCACACAGCTATTAAGTATCAAGTGTCTGAGGCCAAATTTGAACTCAGGTCCTCCTGACTCCAGGGCTGGTGCTCTATACACTGAGCCGCCTAGCTGCCCCAGCTTACTCTATTTTAAGGTAACTTCCCACCAGCTCTCTTCCATCCACCCATAACAATTCCTCCCCTTCCCATTTTTTACTCCTTTCCCTAGTCTTGGAGTTTATTTAGCTTATTAGTTCCTTATTCCTCATTTTCTCTAGTTACTGAATTATTCCCTTTCCCCCCCTCAGTTAAATAGTCAAGAAAAATCCCCTTTTCTCCCCTACCCTTCACTTTGTTTTGTACATTAGGGTTTTGGGTTTTGTTTTTTGTTTTGTTTTGTTTTTAGCTTCTTTTCTGTGCTTTTTTCTAAAAGGGATTTCTTTGCCTTATTCTCTTCATTTTTAATCTTCACTTTCTGTCTATTCTAGACTTTTGCTCTTTGACTCCTTGCCCTTTTACATTCTTAGTCCTTCTTTAGTCTCTGTATTCCTTATGGAATTAAAATTTCTAAGGTACCTATTTTGAGTTCCTTCTTCTAAACAGTATCTATGTTATTGCGTTGTAGGTCTTCCACCTTAGTCTTTTTTTTCTGTTATATCCACTCTTAGAAATACCAATTCCTCCGGGGCAGCTAGGTGGCTCAGTGGATAAAGCACTGGCCCTGGATTCAGGAAGACCTGAGTTCAAACCTGGCCTCAAATACTTGACACTTACTAGCTTTATGACCCTGGGCAAGTCACTTAACCCTCATTGCCCTGCCAAAAAAAGAAAAGAAAAGAAAGAAAAGAAAAAAAAGAAATACCAATTCCTCAAGGTGATAGAAAGGATATTGTCCCATGGTAGATTTTCCTGTCCCTAACTGTACAGTTCCTCATTTACCTCCACCCTCCCCATGGCCATTTTTTCCTATTTGCCTTGAAATCTCCTCCCTGGATCTATGTCCTCCCACTCTTTTGGGTGTCAGTTGCCTCCAGAAGCTCTGATTACCCTTCTCCTGAGGCATATTGAACAGTCTAAACTCCAAATCCCTGCAGATTATATCCATTTCTCTTTAGAAAATACCCCTCAGGGGAGCTAGGTGGTGCAGTGGATAGAGCACCGGCCCTGGAGTCAGGAGTACCTGAGTTCAAATCCGGCCTCAGACACTTAACACTTACTAGCTGTGTGACCCTGGGCAAGTCACTTAACCCCAATTGCCTCACACAAAAAAAAAAAAGAGAAAAAAAAAGAAAATACCCTTCTTCTCCCATAGGAGAATTCGTCAGTGGTATCCCCTCCTGCACTGAAATAAGATTTCTCTCTTTCCCTCTTTTTCAATCCCTCCCTTTGCCTAAATTCTGAGTCTCCTGGACTCTTTCTTTCCCAGGAGACTAGCAGGAGTTATTTTCCTTTCATTGTTACCCTTTGACTTGAATTTAAAGCATCACATATTTCCTTCTATCTTCTTTTTCCCCTGCCCCCTTTTTATGCACCCTCACATTCTTTAATTTAGTCCCACAAAAAACAACAACAACAACAAAAACGCACTGATTCACCTGTAGGTGGTTTGCTGGGAGGTTTAGTCCATGATGTTTCAGGCTTAATTTGTCCACCATCACTTCTATTTGACTTCTGGGCAGCTAAGTGGATAGAGTGTTGGGCTGGAGTCAGGAAGACCTGAGTTCAAATCTAGCCTCAGACACTTACTAGCTGCGTGACCTGGGCAAATCACTTAACCTCTGTTTACCTCAGTTTCCTCAACTAAAAAATTGGCATAATGATAACATCTACCAGTCAGAGCTGTTGAGGATCGAATGAATTAATAATTGTAAAGTGCTTAGCATAGTCTCTAGCACATGCTAAGTGCTATATAAATATCAGCTGTTGTTGTTGTTATCCTCTTGCATATAATTAGAGAAAAAAATTGTAATGTCTCTGTAATTTTGTTGTTGCTGTCCTTGATGGCTGTATTTTTTGTCCTTATATTTCTGTTTTCCGGAGTATGTGAGGAGCAAATAATTTCCTCAGATCTGGTTTTCTAGAATGTTTCTATTGCCTCTTTTTAAATGAATATCCATCTTTTTTCATTAATAGTTAGGATCAGGTTTACAAGTTTGGTCATCTTGGGTTGCATATTGAAGCCCTTTTCTCTTAGGAAAATATTATTCCATTTCCTTCTGCAGTTTCTCGTGAGTATATAATAATCTTGGGCTATTGAAATTTCCTTTCCTTTAGATTTGATTCAACATGATTCAGGCTTTCTTTCCTTGATATTTGCTTAACAAGATATTTTATTTAATGCTGAAGTTCTGGAATTTGATGAAATTTTTAGGTGAGTTGAACTTGGGGATCCTCACTATGGAGTCCAGTGGATTCTTGAAATTTGTACTTTTTCCATACTTCTGGGCACTTTTCTTGAGTGGTTTCCTAACGTATAGCATTCAAGGTTTGGGGGTTTTTTTTGGTCATCATTTTTTCCTGGAAAATCTATAGTTCTTACAGGAATATAGATTTAAAGCTAGAATAGACCTTAGAAGCCATTGAGTCCAACTCCCTTATTTAAAAGATATGGAAAATTTTTTATAATCATAATTTGGTATTATTTATATAGTTTAGTTATATAATTTATGTTTATTTATGCAATAAAATAATTTTATTATTAAAAAAAGATATGGAAACTAAGGCTCAGAAAGGTTAGGTGACTTGTCTAGGGTCATATAACTAAGAAAGTGTTTGGGAACAAGATTCGACATGTCTTCTTTTTTTTTTTTTTTGGTGAGGCAATTGGGATTAAGTGACTTGCCGAGGGTCACACAGCTAGTAAGTGTTAAGTGTCTGAGGCCGGATTTGAACTCAGGTACTCCTGACTTCAGGGCCGGTGCTCTATCCACTACGCCACCTAGCTGCCCCTCGACATGTCTTCTTGACTGCAAGTCCCAAACTCTATTCACCACATCACCCAGTTGCCTCTCTGTGTTTTTTCAAGGTCAATTAATACAGCTTGTATAGGTATCAAATGTTCTTCCTATTTTATCATATTTTGCTCTAATATTTCTCATTGTATCACTGCAGTTTTTACAATCTATATCTGCTATTCTTGATTTCAAAATATCCATCATTTTATTCAGGTCCCCTACCTTTAATATTGCATATAACCTCACACTTTAAAAACAATTTCTGTTCCCCTTTACCTTAAAATTTCTCCACTTAATAGTTCATTTTTTCTAATTATATGTAAAGATAGTTTTCAACATTCAATTTTGTAAGATTTTGAGTTCTAAATTTTTCTCTCTCCCTCACTTCCCTCCCCCCTCCCCAAGACAGAAAGCAATCTTATATAGGTTATACATGTACAATCATGTTAAACATATTTCCACATTAGTCATGTTGTGAAAGAAGAATCAGAACAAAAGGGGAAAATCATAAGAAAGAAAAACAAAACAAAACCAAAAAAAAAGTGACAACAGTATGCTTTGATCTGCATTCAGACTCCACAGTTCTTTTTCTGGATGTGGAGAGCATTTTCCATCATGAATCTTTTGGAATTGTCTTTGATCATTGTATTGATGAGAAAAGCTAAGCCATTCATAGTGGATCATCACACAATGTAGCTGTCACTGTGAACAATGTTCTCCTGGTTTTGCCCACTTCATTCAGCATCAGTCCATTTAAGTCTCTCCAGGTTTTTCTGAAATCTCCCTGCTCATCATTTCTTATAGCACAATAGTATTCTATTATATTCATATACCACAACTTGTTCAGCCATTCCCCAACTGATGAGCATCCCCTCAATTTCCAATTCTTTGCCACCACAAAAAGAGCTACTATAAATATTTTTGTCATTTTCCTTTTTTTTCCTTATCTCTTTGAGATATAGACCTAGCAGTGATATTGTTGGATCGAAGGGTATATGCACAGTGCCCTTTGGGCACAGTTCCAAATTACTTTCCAGAATGGTTGGATCAGTTCACAACTCTATCAACAATGCATTAGTGTTCCAATTTCCCCACATCTTCTCCAACATTTATCATTTCCCTTTTTTCTCATATTAGCCAATGTGATAGGCATGAGGTGGTACCTCAGAGTTGTTTTGATTTGCATTTCTCCAATCAATAGTGATTTAGAGCATTTTTTCATATGACTATATATGCCTTTAAAATTTTTCTAATTGCTTTTGTGTGCAAGAGGGTGTAATTCTTTAAAGACGAATTCCTAAGGACCCCAAACCCCTAACCCCTATCCCAACCCCCCTACTCCATTTTTCCCCATGACAGTAGGAGTTTGCCTATAAAAGGGAAAAGAGACTTAGAATGATATTTTGAGGGGATGGAAAGATCAAGGAGCCAGTACATGAAGAAAGATGGAAGGTAAGAGAAAAAGAGAGAATGACGGAAGGGGCACACTGAAAGAGATAGCAGCTTGTTTGACTTAATTCAATTGCATAAATATTTAAGTGCCTACTATGTTCATAAGGCAAAAATGCTGTTGATCTTCCTCCAAAACTGAAGCAAAGGTGGAAAGAAGGCAAGAGGGAAGTTTGGGGATCAGCTAGCAGGGTTTTGAGGTGTGTAGTAAGAGAAAAAAGGTAGCTAAAGGAAGATGGTCTGAATTTTCCTTCTTAAAGCTAACACCTCTATTTGTGTCTGAGGGGCCCCCTGTTGAGTGAGCTCGAGACTACCCTCAACCAATCAGCTTGAAGCACTGTGTAAGGCAGTTGGTTTTGTCAGTTGGTGGTTAGAATCTCGTGAGAGGTGACACCCTGATCTTCCCTCTAGTGGGGTTAGGGTTTTCTTATTCTTTCAGAGACACTTGTTCTCTCTTTGTTAACCTCTAATATATTTTAATAAATGTTTAATACCTAAACTGTTAAACTGTTGTCCTAGTTAGCTTTCCCCACACAGGGTTCAGGTAAGGTGACCACACACATTTAGTTTTACCCGTCACGTCTTTGATCCTCCCTCCTATCTTTTCTGAGAGCTTCCCCAGTTAGTCATTCCCCTCCTCTAATCTTCAGTTTCTCTCTTTCTACTGCTCTCCCACAGCTTGCAAATTTCCTTACCTCCATAGTTCTGAGGACAGGGTATCCAACTTCATGTCTATAGTAGCCCACACCATTTATAGTCATGTTAATCATTAATTTCCCAGTTACTGGTTTCCCAAATGTATACCTAGAAAAGAAAGAAATGAAGTACTTATTTTGCAGAATCAAGGTCACCACATGTAAAATACTCTGGAAATCCTTCAATACTTTAATGGATCAGATCACAAAACCATGGACTCTCAGATGTTGTTTAGTCACGTCCATCTCTTCATGACCTCATTTGGGGTTGCCTTGGCAAAGATACTGAAGTGGTTTGCCATTTCCCTTGGTTCATTTTACAGATGAGGAAACTGAGGCAAACAGGTTGAAGTCACTTGCCAAGGATCACATAGCTAGTATCTATCTGAGTTCAGGTCTTCCTGACTCCAAGCCCAGCACTGTATCTACTGTGATTCTCAGAACTGAAGGGAAACTTAGAAGGCCTTTAATCCTTGAACAATGAAATTCCCTGTACGATATACCAAACAAGCAGCTTCCATACTTTGAAGGCATCCAGAGAAGGGAATTCCACCACTTGCTGATGTAGTCCCTTGGGATGGTTCTGTAAGGAAATTTTTCTTTATATCAAGCTTAAATTTGCCTTGAAATTTCTACCCACTGTTTCTAGATCTGTTACCTGAGGCAAAGGAGAACCAGTCTAATCTCTCATGGTAGATACACACACACACACACACACACACACACACACACACACACACACACACACACACTACCCTCCACTCCAAGAAATTAGTAAGCAGGTCATAGCCCTTCACTGCTGCTTCATCGAGGAACCGGCCTTTTGAGGCTGTGGACCCTTGACAAGCTAACAGGTTAATTTGCAAAATATAAATTGCATCCTTGGCTTTTATTGTACAGTCACTACTAGAAAATTTCTGTGCTGAGTTTTGAATCTCTGTGGCATTTTAGATAATGTTGGTTTTGTGCTTTTGTTGCGTAGAACAGAAGAAAATCCTATCAAAATAAACCTCAAGGGTTGAAAAAAAATAAACCAAATGTTTCTTTGTTTCCAGCTCATCAATGTCTTTCTTAATATATGGCCTCTAGAATTGAACATAATACCTCCCAGTATGGTGAGATCAGGAGAGAATGCGCTGGGATGCTCACTCCAACACACACTCCGGACATCATTCACATACATTATTCAGGTTAGTGGCACCTGTGAATTTTTTATCTGTCAAATCACATTGATAATACTATTTTGTGAGAAAATAATGGGGTTCTGGGGACTCAGACGCCCCCCCCCTCAACACACACACAAAGAACTCTGTCTGGTTTTGCAGGGCCAGCCCAGAGTCAGGAGAATTTCAAAGGAAATGTAGATACACCTTCCTAACTAAAGGAAGTTAACTAAATTAAGACCACCTTCAGGTCATGTCAATCAATGGACTTGAATGCTACCAGCCAATTAGCTTGGAGCAATGTATAGGGACTGCCTCTCTTCCTGACTGCAGGTAGCTTCTTCTCTCACAGGCACAGGAACTTACTCTTTTTGGCCTAAGACTCATAGGTGAAGGTGCCTTTCTCTTTCTCTCTCTCCCTCCCTCCCTTTTCTCCCCCCCCCCCCCCGCCTAGATTCTAGCTAGGCTTTTCTATCTTTCAGAGCCATGTGTACTCTCTTTATTAATATCTAATATACTTTAGTAAATACTTAATGCCCTAAAACTGGTGCTAAAGCTTCTAATTTATAAGTAACAACTATATTAGAAACCCCAGCTAATTTTCCCTACACTTGGGACAGAAATAGGTGACCATATTTAATTTTACACTCCACAATTTTAAGGTTTACAAAATACTTTACCTAATTATTCCATTTGATTTGATCCTCACAACAATCCTGGAAGGTGGGTGCTAGTATCACAGCCATTTTACAGATGAGGGAACTGAGTCTGAGAGACACTTGCTCAGAATGACACAACTAGTAAATGTCTGAGACTGGTACTCAGGTTTTCCTCACCTCAAGTATGGGACTCAGTGAGGCCAGTGCTTGGCACATAGTTGGCACTTAACACATGTTTGTTCCCTTTCCTTCCCCTTCATTCTTCCCACCATGACTGAAAGAGAAGATGGATTGGTTGCATGGCAAGAGGGGAGAAAAAATAGGTAGCACAAGTACTCCATTGATATCCTCAGGATATCTAAAGAAAGGCCTTTGGCACATAGCAGGGGCCCCCAGTGGCAAACTTTTAGGGAGACACGGACAGACACAATACTCATGATCTGGATCACTGGAGGGATCATCCAAGTCAATGGGTTCATCACAGATGCATTTGGGTATCCCACTGTTGACTCATATCGAGCTTACAAGGCCACTGATTTGTTTCAGATGAACTCCTGTCAAATACATTTCTTCCATCTTGTATTTGTGAAGATGATTTTTTAAAAACCAAGACTAAGACTTTCTATTGATCCTTATTATGTCATCTCCTTAGCTTAGGTTAGATTCAACATAATTGTCTTCAAGTATAGTTTGGATCCTGATTCTACTATCTGCTGTATTGGCTTCCCCTCCCTCCATAAATCTGATAAGGCATACCCTCTATGCCTTTAACCAAATCATGAATAAATATGCTACAGAGCACAGGGCCAAGCACAGATCTCTGGAGCACCTCACTACCGACTTACTTCCAAAGTGACGATGGTCATGCAAGGTTATATTTGGGTTAAAATTATTCAACCAGTTCTGAATTCATTCAATTATCCTATTTTCTGGTTTTTATCTCTCTAGCCTGTCCATTGGAATGGCATAGAACTTTGTCCAATGCCTTCCTTTGATCTATGTAAGCTATATTTAAAGCCTTCCTCTAATCTACCAGTCTAGTAAGCCTGGAAATGAGATCAATCTTACATGACGTATTCTTGAGGACTCTTTGAGATCAGTGCTTCCTTTCCTAAATGATCACTCAGTGTCCCTTTATGATCTGTGAGTTCTTCAGTGTGGATACTTATTCCAGCAGGAATGACTCACCCACACCTTCTCATCCTGGTGATTCTTATCCAATTTCTTTTATAGTTCCTCCATGGAGGTCCCTTCAACGTGCTGAAGGTTTTCCACTAGGTCTGGATACATTTTAAAGGTATCAGGAGAGCTCCTTGGCTCCACATGACCAGCCCACCTCCTTTTCCAGTTATATTTCCTTGATGATATCCCTTATCCTCTTAATTGACCAAGAAAAGGCAACTGCAGTCTAGTAGATAGAGAAGTGGCATTAAGGTCAGGAAGAACTGGGTTCAAGTGCTCTCTATGAATTCACCATCTCTCAGTGCTCAGGTAACACTCTGTGACTCTTGGTTATACAGAAGGAGCCAGTCTACATTGGCAGGAGGAGTTTCCTCCAGCAGGGAAACTACAGGTCTAATACCCATCTATGTCTGTCCCTTATTTCACTTTGAATGCATAGATCATCACTGAAAAGATGCTGCAGCCCATTCGAACCTCTCAGGTATCTATTTCCATTGCTCTGGGGTCACCCACCCCCTTTATTTCTCCCACTACAGCTGTTGGAAGTTTTGTAAATGGGATAACATTGGCATTATCAGGTAGTCTTTCAAAACAAAACAAAGCAAAGCCTCTCTAAAGGTGAAGGACAAATAATATTTTTTCATAAGCCCAGACACTCTAGTCTACTGCTGCCTAGAAAGTTGCTGCTGTTGTCCTTCTTGATCACCTTTCATCAGGGCAAGTGCGTTAAATAGTTAACTCTGATCAGCTACTTGTATCTGAGTCTTGTGATAGACCCACAAGGGATTTTGGAGAACATAAAAGGCAACTGTGACCAGAATCAGAAATTCCCTAGGGTTCACAGAGCCTCTTCTTGCAGACCTCTAATGACAAGGAGCTCATTACCATATAAGACAACCCTTGGGACTGACCTCCATCTAAAAGCTCAGATGTGTAGCTCTTAGGCTACATGGGCAAGATCTGTCACAAACACTCAGACCCTACCCCCTCCATGTGTTCTATGTCCTCATTTTCCACTTTTGAACAATTTTAAAGATTATTTGGAAGGGTTTTCTATCAAGGTCAAGTCTTCCTCCCTACATCATCCATACATTGCTTCTGGCTTTATTCTCTGGGGTCAAATGCACTCACTTATTCCAATGACCCAAAACAGACCATTCTAGTTCATAAAGAAGTTGGTGATGTCCTTTTACTAACCTGTGACATCATACAAGTCTTCCTTCAGCAACAACTTTATTAGGAAAACAAACCAAGACATCGTCTTCCAAGGTCTGACCCACTTCCTAAAGGTTCAATGTCAAAATGTGGTAGCACATCTAGGAGGGATGAAAATGGCACAGCTTCCAAAAGACAAATTGTGATTCTTACCTGGCATGAACAGTCCCCTTTTCACAAGTTGCAAGATCCCTAATATACTGAGGTGGTTCAATGAGGAGCTCAAACTTGGGCAGCACTAAATGGAAAAGAATAAGAGAGGTGTGCATGCTTAGTATGTGTGAAGAACAAATACATCTTGATAGGATATCTCCATGTCATAACAACAAAGAATAGGCAGTCTATAGTGTTTTGTGGTTACAAAGTGCTTGACATACATCATCTCATTTGACCCTTACAACAATCCTCTCTTCCCGCCAGAGTTAAGGAGTACAACCATTATCACTGCCTTACATGAAGAAAGTGATGTTTAAATGGGTTAAGTGATTTGTCCAAAGCTCCATGCATGACCAGTGGCTTGTAAGGGGTAGAGTTGGGGCCCTAACTAAGTCATCTGTTCTCAAATCCAGTATTCTTTCAAGTACACCTTGGATAGCTGAGACATCAGAAGAAAGGACAAAAAAAAATCTGGGTCCAGAATCATCACTTTGATGAAAAAGCAAAAAGGTCATTTTAAGGATTCTCTGCTAAGGGCAGCTAGATGGTGCAGTGGATAGAACACTGGGTTTAGAGACAGGAAGGCTCATCTTCCTGAATTCAAATCTGGCCTCAGACACTTAACTTACCAGCTGTGTGACCCTGGGCAAGTCACTTCACCCTGTTTGCCTCAATTTCCTCATCTGTAAAATGAGCTGAAGAAGGAAATAACAAACACTCCAGTATCTTTGCCAAGAAAACCCCCAATGAAGTAATAGAGAGTCTGCCATGACTGTAAAATGACTGAACAACAACTGACACCCCAGGATCTATTTGTAGGATTAAAAGAGCCCAACATGTCCAACCTCCTGCATGACACAGGAGTCCTGTCTGCAGCCTTCCTGATATGGAGGCATAGTAATACTAGTCTCCACGAGTGCTGCATTTTGGTTATAAAGCATTTTTGTGCCCTGATCTCGTTTGGTCATTATAATGTCCCAGTGAAATAGGGAAAATCTAGACCTTCCCAGCTCAGAGATTGCAAGCTTCTCAAGCTTTGCCTGGATAGACACTTCCCAGTTGTGTCACATGCAGCTTTTTAAACGTCCTCAAAGATGGACCAGCTCCCTCATTGTACTCCAAAACCAAAGGCAGAGCCGAACTAGTTTAAATGCCTGCTTTCCCCCTAACTCAAGTGCGGGCTGGAGCTTGACTCCAGTGCCCTTTCCACCATGCCACTGCCCTGAAATAAATCCTTCAGAACAGTGAGATTATAAGTGCCATCAGACTCACCATATTTCTGAACTTCGAAGGATTTGTTGTATGTATGCCCTTGCATTTCAGCAAAAATAAACCACTCTCCAAAGACAGGTTGATCAGACAAAGGAAAACTTACATTGACAATACCTGGATAAAAAGAAAGCCATTTTTTAGACACCAATCAAACGCCTTCAATTTCTATTATGTGTGAAACACTATACTATAAGCTCTGAATTAGGGAAAGACAAGATACTGTCCCCCAGACCGGAGAGAATGAACATGAAATAGCTGGAGACTGTTTCTAAAGAGCATCGTCTCAATAAATGAAGCTCTCGGTCCCTTGGACATGTTCAAGCAGAGCCTGGATGATGACCATTTGTCAGGGTTATTGGGGAAAGGATTCGTACTCCAGATAGTGGCTGTGCTAGATGACCTGCAACATCCCTTACAACTCAGCTTCTCCTAGGAGACCTCTAGTGCTGGGGAGTACATTCCACTGACAGACAACTTGAGCTACTAGGGAGTTGATCTTTAAATCTAACTAAAGTCTGCTCCCCATAATTTCTACCTGTTGGTTCTAGTTCTGCCATCTGGGGTAAAGAAACATAAGCCTGGGGCAGCTAGGTGGTGCAGTGGATAGAAAACCGGCCCTGGAGTCAGGAGGACCTGAGTTCAAATCCGGCCTCAGACACTTAACACGTACTAGTTGTGTGACCCTGGGCAAGTCACTTAACCCCAATTGCCTCACTAAAAAAAAAAAAAAGAACTCCTGCTTTACACTTAACACTTACTAGCTATGTGACCCTGGGCAAGTCACTTAACCCCAATTGCCTCACCAAAACCAAAACAAACCAAAACAAAAACATAGGATGTCTCTTATTTCCCCCTCAAAGTCTTCTCTTCTTCAAGTTAAACGGGGGTTGCTCCTTCAAATGATCATATAGCATTGTTTCCTCTGCTTCTCCAACCATCCTAGCTGCTCTAATCTAGACAGGCTTCAACTTATTAGGTTCCTTTCTAAAATGTGAGACCCCAGATTGAATACTTCAATGTGCCTTGTTCTAGACGTCAGACCTCTGTCCATGCAGCCTGAGATGGAAATAAGGAAGCCCTGAGTCTGTTTGATGGCAAACATTCTGGCAAGAAGGAAGGTCTGAGGGAACAATAAGATGAGGCTGATGGAAAGAGAAGGAACTATTTGAGTCATTCCTAAGTAGTCTGGAATCCTTGTCCTGGTTTTACAAGACTCTAGGGTTTCTCTCCCTTCTTCTTAAGGGATGTCATAAAATGCTCAGAATGGAATTAAGTTCACTCCTTTACTTTTTTTCACATGATTCTTTTAAGGAAGAAGATTTATGATGTAGGAAATGTCATAAGGCAAATAGTGTCAAAGATTCATTCATATTTTATTGATATATGTGTACATATAAAGATAGATAAACATATAGTAAATACAGTGTAATTGGAGAGGATGCTAGCAAACTGGAGGTCAGGAGTGGTCTTCTGAATGTAAGAAATGGCACTAAGGATATAAGAGGTAGAGGTGAGAAGAGAGTGCCCTCCTGGCATAGCAGACAGACTCTGTTGGGATATGGAGAGGAGAGGTGGAATATCTTCTATGGGAAATAGCAAGTGGGTCACTTAGGCTAGAATTTAAAGCATGTGATGGATAATGATATGAAAACAGTCCTGCAAATTATGCTGGAAGGATTATTTCAAAAAACCTGGAAAGACTTATATGAACTAGTACATAGTGAAGCGAACAGAACCAGGAGGATGTTGTACACAGTCACAACAATATTGTTTGATGAAAAACTGTGAATGACTTAGCTATTCTCAGCAATACAATGATCCAAGACAATCCCAAAGGACTAATGATGAAGCATACTATCAGCCTCCAGAGAAATAACTGATATTGCTTGAATACAGACAGAAGCATGCTATTTCTCACTTTCTTTCTTTTATTTTTTTATTCAAGCCTTCTTGTAAAAAATAACTTATATGGAAATGTTTTACATTAAAAAAGAAAATTATGCTGGAGTCAAATCATAAAGGGCTTAAATGCCAAAGAGAAGAGTTTGTATTTGAACCTAGAGGTGAAAGAAAGATGCTCAAGCCTATTAAACAGGGAACTGAGTCAAAGCTGTGCTCTAGGAATCTCAATTTGACGTGTGTAGACTGGAGAGGAGAGAGACTTCCAGTGTGGAGACCAATTAGGACACCATTGCCAGAGTCTAAGAGACATGTGCTGAGGGCTTGAACTTATGTAGTTGCCGTGTGAGCATACAGAGAAGGGAACTAACATAAGAGATGCTGTGGATGTAGACATAATGAGACTTGGCAATTGATTACATATGGGGGAGGGGGGAAGGAGAGTCAATTGACTCCAAATTTGTGAAACTGGGCTACTGGAAAAATAGTGGTGCCACTGACAGAAATAGGGAAGTTTAGAAGAGGGGAAGGTGGGGGCAGCTAGGTGGTACAGTGGATAAAGCACTGGCCCTGGATTCAGGAGGACCTGCATTCAAATCCAGTCTCAGACACTTACACTTACTAGCTGTGTGACCCTGGCAAGTCACTTAACCCTCATTGCCCAGCAAAAATTTAAAAAAAAGAGATAGAAGAGGGGAAATAATGAGTTGTTTTAAATGTGCTGATTATGATATAACTACAGGACATCCCTTTTGAAATGTCCAAGAAGCAGGCAGTGCTGTGTGTGGTTTCAACTCCACTAGACAAGATATGCCTCCCAGGTTAAGCTCTTCACCCCTAATCTCACCACCATACTGCTACCTCCCTCAGCCTCCTCTCCCTTCTGAATGGAGGGCTGAAGAGCAGAGGACCAAACTCTTTCTGATGCCTTCCTTTGGAGAAGGCAGGAATTGTGCTCTGCACCCTCCACTTTGGATTTGCTGCTTCACCTGGTTTCAGCTCCACAGAGCAAGAAGCCCCCCTTGCTGGGTACACATTGGAATCCTTCCTCCTGCTTTCCTGTCTCCCTTTGTGTGGCCTCCTCCTATTAGACTATAAGCTCCTTGAGGGCAGGTACTGTATTTTTATTAATTGTATCCTCAAAGCTTGGCACATTGCTTGGAACACAGTAGGCGCTTATATTTCTTAGATTGGATTAGTGACACAAAAATGGAGCTCAGGGGAAAGGCAAGGGCTAGATATATAGATCTGAGAGAGAGCTGCATAAGATGATAATTGAACCTGATGAAGTCACCAAGAAACACAGAACTCAGACTAACTGTATTAAGTCCAAGAACCTACAAAGTTTCCTTAGTAAAATCCATATCAATGTTAAAACAATCAGTCTAACCATCCACTCTGGAAAAAGAATGGATGAAATAAGGCCTACTTTCTCACTATGCTATGCAAGTAGATGTGGAATCTGTCAAAATTGAGGCAATCAATATGTATATCTTGAACAGGTGAAGGTGCTACAGATTGAACTAATGAGTTGAACCCAGAATTCATTAGGAGAAGATTAAGATGGATTAAGGGAAATCATAGAACAAGTTCCATGATCCTAAGTTACTTTTGCTATCAAAGTCCATTTCCTTAATAACAACAGTTTCAACTAGGTGTTGTACATCTTTAGATCATAGAACACGAAGATCTCAGAAGAATTCAAATCATAAATCACTCAAAGGACAATGTCAGAGGCATGCTAGGCATCATTGGGCTGAAATGTGTTACCAATAATGACCTACATACAAAAATGGCATAAAAGACATTAATGAGGTCATAGATGGTGGAGATAGGTGGGTGACAGCAAGAATGAGAAATGTGCCACACGTGCCACAAATGCAGTAGCTCAAAAGAAGTGTGAGATGCGCACAACTAGAGACATCTTCATCCCAAATATTCATATGGATTATTTGTACCTGACTTGTGGTAGAGCCTTCTGAGCTTGTATTGGTCTGATAAGCCAGTCAGACGCACTGTACATTTATCCCGACATTGTGATGTCATTGTGGTCCTCTTCAAGTGAGGATGACAACAAGGAGTACAAATGCCCCAGTGATTTATCAAGATAATTTAAAAAGCAAAAGGAATGCCTCCAGCAAGTTTTGGGGGGCCGGGTGTGTGTGGGGGGGAATAGAAAAAAAAAGAAATCGGGGCTGCTAGGTGATGCAGTGGATAAAGCACCAGCCCTGGATTCAGGAGTACCTGAGTTCAAATCCGGCCTCAGACACTTGACACTTACTAGCTGTGTGACCCTGGGCAAGTCACTTAACCCCCATTGCCCCACAAAAAAAAAAAAGAAAAGAAATCACACAGCAATTGTAAAAGAGTCATTAATCTGCAATGGTGAAATAAACATTCACAC
The DNA here is from genome assembly GCF_019393635.1 of Dromiciops gliroides. Taxonomy (NCBI): domain Eukaryota; kingdom Metazoa; phylum Chordata; class Mammalia; order Microbiotheria; family Microbiotheriidae; genus Dromiciops; species Dromiciops gliroides. The sequence continues at coordinate 58,235,883 of NC_057861.1, read as the reverse complement.
TGAAAAAAAAATCACAGAAGCTCCCAAGTATCAAAATAAAATTCCCCAAATGTTGGCTGCTGCCACCCTAAGAAGCCAGTGGAAGTTCTTGAGCAGGGAGGGGCATGATGGAAAGGGTGAGATAAGGCCTTGGAAAGGGCTTGCAGAGGTAAGAGAAAAATGGGACTTAAAGAATTCTAGAGCCGGGAAAGCTCTCATAGATTGTCCAGTCCATCTCTCTCACTGGAAAGACTAGGAAACCCAGGCCCAGAAAGAGAAGTGGTTTGTTCAAGGTCACACAGAGAGTTGGCATCTGACCCCAAGGGAATGAATGAACTCCTCAAAGGAGTAAGTAAAAAGAGTCCAGGACCGAGTCAAAAATGGCTAACAGGAAGGAAGGGAGCCAAAAAAGGAAACGTAAACATCAACAATAGTTCCAATAAGCACACATATTTCTGTATGGTTTTACTGTTTACAAAGAACTTTGGCTCATTTGATTCCCCAAAGAAACAACAACTCCTCCTTTTCACTTTAGAAATGAATGGGATTTGGGTGCCCAAAAGGATTGAAAGAAAAAGCAACAAAGTGAAGTAAGGAAAAAAACCAGTCGGAAGGGGCAAAGACATTACCACAACATAAGGGCTTCAGGCTGTTCCATTCGATCATCCGAGATCCCCGAGGATCCTGCAAATTTTAAGGAAACACAGACGTGGACTGTCATCATTACCCCAGCATTCCAACCAAGAGGGAGAGGACTCAGTCAGAAGATCCCAAACAACTCCACTCCTTCGGTCTCTTCTTGCTCACAATTCACCAGTAATGATTGAGGTAAAAATATCAGAAGTCAAGTTTTAAAAGGGGTGGTAAGAACTTGCATGCTCTTCTAGAAATGAGGTATGCAGGCTTCCCAGGGTTTGTTCATAGAATCATAGAGTGTCAGCCCTGGCAGGGACTCAAGAACAGAGAAGCCTCAAATTGGGAGGGAGGGGGGAACAGGGAGCTTAGAGATCATCTAATCCAATCATCTGTCATATGGAGAAATTGGGGCCCAGAGTGTGAGAATGATTTGCCCAAGTTTATAACCAGCCTGCGAATGACCAAGTTAAATCCAGAAGCTAGATCTCTTAACCCTGATCTGGGAATCTTTTCATGAGGCCCTACTGCCCCCCACACCCAAAAAAGATGGCAAGCTGAAGGAAGGCAGTGCAGTGACTGGTACTGACTGTCAAAGCCCCCCTAGAACAGGGAATTTTCAGAAACCACCAGGAAAGGAAGCAGGAACATAAGCAGAGTGTAAGAACAGGCCAGGAAGAAGAGAACAAACAGAGCCTTGTACATGGGGAGGGCAAAACAGCACCTAGTGTTTCCAGGAAGATACTCACCACTATGTAGGCTTCCAGCTAAAACAAAAACAAAGAAGGAAAGTTAAGTTCCAGGCAAGGTACTAACCCTTCATATTAATTAACATTGCTTGAAAACATGTGTTCTTTCTCTGACCTCAAATAACACTTTGTACTTCTCTAACTTATATCACAGCTATTTATCTAGGTTCTTAGACCCCACGCATGTTCTATGCTTTCTTGCATCTGGGCTTTTGCTTAGGCCTTTCCTTAGGCCAGCAAGGCCCTCCTTTCTCCATTGTTGCTTTCTAAAAATCCTGCTCATCCTTCAAAATCCATCCAAAGGCCCCCTATGTATGGAGTGTTTCTGATTCCCAGATTGGAGTAATCTCTTCATTCTCTGATCTAACAGTACTACATGCCTCCTTTGTGGACTGACTTCATTTACAATCAGCTACATATGAAGATACAGATGGATAAAACAACATAAACACATATCCATCCATCCATACATGTATATATACATACACATCATATACATGTATGTGAATATAGATGGACATATATGAGCTATACACATACATGTACGTGTCTGTATATGGGCATGTCTGTGATATACACATGTGTGTACATAGACACATGTGAAACATATACAAATATGTGTATACCATTATATTGATATGTGTGATGTAGACACATATGGATATATAGACACATATATAGATATGTAGACATATATGTGGATACATAAGCAATATATACACAAATATATGTATATGGATATATGTCCATAGATATGTAGATATAAATCCATATGTGTGGATGTATGTATATGTGTATATAAATATATATATATATATGCATGCAAGAACAAGATCTTATTCATTGATGCATTTCTACTAGCACCTAGTAGGCTCATCCATACAGTAGGTGCTTCATAAACATAGTAGACACTTGATCAATGCTTTCTCCTCTCTCTCTCTCTCTCTCTCTCTCTCTCTCTCTCTCTCTCTCTCTCTCTCTCTCTCTCTCTCTCTCTCTCCTTATCCCTAATTCTCCACCATGGGCAGCTAGGTGGTAGAGTGAGCAGAGTGCCAGGCCTGGTGTCAGAAGACTCATCTTCCTGAGTTCAAATCTGGCCTCATACACTTACTAGCTGTGTGACCCTAGGTAAATCACTTCACCCTGTATGCCTCAGTTTCCTTATCTGTAAAATAAGCTGGAAAAGGAAATGGCAAACCACTACAGTATCTTTGCCAAGAAAACCCCAAATGGGGTCAGGAAGAGTTGGGCATGACTGAATAAATAATCGAAACTATGAGTTAAGCACTATGCTAAGGTCTGAGTATACAAAGACAAAAATGAAACAGTGTCTACCCTCAAGTAGCTTACGTTCTTTAGGCAAAAACCACATAGGAGCTTCACATAACCTGTGGCTTAACTAGTTGGACCTATCAAAGTTTCTGGTATTAGATATACTCTCTTCAATGAAAACTAAGTAAGAAACTTAGTCTCCTTACCTTCTCATTGACAGGTCTCAGTTCTGGAGAGACCATGAATAAATTTATGAGCACTAAAATAAAGAAGAAAAGTATTGGTTAGGTGAGGTCCATTTTCTTTGACCTGTAACATGGTGGATATGACAGTGAACTCAAACACTTATATTCCCAGAGCATGGAATAATCATAGAATCTTAGCTTAAAGGGATCTTGGTCAGTCAGTCAATGAATATTTATTAAGTGCCTGCTATGTTTCAGGCTCTGGGCTAAGTGCTGGGGATACAAAGAGAGGCAAAAGCCAATTCCTGCCCTCAAGGAGCTCACAGAATAACGGGGGAGATGACACATAAATACCTGCACACAAACAAGATTTATACCAGATTTACTGAAGGTTGTTTCAGAAGGAAGGCACTAAGATTAAGGAGCACTGAGATGGGCTTCTTATAGAAGGCAGGACTTTAGCTAAGCCTTGAAGGAAGCCAGAGGATCTAGGAGACAGAGATGAGAAAGGATCAAGTTCCAAGCATGGTGGGACAGCCAGGGAAAACTCTTGGATTCTAAAAATGGAAAGTTCTATTTGAGAGACAGGGGATCTCAGAAGGTTTCTAGACCAGTCTATGTCTGAGCAGGAATATTCTCATCAACATCCCTGACAAGCATTCACCTAGACTCTGGCTGAACACCTCCCTGGATGCCATGGAGACATGGAAACCCAAGTAACCCAGAGAAAATGGGTAGGTGCAAATGAACATATTTTACACCTGAAGCCTAGTCCTTAGCACAGGCACATGGCTCCTGGCCAAAATTCCCCGGAAAGATTCCCTAGGTACCAGACCTTGGGGTCCACTGGTTGACTTGGAACTAGCACATTAACTTCCTGGTTTCTAGCTGGCATCCAAGTTCCAACGTGGTTTCTGACACCTGCCTCGGGACGCTGCCAATACTCTGACTTCCCCTGTTGACATTCCCCTTGGGAATGATCAGTGTCACCTGCACTAACATTGTGGACCTTTGGTATAGCCCCAGAGGATCTGGCATTCGCTACATCCAAAGATGCATTATGGGAAAGATCTGATTGTTAGGAAGTCGTCTCTGACATTGACCTGAAATCTGGTACCTTGTCACTTTGACCCAAGAGCCTATTTGTCCCCTCTGGGTGGGGGAGGGGGGGAACGGATTCAGACTGATACCTCTTCCAGATGACAACAGTGACCAGCTAGGGTTACTCTACCTCTCTGCTTTGGTTTGTACAAAGGCTTGTCTGTCTGGATAAACAAAGATGATCCTTTGCTGTCAATTGTCACCGTGGTGTAGTTGTGAAAGATGTAGCCGTCTTCCGTCAGGTGGCGATTCCCCCAAACCTTCAAGTGAGCTTGGCCACGAAGACCTGAAGGCACCTGGGGGAAAGAACATAATAGAGAGAAGAGAAGAAGAGGCCAAAGTACTGGTCTCCTACCTTTCTAAAACTCTCAACAGAGGCTTTTGGTTGAGAGAATTTTACACCGGCACCATGGAGTAAGGTGCCAGTATTATGCAGAACACTGAAGTGGCAGGAATCTGATATGATTCTTAGAGTCACAGAATGTTAGAATTGAAAGGAGTGCAGGATTGAACACAGACTATAAGAGCTGGAATAGACAGGATTTCATCAAATCTTAGACCTAGGGCAGCTGGGTGTCTCGGTGGATAGAGCACCAGGCCTGGAGTCAGGAAGACTCATCTTCCTGAGTTCAAATCCAGCCTCAGATACTTCCTAGCTGTGTGACCCAAGGCAAGTCACTTAACCCTTTTACCTCAGTTTCCTCATCTGTCAAATGAGCTGGAGAAGGAAATGGCAAACCACTCCAGTATCTCTGCCAAGAAAACCCCAAATGGGGTCACAGAGAGTCAGACAGGACTGAAAAAACTGAACTGAACTGATTTGGTCAGATCCCCTCATTTTATAGATGAGGAAACTTGAGACCTTGCCTCCCCAAAAAGGGAGTGACTTGCCTAAGGTCACACAGACTCTTAGCATTAAAGCTGACCCATTAGCACCCCCCTCTCCTGGCTCCCAGCTGTGTATTATTGCCAGTGCACCATGCTGCCTAAGGATAACACTGCAGGCCTGATTCCTAGCCCCTGAAGGAAACAGTGAACAGCAGCATGATCTACACTAACTCCTTGGAACAAAATCAAACCGCCTCTGTCCAACCTGTATTTAATTTTGAGAATGCATGTGCATTGGGAAGAGCTGACACACAGCAGCATGGTTCTGGCCCCCTGTGAAGGTGAGCTCTGAGCACAGGGTCCAGGCCACAGTAAGTGCTCAGGCAATGTTGATTGAATTTGTCGTTCATTTTTTTTTTTTTCAGAAAGAAGACGGTGGTTGAGGCTGAACACTAGACCTCCCCACCCTGCCAACCTAAGGCTCTGTTCCTGCCCTGACAGGATGGCTCCCTGCTGTCTCCCACCTGCCTGGAGTATTTCCTTATGGAGCTAAGCTGTTTTCTGTTATTTTAAAATGAAAGTGTTTTCAGTAATCATCTATGCTTATTTGCAATTACAGGGATGGTCCCAGTGCTCAGACTTTCTACACACAGGAAGCCCAAGACCCAGAATTAATTTCTCAGGATTCCTTCTGCTCGCTCTAGCAGGCATATCTAGCTACCCACTAAGGAGAATTCCCAAACGCCAAGAAAGTTACTTCTTTGAGGAATTTATTCTCCATTACAATACAATGCAAAACTTGGCTACTTCTGCAACAATCATTTTAAAACAGATTTGCAGTTGTTCAGTCATTCCAGACTCTCTGTGGCCCCATTTGGGGGAAGTATTCTTGGCAAGGATACTAGAGTGGTTTGCCACTTCCTTCTCCAGCTCATTTGACAGATAAGGAAACTGAGGCAAAGAGGGTTAAGTGACTTGCCCAGGGTCACACAGCTAGTAAGTCTGAGGCCACTGGCACTCTATCCACTGAACCATCTGGTTTCCCCTTTTAAAACAGAACTATCAGGCATTTTCTCCAGACCATTATAGAGTCAGAGGTTGTTAAAAGTAGAAGGGAGGGGGCAGCTAGGTGGCGCAGTGGATAAAGCGCTGGTCCTGGATTCAGGAGTTCCTGAGTTCAAATCCAGCCTCAGACACTTGACACTTACTAGCTGTGTGACCCTGGGCAAGTCATTTAACCCTCATTGCCCTGCAAAAAAAAAAAAGTAGAAGGGAGGGCTTATGGGTCACCTCGTCCAACACCCCTCATTTTGCCAAGGAGAATCCAAGGAACTTGCTTGTGATCACATGACTACTCAGAAGAACAAGACTTGGCCTCCCAATGCCTTGCCTGGTGTTTCTTCTCCAGAACCACACAGAAGTGTTGCTTTAAAAATCAAGTTCTACTCTTTAATCACAGAATCTCAGAACTGGCTATGACCTTGGATGCCCAGCCACCAGCTGCAGGATAAGGGAGCATGGCCAGGACTTTGGCTCCACACAAGCATGTGGTCTCAGCCCTAGACTTTACATAAGAAAAATTGTTGGTGCAAATGCCCTAGGCCTACTAGCCCTTTGGTGCTGCCTGACCTGCTCCACGATGACCGCTAGCCGCTCCACTTGCTGCTTTGAAAAAGCATCCTGACTTGTTTCACAGCTCCTGCCTGGACCTCCCAATTTGTTTCCCTGGTGAAGTTTCTGACCTGTCCTCGACATGGTATCTGGGTTGCCTTTTTAGATCAAAACTTGGACCATATACTTCCCCGCCCCTCCCCCCCCTCAGAACTGTTCTCTTTCTAGGCTTGGTATCTGCTTCTATCCCAGAAGGGACCAGGACCCTGTGCCTGAGGTCATGGGGTCATAAGATTTGGAGCTGGAAGGAACCTTGGGTAACACCTGATTCACCTGCTTCATCTTGCAGGTGAGTAAATGCAGGCTCAGAAAATAAAAAGGCATTTCCCACAAATATACATGTTTTAAAATCTGAGATCGGAACTTGGAATCTCTGATTGCAAATTCAGCTGTCTCTATCCCACCACATGTCCAATCCTTATCTGAAGGATGAATCCCTTCTACATTTTCCCACTCATTCCTTCGTCTATATATACAGCAGAGGTATGACAGTAGGAATATTAGGCAGATACAAAAATAGTCACACAATCAGAGTTGGAAGGGACCTTACAGATCACCTAGTCCAATATTTCCCAGTGGCCCAGCTGGCGTCATCCCGACCTAAGCTTCTCAGCCTACTGGAGGTCTGTATAAATCTGATCTGTACCCCTTGGAAGTCTGCCACACCAGAGTCTGTATGGGAACCCAGAAGACAGAGCCCAGGGCTGCGAGGTACCTCAGAGCTTTGGATCGTTGCTACAGAGCTGGAAGGTACCAATCCCTGGGGTCATGGACACTAACCTCCTCATTTTCTACAGTAGGCCTAGATAAGGGAAGTGACTTGGTCATGGTCACCAAAAAGGGAATGTCAAAGTTGGGATTTCAATCCAGAGCCTCTGACTCCAGGACAGTTGTCTTTCCATTGTACCAGCCTATGTCCTATGAGTGTAGGTGGGAGAATCCCAGCTGAGTCTACCCTAGGGTGAAGTGGGAGGCAGGACAAATACAGAAATAATCTTACCTGACCCAAGGACATATTTAACCAACTAAAGAGGGTGGGAATAATTACTGGACCGGTAATTCCATTTGTATAGGGAACTTCCAACAAAGAAACTCCTTTTACCAATGGCCATCATCACTCTCTGCAATTTACAAACCAAGAGAATTCCCTAGAGGGCTTGGAAGTTGGATGACTGACTCTTACAGAAAGCCAGTCGGCATTACTTGGGACTTCAACTCAGGTTCCTATCTTCCTGATAAAGACGTGGCTCTCTATCCTCTAGGACATGTTTCCTCTCAATAGTTTCCTCAATTCAAAGTCAACTTTCCAGCCACTTAACCCTCATTGCCCTGCCAAAAAAAAAAAAAACCCAAACAAAACAAAACAAAACAAAGTCAAATTTCCTCTAACCTGGCCCCACTAACCCAGAAGTGAACACACTCTTGTGAGTTTTCCCTAATACCTACTTTATGCCCCTTATCGTATTCTGCCTTAAATCATAGTTATCTGTGTCCATGTCTCATCTTTCCCAAATAACTACAAACTCCCTGGGGGTAGGAATCATATAAGATTCTTATTCATCTTTATGTCCCCAATATCACCCAGCAAAGAGCCCTATACACACCAGGCATCATAATAATAAATTGTTGAGTGATAAAGCTATTGTCATAGAAATATAAGAATTGCAGATGAGGAAGCTAAGGTATAGAGATGTTAAGTGACTTGCCCAAGGCTACATGGTATTGAGTGGCAAAGTCAGGATTCAAAACCAGGTCCTCTGCTGCCAAATGCAATGTTCTTCTCACTTTATGCCACAGCGTCATAGTTCACTCATTCAACTCAGGAAAACTCTCCTGCAGGAGGATATATGGAGAAAATCCTGCCACTTGTCTCCCGATGTGTGCACTATAATCACACACCAGGAAAACTGCTCAAATCATCGGCAAGGTCCTAGTTTCTAGGCGGAGTAGGAAAGCATGTGGTGTTGACTGAAGACCTTGGAGAGGGAATAAGACTTCATTGAGGGACAGGATTTTAACACTAAAAAAATTAAAACCAACAGACGTTAGATAGAGAAATGACAAATCAACATCTCCAGCATCATCCGAACCTAAGGAGAAATGGTGGGAAGTTGCAAGATAGACCAGTCCTCCTGAAATGAGCAAGCCTATGGAAAGAAAACCAAAGTTAGGGGGCATTCTGAGTGAGGGGTGGTAGATAGAACAAGAGAGCTCTGGACCTGGTACCAAGCCCAGGATTCCAGCTGCCACTCTGCTACTAACTCACTGTATGAGCAAGGACGAATCTCTCTTGCCTTCCTATAGAATGGGAATAGGAATTGTGATGATCACGAGATAATGTCCACGAAAGCCCTTCATAACCATAAAGCACCTGGCCCCCACTAGACTAAGTCCTAGCAGAGCAAAGACTATCTTCTTTTATCTTTATGTCTTTCCTAGCCCTCAGTGGAAGGTCTTGCACATAGTAAGCATTTCAGAACAATTTAGATGGATGGTAGGAGAAGCAAACAGCCAAACTGACTGCCCTGTGAAGAGTGGATGATGGCAGTTCCTAAATCAAGGTGGTTCAGGTCTGAGGAGGATGGTGACTAATTTACTGTGCTAGCCAGTCCCCTCAGCCCTATTAGGCTCTCGTGAGTGATGATCTGCCAGGATTCCAGATGCATGTCACAGTTTAATAGCTATGAGATGGAGACCCACCCTCTAGCTCCTGTTGGGGATAAGGGCCCCAAAGCAAGCCCTGCCCAGAATGAGATCTAGTATGTTTCCTGGGAAAAGTTAGCTGAACTTAATAGCAGAGAAAAAGGCATCCTATAGAAAACATAAGAATTGGGAACATTCTCCTCAAAGCTCTAAATCCCTAAGGGGGAAAAATTGTATGTGAGAGGGCAATGAAGACTTTAGGAATCACTGAAGACATCCTGGACCTTTCCCACACCCCCTGAATCAAACAGAGAATGACAAGAACACACCAAGTGGACTCATCTTAAAGAATAGGAAAAACCAAAGGGATTCAAATGAAGTGTGACAGTTTCTTGCATGTATGTTTAAAAAACAACACCACAACAACATATATGAAGCATATGAGAAATCAGAAGAAAAAATGACAACTTTATGGCTAGGAGATTCAGATACAGGTTTAGGGTGGGAGGAAGGGTTGGTGTCAAGTAGTTGAAGCTCTTACAGAAGAGCTTAATTAAAGGACCTCAGAGCCCTCTGGTCCAATGCCCTCTATAACAACAAGACATTTACCTAAGTGCTCTAGTTTACAAAACAGGGGAAAAATTGGATTTCTAGTCAGAGGTACTGGGTTCAGATCTTAACTCTGAAACTTACTCCGAGTATGACTCCAGCCAAATCACTCACTTCCCTTCTCTGGGCCTCAGTTTCCTCATTTGTCAAATGAGGAGGTTGCACAAGATGATTGCTAAGCTCTCTTCCAAGCCTATACTTGTCCTCATTTTGCTGACTCTGTGGAGTGAATTCAGGTGGGGAGCCTGTATTTAGTCTCACGCTTGGGCCTTCAATGGTTTCCTGGGCTTCAGACACAGCAGCTCAGACACGGAAGGGCCTCTTACTCTATTCTCATAGGATTATGGAATTTAAGAGTGGAAATACTGCATACCCCAAAGTAACCCCACTACATACAGGTGACAAACAGTTGTTTAGCCTCTGCTTGAAGACTTCCAAGAGTAGGGAACCCTTCCCCCTCCCCACCTCACAACAGCTCATTACATTTGGGGGCAGCTCTGTTGGGAAGGTCTTCCCGATAATAGGCCTAAATTTGCCTCTTTGTAACTTCTCCCCATGGCTCCTAGTTCTGCTTCTAGGGCTAAAAAGGACAAGTTTAATCCCTCTTCCATGTGAAGACAGTTATCATATCCTCCTTGTGCCTTGTCTTCTCCAGGTTAAATAAGCCCAGTTTCTTGAACTGAATGTCATATGACATGGCCTCAAGTCAATTAGACTGTAAGCTCCTTCAGGGTAGGGACTGTTGGGCTTTTGTTTGGTTGGTTTTGTTTTTCTGCTTTTTTTTTTTTTAATCCCTAGCATTTAGCACAGGGCCTGGCACCCAACAGGTGTCTAATAAATGCTAGCTGATTGACTGAATGACTTCACCATACTCGTTGCCTTCCTCTGTATCCTCTATGATAGAGGCAGGGATGCATTCTAACTAATAATAAATGGCATGTGCACATGTTATGGTAGCCCTTGGGTTACAATGGTTAGCATAAGTCTCAGATTCAATATGTACTAGCTAGGTGACACTGGGCAAATGAGTAAATCTCCCTGAACCTCAGTTTTTTTTTATCTGTAAGATGAATGTAGTACCTACCTCACAAGACTATTGTGATGAAAACATTTTTTTAAACTTTAAGGCATTATTAAAATGTAAATATATGAGTGTAGATTTATAGCTGGGAGGGATCTTAGAGGTTGGAAGCCCCCTTAAGCCCCCTTCATTTTACAGAGAAGAAAACTGAGACTCAGAAAGACTTCCTTTATTGAATTGCTTGCTTTCTCAGTGATGGGGGAGGGAAGAGAGATGGGAGAGAATTTGGAGCTCAAAATTGTAAAAAAAGAAAAAGGTTGGGGCAGCTAGATGGTGCAGTGGATAGAGCACCAGCCCTGGAGTCAGGAGGACCTGAGTTCAAATCTGACCTCAGACACTTAACACTTACTGGGGCTTTGTGACTCTGGGCAAGTCACTTAATCCCAATTGCCCCCCACACACACACAGAGAAAGAAAGAAAAAGGTTAAAATTATTTTCACATGTAATTGGGAAAAATAAAATATTTAAAAAATTTTAAATACAGAAAGAAGGAAGGAAGGAAGGAAGAAACCTTGAAGGACATGAAAGGATGTCACTAGGAAGGATTAATGTGTCCTGTGAAATGAAACGAGGTCCTGTACATAAAACACTTAACAAACCTTAAAGCACCATACATACATCAGTTATTTTTATGTTTCTTTCACTTGGTCCCAAAGGGTAGAACTACAACCAATGTATGATGTGCAGGAAATTAGAAAGAGACAGATTTTAATTAAATAGAAAGACAAATTTCCTACCAATAGGAGCCAACCAACAGTAGAACAGGATGCCTTAGAAGGTATTAAGTTCTCAGTCAACAAAAGGAGAATGAATCATCACTTGCTGTGATAGTGTAGACCATGAGGTGTGAACTGAATTACATGATTTCTGAAATTCCTGTTTACTTTATGAATTTATAGCTTATTTATGACCACTCAATAATTTTGATTCCCCTCCCTAAATTGTGCTTTTTCTGTTACAAATGTATAGATAAATATTTTGTACATATTATATTGTCTCCTCACCTAGACTTTAAACTCCTTGAGGGCAGGGATTGTTTTGATTTTTGGCACACAGCGGGCAAGACTTAAGAAATAGTTATTGATTGGTTGATTGAATTTTCAAAGATGAGCTCCCCCCCCTGCCGCCCCCCACAATGGATGCTATAAAGAAATGTCTCCAAGTAGAAAGGGAAGTTGGCTCTCATAACTGAACCCATTTTTTGGTTCAGTCATTTTTCAGTTGCATTTGACTTGTGACCTCACTTAAGGTTTTCTTGGCAAAGATATTGGAGGGGTTTGCCATTTCCTTCTCCAGCTCGGTTTACAGATGAGGAAACTGAGGCAAACAAGATGAAGTGACTTGTTGAGGGTCACAGTTAGTAAGTATCTGAGGTCAGATTTGAACTCAGTCTTCCTGACTCTAGGCCCAGCATTCTATCCACTGTGCCAAACCTACATTAAGTCTAATTGCGGTAAAAGAAAAATCTCAAATGGGCCTGGGTCTAAGACTGGACAAGAGGATCAAATCTTTAACAGGAAGTGGTCAACTCCAGACCATACCTGAACTCCCCTAGTTCTCTCCCCTTCCTTAATCCCTGCCAAATCATGAAAGAGCTCCAATCTACACATGCTAACCATGGAATGGGCAGTGATTTTTCCATCACTAGAGATGTTTCATTAAAGCATAACTCATCAGGTATGCTGTGGAAGGCAATCACACTTTGGGAAGGTGTTGGACAAGATGTCCTGTAAGATCCCTCCCAACACTGGGATTTTATTATTCCAAATAATAAAGGGTAGGTTCCCTTCATGCCTGAAGTAGTTTCTTTATAGACACTTGAATTCAGCTTCATATTTTCCCTCAATTCAGTTTCACTCAATTCATAATTTGTTAAATTGTGGGATCTTGTGTTTAGCATAGGAGATACAAATAAGGAAAAAGTCATTTACACACACACATAATCTCTTCCCTTGTGGAGCTTGCAAACCAAAGGAGGGGTGGGGAGAGAGGATACACATATGGCAGTAACAAATTGGAACATGATTAAGTACATAGGGGAGGTCACACATAAGAGAGATTCGGGAAAGGAGACATGAGATCTAGCCTGGTTAAGAGGATCAGGGATAGCTTCTTGGAGGAGGTGGCAAGCTGAAAAAAGAGAAGGATTTCAAAAGGCAGAAATGTACATGGAGTATAGGAGTAGGAAATAAATGCTCTTTGAGCAGTAGAGATGTTGCATGCATATTCGTGGAGGCAGAGGAGGGTGAAAGAGACTTAAGGAAAGCTGTAGTTCAGTCTGGTTGGAATGCAGAGTGCTTGAAAGGGAGTAGTAGGAGATAAGGTTGCAAGGGTTGACTAAAAGCAGATTGTGGTGGGCTGGCTAGAAAGGTCAGGCCAAGGAGTGGGTACTTTATCCTACAGGCACCAGGGAGCCACGGATGGCTTTTGAGAGGAGGATTAGCATGGGTAAAGCTGGGCTTTCCAAAGATGGCTTTGGTAGCCTGTGGATGACTTGAGAAGGGAGAAAATGGAGACAGTGGGGTATCATAGAAATATTCAGTGCTTACCTTGAACTTGATTGTCCCTTTATCTAAAAATGAGAATAAAATGAAAAGAAGTTAGATCAATCGTTTCTCTACCTGGCTAAAACAGGAAAGCTGGGCTTTCAAATAGGAAAGGTCACACTCGGGGGCGGGGGGTGGGGGGGGGTTCTCTAGAAGAGAACACTTGGATCCAAAGTCCTCTAAGGGCTTGACTAGGGAGAGGAGGATGGTCCAGAAGTCATTTCCTCAGCTCTGGAGAACACTGTAGCCTGGGGTGAGGTGGACTTAGCTGAGCTTTCAGGAAAAACTTGGCTGGCTGGTGAACTTAATTCAGTTGTGGCCCTCTCCCAAAGCATGCCCCTGCTGCCGCAGAGTGCTTTAAGGGGAGAAAGTTGATGCTAAACTCAGGGTTTGAAGAGAGAGGACAATGCTTGGCTGTCAGGGACCACCGTTCTCCTAGGGTTGTGAATCATCATGAGACATTCATCCAGCTTGTGTTTGTTGTTGAAGCCTGCCAGTTAAGACTTCTGTTTAGCATCTGTCAGGCAGATGTGTAAACACCACACCCAGATGTGTACCTACCAACTCCTTTTTATCCAAAGACCTAAGATAAACAGAAGAGAGAGCCAGTTTCCAAAAAAGAAGGTAGGTGAGTGAATGTATAAACACCCAGATAAATTTTCGTTTTCAGTCAGGTCAGATCCTACAAGAGCTTAGCTCTGATTTTTAAATTAGTACATGGCAGGGAGGCATTTACAAAAAAAAAATTGATTCCTTCATTACTTTGGACAGAAGGGAAACCCAGCACTTCTAAAATGAACTGTCCTTCCATTATAGGAGCTACTATTTGAGGGGCTCTGTGAAGTCCTCCATTATAGGCATAACCCACCCAATGCCAATCATTGATTCCATGAAAACACAATATTAGGTAAAATACTGGAACACTGAGTTCCATAAAAGTAGTGTTATGATTTGGGGTACAGATTCCTAGGTAGCCCAAATTTGGACTTTAAAAACAGCTTCAATTAGGTCCAAACATCGTCCATGCCCTTTTCCTCACACTCCCCTAAGTGAGATTATTTTAAAAGCATATAAACCTATATAAGTATATGTGTAAGTTTATGTATGTATGTGTGTACGCATGTGTACACATGTATAATGTACCCTATATTATATGTGCATAGGCATATAAATGTTGGTAGTGATGCTGGTTTGCTGACCCAATTCTGGTCCCAGAACACATTTTGTCACTTGATGATTCTATAGTTCAGTGATTTGTGTTTGAGTCTTTATCTCCTACGATACTGTGAGTCCTATGAGGAGAGGGCTTATCCTCATTCTTCCTATTCTTCCCAGTTCCCATCACATTGCTCTACATACTTCAAAAATGTTTAGAGGTGGGGCACCTAGGTGGCACAGTGGATAGAGCACCGGCCTTGGATTCAGGAGGACCTGAGTTCAGATCCAACCTCAGACACTTAACACTTACTAGCTGTGTGACCCTGGGCAAGTCACTTAACCCCAATTGTCTAAAAAAAATGTTTAGAGGCAGCTAGGTGGCACAGTGGATAAAGCACTGGCCCTGGATTCAGGATGACCTGAGTTCAAGTCCAGCCTCAGACACTTGACACTAGTAATAACTGTATGACCCTGGGCAAGTCACCTAACCCTCATTGCCCCACAAAAAAGATGTTTAATAAGTACTGCATAGATGCTTATCAAATCATTGAATTCATGGTGTGAGTATTAAAAGCTCCTAGCCAAGTTACCAATAAGACGGTAACTGCTGCTATTACAGCAAGGTTAGCAGGTTTTGATACCTTATGGTGGATCTTGAATATAATACACTGAGTTACTGCAAAATAATATCAGGTGGGGAAACCCTCTGCAGGGTGTTCTTGTACTTCCCTTCAAATATGAACAGAAGCCACTGGGCCATTTTTTTTTTTAGTGAGGCAATTGGGGTTAAGTGACTTGCCCAGGGTCACACAGCTAGTAAGTGTTAAGTGTCTGAGGCCAGATTTGAACTCAGGTACTCCTGACTCCAGGGCCGGTGCTTTATCCACTGTGCCACCTAGCTGCCCCTGGGCCATTTCTTTTTCATTGTTTTAGAATTAAACACTAATTCTAAGTCTCAGGATAGGATCAACTAGAAGATGATAGCATGTGGCTTTTTATCAAGTTACAAAAAACAAGCCCAAGTGGTACTGCCCTTCCTGAACTCAAAGATTTATGCCAGTGATCTACCAAGAAGCATCATCTGAGGGAAAGAGTGCTGTATTTGGAGTCAGTAAACCTGGGTCTACGTCTAGTCTCTGCCACTTGCTACTTGTGCCATCTTGGACAAGTCACTTAACCTGGCTCAGCTTTAGTTTCGTCATCTGTAAAGTGAGATGGGAAAACTAAAGAAAGGGATTTCTCACATCTCTGTCTGTCTGTCTCTCTCTCTCTCACTCTCACTCTCTCTGTGTATCTGTCTGTCTTGCTCTTTCCCTGCCACCTACAAGCACACCCACATCTTCCCCATTCTTAACTCAATTCCAACTACCCAGATAGCTAGCATCCCAGCTGCTTCCCCTTTATGACAAAACTCCTTGAAAAAAGCCAACTAGCCCCACTGCCTCCACTTCCTTGGCAGTCGGGTATCTCATCTCAACATCCAACTGAAGCTGCCCACTCTGAGGTTACCCTGATCTCTCAACTGCCAAATTTAACAGTCTTTCTCAGTCCATATCATTCTGCTATCCCCTAAGCACTGAACATTGTTGATCACCTCATCCTGGACAATCTCTTTTTTGATTCTGATGACACTATTCTTGCCTAGCTGTGCTCCTACGTTCCCAATGCCTCCTTCTCAGTCTCCTCTGCTGGCAGATCATTACATTAAGGCCCTGTTCTGGGCCCCCTTTCTTTCTTTCTTTTTTTTTTTTTTTGCTCCATACTGCCTCACTGGTGATCTCACTGGTTCCCAAGGGCTCAATTTTCACTTCTATGCAGATCATTACAGATCTATCCACCCAGCCCTAGTCTATCTCCTGAGCTAGTCGATATCACCAAATGCCTCTTGGGCATCTCAAACTGGATGTCTCATTGACATCTCAAACTCAAAACTCATTATCCATATCCATCTCATACATACACACACACCTCCAACCTTCCTCTCCTCTAAACTTCCCTATCACTGTCAAGGGCACAGCCTTCCTACCAGTCTCCCAGGCTCACAATCTCAACTCATTTTGACTCCTCAATCTCATATCCACACATGCATTTCATTGTCAAATCCTGCTCTCATGTATGTGTCCCCACATAACCAAAACCCTAGTTCAGGTCCTCATCAGCTGCAGGAGCCTTCTAACTGGTCTCCCTGCCTCAAGGCTCTTCCCCCTCCAATGTATCCTCCACTCAGCCATCTCTGTATATTCTGTTTCTAGTGAATGACACATTGTCTCTCTTGTTAGAATGTAAGTTTCTTGAGGTGAGGGACTGGTTTGGGTCTTGTTTTGGTTTTTGCTTTTTTATATCCCCAGAACTTAGTTTAGTGCCTGGCATATAGTAAGTGCTTAATAAATGCTAGTTGATCAACTGACTAATGTTGTGAATAGAACAATCAGGTAGGAATCCCTGGACAAATCCTATAACCTCTTAGCATGTGATTAAGAGTAGAGGAGAGGGGGCAGCTAGATAGCACAGTGGATAAAGCACCGACCCTGGATTCAGGAGTACCTGAGTTTAAATCCGGCCTCGGACACTTGACGCTTACTAGCTGTGTGACCCTGGGCAAGTCACTTAACCCCCATTGCCCCGCAAAAAAAAAAAAAAAAGAGTAGAGGAGAATTAAAATACTTAGGCAGAGAGATTGAGAAGAAAGTTTATCACTCCCTGCCACAGTGATAGTTGCTACAGTGTTCTAATTCAACTCAACAACCTCAATGCCAACTGTGTATCAAGCACTGTACCAGACAAAAGTGTAACAGTGCCTGACTTCAAGAAATTGACACTTGACTGTGGGATTACAACATACTCACAAATAAGTAGCTGCAAAATATATGCAAAATGGTTCCAAAAGGTAGAAAGCACTAACAACTAGGGGAAATCAGGAGAGACCTCCTGGAAGGAAATGGTACCTTTAAAAGTTTGCAGAGGGGCAGCTGGGTGGTGCAGTACATAGAGCACTGGCCCAGGAATCAGGAGGACCTGAGTTCAAATCCGGCCTCAGACACTTGACACTTACTAGCTGTGTGACCCTGGGCAAGTCACTTAACCCCAATTGCCTCACTCCAAAAAAAAAAAGTTTACAGAAAACTTTCTTCCCTATAGCCTGTAAGGTGAATAGAACAAGTATAATTTTACAGATAATGAAACTGAGGTTCTGGGAGTTAAGTGACTTGCCCAATGTTACATAACTGATGGCTGTCATACTTAGACTCAAATCCAAGGTCTGATGACTCCAAGTCAGCTCTTTTTTTTTTTTTTTTTTTTTTTTTGCACAGGGCAATGAAGGTTAAGTGACTTGCCCAGGGTCACACAGCTAGTAAGTGTCAAGTGTCTGAGGCTGGATTTGAACTCAGGTCCTTCTGAATCCAGGGCCAGTGCTTTATCCACTGTGCCACCTAGCTGCCCCATGTCAGGCTTTTTTGACAACAGCATGCTGCTAAAGGCAAAGGGGGCAGTTAAATGACCCAAAATATTTCCTCTCCTGAGAAAAATGCTATTTCAGCAAGAATTCAATTTTGAGGCTGCTGGGAGAAAGGCTGAAATAGGAGACAGAAAAGGAAAGAAGATGCAGAGAAAGAAGAACAGAGAAGATAATAGGGCACGAAGAAAGATGAACAGTAAACCAGATGTAGAATCGATATCAAATTATTTGCCTTTTCAAGGAGTTCGAAGAGGTGAGAGGAAGAGAATTTGGAACTCAAAATTTTTTTAAAAATCATGCTAAAATGTTTTTATACATAATTGGGAAATGTTGAACAAAATAAACAAAATATATTAAAAGAAAAAGAGCAGGGGCAACTAGGTGGCTCAGTGGATAAAGCACCGGCCCTGGATTCAGGAGGACCTGAGTTCAAATCCGTCCTCAGACACTTGACACTTACTAGCTGTGTGATCCTGGGCAAGTCACTTAACCTTCATTGTCCTGGGGGAAAAAAAGAAGAAGAAAAAGAAAAAAAGAAAAAGAAAAAGAGCAAACCAGACTGAGAAAGGTAAAAAAGACAGTACTCAGTAATAAAGAAGAGAGGTCTCATTGATCTTTGTGTAAAATAGGTAAATGTTAGTTCTATAACTGGTACATCTGTCACTAAGACTAAAAGATAGACTCAGTGTAACTTAAAGACAGTGAATCAAAGATCTCTGTTCTTATCAATTTATCTCACCACAGGTCAAAATACTAGAGGTGGGGCAGACGATCCCTATAATAAATGGGTCTTTCTACAAAAAGCTGTGGCAGACTCATTTAAGCCATGGTTTTCGCTGTCTTTCTCCTCAAAAAACAAAGTATTTACTGACTACATATGTCACAATGCCTTGTCATATCTTTTAGAGAGTTATTTATCTCCTGAATTGTAATTAAATTTTTTCTGCATTTATATTTTCTCCAACTAGACTACAAGCTCCTTGAGTCTGCATTGTGCATAGTAAGTTCTTAATACAAAGAAAAAATTGGACTTGGAATTGATAAAACTCAGGTTCAAATCTAAGCACTGCCTTTGCCACTATGTGGCATACGGTGTGTCCAAGATCACTTGGCCAGTCAGTGGCAAGCCAAGACTGGAATGAATATGGAATGGTGTGTTTGTGTTTGGTGGAAATGCAGGACATTAAGATGTTAGCAATCATCTGCCAATTAGCTAGTAAATAACTATAATATGGGGCCTAAAGCAATAGAATCTCAGATCAGTGATTTGTCTTGGGAGAATAAAACTTCAAGCTTCTAATACCACTTTAGCAAATCATATAGGAAAGACCACTTACCAAGAATGGTTCCATGGCCCCAGGCTACCGTCTCCCCTTTGACCACTAGCTGAATCTGCACAGTTGTTTCCTTTACAGAGTTAAAAATCGTCACACTAATAACCTCTTCTACTCCCGAACGGAACACCGAGGGAGCAGCAATCAAGTAGCCCCTGAAAAAGAAAATTGGAAGTTGGTGAGAAAAGCTGGGAATTAAAAAGCGTTGTCTATGCTTAACTGACAAGAAAGAGAATGAACTACAGTCATTCTTATCAGCTCCCGAGTGATTATTCAGTCATTCCTTGGGCATCTATCACCATGGTGCCAGGTATGGCATGCAAGAAAGCTGAGACACCATGGATCATGCCAAATAGCTCCATCAGCTTAGAATCACAGAACTATTTTCCACCAGGGAAATCGAGCAACAAAGAACAACACCCTTGTAAGGGACCTTTCTTTGAAAACGCTGGACCTAGAATGTTAGACTTGAGCTTGAAGGGGCCTTAGTATACAGAATATATAGGGCCAGGGCTAGAATCTCAAGAGATTATTTAGCCCCGGACTTCTTAATTGTAGAATGGGAAATCTGAGGCCCAGAGAGGGGAAGGAGGTTGCCCAAGGTCATGTAGCTAAATAGTAGCAATGGCCAGGATGATAACCCAGGTCTCCTGACTGCTAATAAGAATACCCTTTGCAAGTTATGTCTCTGATTAAAATGATTTTAAAACGTTACCAACAATAACTCAAGTGAAACCGGCAGTACATGCTACTTTATTATTATTATTATTATTATTATTATTATTATTATTGAAAAGGGATCACACGGAGGAATTCACTCACACAGAAACAGGAGGAAGATGAAGGGCTGAAGCTCCTACCTTTTACATAGCAGGCATTTAATAAATATTTGTTTAATTGAATTCAGCTGATCTCAATGGACCATTCATCAATTCTGGAGAAAGGTAGTTTTCACATAATCTTATAAGAGCTCATATTTCTATAGCAGTTTAAAGTCTACAAAGTACTTTTCTTTCTTTTTGCAAAGTACTTTTCTTTAAACAACCTCATGAAGTATTATCATCATGATCATCCCCATTTTACAGAGGCAGGAACTGAGGCACGTGAACAGATGTTCTATGACTTGTCCATCATCTATAAGAATTCATCAGAGCCACTACCTGTGTGTTCACACACTTAGAATGTCTGAACTGTGCTGAGACTCGAACTCCGCATCTAGTAGTGCCCCACACTACTAGTGTCTTCCTAAAGTTTCTAATGGGACAGCCTCATGTATTGTCTGCTCTGTTAGCTCTTTAACTATCCACACGTGCTTCCCAGCCTCAAGATCTCAATGTATTTAAACCAGATTTTTCTTCAGTTACAAAAATCATATCGATTAGGATGCTGGTCAGAAAAAACATGGCAATGCCTGTGACAAACTTACTAGCATTTATGATGAGAATGTTCACTTATCAGGTAGTTCTTGAAAAGTGCCTTAATGTGAGCTAAGGCTTAAAGTACAAAAAAAACACAAAGGCCTCCTTAAAGCTTCCTGGTTCTTTGTTGTGCCAACCGTTGGGTCCTTTAAGCAATGATGAATTGTTGCCGTGGGATGAAGGTCAGTCTATTTTGCAAGCCCCGAGTCATCATTTACTGAATTCCATCTCTATGGTGATTCCCGTCCTGCTCAACAGGCAATATTAGCTCTCTGGTACTTGGGTCAGCTTTCCAAAGTTTGTGAATGTGAGTGCTCTGACATCCTCAGCTGAGGGACGCCAGGTCTGAAATGTATTTGAGCCGAGGTTTTACTACTTCTGAGTGTGCAGATTCGTGAGGGAAGACAATGTAGACTTTAGGACAGAAAAAAGACATCGTAGTGGTCTCGGGAAGAGTATACTGACTTAGAAATTAAAAGCTGCCCCAGCTCTACCACTAATTAGTTATGTGACCTTGGAAAAGTTCCTGCCTCTCTCTGAGCCTGTTTCTTCCTCTGTAAAAGGAAGGGTTTTCATTAGATGATTTCCGAAGAGGTCCCCTGTTTTGAAGCAGATCTGGTATTATTATCTCTATTTTATAGATGGGCAATCCCAAGCCCAAAGAGGATACATTCTCTGCCCAACGACTCGGAGCTCGTTAGTGGCAAGGCTAGGTCTGGACCCTGCATCACATGACGAGATCCTCCGCCCCCCCCCCCCCAAGCCCCAAGTCATGGATCCTTTCGCTGCGCCCACTGCTTCTCCTCAAGTCTAACTTCAAAAAGAGGATTTTTACTTTCCAACTGTCCCGCGTGGTACCAGGACACTGACTATTTGTCCTGACATTGTTTCCTTGCTTTCCTTCAATTAGTAAACACGAACTGCTTGCATTCAACTGGTTAATAATGTTATGTTTGAATTTCAATGTTTAGTTTGGACAGTTTGACTAGTGACTTGACAGCTCCCGTTCAAGTCCCTGTGACTAACAGCCCTGTCAGGTCTTAGCATAACTTGGCAGGATGTGAACTATTTCCTACTAAAGGGGAGTAACTGAGAGTCCTCCATGGCAGCTAGTTAAAGCATCCACTCACTGGGCTAAAGATTCATAAAGCAGCGCAGGAGCACACAGCACTTGAAGAAAAATCCCACAGAAAAATGCTTTATCCAAGGGACTGGCCACCACGAGGACCCAAGCGATAACTAAGCTGGCTAAAATGCCAGCATTCTCCTCCCCTCGGGGGCACCTTTAAATTCTCCACCCAAAGGAAAGGCTGGACATGGACATGGAATGTCTGAGCTGGTGGGGACCGTAGGACGCTGAATGCAGACTGGACAGAGGAGCAAAGCGTTTAGTGCTGGGAGGAGGATCCATCTAGTCATCTGGTGCAAGCCCCTCATTTTACGGCCCGAGGTTCAGAGAGGGTAAATAAGCTTGCCCAAGGCCAGACACTAGCGGAGAGTAAATGTGGGAGCAGGGACTCAGAAGCAGACTTTCTGACCCCGACAACTGTTCTTGTCCCAGCACTCCAAACTGCCTGTTCTAATACATTCGTAGGCAACACGACCAATAATGCACATTCCCTGTCTAGAGCAAAGTGCTCAGCTAATCCGGGAAAAATCGGTTTGAGGAACCAGGTGGAGAGAGGTTCTAGGGAAAGTGTGTGTAGGGGTGGGAACAGACGGAGGAGACAGCGTAGGAACGAGCCCTGGGGCCGAAACAAGGATAAATGCCTCCAGAGGGGGGAAGATGGGGGCCGAGGAAGGGGGAAAGCGCCTGGGAAAGCTGCCTCCGGGGGAGATGCGGCGGGTCCGAGGCGGGAGCTGGCCGGGCACCCTCCCTCTCCAGCCCGCGCCCGCCGGGGTACTCACTGTCTCCGCAGCTGCGCTGCGCTCCGGCAGCCCAGCTGCAACAGCAGTAGGAGGCACCAGGTGCTGCAAGCCCCCGACTCCTTCGGGCGCATTTTCCGGCTCCGCCGAGGCGCCTCCAGCTGAGAGAGGCAACGTGCTCCCCTCCCGCCCCCAGCCCCAGGGCCGGCTCCCGGGCCCCCAGCTCCTCCTCGCGCGGCTTCCCCGCCCCCCGCCCCAGGGCCGGCGGCTGCACAGCCCTAGAAGCAGGAGCCCGCTGGTCGCCGAGTGGAGAGCCGGAGTCCGAGCGTCCGCCGCCTCGGCCGCCCAGGAGCCTTTGTTTGGCTGTTCCCCAGGCTCCGGTCCGTGCGCCCTGCGCCCTGCGCCCTACTCCGGTGACGCCCCCGGTGCCTGAAGCTGCCGCCGGACCCCGCCTCCCGCTCCCTCTCCACCCGGTGCCCACTCCCTGCGCCGCCTCCTCCTCGGCCCCACTGGCTCGGGAGGTCCTGGGGAGGGAGTGAGGGAGGGACGGATGGAGAGAAGGAGGGAGGTCTTTGTCTCCTAGACTCGCCCTCGCCCTCTGCCTACGCAGGGGGGAGCAGGGAACGTCCTGGCAGGACCGGGAAGGACAGAAACCTTGCTGCCTTGACCCCCCTGCCATTCCAGAACTAGTTCCCCTCCTCCCTGCCCCCCAGCCCCCAAGCTCTTCGAGTTCTAGCTGAGAAGTTACCGCCTTCAGATTCTGACACTTACCCAGCTGGGTGCCTGTCTTACCACTGATTCTTCCACCTAACCGCTATCCCTGCTCCCCTATCTATTGCTAGGCACCGACCCCAAACCAAGGCCACTATCTGGACCCCAGCAAAATCTTCTTCAGTGTTGAAAGTGTCCGTGGAACAGAACGTCAGAGCTGGGAGAGATCTTTAGAATACAGAACCTACAATTTCAGAGTGAAAAAGGACCTTAACACCTAAAATATCCGAGCTGAAGTACCTAGAGCCTTTGAGAGAGCCCTTGGAAAAGAGAATGTCAGAACTGGAAGGGGCCAGAACATGAAAGATCTTAAACCTGCAAGGATCCTTAAAGCATAGAATGTTAGCACTTGAAGGGGTTAGGAGAGCAAGCAGGTTGTAGGCACCGAAGGAGCACTAGTCTGGGAATCAGAAGGCCTGTATTCTGTTTCTGGCCCTGTAATCTTGGACAAGTCACTGAATTTCTTAGGCCTTGATTTTTCTAGTCAAATGAAAGGGTTGAACTTCACCTGTAACACATGACTTTGTGATCTTAGAACACAGAATGGCAGAGTTCAAAGGGGCCTTAGAACACAGAATTCAAAAGATCATCTAGTCAATTTGTATAAAATGCTTTGTAAGCTATAAACCCCTATGTAAAGAAAGCTATTATTATCGAATTCATCCAACACCCTCATTACAGATGAGGAAACTAAAGGAAAAAACGGGAGGGGGTAACAAAGATGGAGTCAGGATTAAAAAGTAAATAATGAAGTCAGTGTTCAGCAGATTGATGATTGCCCCACTGGGGAAATTTCATGTGAGTGATAGTTATTTGAATGAATGAATGAATTTAAAAAAACAATTATTAAGCATTTGCTATGTGCCAAGCACTGGAGATTCAAGTACAAAAGCAAAGCCTGCCTTCAAAGAACTTACATTCTAATGTGAGGAAAATACACAGAACCTGAGAGAAGCATTTTACTCCAGGGAGTTACAGGAATGATGAATCTGAACCATAGGGGAATAAATTGACATCCTATCCAAAAACAATGGTAGAATCGATTTAGTCATAGTTCATGGATGGATAAGGTATAAGACTGGAAAGGTGAGAATGGGGGAGGAGCAGGTAATGAAAATCTTTGAATGCCAAATAGAGAATTTTATATTTAATCCTGGTTGTAATTGGGAGCTTATTGAGTAGGGGAGTGACATGGTTAGACTTGTACTTTAGGAAGATCAGTTTGACATCTGAGTAGAGGATGGAGTGAGAAAGAAACTTGTGGCAGACAGACCAACCAGCAGACTATTGCAATGGTCTAATGATGGGGTAATGAGGGATTGGACCAAGATGGTGGCAGTGTTAGACAAGACAAGGGAACATATTTGAAAGATGTTACAAAAGTAAAATCAATAGTCCTTTTCAACAGATTGGATAAAGAGAATGCTACTAAGGAGTTGGGGATGACACTGAAGTGTTGAGCCTGGCAAATTGAAAGAATGGGGGATAGTTTGATACTAAAGATAGGGGAAAACATTAATAGGGTAAAATGGTGAATTTCGTTTTGGACATAATGAATTTAAGATGTTTATAGGACATCCAATTCAAAATGTCAAATAGGCAGTTGGAGATGTGAAAGTGGAGGTCAGCAGAGAGGTTAGGGCTAATTAAGTAAATTTGAGAATCTTCAGCAAAGAGATGATCATTGAATCCATGGAAGTTGATGAGATCACTGAGTGAAAGGGGTGGGGATAGTAATATTGGGGGAAAGATAAAAGAAGGAATAGCACTGAAGCTTAGAATGAATAACATGAAAGAGAGAAGACTACTTAACTCATTTTGCTTCTGTTTTCTCTGCCAAAAAGAATAATCTTTGAACATAAAAGGACAGAACAAAAATGGCTAATAGCCAAAAATGACTAAGGCTAGGTAAATAACAAGCTGAAAACAGCACCTAGCTACCCCTAGAGTAGTTCAAGTAACCAGGCCCAGAAGAATTATGTAGAAGGTGCTGAATGAACTGGTAGATATGATTGCTGAGGCACTGTCACCAATCTTTGAAAGATCATGGAGAACAGAACAAGTGAGACAGGTCTGGAGGAGATCAAATGCCCCTTTATTTTGAGAGAGAAGGGGGGGCAGGAAGAGAGAAAGAGGGGGGGGAAGGGAGGGAGGGAGAGGGAGAGAAAGAGAGAGAGTGCTGCAAATTATAGGCAGATGAATTTGATTCTTGGCAGAATTCTAGATTATGTTATTAAAGAATGATTGGTGGGGGCAGCTAGATGGTACAGTGGATAGAGCACCAGCCCTGGATTCAGGAGAACCTGAGTTCAAATCAGGCCTCAGACACTTAACACTTACTAGCTGTGTGACCCTGTTCAAGTCACTTAACCCCAATTGCCTCACCAAAAAAAAAAATGATTGGTGAGCATTTAGAAAAGGAAGCAGTAATGACAAAAAGCATGACTTCATTGAGATCTAGCTGCATACAAGATTAACCTCATTTCCCTTTGACAGGGTTACTGAACAGGTAGGACAGGGACTAAAGCATTCGACAAGATCATTCATCCTTTTTGGATAGACAACGTAGAGGGAATCTGTGCTAGACAAGATGTCATTGAATTAGGTCAATTCATAATTGGTTGAATGACTGGACTCAAGTGGTTCATGGTAACTTGGATAGTTTTTAGTAGACCACCGGGGATAGTGGTCCTTTGAGATTTAACATTTTTATCAGTGATCGGGGTTAATGGGAAGATGGTAGATTTTGGTCCCAGGCTGCCTTGTTCTACCACAAATTTAGGGTATATCTCAATTTAGTACTCAGGGCAGCAAGACAATCCTATTACTACTCCCTATAATTGATTCTGTATCCTGCTCTGTACAATGTCTGTTCCATGCCTTCTTTTCTATTTTACAACCCCTCACAGTATTCCCTTACCTCAGTCTCTTACCTCATAATTTACCTAGAAAATTAAGGCCATTTGTCCTTAGTTCCCTCTCCCCCTCTTCTTATTCCCATAACCTCTTGCCATCAACCCCCACTATTCCCTCTTTTACTCCAGTCTCTAAGAAAGAGGTAGCCTTTTTCACTAAGACCAAACCCTTGACCCCATTCCTTCCAGATTTTTCTAGGAGATTGCCCCTAATGTCATTCCCTGCCCCCCCCATCTTCAACCTCTGCTATCTACCAATACAGTCTCTTCCATCCTTCAAAAAGTGCTCACTAGATTCCACCAATCTTGCTAACATCCTAGATTTCTGTTCTTTCTTAGCCAAACACCTTAAAAAAAATCTGTTTATACTCAGTGGCTCTACTTCCTCTTCTCTTCTAAACTTCTAAATCCTCTGCAATCTTACAATTTCATTACTCAATGAACTACAACAATGATAATGATGATAATAGCTAGCATTTATAGAGTGCTTACTATGTGCCAGACACTGTGCTAAATGCTTTACAAATATTACTTTATTTGATCCACACAACATCCGTGTGAGGTAATTACTATTATTAAACCACATTTTATAGTTGAGGAAACTGAGACAAATAGGTTAAATGATTTCACAAGGTCATACAACTGGTATATGAAGCCCAATTTGACCTCAGATCTTCCTGACTTCACCCCCACACCCCCACCCTGGTAGGAGGTGAAAAAAGGATTAACAGAAAAACCTAAGACCAAAGCTTTAACTCAGATATTAGCTCTAAAAGGGAGTCAGACCCCAGTTAATGGATAACTTACAAGTCAGGATGCTAGCTAGTTTCTCGTACCCACAAAAATCAGTACCCATAATGGGACTATAACAACAAAGGAATTGACAGCCTATAGAAATTCAGACCAGAAATAAAAAGAAAAATGATTATGTTTTGAAACTAGTCTTGGGAACCAGAAAGAGACATGTGCAGAAAAGGCCAAATTTGTCCCCAGATTCACCTTATGACCTGTAAACCCCCCAAACACACCTCCACTAAAAAAGGTACCTGCCTCGGGGGTTGGCTTAGGACCCCAGGAACTCCAAATTAGGATAAGCCCTCCCCTGTAACACCCCAAGGTGGAGAATATTATAATGAGTAGGATAGGCCCTCCCTTGTAACTCCCCAAGGTGGAGATTATTATAATGAGACTGATAAATCAATTTATCTATACTATAAATATTACTGTCTTTTCTTTTACTATTCAAGAGATACCTTTCCACTTTTCTGGTTCTCTCCCTGTGATCACTCACAGCATTGCAATAAAACTTGGTAAACTGAGTCACTGAGTCTTGTAATACTTTTGAGATGACTCATGATCAATTTGACCCCAAATTTCTGCCCACATCAACCCCATCCCACTCTCTCTCCTGACATACTCTATCTACTGCACCTTCTAACTGACTCCATGGAAACTATTCTCTCTAAATTGAATGGTATCTTCTTTTTTTTTCAGGTTGTACATTTTATTTCCCTGTATTCTTTTTTTTAAATTAATAAAGTATTTTTTTCCCGTTACATGTAAAGATAGTTCTCAACTTTCATTTATACAAGCTTTCCAATTTCAGATTTTTCTCCCTCCTTCCCCTCCCTCCCCCCCTCCCCTAGACAGCAGGTAATCTGATATAGGTTATATATATATATATATATACACATAATAACATTAATCCTATTTCTGCATTAGTCATGTTATAAGAGAAAAATCAGAGCAATGATGAAAAACCTCAAAATAGAAAAAACAACAGTACCCAAAACAAAAGAAATAGTATGGTTCATTCAGCATCTATACTCCACAGTTCTTTTTTTTTTTTTCCTTGGATTTGGAGGTCCTTTTCTATCATGAGTTCCCTGTAACTCTTCTGTACCATTGCATTGGTGAGAAAAATATAGTCCATCACAGTAGATCAACACTCAATGTTGATGATACTGTGTACAATGTTCTTCTGGTTCTGCTCATCTCACTCATCATCAACCCACACAAGACCCTCCAGGTTTCTCTGAACTCCTCCTGCTCCTCATTTCTTACAGCACAATAGTATTCCATTGTATTCATATACCACAACTTGTCCAGCCATTCCCCAATTGATAGGCATCCCCTCAACTTCCAATTCCTTGCCACCACATAAAGAGCAGCTATAAATATTTTTGTATATGTGGGTCCTTTTCCCCTTTCCATGATTTCTTTGGGAAAAAGACCCAAAAGTGGTATTGTTGGGTCAAAGGGTATGGACAGCTTTATCGCCCTTTGGACATAATTCCAAATTGCTCTCCAGAATGGTTGGATCAGTTCACAGCTCCACCAACAATGCATTAGTGTTCCAATTTTCCCACAGCTTCTCCAACATTTATTATTTTCCCTTTTTGTCATTTTAGCCAATCTGATAGGTGTCAGGTGGTACCTCAGAGTTGTTTTAACTTGCATCTCTCTAATCATTAGAGATTTAGAGCATTTTTTCATATGGGAATAGATAGCTTTGGTTTCTTCATCAGAAAACTGAATGGCATCTTCTTAGTCCTCATTTTTCTTGAACTCTTCATCCACATCATGGCTGCTAACCATGATTGTTTCCTATCTATGTCTTAGGTCCTCTTCTTTCTCACTACACTCTTTCACTTGGAGAGCTCATCAGATCCCTTGGGTTCAACTATCTTCCCCAGTGATTCTCAGATCTACTTTTCTAGCCCTAACTTCTCCCTTGGCCTCCAGTCTTATATTTTCAACTGCCTATTAGGTACCTCAAACTAGCTGTTCTGTAGACAGTTTAAACCGAACATGTCCAAAACTGAATTCATTATCTTTCTCCTCAATACCCCATTCTCTCTTACCACCCCTTTTCCCTGCATCCAATCAGTTACCAAATCCTGTTGATTCTACCTTCACAACATCCTTCATATTTGCCTCCTTGTCTCCTCCAAGACTCCCACCTGGTCCAGTTCTTTATCATCTTCCCCCTGATTGGTCTCACTGCTTCAAGTCTATTCCCATTCCAGTCCTTCCTCTATTCAGCTGTCATATTGATCTTCCTAAGTACAGGTCTGTCTATATCACCTTCCTATTCAATAAACCCCAATGTCTCCTTATTATATCCAGGATCAAATATAAAATTCTGTTTGTTTTTTTAAACTTCTCATAATTCGACCCCTCCTAACCTCTCTAGTCTTTTTACACCATATACCATCACAATCTTGACAAGTATGGGCCCAGTGACATTGGCTTCTTTGATATTCTTAAGACAAGATGCTCCATCTCCCAACCCAACTAGCTATTCCCTGTACCTGGAATTTCCTACCTCTTCATCTTTGTCTCCTGCATTCTCTGGCTTCCTTCAAATCTCAGATAAAATCACACATTCTTCAAGAATTAAAGAATTCTTTCTTAATCCCTTTTAATGATAATGCCTTTCCTCTGTGATTATCTCTACAATCCAGAGTTGGAGAATTGAAGAGACTCAGGGCAAGAACTAGCAGTCCGGGAAGGGCCTAGCTCTTAATCTCTTGTGGGGAAGAGATAATGTTCCTTCCTTTTCCCTTCCCCATATCAGCTATGATATCTAACAGTAGAACTACTCACTCAGAAAAAAATGAAACACCCTATCAAGCAGTAGGAAAGTCAGTTGAAAGAGTTAAAGGCACAATAGAAAGACTAGAATCACATACTCAGGAGAAACAATAGGTACAGAGGATTCACTTGAGCACAGAAGCAGGTTCAGGAAATAGGACCTTCTTCGATAAGAATGAGTGGTAGATCCAAGATGGCAGAATAAAGGCAGGGATTCACTTGAGCTCTCCCAAATTCCTTTCCAAACAAATTTAAAATAACAACTCAAGGGGGTAGCTAGGTTGGCACAGTGGATAAAGCACCAGCCCTGGAGTCAGGAGGACCTGAGTTCAAATCTGTCCTCAGACACTTGACACTTACTAGCTGTGTGACCCTGGGCAAGTCATTTAACCCCAGTTGCCTCACAAAAAACCCAAAAAATTTAAAAAAATATTAAAAAGACATAGGAATAGGGGCAGCTAGGTGGCACAGTGGATAAAGCACCAGCCCTGGATTCAGGAGGACCTGAGTTCAAATCCCGCCTCAGACACTTGACACTTACTAGCTGTGTGACCCTTGGCAAGTCACTTAACCCTCATTGCCCTGCAAAAAAAAAAAAAGCCAAAACAAAACAAAAAGACATAGGAATAGAGGAGAGGGCAGAGCAAAGATGGCAGAGGAAAGACATTAAACACACAGAGCTCCTGATACAATTACCCCCAAAACAGCAATAAAAGAACCCCTGGAGCAGAAAAACCCACAAAAATATGGACTGAGATTATTTTCCAGCCATAGACAGATTAAAGGGTGCCATGCTGGGCTGCAAGTAAAGTCCAAACCCAAGCTCATACCAACAGAGACCCCAGGCACACCATACCAGAGGAACTTAACCCCCGAGCCTCTGAATAAGCTACAGCACCAGCATCTTCTGGAACTGAGCTTGCGGTCCAGTGAGAGGGCTGAATGGCTGGTGGGAGGAGGGGGAGGGGAGTGAAGGGGTGTCAGTGGGACCTAGGGAGGAATTTTGTTGTCCCACCCTAGCAGGGAACCAGGAAGAAATCCTGAGCTGTGGGAGGCCCAGATGGGGGAGGGGCGCAGGCTTGTTAAAGCTAAAAACCACCACAGCACTCTGCTGGCTGGTTAACTAGCAAGTTGGCTTGAGGTTATTTTAGGACCAGAGAACAGGCCAGGTGAGAGAAAAACCTGTCCTCCCTCAAACCAAAACACCTGAGACCCTCTGAAGCTAGGGACAGTAGTGTAGCCTAGAAGCAGCACCCCCCCCCCAAGTGGGGAGTTAAAAGTCAGGTAAAAGATGAGCAAGCAAAGAAAGTTCAGAATTATAGAAAGTTTCTTTAGCAACAAGGAAGATCAAGGTGCACCCTCAGAAGAGAAAAACAACCTCAGGGCCCCTACACCCAAAGCTTCCAAGAGAAATATGAAATGGTCTCAGGCCATGGAAGCTCTCAAAAGGGACTTTGAAAAGAAAGTAGGAAAGATAGGAGGAAGATGTAGAGAGAGGGAGGAAAGAATGGAAAGAGAAATGAGAGCAATGCAGGAGAGTCATGAGAAAAAAGTCAACAGTTTGAAAAGTCAACTGGAAAAGGAGATAAAAAAAAGCTGTCTGATGAAAATAATTGCCTAAGAATTAGGAATGAACAAATGGAAGTTAGTGACCTTACAAGAAATCAAGACACAGTAAAGCAAATCCAACTGAATGAAAAAATAGAGGGCAATGTGAAATATCTCCTTGGAAAAACAGCTGACCTGGAAAATAAATCCAGGAGAGATAATTTGAAAATCATTGGACTACCTGAAAACCAGTATCAAAATAAGAGCTTAGACACCATCCTCCAAGAGATTGTCAGGGAAAATTGCCCTGATATTCTAGAAGCAGAAGCTAAAATAGAAATTGAAAGAATCCATCAATCATCTCCTGAAAGAGATCCCAAAAGGAAAACCTCCAGGAATATTATAGCCAAATTCCAGAACTCCCAGGTCAAGGAGAAAATATTGCAAGCAGCTAGAAAAAAGGAATTCAAATACTCTGTAGCTCCAATAAGGATAAAACAAGATCTAGCAGCATCTACATTAAAAGACTGGAGGGCATGGAATATGATATTCCAAAGGGCAAAGGAACTGGGACTACAGCCAAGAATCACATACCCAGCAAAACTGAATATAATCTTTCAGAGGAAAAAATGGGACTTCAATGAAAAAGAGGACTTTCAGGCATTTATGAAAAGACCTAAACTGAATAGAAAATTGGACTTTCAAATACAAGACCCTGGAGAATCATAAAAAGGTAAACAGGAAAAAGAAATCATGAGGGACATTAAAAGGTTAAACTGTTTACATTCATACATGAGAAAATAATGCTTCCAATTAATAAGAACTTTTTCAGTAAGGAATACACAGACACAGGTCTGAACTGAATATGAAGGGATGGTATTTGTAAAGCATTGATTTTTTGTGTATCTTTGTTCTTTGTGGAGCAAACAGGGTGGGGTGTCTTATGTCTGGGGTTGGATTTGAGCTTGAGACCTCCTGGGCCCAGGGCTGGTGCTTTGTCCACTGTGCCACCTAACTAACCCATGATGACATCTTTAAAATAGGGTTGAGGGGTAGGAGGAATTGACTGGGGGAAGGGGAAGGAGAGAGGTGGACTGGGGAGAGGTAGTTCACATGAAGGAAACAAGAAAAAAGCTTATGATGGGGAAGGGAAGAGGGGGAAGGAATAGGGCAGTGAGTGAACCTTACTATCATCAGAATTGGCTCAAAGAGGGAATAACATACATACTCAAGTGTGTATAGTAATATATTTTTGCCCTGAGGAAAAGTGGGAGGGGAAGGAGATAGGGGGAAGGGGGAGAAGAAGGGAAGGAGGGAAGTGAAGTTTGGGGGAGGGAGCTGTAAAAAGCAAAACACTTTTGAGGAAGGTGAAGATGTTCTGCATAACAGCACATGTATGACATATATTTAATTGCTTATTTTCATAGGGAGAGTTGAGGTGGGAGGGAGGAAGAAAACTTTAGAAAACTGAATTAGCTCAAAGACTTTAACCTTATCAGAGTGGGCTCAAGGAGGGAATAACACACACACCCAGTTGGGAGGAATAATCTATTTTACCCTATAGGAAAGTAGGAGGGGAAAAGGATAAGGAGGGAAGGGAGAATGAAGGGAGGGTAGAGCAGGGGAGGGGGCAGTCAGTAGCAAAACACTTTCGAGGAGGAATAGGGCAAAATAAAATAAGATAGAAAATAGAGTAAATATCATGAGAAGGGAATAGGATGAAGGGAAATAGTTTTGATGATTGACTACAATGGCAAAATGTATGGTACCTACTCCGCTGGGCTATTGTGAAAAAAATTCTTTGTCAAGTTTCAAGTACTATATAAAAGTTATGATGAACAAAATGCTATCAGAAAAACCTGGAAAGACCCGCATGAACTGAAGCAGAGTGAAATGTACTGTATACAAAATAACAGCATTAGTGTAAGATGATCTGCTGGGAAGCATGTGGTTATTTTCAGCAAGGCAATGACCCAATATAAATCTGAAGAACTTATGAAAATTGCAATCCACCTCCAGAGAAAGAACTGATGGTATCTGAAAACAGACTGAAACACATTTTTTTGACAATTCCTTAATCTGAAGTTTTGTTTTCTCCCACAACCTAGCTAATGTAGAGATGTTTTCCATGACTACTCATGTATAATTTATATTGAATTGCTTGAGTTCTTGGGGTGAGGGGGTGGGAAGGGAGGGAGAAAGAGAAGTTGGAACACAAAGTTTTTTTTAAATTGATATAAAAATTTGCTTTTATATGTAATTTGGAAAATAAAATTCTAATTATGAAAAAAAGAAAAATGAAGGAAAGGAAAAAAAGACATAGGAATAACGTGATTTTAAAAAAGAAACAGGACCCTTTGGCAGCAAAGAAGGGAACTTCTGATGAATTCAATAGAATTAGGTCTGGCAATTGAGAGTAGCTCTAAAGAGAGAATACCCTGGACCTCTAGCTAAGCAACTGACTCAGCAGAGACCTTGGGGAATGACAGGGAAGTTGGGGTTATGAGTACATTAACATTTTGCAGTTTGGGAATTGTGAGTTACCTTGGACACTTGCATTTCATATGTGTTTGCCTCTCTACCCTTGTTCTATGTGCCCATCCTTCCCATAGACACTACATATACTGGTGGGAGAATAAACTCTGGACTTATGGGGGAAATATTTTGTATTTACTATTCTTACTATGCCATCTTAGTAAATAAATGCCTTTGCTAAGAGCTAATTGTGTGTAGTAGCTGATTTAATGGACAACACATTGGTTGGAGCTTGTAAGCTGAAGTTCTAGGAGTATAGCCCCATAGAACCTCTAAAACCTAGAGCATAGGCACCCGAGGAGCAAATAAAAATTAGGAGAGTAGACCAGAGGAGGTAGTACATATTAATGGCTCAAAAGAAGGTGTGAACAGTACATTATTAAAATACATAAATTATTCATGCCTACATTAAACAAAAGTGGAAGGTAAAAAAGAATTTGAAGAAGTCAAATATAAAGATAACAAGTAACCATACAGGCTAAAGAAAGCAGCCTGGCATAGTGGAAAGAGCATTGGACTGACAGGACACTTAAGGAATTAGGACAACAATTCATGTGAAAAAGACCTGGAAGTTTTAGGGCATGAGTCAATATGAGTCAACAGTGGCATGGCAACCAAAAAAAAACCAAATGTGATTTCAGGCTACATTAATAGAAGAGTAGTGTTCAGGATGAGAGAAGGAAAGTCCTGCTGTCCTCTGCCATGCTTATACCTCATCTGGATTACTGTGATTTACCCTCATGCCACATTTGAAGAACGACATTGGCAAACTTGAGCATCTCAGAAGACTGCGATGATGGATAGACTTGAAACCAAATAGTATGGATTATTGTTTTTTTCCTGAAAACTGCCCTAATCTAAGAATTTCAAAGGTTTTTTTCCTCCTTGAAGGACCTAAGGATATATAAACTACAGATGAGGAAGCCAAGATGGGGGAGTGGCAGGAAGAAGTACAGTGCCATCTTCTTGAATCCTCCAAACAGATCAGAAAGTATTCCAAACCAAATCCTGATCAGGAAATCCAAGAAAAAAAAATCACAGTGAGTCATTTTTCCAACCCAGGTCAACATAGGGAGACAGAGAGGTCTACAGACACTGGAGACAGGAAAAGGAGTAAATCTGAGCCCTGATCTGGGTACCAAGAAGCAAGGAGCAACTGTGTGGCCTGCACCCAAGAAGCAGAGAATAGTTTCAGTTCCAGGTTCTAGTCTTGTATGAAGCCTGCAGAAAAATAATCAGGCCAGAAATCACAGACCAGAGAAGCCTACGGCTCTTTCATCAAGCCATCAGAGCTTTCTAGCTGGCTGATAGTGGATGCTTTCAGCAGTAGTCTACTGAATATCTAAAGTGGGCAAGCCATCAGGTTTGCTGCTCAGATGCAAAGCCAGGTCAAGAACTTGCAGTGCTCAGAGCAGGGGGACAGTGATCAGACTTTGTCCTGTATCAGGCCACTTTGGAAGCACTGAAAGCTTGCAGGTTGCCAGACCAAGTAGTCTCTGAGATCCTGGAATAACACAACACAGTCCCTCCAAGAAAACAAGGACAATACCAGTTCAGACCTTCCCTCCAGAAGCATATAGAACTTGGCCCTAACAAACTCTAAAACAAAAAAGTGTGCTTGAATAATGAGAAAACAAACAAACATCACCATAAAAGGTTATTATGTTGAGAGGGATGTTCAAAACACAAACCCAGAAAAAAAAAATTACTCCCACACATCTATAAGCAAAGCCTCAAGAAAAACACAGCTTGGGTGCAAATCCATCTAAAATTCCTAAAATAGCTCAAGTAAGAGGGGTTTTTTTAACTTAAAATGTTTTTGTCAATGATATGAGAGCACTTGAGGAAAAAATTAGAAAAGAAATGAGAGCTGTGGAAGAAAGAATTGAAATGGGAATTAAAAGCTTGGCATAAAAGGTACAAAACCTTGGCCAAACAAACTCCCTGAAAATTAAAATTGATCAAATAGAAACCAATGACTTTATGAGACCACAAGAAATAGCAAAACTAAGTCAAAAGGGGGCAGCTATGTGGCGCAGTGTATAAAGCACTGGTCCTGGATCAGGAGGACCTGAGTTCAAGTCAGACCTCACACACTTGACACTTACTAGCTGTGTGACCCTGGGCAAGTCACTTAACCCTCATTGCCCTGCAAAAACAAACAACAAACAAACAAAAAACTAAGTCAAGAGGCTTAAAAATATAGAAGAAAATGTAAATTATGTCATGACAAAAACCATTGACCTGGAAAACTGAGAAAGGGAAAAAAATTTACTCAATACTATGACCAGAAAAAAGAGGCCCAGAATAATATTTCAAGAAGCCTATAAAAACAAAACAAAACACTTTCTAAGGCCACTTGGAATCAGAGGGAAAAGTAGAAAAAGAAAGGACCCACCAGTCACTTTCTGAAAGAAACTCCTAAATGAAAATTCCCAAAATCCAGAACTTCCAGATGAAAGAAAAAATATTGTGAGAAACCAGAAAAAAAGAATTCAAGTTCTGAGGTGCCACAGTGATGATCACATATGATTTAGCAGCCATCACTATCAAGGAACAGAGAGCTTTGAATATAATATTTCCAAAGGTAAAAGATATAGGCTTACCCAGCAACATTGAGTATAAGCCTACACAGGGGAAAATGGATTTTTTAATCATAAAAATATTTTGTTATTTTCTAGTTACATGTAAAGATAGTTTTCAACATTTGTTTTCATAGGATTTTTAATTCCAAATTTTTCTCCCACTCTCCATTCCCTCCCCCCTCCCCAAGATGAAAAGCAATCTGATATAGGTTATACATGTACAATCACATTAAACATATTTCTGCATTAGTCATATTGTGAAAGATGTTTTGTTGTGTTTTTTTGTTTGTTTTTTTTGTGGGGCAATGAGGGTTAAGTGACGTGCCCAGGGTCACACAGCTAGTAAGTGTCAAGTGTCTGAAGCTGGATTTGAACTCAGGTCCTCCTGAATCCAAGACCCATGTTTTATCCACTGTGCCACCTAGCTGCCATATTGTGAAAGATGAATCAGAACACAAGGGGAAAATCTCAAAAAAGAAAAAAAATAGCCAAAAAGTAGAAACAGTATGGTTCAATCTGCATTCAGAATCCACGGTTCTTTTTTCTCGATGTGGAGAACATTTTCTATCATGAGTTCTTTGAAATTATTTTGGATCATTGCACTGCTGAGAAGAGCCAAGTCTATCACAGTTGATCATCACATAATGTTGCTGTTACTGTGTACAATGTTCTCCTGGTTCTGCTTCTTTGTCAGTATCAGTTCATGTAAATCCTTACAGGTTTCTCTGAAATCCTCCTGCTCATCATTTCTTACAACACAATAGTATTCCATTACATTCATATACCAGGGAAAATGGATTTTTAATGAAATAGAACATTTTCAAGTATTCTATTAGCATACTCTAATTGAGCTATGTAGAAATTTTGAAATATACAAACACAGAGTCAAGAGAAATGTTAAAAGGCAAACATGAATGAATAATCATAAGGGACTAAACAAGGATAAACTGCTTGTATTCTAATTTGGGGAGATAATAATATATGTGTCCCCTCAGAGCCCTATCATTATCAGGGGCCATATAAAGAGAAAGTATATTTAGAGGACCTGAGAATAGTTCTATTATGTCTTTAGGATTTTATTAGAAAAATGGAAAGGGAAGGGAAGAGGAATACACTAGATGGGGAAGGGAGAAGAAGGTTAGGGGAAAGTATCTTAAATAATTGGGTATATAGGTAGAAATCTATACAAACAAGGAGGAAAGGGTCAGTGGAGCAGCTGACACTTAAACTTCACTCTCTTGTGAACTTGACAAAAGAAAGAACACACACACACACATACACATTTGGGTACAGAAATACATTTCACTTAACAGGGAAATGGAAAGTAGAGAAGGGAGAATTAGAGGGAAGATAGATTAAGGGAGGGATTAGGGCTAAGCAGAACAAAATTTAACTAGGATGTATGAAAATATGTATAGCAACTCTTTTTATGGTAGCAAAGAATTGGAAATTGAAGAGATGCCCATCCATTGGGGAATGGCTGACCATGTTATGTTATATGAATATGATGGAATATTATTGTGCTGTAAGAAATTATGAAGGGAGGGGCAGCTAGGTAGTACTGTGAATAAAGCATCAGCCCTGGAGTCAGGAGGACCTGAGTTCAAATCTGTACTCAGACATTTGACACTTACTAGTTGTATGGCCCTGGACAAGTCATCTAACCCCAATTGTCTCCAAAAAAAAAAAAAGGAAAGAAAGAAATGAAGGGGTTGTTTCATAAGACTTGTATGAACTGATGAAAAGTGAAATGATCAGTATAAGAAGAACAATTTATACGATGATAACAATATTCTAAAGAAAAAAAATTGAAAAACTTAAGAACTCTTCTTAGCATAATGACTAACCATATGTCAGAGGATAAACAATGCTAAACCCTGCCTGCCACCATCCATTCCCAAAGAAAAGTAAAAGATTGGGGTGGCTAGGTGGTGCAGTGGATAAAGCACCGGTCCTGGATTCAGGAGTACCTGAGTTCAAATCCAGCCTCAGACACTTGACACTTACTAGCTGTGTGACCCTGGGCAAGTCACTTAACACCCATTGCTCCACCAAAAAAAAAAATTATAAAAAACAGAAAAGTAAAAGATTCAGAGTGTAAAATAAGACCACCCCCCCTTTTTTGACGTGGTCCATGTGGAAAATTGTTTTGCTTAACTATACATGTTTGTAACAGGGTTCTTGTTCTTATTTTTTCATCGGGGTGGGGTGGGAGTATAATGGGAAGGGGAGAAGACAGATTTTTTTAATAAAAAAATAAATTTAATAGAAAACACAGATGAGAGGATGTAATAATGGCATACATGCTAGGTATCTTCAAGTATCTGAAGGGCTATCATGTGGAAGCTGGTTCAGATTTGTTCTGTTTGGCTTGAAAGGATAGAACAAGGAGCAATGAGTAGAAGCTGCAGAGGAAGATTTCTGTCATATAGAAGGGAGAACTTCCTAACCAATGGAGATGTCCAAGAGTGGCATAGGCTCCCTCTGGGGGGCAACAAGTCTCTGGCCATCATTTGCTGGGATGTTAGGGAGAGGATTCCTGGTCAATACCAGGTTAGACTAGGTGATCTCTAAGGTCTTTTATTACTCTGATATTTGATGATTCTATAGAAGGAGAAAATTCCCAATTTCATCCTTCAGGTTGGACACCTGACACGTGCTCTCACTTTTGAGATGTTGGATAAAATAATTGCTCTCTTAAACTCTTGAGAACTAGATACCAGGCAGATAAACAGCAGTTAGACCATCTAACATTTGTCATTTTATTTTCCTCTTAAATACAGTCTTAGTAAGATCTTGAGGAGTTAAGATTAAGAACAGTCGCCGGGGCAGCTAGATGGCACAGTGGTAAAGCACCGGCCCTGGATTCAGGAGTATCTGAGTTCAAATCCGGCCTCAGACACTTGACACTTACTAGCTGTGTGACCCTGGGCAAGTCACTTAACCCTCATTGCCCTGCAAAAAAACAAAAACAAGAACAGTCCCCACTATACTCAAAAGATAACTTAGAATCAGTGTCAGAGCTCAAAAAGGCTAAGTTTCTTGTTTAAAATGATAGGGGTTGGACATGACAATTCTTAAGGGTCCTTCCTATGCCAAGATTTTATATTTGTGTGGTGTTTTGTTTTGTTTGTTTGTTTTTTAGTGTGGGGCAATGAGGCTTAAGTGACTTGCCCAAGGTCACACAGCTAGTAATTGTCAAGTGTCTGAGGCCAGAGTTGAACTCAGGTCCTCCTGAATCCAAGGCTGATGCTTTATCCATTGTGCCACCTAGCTGCCCGCTGAGATTTTATATTTGAAGGAGGTATGGTGCTTATTGATTGATTGATTAATAGAAATTACTAAAATTAAAGGAACTATAGTGAGTTGGTGGCTGAGCTGGGAATAGTACTATAGAAATGTGAATTATTGTTGTTGTACTCTAATATTCTACATTTTAATGCCCTTTCCAGGTCTCTTTATATAGCCAAGCCAGAAATTTTTTCATTGCCTTCTTCCAAAGGAAGGAAAATTAGTGATGGGTAGATAGGTAGGTAGATAGATAGATATGATCTTATTCATAAGTGTTCTTCACTCAAGTTCATTATAATATATTATTTTTTTTTTTGCGGGGCAATGGGGGTTAAGTGACTTGCCCAGGGTCACACAGCTAGTAAGTGTCAAGTGTCTGAGGCTGGATTTGAACTCAGGTACTCCTGAATCCAGGGCTGGTGCTTTATCCACTGCGCCACCTAGCTGCCCCAATATATTCTTTTTAACAACTGAAAGACTACTTAATAATTTTGATGAACTTTTTGTAGGAGTTTCACTTCCCCTCAAATATCTGGAGTCTTTCATCCCTATTGAGAAGTAGGGATGTTTTTTAGTAGTAGGGATTTTTAACCTGGAAGTTATGAACTTTAAAAAAATATTTTGATAACTATTTCAATATAATTAATTTACTTTGTAATCCTCCATATTTTATGTTATTCATTTAAAAACATTATTCTGAGGAGTCCATAGGCTTTAAAGCCTGCCAAATTTATCTATGACAAATAAAAGGTTAAAAATCCCTACTCTACAGTGGATAAGGCACTGGCCCTGGATTCAGGAGGACCTGAGTTCAAATCCAATCTTAGACACTTGACATTAGCTGTGTGACCCTGGGCAAGTCACTTAACCCTCATTGCCCGACCCCATTCCCCCCAAAAAATCCCTGTCCTAGATAACACCATGAGTCAATTTCATCTGAAAAATGAGCTAGATGCCAATATTCCCCTAATGCCTCAGCTGGAGTAACAATATGCTGTATAGATCAATCAGGATAGGAGACACAAGGAATTCACTTTGAAACTCCTCTCAACCCTGAAAGATATACTTGAACAGTTTGGTCTAAAAGAGCTTTTCTTTTTTGATTGTTCAGTGTTCCATAAGGCTAAAACATTTCAGTCCACGTGGCAGTTTTTTGTATGAAAATAACAAGTAAAATACCAGTGAAGAGTCAATCAAGTCCTATTGTCACATGTGTAGTAAATGTCAAGTAAAGGATGTATTTTATTTTCTAAAGGCTCCAGTGGTAAGGATAATTCTGGATCAGAGATCTTTAGGGCTACCAGGGGACTTTAGAATGTAGAATGTTAGCATCAGAAGGGACATTAAAATATAGAATGTTAGAGCTGAAGAGGCCTTAGAGTATAACAACAATAATTCACATTTCTCTGGTACTTTTAGGCTTACAAAGTACTTTCCTCATACCAGCCTATGATGTGGATATTAAAAAATTACAGAATTTGAGAGTTAGAAGGGACCTCAAGTGGCCATTAAATGCAAGCCATTACACTAAATAAATCCAGATTACACAATACGCAGTAAATGTTGCCAAGTGTCTGTTTGAAAACCTCCGAGGGGAACCCACCACCTCTTGAGGCATCTCATTTCACTTTTGGACAATTCAAATTGTCGAGAAATTTTTACTGAGATCAAGCCTAAATGTACCACTTTGTATCTTCTATTCATTGCTCCTGGTTCTGCTCTCAGGGACCAAACAGAACAAGTCTGTTCCCTGTTCCACATGACAACCCTCCAAACACTTGAAGATAGCTATCATTTGGCTCCCGAGTTTTCTCTTCTCCAAAATGAACACGCCCAGTTCCTTTCATTGATCCTCTATGACTATCTAGTCTACATGACATAGACTCAAGGCTCTTCTCCATTCTGGTTATCATCTTTTGGGAACTATTTAGCTTATCCATGTCCAGGAACTGTGGTGCCCAGAACTTAATATGATACCCTACATCAGTGGTGTCAAACTCAAATAGATGTAGAAGCCATTTATAAAGATCCCTGTGGGCCACATATTGACCTAGCTTTAAAATGTGATATTATCTATGTTTGGTTGTTATTTTTTTTTATTTTGTTAACTATTTCCCAATTACGTTTTAATCTGACTCAGTCTACCAGTGGGAGTGTTGTGTTGCCTGACCCCCTCTGCTTGAGACAAGATCTGTCAGAAACAGAAAATAGTGGAACCATCATCTTCTTATTCCTGGAATCCATGTCCTTCCTTAATGCAGCCTAAGATCACACTGGCTTTTGTGATTGCCTCATAATACTGCTATGCCTCCCCCATCTTATATTTGTGAAGGTGATTTTTTGGACCCACATACAAGACTTTACATTTATCCCTACAGAATTTCATCTTGTTAGATATAGCTTAGTGCTTAGCCAAGATCCTTTTGTTTCCTGACTGGGTCATCCAGTGTGTTAGCTTTCCCTCTCAGCTGTGTATCACCTGCACATTATTTTTTTAATATTTATTTTTTTATTTTTGTCATTTTTTTTTCCAGGGCAATGAGGGTTAAGTGACTTGCCCAGGGTCACATAGCTAGTAAGCGTCAAGTGTCTGAGGTCAGCTTTGAACTCAGGTCCTCCTGAATCCAGGGCCGGTGCTCTATCCACTGCGCCACCTCGCTGTCCCCTCACCTGCACATTTGAGGAACATACCATCTATGCCTTTTATCTAAGACTTTGATAAAATATCAAATAGCCTAAGGCCAAGATCAGCTTCCCTGGGGCATTCCCCTAGAGACTTCTTATTACACTGAACAATTAACAACTACTCCTTTTTTCAAAAGAAAACAAAACAAAAAAACATTTTATTTATAGTTTTGAGTTCCAAATTTCATCCCTTCTTCCCTCCCTCCCCTCCCCCACTCCCTGAGGCAGTAAGCAATCAGATATGGGTGATACATGTGCAATTATATAAAACATTATCATATTAGTCATTTTGTACAAGAAAACTGGACAAAAGAAAAAATGAAAGAGAGTGAAAAATAGCATGTTTCAGTCTATGTTCAATCAATATCAGTTCTTTCTTTGGAGGTGGAGAGTATACTTCATCATTAGTCCTTTCGGATTGTCTTGGATCATCATAATGCTGAAAATAGTTAAGTTATTCACAGTTCTTCATCAAAAAATATTGCTGTCTCTATGCACAATGTTCTCTTGGTTCTACTCACTTCACTATACATCTGTTCATACAAGTCTTTCCAGGCCTTTCTGAAATCATCCTTCTTAACAAATACTCTGAATCTAGCCACCCAACCAGGTCTGAATCTGTCTGTTTCACCAGTACAAGTGTCATTATCCCCATTTTACAGATAAGGAAACAGAAGCTCAGAGAGGCTAACCTAACTGATTTATGATATATGGTCACAGGGACAGCTAGGTGGCACAGTGGATAAAGCACCAGCCCTGGAGTCAGGAGGACCTGAGTTCAAATCCGACCTCAGACACTTGACACTTACTAGCTGTGTGACCCTGGGCAAGTCACTTAACCCTCATTGACCCACAAAAAGCAAACAAACAAAAAAGTGTATCATGATATATGGTCACAAAGCTTCAAGCCTAAGTCTCCTACCTGCCTTTTTGTATGTGAACTCAGATCCATTTCTATAATCAATTCTTCTAGCGCCAAAGCCAAGCAGAAAGCTTCTCCTCACCACAGACCACCAGCCTTTTAAGGCACACATGACTGGAAGAAATCTCCCCAAAGTTCCACACATTGGCTTAAAACCAGGACAGGAATATTGCCTGTGCTAGAAGGACTGGGTGCTCAGTAGCCAGCTCCCATTACATTTACGGTGGAGATTCATGGTTTAGATACCATTTTCTTTGTTCTACTTTGTTACTTCATAATATTTTGTTTTTCCAATTATATGTAAAGAAAATTTTCAACATTCATTTTTTGGAAAGATTTTGAGTTACAAATTTTTCTCCCTCCCTCCCTCCCCAAGATGTCAAAGAATCTGATATAGGTTTCTATTCTATTTTGAAAATGGAAATGCTTATGGATTTGGGTTTGGGGGTGGGTTTTTTAGTGTTTATTAAGTTCCAAATAAGAAAATTAAAATAAAAACATTTTTAGAAAACAAAAAACTAAAGCTATTCACCACACCTTTGTCATTTTTTTGTTTTTCCAATCCTTCACTATTTTTTACACTCCCTTCTAAATATCCTAACCTCTTCATCCCTTACTGACCTTCAACACTATCCCTTTGATAGTTCTCCGACCTCAGACCACACAAAACTTACCCACCCAGAGTTTGCAGCTTCCAAAATCACTTTATACTCAGGCAAGTATTTTATTTTCTGAGAGCATTTTAGTGTGAACTCAGAGTATTTAGAAAAATACAACACAGAACATTAGTCTGGAACTGAGCACATAGTAAGTTCTCAATAAACACTTTTTGATCAGTTAACGAATTTTCCTAAGGATATCTCATGTTGAGATGGTGATGTGAACAATTATTCTGTATCTGTAGCTACACAACAGTTATATCTTTTAATTCAATTCATCCAGCATTTATTAAGCACCTGCTGTATGCCAAGTACTGTGCTATCCATTGGAGACATAAAGATTGAAACAACAGACTTTGTTCTTAAGGAGTTAACATTCCCTTGGAGGAAACATGGAGACAGATAAGTGCATAGAATATATGTACAAAGTAGATTGGGGGAGTGCTAACAACTGAGGAGAATCAAAAATCAGAAGCTCATACAATGAGTACAGCTTTCATCTTTCTTTCATAATAGGTAGCACAGTGAACAGTCAGGTTGGGGTGAAGAAAACTTGAGTTCAAATATGGTCTC
Organism: Dromiciops gliroides; assembly: GCF_019393635.1. Classification (NCBI taxonomy): domain Eukaryota; kingdom Metazoa; phylum Chordata; class Mammalia; order Microbiotheria; family Microbiotheriidae; genus Dromiciops; species Dromiciops gliroides. The sequence goes on along the minus strand of NC_057861.1, from coordinate 58,191,271 downwards.
AGACACTTACTAGCTGTGACCCAGAGAGGTACTTAACTTCTGCCTTCTCTGATATTTATCCAAATGTCCTCTGAATCATTATTCCCCTTCTGTTTTCTATTGGCCTCAGTTTTCTCTTCTATAAAATGAGGTAATGGGATAATAATAGCACCTACCTCCCAGGTTTGTTGTAAGGATCAAATGAGATCATAATTGTAAAGAATTTAGCACAGTGTTGGGCACATGATAAGCACTGTATAAATGTTAGCTATTATTTATTATTATTGGGGCAGCTAGGTGGCACAGTAGATGGAGAGTTGGGCTCAGCGTCAGGAAGACCTGAGTTCAAATTCAACACACTTATTAGCTGTGTGACTCTGGGCAAGTCACTTAACCCTGTTTGCCTCAGTTTCCTCATCTGTAAAATAAGTTGGAGAAGGAATGACAAACTACTCCACTATCTTTGCCAAGAAAACCCCAAGTAGCATCATGAAGAGTTGGATACAACTATACAACAATAGAATTATTGTTATTATCTTAATTAGACTGCTCTACATCTGATAAACATGTCCTGGACCTTGGACCTCCATACCTTTGCCCAAGATATGCTCTCTACCTGAAATGCCCTTCCAACAATCTCTACCTGTTGAAATCCTATCTGTCATTTAAGGCCCAATCAATCTATCAACAAGCATATATCAAGCATTTACCATGTTCCAGGTACTATGCTAAGCACTTGAGAGACAAAGAGGAAGGCCTAGTTACAAAGTCACCTCCATGGTGAAGCAAGCCCTCCCTAATTCTCAAGCACGCCAGTCAAATGTTGTATTATCATTACACTTTGTCTGTATAAAGGTTTAGTCAAATCCTCTTAAGCTTTTCCTGTCCATATCTATAGGAAAGGCCATGACTGTGACTAGGAAGGTATGTGACACAATCACTTTGCCCCCTGAATTTAGCTTAGTCTCTATTCCTTTCCCCTACCCAACTCATCTACATGGGATAGCTGAAGGCACTTTCAAGCTGATAAAGGAAGGGATCCTGGAACCTTAGGGACTTAGGTAATTGTGTTCAGAGAATAAGGATAAGAACTAGGTATTGTCTAGATTTCAGAGATTAAAAGTGGAAGGCCTGGGGAATCCACCATATGTGTGGGTTGGTCTTTGAGACCCTAGCCTAGAAAGCAGGAAATTCTGTCCAGGGAAGAGATTAAACCCGATGGCATAAGCTGACATTTCTGGGAAGACCCTGCTCTGTGTCCTAATCAACTTGCAGTCTGGGCAAAGAATCTTTTAGTAGTGAAAGAAATGCCTTCTAGCCAGACTCTGGAAAGAAGCACTCAGGCCACCTGCATAAAGGAAAAAAATGCTGAGAAGGAATTTTTTTTCCCTGTAGCTGAAGCAAGACAAGCTGCTTTTCTAAAAGAGCTACTTTTAAAAAACCTTTGTCTTTGAACTAAAAGAGCATGGCAGAGCTCACTCTTCTCAATAAAAGGAGATAGCACTATAGTTAAAAACTAATTAAAGCCAGAAGGTAGAAGTGTCATAGCCATGTGTTCAGTAAGGCTGAAATCTGTGTGTATTTTTTTTTAAGTGAGGCAATTGGGGTTAAGTGACTTGCCCAGGGTCACACAACTAGTTAAGTGTTAAGTGTCTGAGGCTGGATTTGAACTCAGGTACTCCCGACTCCAAGGCCAGTGCTCTATCCACTGCGCCACCTAGCTGCCCCTGTGTGTATTTTTTTTTACACAGACCAAGTTAAATCTTGAAGATGTCCTCTAAATCACACAACAATAATATCTCAGGGCTGTAAAAAAATTTAATTATTAATAATTATATCTAATCTGGAAAATTATATAATTGGGTTTATTAAAAATTATAATTATATGAAAAATTATAAGTTTAGAAAAATTATAATTGGGCCATAAGTCCTACCACGGTCGCCATTCAAATGTGAGAATATTTTAAATGACTAGGAGTAATTTTGGGGGGACTAATCTGTGGATGACTAATCTGGGGACTTTTGACTGTTTCGCTATCTGACTGCTATTAATTTAATGTGGGCCATTTATAAAGTTCTACCATACTGCTCCACTCCCAAAATTGATAAGCAAAGGATTAAGAAGCCTCTCAGCTAAATAATCAAAGCAGAGTTTATTTATGAGATACTATTTTAAATTATGAATACAGGGAAATAAAATGTACAACCTGACTGCATTGAGGTGCCTCTCTTTCCACTGCATCTCTTTCCCACCTGCTGTGCCTGGAACTTCTTTAATACAATAAGGGCCTTAGCTGCCTCTTGCCTTAAGGTACTGAGGTCCTTTATTCTAACTCTGAGCCCCTTTCACTTTGTAAACCCCTCTACTTCTAACTTTCCTCCCCTTACTGCCACTGCTGAACCCCTGTATTTCTCTCTCGCCAACCTGCTGTCTGTCTGCTCCGTCAGTCTGCCCTTCAGCCTCTCTTTTCTCTGCTCCTAGTCCTTCTCGTCTTCTCCTGTGTCCTTGTAGCCCCCTATCTGTCTTCTCTAACCTTTGCCATCTTGTCAGCCGCCCCTCTACTCCTGTCAGCCAGCCTCCAGTCCTCTTCTCCCCCGTCTCCTTGTCTGACTCCCTGAGTCTAACCCCCAGGTCTATATATATATATATATATATATATATATATTTCTTTTCTCCACTCAAATCTCGGGGCTTCCTACGCCCCCACAGACCAAGCTAATCTACCAGCCAGGGCTGCGGCTGGTTGGGGGGGGGGGGGAACGAGGTTGCACTTGAGCCTCACGTGCCTCAGCACAGGCTGCGCCAGAGCCCAGCATCTCTTAGATACCTCTGCTCAGGGCGGAGGGAGCTGGGGGCTTTTTCCCCCCAGCTGCTGACCTAGCATCTTGTATAGCCCACGGGGCTTTTTGGCTCAGCTGAAGCTGAGGGGGAGGGGCACCAGAACCTCCCACACAGAAGAGACCCTGAGGGCCTAAGGCTTTCTGATCTCAGTCTAAAGGTAGGATCCCCAAATCAAAATAAATTTCCACAGGGCAGTTCTGGGTACCTCAGAACCTCCTATCAAGGTCAACCCCCCAACATCCCAGTGAGTCCTGCTTTTCATCCCAAGAACCTATATGGACCTCCAATTTTAGGTTTTTATTCTGAGATCTTGGCCTTCCCCCCTGAAAGGGAACAAACTTGAGGTTGCTAAAAAAAAAAAAAATCAAACTCCCTTTCCCATAAGACCTTCATGATCCAAATAATTCATGGTAGAAGCAGAGGGCAAAGCTCAGGTCTCTGCTTCTCTGAATCATAGCTTAATCCCTTGTTGCTCCTCCAGTTTGAGGTCTACATGCTAGATCTTTGGTCTAATAAATTCTCGATGCTCCTCGAAGAGGAAACATTGTACGGTGACCAGAACGCAGGCCATAGGCTCAAATCTTGCTACTGCCACTTCTTACCTGTGTGTGACTTTGGGCCCATCATTTAACTTCTCTTGGCTTCAGTATCCTCATCTTTAAAATGAGGTGGAACTATATGGCCTCTATATTCCCTTATAGCTCTAAATCTATGATCCAATCATCTTTTAGAAGGATAGGGTTTAAGAAATCCCAACTTTTGGCCACATGATACTTCTCTCCTGGGGTCAGATGATTGAGAACACATGCAATTGCAACATGCCTCAGCCATTTAATAGCTGGTTCCAGGCGCTCAGGTTTCAAGTAATCAGGGTCAAGGAATTTTGAATCCAGGAGCTCTTGACTCTCTATCACTGACTCTGGTTTCTGCCATTTCTTGGGCTGAGAAGTTCTACCATTTTCCCTCCACAGCTACCATTTCTAGGGCTGAGGGTGGGATCAGTGAGTCTTGATTTGAAGGCTTTGTATCCCAGGGACCAAAGTCTGATTGTAAGTCTCTGGTATTCTCAGTTCTTTCTGGCTCTCCCACATCAATCTCAAGAGGTCTGTTAGTTCTCTTTAAATTTTTTTTTAATTGTTGTTTTCTGTTTCCTACGTCACCATTGTATTTTATATATCTTTCCTTCCCTTTCCCTCTCCCCAAGAATTATGCCATATGACAAATAGTGGGGGTTTTTAGAGAGAAAAAAATCAGCTTCACAGATTGATACATTGAGAAAGTCTGAAAACATGTGCAATGTGTAACAACCATGGACTTCTCATCTCCACTAAGGGGCAAGTTGGGGGTATTTTCTCATATTTCTTCATTTTTGTATCACTTGATCTTTATAACTTTGTTATACTTAGTCTTTTTTTTTTTGGTATATTGTTGTTCTTTCTGTTTACATTGTTGTAGTTACTCTATATATTGTTTTCTTGGCTCTGTTTACTTCACTTTTCATCAGTTCATAAAGATGTTTCCATGTTTTTCCGTACTCATCACACACATCATTTTTTAATAGTGCAATAATATCCTATTACATTCATGTAAGGAAATAATAAACCACTCAAAATCTTTGCCAAGAAAACCCTAAATGGGGTCATGAAGAGTCAGATGCAACTGAAACAACTGAACAACAACAAGAAAACCCACAACTTGTTTAGCCATTCCCCAATCAATGAGTATCTTCTTTGTTCTGATTCTTAGCTATCAGCAAAAATTCTACTATAAATATTTTGGACTATATTGTAACTTTTTCTTATCAATAACTTCTTTGGTGTATATGCCTGGTAACAGAGTTTACAATTCAGAGTACGGACATTTTAACCACTTTATTTGCATATTTCCAAATTGCTTTCCAAAATGATTGTACCATTTTAGAGCTCCTCCAACAATGTATTAGTGTGCCTCTTTTCCCACAATCCCTCCAACTTTGAATGTTGCCATTTTGGGGTAATTTTTGCCCATCTGCAGTGTAAAGTGAAATCTCAAAGTGGTTTTGATTATTGCATTTCTCTTATTAATGATTTGGGTTTCCAAGTGATTGTAAATTCCTTGAAGTTCTCTTGAGAACTGTTTGTTCACATCCTATGACCATTTATCTATTGGATTGTCATAAATGACACATGGTTATCAGTGTCACACACACACATACATCCCAAACCCTTACCAGAAGTTTAATATGAAGAATTTTCCCCATTGTAATGTTTCCTCTCTTATTCTAGATATAGTAATGTTGTTTGCTCAGAAGCTTTTCAATTTTGTGTTATCGATTTTACATTTTGTGATTTCCCTTGTTTTTTCTTTAGTTAAAGTCTCTTACCCATAGCTATGAGGTGATTTGTTACTTTCCTACATTTTTATAGTATGATCTTTAATATCAAGACCTCAGATCTATTTAGAATGTGTTGTCAAGGGTGGCGCAAGATGTTCATCTAAGTTTAATTTCTGCCATACTACTTTCCAGTTTCCCAAGCCATTTTTATTAGAGAGGTAAAATATGTTTTATACTTTATCAAACACTAGGTTATTGAGTTCTATATTAGTTCTCTCTTACAGAATATAGTTTGCCACAATAACCTAACCCAATCATATCACTCATCTTTAATGAGGCACAAATGAGGTGATAAATACATAACTTCAAGAGCAGTCTTCAGTCTTTTGGATGATGCACCCTATGGACAGCTAGGTGGCATCATAGTGCATAAATTGCTAGGCCAGGACTCAGGAAGACTTGTTTTCCTGAGTTCAAATCTGACCTTAGACACTGACTAGCTGGGGGACCCTGTTTGCCTCAGTTTCCTCATCTATAAAATAAGTTCAAGAAGGAAATGGCAAACCATTCCAATATCTTTCCCAAGAAAACTCCAAATACAGTCACAAAGGGTCAAATATAACTGAAATGACTAACCACCACCAACAGCAATAACATATCAACACCCTCCATCCCAATGGGATTGGAGTCCCAAATAATAATCCCTTTCCCTTTCCTCTACAATCTCATATGAGGAAATCCAAGAAACAGAAGGGGGATAATGATTCAGAGGGCATTTGGATGAATATCAGATAAGGCAGAAACAAAAGTAATATTGCCATCAGAGTATACTACAAACCACCTGGACAGAAAGAAGAAATAGATGAGGCATTTGCAAAGCACATCACAAATTTGGCACTGGAGGTGTAATGTAGGGATGAGAGGGGATTTAAATTCTCTGGATATCTGCTAAAGTTTTTTCTCTTCCAAAATGGAGTAACTAACAATTTCTCCCCCCGCCCTTTTTTTTTGGTTAGGCAGTGAGGGTTAAGTGACTTGCCCAAGGTCACACAGCTAATAAGTGTCAAGTGTCTGAGGCTGGATTTGAACTCAGGTCCTCCTGAATCCAGGGTCAGTGCTTTATCCACTGCCACCTAGCTGCCCCTAACAATTTCTTGTTATTTTTATAACTCTATTCTTCAAAAAGGAAAAGGAACTAACAAAAGGAAAATCTATTCTCTATTTGATTCTCACCAAAAGGAAGAAACTGGTTACTGGGAAAAAATTAAGTGACTACATCTTAAAGGTATAGAGAGGATTACGAAAGCTGCAAATAATATGACAATGCAACCTTAAATTTGGGAAGAGTCATCTTCAAAATGTTCAGAGGAATGATTGGTAGGATATCACATATTAAAATTCCATCAGGTAGGGGGCAGCTAGATGGTACAGCTCTGGCCCTGGATTCAGGAGTACCTGAGTTCAAATCTGACCTCAGACACTTAACACTTACTAGCTGTGTGACCCTGGGCAAGTCACTTAACCCCAATTGCCTCACCAAAAAAAAAAAAATTCCATCAGGTAAGGGGGAAGTTAGTTCAGGAGAGATTGGAAGACTGAAATCCTGAAGACACAAAGAGCAATAATTCTGATAAAGGGGAGGAAATGGGCGGGGGGGGGGGCGGGGAATCTCAAGAGACATGTGCAAATGTATAAGGAAATCACTATCGAACCTAGATTTTAAAATAAAATTATGTTTCAGGAGATAGAAATAATGCTAGGCAATAGAAAACATTTTAAAAGGTATATCCCAGTTCTTTAAAAATAATGTCAGAGGGGCAGCTAGGTGGCGCAGTGGATAAAGCACCAGCCCTAGATTCAGGAGTACCTGAGTTCAAATCCGGCCTCAGACACTTGACACTTACTAGCTGTGTGACCCTGGGCAAGTCACTTAATCCTCATTGCCCTGTAATAATAATAATAATAATAATAATAATAATAATAATAATAATAATAATAATAATAATAATAATGTCAGGCATGCTAAAGCTCTGAAGAGGTTAGTGAGAAACGGTTGTGATAGGGAAGTTAGGGAAAGGTGGAAATAATATGAAATGCAAACTTAGACAACCAACAACAATAAGGGAGGTTGGTTTTGTTGTTGTTTTAGCCATATGGAGGAAAAGAGGAAAATCAAATAAAGAATAGGATGACTCCTTTGGGCATATGGGGCAATGGTAACTGATGACAGAAAAATGTTAGACCTGGCCAAATCTTATATCGTTTCTGTTTTATCTGACAAAGATAATGATCTCTGGACTGGAAAGAGTAGGGAGAAAAAGGCTAATTGGGAGTTGAAAGACAAAGTAATAAGTATTTGGAAATAGGTATCTTGGGAATTGTAGTTAAGAGGGATAGGCATTTCCTTCTCAACCCTGAGAGTGATTTGGCACTAACATGATCTTTTAGCTGGAAAACAGTATTGAGATATACCATGGAGTTCTTTAAGGGATAAATCTAATTTGTGAAATACAGACTAGTGGGAAGAAAAGAGCTGAGCAGCAGCAGCAGTGGAGGAAGGCCCCCTTAGCCCATCCAGGACTTAATGAGCTAGAAAGAATCAGTGTCAATGGGGCCACAAGCTAAGGGAGAATATGAAAAGAGGGCTTTGAACACCTTCTCACCCCTACCTATTGGCATCTTAGAGCAGAAGACTTAAGTTGAAACTACCAGTCATAGCTACTTCTTCAAGAATTGAGGAAAATTCCAATAAATATTTGCTCTAACTCCCAAACTTCTTCTCCTCATGTCTGTCCAATAAGAGAGCACTGGACCTGAAGTCAAGAAGACTCCTCTTCCTGAGTTCAAACCCAGCCTCATACACTTATTAACTGTGTGACCCTGGGCAAGTCACTTAACCCTGTTTGTCTCAGTTTCCTCATCGGTAAAATGAGCTAGAGAGGGAAATAACAAATCACTTCAATATCTGCACAAAACCACAAATGGGGTCATAAAGAATCAGACATGATTGAAAAGGCTGAACAATAACAATATATTCTGCTTGCTTCTTTTACTTAAATGTTTCCTGTATCCTTATTTTTGCCTTGAACATAAAAAGACCAGAAGTTAGCTAAAGATAAACATAAATTTAACCTCTGCCTGAATGTTAGGGATTTTCCTAATTGGGGGATCTTGGCTATTGTGATTATACTACTAATTTTTCCTCTGCTACAAATATTCTTTTTCTTTTCTTCTTTTTTTTTTTCAGGGCAATGGGGGTTAAGTGACTTGCCCAGGGTCACACATCTAGTACATGTCAAGTGTCTGAGTCCAGATTTGAACTCAGGTCCTTCTGAATCCAGGGCTAATGCTTTATCCACTGCACCACCTAGCTGCCCCCTCTCTGCTATAAATATTTAAAAAGCAGCAGAGGAGAAGGCTCAGTAGACCTAATGAGAGAGTATATTGTCTCTAGCCCCCAAAAGTGATCTAATTGCTATAACCATGGGCAACTAGGTGATACAGTAGATAGAATGCTAAGCCTGGAGTCAGGAAGTCCTGCGTTCAAATCCAGCCTCAGACACTTACTAACTGTGGGACCCTGGGCAAGTCACTTCACCCTGTTTGTCTCAGTTTCCTCATCTGTAAAATGAGCTGGAGAAGGAAATGGCAAATCACTCTAGTATCTCGGCCAAGAAAACCCCAAATGGAGTCACCAAGAGTCAGACATGACTGAAAACAGACTGAACAACAATTGCTGTAACACTGTTAAGCTGATTAAATCTCTAGACATAGAGGAGGTAGAGAGGAGGGCTGTGACAAGATTGGCCAGACAACTATGCTCTCTAAAATGATGTTATAAGAATCACTCAATAAACATTTATTAAGTTCCTACTATGTGCCACATACTATGCCAAGCACTGGGGATACAAAAAGAGAGGAAAAAATCCCTGACTTCAAGGAGCTTACAATCCAATGTTGGATACAAATATACACCAAGCAAGCTGCATTGTCTGTAATTACCTGGGTTAAAGTCTGCTCTTCCTCCAAATTTTCCATCTATTAGCAAGCCCTGTTTAACCATGATAATCCCTTACAATCTGGCTTCTGACCTTCTCATTCCACTGGAACTATTCTTTCCAAAGTTACTAATGTTCTTAGTCACCAAATTCAATGGTCTTTTTTCAGTCCTCACTCTCCTTGACCTCTCTGCAGCCTTGGACATGATTGATTACACTTTTCTCCTTGATACACTCTTCTCTCCAGGTTTCTTGGACACCACTGCCTCCTGCTTCTCCTCCTACCTCTCTGACCGCTCCTTCTTTGTCTCCTTTGCTGGATCCTCCTCCAGATCAGGCCCTCTAACTGTAGGTGTCCCTCAGGGTCCTGTCCTGGGCTCTCTTCTCTTCTCCTTTAATACCACTTCATTTGGGGGCAGCTAGGTGGCACAGTGGATAGAGCACCGGCCCTGGAGTCAGGAGGACCTGAGTTCAAATCCAGCCTCAGACACTTAACACTTACTAGCTGTGTGACCCTGGGCAAGTCACTTAACCCCAATTGCCTCACTAAAAAAAAAATACCACTTCATTTGGTGATCTCACCAGCTCCTATGGATTTAATGTCCATCTCTATGTGGATGGTTCTCAAATCAACCCATCCTGCCCCAATCTCTGTGCTCATCTCCAATCTCACATCTTTTAGACATCTTGAACTGAATGTCCTGTAGATATCTTAAATTCAGTATGTCCAGAACAGAAGTCATTATCTTTCCCCCTAAACCCTCCCCCACTCCTGCCTTCTCTATTGCTATAGAGGGTAACAGCATCCTTCCAGTCCCTCAGGCTCACAACCTAGAAGTCATTCTGGATTTCTCATCATCTCTCACTCCTCCATCCAAACTTTTGCCAAGACCTATGAATTTCACATTTGTAGCATCCACAATATGATAGTATCTTTCATGATACTCTTCTGGAACAGACAGAAATGTTAATTATATAACAGCAGAATTAGATGGATTCGGAAATGGCTGGACCCAGAGTATAGTCATCAATGGTTCAGTGTCACCTTAGAAGAAAGTGACAGGGATCTATCTATGTGTAAGGCAAGGGGAGATTTTTGTTCCCTCCCCACTACCCAGCTCTGTTGATGTAGTCAACAGGATCTACTCCCAGATCATGAGGTGTGTAACGATTGGAATAACGCCACCTGCTGGATACTTACTGTAGAGGAGTTCTGCCCATGAAGGGAAGGTCTTTGAGGGCAAGACCAGGAGTCAGGAAGTGACGCGGGCTAGTGGGAGGAGGAAGGAAGAGACTGGCGCTCGGTCTCGCTCTCTTTTCCTCTGGACTCTGGTGGAGAAGGGAGCTAGAAATGTGCTCTCCCTTTAATAGATAGAAATCTAGGCCTTTTTCTCTCTCTTTACCAAATTCTTATTCTCCTTAATAAATGCTTAAAAGTCTAACTCTTGCTAAAGCTTATAATTTATTGGCGACCACTCATTAGATATTTTAGACAGTTTAGCTAGAATTTTAGCCCTTAACAGGTGTCAATGTGTTAACGTGGCCATGTTCTATTCAGCAGCTTTGTCAATTATTTGGATGCAGGCATAGATGGCATACTAATCAACTTTGAGACCACACCAAGCTGAAGGGAGAGATTGGATGGAAGAATCAATACTCACAAAGAAGATCCTGATAGCTGGAGCATTAGCTCACCTCTGACAAGGTGAAATTTAATGAGATAATTATCAAGTCTAGCTTTGAACATCCTATGGGGCAAGTCACTTAATTGGCCAGTATCTCAGGAAGCTTTCTTTCTTTCTTTTATTTTTTTATTTTTAGTGAGGCAATTGGGGTTAAGTGACTTGCCCAGGGTCACGCAGCTAGTAAGTATTAAGTGTCTGAGGCTGGACCCAAACTCAGGTACTCCTGACTCCAGGGCTGGTGCTCTATCCACTGTACCACCTAGCTGCCCCAGGAAGCTTTCTTTCTAAGAATATACATTGCTGAGCAATACATGAATGGAGGGAGCTTCCTCATCAATGAAATTTTAAGTCTGGTCAAAAACTACCCACCCACACGTATACACACCATGAACCCCTGTTCTTCCCCCAAAAAAGTAAAGTCTTATATTTGAGTACCAAAAACCCCTCAAGTACAAGGTAAAAGAGGAATATTTAAGTGCCTGAAAAATATTAGGAGATGGGGTAGTAGATAATTATGAACTCATACAGGGATAGCAACCCAAAAAGCGAACTCGATTTTTGGTGACATTAAGAGAAACAAAGTGATTTCCCTGCTATATATACTCTGGTCAAGCTACATGTGGCAAACTGTGGTTGATTCCTGGAAACACATTTAGAAAGAAAATTGACAAGCTAGGGAGAGAGCCCAAAGGAGAGCAGGATGATGAAGGGCCTTGACTCCATACTACATGAATGTCAGTTGGTCAAGTAGAGGCTAATGACTCCATGAGACATCAAGAAACAATAAAGCCAAAAGACTGGAAAAAATAGAAAATGTGAAATAGCACATGAAAAAACAATGTGGAATATAGATTGAGAAGAGATAACTTAAGAATTATTGGACTACTTGAAAGCCATGATCAAAAAACAGCTTACATATCATATTTCAAAAAATTATAAAGGAAAAGTGCCCCAATAGCTTAGAATCAGAGGGCAAAGTAGAAATTGAAAGAATCCCACCAATGACTTCCTGAAAGAGATCCCAAAATAAAAACTCCCAGGAATATTATAGCCAAATTGAAGAGCTCTCAGATCAAGAAGAAAATACTGCAAGCAATCAGAAAGATATAATTTAAGTACTGTGGAGGCATAGTCACAATTACACAAAATTTAGCAGCTATCACTATAAAATATCAGAAGGCTCAGAATATGATATTCTGGAAGGCAAAGAAGCTAGGATTACAACTAAGAATAACCTGTCCAGAAAAAATGGGTATAATCCAGTGGGGGTGGAGGTGGAATTTAATTTAATTTAATTTAATTTAATGAAATAAAGGACTTTCAAGAATTCTTGATGAAAAGACCAGACTGAATAGAAAATTTGACATTCAAAAACAAGACTCAAGAGAGGCATAAGAAGATACACATGAGGGCAGCTAGGTGGTGCAGTGAATAAAGCACCAGCCCTGGATTCAGGAGGACTTGAGTTCAAATCTGGGTATAGACACTTGACACTTACTAGCTTTGTGACCCTGGGCAAGTCACTTAACCTTCATTGCCCCCCCACACACAAAAAGATACATATGAGTGAGGAATCATAAGGAACTTAATAAGGTTAAGCTTTTTACATTTCTATATGGGAAGATGATACATATAACCCTTAATAACTTTGTTATCATTAGGGAAGTTAGAAGGAGTCTTAGAAAGAGAGCATGGGTGTGAGACTATTTTGTTAGGATGATATCAAAAGAAAGATGGAAAGGTGAGAAAGAGAGATGCACTGGGAGAATGGGGAAGGAAAAGAAAAAATGGAGAAAATTTTCCCAAATAAAAAAGACATACAAGGAAGGGTTTTTATTACAATGGAGAGGGAGTCAGCTTGAACCTCTCATCTAAACTATCTCAAAGAGAGAATACACACACACACACACACACACACACACACACACACACACACACACGCACACACGGAGAGGGGAGGGGGGATTGAGTATAGGACTTGATCTTCTCCATTAGAGAAATAGAAGAGAAAGAGGATAAAAGAAAGGGGGAGGAGGTGATAGAAGGGATGGTAGAATAAGGGAAGCAGTGGTCAGAAACAAATAAATTTTTGATGAGGGGACAGGGTAAAAAAAGAAAGATAAACAGAAGAGAATAGGTTAGTGATCATAACAATGAATGTCAATGGGGTAACCAATAAAACTGAAGAGGATAGCAGAATGGATTAGAAACTAGAAAACATTATTTTGGCTATGGCCTCAGACAAAGCAAAAGCAAAGATAGATTTAATTTTAAAAGATAATCAAAGAAACTACATGTTGCTAACAGGTATCATAAACAATACATTAATGTCATCTGAACATATATGGCCCACATCACATAGCATCCACATTCTTGAAATTACACCAGAGAATAAATAGTAAAACTATACTATTGGGGGACCTCAATTTACCCCTCTCAGACCTAGATAAATCTAATCATATAATAAACAAGAAAGAAGTTAAAGAGATGAATAGAATTTTTTTTAAGTTGCATAGGATAGACTTCTGGATAATATTGAATGGGAATAGAAATGAGTATATCTTTTTCTGCATAAAAGCAGAAATATTGAATGTACCTTTTTCAGACCATAAAACAGTAAAAATTGCCTTCAGCAAAAGGCCTTTGAAAGATACATTAAAAATTAATTTGAAACCAAATAATTTATTCCTAAAGAATGAGTGTCAAAGAACAAATCATAGAAACCATCAATACTTTCATTAAAGATAATGACAACAATGGGACACAATGCTAGAATTTGTGAGATGAAGCCAAAGCAGTACTTAGGGGAAATTTTATATCTCTAAATACTCATATTCATAAAGGAAAGAAAAACCTAGAAAAACATCAAATTTTAAATCCCCAGTTAAAAACTAAAATAGAAATCCTAAAAAATCAAAGGACAGATTAATAAAATTGAAAGATAAAAAAGAAACATTGAACCATTAAATAAAACCAGGAATTGGTTTCATTAAAAAACAATAAAATAGATAAACAATTGGTTAATTTGATTTTTAAAAAATAAATAAGAAAGCCAAATTACCATTATCAAAAAAGGGTGAATGCAGGGGGCAGCTAGATGGCGCAGTGGTTAAAGTGCTGGCCCTGGATTCATGAGTACCTGAGTTCAAATCTGGCCTCAGACACTTGACACTTACCAGCTGTGTGGGCAAGTCACTTAACTCCCATTGCCCTGCAAAAAAAAAAAAAAAAGAAAAAGAAAGGGCAAATGCATAACTAGTGAAGATGAAATTAAAACAATTATTATAAACTATTTTGCCCAAATATATGTCAATAAAACTGAACTGACAATCTCAATGAAATGGATAAATATTTATGAAAATCTAAATTGCCCAGATTAAAAGAAGAGGAAATAGAATACTTAAATAACCCTATCTTAGAAAAGAAAATTTAACAAGCCACGAATGAGTTTCGTAAGAATAAATGCTTATAGACTTACCAGCTCACTGAAATCTATGATCCTATGATCTCCACAGTGGCTCTGTGAGATAGTGCACCTACTTTGTATAAAAACAATGACTCTTCATAATTCCAGAGGACGTATCATGCTACCCACCTCTTGATAGACAGGTGATGGATTCAAAGTATAGATTGAAGTATATTTGGGAGCAAGGGGACATGGTTCATTCAGGACTTTGTCTTGATTATACATGTTTGCAATGGATTTTATTTTTCTTGCTTCCTCAATGGAGGGAGGGAGAGGAGGATGGAGAGAGTTCAAGCTGAAAATAAAATAAAATTTAAAAACCAATATTTTTTGTACTATATATCTCACAGGGCTATCATGAGAATCAAATAAGAAAGAATTTTGTAGACATCAAACACTACAGAAATGGTAGTTATATAAGTGACTTACACTTCTTTTTTTCTTGACATGCATTCTTATTTTTAAAATATATTATTTAAATTTTTAAAAATGAATGTTAAAAATAGAGTTCTGAACTCTTTCCCTCCTTCCTGACTTTCCCCACCCATTGAGAAGGCAAGAAATGTGATATCAATTATACATATGAAATCATGCAAAAACATATTTCTGTATTAGCAATTTTGCAAGAAAACGAAGGAAAAAAGAAGGAAGGAAAGAGAAAAAAGGAAGGAAGAAAGTAAAGTGAAAAAAGTATGCTTTAATCTGCACTCAGACTCTGTCAGTTCTTTCTCTGAAGGTAGATAGCATTTTTCTTCATAAGTCCTTTGAATCATATTTATCAGAATAGCTAAATCATTCACACTTGATCATCATACAACATTGCCATTATTGTGTACAATGTTGTCCTGTTTCTGCTCATTTCACTTTGCTGTTCACATAAATCTTCCCAAGTTTCTCTGAAACCATCCTGCTCAACATTTCTTGTAGCACAGTAGTATACCATCGTAATCATGTACCACAACTTTGTTCAGCTATTCCCCAATTGAGAGGCATCCTCTCAATTTCCAATTCTTTGTCATGAGAATTCCACAAGGTTTACAAGCAGGATAGTTTGTCTCTCTCTAAGAAGGCAGCATTTTGCTCCATCAAAAGTAAAGTGTAAGCAAAGCTTAGAGAGATGCAGCATCCTGGCTCAGCGAGAAGGCAGATAAAATTCCGTTTTGCACTGAAAGTGACAATCCAAAGCACTTTTATGATGCAGCATCCTGGCTCAGCGAGAAGGCAGATAAAATTCCGTTTTGCACTGAAAGTGACAATCCAAAGCACTTTTATGATGTCCTGAAAGTTATTTTGGGGCCAAAGACCTATAGTGCATCTCAGCTACTCAGCTCTGATGGAGCCACATTGATTAACGATAAGGACATGAACCTGGAGAGATAGGTTAGAAAATTCCACAGCATTTTCAACAGACTATGATCAATCAATGCTGAAACCACTGACCACATACCTCAGGTTGAAGTCAACCCCTCTCTAGCTGAACTTCCAACTGAAGAAGTTTTGAATGTCATTAGGCTCCTCTCATGTGGCAAAGTGCCTGATGCTGTTTCTCTTCCAGCTGAGATTTATAAGACAAGAGGGTCCACTGCTCATACAAAAGCTTACTGAAATTTTCCATCTTATATGGCAAGAGGAGATTATTCCTCAGGAGTTCAAGGATGCCTACATTGTCTATCTCTATAAAGGAAAGGAAAATAGGTTCCCCTGTGACAATCACAGAGGTCGAGGGATACTCTTTCCTGATCGCTGCCAGCAAGAGTCTTGCCAGAGCCCTTCTTATGGGCTGATCCTTCACCGGGAGGGTGGTTATCTACCGTTATGGTTTTCAAAAGGGCAGAGGAATGGTCCATATGATGTTTGCTGCCCAACAACTCTAGGAGAAATGCATGGAGCAGAACAGAGGTCTGTGCAATTTTAGACATCAGTCAGTTCAACCGTCTTCATTGGATAGGTTAGGAAACTAAGGTTGTTGAGCGGGGATTTACCTGGCTGAGGTCACACAGGTTGGTGAGTGAGATGTTCAAAATAATGTTTTGATTTCTCTTTAAAACAATTTTTGAAAAAATTCAGAACTTGGAATCCTAGAACTATCTTGTTTTAGAGCTCGAAGGAACAACAATAAATGCAAATTATGACTTAGGGGAAAAAATGAGAGATATTTCAGTCTCCAAGGACTGTGAAATTTTATCCCTTTTACCCCTAGCAACTGAGAACAAGTAAGCAGATTTCTGGCCTACACATATGACCTCAACTCCACAGAACATAGATTGTAAAAAAGAACAAGATTAACATAACACAGCATTCCTCCCATCCCATCCTTGTTCTAATACCTTTGGTAGCTCTCTATTGCCTGAAGAA
Source organism: Dromiciops gliroides (assembly GCF_019393635.1). NCBI lineage: Eukaryota > Metazoa > Chordata > Mammalia > Microbiotheria > Microbiotheriidae > Dromiciops > Dromiciops gliroides. The sequence continues at coordinate 58,174,632 of NC_057861.1, read as the reverse complement.
TAAATTCTTAACTTGTCAGCCTGGCTTTCAAAATCTTCCACTTGCTGGCCCCAATCTAATCCCCCAGCTTGATCACCCAGAATTCCTTCACTGACACAATCAGCTCTAGATGGACTGAGTCTCCTAGATCATCTATCATAGAATGTTAGAGCTGAGAAACACCCTACCGATTATATAGTCCAATACTTTCATTTTACAAAAGAAGAAAATAAGGCCTCAAGGGTTAAATGACTGATTTAAGACCATTTAATAAGCAACTGGCAGAATTGAAATTTGAATCCAGGTCTTCTGATTCCAAATATCATATCCTGTTTATAAACATAATGTATACACATTTCCATCCCTGAAACTTTGCTCTGCCTGTTCCCCAATCCTGTAATATCCTTTCCTGATTCCTCTCTATTTATTCAAATCGTGTTTGTTTTCAAACACCCAGGGGAAGGTAGGTGGTGCATGGAAAGAGTACTGGCCCTGAAGTTGAGAGGACCTGAGTTCAAATCCAGCCTCAGACACTTGACCCTTACTAGCTAACTCAATTGCCTTAAACAATTGGAGCCATCTCCAGTCATCCTGATGTATAGCTTGCCACTGGACCCAGATGGCTCTGGAGGATAGAATAAGGTTGGTGACCTTGCACAGCTCTCCAGAGAGAGGGATTCTGTTTACATTTATTTGTATTGATCAGTCAACAAGTGTCTACTATATACCAGGAACTTTGGTAGGTGCAGAGGATGCAAAGACAAAAGTGGAAGAGTCCATGTACTCAGAGAGTTTATAATTTAACTGGAAGAAACAACATGTCCATACAAATATATGTACACTATAGACAAAATAGCCAGAAGATAGTTCAGAGGAGAGGGGAGCAGCAGCATCCTGGAACCGGCTTAGGGGCCCTGCCAAGCAGGTCTGGGATTGGGCTCCTGCCCACCCCGACTGCCACCCAGGCTATTGCATCTATCAACCAAATACTGACCTAATATGAAAGATGATGGAAGGACAGAAACTAGAAATGAAATAGGCCTTTGACTCATTTGATGTTGATGGGTCTGAAGGCACTGATATAAAGGAACTGATGATTGTAATGACTGCTTGAGCCAAAGAAAGAAAAACATTGCTAAACGATGGCTGAGATTGACAAAGAAGGATTTGGCAACATGAACTTTATTTATTTATTTTTTAAAATTAATTAATTAATTTGTTTGTTTGTTATTTATTTATTTTTATTTTTGTGTGAGGCAATTGGAGTTAAGTGACTTGCCTGGGGTCACAGAGCTAGTGTCAAGTGTCTGAGGCCAGATTTGAACTCAGGTCCTCCTGACTCCAGGGCCAGTGCTCCATCTACTGTGCCACCTAGCTGCCCCCACCATAAACTTTAAAGGCTTATGTTTTTTTTGCCATGATGAGTGTGAAAGTTACTTTGAAGGCTTTCAAATGATTTGATGATGCATTACATCATATGCACAGGAAGCACGATCCTCAAAAATATTAAAAGGATTGCTAAGGAATTGGAAGAAAATTTACCAGATGATGAACTTCAGGACTCCCTTGGCTAGACTGATTGTGATAGAGAGGGAGAAATAAGTGAACAAGAATTTTTGATGGAGAAAGACCAGCCCTTATTTATTTTGCTTCTTTGTTAACATAACCTTTTTTGAAAAGTGATTGCACTTTATTATATTGTCCTACAAGTTAAGTTCCAAATGTTTAGCACTTAATTTACTTCTATAGTGTTCTACTTTTATGGCCCACTTTGACTGGTGATCTGTCTCTTCTATTACATCTTTAGTATCAAGAATTGGAGACACGAGAAGACTGGTTTCCATAAATTGTCATTCCAAGAATATAGGACAAATTCCAAGACATATCTTGTAAATCCCCAGGTTAAAGAAGAAAAAAAATTTCTTTTTCCCCCTTTTCCACCTCATTGATCCAGGTCTAACATAATAGGAAGTACATCCAAATAAAACTTTAAAAAATAACTAAAATGACTCTCTTCTTCTTCCTGTTTCTTTTCCTTTGTACAAATATATAAGTAGATAGTAAGCTTTTTTGTTCTCATAAAAAAGAGTTGTTCTTTTGTATAGAGCATGAAATAAAATGATATTGCAAGAATACACAAAAAATAGAAATTAGGGGCAGGGAAGGTATTAATAACTGTAGATCAGGAAGAACTTTGTGTAGAAGATGGTGATTGGGCTGAGCCTTGAAGTAAAGTAGGGATTCTAAGAGACAGGGGTGTGGAAGGGTGTTCCAGGCATGGAGAAGCCAACCTAAAAGCATGGAGATGGAAGATGGTATGACAGTTTGACTGTACTATAGTGAGGGTGAAGCAGAGTAATATAGAATAAGATTGCAAAGGTAGGCTGAGACCAGGTTGTGAATGGTTTTGAATGCCCAGCAGAATTTATGTTTGATCCTAGAGATCATAGCTATCCATTGCCTCTTCCACCGTTCCCTACAGTATTTACCACAGAGCCCAGGACAGGAGTATATAGGTAATTTACTTTGAAATACTCACGGTGCAGCTAGGTGGTGCAGTGGATAGAGTACTGGCCCTGGAGTCAGGAGGACCTGAGTTCAAATTCAGCCTCAGACATTTGACACTTACTAGTTGTGTGACCCTGGGCAAGTCACTTAACCCACTTGCCTCACCCCTCCAAAAAAAGGAAAAAAAGAGAAATACTTAGGAGTTTATCAGCATTAGTACCTCCTCTATTGATGCAGATAGCAATCTCTCCATGTTGTTTCACAAAGTGAAACATGAAGACAGCTATGAGCATCATGGCCAAAAAAGTCATAATTTGATTGTGAATGTTCTTTGGACTGAGGCCAAACAAACAAACAAACAAACAAACCCAACAACCCTTGGATAGCAGACAGTCCATGCCTAGGACTATGTTAGAATTAATTTTAAAAATATTTATTATAGGGGCAGCTAGGTAGCGCAGTGGATAAAGCACCAGCCCTGGATTCAGGAGGACCTGAGTTCAAATCCGGCCTCAGACACTTGACACTTACTAGCTGTGTGACCTTGGGCAAGTCACTTAACCCTTATTGCCCCACAAAAAAACAAACAAAAATATTTATTATATAATTGTTTTATATATATATATATATATATATATATATATATATATATATATATATATATACACACTATAAGGAAGATACAGAAGTTAGATAAATTGGAATTCCTGACCACAAGTAACTTACAGCCAGAATAAGAAAATTTCCAAGTTAGAAGGATCATGATCAGCTATTTAGTCCAATTGTCCATACCCTCCAAAGAAACTTCACTATGGCACACCCAATGAATGACCATCTAGACTTCCAAGGAGGGAGAAACTTGCTACTTCCTATGGCAAACCATTAAACTTTTAGATAGCTCTAATTATTAGGAAGTTTTCCCTAATATCTAGGTTAAATGTGTCTTTTTTTGCAAATTCTATCCATTATCCCTAATTCTGCCCCTTGGAGCCAAAAAGAACAAATCTAACCCCCACCCACCCCCTCCACATGGCATTGTTTCAAATTCTCAAGTATAGCTATCATTTCCCCACTGTACCTTCTTTTCTCCAGAGTTAACAACCCCAGCTGTTTTAATTGACCCTTATATGACGACAGGCCCTTCATTATCCTGGCTATTGCCTTCTGCACCCTCTCTCCAGCTTATCGATGTCCTTCCTAAAATGTGGTGCCTGTAACTGAACATGATACTCCCAATGGGGACTGTCCAGGGCAAGGAGCAAGTGGGATTCTCCCCTCCTTATTCTTGGAAACCTAGAGGCTCTTAATGAAGCTGAAAATCCCAATAGCTTTCTTGGCTGCCATATCACTCTACTGATTCAAATGAAACTGGTAATCCACTAAAATCCCAGATCTTTTACAAACAAATTGTTATTTAATTATGTCTCCTCATCTTATATTTGTGAAGTCCATTTCTTGAACCCAAGTGTAAGGCTTCATATTTATCCCTATTAAGTTTCATCTTTTCAGATTCAGCCCAGTTTTCTAGTCTGCAAAGTGTCTTAGCTGTCCCTCACGATTTGCTGTCGTCTGCAAATTTGACAAGACTATATCATCTCTGCATTCACCTAAATCATTGATAAAATTTTTAAATATATGGGACAAGAACAGATATGTGGGGCACTCCACTTGTTACCTCCTTGCAAACAGATACTGAATCATTAATGATTACTCTTTGTATGTGGTTAATCCAAATAGTTCTAAATCTATTAATCAAATATTTCTCAAATGATTATCTAACCCTCCATCCTTTCAATAAGAGCATCATAGTGTAAAAATATTTTTAACTAACTTGGGGCTAAAACTGACTGCGGGGGGGGGGGGCGGCTTATCTAACTGGAGGACTAATCTGGGGACTTTTGACTGACTGGCTATCTGACTGCTATTAATTTAGTATGAGCCATTTAAAAAATTTCTCCACACTGCTCCACTCCTAAATTGATAAGCAAAAGATTAAGAAGGCTCTTCCAATTTAACAGCAGAGGGTTTATTTAATTTAAAATTAAGAATACGGGAAAATAAAATGTACGACCTGAGTGCTTTCCAGCATGTCTGTCTGCTGTCACCGCTTGTGCTTATTAATCTTTGCCATGCCCGCAACTTTCTTAGCGTCTCGGTACCAACTGACCTTCTTCTAGCGTCTCCCCTTTTCGTCTAACTTCCCTCTCTGCACTGTCGCTGAACCCTGAAAAGCCCCTTACTGCATTAGGCTCCTTCCTTTGTCTGTCCACCCCCCTCAGTGTCTCTACCTTCTCTGTATTGTAGCACTTTCTCCATTCCCTCTGTACCATCTCTCCCCTCTCTCCTGTCAGCTCCCTTTTTATTAACCTGCTCTCCCAGGTGAAACCCAGGCTCGCCGCCCCCAGAGCTGGCTGAGCCCCGCGCTCTGAGAACCCACAGCTGGGCCTTTCCGCTGTGCGAAGGGCCACGCCATGCCACACCCGTGGCTTGGGGTTTTGTCTGTGCAGTTTAGCCCGGCTCAGAGGCTTCCCTGCAAGCTGAAATGGAGCTGGAGGGGTGCCAGCTCTGCTAGGGGAGCCTGAGGCTAATTTAATGCCCACAATAGGATATCCCATCAAATACTTGGATAAAATCACATATACAACTGTTTCATTTTTTTGCTTTCAATCCTCAGCACCTCACATAGTGTTTGGCATGTAGAAGGTAATGTAATAGGAGATCTTGCTGACTTGTGTAGGGTTGAGGTTGAGGAAATAAATCAATCAAATGACCCTGTGCTGTTCAAAGTAAATGTCAAGATGCTAAACCCTAATTAATTTATCAGGTGAGGACACATCTGGACACATTATATAAAGGTATAAACAAGGCCTTTAAACATCTTCCTGAATAAATAAAGTAATTTCAATTAGGTGTGACAGGAACTCTTTAAGGGACTTGGTCACAGCCTGAGGACCTTGCATAAAAGGAGGCTCCAGTTTAGAACCAAAGAGAGATATCAAGAGCCTATATGGGCTGTGCATGCACTGTCAGGAAAGAGTGGAGAGAATGTTAGCCAAGCAAGAAAACCAGCAGTACAGGAACAACCAGAAAAAGGAGAAAGAGAAAGTAGGACTGAGCTATGGAAGGTAAGGCTATTGGCCTTATTGGCATCTCCAATCAGCAGACTCACTAATGTCACCAGTTGAAACTCACTTCCTCAAGGACTTCTTTTTCTCCAATTTTGCCTCCCAGTGCCTGTCTTACTAACAGAAACCATAATATATTGCTGCTTCTGTTCCCAAAATCTTTCCAGTAATCTGAATTTTTACTTAATTATAAAGAGATTAGTATTTACCAAAAGATAAATATAAATGTAAATTAGGCAAGAGAACCAAACATCTGCCTGAATGTTAAGAAAGTTCTTAATTGGGGACTCAGAGTCATTGTGATGGTGTTCCTTTTTTTTTTTTCCTGGCTGGGGCAATGAGAGTTAAGTGACTTGCCCAGGGTCACATAGCTTGTAAGTGTCAAGTGTCTGAGGTCATATTTGAACTCAGGTCCTTCTGAATCCAGGGCCTTTGCTTTATCCACTGCACTACCTAGCTGCCCCTATGACAGTGTTCCTAACTTTTCTTTTACTATAAATTCCCTAAAGTAGCAGAGGCAAGAACTACATAGACCTGAGGGGCCATTACCCCAGCCTTAAAATGAATAAATAATTATATAAAAATGTTACACTTGAAATATAGTCTCAGATACTTACTAGATGTATGACCCTGAGCAAGTGACTCAACCTGTGTGAAGAGGAGGAAGAAGAAGCAATGTAACACATGATAATACAAATGCTATGTGAGTGAAGTCTAAGGTTCAAAGTCTTTCCAGTGGGTAAAACTGATCTAACTTTTACTTGGCTGTCAAAGCCTTCAAGAACTTAAGGTCACTTCCCTGCCGTAATGAGGCATCAAGGGAAGTCTTTTGTCATGGGTACACACAGTAGGATCAATAAATGTATATGAAAAAAAAATAGGAGGAACAAAACAATGTAACAGGAAGAGAAGTTTATTCTATAGAACTTGAAATGTTTGTGGTTTTGTCAGCAGAGCTAAGTCGGCTGAGGCTTGCCAGTGGTGAGCAATGATGAGAGATAGCAGTAATGGAGCTAGAACAGATGTTCAGAGACGAGGGTGCTGAGAGATGTCAGCACTAATTGGCTGCTTGGATGTGCCTAGAGAGTTATGGCAACATTAAAAGATTGCAATACTGCATGAGTTTGGGGAATAAGGGTGGAGTTGGATGAGATGGTTTGGGGATTTGGGAGAGAAGGGAGGAGCATGACGTTGACAGATTTCCCCCTTTTAATTTCTAAATTTGTTTCTGAGGTCTCTGCCTTTCATTATAATTCATATATACATAAGGGTTCATTTCAAAAGTAACAGATGTTCTTGCATGAATTCAATTGCTTTTATGTAGCTTTATCACTAACAAATGATACCAAGATGGAGTTGTATTTTCTCTTTTGCTTATTTGAAAACCAGAGAACCAATTTTATTTTATCATTAAGCATCACAGCACTATCAAGCAAGGCATTAAAAAAAGAAACAGTTGCTCATTAAAGGTATTTGATACAGGCAAGAAGAACAGACTCAAATGGAAGATGTTCCCTATAGATAGTGAAATTGTCTAGATGTTCCTCCTTGCAGATGACAATGTGCTGATTCCACTGAGCCTGGTGACAATACATGGCCTCTTCAACGAGATCAGTTGAAGACTGAGAATGGTTTTCTTCAACAAGAAAAACCATATCAAAACCACCAAGAAGATGGAGAATGTATATTGTTCCAATTACAATATGCAGTAGAATGGGTAGCACATTGTCTAATCTAAGACCAGCATGAATGGACAATGGGTTAACCCAGAACTCACTAGCAAGAAAGGAGTAGGCTGCATCACATAAGGAAAATTTAACCTAATTTCCAATATCTTGAGTTGTTCCCATTACCAATGCCTGTATTTTTAAAAGTAATTTATCCTGGTTAAGATAAATGGTGAGGGAAAAAAGGACCACCAAAATCTCAGAAGTATCAAAATCACAAGTAATCCAAAGAACAATGGAGAGACATATGGTGGGTATGAAGAAGCTGCAGCACATAACTAGTGATCTTCACCAGTGAAGTGTGCCACAAAATACATCATTAAAGATATATATGACCAGAAAATAAGGTCAAAGAAAGCATTGCACTAATTAATAGCCATAAATTATCAAATCACACAGAGGATAAGAAAACTTGGAGCAGTAGTATATACTTACCCCAGGAAAAAGCATGCCTATCCCATACTGATGAGACTCTGGATTCATCACAATAGCAAAATAACTCTGCATTATTAAGGGTTTTGTTGTCGTTCAGTTGTATTTGACTTTTCATAACCCTATTTGGGGTTTTCTTGGCAAAGATACTGAAGTGGTTTGCCATTTCCTTCTCCAGTTCATTTTACAGATGAGGAAACTGAGACCAAGGGGGTGAAGTGATTCACCCAGGGTCACATAGCTAGTAAGTGTCTGAGGCTAGATTTTAAATAAAAAAATAAGTCTTCCCGATTCTAGGCCCAATGCTCTATCCACTGCACCATCTAACCACTTATTACATAGGGTAGGCAATGTCCTCTAGTTAATTTTGGACCTTCCAAAATCATGTCTATAGAAGGCAAATTCTAGCAGATTCTAGCCAGCTAGAAAATCGTTCTTCTGTGAGGCAATGAGGGTTAAGTGACTTGCCCAGGTGTCACTAGCTGTGACAGCTAGTAAGTATCAAGTGTCTGTGGTCACATTTGACCTCAGGTCCTCCTGAATCCAGGGCTGGTGTTTTATCCACTGCACCACCTGGCTGCCCCCTAGAAAATCTTTAGGTGTGTTCTAATGATAAATCCTTTGCTATACGAGGACCAGCCTAAATTCAGAGACATCATCTTCACAACATGGTTGATGATGAATTGTTTTGGCCACAGTAACTCACAAAGTCTATTAAAACATGGCCATGAGCTGTATCAGTGGAGGGAGTGGCCACGCCAATTGCCAATGAACTCATGAATCCTTGAACTATTGAAGCATTATCATCTATGGTACAACCAATTGGAGAACCTTCTTATCACTGATCTGGGAGACCCACCTTCCCATTCTTAGGATCAAAAGTTTAGAGCCATAATGGGTCATCCAATCCAATCCCTCACTTTACTTATGGAAACTGAAGCCCAGAAAAAGTAAAGTGACTTACTTTTCTTTTTTTCTTTTTTTAGTGAGGCAATTGGGATTAAGTGACTTGCCCAGGGTCACACAGCTAGTAAGTGTTAAGTGTCTGAGGTCAGATTTGAACTCAGGCACTCCTGACTCTAGGGCTGGTGCTCCATCCACTGTGCCATCTAGCTGCCCCATGACTTACTTTTAAAGTTCACACAGTAAGAGAGCTGGGATTTTTAACTTAGATTTCTTTATTCCAAATCTAGGGCTCTTTCCAGTAAACCACATTCATTATCTTGCAAGTGCTAGCATTTGTTCCCCGATCATTTCCAATATGTAGCCTGTTACTTAAAGCAATGTTATTTAAATATAATAGAGACACACCCAGCTAACACTGTGCAAACATATCCTAGGTGCTTAAGAAATGTTTACTGACTAAATGACTGGCATTAAGAGAGAGTGACTCCCTGATACCTGATTGTCCTTATCAAATCTTTATTCTCTCTTTAAAATAATAAAGATTAATTTTTAAAAATTAGCTTTGTGAAATTGCATCCTTCACTTTGAAAAAATGTTTTTATAATGAACTCTAATAACCATCTTGGTAAATATAACCAATAGAATTAACAATTATACAATTCGACACTTAAAAGCATCATGATTTCATTAATGTGCATGCTCTCTTGATTAATTCAGATAGTAGCCCCTCCCTCCACAACCTAATAGAGTCTGGGTGAGTTACTATAGCTTAAAACATTCATCTTCTTATGATCAACCCTATAGTAATGATCATCCGCAAACTTAGCTAGGCTGATCCTTACATATAGTGAGTTACCAGACCGACAATTAAACAGAGCTCCAGTTCTGCTGGTATAGCCTTCAAGAGCCCAGGGTTACCTCTATAACTTGATGAGGCATTAAAGGACGACTAGAGGAAAGCAGAAAGCAAAATGAGGAATAAAATCCCAAATAAACATACAAAATCTGACTATATTTTAATTTTAAAATCTGGAAATAAAATAATAACTGGTTCTAATGTTCTCATTTCTATCCTAGCCAATTTATATATTGTTCTAATTTATTCATTCAGTATCACATCATATAAGCATTTGCCTATGTCTTTGTATTTTACCTATTTGTCATTTTTAGGGAACAATAACATTCTATTACATTGAGATACCACAATTTACTTAGCCATTCTCCAACAGGAGGGTTAAATGTTAAGTTCTATACCTGAGTTTTTTAAAGAAATCATTACTCAAGTATAGAATGGAGGACAATTGGCTTTATATGTAGTTTTTGCCTTTTAATTTCATCCATCATGATGATTCTATCCATTTCTATAGTTCTAATCCTTCATCGATATTTCTCTTGAATCTAATGTTGCTTCAATAACTTTTTTGTTGTCTAACATTTATGAATCTTATAGGGAGATGGATGAACAACATATAAAATTCATCCATCATTAGATGGATGGATGGATAGATAGATAGATAGATAGATAGATAGATAGATAGATAGATAGATAGATAGATAGATAGATAGATGATAGATGATAGATGATAGGATGGGATGGGATGGGATGGGATGGGATGGGATGGGATGGGATGGGATGGGATGGGATGGGATGGGATGGGATGGGATGGGATGGGATGGGATGGGATGGGATAGGATGGGATAGGATAGGATAGGATAGGATAGGATAGGATAGGATAGGATAGGATAGGATAGGATAGGATAGGATAGGATAGGATAGGATAGGATAGGATAGGATAGGATAGGATAGGATAGGATAGGATAGGATAGGATAGGATAGGCACTACAAATGGATAATGAATTGAGCCCAGAGTTGTTTTGGAAGAGGAGAGCAGTCTAGATGGCCTTTGAGAAACTGCAGAGTCATTTTAATGATTAAAAGCTTTTCTTTGAATCTAAGGCCTCTTTTAAAAATTCTAGTATTCTGGTGAAGTTGTATTTCTGCAAGTCATGGAACAATACAGTCTCCTTAGAACTAAAAATTAAGGATCATTCACACAACAATGTAGAGGGGCTGGGCAGTTATGAGTAGGCTACAGCATATTATCTACAAGGAATTATGATGGAGAATCCATGAAAATGAAGTCATTAAAAATGCATGATAGAAAAATATGGGCTGGTCATGTAGTAAGAGTGAGAGATAATTGGTACATAGCCAGTGTACTCCACTGGTTTCCTCACAATGGCAAAATAGTTTAAGAAAGTTCTCCAGAATTTCAAGTAGACTCCCTAGAACTAACCTATGAGAGGACACAGGAAAGTGTTGAACAGGATGGGCAAGGATGCATGGGTTATGATCGTCATCATTACAAAGATATACCCACTACAATAAGATGGAAGAGCCATTGGATTACTGGAGACGACATCCAACAACTTCAGTTCGCATTGTGTTTTCCATTCCTGAGACTATTCTTATAGATCAGTGCAACTCTTTAATATTCATTCTTAGTTATTTGCCCTTGCTTCCATTCTTGTTGTTCTTGTTGTTGTTTTATTTTTTGCTTTTTAAAAATATGAATTAATCGATGAATTTCCTATGTAGCTACATTGGTCTTTCAAGGAAAATATCACAATTTCTGCTCATTTGAAATGTTTAACTTGTATTTTCAAAATGTCATTGTCAAGAATTTCTCATCCCTCCTGCACCCATTTTTCTTACAAATCACAAAGCCTTTGGAGCCTACCTCTCCATTCTCTGAATCATTTGATATCTTTTTTCCCCAAAGTCAGACTATGCCTGGCTTATCTCTCTTGTTCTACCACCAACTCTATGCCGGAGTAATCAGCTACCTCTGAGGTTCCTCTCATGTCTACTTCAGCAACAGGTTTTCCCTTGTTGATAAAAATCAGGTCCAGAATAATAGTTCCAAAACTTTACACTTCTTCCACCTTTTGAAAAATGAGATTATCATTGAAACAAGTTGCAATTTTCTCAAATGCTCTTCTTTTGACATCAGATTCTAGGTAAATGAAGGTCCCACATCACTCTAACATCATGCTTGCATGACAGGTTTATGATTCATTTCTCAAACTCCTTCTGTCCAAGAGATATGTAGTATACACCAACAACATTCCTGTTCCTCAGGGACAGCTTAGTGACACAGTGGATAGAATGCCAGTCTTGGAGTCAGGAGGACATTAGTTCAAATCCAGCCTCAAGCACTTACTAGCTGTGTGGCACAGGGCAAGTCACTTAACTCTGTTTGCCTCAGTTCATCATTTGTAAAATGAGCTGGAGAAGGAAATGGCAATCCACTCCAGTATCTTTGCCAAGAAAAATACCAAAACAAGATCACGTAGAGTCAAACACAACTGAAAAATTAATCATTAAACTGTTGTTCAAAGCCTTAAGCAATCTTGTCCCAAAGTATCTTGTGGAAACATTTTGCATGATTACACATATATAACTTATATTGAATTGCTTGAGTTCTTGAGGGGAAGCTGGGGAGGGAGAGAGGAAGAGAATGTTGAACACAAAGTTTAAAAATTGACGTTAAAATTTGTTTTTACATGTAATTTGGGAAAAATATAATTCTAAATAAACATTTCTGTTTCTCACTTTGTTGATTCTCACCAAACACTCTATATAATGTTACCTCCCTTGTATTCCTATATTTTCTTTGCATGAGTATATTTTCTTTAGATACAATGCTATTCTATTACTCTTTTCAAGGTTTACCCATCCAGAACTACAGTATAGTCATGAGCCCTATCCCACTAAGTATCATTGATACTTAGAAGGTTAAATTTTCCTTCTAGTTCAAAAGTTAATGCAACCAGGATAAGAAGGGATTCAGTCAACTGGAAAAAAAATATTTCTATCAAATAGCTCTAAGTTCTTAGTCAACAACCATTTATTAAGAATTTACTACATAAAAAAGAACTTACTCCATGCCAGGAATTATGCTAAGCATTGAGTTTACAAAAAAAGGCAAAAATACAACCCAGGTTCTCAAGGAGCTCATATCCTGATGGAGTAGATAATATGCAAAAAAAGTGTATTACAATATATATATACAGTATAAGTGGAAGGTAATCTCAAAGGAACAAGCAGCAGAAAGGACCAAGAAATGTCCCCTATAGAAGGTGAGATGGGACTGAAACGTGAGAGTGAAGAGGATGCCCCGGCTGAGGGGAATATGTCTGTACATCTGTTCCTGCTATATGTTCTCAGTAAATATCCTTTTAAATAAAAGCTAATTGATGTTAAATGGTTAAATGAAACTGGAGTGCTTATTACTGATGGTTAACATGGGGGGAAAAGCAGCAGCCATCAAAACTATTTACTACTGGTTGAAGAATAGAGGAATAAGACTAGACAAGGGAGATTCAGAAATAATAGAATTTAATAATCCAGTATTTTATAAAATGAAAAATATAAATTAACTAGGGAAAAACTCCCTATTTGGTAAAAACTGCTTAGAAAACTAGAAAGCATGTGACAGAAATTAGACTTAGATTAACACTGTTCTATAATATATATATTAGTGAGGCAATTGGGGTTAAGTGACTTGCCCAGGGTCACACAGCTAGTAAGTGTTGTGTCTGAGGCTGGATTTGAACTCAGGTACTCCTGAATCCAGGGCTGGTGCTCTATCCACTGTACCACCTAGCTGCCCCTCCATAATATGTTCTAAATGAATGAGACCTTAATATTAAGGATAATACTATTTTTAAAATTAAAAGAGAAACAGATCATATACTTCTCATAGCTATGTGTAGGAGAGGTATTCTTAACCAAATAAGATAGGGGTAATTACGAAAGATAAAAATAGATAACTTGAATTACTTGAAACTAAAAAACTTCTGCACAAATATTAATACAACAAAGATAACAAGGAAAGTGATCAAATGGGAAAAACATCTTTGTATCAACTTTCTCTGGAAAGGTTTTTATATCCAAAATAGATAAACAATTAACAAAAATATATGGTAGAGAGACAAGTGGAAGTTAATGACTCCATTAGACATAAAAAACACAATAAAACAAAGTTAAAAGAAAGAAAAATAGAAGAAAACATGAAAAAATTTAAAAATATGAAATATCTTATTGGAAAAACAACTTATTTGAAAAATAGATCAAGGAAAGATCATTTAAGAATTATTATTGGGGCAGCTGGGTGGCGCAGTGGATAAAGCGTTGGATTCAGGAGGACCTGAGTTCAAATCTGGCCTCAGACACTTGACACTTATTAGCTGTGTGACTCTGGGCAAGTCACTCCACCCTCATTGTCCTGAAAAAAAAAGAATTATTGTTACCTAAAATTCATGATAAAAAAAGAGCATAGACATCATACTTCAAAAAATGATAAAGGAAAACTGTCCCAATATCTTAGAACCAGAGGACAAAGTAGAAACAGAAAGAATCCACTCATCACTTCCTGAAAGAGACCACAAAATGAAAACTCCCAGGAATATTAAAGCCCAATTCCAGAATTCCCAGTTCAAGGAGAAAATATTGCAAGCATCCAGAAAGAAACCATTTAAATATCATGGAGCCATAGTCAGGATTAGCATCTTTCATATTAAAGGAATGAAGGGCTTAGAATATAATATTCTGGAAGTTAAAGGAGCTAGGACTACAACCTAGAATAATCTACCTGGGGGTGGGGGTGGGGAACGAACATTTAATGAAATAGAGGGCTTTCAAGCATTTCTGATTTAAAAAAAGACCATAGCTGAGCAGAAAATTTGATATTCAAACAAAAGGCTCAAGAGAAAAATAAAAAGGTAAACATGAAAGAAAAATCATAAGGGACTCAATAAGGTTAAACTGTTTATATTCCAATATAGGAAGATAAAACATGTAACACCTAAGATCTTTATCACCATTGGGTCAGTTAGAAGGAGTCTACATAGACAGAAGTCATGGGCATGAGTCAATTGTGTTGGGATGATATAAAAAAAATGAAAAGGTGAGAAAGAAGGATGTACTGGGAGAAGGGGGAAGGGAAAGGTATACTGGGGAAAATTTTCTTGCATAAAAGAAGCATGCAAGGAGGAGTTTTTATAGTGGTAAAGAAAATAGGTAGAGAAGAAAATAATGTTTAAACCTCACTCTCATCAGAATTGGTTCAAAGAGGGAAATATATATATATATATATATATACATACACATACATACACACACACAGACCTGTTTGGGAATAGAAATCTTTCTTACCCAACAAGGAAATAGAAGGTGAAGGGGATAAGAAAAAGGAAGGTGGAAATGATAAAAGGAAGGGTGGGTTAAGAGAGGCAGTGATCAGAAGCAAAACAGACTTTTGAGGAGGAACAAGATAAAAAAAAATAGAAGGATAAACAAATCTGCAGTTAGTAATCATAACTGTAAATATGAATGGGATGTGCATAAAACAGAACTGGATAACAGAATGAATTAGAAACCAGGATCCAGCAATATGTTGTTTAAAAGGCACACACTTGATGGAAGGCAGGCTACCTGGGCAGAGCCTCTGCCACCATGATTATGAGGCTACCCAACATCCTACTGATGGGTACACCAGGGATTGGAAAGTGCATACCAGGTAAAGAACTTGCATCAAGAACAGGATTGACATACATTAATGTGGATGATTTAGCACAAGGATAGTTTTATGATGGCTTTGATGAAGAATATGAATGTTCCATTTTGGATGAAGACAGAGTAGCTGTTGAGTTAGAAAATAAAATGAAAGAAGGTGGAGTTATTGTTGATTACCATGTCTGTGACTTCTTCCCTGAATGATGGTTTCCTATAGTTTCTGTGCTTCAAACAGATAATTCTTTATTATATATAAAACTTCAGAAGAGGGGATACAGTATAAAGAAACTACAGGACAATATTTACTGTGAAAATTTCCAAATTCTTTATGAAGAATCCATGGGTTCCTATAAGCATGAAATAGTACACCAGCTGCCCAGTAAATGTACCAGAAGAACTAGAGAGTAATATAGATCAGATAATGAAATGGATTGAGCAGTGGATAAAAGATAATTGAACCTTGAAGGCAAAGCATGGATTTTCAAGGCTTTCCACATGGTTAAAGATTTTTTTGATGATGTCTTTCTTCCCATACAATAGAAATTAAGACAACATACACCAAATTTTACTATTCAAGACTGTGGTATAAAAGTAGCAGGCAAACAATACATAAAGTTGAGTTATGGCTAAATTATTTTTTTCTCCATGGGAAAACTTAAAAACCCCATATACAATGAATAAGATATTAAGGACTTTTTAAGTTTAGGAAATACTCAGCATGATCATTTAATTTGGTTAACTTTTAAAGAATAAGTACATTTGAAAAAAATAGGTGGAAATCTTTAATACTTGAAATGCAATAGAAAATGAAGGCTAGGAGGAACTGCTTACTTATAAATAAAGAAGAGCCTAAGGATAAAGTTTTAAAAAGAGAGACACTTAAAACAGAAAAACACACACAGTCAAAATAAGGGGCTGGAGCAGAATCCATTATGCCTCAGTTGAAGTAAAAAAGGCAGAGGTAGCAATAATGATCTCAAACAAAACTAAAAAAACCAGACCTAATAAAAAGAAATAATCAGGGTAATTATAATTTGCTAAAAGGTACCATAGAATGAAGTAATATCAAAATTTTAACAGCAACTTTCTTTAATGTCTAAAGACCTTCTCTCTCTATCTCTCTGTCTGTCTCTGTCTCTATCTCTCTAGGGCAATGAGGGTTATGTGACTTGTCCAGGGTCACACAGCTAGTAAGTATCAAGTATCTGAGGCTAGATTTGAACTCAGGACCTCCTGAATCCAGGGCTGGTGTTTTATTTACTGTGCCACCTAGCTGCCCCGACCTTATCTCTTAAATATATAGTGATCTGAGTCAAATTTATAAAAATAAAAGTTATTCCCCAACTGATAAATGATCAAGGGTTATGAACAGGTAATTTTCAGAAGAAGAAATCAAAGCTATCTATAATGATATCCTAACTATTAGAGAAATGCAAATTAAAAACAACTGTGAGGTTCCATCTTACATCTGTCAGAAATGAAAAATGCTAGATGGGCAAAATGGAAAATGGGTACAGTAATAAACTGTTGGTGAAGTTGTGAACTGGACCAACCATTCTGGAACAATTAGGAACTATGCCCAAAAGGCTATAAAACTGCATATCTTTTGACCCAACAATACCACTATGAGGTCTGTACCCCAAAGAGATCAAAAGAAAAGGAAAAGAACCTGTATGTACAAAAATATTTGTAGCAGCTCTTTTTGTAGTGACAAAGAACTAGAAGCTGAGGAGATGCTCCTCAACTGGGAAAGTATTTACAACCACATGAAAAAATGTTCCAAATCACTAAAAACAAGAAAAATACAAATCAAAACAAGCCTGAGGTTTCACCTCATACCCTGCAAATTGGCAAAATGACCAAAAAAATGGCAACAGTAAAAATCAGAGGGGTTGTGAAAAGATAAGCACACCAACACATTGTTGGTAGAGCTGTAAAATGGCATAGTCATTTTGGAAAGTACTTTGGAATTGTGCAAAGTGATAAAAATGTCCATACACTTTTTTTGTTTGGTTTTGGTTTTTTAATTTTTTTCAGGGCAATGAGGGTTAAGTGACTTGCCCAGGGTCACACAGCTAGTAAGTGTCAAGTGTCTGAGGGTGGATTTGAACTCAGGTACTCCTGAATCCAGGGCTGGTGCTTTATCCACTATGCCACCTAGCTGCCCCTATCCATACACTTTGAACCAGAGACTCTATTACTGGGCTTATATACCAGGAGCGCTATAGGTTAGGAAAAAGTTCCCATGTACTCCAAAATATTTATAGCAGTACTTTTTGTAATAGCTAAGAATTGGAAACATAGTAGACACCCATTGATTGGGAAATAACTAAGCAAATTGAGGTACATAAATGTAACGGAATGCTACTGTGATATAAGAAATGATGTGTGATGACTACAGAGAAGCATGGAAAGATCTATTTGAACTGATGCAAAATGAAGTTAGCAGAGGCAAGAAAACAATAAACTTAACAACTACAACAATATAAATGGAAAGAACAACTACACACCAAAAAAAAAATAAATCTAACAAAATTTTAAATATCAAGTGAGACTCAAATGAAGAGATTTGAGAAGATACCCCCAACCTGCTCCTTGTTGGAGATGGGAAATCCACAGGTGTTACACATTACGCATGGTTTGGGACTTCCTCAGTGTATTAATCAGTTCTGCTGCCTTTTTCCCCCTCGCTCAAAAAGTACTATTTGTCATATGGGATGACTCTCTGGAAGGAAGGTGGAGAAAGGCTGCATGGACTAACTATGGTGATGTCTGAAACAGAAAATATCAATAAAAACTATTTTTTTAAAAAGAGCGATACCCCCAACCTCTCAGGGGTGCCCTTAGAATACTGAGGGGAGGTGTAGCCCACGTTGCTCTTGGAACTCAACCTGCTAGTGTGCATGTGGGTTAGGAAAGTAAGTTTAGAGTACAGGCTACACTATTTTATTGCTTGCTTTAATTAATATATTTGTTCTTTATATGGTTGTTGTATGTGTAATAAGCATATTGTAGGAGGAGAAGCTAAATCAGCCAGAATTAAAGTGTTACCTTCCAGGTCTGGTGCAAAGCTATTCTCTCCCCAGAGCAATAGCAAAAATGGCTTTTATCCTGAACCTCAAAAGATCAAATCCACAGACTTCAAATATCTTAATCTACATTTGAAATAGGAATATATTTGAGATAAAGCACCGCTCCCTGATATGTATTGTAAACTTCTGTGTGGCAGGTATGGTCCCATTTTTGCATTTGTGACCCAGTACTTAGCAGAGTACTTGTACTGTGCTAGGGAAAAAATACCCACCCCCAACCCCAAGCATTTATTAGATGTTAGGTGGTACAGTGGATAGAGTGCTGGGCCTGGAGTCAGGAAGATCTGAGTTCAATTCTGGGCTCAGACACTTACTAGCTGTATGACCCTTGGCAAGTCATTTATTATTTGCCTCAGTTCTTCATCTGAAAAATGGCAGAGTCACTGGAGAAGGAAATGGCAAACCACTCCAGTATCTTTGCCAAAACCCCCCCACTGACTTTATAGAGTCGGACATGATTGAACAACAACAAAGATGTTTGTATCATTTATTCATGCATTTGAGACTATAAAAGAGAATAAAGATGTTTTCTTGATTTTGGTAGTTATTTCATGCGGTAATATAGGAACTAGCCCCTAGATATCATTGTGAAAAGAGCATAGAAAAGCTACTGACTGGATATAGGATAAATAGAAAGAATGGAACATATATCAGTCACTGAGTGCATGTAAAACATTAATAAAAGACGAGAAAGAAATTGCGGGGAGAGTGATCGGCATCTGGGTGTGGATTGTCAGAGCCATTTCTTGGGAGAAAAATCTCAGTGTGTATGAAAGAGGAAAGGCATCTGAGTACAAAACCTAGGAGACTAATCTCTGTTCAGAATGAGTGTTTAGTTGGGATGTATGAGGAGAACGACTTCTAGACCAGGAGGGGGAAAGAATTCCTGGCTATGAACCTCCCAGGAGAGATCGTACAGCTTTGGGTCCTATTTCATCAAGGAAACACTTGTGTTCTTCGAAGAGACAAAGGTTTATCACAGTGCTAATAGCTAAAATGGGATTCCATCATTTTTTGAGCAGTGGTAATAAATCCCTGGCACACCTGAAATATCTGGTGGTAGAATTCTGAGCCTTTAGTAATCTTCACATGGTGGGGAAGGGAAAAGCAATGGACCACAGCTCAGACATGAACATAATTTGTATAAAGCAGCAAAGACTCTGTGAATATCTATGAGTAGGTCCTTATTTAAATCTGAGGAAGGGACCTCAGAATTCACCTAGTCCAAATCCTTCATTTTACAATTGAGGAAACGGAGGCCCAGAAAAATCACGCTGGCAGTTAAAAAAGAAACTGGAAAGCCTCTCTGGGTAAAGAAACCAACCTTTATTAAGAGAAACAGGGGCAGCTAGGTGGCGCAGTGGATAGAGCACCGGCCCTGGAGTCAGGAGTACCTGAGTTCAAATATGGCCTCAGACACTTAACACTTACTAGCTGTGTGACCCTGGGCAAGTCACTTAACCCTAATTGCCTTACTAAAAATAAAATAAAATAAAAAAGAAGTTGTTCTTTAAAAAAAAAAAAGAGAGAGAGAAACAAAGGTAGGGCCTACAGTTCACCCAGTATGGTCTGAGACCCTGACATACAGAATTCACAGTTATTTATAGGTCTCTTCATCCATGCATAATACAACAATGGCCTCTAGAACAAGGCTTAAACTTTTTCCACTCACAAACCATTTTTGCCCAAGAAATTTTTACATGACCCTGGGTATATAGGTATATAAAATAGGTGTTCATAACCTTTTACTATTGCCAACATTTTTGATCCCCACATTTAGTTACTTGACCCCATATGGGGTCTCACTCCACAGTTTAAGAAGCTTTGCTCTAAAAGCTGATTCATGCAAGATTGCATTTTACAGGTCACTATGTCCTAACTTTGTAACATCCTAACCTTCTACTTTCCATGATGTCTCCATCAGTCCTTTATAGAACTTTCTTACTCTAACATATTTCCAATTCTGAATGGCTTTCTCTTGACTTGAGGAAGTTCAAGTATTGTCCTTTTAATTGTTTTTTCCTACCAAATAGTCTCAACAAAGTTCATGTTGCACAGTTTTCAAACGATCTAGAAATCAGCATTCTTCTATGAGGATCCAGGTCTATAATAGATTTTCAAATACATGGTTGTATAATTTAACAAACACATCATGTTACAAAATTCTCGATTTCTACTCATCTTGGTACTTGAAGAGGCCTGCCCAAACTTGAATACAATAAAGAAAAGAAGAAAAGAAAATTTAATTCCCCTCAGAGGGAAAATCTGATTCCAACAGAATCCTCAAAAAGCATGGTGAACCTAGGATTGACTGAAAGTCACCCTTTCACTTTCAGGTAAGAAACCAAGTTGTCCAGGGTGAACATCCCTGTGGGTCCTTCCAATACCTGAAATTTCTTCAGGAATTCCTGCAACATAAAAAAACACATTCCAAATGGAGTTCTGGACAACAGTTTCTAGTAGGTCCCTATAACACATAAGGCACCCCAAAGTTCCCCAAAGTTCCCCTGCAACACATAGGGCAATCCAAATGATGGTGTGAACTTTCCCCTCACTGGAAGAAGCAGGCTAGCTCAAAATCAAACTCAGAAAAATCCCCAAGAAGTGTGGGGCTTCCCAAAAGGAATTAAATAATTGGGGTTGATTATTCAGGGCTTCTAGGCCATCAGGTGAATCTTATTCTACTGATATATAGTTCAAAAGCATCTCAGATAAACTCTTTGGACTCATTCCATAGTAAGGAAAGAGGTATAGATATGCTTAAATGTAAAATAAAAGAAAATTAACCAAGATTAGCTCCCACAGCATGTTCTAGGAAAATTGTTCATCAGTAGTACTCTAGGGATGCAGCATGTATGCTGCTCATATCATCTTTCATATTGGGCACAAGAATACTGTATCAAAATTATCAGTACTTAAGAATTCGACCATGAAAACATTATCTCAAAGAAACATCTGACTTGTAAAGGAAAAAGCAATAGAAAACTGACTATAGAATTACAGTCTAAAACAAAGAAAACCCCCCACTAATTTGGGGAAACCAAATACACACACACACATTGCAGCCAGACTAAAACTGATCATTATTTCCTGATCCTATCTTGTCTCTCCCACCTCTGTAGATTTGAGCGGGACACATCACATGCCTAGACCTATCTCCTCCTCCCTATTCTATCAGTTCACTCAATTAAAATCCTTTCCTTTCATCAAGTCCCATTTCAGGTCCTGTTGATGTCTTCCTTGATTTCCCCCACATATAGAAGAGGTACTTATAATCATGTAATAATTTTATAACCTGTATTACGGTTATTTGTTTGCATGCCAAATCCCCTAACTAGACTATAAGCTACAAAGGGGCAGAATCTTTATACCCCTAGTCCTGAACAT
The DNA here is from genome assembly GCF_019393635.1 of Dromiciops gliroides. Classification (NCBI taxonomy): domain Eukaryota; kingdom Metazoa; phylum Chordata; class Mammalia; order Microbiotheria; family Microbiotheriidae; genus Dromiciops; species Dromiciops gliroides. The sequence continues at coordinate 58,152,896 of NC_057861.1, read as the reverse complement.
AGTGCCTTATTCATATTAGGAACATAAATGTTTAATGAATTGAATGTCACTTTGATGGAATTACCAGTATTGACCATTGCGGGAGGTGGGGAGGGGACCTGATAGACCACTGACTTGATTTATAATCATGGTTATCACTTTTTAAAAAAATGAATATAGGGGGTAGCTAGGTGGTGCAGTGGATAAAGCACCGGCCCTGGATTCAGGAGGACCTGAGTTCAAATCTAGCCTTAGACATTTGACACGTTCTAGCTGTGTGACCCTGGGCAAGTCATTTAACCCTCACTGCCCCGCAAAAAATAAATAAATATTTTTTTTTAAATGAGTATATGGGGAATTTAAAAAAACACTAGTTTGTTTCAGGCTTGACTAAAATTCTCAAATATATTCTAAAGGAATAAATCCTTGGGTTAAAAATAAAACTTAAATATTACCTAATTCCATAATCTTTCTAATAGATTACTTGCCCTTTGCAAAATTCCTTTAAATTTGCACTGAACACCTCCAGTGATGAGGAACTCATTCTCATATGGTGCAGCTATTCTATCTTTTAGTATCTCTGTTAGGAAGGTTTTGCTACGTTAAGTTTAAATTCTCTTATAACTCATCCTATAACTTCAGCACACTGGTTCTAATTCTCATTCTTTCTCTTCAGAATCAGGTCCAGATTTGTCATGCAAGTCCATCCATGATCTGGCACCAACTTACCTCTACTCTGGGTTCCCTCTCACTGCTCTCCTATACCAACTGGCTACTCTACTCGAACTAGCCTCCTTGCAGATTCCCATTCCCAAACCTCCTTCAGCCTAAACTCCCTTCCCATGAATCTTCCTTGTCCTTCAAGGTATAGGTCAAGTATTACCTTCTCTACAAAAGCTTCCTGGACCCTTACCCCTGTCCACAGTAATCTTTTCCTCCTCAGAAAGTCAAAGGCAGGAGCAGCTAAGTGGTAGAGGGGATAAAACACCAGCCCTGGATTCAGGAGGACCTGAGTTCAAATCTGGCCTCAGGCACTTGACACTTACTAGCTGTGTGACCTTGGGCAAGTCACTTAACCCTCAATGCCCCACCAAAAAAAAATTTTTTCTTAAAAGAGAAAGAAAGTCAAAGGCACTTATTATGTATACCACTCAGTGACAGGTACCTACCTATTACTTTGTACTAATCATTATCTTTTCATCAACTAAGTTTCAGCTTAAAGCATTTAGGGGGGTTTATAATCATAGTAATAGCTCACATGTTATACTGCTTTGTGGTTCACAACATGCTTTCTTGAAAACTTGAAACAACATGAAAAAGGTAGGATGCATTATTATAATTACATATAAATTTCTTACAATTATCATTCCTCTTTTATAGATTTTGATTCATCAGATACGTTTTCATTGTCTCCCATGGGCCAGGCTCACCAATAAAGTTCTCATAGTACTTTGAGTTAACCCTCCATGACTGAAGGTTATGATCACAGAATAGAATCAAGCTGCAGGTGTGGACCTGGTGACAGAGTGTGTGTCTGTTGTCTGAGGTCCTGCCAAGCTAAGGTCAGAAAGGTTCATTACCACAATATTGGCATGGAGAATTAATTTTTTTTCTGACTCAGCAACTCACAGAACTATCTCCCAAGGCATTAAAGGGCTATGATCTGCATTGCTGGAGGGAACAGATACACCAATGAAATCGGGGGGTCTCTAGAGTGTTGAAGTACGAGAATTGGTACTGACGATGCAAAGATGTAAAATGACCAAGTCTATATCTTCAAGGAGTTTAAAATCTAATAAGAAACGGAGACTTAGAAATGACACGTTCTCTCATGTTTGCCTTTTCTCGTCCCTCACTGTCTCCAAACCATTCCAAGCTCTAGCACATGTTGTCCCCTGACTCAAATGCCCACCTTATCCCCTCCTGCTTCTTCACAGCTGTGAGAACTGGCATTCACGGATCCTCGATAGCTGGAAACGCCAGCAAGCAGAACAGGGGAAAGAAAGGATATGCCAGTGAGAGGCCCAAACATGCTCTGATAGCCAATTACAATTTGGAAAGCTATTTATTCACACTTTAAATTACTTTAGCATTTCAAGAATCCATGATTTCACTGATGTGGGCATTTCCTTCACCTAAAGCAAGCCCTCCAAAATTCCTCACTTGGTGCCAGCCTTCTGATGATGAGCATCCCTAAAAACAGGGCAGTCATCCAGGCCCATAGCTGAAGCTTTTCCATCTTAGTGGAACCTACCAATGTTTGCATTTCATGGGCATAGCCTTTGAAAACTCAGAATTCTCTTTATACCACGGTGAAGCATCTGGGGAAGACCTGAGTGGAAGTAACAAGTTCTTCCATTTAGCCGTAACACCTTTTTAGAACTTAAGCTGGAGTTGCCAATTATCCCAAGAGGCAGTGACTTGTTTTAGAATTAAACATTTTTGTTTTCTTGTCTCCACTGTAAATTACAGCTTTCCCAGCAACCTATGTCCCTCTCTTCTAATTATAAAACTATGTGCTATTTTGTAAATACGGCAGGGGTCTGCTGTATCTGCAAATGTGGCTTAGAACATAATTCTGGATCATTTAGTTTCTGAAATGGAATCTTTGGTGCTTGCCAAAATGAATCCTTGTCAGTCCTATGCAGCAGGTGTTGGAATTACACCAGGATCCTGCAAACCACATCTGGGAACATTTAAGAGTTTAAAGAAAGTTCTGTAAAAACTGCTTATACAGTATATAAAAACTATTCATCAGTCAAATCCATGAGCCATATTCAGCTATCCCTTGCATGCCACAGAGTTGAGTGGGTTTTTTTTTAAATGTCATTTACAAAAATAGGAACCCAACTCCACAAAATCCCAGGAATTTCAGGCACTTTCTAGCAATCTATTTTGTTCAGATATGTGACAGTAGGCACTTAATAAATGCTTGTTGATTGATTAACATGATTTTTATTTTATTTTTTTTTTGTGGGGCAATGAGGGTTAAGTGACTTGCCCAGGGTCACACAACTAGTAAGTGTCAAGTGTCTGAGGCTGGATTTGAACTCAGGTCCTCCTGAATCCTGGGCTGGTGCTTTATTCACTGTGCCACCTAGCTGCCCCTGATTGATTAACACGAATATGTGGAATGGTGATAATAAGAGGAAGGTATTTCTCTTCTAAAGTAAGAGATTTAATGATAATAGCTGACATTTATGGAGAGTTTTTTCATCATAATATATTTTACATATAATATTCCAACAATTATTTTATCCTCACAGTCATCCTATGAAGGGAAAGGGTGAAAATTATTATACCCATTTTTCTTATGAGAAAATTGTAGACTTAGTCATAGAATTACTTCAATGTCATGAAAATAAATACAACATTATATGAGAATGCCAAAGTATAGTTTGGGTTCAGAGAAAAGAGGGATCACTTCTGCTTCTGGGGATCAAAGAATGCTTCATGAAGTGGGGTCACCCATTTGATCTGGACCTTGAAGGATAAGTAAGATGATAACTGGTGGATAGCGGAAGGAGGGCAATCCAGGTCTAGGGAATAACATGAACAAGTAATAGAGGCAGGAAAGTGAGGGAGATATTTGGGGAATGATGAGCAATCTGGTTGTGCTGGAAAGTGAAAGGGAATAGAAGGCTAGAAATGTAAGAAGACCTTGCATTTCAAATGGCCTCAAATGTCAAACTCGAGCTAGGGGATGCAGTGGATGGAGCACTAGCCCCAGAAATGGGAAGACCCAAGATCCATTCGGGCCTCAGGCACTTATTAGCTATATAACCTTGAGCAAGTCATTTGGCCTCTGTTTGCCTGGATTTGTTGTTTTTTTAATCTGTAAAAAGGGAGTTATTATAATTGCAACCACCATTCAATGTTGTTGTGAGTATTACACAAAATAATATTTGTAAGTTGCTTAGCACAGTGCTTGGCACAAAATAGGCACTATATAAATGTTAACTAATATAATTATTATTAATATTTCATTCAATAGGTAAAAGGATGACATTGCTTAAAATTATTTCTTGCTAACTTAATCTAAAAATATACAAACAGAGGGGTGGCTAGGTGGTGCAGTGGATAAAGCACCAGCCCTTGATTCAGGAGTACCTGAGTTCAAATCCGGCCTCAGACACTTGACACTTACTAGCTGTGTGACCCTGGGCAAGTCACTTAACCCCCATTGCCCCGCCCAAAAAAAACAACAACATATAAACAAAAACGAGAAGGAAAAATACCTGTATAATAAGAAAATGATCACATTAAAAACATTTTCAGACATGGTCTAGATCTGTGATTTGATCAGTTTAAAAAATTTTCAGTGTGAAAACTTTTACAGTCACTATAGGTGGGCATCTCATCTATAACTTACATTCATACAAAATTGTCTAGGGCACAAAGAAGTTAAATTACTTATGCATGGTCATGTAACTGGATGTGTCTATGGATAGGAGCATTTGGAAGGCAATTACAGAAGTATCAGCAAGAAGTAACTATGGGGGGGGGGCACCTAGGTGGCGCAGTGGATAGAGCGCCAGCCCTGGAGTCAGTAGTACCTGAGTTCAAATCCGGCCTCAGACACTTAACACTTACTAGCTGTGTGACCCTGGGCAAGTCACTTAACCCCAATTGCCTCACTAAAAAACAAAAAACAAAAAAAAAGAAGTAATGATGGGCTGAAATAAAGAGATAGTCAAGTGATTGGGAAGAAGATAATGCTACCAACAGAGGCAATGAAGGTGGAATCAACAAGATCTAGCAAATGATTGGATACAGGAAGGTGCAAGAGTCAAAGGTGATTCCAGAGTTATGGTGCCTGGGTGATCAGATCATAGATCATAGATTTAGAGTTGGAAGGAACCTTAGGAGTCATCTTACAAATGAGGAAAGTGAGGTTACATGACTTATCCAAAGTTCCATAGGTAATAAGTAGAAGGGTCAGAGAAGTCTAGAGACTGGAGAGGTGTTGGAAATGAAGACCATGAGTTGTTTTAGAGATGCTGAATTTGAGATACCTAAAGGGCATCCGGGAGATGTCTAACAGGAAGTTGGTTTTATGCACATGCACGCGCACACACACACACACACACACACACACACGCACGCACGCACATGGGTTCAGAAGGATAATTAAAACTAGATAGGGGCAGCTAGGTGGCGAAGTGGATAGAGCACCGGCCCTGGAATCAGGAGGACCTGAGTTCAAATTTGGCCTCAGACACTTGACATTTACTAGCTGTGTGACCCTGGGCAAGTCACTTAACCCCAATTGCCTCACCAAAAAAAGAAAGAAAGAAAAAAAAGACTAGATAGATAGAATTTGGAGTCATTTCCATAGAGATAATAATTGAATCTACAGAACTCTTGAAATCCACAAGCAAGAGAATACAGAGAAAGAAGAGATGAAGGAAGACCCAGGACAAAGCACTAGCACAAGCAAAAGTATCAGGAGATAAATCCAGGAAAAGAGATTGAGGAGTTCCCAGACAGGGAGGAGGAAAGCCACCAGAGAGCAGTATCTCTGAAAGCCAAGAAAAGAGTGAATGGAGAGTAAGAGGGACTCATCAGCAGTGTCAAAAGCTACGGAAAGGACAAGAATCATGCCTTTGGATGACATCATTTATATGTTAATAGATTGTTAGTAACCTTGGAGATGTTGATAAACTTGGAGAAAGTAGTTTCCATAATAAAAGTAATAGTTCAATTTAGCAAGCCTTTATGAAGCACCTAACAGCTAGGCTCTGTGTTAAGTGGGTTACAAAGACAAAAACAAAACCATCCCTGTCCTCAAGGAGCTTTCATTCTATTGGTTGGAAACAACATGCACATGGAATCGATACCAAATAATTTCTGGGAGGAGAGCTCTACAAACTGGGGAAATCTGAAGGAAGTGACGGATTCTGGGAGTCAGAAGTAAGGAGGGAAGACTGCAGGCATGGGGAGGGAGATGGAATGTCTTTTACAAGGAGTCCAGGGGAGCAACTGGGTGATGCAGTGGGTAAAGCACCAGCCCTGGATTCAGGAGGACCTGAGTTCAAATCCAGCCTCAGACACCTGACACTGGCTGTGTGACCCTGGGCAAGTCACTTAACGCCTCATTGCCTCGCAAAGAAAAAAAAAGAAAGAAAGAAAAGAAAAAGAAAAAAAGTCCAAAAGCTGGCTAATTTGGCTGGGATGTAGAAAGCACTGTGAGTACCTGTAATAAACCCAGAAAGGTAGAGCCTGTTGGAAGGGAAATGAAAGGCCAAAGAGAGAGGCTTCTTTTTTATCCTAGAGACAAAAAGGAAGCCACTTGAGTTCTTGAACAGGGGAACAGCACTTGGAACTGTACTTTCGGGATAAGCATTTGTCAGCTGTATGGAATGTGGGTTAGAGATGGGAGACCCTACAGCTGTAAAGAATTAATTGTTATTTGAGGTTTACAGCCAAGAAGATAAGGAGCTACTGCAGTAGTCCAGGTGAGAAGTTCAGACTTTCAGGTTTGCAAACATCATCTTATTTGGGCCTCACAATAATGCATGAGATAGGCATTAATCACAGCTATGATCATTACCTTTTTACAGATAACTGGGGCTCAGAGAGGTTAAGTGATTTGTCCATGATCACACAGCCAATATCAGAGATGGGATTTAGAAGTCAAGTTTTCCTGACTCTAGGACCAGCACTATGTCACTATGCAGTTCTAACTCTCTATGGAATAGTAGAGTCCAAAGCCAGGTTGCAAGAGAATTTAGAAGTATTTGAGTGATAAGGAAGTAGAGGCAGTGAGTGTTGATCATTCTTTCCAGGAGGGGAGAAATAAGATAACACATTGAGAAGATATTAAGGTCAAGTTGAGGGTTTTTTGTTTTTTGTTTTTTTGCAGGGCAATGAGGGTTAAGTGACTTGCCCAGGGTCACATAACTAGTGTTGTGTCTGAGGCCAAATTTGAACTCAGATCCTCCTGAATCCAGGGCTGGTGCTTTATCCACTGTGCCACCTAGCTGCCCCCAAGTTGAGGTTTTTAACAAAGAAAAAGGCGTGGGGAGGAAAGCTAGAAGGGGAGGAAGGAGAGAGTAAATTGGTCACTGAGATGAGTTCCCAGAGGAAACAAGAGGGGAAGGGATTGAGGGGACAAATAAAGGTTTTGGCCTTGATAAGGATAACCTTCTCCTCAGAGAGTGGAGTAAAGAAGGAGATAGGGGATAAATATATAAGAGGGGGGCAGCTACCTGGCACAGTGGATAGAGCACCGACCCTGGAGTCAGGAGGACCTGAGTTCAAATCCAGCCTCAGATACTTAACACTTACTAGCTGTGTGACCCTGGGCAAGTCACTTAACCCCAATTGCCTCACCAAAAAAAAAAAATAAATATATATATATATATATATAAGGGTTTTGACGTATGGCATGGAAAAGATGACGGGCAGCTAGGTGGCGCAGTAGATCGAGCACTGGCCCTGAAGTCAGGAGGACTCATCTTCTTGGGTTCTAATGTGGCCTCAGACACTAACTAGCTGTGTGACTCTGGGCAAGTCATTTAACCCTGTTTGCCTCAGTTTCCTCATCTGTAAAATGAGCTGGAAAAGGAAATGTCAAATCACTCTAGCATCTTTGCCAAGAAAGCCCCAAAAGGGGTTAGAAAGAATTGGACCTAACTGAATTAAATGCAGAAAAACAAGATGGGAAAGATAGAGGCTCCCAACATTCCCTTCCATCTTGGGAAGGAGCTGCAGAGTTGGCACTATGTAGGAGTTCAGTCTGGCCACTGGAGACCTTTCTTATTTTCAGTTATTTACCGATCCGGATACCCAGCTGGTAACCCACCCCTAGCTCACTGCAGTTTGGAGGAGGAACATCCATACCAACCTAGCTCTCTGTCATTGTAGGACACTGGATTTAGAATCAGGAAGGTCTGGTCTGGAACCCTGATAATAATACTAATTAGCTATATAGTCATGGGGAAGTCACCTTCTCATTATTCCAGTTTTCCTCATCTGTCACTACTTCACGTGAACAGCTAGGTGGCGCAGTGAGTGCTGAGCCTGGATCAGGAAAGCTGATCAAATCCGTTTTCAAATATTTACCGAGCTGTGTGAGCCTGGACAAGTCATTTAACCCTTTTGCTTCAATTTCCTCATCTGCAAAATGCGCTGGAGAAGAATACGACTGAGAAGCGACTAAATACTGAACAACTATGTTGTTTTGAGGTTCAAATAAGAATGTAAATAAGGGACTTTGTAAACTTGAAAGTGCTATATAAATGTGAGTTATTATTAGGAAGGATAGTAGGGAATACTGGATAGAGGGTTGGTTTGGGGATCAGGAAGACCTGGGTTCAAGTGCCACCTCTAACACATATTGGCTTTGTGATCTTGGGCAGGTCACATAACCTCTCAGCACCCCCAGACTACTATCTAAGACTATATCAATTACAGAATAGTTGTGATCTGAATTAATAGAAGGTGTTCCAAAACCTGATAAAATAACAAATCCAGAAACCCTACTCCTCTCCAAATATTATGAGTATATGGTATTCCTAAAGTCATCTTGTGGATAGATTCACATCTCCCAACCTTAGCCATATCTAATCCCTTCCTTCATTTCCCTCCCTCTATCATTAATACACTCATTATCAGCTTTTCATTGCATATACTTTTTTCTTTTTCTTTTTTTTTCTGCAGAGCAATGAGGGTTAAGTGACTCGCCCAGGGTCACACAGCCAAGTAAGTGTCAATTGTCTGAGACCATATTTGTACTCAGGTCCTGCTGATTCCAGGGCTGGTGTTTTATCCACTGTGCCACCTAGCTGCCCCCATTTCATATACTTTCAATCTTCTTACACTCACAAAAAACTAGCTTTTTCCATAACCCATAGAACTTGCAGTCAGAAAGACCTGAATTCAAATACTGCCAAAGATACCTACTAACTGAGCAAGTCACTTCTCTGTGCCTCAGTTTCCTCATGAGGGAATTAGTGGACTCGAATGTCCCTTCTGCTTCTCTATCTGTGATCCTCTGCTCCCTGGCCACTCTCTTCACTTACTGGTACTTGGAGTACATCATTCAGCAACTTCTTAGCATCATCCTGGGCAAATCCTTATTGTTGAAATTGACAGGCTTCTAGTTTATTCTCCCTCTTTTCCTTCTTTTTGTGGTTTAGGAGAATGCTCAACATGAGCAAACGGTGTAACTTTAGTGGCCAAAAAAAAGCTAATACAATCCTGGACTGCATTGAGAAGCCAAGCTTGCAAGAATAAGGAGGTGATAAGCATCTGCACTCATCAGATCTCATCTGGAGTATTATTTAAGGCCTGGCCACCGTAGTTTAGGAAGGACATTTTTAAGCTGGAGAGTATTGTGGGGAGACTAAAAAGGATGGAAGGCCCTTGAATACATGGCGCATGAAGATCAGAAGAGTCAAGGGGAGCATGATGATAGCTGTGTTCAAGTACTTGAAGGGCAGTCCTATGGAGATGAGCTAGACTTGTTCTATTTGACCCCAAAAGTCAGAACTAGGAGCAACGGTGGAGTTTATAAAGAGGCCAATTCCAGCTTTATGTCAGGAACAACTTTTAATAATTAGAGTTATCCCAAAGTGAAATGGAGTGTCTTTGGAATTAATGATGTCTCCTCACTCCCCCCCCCACCCCTGCCCACCAGCCCCTATTTAGATGTTCAAGCAGAGGCTAAATGACCACTTGTTGAATAGGTTGTAGGGAATTTGGGGGGGTGGGGTATGAATTGCATTAGATGACTGACTACAGAGTTCCCCAGTGTTTAATACCATGCCTGGAACACAGTAAGTGGTTATGTTGACTGACAAAATTCTGTGATTCTCAAGGAATTCAGTACATGGTTCCTGGCCTTCCTTTTTACTCCAATCCATGTGCTCATATTTGGGGTATCAATATATACATCGATATCCCTTCAATATCGATATCCCTGGCATCTTCCTACATCAGCCTCCTATACATTCACTGCATCTTCGCCACCCATAGGTATAATCATCTTAGGTATGTATCATAAACACCCAAAACTGTACTTCTTCCATGATTTTGAACTCCAAAATTTCCTTCTCTGACCAGAGTCTCTTTGTTCTTTCATCTCTTCCTCAGCCTCACCCCTCCTGTTGTCTTCATTATAACCTCTTTCTATTTCATCCATCCCTCTCTCTTCTCCCAGTCCATCACCTCTGATCTGACCTTACTTTCTTTTATTTTATTTTTTTGGCGGGGAGACAATTGGGGGTAAGCCCAGGGTCACACAGCTAGTAAGTGTCAAATGTCTGAGGCTGGATTTGAACTCAGGTCCTCCTGAATCCAGGGCCAGTGCTTTATCCACTGGGCAACCTAGCTGCCCCTGACCTTACTTTCTTCCATAGTCTTGAATCTGTAGTTAAGGAACTCTATAACTCTCCTCTACCCTCACATTCTTTCCCTACCAGTCCTATTGGTGCTCATACCTTGTCAAACCCCAACCCAGAGTTCTTCCATCTATTATCTCTACTCTCACTACTGAATACTGCCATAGTAAATTATGGAGTTATGTGTCCTATGTCTAATACAAATTCATTTTCATATTCCAACTGGGTCCTCACTTTGTATCATCATCTTTTTGTTCATTCTTGGTTGATTTTACTGCTTTTCAGTCGAGTCTGATGTCTAAGATCTTTTCAGTACTAGGCCAGGCCTTCGTTTCAGATTCTGGCCCCTTCACAGCTATGTCTCACTGTGTAACTCCACCATTCCTTTTCAGTAGCATTTCGAGTAGAGGGTTGATGAGGACAGAGTTTTAGTCTAGGAAGATGATGCTAGCGTCCTCTATGCAGGATAGATTCAAAGAAAGAATGGACATAGGAGCAAAAATAACAGCAAAAACAGCTCATAAGAATAGTTCACATTTTTATAGTATTTTTCAGTCTCTAAAGCCTAGTCCTCACAGCTATCCTATTAGGAGGTAATGAGGAGCTAAAAGAAGGTGATAGCAGTAGGTTGTCAACAGATAAACGCCCTTGGGTAGGTACTTAAAACACTGTCTCTGCTGGATCTTCATCTAGGTCATAACCATTGACCAGTCCCAAGGACTCTGTCCTGGTCCTCTTCATTTTTCCCCTCCATTTTACTTGGTGAACTCATTAGCTCCCATGGATTCAATTATGTCTATGCTGATTATTCCCAAATCTACTTTATCTAATTCTAACCTCTCTTCTGGTCTCCAGTCTGGCATCTCCAACTGACTGCCCCATAGACCTCTTAAACCCATGTCTAAAACTGAACTCATTATTACTTTTGTCCCAACCCTGCCCTCTTCCCAACTTCCCTACTACTATCGAAAGCATTATTCTCCTCCAGGTTGCCCTGACTCAGAACCTAGGTACCATCTTCAATTCCTCACTCTCACCCCACCCTCACATTCAGTCCTGTCAATTCTACCTTCACAACATCTCTCATACATGACCCCTTTTGGGGGGGGGGGAGAGATGGGGCAATGAGAGTTATGTGACTTGCCCAGGGTCACACAGCTAGTAAGTGTCAAGTCTCTGAGGCTGCATTTGAACTCAGGTCCTCCTGAATTCAGGGTGGTGCTTTATTCACTGCGCCACCTAGCTGCCCCCCAATGACCCCTTATCTTCTCTGACACTGCCACCATCACAGTGCAAGTGCTCATTGTCTCATACCTGAACTATTGCAGTAGCCTGTTGGTTGATCTGACAACCACAAGTCTCTCTCCACTCCAGGTCACTCTCCATTCAACTATGTAAGTGATCTTCCTGAAGCTTAGATCTGAACCAGTCATTCCCTTATTCAATAAACTCCAGTGTCTCCCTATCACATCCAGGATCAAATATAAAATTCTGCTTGGTGGTCATAACCCTTCTTTTTTTTTTTTTTTTGGTGGGGCAATAAGGGTTAAGTGACTTGCCCAGGGTCACACAGCAAGTAATTAATGTTTGCTCTACATAGATTGCTTTTTCCACCTCATTCTGGTTTTGCTTAGTTTTATCACAAGTGATCAGGCTCACTCTCCATCCCTGTGCTGTCCTTCTCTTGCTCAACAGCTCTCTTCTCAACTGGCTGTTCAAGCCAGATCTGTTGATGTCACTGAATCTGACCAGATCTGACTCCCCTGAGCTCTCCACAATCAGGATGAGCCCTGTGCTACCTCATTCCTCATTGACGGAATTGTTTGATAAGATCTGAATAAAACATCTTAATGGATGATGATGTAAGCAGCAGAAAGGTCACGGCTGGGTTCATAACTCCCGAGAGGAATGTTTTGTGCTGACAGAGTCATTTTTTTTTAGTTTGTTAAGCTAGGCAAGCCTGTCGGGGAAGTCACTGAAGAATGTGAAGGATGGAGACATCGTGCTGTCATCTTGATGACAGAATAATCTGATGACAACGTTTTACCGAACCCTGGAATGATGCCCTGTCGCCTGCTGAATAACCCAGATTTCTTAGCCTGGCATTCAAGGTACAGTTGGTCACTTCTCTACATTTTAAAGCACATCTCACATTATGCCCCCAAGCAAACTGGACTGCTTGTCCTGCCTAGATACATCCTACACTTTCACCTTGTTGCCATTCTCTCAGTATAGAATATTTTTCTCTAATGTCTCTGCTGGTTAAAGTCCTACCTATTCTTTTGTTTTGTTTTGTTTTGTTTGTTTGTTTGTTTTGCGGGGCAATGGGGGTTAAGTGACTTGCCCAGGGTCACACAGCTGGTAAGTGTCAAGTGTCAAGTGTCTGAGGTTAGATTTGAACTCAGGTACTCCTGAATCCAGGGCTGGTGCTCTATCCACTGTGCCACCTAGCTGCCCCCTACCTATTCTTTAAGGACCATTCAAAAACTACCTCCTTCACAGAGGGAAGGGTAATAATCTTTTATTAAACATCTATGTTCCAGGTACTGCAAGTCCTTTACAAACATTATCTCATTTGATCCTCACAACAACCCTGGGAGGTAGGTATTATTATTATCCCCATTTTAAAGGTGAGGAAACTGAGGCAGATAGAGGTTAAGTGACTTGCCCAGGGTCACACTTCTAGGGATCCAGATTTGAACTCAGGTCTTCTAGGCCCAGTGCACTATCCTCTGAGCCACTTAGCTCAGAGAACTTTTGTAGAACTTCTGTCTCCTAATTATTTGCAAATTCATCTACTCCTTTACTCCACCTCTACTTACAACACTCATCTGAGGCTCTAAGAAGCTGTAGCCTGAGCAGGGGCCACACTGGTAAAACCTTCTTCGCAGATGGGTGAAACTAGGGTAAGGGTAACTGACAGGACTCAGTGAGTTAGAGGGATGCCTGTGCCAAGCACATGGAGACTTCCCCAGCAGAATGGGAAGATGAGAACCACTTGTTCCAACAGCCATGAAGGCAGCTGAAGCAGGCACTGTGGAGTGCTTACAGCTTGGTTAGACGCAGAAGATGCCATGACCATCCACAGCATTCTTGGCCATTGCCAGTAGTTCTGACTATTGTCTTGTCACTGGACCTTGAAGACTTTAGAAGAGAGAGGCTGATGGCTTTGTATGACTCTGCCTCATTTAAATCCAATTCATGTGCAAGTCAAGACATCACCCCACGGTGTCACCGATCCTCTTTAAAAAATGAAGAATGGGGGCAGCTAGGTGGTGCAGTGGATAGAGCACTGGCCCTGGATTCAGGAGGGCCTGAGTTCAAATCCAGCCTCAGACCCTTGACACTTACTAGCTGTGTGACCCTGGGCAAGTCACCTAACCCCCATTGCCCTGCAAAAAAAAAAAAAAAAGTTAGAATGAACACACAAGGGTGGCTACTTACTGGATCTCATCATCACCCACAAATGTTCCACTTCCTCAAGTAGAAATTGACATTGCTCAGACTATAATCTCCTATTGCTCCATCTCTCACTATACCTCAGCCCTGCTAAGCCTGTTCTTCCCCCTTTTCAAGACTTCCAGTCACTCTCATCCTCAGTACTTTGTCAGGCCATAAGTACTGCTCTAACTTCACTTTCCTCCCTTCCCAATCACATTCTTAAATTCTACACCATGCTCTGCTTTTGGAATGTCTCGCCCCCTTGCACTATCTCTACATCTCTTACCAAACTTTAGTCCTGTTAGGGGCTTGACTGACACTAGCACCCTGTTAATTCAGATTCAAAGTTGGGGCTAAATGAAGCACTCAGAGGTAATTGAACAGGTAACAAAAGGAGTTTACTAGCCCTAAAATAGCAAGGATAGTAGTAGCAATTAGGTCAAGTAGATACTGCCCCACCTTGGATCAGAGAGCCCTTGCCCTTCCTGGGATGGTATTGATTTTTCCCAGATATGGTTACTGGGAGGTCGGACATCTAATGAAGGCAGTCTGCTGCATAATGATGCAGCTGTTGATTAACAGGGTAAAACTCTTGTCCTGAGATGGGAGGGTCCCATTTTGCCAGATGGAGACAGACTGAGGGCCACTTAGGTTAGATGGGTGATCTGGTTGGCCCAAGAAGCCCAGTTAGGCAGGAATAGCTACTTAGTTAGGGGGATGATTGGATTCCATGCCCAGAACAACAAAGTATTACCAGTATCACCAGTCACAATATCCACATTAGATCCTCTCCCCAACCTTGGCTCTTCTTGTAAACAACACAGCTATTTAGCATGTGATGTCTCAAATGAACACTAACATGTCCCACAAACAACTGTATGCTGTGGGAAGCAACACCAAAATTCTTATGGTCCTGATCCCAAGGGGAAGAGTCTTTGATTGTCTTGTGCTCTCCAGGCCCCAAACCACTTGGCCAAACCCATGGTCACCAGCCAAGAGTCAGTGGAGATTAAGATTTTCTCTGCCCCATACCTCAAAGCTCTCTTATTTGCCAGCCATACAGCCTGAAGCTCAGTCCACCAAAAGAACTTTCCAGGACCCTCATTCCCTGGGAAGATTAGCAGCTGTTGAAGTCCAGTTGCATATGCATCTCTTGTAGTCTATGGAGTCACTGGTAAACCAAACAAAAACATCATTTCTCAGGAGCCAGGCTAGCAGAGGAGGAAAAGTTCTAGGAGCTAGACTAGTAGCCTCAGGCTCTGGCATGGTCACCAAATTGTTGGTGAAAGGTACTAACAGGGGGCAGCTGGGTGGCGCAGTGGATAAAGCACCAGCCCTGGATTTAGGAGGACCTGAATTCAAATCTGACCTCAGACACTTGACACTTACTAGCTGTGTGACCCTGGGCAAGTCACTTAACCCTCATTGCCCCCCCCCAAAACCAACCAACAACAACAAAACAAAAAAAAGGGGAAAAGAGAAAGGCACTAACAGTAGAAGGACCCAGGCATGTATGATTTTGAATGTGCAATATCCATTTAGCAAAAGAAACCTTGTTGGTTACTCAATCTTGTAAGAGGGACCATCTTGTATCACCAAACTCATAATAAACAACTTTGGACTTAGGGTGACTGTATGACTCTGTTTGGCAGCAACTAATCCCAGGAAGAGTAAGTAGCCAATTTTTAAACATGGTATAGAGAGTGGCCACTGTGAAAAATCTGTAGCCTAACAGTTGCTTATTTGACCTGGTTTTTATGGAAAGAAACTAATAGGAACTTTTCAGGGTCTTGCAGGATCAGGAGGGCCTAAGGGACGATACTGCTGCATCACCCTGCTTTAGATCTTCCAGGGCTGTAGCCTATTCTGAACTCGACCTGAAAGAGGTGGATTTGAGGGTAATTTGGTTAACGGGGCCCATCAGAATACCCAGGTGAGGAAGGTGGTTCTTTGAAGCCTGAAGGAGCCAATAAGTCTCTGGGCTTCCTTCTTAGTGTATGAAGAAGCTACTGTCAATAGCTTATTCTGGACTGTTGCTGGAATCTTCTGGGGTTCTACCATTCACTGTATTCCCTAGACTTGACTGAGTGGGCTTGGTCATGGACTTTCTTAGCACTGACTTCCTACCTCTTGTCCCACATATGGGCCACAATCTAATCCAGGGCCTCTTGTCATCATGGCCTCATTTGGCCTGGTCAACATTACATCATCAACATAATGATTCACATCAATGTCCTCAGGAAGGAAGGCCCCTTTCAGTTTTCTATCCGCCAAAATGGGCCTGGATGGGGGCAAATTTAGGTAGCTCTGATGAAGAACAGCGAAGCTTTTTTTTTTTTAACAATTTTTAAATATAGTTTTTGATACAAGACAGCTAAATCTTAGAAAAACAGTGAGTTGACCTTTAAGAAACAAAGTTTGGCACAAATCCCAGGTATAATATCACACCTAACTTTTGTTTCGTTTTTTACATTCACATACTTTCCACTCACTGCAACAATTAGCAATTCACCAAAAATAGCTTAATAGTCAGGTAGAGTTTGGAGAAAAACAGACTTGAAAACACTTACCTCTCTTAAAGAGGTGAAAATAATCAATGATTCTTATAGTTTTCTTCACTTGCAAGATATTTAAACTCTTAAAAAAGTAGTTTGTTTCCTCAAAGCATGTGCCATCTTTAAAAAAATCAGCAATGGGGGCAGCTAGGTGGCAGAGTGGATAAAGCACCAGCCCTGTATTCAGGAGCACCTGAGTTCAAATTGGAGCTCAGACACATTTACTAGCTGTGTGACCCTGGGCAAGTCACTTAACCCTCATTGCCCTGCCAAAAAAAAAAAATCAGCAATGCATATGTGCACTCAAAAAAATGCAGCCCCACTTTCTCTTGAAAAATTTTTGCATAAAAATTCAAGACTTTCTGCAAAATGGTTCCCCTTATGTCATTCCAAGACCTCAAACCAGAAATAAGCATTCAGTGCAATTCTACTGCTTCTCATTACTGTAGGAAACACAGAGCAGAAGATGCCTCTGACAACTGTCTCCTGAAGGTTCAAGCAATAGCTTCTCTCTGCTTTATTTAAGATATTCCTTTTTTGACCTGTTTCAGTAAAGTACAAACAGAATCCAGTAAAATATAAGGATTAGGGAATGTGAGAGTTGGAATAACGCCCCCTGCTGGGAGGAACATTTTGTGAGCTCTGGCCTGAGGACAAGCCATATGGCCTTGGTGTCAGGAAGTGACATTTGCTCATGGGTACTGTTGATCAAAGCTACCAGTCAATTAGCTTGGAGCTGTGTGTGTGTGTGTGTGTGTGTGTGTGTGTGTGTGTGTGTGTGTGTGTGTGGACGGCCCTGTTTCCGTTTTCTCGGGAGGCTTCTGGGATGAAGAAGGGGTGAGGCTCTTTCTTTTTTGCTGGGACCTCATGTGGAGTGGAGCCTAGACGCTGGCTCCCTTAGATAAATAGATGAAGGCATCTTGGCCTCTTTCTCTCTCCTCACCAAATTCTTATGCTCCTTAATAAATGCTTGAAAGTCTAAACTCTTGCTAAAGCTTCTAATTTATTGGCTACCACTCATTAGATTTTTAGACAGTCTAGCTGGAATTTTAACCACCTTACATATAGCAACTTTACAGAAAGGGGGGAGGATTTAATTTCTACCCCGTGCCATATACTTTTTTTTAAAGGTTAGACCAAAAAAATTCAGATTTTATCAATTTGCGCTTTTAAAATTTCCTTTTTATTTCTGAAAGCAGCTCCAAATGAAAATCAAAAGCAGTTCCTGATAGACCAGAGCAGAGGCCAGGTGAATGGAAAACCTGCCTCTCCTTAAAATCATAGCATATGGAACCCCCTGAAGCTTGGAACAGTGCATCCTGGAAGCAAAGGCCCACCTTAAGAAGGAGTTAAAAGTCAAGAAATAGGCTGGCAAAATGAGCAAATAGAAAAAGATGCTGACCATAGAAAGTTTCTTTGGCAACAAGAAAGATCAAAATACACCCTCAGAAGAAGATAACAAAGTCAAAGCTCCTATATCCAAAGCTTCCAAGAAAAATACGAATTGATCTCAAGCCACAGAAGTACTCAAAAAGGACTTTGAAGATAAAGTAAGAGGGGTAGAGAAAAAAATGTAAAGAGAAATGAGAGTGATGCAGGAAAGTCATGAAAAAAGTCCACAGCTTGAAAAGCCAAATGGAA
Organism: Dromiciops gliroides; assembly: GCF_019393635.1. Taxonomy (NCBI): domain Eukaryota; kingdom Metazoa; phylum Chordata; class Mammalia; order Microbiotheria; family Microbiotheriidae; genus Dromiciops; species Dromiciops gliroides. Next base: position 58,134,934 of record NC_057861.1, on the reverse strand, counting down.
AAGTTCTCTGAGGAAAATAATTGCTTAAGAATTAGGATAGAACAGATGGAAGCTAATGACTTTATGAGAAATAAAGACACAATAAAGCAAATCCAAATGAATGAAAAAATAGGGGGCAGCTAGGTGGCACCGTGGATAGAGTACCAGTCCTGGATTCAGGAGCACCTGAGCTCAAATCCAGCCTCAGCCACTTGACACTTACTATCTGTGTGACCCTGAGCAAGTCGCTTAACCCCTATTGCTTCACACACAAAAAAAAGAAAGAAAGAAAGAAAGAAAAAATAGAGGGCAATGTGAAATATCTCCTTGGAAAAACAGCTGACCTAGAAAATAGATCCAGGAGAGATAATTTGGAAATTATTGGAATACCTGGAAACCATGATCAATAAAAGAGCTTAGACATCATCTTCCAAGAGATTGTCAGGGAAAATTTCTCTGATATTCTAGAATCAGAAGGTTAAATAGAAATTGAAAGAATCCACCAATCACCTCCTGAAAGAGATCCCAAAATGAAAACTTCCAGGAATACTATAATCAAATTCCAGAGCTCCCAGGCCAAGAAGAAAATATTGCAAGTAGTCAGAAAGAAAAAAACACAAGTTCTAGCAGTTTCTACATTAAAGGATCAGAGGGTGTGGAATATAATATTACAGAGGCCAAAGGAATTAGGATTACAACCAAGAATCACCTACACAGCAAAACTGAGCATAATCTTTCAGGGGAAAAAATGGGACTTTAATGAAAGAGATGACTTTCAGGCATTTGTGATGAAAAGACCTGAACTGAATAGAAAATTTGGCTTTCAAATACAAGACCCTAGAGAAGCATTAAAAGGTAAGCAGGTGGGGCAGCTAGATGGCGCAGTGGTTAAAGCACTGGCCCTGGATTCAGGAGGACCTGAGTTCAAATCCGGCCTCAGACACTTGACATTTACTAGCTGTGTGACCGTGGGCAAGTCACTTAACCCCCATTGCCTAAAAAAAAAAAAAAAAAAAAAAAAAGGTAAGCAGGAAAAAGAAATCATGAGGGAGGTTAAAAGATTAAACAGTTTACATTCCTACATGGGAAGATGATACTTCTAACTCATAAGAACTTTCTTAGTATTATGGCAGCTGAAAGGAATAAATTTAGACAGAGGGCATAGGTGGGAATCAATTCTGAAGGAATGATATCTGTAAAGCATTTATTTTTTGTTTATTGGTTTTTGTTTTTGTGGGGCAGTCAGGATGGGGTGGCATGGCCAGGATTGAGCAGTTGGTGAGTGTCTTGTGTCTGAGACCGTATTTGGGTTCAGGTCCTCCAGGGTCCAGGGCAGGTGCTTTGTCCACTGTGTCACCTAGCTGCTCCATGATGACAGCTTTAAAATAAAATTAAGGGGCGAGAGGAATACACTTGAAGAAAGGGAAAGGGAGAGGTGAAATGGGGTAAAATATCTCACATAAAAGAAGCAAGAAAAAGCTTATAGAGTGGAGAGGAAGCCTCCCTCCCTTCCAACCCCTCCCTAAGTATTCAAGCAATTCAATATAAGTTATATATGTGTAGTCATGCAAAACGTCTCCACATTAGTCATTAGTCATTAGTTCCATTAAGAAGCACCTGCTATTGGGAGCAGCTAGGTGGCACAGTAGATAAAACACCAGCCCTGGATTCAGGAGGACCTGAGTTCAAATCCGGCCTCAGACCTTGACGCATTAACTGTGTGACCCTGGGAAAGTCACTTGTGAAAGAAAACAGACAACTTTAGAAAAAGGAACTAACGAAAAAGAATTATACTTCAATCTGTATTCAGATAACATCAGTTCTTTCTCTGTATATGGATTACATTTTTCCTAAGTCCTTCTGATAGCATCCTGCTCATCATTTCTTTCATAGTTACTATTGCTAACTGTATTACCCTCCATCCTATTCCCTCTCCTTGATATTTACTCTGTTTTCTATCTTCTTTCGCCCTATCCCTCCTCCAAAGTGTTTTGCTTTTTACTGCCCCCTCTCCCAATCCCACTTGAGTGTGTATGTTATTCCCTCTTTCAGCCAATTCTGATGAGAGTAAGACTCACTCACTCCCCCACTCCTTCCCCATTTTCCCCTCCACTCCATAAGCTTTTTATTGTTTCTTTTATGTGAGCTACTTTACCCCATTCCATCTCTCCCTTTCCCTTTCTTCCAGTGCATTCCTCTCACCCCTTTATTTTATTTTATTTTATTTTTTTGGAGACAATTGGGGTTAAGTGATTTGTACAGGGTCACACAGCTAGTAAGTGTCAAGTGTCTGAGGCCGCCTTTGAACTCAGGTCCTCCTGAATCCAGGGCCAGTGCTCTATCCACTGCACCACCAGCTGCCCATCCCTTAATTTTATTTTAAAGATGTCATCATGGGGCAGCTAGGTAACACAGTGGACAAAGCACCAGCCCTGGACCCAGGAGGCCCTGAGCCCAAATCCAGCCCCAGACATAAGTGGCAGGCCATTTCCTTGGGGAACTTCATGCCCTCCCTTGTAGATCTGTTTGGGGGAGCTTGCTGCAATAGGGATTCAGCTTTATGGACCCAGGCACAAATAACTCCATATCTCAGCCAACTAAATAGGCACATAAGGCCATCTTATTGAGAAACTCTAATTGATTAAGGATTCTGTAACAATAAGTCCCTAGCTCCTCAAACCTTTGTTATTCAGCTGTAGAAAGTGTTTCAGTATTGGCTCCATTATACTTTCCTCAGAAGACATTGCTCCAATGATTTAGCAAGTTTCAATTTGAACTTTTCATATAGCTGCTCAGTTCCTTATTGATGAAGGCCCATCCCCCACCTTGCTCCCTCAGTGGAGAAAATCACCATCTCCCAAGAGCAGTCATTCAATTTGGGTCTCCCTTTTTTGGTGTGCTTTTTAACCATTGGTGGGAGTTCTGAAATCTCTTATTAATGTCCACTTTCATCCTGTTTCATGGCTCTAATCTCAGCAGGATGTCACAGAACTAGAACTTCTGGATTAGAGATAATAAAGTAGGTTCCAGTCTATGATTTGATAGTCTATGACTTGACACCCTGAACAGAAGAGATCCCTTCATTGCATGGTCACACCTCCATTAGCTTCCTCTCTGCCTCCCCGGCCTGGTCCCTAAGAGCTGAATGCTCTGATCCAGTTCCTGGTCAGCCTTATCATGCCACATGTTAGGAGTGGGCCTGAAGCCAGCACCCTGTTACTTCAGGTTCACTTATGGGATAAAACTAGGCATTCATAAATCATTGAAAAGCTTACAAAAGGAGGCTTGCATAGCCCAAACAATGATGATATGCAAAGAGGATACAGGGTCACTTCGCTTCTCTAGCCATGGTCTCAGTCATCCCCAAAGAGAAACATGTCTGTTCATCAGGTCGGGGGTACTGACTGGCACAGTCTTTGGGCATCCATCAAGTCACAAGGGCCATGATTCCATCTGAATGGGATTCTTTTATGAACTTAGGTAACTGGGACACTGTATCAAGAGAGGCAGGGGCCAATCAGGGCTTCTTTCTTTTTTTAAACAATGGTGAGACTTCCCCAGTTTCCTCCTTACTTCCCCTCTCCTTCTACTGACTCACAAATTTGATCTCTGTGGGATGCAGCAGAACCTCTGTGTTGAAGCCCATAGAGTAGGGCACTATCTGTGGCCTGGCAGTCCCCACCCTGATCAGGAGAGAGCCTTTCACTTCTCACTAGCTCTAGTGGCTGCCAAGGCTTAAAAGTCAAGAACTTTGTCTCTAGATGCTGAACGTGCTGGGCCGGTTTACTCAGCCTTAGTATGCTGGAAGTTGAACTTTTGTGGGATGGTCATTAACAACCAGGGAATGCTGTGCTTGTTTCTTTCTTAACCCTCCCTAGAAGACTCAGCATCCATTGGGCAAAGGGACTAAGCATTTATATAGTGCTTACTATGTGCCAGGCACTGTGCTAAGCACATTTTAAAAACAAATATTATCTCATTTGATCTGAGCTTGCTCACTAACATTGAGCTAATAGTACTCCATGCAAGCAGGAGCCTACTTAATGTTCTATTGAGAGAATTTAGCAATATCATATTTCTTTGCCTTCTCAGTGGGTAGGAAAGGGGGTGGAGAGAAGAAAATTTAAAATAGAAAAACAAAACAAAACAAAAGAGAGACAGAGAAAGAACTCACACCAAGAGAAAGACCTTTGCCCTGAGTGTTCCCATATAACTCCTATCACTCTACACTCTGGATCTGTAATGCTCTTCACCTGCTGCAATCACAATGTGAGCCATAGAAGCCATCTCATCTCAATTATCACTACACCAAATGTTGGTGCGGCAGGAATGACACTGTTAACTTCTTAACTCAGGTTCAATGTTGAGACAAAAATGAGGCACTCGAATATTAAGCTGTTAACAAAAAGTTTAGTTAGTCCTAACATACCAAAGATATACTGTTGCATTTAGTTCAAGTTTCCATATGGAAACACATTTGTTCAGCAAGACAGGGTGTGATAACTCATATGGTCTTTGGATATTCACCAAATAGGAGGGGCAGAGACAAGTGGGAGAGGCCCTCTATGCCCCTAAGTAACCAGGAAGCTATATCAACACAGCCACAGTTAACCAGGAAGCTTTGTCAAGGGAGGCACACTTGAGCCATATGGGCCCTGGCTTTGTTTTCTTTTAAGGTCTACCTATGCTGCAGGCTCGAAGGGCAAAGAGAGAAGAGAACCCTGAAATGTAGATATTGGGTCCATTCACATGTGGATTACTCCTGTCATACAACTTCCTCCTATTCATGTGCTCTCACCAGAGCTAAAGGAATACAACTAAGAGGCTTCCATATAAAGTTAAACTAAAAACAAAAACAAAAACCAAACAAACAAACAAACAAAACTAGTATTCTTCCACCTAGATATAGGAAAAACTGAGACAAAATGTAGTTATATGGAAAAATCTCCCTATGCCTCAGGTTCCTCATTTAAACTTGGAGGGAAAGGAGTTTAGATTCAAAGGCTCCTTCTAACTCCAAAGTTCCATTAAGAAGCACCTGCTATTGGGGGCAGCTAGGTGGCACAGTAGATAAAACACCAGCCCTGGATTCAGGAGGACCTGAGTTCAAATCCGGCCTCAGACCTTGACGCATTAACTGTGTGACCCTGGGAAAGTCACTTAACCCTCATTTGCCCAGCAAAAACAATAAACAAACCAAAAAAGCACTTACTATATGCAAGGCATTGTATCCCCACAAAGATTTTCGAGAATATAAAAGTTCACCAGACAATCTGCTGATTTAATGTTGGTTCATCCTTTCTGATTTTTGAGCACAGATGTTTGAGTATTAATATAGGACGCTGTTAAAATGACTCACCAACAAAGTATATAAAACTTCATTTCATTTTCAATATGGCTCTTGACTTGCTAACTTATGCTTCCATCATTGGCTTATCTCACTCCTACAAGAGAAGATGAAGTGACTCAAGAAACACTTCTCCCCACCTAAATTATTGGGGACAATGACTTTTTAAATTTTTAATAGAGGTGGGGCTTTAATGGGGAAAAAAGGATCTGACTTGACAGAGGGAAAAATCTCATCCTCATCAGGAGGTTTCAAGGTAGGAGAATGTCACACAGAGAATGAAAGGAAGAAAAAAGAACAAGTGTACACTTGGAGATAAAATAACAAATTGGAGGTTCTTCCTGAAAAGGAAGGAGAATTCTGCTCTGAGGAGGAAGCAGCTGTTTGTCTTCCCAAAAAAAATGATAAAGTAAAGCCAGAGAAGCTATCCAGTGATAGTCCGTTCGGTAAGGGTGGGAGGGGGAAAAGAAGAGCTGTGGAGGTTAGTGACTCCCTGACCAGGGGCACTGGGACAGCTATTTGCGGACATGATGACAACAGCCGAGAGGTGGGCTGGCTTCTCAAGGCCCTTCTGAAGACATCAAAACAGATGACTTACTCCCCCCTTCTCATGATTCAAGGGGGACAGGGATGCCAATAACACTGTCATAAGGAACCTAGCAAGAATTACTAAGATTTATGAAGTCTTGGACAAAAAAACTGAAAATGACAGGGGCACAGGGGTATTTTTTCTTATTGCTCTTTACTAAAAGCAAGGGATACAGAAGACAAAAACTGATTTGTGAAGTGAATAACGGGCTAAGAAGGTGACATCTGAGAATGAGATCTGAATTTCTTAGACCATGGCTTAAAACACAGGAATGATAGACTCTTAGCCAAGATTAGAGTGGACCTGACAAAGATTGGTAGGAATATGTTAGCCTGTCTTCTTACAAAAGTAATCAAATGGCTTACAATTTTTAAAAGGATTGGGAGAAGGAGAAATCCACCAAACCAGATACTACAACGACTAGGAACTATGAAAAAAGTATAGCAGAATTTCACAGGAGACAAAAGATCTAAGAAAAGAGACGTTAGTAAAGCACATGACTTAGATATTGTTTTTGTTGTTTGGTCTTTTGGTTGTGTCCAACTCTTTATGACCCCATGGACCATCATAGGCCGATACTGTCTATGGGGTTTTCTTGGCGAAGATGCTGGAGTGGTTTGCCATTTCCTTCTCCAGTGACCTCACATGGCTATATACAAAGGCCCAAAGTTTAGGCAACAAACAAGAGGAACTAAAGGTTCCAACACAAGGAGGCAAATATAATCGATATCACTGAGATTTGCTAGGGCGAAATCCGTGGACTATGGCTCTAGATGGGAATACTTTATTTTTAAAAAGGGATAAATAAAAGAGGATAGAGTACGGGGCAGCTAGGTGGCACAGTGGATAGAGCACCGGCCCTGGATTCAGGAGGACCTGAGTTCAAATCTGGCCTTAGACACTTTACACTTACTAGCTGTGTGACCCTGGGCAAATCACTTAACCTCAATTGCCTCATCAAAAAACAAACAAGCAAACAAACAAAAAATGAGGATAGAGTAGCATTTGTGAGAGAAAATTAATAATAATAGGGTGTTTGGGAGACTCAGAGATCACACACACACACACACACACACACACACACACACACACAGGAAATCTGACTGGTTTTGCAGGGCCAGCCCAGAGTCAGGAGAATTTCAAAGGAAATGTAGATTGACCTTCCTAACTAACTAACTAAAGGAAGTTAACTCACCTAAGACCACCCTCAAATCATGTCAATCAATGGACTTGAATGTTACCAGACAATTAGCTTGGATCAAGGTGGAGTGATCTACCTCTACTTGAGACAGGTTAAAAACCCTGGAGAGGGGGTCTCTGGCTCTCTTGGCACGCTCTTCCCTCTCCCACACTGCTCTCTCTCTCTCTCTCTCCTCTATCCTAGGTATGTAGGGCTCCTGATCTTTCAGAGCCATGTGCTCTCTCTCTTTATTAATATTTAATATGCTTTAATAAATGCTTAATGCCCCCAAACTGGTTCCATAGCCTCTAATTTCTAAATAACAAATATATTATAAACCCCAGCTAAGTTCCCTAAAACTTGGGACAAAGATAGGGCACCCCATAAAATTTTAATCACCACACATTGTATATTAGGAAGGTACACCAATGTATGGAAATCCAAGACTAGAGTAGGGAAATATGATGTAGAATAGTGGTGTAAAACTCAATTAGGATCCCTGTGGGTTACATGATGATTTAGAGAACCATAACTTGGGGGCAGGGGAAGGGGGCAATGAGGGTTAAGTGACTTACCCAGGTTCACACAGCTAGCAAGTATCTGAGGTCAGATTTGAACTCAGGTCCTGCTGAATCCAGGGCCAGTGCTTTATCCACTGCACTACCTAGCTGCCCCCTAGAAAAACATAAATTAATATTATCACTGTTGTACTGTATTTTTAGTTATTTTACTTATTTGTCTATTTTATTTATTTTGCCAATTATACTTTAATCTGATTCAAACGGGGGTGGGGGGGTTTGCAAACTTCATGTGGACAGCAGGTTTGACACCTCTGATGCAGAACATTAAAGTTAAGATCAATGGAGGGAGAAACAGAAATAATTTTGCCATCACAGTATAGACCACTTAGACAAAGAATAAATAGATGAAGAGTTCAGGGGCAGGGACAGGGGTGGGGTGGGGTTTGAAAGCCTAGGAAGAAGAGAAGGCACCACAGGACAGAAGAGGGGCAACTGTTGTCTTGATTTTCCAGAAAAGGGAAAAGAAGAGTCTCCAAACTGTGCGCCAATGAGTTTGACTTCTGTTCCTTAAAAAAAATTCTAGATTAAATCATTCAAGAGATGACTTGGGGGGCAGCTAGGTGGAGCAGTGGCTAAAGCACTGGCCCTGGATTTAGGAGGACCTGAGTTCAAATCCAGCTTCAGATCCTTTTCACTTACTAGTTGTGTGACCCTGGGCAAGTCACTTAACCCTCAAGTAATTTTAGATTTTTCTCTTTAAAGTCAGTACAGTATAGTAGGAAAGTCCCTATATTTAGAGGGCCAGGAAACAAATCCCAGTTCTGATGTTTATTACTTTTGTGACAACTTTAGTTTTCTGGGTCTCAACTTCCCCATCTCTAAAATGAAGAAGTTGGCATAGGTGAGCTCTAAGGTACCTTCCAGCTTTAGCTCCTATGATTCTATTGTTTTGCTGGCATAAAGAGATCACAGGTAACCACTGGATGAATAAACGCATTTTGGAATGGTTATATAGCAAAAAGAAAACTTTCTGGGTGAGGAGAAATATTTCCCCGAAAATTTAAACCGAAAAGGAAAACTCCATTGTGGCAGAAGCAAAAACAAGACTGATCATATTGAGGGAAAATCCGAGTGATTAAGGAACAAAATCACAAGGACAGGGTAATTAGAGAGTAAGTTTAAAATAGGGATATAATTTAAATAGGATGTACTATATGGAATGCCATTATTATGCTCTCTTGCAATATTTAGGACCATTAATCATCACCCTTCCACTGAAATCCTCTCATGGCTGATCATGATATGGAGGTGACCCCCAAAAGACCACATGCTCTGTCAGGCCCTACAAAGCTGAAAGATTTTGAATACAGTGGTGTTGCATACAGTGGGCTTGCTGTCTGAGCAATGAAAGAAAAAAGGCTCATAATATATATGATGCAAGTCTCTCCTCTCTGAGAAGAGGTCTATTCTACACTCCAAATATTCAGTTATCTATCTTTGCTTCCTTCTCTCTGTCACATCTTCTATCCTCCAACCTCTTAACACAGGTCAGGATTGTCTTATTCCTTTTCAGATTCTTGTATTTCCTCCTCCTCCAATTCCTTCTTCTTCTTCTTCTTCTTCTTCTTCTTCTTCTTCTTCTTCTTCTTCTTCTTCTTCTTCTTCTTCTTCTTCTTCTTCTTCTTCTTCTTCTTCTTCTTCGCAGGGCCATGAGGGTTAAGAGGTCAGTGGTTAAGGGCCCAGGGTCACACAGCTAGTAAGTCTCAAGTGTCTGAGGCTGGATTTGAACTCAGGTCCTCCCGAATCCAGGGCCAGTGCTTTATCCACTGCGACACCTAGCTGCCCCCTCTTGTATTTCTTCTGCATCAACTCCTGGAATATTTCATTTGATCCAAGTTGGGTTGTTATTTTGGGGAGGGGGGGAGAATTGCTTTTTTTTTTTAAACAAAGTTTGATCCCAGTATTCTGTTTGTTTGTTTGTTTTTGGTGAGGCAATTGGGGTTGTGACTTGCCCAGGATCACACAGCTAGTAAGTGTTAAGTGTATGAGGCCAGATTTGAACTCATATCCTCCTGACTCCAAGGCTGGTGCTCTATCCACTGCGCCACCTAGCTTCCCCCTACCTGACAATACATTGAAATTTGATAAGAATCTCATGAAAGCATTTTTCCACATTATTCATTCATTCAACAAATGTTGAATAAATGCTTACTATGTACGGTGTACTGCATTTCAGTAGGTGATTCTGATCAGTTTGATTCTGTCTATAAAAGTATAATGATGCATTTGTTCTACAGCACAAATTAAATTGTAATAGCACTATGATATTTATAGATCACCTACATTTGATATAGTATATACATAACCCAATTCATTTTGCAGTGGAAGACAATGTGGTGCTATGGCTTGAGATTCAAGTGCCCTAGGTTCTAGTCCCCAACATATTATTATCTTTATCTCATTAGGAATCTCAGTATCTGCCTTTATAAAATGGGAGGATTGAACTAGATGAGCTCTAAGGTTCCTTAGCTCTATGATTCTGTCACTACAGAAGCATTATTCCACCATCTGGATTTTAAATTTTAAAAAAAGAAAAATTAGTTTAAATAATAAATTCTTTAATAATGACTGAGCTCTCATCTCAGAAGAAAAGTTAAGGAAAATGCTAACTTCTCTACCAAGTCCATTCCTCTCTGGACTCTCCTACTTCTTCTCCACCTGCCTTCTCACCTTGGAGAGACTTCTACCACTTCAGGCCCCTTCTTTGATTGGTCAGTTCTTGCCTGGAACCTCCACTTAAGGAAGTGTTCAGTCCAACCATGTTCACTTCTCTCCTGGCTATGCTCTTAACACCTTGCCTCCCTTATAGGTACCTTCCCCTCCCACTACCTTATTACCTCAAGTTTTGAGCTCCCTTTTATGTGTTATCTTCCCCCATTAGAATGAATGTAAGCTCCTTGAGGGTAAAGATTGTCTTTTTGCTTACATTTATATTACCAGGACTTAGTACAGAATTCGGCATGTAATAAATACATTATTTATCTGTCTGTCTGTCCAATTTATAGAGAGGGGGGACAGTGGGTATGGAATATTGCATCTACTGTGCAACTTGGCTGATATATGGATTATTCTTTCTGAACTTATTTTTCCTTTGTTTATAAGGGATGGTTCTGTGGTTGGAGAAGGGGAAAGGATATATTTGGTTTTGGTGGGGGGGGGCGGTTTTGTGAGGCAATTGGGGTTAAGTGATTTGCCCAGGGTCACATAGCTAGTAAGTGTCAAGTGTCTGAGGTCAGATTTGAACTCAGGTCCTTCTGACTCCAGGGCCAGTGCTCTATCCACTGCACCACCTAGCTTCCCCGAAAGGATATGTTTGGAAAGGAAGGTGATATAAAAATAAAAGATATCAATAAATACTTAAAGTAAAAAATAATTATCTAAATAAAGAGATGGAGAGAAGAAATTCTTTAAAATATGTCAAGAATTTAACAATATCCACAATACAAGTTGTTTCACTTCCTGCCCATTTTGTATTCATGTAAATGCTACTGTTCCACATAATCAGTCTCTCTCTCAGATTCAGAAGGAATCAGTACATATCCCTAACAAATTGTCAGCCAAATTCTGCTTAAATATCCCCATGGAGAGAGAACCTATGATCTATCACAGAAAAATGCAGTTCATTATTCTAATTCTAAAAAACTCTTGAGACTCACAGGTAAGTCCATGACTTCCATTTACTTGTGAAATTTCTCACTAAAATATGTCATTAAGGAATTCGTGTAAAAAAAATTCCCCAAGGGAATGATCCAAAGATATGAATGATCCTCAAAATAATTGCAAACTATTAGCAATCATGTGAAGTGTTGCTCCAAATCACTAATAATAAGAGAAATATAAATCAAAATAATAACACTGAGGTTTCCCTCATGTCCAGCAAAGATGACAAAAGATGGAAATTGTCAATGTTGGATAGCTTCTGTCCTGGGTGCTCTTCTGTCTCTACACTGTCTCAATGATCTCACCAGTTCTTGTTGGACCAACTAGTATGTTACAAATAATATCAACAGGGCAGCTAGGTGGCACAATGGATAGAGAACCAGCCCTGGATTCAGAAGGACCTGAGTTCAAATCCAGCCTCAGAAACTTGACACTTACTAGCTGTGTGACCCTGGGCAAGTCACTTAACCCCAATTGCCTCACTAAAAAAAAGGGAAAAGGACCCACATGTACGAAAATATTTATAACTTCTCTTTTTGTGGTGGCAAAGAATTGGAAATTGGGAGTATGCCCATCAATTGGGGAATGGCTAAACAAGTTGTAGAATATGAATGTGATAGAATACTATTGTGATGTAAGAAATGATGAGCAGGCAGATTTCAGAAAAACCTGAAAAGCTTTACATGAACTGATACTGAAGAAAGAGAACATTGTACACAGTATCAACAACATTGTATGATGATCAACTGTGATGGACTTAACTCTTCTCAGCAATACAGGGATCCAAGATAATTCCAAAGGACTCATGATAGAAAATGCTCTCCACATCCAGAAAAAAGCCTCTGGAATATAGATGCAGATTGAAATATACTGGTTCTGTTTTATGGTTGTTTTTTTTAAGGTTTTTCCCTTTTGTTCTGATTCTTCTTTTACAACATGACTAATACAGAAATATGTTTAATGTGATTGTACATATGTAACCTATATTAGATTGCTTTCTGTCTTGGGGAGGAGGTAGGGAAGGAAGGGAGGGAGAAAAATTTGGAACCAAAAATCTTATAAAAACAAATGTTGAGTCACAGTTCTCAGGAAATTCTGTAAGGAACCATACTTCCCCACTGAGAAGATGGATTGGGAATTTCTTGGTCCTGGAGGACTGTTCTCCCTATAGAAATGTCCAATTTCCCCTGTGACATAATTTTGGCACCCAATGTGGGGCACGGGATCTTCCTCTCTTCTCGCTATACTGCACCTGGAGGACAAGATAATAGAGCAAGAGGGATCGATACAGCCCAGCCCTGTCTTTCACCTTCACCCCCAATTACTCCAACAGACACCTAGAAAATTACCAAAGCAAGTCCTGAATGGGAAATTCAAAGAAAAATCATGGTTCATCAAGTAGAGCAACCCCCAGAGAAAAAGAAACCACTATCTGCCCCTGCCAACACAAACTCCTGTCCAGCTGCCATCATCAGGCAGATAAGACCAAGAACACTGGAAATAGCACTGCTACCCATCAACCCTGCTACAATCCTAAGTCCTATAGCCATTGTCCAGGAGAGCAGCTCCTGTGGAGATACAGCCTGTCAACTATCGCAGGAGGTGCTGCGATTCTTACCTCCTTGTAGAGTCCTTTTTTGAACTGAACTGCCAAGCATTCAGGTTTTACTACAGAGTGTGCAATTCCAATGGTCTGGCACCATTGTTTAAATGCCAAAAGTATGTTTGTCTAAAAGACTATTTTAAGGAGAACTCACACAAGGCAAGCACCCACCCAGAAGTCAGAAGAAGTGACACAAGGATACTCTCAACATCCCTCTGAAGAAGTTTGGAATCAATGGCAAAGCCATTGGAAACACTGGCACAGGACCATCCAGCTTGGCATGCCCATATCAAAGAATGCACTGTACTCTATGAACAGAATTGCACTAGCTCAAAAGAAAAGTGAGATGCACAAATTTAGAGACATCTCCACTCCAGATGTTCATATGGATGATTTGTACCTTACCTGTGGTAGAACCTTCCAAGCTCATATTGGTCTGATCAGCTACAGTCAGACACACTTGATCCCAACATAGTGATGTCAGTTTAGTCCAGAATGAAGGACAGAAACCAATAGGCTGAAGAACCAATTTAAAAAAGTTCTTCGCAGTGGATAAAGCACTGGCCCTGGATTCAAGAGTACCTGAGTTCGAATCTGGCCTCAGACACTTGACACCTACTAGCTGTGTGACCCTGGGCAAGTCACTTAACCCTCATTGCCCCACAAAAATAAGTTCTTACTACTAATGTATTTGCTACGACATCAGAGAGAGAAAAGGTTTTATCACTGAAAATGGTACTAAAGAAGATTTGCTTTGCTGCTGCATCCTACAGACCACTAGGCCTTTCCTTCTGATTTGCAGAGAAAACCTCCTATATGTGTTGCCTCCCCTACTACAATATGAAATTTTTGAGTGAAGAGATTGTTTTGCTTTCCTATTTGTATACCCAGCACAGCATTTTGCTTAATGCATTTTAAATTTATTCAATAGGTATAAAAGATGGAAGTTTCTGGTGTTTTTCTAAATCAACTTTTTAGTTTTAATAATAGCCATTATTTTTTTCATGGTGGGGGGAGGAATTCTTGCTGTACCTTTAAAATTAATCTCTAAGTGCCTTGAAAATGTAATTACCATAGAATGGTAAAGTGATCTAACCATTCATTCTGGAAATAAATTTTAATTTTGTGAAGAAAGTGACTAAAATACCCTTTGATCCAGAGATTCTGTGGCTATGCATATACCTCAAGGAGGTTAGTGATAAAAAGAATTTAGATATACCTCAAAATAGAGACAGGGTGGGCCAAAAGTCACGAGGGGTCTGATGTTTGAATAACTTTTTGAAAAATTTTTTTTCCTTATTTTTTGGCATTTATGAGATTTAATTTTCCACACATAATGTTAATTCATTTCCTACGTAAACTGTATATGACACTGTGGTATTATAAATAAAAAACAAAAAAAAAGGAGTTATTAAATATTCATGGTTCTTGACCCACCCTGTATTTATAGCAACGCTTTTTGCAGCAATCAAAAATTGGTGCTCATTGACTGAGGAATAGTTGAGTAAATTATGGTACAGGAATGTGATGGAATGCATTACTGTCCTGTAAGAAATGATGAAAATGATGAATACACAAAAGCTTGGAAACACTAATATGACCTGATGCAAAATGAAGTAAGTGGAACTTGGAAAGTAATATACACAATTATTACAACAATGGAAAATTAATATATAACATATGAAATATACATAATTACTACAAAAATGAAAAGAACAACAAACAATCAAAAGTGAATGTTAAAAAATTATAATGACCAGGCTTTGGCCTCAAAGAAAAGATGTGCAGGTGAGGGCACTATGGATATGGAACACTAAATGTATCAAACTTTCTGTATATGCCAGTTGGTTTTGTTGTTTTTCCCTCTTTTTAAATTCTTTGTATAAGGGATGGTTCTTTTGGAGGTAGAGGGGCAGAGATTTGTTGATATTAAAAACAAAATATCAATAAAGTTTTATTTTTAAAAAGTGAAAAAAATAAATGTTGAAAACAATCTCTACATGTAACTAGAAATAATAAACTATTTTTATGATTAAAAAAAGAAGAAGAAGTTTCAGTGGCTCCATATTCCTGCTAGGAGAAGCTCCAATATTTGGCATTTAAAGCTCTTCACAAGCTGGCTCCAACTGGTCTTTTCAGATTGAACATATTTCTCTCCACCGCATATTATGCATTCAAACACTGCACACAAAATTCACTCTGCTACTTCTGTGCCTCTCATAGGCTGTCCTTTACTCCTGTAATGCCAGCCCTCTCACCTCTACCTCATACAATGCCTAACTTCCTTCAAAACACAGCTTGGCTGCCACTCCCTCTAAGAGGCCCTTCCTGATCTCCCAGCTACTAGTGCTCTCTGAAATCATGTTATATTAATTTACTCTGTATGTATTTTGCATGTCCTCATCTATGTAGATGCTGCTTGGCCCCAATAAACTCTTTGAAGGTAGACACTGGTTCCTGTTTGCCCCAGCACCCATTATGGTCCATAATGAGACAATCCATAAATGTTTGGGGGATTGAAATAAGCACATCAAGTTTAGCTGTGCCTGAGGATAGGTGAAGGAGAGTAAGATATAATAAGACTGGAATCAACCTGATAGGAGTCAAGTTATAGATGGCTTTAAATGACAGAGATTCTGCCTGGTGGCAACGTCTTTTATATCCTGAATCTGCCATCCAATTAATGAATCTCTGTATCATCTGCAAAGAAAAAGAGTAAGTCATCTATGCCTTTATCCAAGTCATAAATAAAAAATTCAAATAACATAGGGCCATGATTCCTGGGTTACTCACTGGAGACATCCCAAGTTAATATCAAGTTAATTATGATTATTCAACAAGGTCCAAAACCACCTTTCTATACTATTGGTTAGCTTACAGCATGCCAGATTTTTTTTTAAATGGCATCAGATACTCTGTCAAAATCTTTGCTAAAATCTAGGTAAAAGTGGACAGGACTAGATAAATAAGATCCAGAAACAATTGAATATAGGAGCCCAGTATTTGATGAATCCAAGAACACAAGCTGTTGAGGGGAGGCTTCTCCATTCAGTGAACACTTCTGAGAAAATGGAAAGCAAGGGCAGCTAGGTGGCACAGTGGATAAAGCACTGGCCCTGGAATCAGGAGGACCTGAGTTCAAATGCAGCTTAAGACACTTGACACTTACTAGCTGTGTGACCCTGGGCAAGTCACTTAACCCTCACTGCCCCACCAAAAAAAAAAAAGAAAAGAAAAAAAGAAAGAAAGAAAGAAAAGAAAAGAAAAGGAAAGGAAATGGAAAGGAATTAGGCAGAAAGCAGATTTAGGCCAGAATCTAATGTAACATACCAAAATGAGTTTCAAATGAATGAGAAATCTAAATATATAAATTAGAAAACTATCCCAACTATCACTAGAAATATTTTTACTCAAAAAAGGAAAGAGGTGTTTGTAAAAAAAGAAAAAAATAGAAATTTTAGATTACATAAAAGTTTTTTTTTTAAAGTTTTTGGATGAACAACATCAATGCAGCTAGAGTAAGAAGAGAAACTTTTAAGCAGGAAAAATTTCTTTGGGCCAAATATCTCTTATAAAAGTCTGATATCCAAGATATATAAGGAACTGACACAAATATATAAAGACAAAAGCCATCTTTTAATAGGTAAGTGGTCAAAAGATATGAACAAGCAGTTTTCAAAAGAAGAACCACAAACTTCAAAAGCCATTCAAAATATTGCTCCTAATCACAAATAATGTGAGAAATGCGAGTTAAGACAACTCTGAGGTTCGACCTCCTACTCCTCAATATGGCAAGTGTGATTAAAAAACAATTGAAAACAGTCAGTGTTGGAGGGTTTCTAGGAAGACATACATTCTAATGCGATGTTGGTTGCATTGTGATTTGCCACAACTATTAGGGGAACAATTTTGAATCATTCAAGGAAAGTTAATAAACTATTGATACTTTTTGACCCAGTGAACTCACTATTTGGTTTATGTCTTGTTTCCCTCCCCATTGCCATGAAAGTGAAAGATTGAAAGGTTCTATCATCTATGCCATAGTATTCATAATAACACTTTTTGTAGTAGCAAAAAACTGGAAGTAGAATAGTTGCTAATGTTCTGGGGATAGACTGGATAAATTCTGCTATTATATATAAAGGAATGGAAATGGATTATTATGCCGTAGTAAATGATAAATGAAAAGAAGGAAAAAAAGAAGGAAAAAAACCAGCCCCAAAGTAGAAACAGTATGGTTCAATCCGCATACATAATCCACAGTTCTTTTTTTTCTGGATGGTGAGAACATTTTCTATCATGAGTTCTTTGAAACTGTTTTGGATCATTGCATTGCTGAAGAGAGCCAAGTCTATCACTATTGTTCATCACACAATGTTGCTGTTACTGTGTATAATGTTCTCCTGGTTCTGCTACTCTCAGTCAGCATCAGTTCATGTAAGTCCTTCTAGGTTTCTCTGAACTCCTCCTGCTCATTGTTTCCTACAGCACAATAGTATTCCCCATTCCCCAATTGATGGGCATCCCCTCGATTTCCAATTTTTCGCCACCATACCTCATTCTCTCTTAAGGCTCCATATTGAGAGGGACATATGGATATGACCCTCCACTGAGATGGAAAGTGCCCCCCCTTCGGCCTAGTGATCTGATCTCAAAGTCTTAAAGTCCCTTAAAGCCCCCTATCTCTCTCTCTCTCTCTCTCTGTTTTTTTCTCTAGAGAGAGGCAATAACGGGAAGCTACTATCCCCCTTTCTAAATATAGGCATATCAACTTTAAAAAATTGCTTCATAGGGTCTGCACCGAGACATTATGTAGATATGATAAATTGTTGCTGAAACATGGAATTTTGCAAAATAACCTATGGCTGAACCCCTGAGGTTGGGGCACTCTGACCCAGGAGAGAGACTTATCGCTGAACATCCCAGGAGAAAGATTTATTGCTGAACCCAATTACTGCATTTTGCTCAAATTAGGTGTCTGTAAAAAGTATAAAAACTGCTTGATTTCTAATCCCAGTGTGTCACACCTCCTGGTTGTCCCAGTGAGTGTGGTACACCTTTCTTTCAAAAGAAATAAAATCAATGCTTCAGTCTCCTTTCTCCTCGAGTCTCTATTACAGGGGTCAGTGGGTGTACTTCCCATCCCACTGTAACGATTGGAATAACGCCACCTGCTGGATACTTACTGTAGAGGAGTTCTGCCCATGAAGGGAAGGTCTTTGAGGGCAAGACCAGGAGTCAGGAAGTGACGCGGGCTAGTGGGAGGAGGAAGGAAGAGACTGGCGCTCAGTCTCGCTCTCTTTCCTCTGGACTCTGGCGGAGAAGGGAGCTAGAAATGCTCTCTCCCTTTAATAGATAGGAATCTAGGCCTTTCTCTCTCTCTTTACCAAATTCTTATTCTCCTTAATAAATGCTTAAAAGTCTAACTCTTGCTAAAGCTTATAATTGATTGGCGACCACTCATTAGATATTTTAGACAGTTTAGCTAGAATTTTAACCCTTAACACCACTCAATATCCAATCTGTTGCCAAGGTCTGTTGACTTTACCTTTGCAACATCCCTGACATCCTGACTTCTGACCCTGATGCAGACCCTCATCACTTTATGGCTCCTGTTTTATCTTCCTGCCACAAATTTCTCCCCATTCTAGCCCATCTTCCACTCAGCTGTCTAGGTGATCTTCCTAAAGCTCAAATCTGACCACATTACTTCCTGATTCAATAAATTCCAGAGGCTCC
The DNA here is from genome assembly GCF_019393635.1 of Dromiciops gliroides. Classification (NCBI taxonomy): domain Eukaryota; kingdom Metazoa; phylum Chordata; class Mammalia; order Microbiotheria; family Microbiotheriidae; genus Dromiciops; species Dromiciops gliroides. The sequence continues at coordinate 58,116,256 of NC_057861.1, read as the reverse complement.
CTATCACCTCTAGTTTGATCCTCCAGGATTAAATATACAATTCTCTGGTTGGCATTCCAAGCCCATTATAACTGGCCCCCTCAAAAGAAAAAAGAAAGAAAGAAAGAAAAAATATTAACTGGCCCCCTCTCATTTTTCCAGTTTATTTATACCTTATACCTACCCTTCCATGTAATAGAGTGACACTGGTCTCCTTGCTCTTGCTCAAACAAGACACTACTCCCTACTCCAGGCATTTTCACTAGCTATCCCCCATGCATGGAATCCTCTACCTTATTGGCTTCCCTGACTTTTTTCAAGTCCCAGCTAAAATCCTGTCTTCTACAAGAAGTATTTCCTGATCCCTCATAATTCTAGTGCCTTCCCTCTATTATTTATTTCCAATTTATCCTGTATGTAACTTGTTTATACGTAGTTTTATGCTGAATCTATTAGATTGTCTTTTACCTTTACAACTCTAGCACTTAGCACAGAGTCTGACACATAGTAGACACTTAATGAATGTTTGTTGACTGTCTGACAATGACTATAATAAGGTTGGGGAAAACAACCCAAAAAAGGCAGATGAACTTTGATTATTTGTGATAACCAATCTCAGAGACCTGATGACAGAACATACCTCCTTCCTTTCAATAGAATTCTGTAAATTCTACTGTAAATTCTGTCAGATTCAGTTTCTATTTTGACTGATGTTGCTCACATAGACTATGAGCTCCGAGGATCCTCCTCCCAACTTCCACTTTCACAGATGAACCTTGAGTTTTGGAGTGAGACTGGGGGTGCTCCTGAGGAGTTAGGGGTTTTCTAATGCCATATACTGGAATCTTTACTGGGATCTCTATCCCCAATATTATCAGTTGATTATTATCTTAATCAGCCAGTCTTGAGTATTTTTTAGAAAGGATTATTTACTAAGATGGCATGATAATAACATTGGTACAAAATATTGCCCCAAAGTCTGTGACACTTTTGCATAGATATGTACTGAGTGCAAGGAAAATAGGGCTCAGTCTTGGAGAATACATGTGGTAAAGATGGTAACACAGCTCTAAATTGTTAGAGGTTCTTTTCACCCATTTGGACTGCTTCAGTTCCCTTTCGGCAAGGTATAGTTTCTTCGCTGGGCTTTCAGAGTTGTGAATCAACATCCAGTCTGTCCATGGCTCCCAATGCAGACACTGCCATAAGCTGATATGGGGTTGTCATGAGTACCTTGATGGGAAATTGGGAAGTCCCACATCCTCTGGATCCTTTGAGATGTTCCCAAGTATGATGGATTGTGTTATATATTATATCCTATCCTATCCTATCCTATTCTATTCTATTCTATTCTATTCTATTCTATTCTATTCTATTCTATTCTATTCTATTCTATTCTATTCTATTCTATAATCCTTCATACTTGGGCCATGAATTGGTTTTCAATTAGGGTCAGTTTACATTTAAAAAGTCATCCATCTTGTTTGCTTCCCCTCGACAGCAATGACAAGTGTTTCTATGATGGACAGTCAGGGTTAGCAATGCAGTTCATGTTTCTATCTGTGTCAGGCTAATTGGACGATATAGGAAGTCAATCTGTAATGTTAATCTCATTAGCATCATACTTTACCAGTTGAACAAAATGAAGACCCGGATGATATCCAATCAAAAAAGAAGCAACAATACCAGAAATATTTAAATGCTAAAGGATCAGGTTACTGAAGGTTACGTACCAGATAAGATGTACCAGGTTACGTACCAGATAAGATGTAAAGAAAAGCTCAGACAACCAAGAATTTAGCTACTTCTTGTGGGTGCATAGGGAGGTTGTAAAAAGATAGTAAATAATAGTTAACAAAGTATTACAGAAAAGGAGATTATATCTAGGATTTGTGGTAGATTGATAAGAATGGACTTTTTAATTACATAACTTGTTTCAGCGTGTTAAATATGTTTGGAATACTGCCCTTTCACCTAGAGGATCTAACAAACTGAAAAGTATCTGTAAATGTAAAAGGACAAAGAACTAATTTCAGGGAGAATAATGGAGTGGGAAAGCAGGGAGTGGTGTTCTACTATTCTCTAGGGTTAAAAACCAGAGGGAAGCTAGAGTCTTTAAATACTGCAGAGGATAAAGGAAGAAAGAACATTTACATAGTAAGAGAAAGACTAATTGGGGTGTGATTCTACTTCTGACAGGAAATTAGCTAAGTGACATTATAAATAGCTCATAAGTCAAACCTTATTTGTGTGTTTGCTCTTAAAATACAGTCAGCAAAGAGGTAACCTGTAATTATTTCTACGTGGGTTGGGCAGGCATGCTCTCACAAAGTCATTGGAAATGCACTTAATTGGAAAGACTTAGTGGTTCTGTGAATTAAAGCCTTGGTTCCTAACAGTCTCTGTTATAGCTGAGTATGTACTTCCTTCCGGAACTGCTAACAGAGTCCTTGTTCTCCAAGGAGGGGAACATACTGTAATCCAATCAATTCCCATTAGCCTAAAAGGGAGAGACATTTGTTGGAGCCATGAACAGCTTATTGGCTGGTCATCAGCAGGAGACCAAGCCAATTACTAACTCTGCCACTACAAAGGATGATGGAGAGGAAGAGTTACAGAGGAAAGAAAGGAAAAAGAATTAGGGGTAGAGTTAAATATGGGAAAAGGAAGGAGGAGGAGGTGAAGGAGGAGGAAAGGAAAGGATAATGGATAGAGCATTGGACTGGACACCAACCAGTAAGACCCAAATTTGAATCAATCAGACTCTAATTAGATTTGTGGCCCTGGGCAAGTCCCTTAAACTCATAGCGCCTTAGTTTCCTTGTCTCTAATGGTCAGTTTCTTCAACCAATTCTCCTGTCATGGAAACAAGGCCCTTCATTATCTTAGATACCCTGCCCCACCCCATCCCCTTTTCTGTGAACTGGGTTCTTCCTTTCCAGACACTTCCTCGGGTCCTCCCCTTTGGAAAGGGCCTTCCTCTTGAACCAAGCCAGGGTAAAATAGTGACTGGACCTATCTCAGCACCAGCATAGCTGTTCTCACACACACACACACACACACACACACACACACACACACACACACACACACACACACACACTACCTCCCAGCCCCCAGTCACTGATGACTCATTAATTATGCTGGAGGATCCCAGTATAAATATTCTTTCTCTGCCCTGGGAAGTGGTGAAAACTTTCTTTTTCAGCTTTGAGCCCCCAGAGCCAGAAAATAAAATTGATGGCAAAAATTGTATAGCTTCAAAATCCTCCTCCTCCTCCTTCTTCAATATCTCTCTCTGTGTCTCTCTGTCTCTCTCTCCATGTCTCTCCCTGTCTCTCTCTCTCTGTCTCTGTATCTCTCTTTCTCTCTCTGTTTTTCTGGCTCTGTCTCTATCTATCTCTCACTTCCACCCAGCAGTCACCCAATTGCCTCCTCCCAACTGACTTTCCAATAATACACCTAGATTACCAATACTTGTAATTAACAGTTGATTAAGGTTTCTGGCTTCAGAGACAACATAAACATTTAAAGAAAGATAAACAAGGCAAAATAAAAGTAAACAAACTTAAAAGAAACAGACTTTCCAGTATCAGAGGAAAAAATATCAACTCTCTAATTCTCTCTTTGGAGAGGGAAGCCAGAAAGCCTAAGAGGAGAAGAGAATTGAATAATCACTGCCTTAGGGTCTACAATGAGAGTTTCAGTGATGGAAAACGCATCAGGAAGGTATGTTCGCAAGCCAACCATACGGCTTTGCTCCTAGGAGTTCCAATGTCCACTCCTTGTGGTGGCTGCTGCACCACACCTTCTGCTCTGCATGTTCTCTTGTCTCCACATTTTCCTCTTGGTTTCTCCACTCACCTATCCCCTTAGGCTGAGAAAGGCTAGCTTCTCAGCTAAATTCTGGCCAGGTTTAAGGCAAACTAAGGGGTCAAGGAGGGAATACTGGACAGACTTCTGACCAATCAGTGAGCATTCATCTCTATCATCATGATCCCTTTACACTGTCACATAAAGACAACTCTATACATGAAATAGCACTGAACTGAGGCATGTCATGAAAATGTCTAAGTCCAACAAAGAAAAAGAAACAATGAAGTCTCCAAACCATAGAAAATAGGTTTATTGAGAGAGGGATCCTGTCTCACAATAAAGCCGGTCTCAGGTCTAGGTCCCAAAGACCCTGAGCAGTACCAGGAGATGGTATTTATATGCCATAGACTCCTCCCATTATATCTTCTGAACATATTTCAAAATGGTACAGATATGAAACATGGGGACATGGTCACCATCAAACAAGTCATGTATCCATGGTCAAAATTGCCTGGCAGAGGGGCAGCTAGGTGGCGCAGTGGATAGAGCACCAGCCCTGGATTCAGGAGGACCTGAGTTCAAATCCGGCCTCAGCCACTTAACACTTACTAGCTGTGTGACCCTGGGCAAGTCACTTAACCCCAATTGCCTCACCAAAAAAAAAAAAATTGTCTGGCAGCTAGCCAGTTAGAAGTCTAGTCATGATCTTCACCAAATTCTCAAGGTCAAGCAATCTCTAATGCTGATTGGTTCTTTCATCATAGAAGATACTAGTTTTAGTACCATGTTGACCATTTAATCACATTACAAATGGACTAGATATGATAGTCAAGGAACAAATTCACAATACATAAGAACATATTATATAATATCTATTCCCATTTGTTGCATTACTATTAATTTCAGCTACTAAAGAAATAGGCAAAGCACATTAAATCACGTTCTTTTAGTCAAAGAACTAGTTGTTTGAAGTTGAATCACTTCACTCTAAGAGTCAGGGAAAATTTCACTCACAGGCAGAAGACCTAGCTTCCATTCCCTGATGTGCCATCAGCTAGATGTGGGGCCCACTTTCTGCAGTGTGCCTCCCCACTCATCACTATCTGCTAAAATCTTACCTTTGAAAGTCTCTGGTTCTATCTTGCCTTCTCCATGAAATCTTACCTAACCCCCAAGCTAAAGACAACTTCTTTCAGACTTAGCTGTGGTCTGGGGATAGAGACCAAGATCTAGATCTCTCAAGAGACCTGGCTTTGAATCCTACATCTGTCACTTACTATCTATGTGAACTTGGGCAAGTTGCTTAATGACTTTGTGCCTCAGTTTCCTTATCTGATAAATGGGAAGGATACTATCTACCATCTATCCCTATGGACTATTGTTAGGATCAGTTGCAATGGTGGGTGTTATGCACTTTACAAACTGCAAAACACCATATAAATGTTAGGTGTTTTCCTTTCTGTAAAAATGAAGGAAATTGGACTAAGCGGGCCCAAGAATCCTTTCCAGATTTAATTTTTTTTTTACTCTATGACTAAATGAGTATAATCTGACAAGTCAGAAGCAAAAAAGGGATATAGTATGCAAGAAAATGCAGGATAGTAATTTGGGAGATGTCAAAAATCAATTACTGGGGCCTATTCTATTCTAGAAATTGTTAGAAATATGCACATACAGGGGCGGCTAGGTGGCGCAGTGGATAAAGCACCGGCCCTGGATTCAGGAGTTCCTGAGTTCAAATCTGGCCTCAGACACTTGACACTTACTAGCTGTGTGACCTTGGGCAAGTTACTTAAGCCCCATTGCCCTGCAAAAAAAAAAAAAGAAAAGAAAAAAGAAAGAAATATGCACATACACAATACCGAGCCTGTCAAAATCCAAATGTTCTTTCTAGGTAGATTACAGTCTATCCCCTTCTCTCAGCCACAATCTAAAAATTACAGCAATTCTCTGTAAGAAGAAGCACTTGAGAAAACAGTATTCATCTTCCTTTCCACCATCCGAGTAGCAGTGACAGCAGTAAAATCCTAAAATGGTAACAGAGAAAGACACACCTTCTGAGTGTCTGTTTCTTGGGATCCTGGGCTTTGAGACTGCACAGTATGGTCCTCTTTGCTTCTAACTTGACATCAATACTACTGGAGAGGAAATGCTTGTTTATCAGCTCCTTTATTCGTGTAGTAATTGTTTATTGGACATGTGTTATGTGTAAGGTGCTAGGGATAGAAAGACAAAAATGAAAGTGATTCCTGGCCTCAAGGAACTTAGATTCCACCAGGATGTTACTGCTGGCCACCAGCAGAAGAACACACAACAAGCTTGGCTACTAAAAAGGATGATGGAATGGAATAAGTACAAACTCCTACAACCCCAAGCACAGAATAAGGGAGGCACAGCTAAGCAAGAGTTTGTATGAAAAAGATCTGGAGGTCAAAGTGAACTGCAAACTCCCTGATATCAAGAATGTGACATGGCAGCAAAAAACCACAGATGTCAGGCTCTATTGGTAGAAGCCAAGAGTCCAGAATAAGGGAGGTGTTAGTGCCACAAATACTCTGGATCCAAACCCATATGCAGTATTGTGCTTGGTTCTGGGTACTAGTTTAGGAAAGATATAAAAACTAAGCCAGTTTAGAAGAAGGTGATTATTCTATATAAGAATAATTTGGAGAGCGTAGGGATGATTAGCCTAGAGAAGACAAGGGAAACACAATGACTGTTTTCCAGTTTCTGAAGGGCTGTCATATGGAAGAGGGTTTAAACTTCTGCAAAACTAACAACAATAGATAGAAACTGCATATAGATACATTTCAGTTTAATGTAAGGAAAATATTCCTAACAATAGGAATTATCCGAAAGAGGAATAAACTGTTTCAGGAAGTTGGGGATCCTTCATCACTAGGAAACTTCCATCAGATACTGGATAACCACTGTCAGGGATATTGTATTTTGTGCCCTAATACATGGTCAATTTTTGAAAATGTGCCATGTACTGCTGAGAAAAAGGTATATTCCTTTCTATCCCCATTCAATTTTCTCCAGACATCTATCATGTCTAACTTTTCTAGTAATCTATTCACCTCTTTCACTTCTTTCTTATTTATTTTTTGGCTAGATTTATCTAATTCTGAGAGGGGGAGATTCAGATCCCCCACTAGTATAGTATTACTATCTAATTCCTCTTGTAACTCATTTAACTTCTCCTCTAAGAACTTGGATGCTATACCACTTGGGGCATACATATTCAATATTGATATTACTTCATTATCTATAGTACCTTTAAGTAAGATGTAATTTCCTTCCTTATCTCTTTTAATGAGATCTATTTTTGCCTGCACTTTGTCTGAGATAAGGATTGCTACCCCTGCCTTTTTTACTTTAGCTGAGGCATAATATATTCTGCTCCAGCCTTTTACCTTTACTCTGTGTGTATCTCTCTGCTTCAAATGTGTTTCTTGTAAACAGCATATTGTAGGGTTCTGGTTTTTAATCCACTCTGCAATTCGCTTCCGTTTTATAGCAGAGTTCATCCCATTCACATTTACAGTTATTATTACTGACTGTCTATTCCCCTCCATTCTATTTACCCCCTTTGAACTTTTCCCCCCTTCTTTCACCCTATTCCTCCTCACTGACGTTTTACTTCTTACCCCTGCCTCCCCCAATCTTCCCTCCCTTTTTATCACCCCCCACTCTTTTCTTTACCCTTTTCTCCCTTGCTTTTGTCCTCCCTTCTATCAGTCCCCCCCCCTTTCCCTTCCCCTTTTGTTTCCCTAAAGAATGAGTTGTTTCTTTATCCCAATGAACGTATATGTTATTCCCTCTTTGAGTCAAATCTAATGAGAATAGGGTTGAAACCATGTTCCCCCCTCCTTTCTTTCCCTCTGTTATAATAGGTTTTTTCCACCTCTTCATATGATATAATTCATCCCATTCCACCTCCCCTTTCCTCTCCTCCCCATAGACTCCCTTTTTATCCCCTTAATTCTTTTGTATCATCACATCAAAGACAATTTATATTTATACCCTCTATATAAAGTCCTTCTCTCTGCCCAAATACATTTACAGTTCTTAAGAGTTATGAGTATTATCTTCCTGTGTAGGGATATAAACAGTTTAACCTAATAGGGTAACTTTTTTTTTCCCCTCTGTTTACCTTTTTAAACTTCTCTTGAGTCTTGTATGTTGAGATCAAATTTTCTATTTAGTTCTGGTCTTTTCACCAGGAAAGATTGAAAGTCCCCAATGTCATTAAATGTCCATCTTTTCCCCTGAAAGAAAATGCACATTTTTGCTGGGTAATAGATTCTCGGCTGCAATCCAATCTCCTTTGCCTTCCGGAATATCATATTCCAAGCCTTGCAGTCCTTTAATGTTGAAGCTGCCAGGTCCTGAGCAATCCTGACTGTGGCTCCATGATATTTAAATTGCTTCTTTCTGGCTGCTTGGAGTATTTTCTCCTTCACCTGATAATTCTGGAATTTGGCTACAATATTCCTTGGAGTTTTCCTTTTGGGGTCTCTTTCAGGAGGTGATCGGTGGATTCTTTCAATGATGATTTTATCCTCTGATTCTATGATATCAGGGCAGTTCTCCTTAATAATTTCCTGGAATATGGTATCTAGATTCTTTTTCTGGTCATGGCTTTCAGGCAGTCCAATGATTCTCAAATTGTCTCTCCTCGATCTGTTTTCCAGATCAGTTGTCTTTCCAATGAGGTATTTCACATTTTCTTCTATTTTTTCATTTTTTTTATTCTGCTTGACTGATTCTTGGTGTCTCATGGATTCCTTATCTTCCAACTGTCCCACTTTAATTTTTAAGGCATTGTTTTCTTCAGTGAGATTATGCACCTTTTTTTCCATTTGGCTAATTGAATTTTTTAAGGTATTGTTTTCTTCAGTGAGATTATGCACCTTTTTTTCCATTTGGCTAAGTGAATTTTTTAAGGTATTGTTTTCTTCAGTGAGATTATGCAGCTTTTTTTCCATTTGGCCAAATGAATTTTTTAAGGCTTTGTTTTCTTCAGCTTCCTTTTCCAAGCTGCTGATTCTTTTTTCATAGTTTTTTTGTTTTGCTTTCATTTCTCTCCCCATTTTTTCTTCTACCTCTTGCAATTGATTTTTAAAATCCTTTTTGAGCTCTTCCAGGAAGGCTTTTTGTTCTTGCGACCAATCCACCTTCCCTTGTGAGGCTTCAGATGTAGACAATTTGAGGCTATTGTCCTCATCTGAGTTTGTGTTGGCTTCTTCCCTATTGATACAGAAGCTCTCAATGGAGAGGGCTCTTTTTTGCTTCTTACTCATTATTGCAGCTTATTTATTTATTCTTTAAGTTGAGGTCTGCTCTGGGGGCACCAGGGTCCCTGTTTTGGGCTTCTTGTGCAGGTGTATAGGTGCTGTGTGACCGGGCTTTTACTCTGAGGCCTTTATGGTGTGTGGAGATCCCCCGCCCTGCACTTCCTGTCTGATTGTGCTCGGCCAGCCAGGCGCCAGACCCCGGCGTCTGATCCCGCCGTTCGTGGCCCTCTCGGCCGATGCAGGTAAGTTTTTCCACTGTCCTTCTTGGCCACCAGATTTTTGAACCAGGTTCCGGGAGCCTCAGTTGTTCGGCTGTGGCCCGCAGCTCCTGCTGACTTGCCCCGACCCCCTTGGCGCTGGGTTGCTGCCCTGCACTGGGCCTCCCTTTTGCCCGAGTCAGACCGACCTTTTCCTGAAGTCTTCTAAATTATCTCTGGTTGGAGGACTGTGTCTCTCTGTCTCTTTGCAGGTTCTGTAGTTTCAGAATCCGTCCAGAGGCTTGATTTAATGTTCGTTTTGAGGGAAAAGAAGGAGAGCTCAGGCAGCTTGCTGCTTCCTCTCCGCCATCTTGTCTCCGCCCCCCCCAGGGATATTGTAGAAGAAATTCCTGATGATGTATGGGTTGAATTCTGAGATCCTTCCAACTCTGAGATTCCATAATTCTGGCAGAAACTCTGAAGTCAGAGATTTGGAGACATGGAAAAAACAATAGATGTAGACTAAGAATAGGAGAATCCTAAGAGCTTGCCCTAGCTCTGCCACTAACTTACTCTATGACCTTGGGAAAGTCATTTTTTTTTTCTTCCTAGATGTTAGCACAAATTTGAAGGCAGAGCAGTTGTACCCTGGAAGCAAGAAGATAGGAACTATTGCCAATAAAGTTAATGGGGTATCAGCCTCTCTCCTACCTTGAGGCATCTCTCAGGCACTCAATCAGGAATGCTAGATCAATATTCCTAAATGATTATTTATCCCAAGGTTACAGAGCTGAATGTGTTGACAGGAGAGGTGAGACCACTTTCTGGCAAAGCATTATGGGGGCTAGGAGGTAGGCTTGTGTTTCCACGGGTCTGTATTTCTCCATGTTAAGTCTATATCCTGAGAGGCAACAGGGTATAGGGGAAAGAACACTGGACTTGGAGTCAAAGGACATGAATTCAAATCCTAGTTATGCTATTTGTATAACTTGGGCTACTCCCTTAATAATCTCTCTGGGCCTCGGTTTCCTTAAAAATAAAATAGATCAAATTAAATTGTTGATCTCAAGTCTCCCTCAAAGCATAGCTCAAGTGCAGCTTCCCATTCAAGACCTTTACTTATTCACCCACTCCTAGTTATTGGCACTTTTTTCTTTAAATTACTTTTTTTTTAATTACTTTTAATTGTTTAGCTACATGTGCATTGTTCCCTCCAGTAGAATGCAAGCTCCTTAAAGGCAAGCACTTTTTCAATTTAATCTTTGTATCTCTGGGACCTAGTACACTGGGCTTAATAAATGTTTATTGAATTGGATTTCAGTTCTAATTCCTAAGATCCTCTAAGTCTTATCACTGAATTGTTCTTCACATTGCCTGCATCTTGGGCACAGAGGACCCCAAAGGGCTGGGCAATGGTGATCACATAGCATGAAGCCTATGACAGCTGTATCTTTGACAACACCTTCTGGTCTTTCCCTCTTTTCTCTGTAGTAAATAGAAATGCCGGGGCAGCTAGGTGGCGCAGTGGATAAAGCACTGGCCCTGGATTCAGGAGGACCTGAGTTCAAATTTGGCCTCAGACACTTGATACTTGCTAGCTGTGTGACCCTGAGCAAGTCACTTAACCCTCATTACCACAAAAACAAAAACAACAACAACAACAACAACAACAACAAAAGAAATAGAAATTCCAGCAAGGTGACAGTTGTCTGACCAGGGGAGCCAACAATTCTCCCTCTGGCATATTTAGGAATGGCAAAACATGTCCCTTGATACTGATGATCAAACAGATATGGAGGTAGAGATTAGCTCCTGGGTATTTGGAGTCAATGAAAAGTAAGAGTGACAAGGAGAGAGGGAAAGTAGAGTAGCTATGAATCAATGAAGTCTGTGTGACTGTATATGTGAGAAAGAGAATGAGGGAGCATTTGGGAGTTTGGAATCCTAACAGTTTGTGAAAGTCTTACAGTAGGGGTGGTAAATCTGGACTTCAGATACTAAGGAGATAGTGAGTAATGGGATAAGCATGGTAGTTGATCCTCCACTCATCCGTCAAATTGATCTTCCTAAAGCACAGGTTTGACTACATCACATCCCTATTGATAGCTACATAGCCCAATATATAGAGTGCTGGAGTCAGGAAGAACTGAGTTCAAACCAGGCCTCAGACACTTACTAGCTATGTAACCCTGGACAAGTTACTTAACCTCAGTTTTCTCATCTGTTATAATGGGTATAATAATAGAACCTACCTCACAGTGCTGTTGTGAGGATCAGATGGGATAACTGTAAAGTGATTAGCAAGCAGCTTGATATAGATTATACAGGATGGGGCGAAAGTCACAAAGGGGTTTCAATATTTAGTAATTCCTTTATTGGGGCAGCTAGATGGCGCAGTGGATAGAGCACCGGCCCTGGATTCAGGAGTACCTGAATTCAAATCTGGCCTCAGACATTTAACACTTACTAGCTGTGTGACCCTGGGCAAGTCATTTAACCCCAATTGCCTCACCAAAAAAAAAAAAAGAAAAGAAAAGAAAAAAGTAATTCCTTTATTTTTTAAACTTACAATACCATACCATCATATACAGTATATACAGGAAATGAATTTATATTACATGTGAAAAATCAAATTTCACAAATGGCAAAAATAAAGAAAAAATAACTTTCCAAAAGTTATTAAAACATCACGACTTTTGGCCTACCTTGTACTTGTGAAATCATGCAAAACATTTTCATATCAGCCATATTGTAAAAGAAAATGCAAACCAAAAAAAAAACCAAACCAAGAATAAAAGTACACTTCAATCTGCATTCAGACTCCATCAGTTCTTTCTCTGAAAGTATCATCTTAGATCACTGTATTGACCAGAATAGTTAAGTCAATTACAACTGATCATCATACAATATTGCTGTTACAGTGTAAAATGTTCTCCTGGTTCTGCTCATTTCACGTTGCATCAGTTCATGTAAGTCTTCCCAGGCTTTTCTGAAACCATCCTGCTTATCATTTTTATAGCACAATTGTATTCCATGACAATCATATACCACAACTTTTTCAGCCATTTCCTGATTGATGGGCATCCCCTCAATTTTCAATTCTTTGCCGTCACAAAAAGAGCTCCTACAAATATAGGTCCTTTCCTTTTTTGCTTTGATCTCTTTGGTTTACAAACCTAATGGTGATATTGCTGGGTCAAAAGGAATGCACAGTTTTATAACCTTTGGGGCATAGTTCCAAATTGCTCTGTAGAATGGATAGCTCAGTTCACAACTCCACCAACAATCCATCAATGTCCCTATTTTTCCACATATCCTCTAATATTTGTCATTTCCCTTTTCTTTCATATTAGCCCATCTGATAGGTGTAAGGTGGTATCTAAGAGTTGTTTTAATTTATATTTCTCCAATAAATAGTGACGTAGAGCATTTTTCATCTGACTATAGACAGCTTTGATTTTTCTTCTGAAAACTAACTATTCACATCCTTTGACCACTTATCAATTGGTGAATGACTTGTATTCCTATAAATTTTGCTTGGCTCACCATATATTTGAGATGTGAGACCTTTGTCAGAGAAACTTGCTGCAGCAACAACAAAAAATTTCCCCCCTGATTACTGCTTTCCTTCTAATCTTCACTGCATTGGTTTTGTTTGTGCAAAACCTTTTTAATCTGATGTAATCAAAGTTATCCATTTTATATCCTGTAATGCTCTCTGTTATCTTGTTTGGTCATAAATGTGTCCCTTCTCCATAAATCTGATTCCTTTTCAGTTGTTATACCTTATATATGTAATGACAAACAATTGGGTCAAATTCACATACAGTACTATTGTATGGTTGGTGACTGCCCCCTGCAGGCCCAAGAAAAAATACTTTTGGAAGAAAAATCAAGTGAAGCATTTATTGAACACCTACTATGTGCCAGGCACTGTGCTAAGCAGTAGGGATGCAAAGAGGCAAAAGACAGTCCCTACTATCAAGGAGCCCACAGTCTAATGGGGGAGACAACATGAAAATAATTATTTATAAATCAGCTATAGAAAGGATAAATTTAAGGTAATCAAAGAGGGAAGGCACTAGCATTAAGTGGGATTAGGAAAGGCTTCTTGTGATAGGTGAGATTTAAGCTACAACTTGAAAGAATTTACTAGTGTGGTAAAAATTATTTGTGATAAAGATTAATATCAAAAGTCTTAGCTGAATCATTTGGGAGGGGCCACACCTGGCCCACCCTGAGATTATGTATGCTACTGAGAAGGACCTCCCCTTTTGGGGGAGGAGAGATTGAATTCGACCTGAAGGGAGGAGAGGCACTTCTGGTAGGCTAGGCTCTCAGGAACTTCCAGAATGGGGGAATCGTCTCTTTGGCTGGGGACTGCGGTCCTGGCGGTGCGCTTGTTCGTGCTCTGTCTCAGGCAATGGCTGTCTCTGTGTGGGCAACCTTAGACTGGCAGGCTGTTCAGGCTTGCGTGAGTTTACTTACAGAAAACCCTAAATTCCTTTGAACCAGCTTAGGCTAAGTTTAGAGTTAAGAGCAGCTATCTGTATTTCTATTTTCCTATTTCCTTATCTTTGATTTTTATTAGTCTCACCTTTGTTGTTTAATCAATTCCCGAGTAATAAAATCTGATCCTTTTGTGAACTAAAGCTTAGAGGCTCCTTTCTTATTGGCCTGGGAGAAGTATCTAAAAGGAATAATTCAGAGGGGAGATTAAACCTTAAAAAAAGGTCCCTCATATTTCCGGGACCCCCAAATAGCTCCCAGTATATCCAATTTTGGCCCTCACACTAGTCCCCCCTCACTGGAAATTATTTTATATATTAATCCACTTTACAGATAAATTACATTTAATTCACTGTATGTATGTTTTCTTCCCTGAGAAAATGTAAGCTTCTTGAGGACAGCAGGAACTGTTTCATTTTTGTCTTTGTATCAAGGTCTAGCCTATGAGAGGTGCTTTGTAAGTGATTAACGAATGTTGAATAATGAATGAACAAATGCCTTCTACTCAGTGGCAGTTCTGCTACCTGGAACTATGCACAGAAGTCTAATCTTTCTTCTAAATGGTCATCTTTTATCCAGGCTCTCTCTGTGTCTCTCTCTGTCTATGTGTGTGTGTGTGTGTGTGTGTGTGTGTGTGTCTGTCTGTCTGTCTGTCTGTCTGTTTCTGTCTCTCTTTCTGTCTCTCTGTCTCTCTCTGTGTCTCTCTATTTTATCCAAGCTATATATATATATATATATATATATATATATATATACACATATGTATCCCCATTTCTTTCACATGATCTTCCTATGACATGGTTTCAAACTCCCAAAAATCCTTTCAATGTCCTCTGGACATGTTCCTAAAATGTAGTGCTCAGTTCTAGATACAACACTCCTGACTCTTGATGTGATTTCACCAGGGCAGAGAACAGGATGGTTATCACTTCTCTCTTTCTGTATTTTATAAGCCATAATAGTTCTCTTTTTAAAATAGTATCTTATTTTTCCAGTTACATATAAAGACTTTTTTTTTATTTTTTTTTTTTTTTTGGTGAGGCAATTGGGGTTAAGCCCAGGGTCACACAGCTAGTAAGTGTTAAGTGTCTGAGGCCAAATTTGAACTCAGGTACTCCTGAATCCAGGGCCAGTGCTTTATCCACTGCGCCATCTAGCTGCCCCACATATAAAGACATTTTTAACAATCGTTTTTTATAAAATCTTGAGTTCCAAATTTTCTCCCTCCCTTAGAGAGTAAACAATTTGATATAGGTTATATATGTGCAATAATGTAAAACCTATTTCCATATTAATCATGTTGTGAAAGAAGGAACAGTTTGGAAAATAATTATAGTTTGCAAAAGGAAAAACATGAAAAAATAAAGAAAGTAAAAATAATATGCTTCAATCTGCATTCAGACTCCATTAGTTCTTTCTCTGGATGTGGAGAGCATTTTCCATCATGAGTCTTTTGGAATTGTCTTGAATCATTGTATTGCTGAGAAGAACTAAGTCAATTATAATTGATCATCACACAATGTTGCTGATACTGTGTACAATGTTCTCCTGGTTCTGTTCATTTCACTTTGCATCAGTTCATGTAAGTCTTTCCTGGTTTTTCTGAAATCTGCCTGATCATCATATTTTATAGCACAATATTATTCCATTCCATTCATATACCACAACTTGTTTAGCCATTTCCAAATGATAGGCATCCCCTCAATTTCCAATTCTTTGCCACCACTATAAATATTTTTGTACATGTAGGTCCTTTCCCCTTTTTTATGATCTCTTTGAGATACAGACCTAATAGTGGTATTACTGGATTAAAGGGTATGCACAGTTTGATTGCCCTTTGGGCATAGTTCATAGTTCATAGCCATAATAGTTCAATGATCCTTGATTTTATTGATATGTATGCTCTCTCCACTGATGCAAACTACAATAACCTTCATACCTTAGTAAATAATCTTCATAGTTGATATGGCTAAAAACTTTTGCCATTTCTTGTGGCCAATATTCTAATAATAAGTCTTTTTTTTCCTACACCTCAGATTATTGCTGCATAGTCTATCACCAGGCCTGAACTTGAAACATTTTCACCTTAGCAGGACCTGCCAACAATTGTATTGTGCTGGCAAAATATTTGAGAACTCAGGGTTATCTCCATGCCACATTAAGACATAAGAAATTTGATAGAGATTTTGCTCCTATAGCATGAATAACTGAGAGTTGAAGTGTGACACCTCCGGAATCAAACATAACATCTTGTTTCAATTATAAAGCCCTCCATGATCTGATTCCTTCCTAACTTTCTGGCCTTCTTGTATCCTGCCTCCTTCCTTCACTCACCACCCATATACTCTGATTTTCCGGTTTTCTTTTCTTTTTTTTCTTTTTGTGGGGCAATGAGGGTTAAGTGACTTGCCCAGGGTCACACAGCTAGTAAGTGTCAAGTGTTTGAGGCCAAATTTGAACTCAGGTCCTCCACTGCTCCACCTAGCCGACCCTACCACCCATATACTCTGATCCAGTGAAGCTGGCTTCCTTGCTATTCTTCACACACATCACTCTGTCTCTTGACTACAAGCATTTCATTGGTTGTCCTCCATTCTGGAATGTTCTCCCTCCTATCTCAACCTCCTGCCTTCTCAGGCTTCCTTTTAAGTTTCATTTAAAGTCCCCATCTCTGCAAGAAGCCACTCCCAATCCCCCTTAATGTCAGTGTCTTTCCTCTATTGGCTATTGCCAATTCATCTCATTTCCATCTCGTTTGTTTGCACACAGTTGTTTGCTTGTTGTGTCTCTCATCAGACTGTAAGTTCCTTAACACCTTGCCTTTCTTTGAATCCCAAAGCTTGGGGGCAGTGCCTGATCCCTGATGATAGATGACTGACTGACTTCTATATGAAGCCTTTCCTGATCCCACCAATTGCTGGTGCCCTCCCTTCCTAACTACCTTGTATTTATTTGTATTTTCTTCATATTTATTAAGTATACTTTATACACTTTAACAAATGATATCATCTGAAGAATCTCCGTTTCTTCTGATCTAAAATGGAGATGATATTGTTGTAAGGATCAAATGAAATAACGCATGTGAAAGATCTTTGTAAATGTGTAAAGTGTTATATAGATAATGGCTATGATTAATATCAATTCTCCAAGTGACCTGATCCAAAATTCTGGGGACATAGAGTCATTAAACTTAAGAGTTGGGGAAAAAAACCCTTCTTTCTTTTACAAAGTTTCACCACCTCATCTTTGATGAATTACCTTCTTGTTTGTCATATTTAATTAGTCTCAAGCC
The DNA here is from genome assembly GCF_019393635.1 of Dromiciops gliroides. Classification (NCBI taxonomy): domain Eukaryota; kingdom Metazoa; phylum Chordata; class Mammalia; order Microbiotheria; family Microbiotheriidae; genus Dromiciops; species Dromiciops gliroides. The sequence continues at coordinate 58,099,163 of NC_057861.1, read as the reverse complement.
CTTCCTTTGATTATATCCTACCTTCCTTTCCAGTTCTACCCTAGTCCAGGCCTTTTAAATACCTCTTATCTGAATTGTTAATTAGTCTATTAAAGTGGACTATCTTCAGCTTCTCTCTCCTTTAATCCATCCTGCATTCTGTTGCAAGAGTAGTTTTACTAAAATACCATTTATTTTTTACTTTTTACATTTAATTAAATTTAGTGTTTTAAGAACATGAAACACTGAACATTATGAATGGTCAGCTTATGGCTTACATTTCTTTTTTCTGTTTAGAATTTTATTTTCCAAATTACAATGTAAAAACAAATTTTTACATCAATTTTTTAAAACTTTGTGTTCCAACTTCTCTTCCTCCCTACCCCCTACCCCCAAGAACTCAAGCAATTCAATATAAGTTATACATGAGTAGTCATGCAAAACATCTCCACATTAGCCAGGTTGTGAAAGAAAATAGACAAAAACAAAACTTCAGATTAAGGAACTATCAAAAAAAAATATATGCTTCAATCTGTTTTCAGATACCATCAGTTCTTTCTCTGTAGATGGATTGCAATTTTCAAAAGTTCTTCAGAGTTCTATTGGGTCATTGCATTGCTGAAAATACCCACGTCTTTCACAGCAGATCATCTTACACTATTGCTGTTATTTTGTATATAGTACATTTCACTCTGCTTCAGTTCATGTAGGTCTTTCCAGGTCTTTCTGATAGCATCCTGTTCATCATAACTTTTATATAGTACCTTAAACTTGACAAAGAATTTTCTTCACAATAGCCCAGCAAAGTAGGTACCATACATTTTGCCATTATAATCAATCATCATAACTATTTCCCTCTACCCTATTCCCTTCTCATGATATTTACTCTATTTTCTATATTATTTTACCCTAATCCTCCTCAAAAGTGTTTTGCTTCTAACTGCCCCCTCCCCTGTTCTGCTCTTCCTTCTTTCACCCTTCCCTCCTTATCCCCTTCCCCTCCTACTTTCCTACAGGGTTAGATAGATTACTCCACTCCCTCAACTGAGTTTTACAAATTTACCTTCCACTTTTCCCCTACATGACCTTCCACCCCAGCCAAACTTGTCTAATCACTGTCCCTGCCATACACCATGCTCATTTCATTTCTCTATTGCTCATACCATTCCTATGAGTTAGAATACCCTCCTACTCTCTATCTATCTCACTTCTTTCAAATACTAACTCAATTTCCACCTCTTTCTTTTTCTTTTTTTTTTCTTTTTTTTTTTTGGTGAGGCAATTGGGGTTAAGTGACTTGCCCAGGGTCACACAGCTAGTAAGTGTTAAGTGTCTGAGGCCGGATTTGAACTCAGGTACTCCTGACTCCAGGGCCGGTGCTCTATCCACTGCGCCACCTAGCTGCCCCAGTTTCCACCTCTTTCCTGAAGGTTTTTCACCTGAAAGTGGTAATCCCATTCAACCCATGTGTTGCATCCAAGGAACTCTTTTAGGTGACGTGAAGGATCAAAAGACGAATAAGATGGACATATATTAACAATATGGTACAGAGGAGAAGATATGTACAAATAAATATAATACAAGATTAAATCTGTCGGGTACTCTAGGAGAGGCATAGACAAAGTGCTATGGGAGCACAAATGAGGATGAGACTATAGCTGACCATGGGAATCAAAGGAAGGTTTTCTTGGTGCTATATTGCAGCTTGCCCACACTCACTGCACACCTCTCCATTGTTCACTGTGTTATATTCATTTTTAGTCCTTCAAGGGTAGTTGTATCCCATGTCTCGCTGCTATATAGCAACACCAATACAAAGTTAGTATTTAAAAGATGTCTTTTTGTTTTCATGAGAAGATTGGGTCAGTAAAGGAATTTTTTAAGTTTCTGAAAGCAATGCATTTTTCATCATGGGTCCTTTGGAATTATCTTGGATCATTACCAATTCTTTTCTTAAACAAAGTGTTCATAATATAAAGATTCAAGGCTTCTTTGTAATCTATAAGGCTTCTCATTTCTTCTTCCTTGAACTATGCTTTCCCATATATTTCTCTGGATCAAATTTGTAATGCATAACCTATATCAAATTGCTTACTGGCTTTGGGAGCAGGAAGGGAAGGGATGGTTGGAGAAAAAAATTGGAACTCAAAAAATATCTTTACATGTGATTGAGAAAAATTAAAATAAATAAATTTTAAAAAATATTTCTCTGGATCTTCATCTTTTGCCACCCTTGTTGAAGTTACCAAGAATCAGAATGTGAGATTTAATTTGGAGTTTTTTGAGTTCTTCATAGAATTTCTCTGTTATTGCATCTGCAACGACCAATATTAGTACATGTGATGCAATTATTTTCATGGTGGGCTTTTTGCAAATATTTCTCATTAGTACCATAATATCTGATGGCCAAATATCCCATTAAATGATGTTATTGTTGCTTTTGGATGTCCAATAAAACCTACTCCAACATCTCCTTTCTTTGCCTCTTTTAAAAGTACCTGTGAGCTATCCTTCCATTTTGCTGTAATTTCTTTCTCCTGGTTTCACTTATAACAAGAACATCAAGTGCTATGATTCAGATCCTCCAGCAAAATGTCCACTTGTCAGTCTTGGACAAGAAGCTAGAATTTAGATTACCAATAATAAAATTCAAGTTTACTAAGGATCTAAATGCTGTGTGATTCTTTGCACCTCCTGCTCCTTTTTCTGTGATTATGCCACTATCCCTGTAGAATCAGAAGTGGGGGTGCTCAGGACTAAGGGCCACCCCCTATTTTTCATTCTTGCATTGGTCACCATCATCAAAAAATTAATTACCAAGTGACCAGCCCCTCCCCCCCCATGACCTGTCTCTCTGTCGTTATATTGGTTGGTCCTTGGGGGGGTGGGGGTGGCAAAGATTATGTCTAGGGCTAGCACCTTTCTAAAATTATAAAATCTGACAGAGTTTACACGATGCTGGCACAGCCTTCAAGAACCTAGGGTCACCTCCCCACCAGAACTGGCATTGGAGTGGGGGTATCCCAAATCATGTATCATAATACTATGGACTCAGCAGTTTGTCAATTGATTTTTGGAATGAATAAACGAAAGAGGGTCTGCAAGAATCATACTGTCTTCAAAAGCTCCCTACTGGGGCAGCTAGGTGGCGCAGTGGATGGAGCACCGGCCCTGGAGTCAGGAGTACCTGAGTTCAGATCCGGCCTCAGACACTTGACATTTACTAGCTGTGTGACCCTGGGCAGGTCACTTAACCCCAATTGCCTCACTACAAAAAAAAAAAAAAAAAAGCTCCCTACTACTCATTCATACTCCATATATACTCTATGCTACAGTCAAATGGGACTATTAACTTTCTCGCACACATATATGCTATTGTCCCACTTCTGTTCTTTTATTATCTATTCCCAGTGCCTGAAATGTTTCCCTTTCCTAACTCAACCCAACTTCTTTCTCTCTGTCTATGGGAATCCTATCCTTCGTATAAGGTCCAATTCAAATACCATCTCCTTCCATAAAGTCTCTTGATAGGGAAGATATTTACTCCCTTGTCCCACTCCAGATACTGCATACATTTAGTCTGAACCAATCGAGCATTTAGCACATATCATTTTGCATTCATTATTTGTGAATACTTACAACCACTTCCTTGAATGAAAGCTTTGGTGAGGACAGGGGCTAGGCTGTATTTATCTTTCTTATCTCCCAGCATCTACCTTATTGCTCTGCACATAGTAGGTGGTTAATATTTGTTGTAATTGAAGTCAATAAACAAGTTTTTAAATCTCTCTTTTCTTTTTCAGATATCGTGACAGAAAATGGGAATTGAAGGTTTAATATCTAAATTATATATCAAAGCTACTAAGTGTGCAATGTCCCACAACAGTTAAAAAACACAGAACAGCCCAAGAAAAGCTGTTTTCTGGGATCTTATACACAAATGCCAACTTCCTTTGACATAGAAACTAACATTTGGTTTGGATCATTGATTTTGAAAGTCAGCATTAAAGTTTTATTTTCATGCTGGGAATCAAATCATAGCAATTTCTCTGACCTATTTCAAATGGAACAGTCAAAATGGGTATATTTGTGTGATAAGGTAATCAGATTCTTTTCCTTGTTGAAATGACAAGCTAAGCTTATTTATGGACATGGGCTTAAGCAGCTATGCAAAGACTAGCTTCCGAAGCGTACATTCCTGAAAATAAAGCTCAAACTGCACACTGACCACTGACAACTCCACCCAGTTTTCTGAACTTGATTTAAATCTAAAAACATGATTGTTAAAATTAGCTGTCTCCCTTGGAGCAGCTAGGTGGAGCAGTGGATAAAGCACTGGCCCTGGATTCAGGAGGACCTGAGTTCAAATCTGACCTCAAACACTTGATACTTACTAGCTCGGTGACCCTGGGCAAGTCACTTAACCCCCATTGCCCCGCCCCCCCCAAAAAATAGCCGTCTCCCTTATGTGTTCTGAGCAGAATGTTGTCCCTCTGATGATGAGTGTTCTTGGGAGGTCTTCTCAATTTTAATATAGAGTTCAATTCCACCATAGGACTAGCTTATAGGATGGAATGAGTTGAAATTGACTTTTATTGCAGATAAATATTTAGATGATGCCTCTTGTTCCCTAAAAAAAAAATCAGTTGAGAAAGAGTGATAGTCGTATTTTTTCCACGTCAATGTTTATAATTAATATGGAGTGCCCAATGTTCATGTGACCACAAACACAAGTTCTGAGGATTTAGTTTCTATTCCGAGGATGTTTTATTTCCCATCATTTATATATAATCTTATGGTACACTATTTGTACAGATGCTGGCTCCCTACACCAAAGTGAAATCTTTGGTAGTATTTCTTCATTGATTATCTCTCTCCTCTATCATAGAGATTTCTCTCCCATTATTTTTGCTAACCTTAGAATGTTAGAGCTAGAAAGGACTCTAGAATAAAGGCTCTAGATTGTCAGAGTGACCTTAGGACTTAGAATATAGAAAATAAAAATGTAAGGGACCTCAGAATATAATGCCTATAATTTCAGGACCAAGAGCAACCATAGAACATAAAATATCACATATCTGAGCTGGAAGGAATCTTGGAACATGTAAAAGTAGGATTGGGAAGCTCATGTAATCAACCCCCTCATTTTTTAGAAGAGAAGCCTGAGAGCTAGAGAAGTAAAGTGACTAGCTTAGGATCACACAGTCAGTCATCTGTGTAGATAGCAGAGTAGTTAATGATCCAGCGTTAACAAGGCAGGTTTCCAGGTTAGTACCCAAGAGATCTATACCTGGCTGGTCCACACTGCTTAACATTTTTATCAGAGATTTGGATAAAAGGCATAGATGGGGGCAGCTAGGTGGCGCAGTGGATAGAGCACTGGCCCTGGAGTCAGGAGTACCTGGGTTCAAATCCGGCCTCAGACACTTAACACTTACTAGCTGTGTGACCCTGGGCAAGTCACTTAACCCCAATTGCCTCACTAAAAAAAAAAAAAAGGCATAGATGGTATGCTCATCAGATGTTCAGATGACACCAACAAGGTAACAGAATAAATAAGTCAAGATACAAAAGTATCTCTCCAGAAGAGAGCACTGGGTGAATCTAATTCAACAGGGATAAATGTGAAGTCCTCTACTTGGGTTAAAAAAAAAAAAAGCAAACAAAAACTTGACAAATATAAGTTAGTGGAGGCACAGATATAGAGCAGCTGTACTGAAAAGGATCCTTTGGTCTTAGTGGACCTGAGCTCAATCTGAGCCAACAGGTGATATAGTGGGACAAAAAAAGCTAATGCAACCTTGGACTCCATTAGGAGGGGCACAGCCCCCAGGAATAGGGAGGTGATGATTACCTCGCACTCTGCCCTTGTAAGAATTTACCTGGAATGTTGTATTTAGTTCTGGGCACAATTTAAGGAGGATATCGATAAGATGGGGGGTGTCCAGAGGAGGGCAACCAGACCTTTATATTCACAGATATGAGGATTAGTTACAGAATTAGTTACAGTTTAAGCTAGAGAGAAGATCCAGGTTGGACAGAACTGTCTTACAGTATTTAAAGGGCTGGCTGACATGTAGAAAAGAGATGACGCTTGGTGCCTTCCTTTTCTACTCAGACTATCTTGACCCTCTCCAACTCCTGCACACACTGCTTCCTCCAGGTAGAAGGAGCCCTCCCTGCCTCTTTTCCATTCTATTCAATTGATGTTTGTGGAGTTGTATTCAATCAACAGTTGTTAAATTACTATTTCATAGAGAACATGGCAACAGGTGCTAGGGGAGATGGACAAAGCTTAGAGAAGAAACAGTCCCTTTCTTCAGTCTAGTACAAAGAAAAGATAAACACAGAAAATTATATTCATTATAGAGGTGCAAAGTACTGAGGTTGAAGCACAAAGTTCAGTAGAGACTTTGGGGATGGATGCGGGGAAGGCTTCATTGAGCTATGTGGGTAGAAATTCAATAGGCAAAAGGATAGAGAAGGGCATTCTAGGCCCAAAAGCATGATTGTAGAAGCTCCTTCAGGGGGCAAAGAGTAGTCCCGTTTGGCTGGAATATAAAGTTTGTAGATGGGGAACTTCTGGATTATGTGACTGATAAGATGGAGGACCAGATATTTTCTCTGATCCTCTTGACCTCTCAAACCTTTCCAGAACAGATAATATGTGCCAAAGATAAAGCAACCTTAGCTGTCACTGTGGTCGAGGATACCCAGAAAATGCTACCCCCCAGGTTAAAAAAAAAACAACAACTTAGGGAAGCTAGGTGACCCAGTGGATAAAGCAGAGGCCCTGGAGTCAGGAGGACCTAAGTTCAAATGTGACCTCAGACACTTAACACTTACTATCTGTGTGAACCTGGGCAAGTCACTTAACCCCAGTTGCCTCACCAAAACAAAAAACAAAGACCGAAGAATTCACACAGCATCCCCCCTCCACTACCCACCGCACTCCAACTGTGGGATTTATATCAGGGATGGTTCGATGTTAAGAAAACAATCCAAATAAGAAAGAACAATCTACATAATGAATCACAATAAAAACCAAAATGCCCCAAACCACATGATTATCTCAATAGATGCAGAAAAGACTTTTGACAAATACAGTCCTCATTTATGCTAAACAAAACCAAAAACAAAGCCCTACAAAGTTTATACATAGAGGGATTTTTTAAAAAAATCATAAAAACTATCTAAAACCAAAAACAAGTATGCAATGGAGATATACTAGAATTTTTTTCCAATAAATGCAGCAGTGAAGTAAGGATGCCCTCTTTCCCCATTATTATTTGATATAGTTCTAGAAATGCTAGTAACAACAATAAGACAAGAAAGAAATTAAATAAAGAGCAAAAGGGTGATTTTGCTGATAATGATGACATACTTGTTTTGTGAAAAAGTCATGAAGCCAATTTCTTGTATCCAAGTATAAGACTTTATATTTATTTTTATCAAGTTTAATCTTTAATATTAAAAACTTGGGTGAGGGGCAGCTAGGTGGTACAGTAGATGGAGCACCAGCCCTGGATTCAGGAGGGCCTGACTTCAAATCCGGCCTCAGACACTTGACACACTGACTAGCTGTGTGACCCTGGGCAAGTCACATAACCCTCATTGCCCCACAAAAAATAATAATAATAATAAATTTTTTAAAGAATTTAGATGCCATTTTGTTACATTAAAAAGTTTTTTTTAAATATTTTTTATTCTGAATTTAAACACCAAAAAAAAATCCATTGCCTATTTACAATATAGAACACAAAAGGACTGTGTATGAAACTATGAATCTCTATTTCAGGTCACTGGTTTTTAAATATATATTAAGATATATAACATATAATTTAATATATAATATGTTTAAATATATAAATATAAATAAAGAATGTGTGTGAAAAAAATAATTTAAAAACCTATAATAAAAGTTATCCAATATAATTTTATCACATTATAAAATAATAGAAATAAAATTATATTGTGTGGTATTATATAATTATATATTGTATACAATCTTGTTGTATAAGTATACATAATTATATTAAAATTACAATAAAATTTAAATTGTGGGGCAGCTAGGTGGCGCAGTGGATAAAGCACTGGCCTTGAATTCAGGAGGACCTGAATTCAAATCCGGCCTCAGACACTTGACACTTACTAACTGTGTGACTCTGGGCAAGTCACTTAACCCTCATTGCCTCACCAAAAAAACACAAAATAAGTTTATAGGGGCACCTAGGTGGCGCAATGGATAGAACACCGCCCTGGATTCAGGAGTACCTGAGTTCAAGTCCAGCCTCAGACACTTAACACTGACTAGCTGTGTGACCCTGGGCAAGTCACTTAACCCTCATTGCCTCACAAAAAAAAAACACAAAATAAGTTTATAGGGGCAGCTAGGTGGTGCAATGGATAGAGCACCGCCCTGGATTCAGGAGTACCTGAGTTCAAGTCCGGCCTCAGACACTTAACACTGACTAGCTGTGTGACCCTGGGCAAGTCACTTAACCCCAAGTGCCTCACCAAAAAAATTAAAATTTTTTTTAAAAATTAAAATTGTTATTATATTATTAAATAATAAAATTTAAAGTTAATAAATGAGTATGCAGATATAAAAATATTTAAATATAGACAAAATTTGGCTTGCTATTTTCAGAACTCTCCTGCTTGTCTATACTTTTTCTTCTTGAAGCAGTTAGGTGACACAGTGGATAGAGCTCTGGGCCAAGAGCCAGAAAAAACCCGAGTTCAAATACAGCCTCAGATACTAGCTGTGTGACACAAATCACTTAACCACTGTCTGCCTCAGTTTACTCAACTGTAAAGTGAAGATGATAATAATAGCCCCTATCTCAAAAGGCTGTGAGAAGATTAAATGAGATATTTGTAAAGTGCTTGACTCCATACTTGACACATAAGTGCTTGTTTTCTTCCCTTCTGAATATATGAATATAAGAGACTATTATTGCACCATAAGAAAGATCCAATATGGGGGGCAGCTAGGTGGCGCAGTGGATAAAGCACCGGCCCTGGATTCAGGAGGACCTGAGTTCAAATCCAACCTCAGACACTTAACATGTACTAGCTGTATGACCCTGGGCAAGTCGCTTAACCCTCATTGCCCTGAAAAAAAAAAAAAAGACAGAAAGACCCAACATGAGGAATGCAAAGAAGCATTTGGAAGATTTGAACGAAATGAAATAAGTAATACCAGGACAGTATATACTATGATTATGATGTAAATAAAAGAAACACTAAAAGATAACTGAATTCAGAATAAATGCAATAACCAATATCGAATAGAAGCTAGATGACATGGAATCCAAATGTGGAATGTTCACACCGTGCCTGACATGTAGTAGGTGCTTAATAAATGCTTGTTAACTTAATTTTAAAGTTAAGCAGTCACTTGTTAAAGACTTCTTTCTGGTAACAGATATTGAATACTAATATCTTTCCCTAAAAGGGAACATGCTGTGGTATAAAGAGCCTTAACTCAGACTCAGGAAACCCAGGTTCTAGTTCTCACATGATTGGTTGGTTTTGCTCAATTCTTTTTGTTGAAAGGGATGAGTTTGGGGAAGAGAGATATTGGGAAATGATTGTGATGTAGAAGAAAGACAATTTTTTTAATGTCTTTAAATTTTAAAAAGAAGCTGGGCAGTGAAGGCGAGGAGAGATAGGAGAGGAACTGGTTGCTGTAGAAGGGTCGAGGTTTTTTCTTTGAAACCTGATTCAAAACCCCAAGTTTTCCTTGATTCATTCCATATGACAATTCTTTGCTCTATTTAGCATCCTCTTTGTCCTTGTTTTTTCTTGTTTCTAATACATTATACTTCTATTTGACACTGCAGAGGATCTGTGATCTCATTCAAGTGGCTAGTCCTTGCAAGTGGCAGCTACAGGCCTGCTCATTCTCTATGACTCTTGACCTTATCCTCCTATAAATCCTCTGAAGTGCTAGGGACCTTCCTCTAGGTCTCTTGACACTACCAAGGTACTAAGAGAGTGAATGTTGTCTGTTATCTCTTGCTCATGCAACACGAACAGCTTTCTTTCCCAGTCATGCTCTCTTCAATCATGTTTTTTTGTGGTTTTTTTTACCACCTCTCTTGGTTAGTATCTTTCAAGCAATCTTGTACAACTTTAACAAACATGTGTGACTTTGCTGGAGGATTGTCTTCATGGTGGTGTGGTGCTCTACTGAATCCCTTGCCTTTTTAATGGTCACTAAACAATAAGCATGGTAGAATCTAGTCTCTGTAACTTTCAGTCAGATGTGTGACTGTAAAGGCCCACCTGATTTGGCTTTTTTTTAGGGGGGAAGGGAGGGGCAATGAGGATTAAGTGACTTGCTGAGGCTCACACAGCTAATATCAAGTGTCTGAGGCTGGATTTGAACTCAGGTCCTCCTGAATCCAGGGCCGGTGCTTTATCCACTGCACCACCTAACTGCTGCTCTGCTTGTTTTTGTCAGCTTTGTAACATTTTCCAAACTCCTTATCCATTTCTTCTTTTGGTGTAAGGGACCTGCATTATACTTTGAAGATAATTTTTTTCTGCCCCTGCTGATCTTCACAGAGATGCCACAGTTTTCCCTCAGCAGTCCCTGTCCTTCAAGAGTCAACTTCAATTAATTCAGCAAAAATGCTAGGCCCTGGGGCAGCTAGGTGTCACAGTGGATAGAGCACTGGCCCTGGAGTCAGGAGGACCTGAGTTCAAATCCAGCCTCAGACACTTGACATTTATTAGCTGTGTGACCCTGGGCAAGTCACTTAACCCCAATGACCTCACACACACACACACAGAGAATGATAGGCCCCAGTGATATGAAGACAAGGGCCCAACAGTCCATTCCCTCAAGCAGTTTAATGTTCTCCTGGGAGAGGGATACATAACATAATAATACAATACATAATGGTGCAGGGGGAATGGAAGTGGCTCTGGAGTCAGAGGAGTTGGCTTTAAATTCTGCCTCTGACCCTTATTCCCTGTGTAGCTTTAAACAAGTCAATTAATTTTCAGGGACCTCGGTTTCTTCATCTGTAAAATAAGGGGGTTGGGCTAGATTGCCTCTGAGGTCTCCTCCAGACATAGATATATAATCTTATAATCCTATGATACCCCAATTAGTAAATACAAACTATATATAAAGTCAATACAAGGTAAGTTTGGGAGGGAGTGCTATAAACTGGGGAGATCAAGAAAGGGCTTCTGTGGGAGGTAGCCCTTGCGCTGAGCCTTTAAGGGATCCACTTTCTCTCCTCCACCTCCCATCTCCCCATGTTTCTTTTGAACAGTTCCTCTCTTTTAGTGGTATATCCCACTCAAGGGTCTCATCCCCTTGAATCTGTGAGTGACGTCTACTCTTTCTTGCATTAGACTTTCCAGTTCAGTATGCTTGTTACCTACGCTCTGAGCATTTGTGTTTCTGAGCTTATGGGTTTTATGAATGGCTTTGTGGGCAATTTTCTTCTACTAGGAGCTTTGGGGTATTTCTGATATTCCTCTTCCTGCACTACTGCTGTAAGCTTGTCCTCAGTCTATGACCAGAATCATCGACATGCTAGAGTGTCAGAATCTATCCTTTCCCTCTGGGAATCTGGGTTAGCTCTACACTATGATAAGGCATGAGTAAGACTTTTTACAGCCCTCCAACTTGTATCTTAGTCCTTTCCTCCAGAGATTATCTTCGAATTATCCTTTTTTTCTGTTGTTTGAACAGTCATTTACATGTTGTCTCCCTGTTAGATTGTAAATTCCTTGAGGGCAGGGACTGATTTTACCTTTCTCTGAATCCCAAACACTTCACACAGCACCTGCTTAATAAATACATGTTGACTTAATTTTAAAGTTAAGCAGTCAGGGGCAGCTAGGTGGCCCAGTGAATAGAGCACCAGCCCTGGAGTCAGGAGTACCTGAGTTCAAGTCTGGCCTCAGACGCTTAACAACTTACTAGCTGTGTGACCCTCGGCAAGTCACTTAACCCCAAATGCCTCACTAAAAATAAATAAATAAATAAAATTAAAGTTAAGCAGTCACTTTATTTGTTAAAGACTTCTTTCTGGTAACAGATATATAATACTATCTTTCCCCAAAAGGGAACATGCTGTGGTATAAAGAGCCTTAACTAAGACTCAGGAAACCCTGGTTCCAATTCTTGCTGAGTGGGATGGGAAATACACCCACCGACCCCGTAATCGAGACTCGCAGAAAAAGGTCAAAGCACTGATTTTATTTCTTTCGAAAGAAAGGTGCAACACACTCACTGGGGCAGCCAGGAGGTGTGACACACAGAGATAAAGAATCAAGCAGTTTTGGGGCAGCTAGGTGGCGCAGTGGATAGAGCACCGGCCCTGGAGTCAGGCGTACCTGAGTTCAAATCCGGCCTCAGACACTTAACACTTACTAGCTGTGTGACCCTGGGCAAGTCACTTAACCCCAACTGCCTCACTAAAAAAAAAAAAAAAAAAAAAAAAAAAAGAATCAAGCAGTTTTCATAGCCTTTACAGACATCTATTTTAAGCAGGATGCGGTAATTAGGTTGAAACTATATGTTCAGCAATAAATCTTTCTCCTAGGTCAGAGTGCTCCACCTCACGGGGTCTAGCCATGGGTTATTTTGCAAAAATATTCTAAATTTCCTATTTCAGCAAACATTCTGTCATGTCTGCATGCAGACCTTAGTATGAGGCAACTTCCAAGCTGATATGCCTCTATTTAGCAGGAGGATAGTAGCTTCCTGTTTTTTTCGAGCTCTAGAGGGAGAGAGAGACAGAGAGAGGGGGCTTCTAAGACTGTGGGATCAGATCACTAGGCTGAGAGGTAGAGGGGCATATCCCTCTATCCCTCTCATTGCTACTAGTGTGTGACTCTGGCCAAGTAATTTCCGTTGGGTGCACTTCAGCAGTTTCCTGGCCTGTAAAAAAGAAGCTTGGCCAGATAATTTCTTAGGTCCCTTCCTAGCTCCAAATTCTGTGATTCTAAGAAATATAACGTTTCTTTTAAAATTCAAAATCTTCAAAATAAAACTACAAGTTCCTCCCTTCTGGTTTAACACTGGTGTCTTTGGAATGTGCTAAACTATCAAAAAGTGAGTGAAGCTCTCCCCCCAGTGGCAACAATGTATAAAAGCAGCTAAATTAAACCGTCAATTATATTTAGTTTACACATGGAGAAGTGGTAGTTTACAGAACAGATGCAAGTCCATTTGAACAGTAAGAGCTATTAAAACAGAAAATGAGAACCAGAAGGGCTCTTTGATCATTCTGGTACAGGGGTTCTTAACCTGGAGGCTGTGTATTTGTTTTTTTAAAAGATTTTATTAACTGTGTTTCAATATCATTGGTTTCCTTCATAATGCTCGTTTTATCCCTGTGAAACGTGATGCTGAGAAGGGGTCTGTCTCACCAGACTACTAAAGGGCTGTGGGCCACAAAGAAGGTTAAGAATCTCTGTTCTAGTTCAACCCCCTCGTTTTATATATGGAAAAGCTGAAGCCCTGAGGTGATTTGTTCAAGGGGAAAAAAAAAATCTGAGTTCTTTTCAATGCAACAAAAAGGAAATCTCTTCAGGTTTACTTACAAATTTTTAAATGATTTGGCCTTTTCATATTGTCTCAATATTGAAAATTAAATGCGCTGCTCTTTGGCGGCTGCAACCTCTTGTTGGTGGCAGAAGGGAAGGAGGAGGAGGAGGCCAGGCTGAACCCTTATCTCTCCTATAGGATAGATGGGCTTTTTCTTGGTTTTCTGACCTAGGTGTTCTCTCTTTACTCTTTAATAAATGCTTAATACCAAAAAAAAAAAGGAAAGGAAGGAAAGGAAAAGGAGAAGGAGGAGGAGGAGGAGGAAAACGAAAAGGAAAACGAAAAGGAAAATTAAATGCACCAATTTGAAAATGCACAAAATTTTATATCAGGAATGTTTTATTTTTAATACCCCAAATTAAACACATAATAGAATGTAAAAACATTTAATACACATTGATTTAAAGTGCTAAGTGTTCTGAATGTCATAAAAAGACAAAAATATGTTCTCTACAGTATACAAACATGTATGTACACGGCAGAGAAAATATAAGAAAAACAAACCAACAAAAATGTGTCAGAGACAACTTATTGTTGATGTGATAAACCTAAAAATATAAGCACCTATTAGGCCTTTAGTTGTCTTTTGGAGTATCCATTGAATGCCCTCGATTAAAATACCACTGGCTTAGGTTCTGTGTGCCTTGAGTCTCTTCCCAGACTTCTTGGTTAGTTAAAGCAGCTTCTTTACTGACTTCAGAGGATAAGTTAAGCACATGGGCAAAGCTCCTGCAAACAAATCAGAAAAAAATTGGCATTTCCTTTGTCCAATGACACGAGTTGGATAACCACAGCAATGTCAATATTAGTAAAGAAATGGTATAAATATAAAGGCCTGTTTGGTTAAAGAAACTGGGAACATTTAGCCTAGAGAAGATTTAAAGTGAACATGTTCATTCATTTCAAAAACGGAAGGGCCGTCACTTGGCTCCAGAGAAAATGACAAGGACCAACTGTTGTTCAGGCATGTCTGACTTGGTGATCCTATTTGCTGTTTTCTTGGCAAAAATACCAGAGTGGTTTGCCATTTCCTTCTCCAGCTCATTTTACAGATGAGAAAACTGAGGCAAACAGAGTTAACTGACTTGCCCTGGGTCACACAACAAGTAAGTGTCTGAGGCCAGATTTGAACTTGGGAAGATGAGTCTCCCTGACTCCAGGGCCAGCTTTCTAACCACTGAGTCACCTAGCTGCCCTAAGGACCAAAAGGTAGAAGACCTTTATATAATAAAGGAATATAAAGAAGAACTACCTAATATTCCCAATTGTCCCACAGTAAAACTGGGTATCTGATGAGATAGTGAGCTCTCCATAACTGGACATATTCAAAGACTGGATGACCACTTGTTGAGGATATTATATGGAAAATTTATGCTTTTGATATGGGTTGGCTTATATACCATGAGGATCTGTCCAACTCTGGGATTTGATGTTTTGAGGGATACATGCTTTCCTCAGTATGCAACGAAATAGAGACTCCCCTCCCCCAATAAGAGATCAGGGTATAGCATGAACAGGCCCTGAAAAAAGAAAAGTGATTCCAAAATGTGCAATCTGTTCCTTGTTGAATATCTATTTTTTCTTTCATTCTTGATCTTTTTGCTCTTTCATACATGATGATTACAACAACCACTGCATTTTTTCCTATGGTTTCAACAGTAGTAGAACTGACCTGTGACTTAACTAATGAGCTACACAAAGTGATTTGTCCAGCATCACATAGCTAGAAAATGTCAGATGAAGATCTGAACCCAAGTCTTCTTGACTCCAAGACCAGTATGTACCCTATACTCAGGATACCATGTTTTTTGTTCATTCATATTGTCTACGGTAGACGTAGTTGTTAGAGGCTCAGATATAAGGAATTTATGGAATGGAGGATAATAGTCTAACCTTATCAAGAAATGGAATCAAAGACTTTGAAAATAGTAGGTTGGGGGGGAGGGGGGCAATGAGGGTTAAGTGACTTGCCCAGGGTCACACAGCTAGTAAGTGTCAAGTGTCTGTAGCCACATTTGAACTCAGGTCCTACTGAATCCAGGGCCGGTGCTTTATCTACTGCACCATCTAGCTGCCTCAGCTGTGACCTCCCCAGGTCTATGTATGAAAGCTAGGACCAGAACCCACCCACATATTGTGAGACCCAGTCCAGTGTGCTTTCTACTCCGGGTTATACCACTAACTCCTGCTAGAGGGACCTTCCAAGTTCCTTGACATTACCAGATTTTAGAGCTAAAAGGATCACTTAATAAGCCTCCTCCCTTTATGATTGAGGAAAACAGCATTATAGCCACAGCAGGTTTCTTTCCTCCATCTGGGTATCGGGGGATACAGCTTGGGGCAACATACCTCAAGCTGTGAGGGTCTCACTGAATGACAATGAAAGCAGGGCAGCTTCAACAAATGCTGAGAGCCCCCATCTTGGGCCAAAAGTTAAGAATCACAGAGAGTTTAGCTCCAGAGCCTGGAATTAGATTCTGCTAGAAGTGGCAGTGGTTTCTCTGGCTTGAGTTTCATTTCTAAGGTGTTTTTTCCCTACATTTTTATGTTTCAACTTCCCAACTTGGCTGTAAGAGGCTGTACAAAGAGAATGTAAAGGAATTTGTCTCATTTTCTGTCTTTATATCTCCAAAGCCGACCACAGGGCCCTGCACACAGTCAGCCAGTGCCAAATGAGGGCCCCACTCACTACCACTTACTGCTGATTCAGAAGAAGAACAGAAAAAGACATGAAGGCCTTGGTGCACAACCGGGGTGGCAGGGGCAAGCTCACATGGCTTAGTGAAGCTCTAGAACAGCATGGAGATCCAGAGAGGGGGCAGGAAGAGAAGGCCTCAGACCCCAGTAGAGGATGAGTGTCAAGTTCTCAGCTCTGCCCGTTCACTACACTGCCCTGGGAGAGTCACATCCCCTTCCAGGGCCTTAGCTTCCTCACGTGCAAAAAACAAGGGGTTGGCAACACATAAAGAATGCAAAGTGAATGGAAGGGCAGATCTGAGAGACATCATAGAGGTAGAATGGTCAGTACTTTATGACTAATTCGATATTTCAGGGAAATAGGACACAGGAAAACAGAGACAGGGACACAGAGATAGACAGACTGGTAGGCAAACACAGAGAGAATAGGGAGATGTAGACAGGAACAGAGAGACAAAGGAGTTAAGAGACAGACAGGGGGGCAGCTAGGTGGCGCTATGTTAAAGCACTGGTCTTGGATTCAGGAGGACCTGAGTTCACATCCAGCCTCAGACACTTGACACTTAACTAGCTATGTGACCCTGGGCAAGTCACTTAACCCTCATTGCCCTGCAAAAAATTAAAAAAAACAAAAACAAAAGAGACAGACAGGAACAGAGAGAGAGAAAGGCAGAAACAGAGAGATGAGAGAGATAGAGACAGGGACAGAGAGAGGAAGGCAGGTGCACAGAGACAGAGACACAAAGAGAGAGGGACTAAGGGACAGAGAGAGAGAAAGAGACAAACACTGGGGCTGGAGCACTCTCCATTATCTACAGCTCCTGGCTTCCCTGGCCTCCTTCAAATCTCAGTTAAAGTCCCATCTTCTGCTAGAAGCTATTCCCAGACCTCCTTAATGTTAGTGCCTTCTCCCCAAGATTATTTCCAGTTTATCGTGTGTGTGTGTGTGTTGTTTATAGTTATTTTTGCATGTTATTTTCCCCATTAGACATAAACTTCTTGAGAACAAGGTTTTTTGCCTTTCTTTGCATTCTCAAGGCTTAGCATAGTGCCTAGCATATAGTAGATGTTTAATAAAGGTTTACTGACTTTTTAAGGGCACCCAGGTGATGCAATGGATAGTCAAAAAGACTCCTCTCCATAAGTTCAAATGTGGCCTCAGACACTTAGTAGCTGTATGACCCTGGGTAAGTGACTTAACTCTGTCTCAGTTTCCTCATCTGTCAAATGAGCTGGAGAAGGAAATGGCAAACCACTCCAGTATCCTTGCCAAGAAAAATCCTACATGGAGTCAGTCAGACACAACTGAAAAACAACTTGAATGACTATCCCTAACTAAATTGTCATTGGATTCTAATTAAGATTTTTTTCTTATCTTATTTTCATCATAAAAGCAGAATCGAAATACAAAAGCCACCTTAAATGTAGCTCATTTCACCATAATGCTGGCAAAAAAAATTACAGTGGCACCTAATTTAACAGAAATTTTCCAGAGGAATAAACCATATTTCTTTTCATGTACAAACTATATTTGATGCATTTTATATAGAAATCCTGCAAAAAAGTATGATACCTTCCTGCCTTCTCAGAGTACACAAAACATAATTTCAACTTTTCCCAATGATTAAGGGGCATCATTAGAAACTCTTATTGCACTTGAATACCCATAACCTCAAGTAGTCACTTGGGTAGATGAAGCTGTTTGCTCCTAGACCAAACAGCTTCAAACTGCTTCTGCAGTTCTTATATCTTTAATAGTTCTTCTAATTCAGACAGGTAGCACTTATTAAGTGCCTACTGTGTGCCAGACAATTCCACGCTTTGGGGTCAGCTGTCAAGGTAATGATAATGATAGCTAACATTTAGATGAACGATATACATTTGCAACATACTTTATAGTTGGCTACGGATTAAGAAACCAGATTATCAAGCCTTTTATGAGTTCTGGTACAAAGCAACACAGGTCAACAGGTTCAAAGAGTCTTCAAGTAAATGACATGCACTTTCAGCACATTCAGCAAAAGGCCTTTTTTTGCCAGTACAGTTGTATTTCGTGTTTTAAAGTTGACAGAAGTTGACAGAAGTCTGATTTCTGGATAAAGTGTTACTAAGTACATTTTTATGTAGGAAATACCTTTTCAATTCTATATCCTTTTTCTGCACGACTTCTTTAAATTCACCCAACACATCAAATACTTTAGCATTCTGTCCTAAGTGGTCAGTGGTAATTTCTGCCAACAAGCTTTGTGTGATAGATAGTTGGTGTTGTAAATCATCTGCAAAGGAAAAATAACATTTGAAAATTTGCTTTTAGTTATCAGGTCTCCAAAATATTTTTAAGTTTAAAAAAAGGCTTATCAATGAGGCAAGGATTCAGTCTTATAACAAAAATAATAACAGCTATCCATATTTGTATAACATTTTACAGCAAAGTGCTATCCCTATAGTTATACCATATTCACAGTTCAAATAGGGAAGGGACTAAGGATTTATTAAGCACCTATTACATGCCAAGCACCACGCTAAGTGCTTTACAAATATTATCTCATTTGATTCTTGTAACCCTATGAAAGAGGTGCTGTTATTAGCCCCATTTTAGAGTTGAGAAAACTGTAAGGTGCTAAAATTCTAGCTAGTCTGTCTAAAATATCTAATGAATGGTCGCCAATAAATTATAAGCTTTAGCAAGAGTTAGACTTTTAAGCATTTATTAAGGAGAATAAGAATTTGGTGAAAAGAAAGAGAAAGGCCTAGATTCATCTATTAAAGGGAGAGTACATTTCTAGCTCCCTTCTCTACCTGAGTCCTGAGGAAAGAGAGCAAGAGAACCAGCCTCACCCCCTCTTCCTCCCACAAGCAAACGTCACTTTCTGATGCCAAAGAAAAGCAGCATGGCCTTGCCCTCAGAGGCCTTCTCCTCATGGTGGAGCTTTCCTACAGTAAGTCTCCAGCAGATGGCTTCTTTCAAATCGTTATAAAACTAAGGCAAACAGAGGTTAAGTGACTGGCACAGGGTCACACAGCTTAGTAAGTATCTAAAGCTGGATTTAAACTCAGGTCTTCTTGACGCCAGGCCAGTGCTCCATCCACTGCACTACTGAGCTGCCATTCCAAATATGAGGAAACAGAGGTTCAGAGATGTGGACAGACTTGCCCATAGTCAAACAGATAATAAAGGTCTCCACATTTACGGATTAAATTAAAGATTAAAACACAGGTCTCCTGCCTCCAAATCCAGTGTTCTTTCCATTACCCCAAGGTAAGATATTTGCATAGCAGTCCTATAATATACTAAGTTAAATGTCCATGACATTCATACCTAAAAACTTGTCCCTATCTCCTTCCATGTGAATAGATTTCATAGGCAGTTCATGCCTGGTAGAGTCCAGTGCAGTTGCAAAAGTTTTATAATCCTTCTTAAAATCCTCAGACATCGCCACAAAGGGAGTAAGCAATTCATTCTGCAAGCAAAAAAGAAAAGGAATCACTACAAACTAAAAACTGCAATCGATAATCTAGTATCCCCTAGTCTGCCACCTAAAATCCCAAACATACTATTATATTACTGTACTTGTGGGAAATTGCTATCACTGTTATGTCTTAAGGACTAGGAAATTCACTGTAATTAAAGGTTTTTTGCATCAAAACAAGGGACAGGTTCCTGGGGTTTCACACTACTTCCTCTCCTTAAAAACTCTCTATTCCATGTGTTCTTTAGCTAAACAAACAAAGCCAGAAGGCGGAAGTGTGCAAACATAATGTGATCCAGCATATGAAATGAGGACTTCTGATTTTTTAGCATGCCATTATAAATGTTCCTCCTTTGTGAGAAGCCTTAATGTTTCCTGTTAGTTATTCCCACCTACAAATGCACATTCTCTAACGTTAGGGGTAGTGCAAGTTAGGGTTAGACTAACCTGAGTATCAAGTACATCCACCATCTCCTGCTCTTTCTGCTGAAATAGAAGTTTGCGTTTCAATTCCTGTACTTTTTTTTGCAGTTTATCCTTCTCCTCACATAACATGGTCAGATTTCTTTCTGCCTTTTCTTCCATTACAGCAAGACGGTTCTTCATCTGTGAGATTCAAGAGTTCCAGTCACTTTACCTGAACTCTTTACCACAGCATTCTTTCTTTCACAAGGCGTGGCTGGATGAAGGATCCCCTCTAGTGAGGCAGAGGCAGCACAGCACTGTGGGTGCTGTACATCTCTGGACACGAGGGCAGGAGACCTTGGTCCAAACTCCACCTCTGCCTGTCCATGTGATCCTCAGGCAAGGCACTTGGTCAGAAAAGATGTATTAAGCTCCTCCTAAGTGCCAGGCATCGAGCTAACAGACCAGGGATACAAGTACAAATAAAAACAAAGACAGG